>NC_091287.1:469684831-470908581 GCF_032444005.1 Ranitomeya imitator | reverse complement strand
ATTGTTTTTTTTGTTGTTGCCTTCCCATTGACTTCTATTGTAATGTATGGAGTGTCTTCTAAACAGAAGATGCCTGAACAACGGGTCTCCCACTTTTTGTAACCACTTGGCATTTTTTTGTAATATGAAGAGTTAAAAGGTCCACAAAAGTGTGAACATACAAACTGCAAGTTGTTTTAACATGAAAATGAACAGGATGAGTCTTTTGAGCGTTTTTGAGTCTTTTGGGGAAGTTAAAATCTAATGTTCTTTTCATGACAGCTGACTTTAGGGACTGTCTGGACAATGTTAGAAGCATCGTGTGGCTTTCGAAGTCCTCCAGCATCCACCGGTTCCCATATATGATCTCCTCAACTGTCGGTCTACTCATTATAGCTACAACATAAGATGACGCTTTTCGTCGGCCATTTGTGCTTCCAGTGATAGATTCCTGTTTTCTCAGTAGCACATGGTGTTCTCTTGAACCTTTGTCCATGTGACACCTTTTGCTATGCAGCTTGCTGACTCCACACCAGATATCGGCAGCCCCCGGCCAGATGCCATGTCAAATGGTTCCCTGCTACCAAATGCTTTCCAGGAGTAAAGTAAAATTATATGTGAATCTCGCCCAAATTTAGTATTATCTGGTACATATACTGTATATTCCTATACAATATTATTATAATGTATATACAGTCATAGCCGAAATTGTTGGCACCCTTGAAATTATTCCAGAAAATGAAGTATTTCTCACAAAATTATTGCAATTACACATGTTTTGTTACGCACAGGTTTATTTCCTTTGTGTATATTGAAACAACACAAAAATAAAAAAAAAGGGAAAAAAGGCAATTGGGACATAATTTCACACAAAATCTGACAAATGGGAAAAATTGTTGGCACCCTCAACTTAATATTTGGTTTCACACCCTTTGGAATAAATATCTGCAATCAATCACTTCCTAAAACCGTCATCGAGCTTCTTACACCCCTCAACTGGAATTTTGGACCTCTCTTCTTGTGGCAACTGCTCCAGGTCCATTATATTTGGAGGGCGCCTGCTCCCAACAGCAAGTTTAAGATCTCTTCACAGGTGTTCAATAGGATTTAGATCCAGACTCATTGCTGGCAATTTCAGAACTCTCCAGCGCTTTGTTTCCATATATCCTACATTGCCACCCAAAATCCTTTGGTAATCTTCAGATTGCACACTTAAAGCACCCAGTACCAGAGTCAGCAAAACAACCCCAAAACATCATTGAACCTTCACCATACTTGACTGTAGGTACTGTGTTCTTTTCTTTGTAGGCATCATTCCATTTTCAGCAAACAGTGAAATGATGTGCTTTACTAAAAAGCTCAATGTATTTTGGGCATGCTCGAAGATTTAGTTTGTGTCGCCCCAGCTACATGATTTGCGGCTGCTAGACAGCCTGAATACATGTGGTGATTGCCTATTTGTTAGGGAATCCCCATATGTGTTCAGGCTGTAAACTTCTTGATTATGTTGTGCACCGTAGACAATGGAACATCAAAATCTCTGGAGATGGACTTGTGACCTTGATATAAGTGTGGTTAATACAAAGGACAGGCACACGACTTATTCCTTCCAAAGACCATACTAAGGACCAGGGAACCCTCGCGATTCCGGCAGCTAAATAGGAAAGGATTCTTCACTCTTAGAACAGTCAGAATGTGGAAAGAGATAGTAATGGGAGACAATATAACAGCTTTTAGAAAAGGGTTGGATGATTTTCTCAGTACAAATAATATTGTGGGATGTAGTTAAATTGGTGACAAAATGTATAATTGGTGGAGAAAGGTTGATTCAACTTGATGGATCTAGGTCTTTTTTCAACCTATGTAACTCCTTTTGGTTCCCAAATGCTCAGACCGATTTCTCTTCTGTTCTTTATGTTCTCCATGCTTAGTGTGGTGCACAAAGACACACATTGCAAAGTCAACTTTTCCCCTTTTTATCTGGTTTCAAGTGTGATTTTCATATTGCCCATGCCTGTTACATGCTACAGGTGAGTTTGAACAAGCATCATATGCTTGAAACAAAGTAGTTTACCCACAATTTTGGGAAGTGCTAACAATTTTGTCCTCCCAATTTTAAGGTTTTGTGTGAAGTGATGTCCATTTGACTTTATTGTTTTTTTTTGAGTGTTGTTCCATTACACACAAAGAAAATAAACGTATATAACATGTGTAATTGCAATTATTTTCCGAGAGAAATACTTTTCTGGAACAGTCTCGAGGGTGCCTAAACTTTCGGTCATGACTGTATATAATACGTGAGTACATGGCGTGTATATATGTATGCACTCTAATAATATATGACTTTGGGGACAGTCTCAGACATTATTCTATATTATATTCTATGTCTTTTGATGATTTTTCTTTTTTTGATAATGTACAGTTACTGTCACAATGATTTATATCATGATATCTATATAATAGGACTTTGTTTTTTGTTATATTGTAATATTTGTTTTTGTTTTCTCCAGTCTGATGAAGATCAGTGTAATGACCGAAACGTTACATTATTTTTCTGGAGTATATATCTTCTTCTATAAATAACATTTCTGAACAAGTATTGACTTTTGAGTGTATGTATATATATAATGTATATATGTTTGTATTCTTTTTTGTATATTATGTGTATGTATATATGAGTATATGTGATATGTATATTATGTATATGTATGTAGAAAAGCCGCGGAGATACCATCACGTGTTTCTCAACGCAAGCAATAAATAGCCAGGTCTTTCACCGGGAAGGAACAACCACGGGAAGTGCAGCATCCAAAAAGGAAAACCACCTATGCCAAAACATGGTATCCATCCACAGACAGCTGTTTCGGGGTATTTGCCCCTCATCAGCGTGGAGTAGGAAACTGGCTATTAGGAGTAGTGCCTAGTAAAAGGACTATAAACATAAGGATGAATGACCTCAGGGAGATCAAAACATCCAACACCGCGGAGACCTGGCTATTTATTGCTTGCATTGAGAAACACGTGATGGTGTCTCCGCGGCTTTTCTACATGCATTTGTATATTTACCATAAGGGATGGGGGCAGTGTTCTGGATCACTGCGTTGAGAAACACGTAATGGTGTCTCCGCGGTGTTGGATGTTTTGATCTCCCCGAGGTCATTCATCCTTATGTTTATTATGTATATGTGTTATATACAGCTCTGGCAAAAATTAAGAGACCACTGCAAAATTTTCAGCTTGTCTGATTTTTCTCTTTATAGGTATATTTTTGAGTATAAAATGTAAATTGTTCTTTCATTCTATAAACTACTGACATGTCTCCGAAGTTCCAAGCAATAAATTTTGTATTTTCTGTCTGAAAATGGGAAATGGTCAAAATACCAAAACAAAATGCATTGCTTGCAGACCTCAAATAATGCAAAGAAAACAAGTTCATAATCATTTAGAAACAACAATACTAATGTTTTACCTCAGGAAGAATTCAGAAATCAATATATTGTGGAATAACCATGATTTTTAATCACAGCTTTCATGCGTCTTGGCATGCTTTCTTGTAAGCAGTTCTTATCTGTTTGATGGCTTGTCACTATCCATCTTCCTCTTGATTACATTCCAGAGGTTTTCAATAGGGTTCAGGTCTGGAGATTGGGCTGCCCATGACAGGGATTTGATGTGGTGGTCCTTCATCCACACCTTGATTGACCTAGCTGTGTGGCATGGCGCATTGTCCTGATGGAAAAACCAGTCCTCAGAGTGGGGGAACATTGCCTGAGCAGAAGGAATCAACCGTTTTTCCAGGATAACCTTGTATGCGACTTGATTCATACATCCTATGCAAAGATTAACCTGCCCAATTCCAGCCTTGCTGAAGCATCCCCAGATCATCACCGATCCTCCACCAAATTTCACAGTGGGTGCAAGACACTGTGGCTTGTACGCCTCTCCAGGTCTCCGTCTAACCATTAGATGACCAGGTGTTGATCTGGGGATGCTTCAGCAAGGCTGGAATTGGGCACGTTAACCCAACCTGAACCCCATTGAAAACCTCTGGAATGTGATCAAGAGGATGATGGATAGTGACAAGCCATCAAACAAAGAAGACCTGCTTACAGGAAAGCATGCCAAGACGCATGAAAGCTGTGATTAAAAATCATGGTTATTCCACAAAATATTGATTGCTGAACTATTCCTGAGTTAAAACCTTAGTATTGTTGTTTCTAAATGATTAAGAACTTGTTTTCTTTGCATTTGAGCAATGCATTTTTTGCTGTTTTGACCATTTCTCATTTTCAGGAAATAAATACCAAATTTATTGCTTGGAACTTCGGAGACATGTTGTCAGTAGTTTATAGAATGAAAGAACAATTTACATTTTACTCAATAATATACCTATAAAGAGAAAAATCAGACAAACTGACAATTTTGCAGTGGTCTCTTCATTTTTGCCAGAGCTGTATATATATATATATATATATATATATATATATATATATATATATATATATATATATATATATATATATATATATATATATATATATATTGTGCATGTGTGTGTGCATGTAGATATGTCTTTTGGCCATGGGGAGGTCTAAGGGACTCTTTAATGGAATCCTATGGACGCACTTTCAAACATATATGCAAAACTTGGCAGAAAAACAAACAAACAAAAGCGCAGTGTGATCAGGGCACTTTGAGGTGACTACCTGGAATTATTGTACCCTCCCCCTTCGCTGACTCAGTTGCATGGATTGTATTATTTCAGATCTGGAGAACTTCACAAATGTTATGTGGATTTTAGAAGGCATGTTTTTTCTGTGAAGAGATGAGATTCTTCACATTTTTTCTCTGGAGACATTCCTGGGCTACTTGTAGATCCTGTTGCATGGTATACGGGTATATGTGTGAGTGCCAGGTGCTGAGGACTTGGCCCGCGTCCTTCATCAGGCTGTGAATATTCATGATGGTAGTCGGCCTCTGCTCTATTGTTGAGGTTTCCATCCCTGTGAGTTGCTGGATATAACCTCTTCCCGGATCTTTATAGGGGACAGGCGTGTGTCTTCAGACTGACCTCGTATAATGCTTATATTCGTTACAGACAACATGGGGACATTTAGGACGCGCTGTATGCTAATAGTCACGTGGCCTGCTCTCGGCATTTTGGCGCATGTTCTCTGTTGCCGGTTACAGTGCCATTTCCACGTCCACTACTGATAATCGGACTCCTCGCCTTGAATTCTTCCAGGAGAATTTCTTAAAGGATCTTCCAAAGACCGGTGTAAAGCCCTTGAAGGAATTGTTTGCCTGTGGGTTATCTAGTCTTGCATGTATCCTCTTGGAAGTTGGCAACATCTTCTTTGTCTCTAAGGCTATGTTCACACATTACGGTTTTGCTGGGGTTTTTTTCAAAACAAATTTTAAGCTACATTTACAGTATCATCAAAAGCTATGAGATGTGAGAGATCTCGTGCACACACATTGTTTATTTTTCCCAACTGATTTGGAAAACCTGCGTTTTTGTTAACTGCAGTATGTCACGTATGTCAGCAAAAAATGCAGGTATCAGATTTTGCTGCGTTTTTTGTGCAACAACCTTAAAGGGAATATGTCCCCCCCCCCCCCCCCCCCCAGGCGTTTTTATCTAAAAGAGCCACCTTGTACAGCACTAAGGCTATATTCACACTTAGCGGTTTTTACCGCGGAACCGCCGCGATTTTGATGCTGCGGGTCCGCAGCAGTTTCCATAGCGTTTACAGTAACATGTAAACCCTATGGAAACCGCAAACCGCTGTGCACATGCTGCGGGAAAAACCGCGCGGGAACGCAGCGGTTTACAACCCGCAGCATGTCACTTCTTTGTGCAGAATCGCTGCGATTCTGCACCCATAGGAATACATTGAACCACTTACTTCCCGCATGGGGCTGTGCCCACGTTGCGGGAAGTAAGCGGATAATGTGCGGTTCCTACCCGGGGTGGAGGAGAGGAGACTCTCCTCCAGGCCCTGGGAACCATATTTGGGGTTAAAAAATAAAAAATCTGGTTATACTCGCCCTCTGATGTCCGGAGCTCCTGGGCGCTGCACGCGGCCGTCCGGTCAGAGTTGCTGTGCGACCAGGACCTGCGGTGACGTCGCGGTCACATGACCGTGACGTCACGAAGGGTCCTTCTCCCACAGCATCTTAGGAACCGGACCGCCGGGTGCAGCGCCCAGGAGATCCGGACATCAGAGGGTGAGTATAACCAATTTTTATTATTTTTAACATTACTATTGATGCTGCATATGCAGCATCAATAGTATAGGCGGAAACCCGCAGCGGAAAACGCGGAACAAACCGCGATAAATCTGCAGGGAGAACCGCAGTTGTTTTGCCCTGCAGATTTATCAAATCCGCTGCGGGAGAACCCGCAGGGACCCGACGCAAGGTGTGAACATAGCCTAATTCTGCATTCTGTGAAGGTGGTTCTTTTTTTGGGGGGGTCCCTTCCAACCCTGCAATATCACGTTTTATAATTTGCCCGCCATATATATATATATATGATATTGCAGCGTTGGAAGAGACCCCCCCAAAAAAGAGCCACCTTGATAGAATGCAGCATTAGTGCTGCACAAGGTGGCTCTTTTAGTTAAAAACGCCCGGGGAAGGGGGGGGGGGGGGTCGTGGGGGTGACAGGTACCTTTTAAGGAGGTTGCATCATGGTTTTTGGGGGCAGTAAACTTTATCAGCGTGCACAACAAAAACACAGTAAATATCCTGCAAAACCTGCTATTTGTAGGCAGCTTCTTTACTGCTAAGAGAGCAGGTTTTTCCTGCAGAAGAAAAAAAACGCAGCAAAAACACAATGTGTGAACATAGCCTACAATGTCCTCTTCTCCCACCAGGCAGCAATATTATTGACAAAACCCAAGGAAAAAAGCAATAAAAGCTAGGACCATCTACAGGTCCTTCTCAAAAAATTAGCATATAGTGTTAAATTTCATTATTTACCATAATGTAATGATTACAATTAAACTTTCATATATTATAGATTCATTATCCACCAACTGAAATTTGTCAGGTCTTTTATTGTTTTAATACTGATGATTTTGGCATACAACTCCTGATAACCCAAAAAACCTGTCTCAATAAATTAGCACATCAAGAAAAGGTTCTCTAAACGACCTATTACCCTAATCTTCTGAATCAACTAATTAACTCTAAACACATGCAAAAGATACCTGAGGCTTTTATAAACTCCCTGCCTGGTTCATTACTCAAAACCCCCATCATGGGTAAGACTAGCGACCTGACAGATGTCAAGAAGGCCATCATTGACACCCTCAAGCAAGAGGGTAAGACCCAGAAAGAAATTTCTCAACAAATAGGCTGTTCCCAGAGTGCTGTATCAAGGCACCTCAATGGTAAGTCTGTTGGAAGGAAACAATGTGGCAGAAAACGCTGTACAACGAGAAGAGGAGACCGGACCCTGAGGAAGATTGTGGAGAAGGACCGATTCCAGACCTTGGGGAACCTGAGGAAGCAGTGGACTGAGTCTGGTGTGGAAACATCCAGAGCCACCGTGCACAGGCGTGTGCAGGAAATGGGCTACAGGTGCCGCATTCCCCAGGTAAAGCCACTTTTGAGCTACAGAGAAGCAGCACTGGACTGTTGCTAAGTGGTCCCAAGTACTTTTTTCTGATGAAAGCAAATTTTGCATGTCATTCGGAAATCAAGGTGCCAGAGTCTGGAGGAAGACTGGGGAGAAGGAAATGCCAAAATGCCTGAAGTCCAGTGTCAAGTACCCACAGTCAGTGATGGTGTGGGGTGCCATGTCAGCTGCTGGTGTTGGTCCACTGTGTTTCATCAAGGGCAGGGTCAATGCAGCTAGCTATCAGGAGATTTTGGAGCACTTCATGCTTCCATCGGCTGAAATGCTTTATGGAGAAGAAGATTTCATTTTTCAGCACGACCTGGCACCTGCTCACAGTGCCAAAACCACTGGTAAATGGTTTACTGACCATGGTATTACTGTGCTCAATTGGCCTGCCAACTCTCCTGACCTGAACCCCATAGAGAATCTGTGGGATATTGTGAAGAGAAAGTTGAGAGACGCAAGACCCAACACCCTGGATGAGCTTAAGGCCGCTATTGAAGCATCCTGGGCCTCCATAACATCTCAGCAGTGTCACAGGCTGATTGCCTCCATGCCACGCCGCATTGAAGCAGTCATTTCTGCCAAAGGATTCCCGACCAAGTATTGAGTGCATAACTGAACATTATTATTTGATGGTTTTTTTGTTTGTTATTAAAAAACACTTTTATTTGATTGGATGGGTGAAATATGCTAATTTATTGAGACAGGTTTTTTGGGTTATCAGGAGTTGTATGCCAAAATCATCAGTATTAAAACAATAAAAGACCTGACAAATTTCAGTTGGTGGATAATGAATCTATAATATATGAAAGTTTAATTGTAATCATTACATTATGGTAAATAATGAAATTTAACACTATATGCTAATTTTTTGAGAAGGACCTGTATATGGGTACACCTTGTGGTGGGATGGCTTTTATACTTTTTTTGATGAAAATAGCATTAACAAGTATCCTATGTTATCTACATTTAATATTTACTGGTATATGGTATTTGGTCATTTTGGGTGTTTTTTTTTCTTTGTTTTTTTTTTTCTTGGGTTTTTGTCTATGAAATGGCCACATTGTGAATGTGCGCTTACACTTTGCACGAATATCAGCTTATAGACCGGCTCTTTTTTTTGCAGCAGCAGTATTATAGACCAGATTGCTAAGGATCAAAACCAGAATCCACTTCAATTACAACATCCCCTCTGATCCTACTGGTGGCTGCACCCCCGACCTGTCACGGCTAACAACTATCTCTTGTGAATCCCCCATACACGTGTGGGCTCAGCAAGTGTGCATGTGTCTTCAATGGGGAGAGGTAAGAAGCCGTTGCTGCTGCGGCACACCTTCTGTGAGATCAGAGTCAGATGGATTGTAAAGGAACTCTCCACCACCTCCTGCTCTATTATCCTGGATATTGCAGGGTATGTTGAGTGCCCAAAACTTCTTTCCTTTGAGGTCTCTGGTTTTCCCATGTTATGTGGCGCCCCAGCTGCTTTTTCCTAAATTTCTCCAGCCGTTTATCCAATGGGAATTTCTATTTGTAGACATCCTTTACTCTGGAAATAAATGAGATGTGATTATGTGCCACTACGTATATCACCTGTATGCATCAAATATCCTTAACCCCGGGCATCACAGCCATTTTTGGCCTTTTTAATCAACTTTTTGTTCCTCTTTTTTTTTTTTTTTTTTTTTTATTTGTGTTCCAGGAGCCATAACTTTGTTTTCGGTAACCTAATCATACGCAGGCCTGTTTTCTTTTGTTTGAGTTGTTTGCCAGTAGCGTTATTTTGGGGTAGATCAACTTTTTTTTTTTAAGGAACTTAAATAAAACAGCAATTCTGCCATCAAAATTTTGAACTATTAACTATGCTGCACAAATAAATAGTTACGGTAATTTTATTCTGTGAGTCCGTGTTCTACAACTGCTTGCCAATGCCGGAATTGGAGATCTCCAATCCTTGTAGTCTAACCCCTCAGATGTCACAACCGCATTGTACAAGTGACCCGCCAAAATAGGGGGACACCTTTCTCATCCGCAAAAAGATCATGGGTCATTGATGGGTTTTCATGGCAGGCAGGGAGGGATCTAACAAATGCCCCACTACTTCCATGTTGGGGTCGCCATGCACAGTAGATTGCTATTGGCCCAGGAATGGTTCAGCTGATCTTTCCTCCAGCCGCTGTCTCTTCTACGAGAGAGCCGCTGCCGGATTCTTTGGGGGGCAGATTGTGTCGCCAAGAACAAAAGGATCGACAGTCCAAGGTCGTACATCCCAGATCCTCATTTCCCCTGAACATTTGTTGGGGCAGAATCGAGGCCTTCATACACATTAGACTTTGGGCTGATTCGTATCGGTGCCGACCATCGTTAATCTAATGGGTACGGGGCCTTCAGAGCGCCTACAAATTGTTCTATAAAAAGTCTTAGTAAGGTGTGTTACCCAAAAAATAAAAGTTACGGCTTTTGGGAAAAAAAATAGCCCGGTCCTTGGGGGCCAAAATGCAGTTGATTGCTAATTCTCTGGTGCCACCCGCACGGCCCAAGAGGAGCTATAATTGCATTATTTGCGTCGGTATGCAGGAGCTGCACTCGCTCGGCACGATCAGTTAATAAAATCTGAGTATCTTAGCACCTTTCCTGCCAGCGTCCTATCTCATCACTTCCGAGCTGGCTGATCACCGCAGTTATATGTATGAACGCTTCTCTGATCCCCCGCTGACGGCTTCTACTCATCAGGAAACCGCTTTATCTATGATAATGGCAGACACTGACGGTAAATGAGCGGTGGAAATCCTTAGCCGGCTTTTTTTTGTCTTCTCTACGTTCTGTCTAGAAAATGTTTTGCTATGACCTTTCATGAGCTTGTCCAGAAGCTTGCAGTCTAGTCTCGCCCGGTGATCGGTGGCGGGCCTGACTGTTCTGCCAGCGTTCATTGTAATGGAGAGCCGAAGCCGGGCTCGTGGAATTACAGGGACACCGTGTAGGACTTCACTATGGGAATAAGTTCTCTAAAGAGCGTTCGTATCATCTCCAGTAACCACACGGCCGAATGTCACAGCGCTGAGCGCCCGCCGAGTGTACAGTATGAGTTTATGGCGGCTGGCAAAGACTGAACGACAGATAATACATGAGAATCTAGAAGAGCCGATGACGGCGGCTCGTCTGAAATTGCTGCTTTATTAAGTGTTTTAATTCCCAATGAAATGCAAAGGCTGGAACTCCTTGTCTGAGAACTCTGTATTGTATCCTTCCCATGTTATCCCTCCTGGGATTGCAGGAATAGACGGAGAACGGGCTGTCACCACTTGTCCATAGTGTCTATACGGTGGGCCACGATCAGCGCTGGGTATGTCTCTTATACACTTCCCAGAGGAATAACTGAGGAAAGATGCATTATTATTATTATTGTTATTATGGTTTGCTTATATAGCGCTATCTTATTCCACAGCGCTTTACAGACATTATCATCACTGTCCCCATTGGGGCTCACAATCTAGATTCCCTATCAGTATGTCTTGGAGTGTGGCAGAAAACCAGAGAACCCGGAGGAAACCCACACAAACATGGTGAGAACATACAAACTCCTTGCAGATGTTGTTGTTGGTGGAATTTGTACCCAGGACCCCAGCGTTGCAAAGCAACAGTGCTAACCACTGAGCCACCGTACAGTGCTAACCACTGAGCCACCGTACAGTGCTAACTGCTGAGCCACTGTACAGTGCAAACCACTGAGCCACCGTACAGTGCTAACCGCTGAGCCACCGTACAGTACTAACCGCAGAGCCACCGTACAGTGCTAACTGCTGAGCCACTGTACAGTGCAAACCACTGAGCCACCGTACAGTGCTAACCGCTGAGCCACCGTACAGTACTAACCGCAGAGCCACCGTACAGTGCTAACCACTGAGCCACCGTACAGTGCTAACCGCTGAGCCACCGTACAGTACTAACCGCAGAGCCACCGTACAGTGCTAACTGCAGAGCCACCGTACAGTGCTAACCGCTGAGCCACCGTACAGTGCTAACTGCAGAGCCACCGTACAGTGCTAACTTCTCAGCCACCGTACAGTGCTAACCACTGAGCCACCGTACAGTGCTAACTGCAGAGCCACCGTACAGTGCTAACTGCAGAGCCACCGTACAGTGCTAACTGCAGAGCCACCGTACAGTGCTAACTTCTCAGCCACCGTACAGTGCTAACCACTGAGCCACCGTACAGTGCTAACCGCAGAGCCACCGTACTGTACTAACCACTGAGCCACCGTACAGTGCTAACCACTGAGCCACCGTACAGTGCTAACCGCAGAGCCACCGTACAGTGCTGTCTGCAGAGTCACCGTGCTGCACAACCTAGATTCCCCTGAGTTGTTATTTAATGAGGCGTATAAGTGTTTGTTACAACATAAACATCAGGAGAATTGGCGGTCCTCCTTTTGCCCCTTACACACGCTTTTTCTCACCTTTTTTTCTCACTTGTCCTTCTTTCTATTCTTATTTTACCTTTAGACAAGGCAATGGAGAAGCCCACCACACCTAGAGCAGGATTCAGAAAAAGACAGAGAAATGTAAATAACAAAAATGCTGTTCTATCTAAAAGACTGACGTGACATCACCGATTTTGATGAAGTGGGACATGTGTCCGAGCAGCTTCCACCATAAAGGGGTTCTTCAACCTTTTATAACTTTGAGCGTTTTTTTTAAATTACCGTACTTTTGCCTCCCGGATCCCCTGTAAGTCGTGTTCTGATGCTTCCCAGGGTACTTGCCAGTCTCTGTGCATCCTCCAAGCACTCACGTGACCACTGCAGCCAATCACTGATCACAAGTCCAAGATTTCACTGTTTCTGGCATAGACTGGCCGCACCATTCACACATCTGTCTGGAAAGAGCAGGAAGAATAGAGACCAGCTGGTGACCCGGGATTTGTTTGTAGAAATGGCATGGACAGCTCAGTAATATGAATATTACTCCTTTTTAAAAGGATCGTGGACTCACCATAAATGTGTATTTTTGACCTGGTGTCTTAAGAACGCTGTTCTCCTGAATGTGGTTTTGTTTTCCTTTAGTTCCTGCATCTCTCCATTCCTGAAAAATGTTCCCTTCTTCCCTGCATTTGTTAATCCATTCCTTTCAGCTAAGTGGGCATGGTCCTCAACTGTTCTCTGGCCTATTCTCATTGGAGCCACGCCCAGTTGGCTAAAAAAGACTACATTTATAGACCATGGAGAGGGGACAATACAGTTATATGAAAAAGTTTGGGCACCCCTATTAATCTTCAGCTTAATGTTTTATAAAAATTGTGTTTTTTTGCAACAGCTATTTGTTTCATATATCTAATAACTGTTGGACACAGTAATGTTTCTGCCTTAAAATGAGGTTTATTGTATTAACAGAAAATGTGCAATCTGCATTAAAACAAAATTTGACAGGTGCATAAGTATGGGCAGCCTTATCATTTTCTTGTTTTAAATACTCCTACCTACTTTTTACTGACTTACTAAAGCACTTTTTTTGGTTTTCTAACCTCATTGAGCTTTGAACTTCACAGCCAGGTGTATGCAATCATGAGAAAAGCTACTTAAAGTGGCCACTTGCAAGTTGTTCTCCTGTTTGAATCTCCTCTGAAGAGCGGCATCATGGGCTCCTCAAAACAACTGTCTAATAATCTGAAAACAAACATTATTCAACATAGTTGTTCAGGGGAAGGATACAAAAAGCTGTCTCAGAGATTTAACCTGTCAATTTCCACTGTGAGGAACATAGTAAGGAAATGGAAGAACTCAGGTACAGTTCTTGTTAAGGCCAGAAGTGGCAGGCCAAGAAAAACATCAGAAAGGCAGAGAAGAAGAATGGTGAGATCAGTCAAGGACAATCCTCAGACCACCTCCAAAGAGCTGCAGCATCAACTTGCTGCAGATGGTGTCACTGTGCATCGGTCAACTATACAACGCACTTTGCACAAGGAGAAGCTGTATGGGAGAGTGATGCGAAAGAAGCCATTTATTCAAGCACGCCACAAACAGAGTCGGCTGAGGTATGCAAAAGCACATTTGGAGAAGCCAATTTCTTTTTGGATGAAGGTCCTGTGGACTGATGAAACCAAGATTGAGTTGTTTGGTCATACAAAAAGGCGTTATGCATGGCGGCCAAAAAACACAGCATTCCAAGAAAAACACTTGCTACCCACAGTAACATTTGGTGGAGGTTCTATCATGCTTAGGGGCTGTGTGGCCAATGCCGGTACCGGGAATCTTGTTAAAGTTGAGGGACGCACGGATTCCTCTCAGTATCAGCAGATTCTTGACAATAATGTTCATGAATCAGTGACAAAGTTGAAGTTATGCAGGGGATGAATCTTTCAGCAAGACAATGATCCAAAACACCGCTCCAAATCTACTCGGGCATTCATGCAGCGGAACAATTACACTGTTCTGGAATGGCCATCCCAGTCCCCAGACCTGAATATCATTGAACATCTGTGGGATCATTTGAAGAGGGCTGTCCATGCTCGGGAACCATCAAACTTAACTGAACTGGAATTGTTTTCTAAAGAGAAATGGTCAAAAATACCTTCATCCAGGATCCAGGAACTCATTAAAAGCTACAGGAAGCCACTAGAGGATGTTATTTTTGCAAAAGGAGGATCTACTAAATATTAATGTCACTTTTCGGGTGGGGTGCCCATACTTATCCACCTGTCAAATTTTGTTTGCATGCAGATTGCACATTTTCTGATCTAATATATAATTGCCTAGAATACTACTTCCTGCAATTTGTGCCAACTTCCTGTCCGGAGCTAATGTCCGGAGCTAATGTCTGGAGCTAATGTCCGGAGATAAGTGACGTCAACAGTGTCCAGTGTCTGATTGGTTGCCGCCTGCTGCGAGCGACCAATCAGAAACGTGCCGTACTGTGACACACTCCGCCCGCCATTTTGGTGTGATTTTTGAATTTTTACCTCACAGCAAGTTTCTACTGCGTGGAGGCGGGCCCAGTGACGTTGCTCTTCAAGCTCCTGCCGAATTTCGTCAAAAAAATGATAATACCATTTACCAAAACTATATATGTTTAGTTGTGAAGTGGTTCAGTGACATTTTCACACCAATTTTGAACTTTTGTTTGGTGTTTTCTCCATATACTGCCTATTATTCACTGACTGTTATACTGAGAGACTGCCGTTTATTAACCTCTTCTTTGCCACATTGGGTATATTGCTCTATTATTTGCCACATAAGGACATTGTCCATTATTGCCCAGCAATTTCTCTGCAATATAAACTGCCTATTTAATACCTGATGGGCACACAAGTATGCGCCAGTATGGGTACTAAGAGCCTTTCCACATAATAATGAAATATTTTAAAATGTCATAGAACATACCAATATACATAGTTATTGATACATATTATTTATTATTTACATTATTGTTCTTAAGCAAAGAACCGTTGTTGTGGCATTTGCCACAACACGCAAAGTTGTCGTCTGATGTCTTTCATCCCTCCCCTCATAAGCATGTTCATGGATCCTGTGTAACTGTACCTTAAATAACAAGAATTGTCAAGAGCTGGTGAGTGCAGCCATTTTTTGTTCTTTCTTACTATTATTTATTAATTGTATTATTCTTACATTTGAATAAATAAAGTATATATGGATTCTAGACTCCCGATTCTTTAGAATCGGGCTGCCATCTAGTAGTACAATAAACCTCATTTCAAGGCAGAAACATTACTGTGTCCAACAGTTATTAGATATATGAAACTGAAATAGCTGTTGCAAAAAAACACAATTTTTATAAAACATTAAGCTTAAGATTAATAGGGGTGCCCAAACTTTTTCATATAACTGTATCTAAGGAATGGACGGGAGTAGGAACACAAGAAAAGCTTAGCCAGATTCAGGAGAACGGCAGTAAATGTAAGCGATTGTGCATCATAAACGTGTAAGGAATGGTGCAATCTACAGCGAGCGCTGTCACTATGGGACACAAATCTGTAATATATTGTGATCTGGATGGATTGTACACTAGGCGTCTCCACTTCATAGCCATAATGTCTGAATTCATTGATACCTGTGTGGACAAGCCCGGCTCTGGTTATTCTCTCCGTCACGCTACATGGCTTAGTATGAACAATGCTAAGATCAATCCAGTCTGTCCAGACACAATCCATTTATTTTCATTAAATCGGATGTTGTTTTTTTCTGTTCCTTTAAGAATGTCTGGCTTATGTCTCATCAGTGACATATTGTGGCCCCTTCCGCAGTCTAATTGACGGCTTATCTGTATCGTGACTTTATTAATGGAGCAAAATAGAATTGACATAATCCTGAATTTCAGCAGAATCCGGTGAGATGAAGCGCGACCGACTGGCTGACGCAGGTAGAAGACATCTTGCAAGAAACCGATGTCATGGCTGTGCCACAACTGTCACATAGCCGGCTGTGCTGTAGAAGAGCACAGGGATTGTTGTAGCTGCCATCATTCCATGAGATTACAGCAATGCCTTCCTTCTATCAGTGCGTATCGTATATATATGGCGTCAAGATCAAAGGTTCTACGAGGGAACGTCGGCCATTGGGGAAGAATGGGGTGACGTGGTTCAGTGATGGGACGCATGGAGCACCCACACTGGATTACTTGTACAGCATCGCAGAGAAAATCTTAGATGGTTGTTTCTGGAGGAAGGAATTATTTATCTGTCACTTTTTATAAACCTCATGAATCTTGATAACATTGCTGCTTGTTCCGGAGCGTGGAGATAATCCATCTGCAGCAATGGACCAACATACACAGTGCAACTATGACAAGCAGTGTTGGAAGAAGTGGCCTTTATGCCTCAGACTCTGCTTTTTCTGAAGTTGTCGGCTTGATTGTCACCAAAACTGCCATATACTTCAGAAAAGCCAGATGCACACGCTGTTACCTCTGCTGTGTGTGAATGCAACAGTGATCAGTCTGGGATTTGGTCCCATACTTGATAGAATGGCCTCCGAATTATTTCTTCACAGTGGCCTCTGCAAATCTGGATTTGGCATTCCGCTCTATTAGATCTGCTATTAGAAAAAATGTCTTTCTCAGACAAGCTTGTTAAATAGTTGAATAACAAAACAGTCCTTTCACTGGATAGGCAAAATAGTTCAAAATGGTCACACCCATTCAGTTCTGAATCCACCTCTCAGGCCTGTCCCATACGTCCAGATAATTCCGGTACCAGAAAAATCGGTACCGGAGTTGTCCGTGTCCGTGTGTCCGTGAGCTCACGTAGGCCATCCGTGTGGAACACGTGCGGCACACGTATGCCGCCCGTGTGCCGACAGGGTACCACATGGAGCGTGCAGGAGACAGCGCTAGAGATAAGCGCTGTCCCCTGCATCTGGTGCTGACGCCGCCATTCATATCTTCTCTCCAGCAGCGTTCGCTGGAGAGAAGATATGAAAAATCCTTTTTTTTTTCGTGTTTAAAATAAAGATCCCTGTCCCCACCATCCTCCCACCCCCTGTGCGCCCGCCCGCTGTTAATAAAATACTCACCCGGCTCCCTCGCAGCGTCCTCTCCGGGCCGCACCTTCTCCTGTATGAGCGGTCACGTGGTGCCGCCCATTACAGTCATGAATATGCGGCTCCACCCCTATGGGAGGTGGAGCCGCATATTCATGACTGTAATCGGTACGTGTAATTTCTCCCAGGACTTACATCATCGAGGCCAGCCACCTTTGTGACACATACCTGTAAGTGATTGGCGGTAGTGGTCATAGAGGGCAGCATCTGAATGGCATCACTAAGTATTGTTTTTAGTATTTTATGGCATTTTTTTTTCAGCATACAGGAAAAAGACAAAGGTTGATTCCCAGCAGCTGTCCGTCCACATAGCCTGTGCTTTTCCTTGCAGAATGTACATTATATGACTGTACTTTATTTTATCAGCGCTCTAGAAATGAGATACTGCCCCGCGGTCCCACTAGTGCTGTATTGTAGATGGCAAACCGAGGTTCATGTTTTTCTCCTGGCGATGAAATATAGTCACTGGTGGCGATTTAATGAGGACAATGAAATGTTATGTGGCATTTAGCGAGAAGGCAGGGACATTGGGATAGTGCAGAGTAATTGATCACTGCCAGGCTCCGGCTTATTCGGCGCCTGTCCATATTTTTATTTCTATAACCGGAGAGCCCCATTGTGGTTTGTTAGCACTGATTCATTTTTCAGAGTGAGCGCAGCACAAGTTTTCTCCATTTTTCTGAAGATGGCAGAGACCTAAAGGAAGGGGGATTGTGATCTGTGCGGGTTTTGCTGGCATTCTGACCAGGTCTCAGGAGCCAAGGGGTAAAGCGAGAGACCATTAAAATGAATAATGTCCTAAGTGAATGTGAAGCACTTATGAATTCCAGCGGAGTAATGGGGCGGTTCGATTGTGGAGCAGCCACATGTGCAGTCACGGACAATGTGCCTGAAATACATCTTGACAGCCCATATAAACCCGCTTCTTATCGCCAATTAACAGTGCCAGTGGCTACATGCTGTAAAAGGAGTTGTTGCACTTTAGCCGTGTGTAATGAAAAATTAATTCCCTTTCTTTTGTAAGGCTGGCGTTACCCATAGGATCCAACCGAGGGTGGCGAATTATAGCGCTAATTGTTATGTGTAAATCTGATCATTATCTGAGCCGCATAAAAATGTCTCCAGGCCAAGGGGGCATCCTATAGAGAGAAGCAGTAGCCGTTTTCCTTGCTAAAATGGTTAAAATAATAATATATTTTTTTCCCTCATACCCTGGCCATACAAATAAACCAAAATGAATAATAAATTGATATTAACCCTCAGAACTATATATTTATTCAAACTAGACAACCAGTCACATTGCCAAGATGCCACTCAGCGCTTTATACACAGGCACCTTCATGCATGATTTGTATCAAAGTGAAATTGTTTTTGTAAAAAAAAAAAAATGCATACAATTTGATATGTGTGATAATAGTGTGACACACATAGAAAATGAAGTAGACCACACCTCCTTAAAATGAAAGTTTACCATGTAATAATATAATAATAAATAAATAATAATAATCATGTGCAGACTCCATACATGCCACTCAGGCCTATGTCTATATTTGATATATCTATATAGGATCATCAGAACTGGAGATACCAAAAATCTGATATATGCTGAAAAATGTAAATCTGGCATGTGTCACTTTACTTAGAAAAACATTGGAATGCCTTTACCTATCCCCATTGGCATGCCTTTACCTATCCCCATTGGCATGCCTTTACCTATCCCCATTGTCATGCCTTTACTTATCCCCATTGGCATGCCTTTACCTATCCCCATTGGCATGCCTTTACCTATCCCCATTGGTATGCCTTTACCTATCCCCATTGGAATGCCTTTACCTATCCCCATTGGCATGCCTTTACCTATCCCCACTGGCATGCCTTTAGCTATCCCCATTGGTATGCCTTTACCTATCCCCATTGGAATGCCTTTACCTATCCCCATTGGCATGCCTTTACCTATCCCCACTGGCATGCCTTTAGCTATCCCCATTGGCATGCCTTTACCTATCCCCACTGGCATGCCTTTAGCTATCCCCATTGGCATGCCTTTAGCTATCCCCATTGCCATGCCTTTACCTATCCCCATTGACATGCCTTTAGCTATCCCCATTGGCATGCCTTTAGCTATCCCCATTGACATGCCTTTAGCTATCCCCATTGACATGCCTTTACCTAGCCTCATTGGGATGCCTTTAGCTATCCCCATTGGCATGCCTTTACCTATCCCCATTGACATACCTTTAGCTATCCCCATTGACATGCCTTTACCTAGCCTCATTGGGATGCCTTTAGCTATCCCCATTGGCATGCCTTTACCTATCCCCATTGACATACCTTTAGCTATCCCCATTGGCATGCCTTTACCTATCCCCATTGGAATGCCTTTACCTATCCCCATTGGCATGCCTTTAGCTATCCCCATTGGCATGCCTTTACCTATCCCCATTGACATGCCTTTAGCTATCCCCATTGACATACCTTTACCTAGCCCCATTGGCATGCCTTTACCTATCCCCATTGGTATGCCTTTACCTATCCCCATTGGAATGCCTTTACCTATCCCCATTGGAATGCCTTTACCTATCCCCATTGGCATGCCTTTACCTATCCCCATTGGCATGCCTTTAGCTATCCCCATTGGCATGCCTTTACCTATCCCCATTGACATACCTTTAGCTAGCCCCATTGGGATGCCTTTACCTAGCCCCATTGGCATGCCTTTACCTATCCCCATTGGTATGCCTTTACCTATCCCCATTGGCATGCCTTTACCTATCCCCATTGGCATGCCTTTACCTATCCCCATTGACATACCTTTAGCTATCCCCATTGGCATGCCTTTACCTATCCCCATTGGAATGCCTTTACCTATCCCCATTGGCATGCCTTTACCTATCCCCATTGGAATGCCTTTACCTATCCCCATTGGCATGCCTTTAGCTATCCCCATTGGCATGCCTTTACCTATCCCCATTGACATGCCTTTAGCTATCTCCATTGACATACCTTTACCTAGCCTCATTGGGATGCCTTTAGCTAGCCCCATTGGGATGCCCTTACGTAATCCTGTTGTTTTGAGATTTTTTTTTCTTTCATGTCACATTTTACTTTACATTGATATTATAGTTTCATAGTTTTTAAGGTTGAAGATAGATTTAAAGGGACTCTTGTCAGCACAGAATGACTGCAAACCAAATATAGGCGCTTGGTGCATCATGGTGGTGCCAAACATTTTAGCTACACCTTTTTTTTTTCTGAAGAAATAATAGAAGAAGAGCCCGGCATTCTTGTGGTAGGGATTTCGGGTGCACAAGAAGGGTTCCAGCCTGTAGAAATTAGGACGTAACCTGGTACTTGTCACTCCAAAATATGTGCATCCTCCATTCCACAGCGCTACCACTTACCACATTCCTTCCACGTAGCAATCTGACTTTGACGAAGGCCCGGATTACAAGGCCAAAACCTCACTTTTTGTTTGGATTCCCATTCATTAAATACATTTTCATCACATATTTTGAAGTGCCAAGTACTTCCTTTTTCTGAAGAAAGGTGAACAGACCCTCCATGCAGTGTTGTAGTGAATTTCCCATTACAACATCATATGGCGAGAGTTTCATAATCTCATTGCTGTTACAGTAAAGAATCGCTGTCTGTGATTATAATTAAACCTTTAAAGAAAATTGTCTAAATTTTACCTAAACAAAGAACTTTAATTTTTTAAATTTGCTCTTTGCAAACTTTTTAATATCTGACCTTTAAAACAGATAGTAGGTTTAAAGGGAACCAGGCCATGTCAAATAATCGCTGCTCTAATCACTGCCCGGCACTTTGATTGACAACCTGCACCCCAGTGTGTGTGTGCGCAGAGCAGGCTGTTAACACGTTCAGTATTTGGTCAGTATTTTACCTCAGTATCTGTAAGCCAAAACCAGGAGTGGGTGATAAACACAGAAGTGGTGACGTTTCTGTTATACTTTTCCTCCGATTGTTCCACTCCTGCTTTTGGCTTACAAATACTGAGGTAAAATACTGAACATAACAGAAACCAGACAGACCCCATTATTAGGTGAGTGTTTTGGTCTTTGCCTTTATTTTTGCTTTCCAATTTCATTAGCGAATAAAAAAATTGGAAACAATAGCTCGGTTAAAAAGAAAGCATTATGGGAATTTTGCCATGTAAATTTTCATCTCGTTAATGAGGTTTATGGATAATGAGATTTAAGGAACATTTATTTACCGTTGGATTAATATAATTTTATTAGAAGTTTTATATACACTGGCAGGACAATATCTTCTAATTGATATTCTATTAGTATTAGTGGTCTTGTGTTATTTCTGAGCCGTAACTTCAGTAATGTGTCGGGAGTGGTTGATGAGTTCTAACTTCTGAAGATGGTGATGGAGGATGGAACTCGCTGACCTTGTGATAATATGGGATTTGTCTCGGTTCCCAGGAAGTTCTTTGTGGCAATGTGGTCTATTAGCTCATTACATGGGAATGCACAGAACTGAAGCTGCTTTGATGACATGCGTCCCGGCGTATATATATATTTCCATGTAGAAAATGACTAATTATTAAATGTTTTGTAAAACATATTTACAACGTGCTGAAGAGACTCGGGATTTCAATGGTTAGAATACACTTCCTGCAAAAGACCTCACATCCTTCCTCTAAACAGTCTGTCTCGGTTTGCGGTGATGCCTTACCGAGGGCGTGCCGTATGTTACACAGGCTACAAACATGTCTGCAGTCAGAAATGCTGTACACGTAGCGGCATCTGTCTAAGGCCACATTCACACGGTCAGTATTTTACCTCAGGATTTGTAAGCCAAAACCAGGAGTGGGTGAGAAATGCAGAAATGATGACGTGTTTCTATTAGACTTTTCCTCTGATTGTTCCTCTCCCGATTTTGGCTTACAGATACTGATACACAACGTGTGAACATGGCCTAATGGTGACCAATTGTCACACATGGCGTCATCACCCGCTGTTCAGCCTCTGATTTCAATAGTCCCTACTTGTTTGAAGGATCGTAGTAGATCAAAAATGTCCCCTTGCTGGGATCCAGTTATCAGCTGTTTTTGGAGTGCAAGGGTATGTGCACATGTTGCAGATTTGCCTGCAGAATTTTCTGCACAGAATCTGCAGCTCTTGGCAGAAAACGCAGGTAAAAATCTGCGCGTTTCTGATGCAGATTTGATGCATTTTTTCATGTGGATCTGTACGATGCGCCAATTCTGGCACTTAGCCACTCTTCCCACTGCCCTGTAGCGGTGACATATGGGGTAATAAGGGGTTAATGTCACCTTTGATTGTAAGGAGACATTAAGCCTGGTTAGTAATGGAGAGGCATCAATAAGATGCCTATCAGTTATTAATCCTATAGTTATTAATGGGTTAAAGAAAGACACAGCCAGAAGAAAGTATTTTAATTAAATAAAACGCTGCACATTTTTTCATAATTTTTATTCCACGCCTAATCCAATCGAAGCAATCGATCAGCTGCAAAAAATTTAAAAAAGCAAACACAAACAAATACTCCCTGTTCCGACACAGTCCCTCTTTAATAACGAGTGTCCCACAATGATCTCCCCTATAGAGTGGTCACATCAGCAGACCTGACCACACTATAGGGCCTCCGATGACACACTGACCAGAGATAAGCTGCTCACTCTGTAGTGCCGCAAGTGACAGGTGAACTCAGGTGACCTGTCGGCGGCAGAGGGATACAGTGCGGAGGACTATCTCCATCATTGTATCATCGGAGCCCCTGGAGAGGGGTCGCATGTGCTGATGTGACAGCTCTCCACGGGAGATCATCATGGGACACTTGTTATTAATTGAATTACGGCAGAAACAGGAAGTATATTTTTTGTTTATTATTTAAATTTTATTTGCAGATGATCAATGGCTTTGGAGATTAGGTATATATGATAAGTATGTGCTATATGTGTACTGTATGTGGGGTTTTTTTTTGTTTGTTTTTTTTAACACTCAACACATTAGTCAGATGATGGGACTACTTTCCCATCATTGGCTAATGGTGTCACTGGGCATAGCCGGATGGGATCAGTAGTCCCATCGGACGATGCCTGCCTACACACTCACACACACACACACACACACACACACACACACACACACACAAACACACACACACACACACACTCACTCACACACACACACACACACACTCACTCACTCACTCACTCACTCACTCACACACAGCCCTGCACACAGACACAGGTTCACGCAGACACCAGCACACACACAGTCTCCGCGCACACTCTTCCCCTTCCCGATCTGCAGCGTTTCTCGCAGGCAAATCCACAGATCTTTTTTACATCTGCGGTTTTGCTGCGGATGTGCCTAACTCAATGGAAGTCAATGGGTGCAGAAACGCTGCAGATCCGCAAAAAAGAATTGACATGCTGCGGAAAAAGACCCGCTGCGTTTCTGCTCTGATTTTTCCGCAGCATGTGCACAACACATCTCCATTTCCCATAGATTAACATTGGCTGTGCACTACACTGCGGATTTGATGCGAATCCCTGTGGCCAAAAACGCTGAGGGATCCGCATCTAAATCTGCAACGTGTGTACATAGCCTTAAAGAAGCACTTCCATCATTTTTCTTTATTTCCTATACCTATATAAATGTTAGTGTAATGTAGTGTGTGTTAATATGCGCACTGATTTCGGTTCCTGTATTGCTGCAGTCATCGCTAATCCAGTGCAAGTCTATAGAGCCTCATTCTATCTTATAGACTTACGGTACATTGTAAGGCCTGCGTCACACGGGCGATGATTCTCTCTTCCTTGAGAATCAGCTCGATTATGTTATTAACACTCAGCTCTGATCTGAGTGTCCCTTTACTGTGACCCGATTCTCTCAGACGAGAGACTTGTATCACAAGTGCAGAGAGGATGGAGAATAAAATTTCTCCATTTTCTGAGTCTGTGGATGTCTGGCTGCACTCAGATTCCATCCAAGTGCAGCCTGATGTTTTCTAGGCACCCATAGACTTGAATGGGTTCTTATCATCCTATGTGCGGTGCCACATGCAGCATGCTGCAAATTGTTCCACAGACTGATTTGGTGTGTGGGAAAAAAAAACACTGATCTGCTCTGCCTCATAGTATAACATTGGTCCATGTGCTGTCCGATAAAACATAAGAGAGCACTTGTCAGAACTGTACGCCTGTGTGAGCGAGCCCTACAAGCCACTTGTAGATCACACACAGAGCGCAGTGTGAGCTGATAAGTTGAAAGGCTGTATTATCAGAAGAGGACGAGGGCAAAGCTGGAGAATGGAGAAGACGATGATCAGTGAATATATTAGTGACCTTACACTACATATACATTTACACAGGTTTAGGGCATAAAAGAACATAACCGGAGTGCTTCTATAAGTATTCCTGCAGCACGACCACAAAAAATGAGCATTACACGAGCTGTATTCAGGTCCTCTCCATGCCTGTGTAATTCTGGACCACAAGGGTCCGCTTTTATCCTATTTAATGAGGACCCTCTCTATCAACCCAGAGCCGCCCCAATAGCATAAATAAGATGGTTTTTACAAACGACTCCTTTAGGCCAGGTTCCCATGAGTGTATGTAAATTCAAGCTGTTTTCATCCCTCTTGTGTTCTGTACGTCCTCTATATCCGATTATCTTTTGTTTTATGCATCAATAATTTAAAATCTAATAGAAAACCCAATACAGTTTCCCATGTTAGTTGCCATGTGTCTGTAAATAACGGCTGCCATAGGGGCAGTGTCTGTGTGACATACATTTTTTTAAATGCACCTACTGAGTTTGATGCCAGACTCTGATCCAAAAAATAGATCGGAGTAGGGCATGTTGTATTTTTTGTTTGCATTTTGTTATACACGCGGACCATCTCATGCTATCCGTTTTGCAGACGGATATAGAATACCCTCATCTGAACGATATTCCGAGCTTGCATGTCAATAGCGCCCCTTTCCTCCCCACAGCCTCTGCCATAAATGCTCAATAGCGGTTGCGTTGGGCCTCTAGGACCATTATCTGTATGGTCTCGAAAGCGCTTGGCTCTTTGAAAAACACAATGGAAATGCGACTGTAGTCTATGGGATTTATTCAGAGACCGTGACCACACACACAATCCACACTCCAGATCTTCCCCACCCTAAATAAGCCATTTGTTGTATGTGTAGAAGTAGCGCTGGGGCTGGGGTCACCTTTTTGGGAAATTACTGGTGACCTTGCTTGGAATTTCCCTGCGCCGTTCCATTGACAGACTATTCGATCTCTTTTCACGAGGCGTTGGGAATAAGACTATGGAATTCTATGTGACGAATGGATTATAGATGGGATCATTCAGAAATTGTGCTGCGGCTACGAAGAAAACGGGACTGCGGCTTGCCTGTGATTACCACTAATGAACTAATTAGGGACTGATTGAATTCAGGGCTGGATTTGTAATATTTGATGAAGTCTTTGTGCGATATGTGGAAACAGACCTTTCCAAAGAACAATTTGTATTTATAGAAATGATCATGAATCCATACTAATCGTGTCTAGACTGTGTATTTTTGTAATGTTAAAATCTTTTGTAGTTTTTGCATAATAGAAAATGTACCCCAAGTGGGGCGTTCCTCCTCTGTGTCCCCACCTTTAGGGAGAGTCCTGTGCCCCCTTTCGCCATATGCTGTGGACACCTTCATGGTTGGAGTACCCCTTTGAGGGTGGATTCGAATGTGACATACTTTTACTCCACAGTCAGATCTTTGACAAATCGTCCACATCGCCGGTCTACATACAGTACGTGCTTGCGGCAGCCTTGTACTGTGTAGACGCCGACCCTCGTTCTCCCGGTAGGGGTCATTAATGTCTTTGATCGGAGTACCCTTTAAGTGACACTGCCTGTAAGATGGCGCCCAGGGCCCGTATTATGTATGCAGCCTGTGCAGAGGGGCTTTACAGGGGTTTACGGCTCATCAGTGGCACTTAGTGTGGGAATTAGAGCATAGCCCGGCGTTATCACAATCCTGGCGATATTGCCTCGCTGAGCATTGCTTCTCACAATTTAATAAGTGCAATCAACTGGAAATCTCTTCCTTCTCTCCTGCCGCGCTGACACATAAATAAATCTCGCAATCCAGATTTTTGTTGCGCGTTTCCTCACTCCCGTTTACAGAAGTAGTTTTCATTCAATGTCACAATATTGTGATCGGCCCAGATAATTTCATCACGTTGTGGCGGAGGGCGCGCTAACGCCTGATGTACATACCGGGGCCGCTAGATTTATGTGATCATTTACTTCTTTCACGCGTGGGACAGAATTGAGCAACTCTCTATATACCATCTTCTCGAAAAATGGCAGGTAGAGGTCTGTTTTTCGTGTATATGTATTAGATGGCGGTATAGACTCCAATACAATGCAGTCATTTTCCAACGTTCTCAACAATCTGTCGGTCTTCAGAGATTCTGCAGAAAAGGTAAGGGCTATGCTCACAGCATCTGTTCCCTACATTTTGTGTATACCGCAGGAAAAGCTTCTAGCATAGTTATAAAAGATATCCATAGTGCTCTATTTTCTTAATCATATACCATATATTGGTTACCTTTGAGCACAGCAGACTGCCATCACTATATTTTGTGTAGTATACTCGTATCTTTTATTTTTGCATTTATATGCTGTTTATTATGATTTTTTTTTTAAATACGTATGTCTTGATCCTCTTGTGATTGGCTACTTGCACATTAAAGCGAACCTGTCAGCAGGATTGCGCTAAGTAATCTACAGGCATTGTCAGGTTGCCGCTGTTACACTGATTAAAATGATACCTGGAGTGTTCCTCATCAAAGAGACAGACTGTTTGTGCTTCGGGGTGGCGTATGGGCAGGTCTTTCCCTGGTTTCTCCTTCCCCGGAGCATGGAAATATAATTAACTGAAATCTTCTAACACCAATTACACAAGAACCACTAGACAGATTTCTTCACTCCAGGTATCATTTTAATCAGTATAACACTGCCTTCCTGACAGTGTCTGTGGACAGGTTCACTTTAAATAGTTGACAATCACTCTCACCAACCACCCCTGAGGAAGCATTTGTGAATCAGGTGTTTGGTGGATGAGCCTGTTATTATTTTGTTACTAGTACTAGAGATGAACAAACCCGTGGATGTTCGGGTTCGACGAACGTACAGTAAAAAGTTTGTTTTGAGTCTGAAGTTGACCCTGGACCCAAACCCTATAGAAGTCAATGGCGATCCGAACTTGCTTTAAAATGGTCATAGTCAGGGCTAGTGGGCTGCAAAAGGAAGCTAAATGGGGCTAACCGCAGGACAATTGTCCTGCAAATGAATGTGAATAGGGAAATGACTTAGACTTATTCATTTACTTCCTATTTTGCCATGATTACTAATAAAATTTTAACAGCCCGAGACTGAGGCTGCCTATTGCCAGTCCAGATTAAAAAAAATTTCTCCTACAGAGCATGAGGCAGAGTACTCCCTCTGAAGCAGCTGACAAGTTTCACCCACAAAGTATGAGGCAGAGTACCCCCTCTGAGGCAGCTTACTAGTTTCACCCACAGAGTATGAGGCAGAGTACCCTCTGAGGCAGCTTACTAGTTTCACCCACAGAGCATGAGGCAGAGTACCCCCTCTGAGGCAGCTTACTAGTTTCACCCACAGAGTATGAGGCAGAGTACCCCCTCTGAGGCAGCTTACTAGTTTCACCCACAGAGTATGAGGCAGAGTACCCTCTGAGGCAGCTTACTAGTTTCACCCACAGAGCATGAGGCAGAGTATCCCCTCTGTAGCAGCTTACAAGTTTCACCCACAGAGTATGGGGTAGATTACCCTCTCTGAAGCAGCTTACAAGTTCACCCACAGAGTATGAGGCAGAATACCCCCTCTGAAGCAGCTTACAAGTTTCACCCACAAAGTATGAGGCAGAGTACCCCCTCTGAAGCAGCTTACAAGTTTCACCCACAGAGCATGAGGCAGAGTAGCCTCTCTGAAGCAGCTTACAAGTTTCACCCACAGAGCATGAGGCAGAGTATCCCCTCTGAAGCAGCTTACAAGTTTCACCTACAGAGCATGAGGCAGAGTACCCCCTCTGAAGCAGCTTACAAGTTTCACCCACAGAGTATGGGGCAGAGTACCCTCTCTGAAGCAGCTTACAAGTTTCACCTACAGAGCATGAGGCAGAGTACCCCCTCTGAAGCAGCTTACAAGTTTCACCCACAGAGCATGAGGCAGAGTACCCTCTCTGAAGCAGCTTACAAGTTTCACCTACAGAGCATGAGGCAGAGTACCCTCTCTGAAGCAGCTTACAAGTTTCACCCACAGAGCATGAGGCAGAGTATCCCCTCTGAAGCAGCTTACAAGTTTCACCCACAGAGTATGGGGCAGAGTACCCTCTCTGAAGCAGCTTGCAAGTTTCACCTACAGAGCATGAGGCAGAGTACCCCCTCTGAAGCAGCTTATAAGTTTCACCCACAGAGTATGGGGCAGTGTACCCCTACATTAGCAGCTTATTAATTTCACCCACAGAGCCTAACTTTTATCTTCAGCAGCGTACAGTAGAACAGATAAAAAGCATGTACAGTTTCTACTCAAGTATAAGCCGACCCCCCCTAAATTTTGCCACAAAAAACTGGGAAAACTTAGTGACTCGAGTATAAGCCTACGGTGAGAAATGCAGCAGCTACCGGTAAATGTCAAAAGTAAAAATAGATGCCAATAAAAGTAAAATTAATTGAGACATCAGTAGGGTAAGTGTTTTTGAATATCCATATTGAATCAGGAGCCCCATATAATACTCCATAAAGTTTATGATGGCCCCATAAGATGCTCCATATTAAAATATACCCCACATAATCCTGCATAAAGGTTAATAATGGCCCCATAAGATGCTCCATAGACACGATTGCCCAATATAATGCTGATTATGGCCCCATAAGATGCTCCATAAAGATATTTGCCCCATAGAGTGCTGCACAAACCTTGATTATGGCCCTATAAGATGCTCCATACAGACACTTGCCCCATATAATGCTACACAAACGTTATGGCCCCATATCGTGCTGCACAAACGTTATGGCCCCATAGATGCTCCATACAAACACTTGCCCCATATAGTGCTGCACAAACGTTATGGCCCCATATAGTGCTGCACAAACGTTATGGCCCCATATAGTGCTGCACAAATGTTATGGCCCCATATAGTGCTGCACAAACGTTATGGCCCCATATAGTGCTGCACAAACGTTATGGCCCCATAGATGCTCCATACAGACACTTGCCCCATTTGCTGTTGCTGCTATAAAAAATAAATAAATCACATACTCATCTCCGTCGCTCAGGCCCCCGGCACTTTCAATACTCACCTGCTCCTTGTTCCGGCGCCACTCCATCTTCAGTGTCTTCAGTACTGACGTTCAGGCAAAGGGTGTGCACTAGCCACGTCACCACGCCCTCTGACCTGAGCATCACTGCTGAAGACAGAGCGGCGCCCGGAACGGGGAGCAGGTGAATATCGCGCAGCGCTCCCCCTCCCCGTTATACTCACCTGCTCCTGTCGCTGTGCAGTCCCTTCTTCCCCAGCGCTGCAGCTTCTTCCTGTACTGAGCGGTCACCGTTACCGCTCATTACAGTAATGAATATGCAGCTCCACCTCTATGGGAGGTGGAGCCGCATATTCATTACTGTAATGAGCGGTACCATGTGACCGCTCAGTACAGGAAGAAGCTGCCGGGGAAGCCAGGGACCTGCAGGGACCGCGCCAGGAGTAGGTGAGTATAATTAGATAGCCCTTGCTCCCCTTCCCCTGCCGACCCCTGGGTATAACTCTAGTATAAGCCGAGAGGGGGACTTTCAGCCCAAAAAAGTGGGCTGAAAATCTCGACTTATACTCGAGTATATATGGTAGTTTTACTCTCCATACAGATAGCGGCCCGCCGCGAGGCTTGCTGCCGCCAGTCTTATCCACTTTGCCTTGGGATGCCTCTCCAATGCTGTTACCTTAGGTTCTTGGGGGCCTGAAGTGTTTCCTTTGAAAACATTATTGTTCAAAGCAGGCAACCATTCGTGAATACTTTAGCTAGGTTTATGAATTTGTCCCCCTTTTTTTCCAATTTTTCATTTTTTCTCACGTGTCATAAGTAAGAGGGAACTCTGTGTAACACAAAGTGAAGGAACTGGACCCACTCTCATCCACCCAATCTCTAGCCACCCACAGGAGGGTTGCAGCGTTCACACGTGTAACGGAAAATCAGGTTTCTATTTCCGAGACACAACCTGATAAAGGAATACCATATCTAATGGAGTCATCAGCTGATATAGCCAGACAGAACAGCCATCCATGACAATTTAGAGGCTCTGTAATTAGAATGAGTAGTTAAATCTTTTAATTATCTTTAAGCCAATCACAAAGGTAGAGTAAATTATTTTTTGGGCACACTATTCATACAGACAGCATACACCGAGTCTTTTGGGCACAGTACCCCCACAGAAGGTGATAACAAATTTCACCATGAGCATGTTTCCACATACATCCCACAGCAGATAACAAATGTCACCCACAGAGCATGGGACACAAGTACCCCCACAGCTTCAAAATGTCTGCCCTAGTCCGCGTATGTTCCAAATATATTCGACTAAGGTGCAGCTACTTTAGTTACACCAATGCTAAAGCTGCGACCTGTGTAACTACTGGCGCCCATAGACATTGGATAAAAACCTGTCTAAATGTCCAATTTGGACCATGACTATCAATCTGCTATTTCACTGAAATGAACGATCGTTCGTTTCAGCCATTAACAGACCAATATTCATTATCTTTCATCACACTGATCGGGCACATTAGGGTTTTTTGGCCGATGATTGGCACTGGGTGCATCATTGGCCAATAAAATCCAGCACTGCCAAGGCGGACTGTGATGAATTTATTTTCCCGCCAACTAACAATTTTTTCTCAATATATATGGTGGCCTTTAGGGCTTGGCAACTGGACCGCAGAGGCGTAGCTAGAGCTTTTGCCGCCCGGGGCTGATCCCGAGTTTGGCGCCCCCCCCCCCCATCCCCCCCCCCAGCTCAATACACACAAAGGTTACCAATAATGGTTTTCCTGTTTTATAGAACTTAAACTGGGCCTAATGGTGTCACCCCCACATGCCACACCTGTGACTTAATACCACCACACCATGACCAGGCCACATAGTGACCGAATAATACTACATACAAGGGACAAATACCACCGCACCATTTCCAGACCACATATTACCACCACATAGTGACTGAATACTACAATACTGATCAGTAATAAAAAAAAAACCACAATACTATCACCATAAGTGCCAGTATTCACAGGAGATCTGTACTTAGTATGCAGTGTCTGTGTAGAGGTAATACAGAGATCACTGGTGACATTATACACAGGACCTCTATATAGTATACAGTGTATAGTGTCAGTGTATAGGTAACACTGACTCACCAGTGACGTCTCTAGGTGAAGTCCTTCATCTTTCATCCAGCACAGACTGCCATCATTCCTTCCAGCCAGGACTCGTTTCTGCAGGAAATAACACAGTTATCTCGAGCTCCGCTTGCAGAACACATTACTTAATTTTTCACAACTTCTACATTACACCACATGAAGAAAAAAAGGTGATATAGTGTCACTCTGCACAGTAACAGGACCGCCCCCCCATTTAAAACAGTATACTCAAAAAATAAAATAAATACATCACTGCAGTAATAATATCCCTTAATTATCCCCTATGGTAATAATATTCCCCACCCTGGCCCCGTTTATCTCATTCCTGGCTCCAGCCATATGTTGTCGTATCCTGCCCTCATGAGTATCCATTCTACCCCATATGATCTCCCCATCCTGCCCCACCAGCCTCCATCGTATCCGTCCTGCCCCATGATCCAATCCTGCCCCGTATCTACATTCTGCCCATGCCTCAAGTCCTGCCCCCAGTGTGTCCAGCATATTACCCCCATGTTGTCCAGCAATCTGCCCCAGTGTGTCCAGCATATTACCCCCATGTTGTCCAGCAATCTGCCCCAGTGTGTCCAGCATATTACCCCCAGTGTGTCCAGCAATCTGCCCCAGTATGTCCAGCATATTACCCCCAGTGTGTCCAGCAATCTGCCCTCAGTGTGTCCAGCAATCTGCCCCAGTGTCCAGCCTTTCCCCAGTGTGTCCAGCAGTCTGCCCCAGTGTGTCCAGCATATTACCCCCAGTGTCCAGCATTGCCCCAGTGTGTCCAGTATATTACCCCCAGTGTGTCCAGCAATCTGCCCCAGTGTCCAGCATTGCCCCAGTGTGTCCAGAAGTCTGCCCCAGGGTCTCCAGCATTGCCTCAATGTGTCCAGAAATCTGCCCCAGGGTCTCCAGTATTGCCCCAGTGTGTCCAGCAATCTGCCCCAGGGTCTCCAGTATTGCCCCAGTGTGTCCAGCAATCTGCCCCATGGTCTCCTGTATTGCCCCAGTGTGTCCAGCATTCTGCCCCATGGTCTCCAGTATTGCCCCGGTGTGTCCAGCAATCTGCCCCATGGTCTCCAGTATTGCCCCAGTATGTCCAGAAATCTGCCCCAGGGTCTCCAGTATTGCCCCAGTGTGTCCAGCAATCTGCCCCAGGGTCTCCAGTATTGCCCCAGTGTGACCAGCAATCTGCCCCATAGTCTCCTGTATTGCCCCAGTGTGTCCAGCAATCTGCCCCATGGTCTCCTGTATTGCCCCAGTGTGTCCAGCAATCTGCCCCATGGTCTCCTGTATTGCCCCAGTGTGTCCAGCAATCTGCCCCATAGTCTCCTGTATTGCCCCAGTGTGTCCAGCAATCTGCCCCATGGTCTCCTGTATTGCCCCAGTGTGTCCAGCATTCTGCCCCATGGTCTCCAGTACTGCCCCAGTGTGTCCAGCAATCTGCCCCATGGTCTCCAGTATTGCCCCAGTGTGTCCAGCATTGCCCCAGCCCCAGACATAAAGAAAAAAAAAAAAAAGTAAAATCCTCACCTCTCCCGTTCCCAGCGCAGGTCCGGTGCAGTCAGCGTCTCTCCGGCTCTGCGACGCTCAGGACAGAGAGGCAGAGCGGCGCGCACAGTAGTGACGTCATCGCGCCCTCTGCTCTGAGACGTCGCAGAGTCAGAGGACGCTGCAGCTGCCGGCGCCGCAGGAACCAGGAGAGGTGAGTATAGAGCGGGGGCGGGGGCGGGACCCGGGGGTGGGGGGAGCTGGCCCTGGTCGTGGCGGCGGACGGCGCCGCCCGAAGATTTAAAGGGGCGTCTTTTTTTTTTTTTTTTTTATCTTCTCCTGCAGCGCCGGCCGCCCCCAGCATTGTGCCGCCCGGGGCGGACCGCCCCCCCCCCCGCACCCCCCTTCCTACGCCACTGCTGGACCACCTACAGTCCTCCATCATTCTCCGGCAGATTGGATTACAGATTGCAAATTTGATTATCTTCACTTCCGCTGGAGTAATTGGTAATACATTCAGCTATCCGACATGGCGGAATATTCTTTGTACCGGGGGAGCTCTTCAGTATGGTCATTTGATAATGACCGGGTTATAATAACTTCAGATAATCTGGAGAAATTACTTCATAAGACCAGAACCAACACAAACAAATCCGAGGAACAAATCTTCGCTAACCAAAACTGATGATCCCGCCATGCATTAACCTCCAACTCCGCACACATGTCATTTAGGGTCTGAATAAAATGTATTAATGTCGGGGCGAGGCGGGCGTGCGTGATTTATCTGGTCCAGTGAGCTGAGCTTACCGAATTGAAATGACAAGACAAGCTAATTAGTGACCATAATTTAATTAATGCCTTTTCCTTCCCATTCTTAAGCTGCGCAATTACATTTGCTGTTGCATTAATTTAAGGAAGATGGGGCTGATTTTCTCCTAAGATATGATTTATCTGCACATTATGTGCCTACAGTTTTTTTTTTTTCGGGTTTGCAGTCTTAATATTCCTTCATTACTATGGAGAATCATGCCGCGATTGCTCACACGCCGCTGCTTTTGTTCCGAGAAGCTAAATAATATTAGTGAATAAATGTCTGCAGAGACCCATCTATTATATGGTATAAGTTATAAACTATTACAGAGGTGGATAATATGGGTATTATTTAAAAGAAAAAAAAATAATGTATAGACTATGTGCGTGTTTTTATTGTTCAAATACGTCTAAAGATAAAAAAAAATACCGTAAGTCTAGATTCTATGTACAGCTCCTATGTAGACCTGCGTGACTGCATAGTAACAGATTACAAACTCCTGATCCTGTATTTGGCAGCTGGTCCATCCTCACTGCCACCCGTTACCCATTTTGTAAGCTTGACATTAATCACAGTAGGGAGCGCTATTTCTTATATCTGTATATGGGGATGTTGGGACTGTGGGATAATGTACCACAATGGAAGAATTTTCTTACAAAAAGGAAAAACATCCAAGCCCGGCTATGTTTTGCCACAACCGTCATCTGCCAAAACCATGTGTTAAAATGTGTTATGGTCAGATGAGACCAAGGTTGAACTTTTTGGCCATAATTCCAAAAAGTATGTTTATCACAAAGCCAACATTGCGCAATCACTACATGAACACCATACCCACAGTGAAGCATGATGGAGGCAGCATTATACTTCAGAGCTATTTTGCCAGCTGGAACTGGGACTTTAGTCAAGGTAGAGGGAACTCTGAAAATAATTGTCAATCAATTTTAGTTGAAAATCTGTAGGCTGACCTGAAGAGGGCTCTGTATACAGAGAATTCCCTTACAATCTGACAGATTTAGAGTGCTCATGTAAGGAAGATTGGGCAAAGACTGCCAGTTCTAGATGTGTCGTGCTGATAGACTTTACCCAAAAGTATTGAATTCTGTCATTAATTCAAAGCGTTTATGGGTGTTCAGATTTATGCAACCACATTATTTTAGTTCTTTATTTTTCTTTTCCTACACAAAAATATTTCAATTGAATTGTACGTTTTATCAGTGACATTTAAAGGTGGAAAAAGTTCTGAAATGATTCTTCTTGGTGTGATTTTTTTTTTTAATATGTAATAAACCTGGCATTTTAACAGGGGCGTGTAGACTTTTAATATCTGCTATACTGTATTTGTCATGTCATTCGGACACCTGCCACCGTTCTATTTTATATTGTGTATTACAGTCCACAAGAGATTTAGTCATTGCCTATTTTGTGAGCTCCACGTTAGTCACAGTAGGGAGCGCCATCTTTAATCTACGAACCTCTTTATATCTGTGTACGGCGATGTCGTATGTGTCCTTGTGTTGTATCTGTCTGTCCCCTGGAATATGGAGGAAGAAACCTGTTATTCATTAGGCAAAAGATTTCTGAGATTGCATTAGTTTCAGTTCATTAGATTGTATAATTACTTGGCTGTGTGGCTTACAAGGAGAAAACTGCTTGGAAAGGAATTCCTCCGAGACGCCAGATTAGTTTTTACTGTCCTGGTCCGCTGAGGCAGAGGGGATTTGTTTTTTTGCTAAACACATGAATGTAGGACAAGGCCATAGAAATAAACGTAGATATTGCGCAAAAGTCTTTACTGTTTAAAGGCTCGCTAGCAATAAACGTACTAATATCCACAATCCTATGTAACACATGCACAACATATACATAAGAATGGACGTACGGTGCCATATGTGCAACCTAGGGGAGCCACCATCACTTTACAAGACAAATTGAACGTAAGGGACTTCTCTAATGCCCCATCCGTGACTCCATGAAATACAGGTGGATTGGCAGATTGGTCCCCGAGTTACTCCAGAACCAAGAATGAGCTCCTTGAGTAGCATCCGAATCGCATGACATTAGCAGTAAGTAAGAAGCTATATACTGCCTTGTACAGGGGTCTTCTGCCATGTGTCTGCAGCGCCCCAGAGATCTGGTCGTTGCAGTATGACACTCTGCCGCTAAGGGGAGTGATGGTACGTCTGATGGCACTGTAGGGATTCTACTGACCAGGTATCACCAGCACACATTACACTTCACACTCCGGCCACTAGGGGGAGAAAAAGGCTTTATTTATTGGGCCACTCCTCACACTGGTAAAACTAGGGGTTGGATAGGAAGTTAGTCAGACTGGGTTGGATTCAGGCACCATCCCGTGGCAGGGGGTGTTGCAGGGAGAAGACACAGGGGGGTCCCTGTTGTGAATTCTGTGATCAAGCTCCCTCCTGTGGTCACAAGTGGTACTGCGGCTTCTGAGTTTCCTTCCTCAGGTGATGAGGTTAAGTCGTTAGGTGCTGCTCTATTTAACTCCACCTAGTGCTTTGATCCTGGCCTCCAGTCAATGTTCTAGTATTGGTCTTGCTTCCTCCTGGATCGTTCCTGTGGCCTGTCTGCTCAGCATAAGCTAAGTTCTGCTTGTGTTACTTTTGTTGCTATATTTTCTGTCCAGCTTGCTTTAATTTGTTTTTCTTGCTTGCTGGAAGCTCCGAGACGCAGAGGGAGCACCTCCGTACCGTTAGTCGGTGCGGAGGGTCTTTTTGCCCCTCTGCGTGGTTGTTTGTAGGTTTTTGTGTTGACCGCAAAGCTATCTTTCCTATCCTCGGTCTATTCAGTAAGTCGGGCCTCGCTTTGCTAAATCTATTTAATCTCTGTGTTTGTACTTTCATCTTAACTCACAGTCATTATATGTGGGGGGCTGCCTTTTCCTTTGGGGAATTTCTCTGAGGCAAGGTAGGCTTATTTTTCTATCTTCAGGCCTAGCTAGTTTCTCAGGCTGTGCCGAGTTGCATAGGGAGCGTTAGGCGCAATCCACGGCTACCTCTAGTGTGGTGTGATAGGATTAGGGATTGCGGTCAGCAGAGTTCCCACGTCTCAGAGCTCGTCCTATATTTTTTGCTTATGGTCAGGTCACTTTGTGTGAACTTCAAGGTCCATTGTGGTTCTGAATTACCTATTCATAACAGTACTGGAGGCCCAATGTACTATGCTTCTCAATAGAGGGAAAAAAGAAGTTCTGAGACCATTTTTTTTTCTTTGCACTGTGTTTTGCCTTTTTTTTCCCCTAGACATTTGGGTGGTTCAGGACACAGGTGTGGTGATGGACATTAAAGGTCTGTCTTCATGTGTGGATCTTCTCACTGCAAGAGTACAAAATATTCAAGACTTTGTGGCTCAGAATTCTATGTTAGAACCAAGAATTCCTATTCCTGATTTGTTTTCTGGAGATAGAGCTAAATTTCTGAGTTTCAAAAATAATTGCAAACTGTTTCTGGCGTTGAAACCTCGCTCCTCTGGTGACCCAGTTCAACAAGTTAAGATCATTATTTCTTTATTACATGGCGACCCTCAAGACTGGGCATTTTCCCTTGCGCCAGGAGATCCTGCATTATGTAATATTGATGCGTTTTTTTCTGGCGCTCGGATTACTGTACGATGAACCTAATTCAGTGGATCAGGCAGAGAAAAATTTGCTGGCTCTGTGTCAGGGTCAGGATGAGATAGAGATTTATTGTCCGAAGTTTAGAAAGTGGTCTGTGCTCACTCAATGGAATGAATGTGCTTTGGCAGCAATCTTCAGAAAGGGTCTCTCTGAAGCCCTTAAGGATGTCATGGTGGGATTTCCTATGCCTGCTGGTCTGAATGAGTCTATGTCTTTGGCCATTCAGATCGGTCGACGCTTGCGTGAGCGTAAATCTGTGCACCATTTGGCGGTATTATCTGAGCATAAACCTGAGCCTATGCAGTGCGATAGGACTTTGACCAGAGCTGAAAGGCAAGAACACAGACGTCAGAATGGGCTGTATTTCTACTGTGGTGATTCCACTCATGCTATCTCCGATTGTCCTAAGCACACTAAGCGGTTCGCTAAGTCTGCCACCATTGGTACGGTACAGTCGAAATTTCTTTTGTCCGTTACTTTGATCTGCTCTTTGTCTTCCTATTCTGTCATGGCATTTGTGGATTCAGGCGCTGCCCTGAATTTGATGGACTTGGAGTTTGCTAGGCGCTGTGGGTTTGTCTTGGAGCCCTTGCAGTGTCTTATTCCATTGAGAGGAATTGATGCTACGCCTTTGGCCAAGAATAAGCCTCAGTATTGGACCCAGCTGACCATGTGCATGGCTCCTGCGCACCAGGAGGATATTCGCTTTCTGGTTTTGCAAAATCTGCATGATGTGGTCGTGTTGGGGTTGCCATGGCTACAAGTCCATAACCCAGTATTAGATTGGAAATCAATATCTGTGTCCAGCTGGGGTTGTCAGGGGGTACATGGTGATGTTCCATTTCTGTCTATCTCATCATCCACCCCTTCTGAGGTCCCAGAGTTCTTGTCTGATTACCGGGATGTATTCGATGAGCCCAAGTCCAATGCCCTACCTCCGCATAGGGATTGTGATTGTGCTATCGAGTTGATTCCTGGTAGTAAGTTTCCTAAGGGTCGACTGTTTAATTTATCTGTACCTGAGCACGCCGCTATGCGGAGTTATGTAAAAAAATCTTTAGAGAAGGGTCATATTCGCCCGTCGTCATCGCCATTGGGAGCAGGGTTCTTTTTTGTGGCCAAGATGGATGGTTCGCTGAGACCTTGTATTGATTACCGCCTTCTAAATAAAATCACGGTCAAATTTCAGTACCCCTTGCCGCTGCTATCTGATTTGTTTGCTCGGATTAAGGGGGCTAGTTGGTTCACTAAGATAGATCTTCGTGGTGCATATAATCTTGTGCGTATTAAACGGGGCGATGAATGGAAAACTGCATTTAATACGCCCGAGGGCCATTTTGAGTACCTAGTTATGCCATTCGGACTTACCAATGCTCCATCAGTATTTCAGTCCTTTATGCATGACATCTTCCGAGAGTACCTGGATAAATTCCTGATTGTATACTTGGATGATATTTTGGTCTTCTCGGATGATTGGGAGTCTCATGTGAAGCAGGTCAGAATTGTGTTCCAGGTCCTGCGTGCTAATTCTTTGTTTGTGAAGGGATCAAAGTGTCTCTTTGGTGTTCAGAAGGTTTCATTTTTGGGGTTCATTTTTTCCCCTTCTACTATCGAGATGGACCCTGTTAAGGTCCAGGCCATTTATGATTGGACTCAGCCGACTGTTGTGAATTCTGTGGCAGAGCTCCCTCCTGTGGTCACAAGTGGTACTTCGGCTGATTCTCTCTGTGAGCTTCCGTTGGTGGAGGAAAGTGGTACTGCGGCTTCTGAGTTTCCTTCCTCAGGTGATGTGGTGAAGTCGTTAGGTGCTGCTCTATTTAACTCCACCTAGCGCTTTGATCCTGGCCTCCAGTCAATGTTCTAGTATTGGACCTGTTTCCTCCTGGATCGTTCCTGTGGCCTGCTGCTCTGCATAGCTAAGTTCCGCTTTGCTATTTTGTTTGCTGTTTTTTTTCTGTCCAGCTTGTCTATTTGTTTTTTTCCTGCTTGCTGGAAGCTCTGGGACGCAGAGGGTGTACCTCCGTGCCGTTAGTACGGTACGGAGGGTCTTTTTGCCCCCTTTGCGTGGTTTTTGTAGGGTTTTGTGTTGACCGCAAAGTTACCTTTCCTATCCTCGCTCTGTTCAGAAAGTCGGGCCTCACTTTGCTTAAATCTATTTCATCTCTACGTTTGTCTTTTCATCTTACAGTCATTATATGTGGGGGCTGCCTTTTCCTTTGGGGTATTTCTCTGAGGCAAGGTAGGCTTATTTTCCATCTTCAGGCTAGCTAGTTTCTCAGGCTGTGCCGAGTTGCATAGGGAGCGTTAGGCGCAATCCACGGCTGCCTCTAGTGTTGTTGGAGAGGATTAGGGATTGCGGTCAGCAGAGTTCCCACGTCTCAGAGCTCGTTATATGTTTTTGGGTTATTGTCAGGTCACTGTATGTGCTCTGACCTCTATGTCCATTGTGGTACTGAATTACCTTTCATAACAGTACTGGAGGCCCAAAGTACTAATGATTCTCAATAGAGGGAAAAAAGAAGTTCTGAGACCATTTTTTTTTCTCTGCACTGTGTTTTGCCTTTTTTTTCCCCTAGACATTTGGGTGGTTCAGGACACAGGTGTAGCGATGGACATTAAAGGTCTGTCTTCATGTGTGGATCAGCTCACGGCAAGAGTACAAAATATTCAAGACTTTGTGGTTCAGAATTCTATGTTAGAACCGAGAATTCCTATTCCTGATTTGTTTTTTGGAGATAGAACTAAATTTCTGAGTTTCAAAAATAATTGTAAACTATTTCTGGCTTTGAAACCTCGCTCCTCTGGTGACCCAGTTCAACAAGTTAGGATCATTATTTCTTTTTTACGTGGCGACCCTCAGGACTGGGCATTTTCTCTTGCGTCAGGAGATCCTGCATTAAGTAATATCGATGCGTTTTTCCTGGCGCTAGGATTGCTGTACGATGAGCCTAATTCAGTGGATCAGGCAGAGAAGAATTTGCTGCCTCTGTGTCAGGGTCATTATGAGATAGAGGTATATTGTCAGAAATTTAGAAAGTGGTCCGTACTCACTCAGTGGAATGAAGGTGCGCTCACAGCTATTTTCAGAAAAGGTCTCTCTGAAGCCCTTAAGGATGTCATGGTGGGATTTCCCATGCCTGCTGGTCTGAATGAGTCTGTCTTTAGCCATTCAGATCGGTCGACGCTTGCGTGAGCGTAAATCTGTGCACCATTTGGCGGTATTACCTGAGCTTAAACCTGAGCCCATGCAGTGCGATAGGACTTTGTCCAGAGTTGAACGGCAAGAACACAGACGTCTGAATGGGCTCTGTTTCTACTGTGGTGATTCCACTCATGCTAGCTCTGATTGTCCTAAGCGCACTAAGCGGTTCGCTAGGTCTGCCACCATTGGTACGGTACAGTCAAAATTTCTTCTGTCCGTTACCTTGATATGCTCTTTGTCATCGTATTCTGTCATGGCATTTGTGGATTCAGGCGCTGCCCTGAATTTGATGGACTTGGAGTATGCTAGGCGTTGTGGGTTTTTCTTGGAGCCCTTGCAGTGTCCTATTCCATTGAGAGGAATTGATGCTACGCCTTTGGCCAAGAATAAGCCTCAGTACTGGACCCAGCTGACCATGTGCATGGCTCCTGAACATCAGGAGGTTATTCGCTTTCTGGTGTTGCATAATCTGCATGATGTGGTCGTGTTGGGGTTGCCATGGCTACAAGTCCATAATCCAGTATTAGATTGGAAATCCATGTCTGTGTCCAGCTGGGGTTGTCAGGGGGTACATGGTGATGTCCCATTTCTGACTATTTCGTCATCCACCCCTTCTGAGGTTCCTGAGTTCTTGTCTGATTACCGGGATGTATTTGATGAGCCCAAGTCCGATACCCTACCTCCGCATAGGGATTGTGATTGTGCTATCGATTTGATTCCTGGTAGTAAATTCCCAAAAGGTCGACTGTTTAATTTATCTGTGCCTGAGCACGCCGCTATGCGGAGTTATGTGAAGGAGTCGTTGGAGAAGGTGCATATTCGCCCGTCATCGTCGCCATTAGGAGCAGGGTTCTTTTTTGTAGCCAAGAAGGATGGTTCACTGAGACCTTGTATAGATTACCGCCTTCTAAATAAGATCACGGTTAAATTTCAGTACCCCTTGCCGCTGCTATCTGATTTGTTTGCTCGGATTAAGGGGGCTAGTTGGTTCACCAAGATAGATCTTCGTGGTGCGTATAATCTTGTGCGTATTAAGCGAGGCGATGAATGGAAAACTGCATTTAATGCGCCCGAGGGCCATTTTGAGTATCTAGTAATGCCATTCGGACTTGCCAATGCTCCATCAGTGTTTCAGTCCTTTATGCATGACATCTTCCGAGAGTACCTGGATAAATTCCTGATTGTGTACTTGGATGACATTTTGATCTTCTCAGATGATTGGGAGTCTCATGTGAAGCAGGTCAGAACGGTTTTTCAGGTCCTGCGTGCTAATTCTTTGTTTGTGAAGGGATCAAAGTGTCTCTTTGGTGTTCAGAAGGTTTCATTTTTGGGGTTCATCTTTTCCCCTTCTACTATCGAGATGGATCCTGTTAAGGTCCAAGCCATCCATGATTGGACTCAGCCGACATCTCTGAAAAGTCTGCAAAAGTTCCTGGGCGTTGCTAATTTTTATCGTCGCTTCATCTGCAATTTTTCTAGTATTGCTAAACCATTGACCGATTTGACCAAGAAGGGTGCTGATGTGGTCAATTGGTCTTCTGCTGCTGTGGAAGCTTTTCAAGAGTTGAAGCGTCGTTTTTCTTCTGCCCCTGTGTTGTGTCAACCAGATGTTTCGCTTCCGTTCCAGGTCGAGGTTGATGCTTCTGAGATTGGAGCAGGGGCTGTTTTGTCGCAGAGAAGTTCTGATTGCTCGGTGATGAAACCATGCGCCTTCTTTTCCAGGAAGTTTTCGCCTGCTGAGCGTAATTATGATGTGGGCAATCGAGAGTTGCTGGCCATGAAGTGGGCATTCGAGGAGTGGCGTCATTGGCTTGACACTGCGCTCCTCTCCATTCTCTATTTAAAGCTCTACCTAGCACATTGTCACACACTCCTCCTGGCGGTGGATACCGCGGAGATCCTTATTTTTTGTGCGCTGGTAAGATTAGCCTTTTTTTCCTACACCTGTCCCATATGGTATCCATGTGCTGGGCCGTTTCCACAGCCGTTGGGCTGACGTGTAGATTTTGTTTCTTCTTTTTAGATCTGCATCCCAGCCTTTTTCAGCTATTAAGGTTTTTTCTCCTTCCCTTGGCCTAGTCTTTTCCATTGGGTATGTACCCCTGTCGGTAGTTGGTGCCATACTAGACATCATATATATCTTATATATTATTTCCCCTGTTTATATACCCCTTGGCTGTACTGAATATAATATATTTTTTCTATAGACATCTCCATGTTACGTGGTCTGGTTCAAGTTTACCAGCAGTACCTTTTGGTATGTACCTTGTCTAGTCCAGTCGTATGGTACATTGTCACGACACTCCAGCTATATAGGTCTTTTTGATACGTATTTTATATCTTCATTTTTCCAGATGCCATTTATTTGTACTCCATTTTGGGGCTCAGTCTTACATACAGGTGTATTTAGGTAGGTGTTCTATCCTCTTACATTTTACCCCTCTCCCACCACGCTCACTCCACTGCCATACTATATTATTTTCTTCGGGTCCATGTCCTTGACACGATCTATGTAGATATCCTACTCTAGTCCCACACTGGCACTTATGCTCTACTTCTTACGGTTCTACGCCCACATAATATTTTACAGCTTTTCTCTTACATAACGGCGGTTATGCTGGTTGTATTCTATGATTGTATACTATTTTACGCTTCATGACATTTTGTATCCTCGTGATGTATATACTTTTGTTTATTTTGTTATCACTATGTCCTATTTTGTTTACACTCCCATTTTTGTTAACATATATTTTCTGTTTGTATATATTTTTCTTTGTAGCACACTGATGAAGGTCTAGAGTTGACCGAAACGTTTGTGACTTTGTATGTAAATAAACCCCCCTATTTTGCATCACAATTTCTAGGAGTGTGCTAGTCACTTGTTTAACTGTATGTGCTCTGACCTCCATGTCCATTGTGGTACTGAATTACCTTTCATAACAGCCGACATCTCTGAAGAGTCTGCAAAAGTTCGTTGGCTTTGCTAATTTTTATCGTCGCTTCATCTGTAATTTCTCTAGTATTGCTAAACCATTGACCGATTTGACCAAGAAGGGTGCTGATGTGGTCAATTGGTCTTCTGCTGCTGTGGAAGCTTTTCAAGAGTTGAAGCGTCGTTTTTCTTCTGCCCCTGTGTTGTGTCAACCAGATGTTTCGCTTCCGTTCCAGGTCGAGGTTGATGCTTCTGAGATTGGAGCAGGGGCTGTTTTGTCGCAGAGAAGTTCTGATTGCTCGGTGATGAAACCATGCGCCTTCTTTTCCAGGAAGTTTTCGCCTGCTGAGCGTAATTATGATGTGGGCAATCGAGAGTTGCTGGCCATGAAGTGGGCATCTGAGGAGTGGCGTCATTGGCTTGAAGGAGCTAAGCATCGCGTGGTGGTCTTGACTGATCACAAGAACTTGACTTATCTCGAGTCTGCCAAACGGTTGAATCCTAGGCAGGCTCGTTGGTCGCTGTTTTTCTCCCGTTTTGACTTTGTGCTTTCGTACCTTCCGGGCTATAAAAATGTGAAGGCGGATGCCCTGTCTAGGAGTTTTGTGCCCGACTCTCCGGGTTTGCCTGAGCCGGCGGGTATTCTCAAAGAGGGAGTAATTGTGTCTGCCATCTCCCCTGATTTGCGGCGGGTGCTGCAAAAATTTCAGGCTAATAAACCTGATCGTTGCCTAGCGGAGAAACTGTTTGTCCCTGATAGGTGGACGAATAAAGTTATCTCTGAGGTTCATTGTTCGGTGTTGGCTGGTCATCCTGGAATCTTTGGTACCAGAGATTTAGTGGCTAGATCCTTTTGGTGGCCGTCTCTGTCGCGGGATGTGCGTTATTTTGTGCAGTCCTGTGGGATTTGTGCTCGGGCTAAGCCCTGCTGTTCTCGTGCCAGTGGGTTGCTTTTGCCCTTGCCGGTCCCGGTAGAGGCCTTGGACACATATCTCTATGGATTTTATTTCGGATCTCCCCGTCTCTCAAAAAATGTCAGTCATTTGGGTAGTTTGTGATCGCTTCTCTAAGATGGTCCATTTGGTACCCTTGTCTAAATTGCCTTCCTCCTCTGATTTGGTGCCGTTGTTCTTCCAGCATGTGGTTCGTTTACATGGCATTCCAGAGAACGTCGTTTCTGACAGAGGTTCCCAGTTTGTTTCGAGGTTTTGGCGAGCATTTTGTGCTAGGATGGGCATTGATTTGTCTTTTTCCTCGGCTTTCCATCCTCAGATAAATGGCCAAACTGAACGAACCAATCAGACCTTGGAAACATATCTGAGATGTTTTGTTTCTGCTGATCAGGATGATTGGGTGTCCTTTTTGCCGTTGGCTGAGTTCGCCCTTAATAATCGGGCCAGCTCGGCTACCTTGGTTTCGCCGTTTTTCTGCAATTCTGGGTTCCATCCTCGTTTCTCTTCAGGGCAGGTTGAGTCTTCGGACTGTCCTGGTGTGGATACTGTGGTGGACAGGTTGCAGCGGATTTGGAATCATGTAGTGGACAATTTGACCTTGTCCCAGGAGAAGGCTCAACGTTTCGCTAATCGCAGACGCTGTGTGGGTCCCCGACTTCGTGTTGGGGATTTGGTTTGGTTGTCATCTCGTTATATTCCTATGAAGGTTTCCTCTCCTAAGTTTAAGCCTCGTTTCATTGGTCCGTATAGGATTTCTGAGGTTCTTAATCCTGTGTCTTTTCGTTTGACCCTTCCAGATTCTTTTTCCATCCATAACGTATTCCATAGGTCATTGTTGCGGAGATACGTGGCACCTATGGTTCCATCTGTTGATCCTCCTGCCCCGGTTTTGGTGGAGGGGGAGTTGGAGTATATAGTGGAGAAGATTTTGGATTCTCGTGTTTCGAGACGGAAACTCCAGTATCTGGTTAAGTGGAAGGGTTATGGTCAGGAAGATAATTCCTGGGTCTTTGCCTCTGATGTCCATGCTGCCGATCTTGTTCGTGCCTTTCATATGGCTCATCTTGGTCGGCCTGGGGGCTCTGGTGAGGGTTCGGTGACCCCTCCTCAAGGGGAGGGTACTGTTGTGAATTCTGTGATCAAGCTCCCTCCTGTGGTCACAAGTGGTACTGCGGCTTCTGAGTTTCCTTCCTCAGGTGATGAGGTTAAGTCGTTAGGTGCTGCTCTATTTAACTCCACCTAGTGCTTTGATCCTGGCCTCCAGTCAATGTTCTAGTATTGGTCTTGCTTCCTCCTGGATCGTTCCTGTGGCCTGTCTGCTCAGCATAAGCTAAGTTCTGCTTGTGTTACTTTTGTTGCTATATTTTCTGTCTAGCTTGCTTTAATTTGTTTTTCTTGCTTGCTGGAAGCTCCGAGACGCAGAGGGAGCACCTCCATACCGTTAGTCGGTACGGAGGGTCTTTTTGCCCCTCTGCGTGGTTGTTTGTAGGTTTTTGTGTTGACCGCAAAGCTATCTTTCCTATCCTCGGTCTATTCAGTAAGTCGGGCCTCGCTTTGCTAAATCTATTTCATCTCTGTGTTTGTACTTTCATCTTAACTCACAGTCATTATATGCGGGGGGCTGCCTTTTCCTTTGGGGAATTTCTCTGAGGCAAGGTAGGCTTATTTTTCTATCTTCAGGCCTAGCTAGTTTCTCAGGCTGTGCCGAGTTGCATAGGGAGCGTTAGGCGCAATCCACGGCTACCTCTAGTGTGGTGTGATAGGATTAGGGATTGCGGTCAGCAGAGTTCCCACGTCTCAGAGCTCGTCCTATGATTTTTGCTTATGGTCAGGTCACTTTGTGTGCTCTGAACTTCAAGGTCCATTGTGGTTCTGAATTACCTATTCATAACAGGTCCCTGTCGGGCGTAGGAACCTGGCAGGTACCTAGCGAACAGAGCAGAACGTTACGAAACCGCGCCTGCACTACCTTGCGGCGGTATCCTAAGAAAGATACACGAAGCGAAGGATATTGTGGAACAGTGAAAAACGAGATCAAGCACAAAGGAGAACCAGTAGGAGTCGTGCCGTGAGACCGAGGCAACATCCTACTGAGGCGCGTAGCCCATGGCCGGAACACCGCGGAAGTAACTGACTTTAGGCCTTACTTCGAACTCCGCAGGACAGTTAATTATAGGTTGGCTGTCTACCTTAAATTTCCTACGAAGACATAGGGGGCAACGCGTGGAGAGGGGCGTCTCTAGGGTCCCGGAAGAGCTCCGAGCCTTCCCGTCATACGGGTGCGTCCTAGCCATAACATATCTGGGGGACGAGAAACTAGTAACATCTGGAACAAGAGAGAGAGAGAAAGAATTAGAACGAACGAGAACAGAAGTTGTGAGGACTATTCCGAATGCTCAGCAGGGTAGCACTACAACACACAGGCGCTAGTGGTAGGCAACGATTTCCACCTGCAAAGGGAACTCTGGATGTGCCCATCGGACCGGCCGGTCTCCGAAAACCCTGTTAACAGTGCTCTGGATTGAGGATCTTGAAGTCTTCAGTAAAGAGGTAAAGAGACTGCAACCTTGTGTCCTCGTTATTGACTGCACCTCACACCATCACCATCCACCTTACTGGGAAGCCCTGGGGACATACTTCACCTGTGGGAAGGTATACCATCTAGCTGCCATTCCATCACCCCAGTGGACCCCGAGCAGCGTCGGTCACCCTGACCGAATACCACAGGTGGCGTCATGAAGCCTTGACAGACTCCTATCACCTTTTATTGGCTGCCCCTTAGCAGGGTCACGGACCGGGTCTAGCCACCGTGACAGCCTCAGAACCGAATCAGAGAGGCCCGGTACTGAGAACTCGTGGCCCTGTGTCTGGGGGCGATCCATGTCCATCACTGATTCCAATTACTACCAGTCATATTATTCTTCTTATATTTAGGCTTTGGTACAGTTTAGAATCCAAAGCCTGGCTTCTTGTAAGCAGGAAGATTATAGAAAAAATATGAAAAGCAGACTAGGGCTTGGTTGAGACGTCCTTTTTTTTTTTTTTACCTATGGCTATGTTCACACATTGTGTTTTTGCTGTGTTTTTTAATGCAAATTAAAAGCTAATTTTTACTCTACCAGCAAAAGCTATGATATTTCAGAAATCTCGTGTACATGCTTGTGAGTTTTATTTTTTTCCAACCTAATGCTCAAGCAACTTAATACCCAACCAGTGTATGAAAATAAACAATGCCCTACCAACTTAACCCTTTAACGACCGCCGATACGCCTTTTAACTGTGGCAGTTAAGGGTACTTACGCCTCAGCGCCGCTTTTTAACGGCGCTGAGAAATAAGTGTATAGCGCCCCCCAGGGTCGGAATCTCTCCAGGGTCTCGGCAAAGGTTTTTACCGACCCCAGTGTTGCGATCGCTGTTATAACAGCGACCGCATAAACAAAATCTATTTTCCATTTAAGGCTTCTTTCACACTAGCGTCGGAATCTCCCCGTCGCAATGCATCGGGGAGAGATTCCGACGCTAGCGTTTAGCGCATTGCACAATGGAGGCAGCGGATGCATTTCTCCGGCGCATCCGCTGCCCCATTGTAAGGTGGGGGCGGAGTTCTGGCCGCGCATGCGCGGTCGGAAAAAGCGGTCCGTCAGGAGCAAAAAACGTTACATGTAGCGTTTTTTGCTCCCGACGGTCCGCAGAAGCACGACGCATCCGTCGCTCAATACAAGTCTATGGGGAAAAAACGCATCCTGCAAGCACTTTTGCAGGATGCGTTTTTTCTGCAAAACCACGCATTGTGACGGATTGCAGAAAACGCTAGTGTGAAAGTAGCCTAATTTCTCTCTCCTCTGATGTGATTGCACATCATTCACACCACTGACCAGCTGCTGTGTATCATGACCTCTGAGCTCTCACCCAACGGATGATGTCAGGGGGAGACAAGGATTGGTCTGTTGTAATTTTAACACCTGATCCTTTGCTTTCAGGAGAGATAATCTGCTGCCCAAACTTTCTGGCTGCAGTTTTCTTTTATCACTGTTCAAAAACTCGTAAGTGTTCGTCTGATCTGAGCACTAATGTCTATGGGGAAGTTTGAAAAGAGAGCTATCGGCCAAACAAAGGTTCACTGGACAGCTGTCTCTTAAAGGGGTTGTTCAGACTTTGGGTTCAAGTTTGCAGTCTCTTTGTATGCGTGCTGTCAGGATTCTCTGGTGCCGGGAGTGGGCGTGTGACTGAAAGTATGCGATTTGCATACATATGGATCGCCCCCACGTAAGGGCAATGGGGTACTCGGTACCGGGTCCTTCAGTTCCCTCAACGAGGATGTCACGGTGGCCCGACCCGGACCATGGCCCTATGAGGGGCGCCCAATAAAAGGCAGAGTTTGTAGATAACGGTAGTGTTCGTGACGCCACCTGTGGTATTCGGTCAGGGTGACCAACGCTGCTTAGGGGTCCGCTGGGGTGATGGAATGGCAGCTAGGTGGTATGGTATACCTTCCCGCAGGTGAAGTATATCCCCAGGGCTTCCCAAAAGTGTAGATGGTGATGGTGGATGGTGCAAGGCGCGGTGAATAACAAGGACACAATGGGTGCAGTCTCTTTACCTTTACTGAAGGCTTCAGCATCCACAGTCCAGAGTGCCGGATGACAGGGTAGGCAGGGTCCGGCCGGTCTGATGGCAATTCCAGAGTCCCCTTATCCAGCTGGAAATCAGTAGCCTTCCTCTTGCGCACAGTAACATAGTAGGTCCCTACTTGCATTAGCTCCGATAAGGTCCTCACTGTTGTTACTTCTCTCTCTCTGTCCGCAAGATGGATAGGACATACCTTATGACGGTGGTGACCTGAGGCTATTTTATAGGGACCCTAGTGTCGCCCCTCCTCCGCGTTGCCACCTTGTCTGCTTAGGTGTTTAGGTCAGACAGCCAACTTGGAATCGACTGCCCTGCCGGTCTCTGAAGTAAAGCGTAGAGTCTATTACTCCCTCGGTGTTCCGGCCACCGGATCTGCGCTTCAGATGGAGGCAGCCTGCTTCTAGCTGGTCTCCCACTGATGTTTCACTCCTGTTGCTATGACTTCTGTGCTCACTCACTACGGCACACTTCCTTTCTTGTCCTCTTTTAGGAGGCTGCCGCATGGGTTGCAGGCGCAGCTCCGTGTCCTTCTTTCCTACTGAGCCGCTGATGTTCTTTCCTTTTTCCTCTGTCTGCCTGACAGGAATTCCCTGGGCCGAGCCCAGTCTGCTTCTCTCCCTCTCCTTCTCCTGACTCCAACTGCCTATCTCCTTCTCCCTCCAGTCAGCTTCTGTCTGACTTCCTAACCAACCCACCAGTTTTACCCTATGTGAGGAGTGGCCTAGTAGATAGAACCCTTAGCTCCCCCTGGTGGACCAGCGTGTGAAGTGTGTGTGTGGCTGTGATACCTGGCAGGGTGAACTCCTTTGGTGCCATCAGACGTAACATCGCTCCCTCTGGTGGAAGAACGACATTACTGCAACGACCAGGACTCTGGGGTGCTGCACATACGATCACATGCCAACTAGACATACACGGCCTCGCTCAATACAAGTGAACTAAGCGAGTCAGGAGATGTCTAGTTGTAATGTGGCCGGAAGTATACATATCACATACCTACGGTCATATGAACGCCCGCTAAATCTCATGTCCTCTGTGGTTTTACTTTTTACCCAGTGTAAGCTGACCTGCGGTGCATGTTTGAAATCAGCAGAATGTCAACTTCTCTTGTTAGAAAGCTGAGCTTTACGTGCAGATTCTCCCCACAGACTTTTATTGGATGCAGAAAAGTTGCAGGTAAAAATTGATGTAATTCACATATGACTGTATTCAGGGGAAAACATATCATTGATGCTGCCGATCAGGGGCCCAAAAGGTAAGGGGCCCATTTCCACCTCCAAAGCAAGGGAAATTGTGCATTCTGATGAGCTATTAGGCTGCGGAGGGCCCTTACAGTGCTCGGGTACAGGGGCCCTTTTCTATCTGTGTCCACAAGTGATTGTATCAGTAGCGGTTTTTTTCAAAAACAAATTCTAAGAAGTATCAAAGACAAAGCAGCTTAAGTTAAAACATGACATTCCAAAAAGACACAAAAACCGCAGCATAAAAACACGATAAAATACCAAAATAAAGTAACCTAATTTACATAATACTTTCAGAAAATCTGCAATATCAAAAATTTCCTAAATAGTCATTGCGGGAACGTAGCCTTATATGAGCATGACCGGGGAGGCCAGGCCCCTTCTAATCAGGAGAGTCACAGTCACCAAATAAAACAATACAGTGGCATGTAAAAGTTTGGGCACCCCTGGTTAAAATTACTGTTACTGTGAGCATTTAAGCAAGTTGAAGATGAAATTATCTCTAAAAATGCTAAAGTTAAAGATGACACATTTCATTTGTATTTTAGGCAAAAATATATATATATACTTTCATCTTTTACATGTTAAAAATTAAAGAAAGGAAAATTGGCCGATGCAAAAGTTTGGTTAGTACCTTATAGTACCCCCTTTTTGAAAGTATCACAGCTTGTAAACGCTTCTTGTAGCCAGACCTTTCAGTTCATGTTTGAGGGATCTTCATCCATTCTTCCTTGGAAAATTCTTCCAGTTCTGTGAGATTCCTGGGTCATCTTGCATGCACTGCTATTTTGAGATCTAGCCACAGATTTTCAATGATGTTGAGATCAGGGGACTGTGAGGGCCATTGTAAAACCTTCAGCTTGTACCTTTTGAGGTCGTCTATTGTGGATTTTGACATGTGTTTTAAGATTATCCATTTCTAGAAACCATCTTTTCAACAGCTTTTTTCCACATGGTGTTATGTTTGCTTCAAGAATTTGTTGAAATTTCATTGAATTAATTCTTCCTTCTACCCATGAAATGTTCCCCGTACCATTGTCTGCAACACAACCTCAAAACAAATCCACCCCCGTGCTTAATGGTTGGTGAGATGTTCTTTTCCTGACATTCTGTGCCATTGTTTCTCCACACATACCTTTTGATCATTGATCCAAAGAGTTCTATTTTAACCTCATCGGTCCACAGGACTTGTTTCCAAAATGCATCAGGCTTGTTTAGATGTTCTTTTGCATTCTGATGCTGAATTTTATGAGTTGGACACCATAGAGGTTTTCTTCTGTGCAAGTGTCTCTGAAGGATAGAACAATGTACCACAACTCCAGAGTTTGCTAAATGTATCTGAAGGTCTTTTGCAGAGGCAGTGATTTGCCTTTCTATCAATTCTACGAGCAGCTCTCACTGAAATTTTGCTTGGTCTTCCAGACCTTATCTTGACCTCCACTGTTCCTAGAAGCTGCCATTTCTTAATTACATTTTGAACTAAGGAAATGCAATTTTAAAACACTTTGCTTTCTTCTTAAAGCCTTCTCCTGCTTTGTGGGACTCCACCATTTTCAGAATGCTAAGCATCTGCTTAGAAGAACCCATGGCTGCTTTTTTTTTTGGCACAAGGTTAGAGGGGGCTAGCTTTTTTATAACGCTGGGAAATTTGCATCACCTTTCCTTCCTAACAATGATAATGAATAAGCCAAATCCCTAATAGGATAATTAAAGTCTGAAACTTTGGTCAAAGTTATCTGAGCGCACAAGTCTCCAGAGGTGCACAAACTGTTGCATCGGCCCATTTTCCTTTTTGTAATTTTTAAAATGTAAAAAATATATATAAATTGTTAAACTAAAAAAAATATATATATAATAATCTAAATAACAGTAATTTTGACCAGGGGTGGCCAAACGTTAACATTCCACTGTATTTGTCCTGTCACTGAATGTGCTTCTGTATAATCATCCCGAGTGTCACTTTTACACTTCAGCTCTGCTCTCCTGGAATGAAATATTGATTTTCCTGCCGCCCTGAGGTATAAATTGCGTGAATATCCTCTGAATGTTGACGCCTTGTAAATTGTGTCCAGGCAGAGAAGTGGCGGAGGCCGGGGAGGTGACACTGCACCTAATATTGGCACCCGCTCCCTGATAACCACTGGGCTGTGCACATTTTTCAGCCTTGTCCCTTTCATTTCTCATAGTTCTGAAGTTTCTAAAGTAACAGAATTTTCTAAGTTCCAATGTATTCATAGCAAATTGCCTTGTAATTAAAAATGGATTGTAATTATTATGACCAAGATTCTCATTGTTAGTTAACCGATTGAATCTCTGACATATTAATAAAGCTGTGTACAGCGCTAGATCTATACCGCTCCTATACAGGCCTGTGCACTCACAGCTGCTACCTTCTAGCTACAGGTGGGAAATAAGTATTTGATACACTGCCGATTTTGCAAGTTTTCCCACCTACAAAGAATGGAGAGGTCTGTAATTTTATATCGTAGGTACACTTCACCTGTGAGAGATGGAATCTAAAAATAAAACCCAGAAAATCACATTGTATGATTTTTACATAATGAAATTGCATTTTATTGTATGAAATAAGTATTTGATCACCTATCAACCAGCGAGAATTCTGGCTATCACAGACCTGTTAGTTTTTCTTTAAGAAGCCCTCCTACTCTATTCTCATTACCTGTATTAATTGCATCCTCTCCACCATAGCCAAGACCAAAGAGCTGTATAAGGATACCAGGGACAAAATTATAAACCTGCACAAGGCTGGGATGGGCTATAGGACGTCTGGCAAGCAGCTTGGTGAGAAAGCAACAACTATGGGCACAATTATTAGAAAATGGAAGGAACGCAAGATGACTGTCAATCTCGATCAAGGGTTCTTGCAAGATCTCGCCTTGTAGGGTAAGGATGATTCTGAGAATGGGCAGGAATCCGCAAAGACCCTGTGAAAGACCTGAAGAGTGCTGGGACCACAGTCTCACACTTTACTGTTAGTAACACACTACGCCGTCATGGATTAAAATCCTGCAGGGCACCAAGGTCCCCCCCTACTCACACCAGCACATGTCCAGGCCCGTTTGAAGTTCACCAGTGACCATCTGGATGATCGAGAGGAGGCATGGGAGAAGGTCATGTGGTCAGATGAGATTAACTTCACTCTGTGTGTTTGGAGGAAGAAGGATGAGTACAAGAACACCGTCCCAACCATGAAGCATGGTGGGGGAAACACAATACTTTGGGGTGCTGCATCGTATTGAAGGGAAGATGGATTGGGTCATGTATTAAATATTTATTTTCCCCATTGTATCTGTGGAAAACCTGACTTTCTATGACTGCAGGACTTCATTTTGCAAGCTGCCACTTTCTACTTGGATGACCTGCTTTTCATTACATTGGGGATGGGGACTGAAGTTACAGGAAATTACATCTGCTGTGCAGTAGACTGCCTGCCAGTGATTCACAGACTTGTTTTAAATTTACAGAGCAGTGCAGTGATGTATCTTATAATTAAAGGGAATCTGTCAGCAGATTTTTGCTATATAATCTGAGGACAGCAGTAGATAGAGGCTGAAACACAGTTCAAGGATGTGTCACTTGTCAAAGTGTGTGCTGTTGTTTACTAACAGTGAAGGTCTTATCACCAAGAGATTAACATTGCCAGACTAGTCCTGCAACTAAGCAGCTCACTGTCTATGGACGTTGTATCTGCAGAGCCTGGTGGGGGCGGGGTTAGCTTTCTCAGCTCTGCTTTATGGTAAATCTAGCTCTGCCCTCAGTAATCTAAGTGTTGCATCCTTGGATTCAGTTTCTTTTTGTCTACATCAGGCTCCTCTGAGATGAGGGAGCAAAATCCTGCAGACAGATTCCCTCTAAGGCTGAGGCAGATAGCTAGGAATTGGGGAAATATACATTTATCACATCTCCTTTCTCCCGTTCTCTATTTTTGTCTTGGTCCTTTTTCTTTTTATCTTCTTTATTTTCACTTTCTATCGCTCTATTTTTCTCTTTCTCTCTCCTTTTCCCTATCTTCCCCTTTCTTTTTCTTTTCCTTTTATTCTTTTTCTTTTTTCATTTTCTTAGTTTTTTATTTATTTAATTCTTTCTTTGTCTTTCTTTATCAATGTCTTTCTTTTTCACTTTCTTTTGCCTTCTTTGATGCTTTCTTTCTCTCATAATTTTTCCTTTCTTTCTCTCCTTCACTCCTTACCTTTCTACCTCTCTCACACCGTTGCTCTTACACATTAGATGTCCGACTCGCAGGAACACTTTAGATCGGCCGATTGTGTCCTCTACCAGGTCCGCTGTGTCCGCTGCCAGGTTTACCTCCCTGACAAAAAAAACCCACATTTGGGGATTAGATAGCAAGCACTCGGTCCATATATCACCTGTCTGGTGATAGTCGGGAAGCCGCCATGCACAGTATATGGTGGTTTAGAAGACTTATGTGAAATGTATGGGGTCCAGACGTGCTTCTTCTCGATCTGTGTGCGCAGCGGGCGACATGAGCCAATGTTGGCCTATATGCGGTCAGTACAGATGTGTGCAGGTGTGATCCAACTCATAGACCAGACTGGGGCACGTGAGAGCCGGCGGCTCGGGCCCTCATCCTCCTGCAGATGAGCACATGGATCGATTTGTGAACATGAATGGTCCACAAGGCTCAGTGCTGGCCTGAACTTCGCCTTACACTGTCCTCTCCACTCACTCCCATCTCTATCTCCATTCTCTTTCTATCTCACTAACAGGGACTCACATCAATTTTTCTGGCTAACACGGTACCACAATACAATTTGTTATTGTACATCATAACAGGGACAAGGAAACCTGAATTTTTGCAGAGCGATGTTTATGCAGCGGAGGCCACAGGAGGCCGATCCTCATTGTCACAATTGTTCATTATCACCAAGAATTCTTCCCATAGGGTCTTATCACAGGTGCAGTGCGGTCAGCCTGGCAGTGCTGTGGCCGGTATACAGAGCAGCGCTGCCACCTTGTGGTCACACGTGTTATATACGTAACAATAAACTTGTGTGACAAATATTGTCCATTTTAATATTTGTTTTCTTGTTTTGTTTTTTAACTGAAAATTGCAGCGATCCTTTCTTGGTTTCAGTGTGAAATAGCTAATAAGTAATATGGTTGATGCCCTATAATGTTGTGATTTCAGTGTTCTATCTTTACTTGACGGCAATATACAGATTACAATCTCCCACATGTCCTTTGTATCTTGCAGCAGCGGATCCGGCTCTACAAATGAGTCCTCGGTGTGACTACTTTCCCTGTCGCTGACGATGGCCCCGATCCTGCAGAGAATAGCTGGCAGCTGGGAGCTGAGCAGTGAACAGGTGCTCCTGATATCATACGGCGGAGTGGCAGCGGTATCCACCTTGCTCGTGATCACTGTCCTCCTCTTCCTCTGCTCCAGCTGTGACAGGTGAGATCCGATCACCCTTCAACAGGGGGCAGGAATCTGCCACATTACTGCTATTGTGAGACTACAACTCCTAGCATGCCCTCACAGCTTTCCTGCAGCACGCCAGTGGTTTGTAAAAAGTCCCATAAAAGCACAGTATCATTTTATCCTGATTTAATTTTCTTATCTGCATTTCTAACAGCTGGATTTTTTTTTAATACAAAACTGGAAATCCTCTGAATAAAACTGAAAGATAAACGTCTGCCACCACTAGGGGGCAGCGCATAATCTCTGTATTCTGTGCTGGTTCGTGCTGTGACTTCTTTAGCTCCCTCTAGTGGCCACTGAAAGCAAGGAAATCTCATAATGACCTGTATGGCTGTTCAGGAGGATTTGCAGCTTTGTTTCAGAATGACAAATCCCTGAACTAGTGTTTTAAAGGTTGTAAACCGTAAAAAAATAATATATATTGTTATGTGTGCTTTATTTAGTACATTATGCATCTTTTCTAATATAGATTATTTCTTAAAGGTGTCCTGATCGTCAGCTGCAAGCCACTGTGTTAGGTCCTGGCAGGTCATCTTCTGGTTAATGGTTGACACAGGACAGCTTTTGCTCTGTCAGCACAGAACCAGAACGGTGTGTGAAGGGGGCTGGCTGGATGGTTATTATATTAGTTGAGCCAGCCCCCTTCACTTCTTATACATTGGTTGTGGCAGAGAATGGTCTCGTAGCTGATTTCTCACACCGCTTAGGTCACGTGCCAACAACAAAAAAAGTGGTACTGTGATGAACAGAAACTGGAACTAGACCTTCTGGGATCCAGGACCAGATCGTGGAGCCTTCAGTCATGAACTATTAGCAAGTTGGGAACATTAAACATTTAGATGGACAACCCCTTTAAGAAATTAATCGGCTCAAAATTTTGGACCTGGAGACTGTGGTTGTGTCTGTGATGCTCGTACTATTAGTTGGGCGTTTTTGTTACCCAGTAGCTAGATGTGAACAAGTAAAGGCTTTCCCCATCTCAGATCAAGTCTCTGTGGTAGAGAATGGGAGGTATTGACAGACCTAATTCAATCTCCTTCTCTGGTCTGCGGGGATCTGCAAGGGTGAAACCCTTCAGGATTATTCATAAGCAGCCATATTAATTAAGAAACGCAGATGAAACACCAGATTATCACTTTAATTTACATAAAGTGAAAAAAATCCCACATAGTGACCAATATATTAGTGTGGATACAGCATCACAGAGCACAATACAGTGTAATGAAGGGTCCGGCACCGGAATGTAAGGGGCAAGGGTGCATGCCCCATCGCTGTGCCCCATGTATCTGTTTTTTTATTATTTACATCAGTTTAATTTTGATTGTTTTCTATATTCCAAAGAGGAAAAAAGAAAAAATACCAGAATGGCGACCATGAAAACCTGATGAACGCGGTAAGTCATACTGAGCTTAGGAGTATTGTATGTATAATATTATATATAAGTGAGACAAAGGTGCGCAGCTTTCCAGCAAGGGCACGTTCATACAACTGTATTTTCACACTTGGACCAATATTATTTAATGGGCGCAGTGCAGATGAGTGTTTTTTTTTTTTCACTGACCAAATCTGTGTGGGTTTAAAAATCACAGCTTACACTAGTTTCTTCCATAAATCAGACAAGAATCGCCCATCCAAGTCTGTAGGTGCTTGAAAAACAAACCTGGTGCATTACAGAACCACAGTATACAATCCGCTGTTTATGGATATATTACAACTAGCTATTGAAGCCGCTCTGCGCCCAGGTGGCGAGTCACTCTCTCTCATTCCCGCTCTATCTCTTTCTCTCTCCCATTCTCCCCCCTCTCTCTCTTTCTCCCCTTCTCTTTTCTCTCTCTCTCCCATTCTCCCCCTCTTTCTCTCTTTTTCTCTATCTTTCTCCCCTTCTTTCTCTCTCTTGCTCTTTCTCCCCTTCTCTCTTTCTCCCCTTCTCTCTCTCTCTCTTTCTCTCTACCCCAACCCACGCCGGTGAAGCTGCTGCTGCGAACCAATGTCCGGACACGCGCTGACTGCTGCACATGCGCTGATGTGCTGAAGGCTTTGGACAAAAGGACACCTCTCTGGTTATATTATACTAGCTATTGAACCCGTTCTACGCCCGGGTGGCGAGCATTTATATTGGTATATCGTCTCCATTCTGGTATGTGCTGCTCCATTTTGCGCCCCCATCCTGTCATGTGCTGCTCCCATCCTGCGCCCCCGTTCTGTCATGTGCTGCTCCCATCCTGCGCCTCCATTCTGTCATTTGCTGCTCCCATCCTGTCATTTGCTGCTCCCATCCTGCGCCCGTTCTGTCATTTGCTGCTCCCATCCTGCGCCCGTTCTGTCATTTGCTGCTCCCATCCTGCGCCCGTTCTGTCATTTGCTGCTCCCATCCTGCGTCCCCGTTCTGTCATGTGCTGCTGCCATCCTGCGCCCGTTCTGTCATGTGCTGCTCCCATCCTGCGTCCCCGTTCTGTCATTTGCTGCTGCCATCCTGCGCCCGTTCTGTCATGTGCTGCTGCCATCCTGCGCCCGTTCTGTCATGTGCTGCTGCCATCCTGCGCCCGTTCTGTCATGTGCTGCTGCCATCCTGCGCCCGTTCTGTCATGTGCTGCGGCCATCCTGCGCTCGTTCTGTCATGTGCTGCTGCCATCCTGCGCCCGTTCTGTCATGTGCTGCTGCCATCCTGCGCCCGTTCTGTCATGTGCTGCTGCCATCCTGCGCCCTTTCTGTTATGTGCTGCTCCCATCCTGCGCCCGTTCTGTCATGTGCTGCTGCCATCCTGCGCCCGTTCTGTCATGTGCTGCGGCCATCCTGCGCCCGTTCTGTCATGTGCTGCTGCCATCCTGCGCCCGTTCTGTCATGTGTTGCGGCCGTCCTGCGCCCGTTCTGTCATGTGCTGCTGCCATCCTGCGCCCGTTCTGTCATGTGCTGCGGCCATCCTGCGCCCGTTCTGACATGTGCTGCTGCCATCCTGCGCCCGTTCTGTCATGTGCTGCTGCCATCCTGCGCCCGTTCTGTCATGTGCTGCTGCCATCCTGCGCCCGTTCTGTCATGTGCTGCTGCCATCCTGCGCCCGTTCTGTCATGTGCTGCTGCCATCCTGCGCCCGTTCTGTCATGTGCTGCTGCCATCCTGCGCCCGTTCTGTCATGTGCTGCTGCCATCCTGCGCCCGTTCTGTCATGTGCTGCTGCCATCCTGCGCCCGTTCTGTCATGTGCTGCTGCCATCCTGCGCCCGTTCTGTCATGTGCTGCGGCCATCCTGCGCCCGTTCTGTCATGTGCTGCGGCCATCCTGCGCCCGTTCTGTCATGTGCTGCTGCCATCCTGCGCCCGTTCTGTCATGTGCTGCGGCCATCCTGCGCCCGTTCTGTCATGTGCTGCGGCCATCCTGCGCCCGTTCTGTCATGTGCTGCTGCCATCCTGCGCCCGTTCTGTCATGTGCTGCGGCCATCCTGCGCCCGTTCTGTCATGTGCTGCGGCCATCCTGCGCCCGTTCTGTCATGTGCTGCTGCCATCCTGCGCCCGTTCTGTCATGTGCTGCTGCCATCCTGCGCCCGTTCTGTCATGTGCTGCGGCCATCCTGCGCCCGTTCTGTCATGTGCTGCGGCCATCCTGCGCCCGTTCTGTCATGTGCTGCTGCCATCCTGCGCCCGTTCTGTCATGTGCTGCTGCCATCCTGCGCCCGTTCTGTCATGTGCTGCTCCCATCCTGCGCCACCATTGTATTATATGCCCCCCGCTCCAGTGTGTATGCCCCCGAATGCTGCTGCCATATAAAAAAAAAAAAAATACCATACTCACCTATCGTCCGGCTCCACTGCAGGTATGTCTTCAAGAAAATGGCGCCGGAAAGCGGGGACTGCGCAGGCGCCGATTCCGGCAGCAGGAATCGGCGCCTGCGCAGTCCGCGCTTTCCGGCGCCATTTTCTTGAAGACACACCTGCAGTGGAGCCGGAGTGTGTCTTCAAGAAAATGGCGCCGGAAAGCGCGGACTGCGCAGGCGCCGATTCCGGCAGCAGGAATCGGCGCCTGCGCAGTCCGCGCCCTCCGGAGCCGGGAGCAGAGGAGCCGGGAGACGGAGCCGCAAGCAGCGCTGGAACCGGGAAAGGTGAGTATACTTACCCTCCCTCCTGGCGGTCCCTGACTCTCCGGTGGAGATCGCGGTATGCGTTCAGTGCTTACGCATACCGCGATCTCCCGGGAGCGTCGCTCTGTGAGGCCCAGACTGCGCCGGCGCTTGCGCTTGCACAGTCTATAGAGGCTTCGGACAGAGTGACGCTCCCAGCGTTATATTATAGATACTAGCTATTGAACCCGTTTTACACCAGGGTAGCATGCCTTTTTATTGATTACATTTTTGTGAAAGTGAACCTGTCACCAGAAACAACGCTGTTAGCCTACAGGTTAATAGTGTTATTATGCTGTCCGGCGCCTGCATGCATTTGAATGCAGAAGAGAGAAAATAAACGTTATTCTCCCTGGCAGAATTCGGTTTCATGGAGGTGGGGACGGCGTTGGTTGATTTATTACTCTGCGAATTCGGAGCGGCCGCTGTAACTGCTGCCCGGCCCTGACTGACTGCCGGCCTCAATGTAGAGTCGGGTTTCCTTTAACATAGCATAAAAATGTAAAAAATAAAAATGCTTCCTATCCTGGCGTAGAATGCGTTCAATAGCTAGCCCTAGTATATGCTCCCCCATCTTGGTATATGCTCTCCAATTCTGGTCCTCCATCCTATTATCGTATATGCTCCCCCATCCTGGTAGATGCTCACCCATCTGATCCGCCATCCTATTATATGCTTCCCCATCCTGGTATATGTTCCCCCATCCTGGTATATGCCCCCCCATCCTGGTATATGCTCCCCCATCCTGGTATATGTTCCCCCATCCTGGTATATGCTCCCCCATCCTGGTATATGTTCCCCCATCCTGGTCCGCCATCCTGGTATATGCTCCCCCATCCTGGTATATGTTCCTCCATCCTGGTATATGTTCCCCCATCCTGGTATATGTTCCCCCCTCCTGGTATAGGTTCCCCCATCCTGGTCCGCCTCTTATTATATGCTCCCCCATCCTGGTATATGCTCCCCCATCCTGGTATATGCTCCCCCATTCTGGTAGATGCTCCCCCATCCTGGTAGATGCTCCCCCATCCTGGTATATGTTCCCCCATCCTAGTCCGCCATCCTATTATATGTTCCCCCATCCTGGTATATGTTCCCCCATCCTAGTCCGCCATCCTATTATATGTTCCCCCATCCTGGTCCACCATCCTATTATATGCTCCCCCATCCTGGTATATGCTCCCCCATCCTGGTTTATGCTCCCCCATCCTGGTATATGCTCCCCCATCCTGGTATATGTTCCCCCATCTTGGTCCGCCATCCTATTATATGCTCCCCCATCCTGGTATATGCTCCCCCATCCTGGTCCGCCATCCTATTATATGTTCCCCCATCCTGGTATATGCTCCCCCATCCTGGTATATGCTCCCCCATCCTGGTATATGTTCCCCCATCCTGGTCCACCATCCTATTATATGTTCCTCCATCCTGGTATATGCTCCCCCATCCTGGTATATGCTCCCCCATCCTGGTATATGCTCCCCCATCCTGATCCTCCATCCTATTATATGTTCCCCCATCCTGGTATATGCTCCCCCATCCTGGTAGATGCTCCCCCATCCTGATCCGCCATCCTATTATATGTTCCCCCATCCTGGTATATGCTCCCCCATCCTGGTATATGCTCCCCCATCCTGGTATATGCTCCCCCATCCTGATATATGCTCCCCCATCCTGGTATATGCTCCCCCATCCTGGTATATGCTCCCCCATCCTGGTATATGTTCCCCCATCCTGGTCCGTCATCCTATTATATGTTCCCCCATCCTGGTATATGTTCCCCCATCCTGGTCCGCCTCCTATTATATGCTCCCCCATCCTGGTATATGCTCCCCCATCCTGGTAGATGCTCCCCCATCCTGGTAGATGCTCCCCCATCCTGGTAGATGCTCCCCCATCCTGGTATATGTTCCCCCATCCTAGTCCGCCATCCTATTATATGTTCCCCCATCCTGGTATATGTTCCCCCATCCTAGTCCGCCATCCTATTATATGTTCCCCCATCCTGGTCCACCATCCTATTATATGCTCCCCCATCCTGGTATATGCTCCCCCATCCTGGTTTATGCTCCCCCATCCTGGTATATGCTCCCCCATCCTGGTATATGTTCCCCCATCTTGGTCCGCCATCCTATTATATGCTCCCCCATCCTGGTATATGCTCCCCCATCCTGGTCCGCCATCCTATTATATGTTCCCCCATCCTGGTATATGCTCCCCCATCCTGGTATATGCTCCCCCATCCTGGTATATGCTCCCCCATCCTGGTATATGTTCCCCCATCCTGGTCCACCATCCTATTATATGTTCCCCCATCCTGGTATATGCTCCCCCATCCTGGTATATGCTCCCCCATCCTGGTATATGCTCCCCCATCCTGATCCTCCATCCTATTATATGTTCCCCCATCCTGGTATATGCTCCCCCATCCTGGTAGATGCTCCCCCATCCTGATCCGCCATCCTATTATATGTTCCCCCATCCTGGTATATGCTCCCCCATCCTGGTATATGCTCCCCCATCCTGATATATGCTCCCCCATCCTGGTATATGCTCCCCCATCCTGGTATATGCTCCCCCATCCTGGTATATGTTCCCCCATCCTGGTCCACCATCCTATTATATGCTCCCCCATCCTGGTATATGCTCCCCCATCCTGGTATATGCTCCCCCATCCTGGTATATGTTCCCCCATCCTGGTCCGCCATCCTATTATATGTTCCCCCATCCTGGTATATGCTCCCCCATCCTGGTATATGTTCCCCCATCCTGGTCCACCATCCTATTATATGCTCCCCCATCCTGGTATATGCTCCCCCATCCTGGTTTATGCTCCCCCATCCTGGTATATGCTCCCCCATCCTGGTATATGTTCCCCCATCCTGGTCCGCCATCCTATTATATGCTCCCCCATCCTGGTATATGCTCTCCCATCCTGGTCCGCCATCCTATTATATGTTCCCTCATCCTGGTACATGCTCCCCAATCTTAGTCCCCATCCTATTACATGCTCCCCCAGGCTCGCTGGAGATCACAATATGTCCCAGTGGTTCTGGAGATTGCAGTATGCGGTCAGTGCCTACCCATATCGCCACACTCCTCCTCCAGCCTTGTCCTCCTCCCAGCCTGTTAACGCTGGATTTGTCCTGACTCTGGGCGCAGTCTATACAGGCTTCGGACAGACAGACACATCCAGTGTTATATCATAGATTCTGTACCATAGGTAACTGTAAATGGTTGTGTAAATGATTAATAGCTGCTGTGAGAAAATGCATTGTACATGGATGACAAGGGAAAAAACTATCCCACTTTTCTGATGAAACTCTTAGCATTTTTTTTAACCTTCATGTGAACTTATCCTAAGGGCGCAGTCAGACGGCCTCATAAATCAGACCGAGATCGGGCCGCAGTGCACAGACGGGCCGGTGTCTCTTCTGACCCGAGAGTGACGATTGCATAGAAATATATGAAGCAATCACACTCGCATCGGGGAGCCGCCGGCCAGTCCATGCACTGCGGTCCGATCTCTGTCCGATTTATACGGCCGCCTGACTGCGCTCTAACACTGTTCCTGTTAGACTTGTGAATAGCTGCCATGTCGGACTCCTGTGCTGTATTTAGCCTTATCTGTATTTATTATTCCAGCCCTCTGACAAGGAGACGCACAGCCACTCTGTGACAAGTCTGGGAACCGAGGCACCGGCCAGCAGTTACCGCAATGGTGCGGTCAGCACTGGCGATGGTAAGGACGTGTGTTGCCCATAGTGCAGGACCGGCTACGACACGACTGCAGCCCAACCTGGGGCATCTCCAGCTAGTGTTACTCATCAGCTCCCCCTAGTGGCAGCTGCAGGCAGACAGGATGTTACATTTTACAAATGTCTATCTAATCAGGGGATTTTGGTGCATAGAGGTATAGTAGAAATCACTGCAGAATTGTGGACCTCAAATATGATTATCTAGCTCAAAACGTATACCTTATAATATTTATTGTGACTGTCGTGTTTTTACTTCTTAGTTACCGAATTTTGACCATAATGACCAAGCCAATTTTTACAATTCTGACCACTATCACTTTGCGGTTATAACTGATCCCGGTGATTTGGAGAATGTTTTTCGTGTCATATTATACTTCACGATAGTGGTAAAAAAACATTCAATATGACTTGAGTTTATGGAGAAAAAAAACAGAAATTATCAAAAAATGTTGTAAATTTTGCAATTTTCAACCTTTTAATTTTTATGCCCTTAAATCAGAGAGTCGTGTCACACAAAATGGTTAATAAATAGTGATGAGCGAGTATGCTCGTTACTCGAGATTTACCAAGCATGCTCAGGTGGTCTCCGAGTATTTGGGCGTGCTCGGAGATCTAGTTTCTGTCCCCGCAGCTGCATGATTTGCGGCTGCTAGTCAGCCTGAATACATGTGGGGGTTCCCTAACAAACAGGCAACCCCTGCATGTGTTTAGGCTATCTAACAGCTGCAAATCATGCAGCTGCGGGGACAGAAACTAAATCTCCGAGCATGCCCAAGATAATGGGAGAACACCCGAGCATGCTCGGAAAACTTGAGTAACGAGCACACTCGCTCATCACTATTAATAAATAACATTTCCCACTCGTCTACTTTACATCAGCACAATTTTTACAAATTTTTAAACCATTTTTTGTTGTTGTTAGGAAGTTATAAGGGTTAAAAGTTGACCAGCAATTTCTAATTTTTCCAACAAAATGTTTTTAGGGGCCACATCACATTTCAAGAGACTTTGGGGGGGTCTATGTGACAGAAAGTACTCAAAAGTGACACCATTATAGAATCTGCACCCCTCAAGGTGCTGAATACCACATTCAAGAAGTTTATTAACCCTTCATTTGCTTCACGAGAAATTTTACTTTAGACCCAACTTTTCACCGATAGCCCATATGTGGGGGGAAAACCACTGTTTGAGCGCACGGCCGGGCTTAGAAGGAAAGGCCATGTGATTCATGAACTTGGTTCAAAGTAAAAAATTTGGTTTCTTCCTGGCTTGAACTGCTTTTTCGACTTTTGGTTCCTTGATTGTTGCCGTAGTCAAAAATACACCAGGAAGGAACTGGAGTGAAGTTTGGTCAACTTGTGCGACTTTTTAAAAAGTTGCAAGTGATGAATCGAGCTAAAATATCTGGAATTGTTAGAATCCGTCCACAAAGCGGAATAAAAATAAACCAACTAGGCTAGCAGATATAAAATAGACTTCAAATAAACACTGAAATAAAATGGTGAATATCGTGCAAACAACAAAAGAGTGTAAAACATACAAAATTAGAGAAAAATAGGCACCAAGGCAATGAGGAATCGGTGTATGGGGCCTTCCTTCTGGCACTCCCAATAATCGGCTGTAATCTACAAGGAAACCTGGCAGTAAAGTGTTCAGTTTTTTTGCAGCGCCAAAATCAAGTATTACAGAATGTACTCCTTAGCAAATTTTTCTAAACTAGGCAACCCCTGTAAATGGTTTTTACAGTAACTGTGATTATTTCTGTTTTTGGTGATGCTCTTTCTATGCCCTACGTGGTGTGTGATTTTCCCTAATCTTGGGGCTGATGAGGATTTGGTTATTTGCAGTCTCTGAGGACAGTGCTGCGACCTGTGTCCCCACATATGAGGATGTGCAGAATTCTCTCCCTGACCTGTGTGATCCTCAGGACTTGGCTGGAAAGTCGATGAGATGCCCTCAGACCAGAGAGCTTCCGCAGATCCCTCCTGATAACACCCTGGAAACGGAAAGTCTGGAAGACGATGCTCCTCTGTACAACGAGGGGCCGTACGAAGTCCTGAAGGACAGCTCTTCCCACGACAACATCATTGAGGACTCGCTCTATGAGACGGTAAAAGAACTTAAGGACATCAGCTCATCAGCCAGTGCAGAAGAAAAGAGTCTGTCCATGAATATGCAGCATCTAGCACAAGTGGAGTGTAAAATGGAGGCTGTGGTAGAGTACGCCTCGGTGGACCATAATAGAAAGAGCAGGCAGAGCATCAACACTCAGAGTGCGGCCAGCACGCCTACCTATCAAGATGATGACGATATTCCTCCACCTCTGCCCAAAAAACTATTGGACGAAAATGAGAATGTGCAGAGTAAAGAAACCGAGGAAGAAAAGCAGGAGCCTGAGGGTGGAGCAAGCACAGATTGCAAGGTGAGTACTGTCCACGTGGGAGGTCAAAGCCCATTTCCACTGTTATTGATACTCATGTTCTAGTTGATGCAATACTTTAATATATGCTATAAAGACCACCTGTCGCCAGATTAAGGGACAAGTTCTTCTTAATTTATTCATGCTGCTACCATGATTATTCAGCTTTTGTGTTTGTTTGTTTTTTAAATCCGCCATACATTCCCAGAGAAACTTGATTCCAGCTCACCCAGTTGCTCTATGCTCATCCACCTGGATCTCAGACACCGCCCTAGCCCTGCCTCACATCAGGGATAATAGAAAAAGTTGGAGTTCGGCTCAACAGGACTGGATTTTCCTTTTCTTTTTATTTTTCAAAAGAAAATATGGTGCATACAAAAGAAAATTTTACATGGTCGACGTGACCCGGTCGACGTGACCCAGTCGACACGTTTCAACTGCACTAGGCAGTCTTACTCATGACTCATGAGTATTTTCTTTTGAAAAAGAAAAGGAAACTCCAGTCCTGTTGAGCCAGACTCCAACTTTTTCTGTTATCCAAATTTTTATAACCTTTACTAAGGGGGCGTGGCTCACATGGTAATTATGCAGAGCAGCCCAAAGACACGTCCCTGAGGATCCTGTAAACAACGCCCTCTTGTAGAGACGATACAAATTTGCACTAAATAAAAAGGCCCCATATCTCTGGAACCATATGGTGAATTAAACAAAAACCAGGATATTCAGGGGAGCAGCGGGAATAAGAGCAAAGACTGGTTACTTTTAACCTGTTGACAATCCTCTTTAAATGGTCACGATATTTCCATGCAACTGATAGTTACATTGACATAACTCATTATACAAATCACTTTATTTAAGAATTATATTACTTTATCACTAAAACATCACCCCATCACTGGGTTTCTGTATAGCCTTCATTCCACTGCCTTTTGTCAAGTAAAATCTGCCTTCAGCAGAAGAGACACCTGGATGGATTACAGGACATGGGAGATGAGCTTTGTCTCTGTGCTCTGTCAAACTGCATACAGGCATACATTAGAGGCTTTCAATGCTTGGCAGGCCAGCCATTGGACGATGGTAAACATATTGCATGGTTGGGAGGGAGTTGAAGTTCCAGCACCTGTAGTACTGGTAGAATGTTGTTAAAGAAGACCTACCACTCAAAAACAAAAGAATGGCAATTTTCAAAGCATGAGAATAAGGACAATATTAGACTGGTATGTGTGCCATAGACCATTTCAACATATAATGGACAGAGGGCGGTAAGTCCATGCTTTTTTAAAGGTGTGTCCTCACAATCAATAATCTGCCACTTGGCTGAATTGCTCAGGCCATATAGCTGGAGTCTTTTCAACTCCAACATGGCCTTAAGAATTTCTGATCAATTTGAACAATTATTTTGTCATTCAGTGATTTTCCGCATTTTTCTTATCATGTATATACCGATTTGTTAAACCTCCGACCTTTTCTCTGCGGAGAGATGTAAAATCCAGTTCATTATTACGGCCCCTCCACCTTGTGTAGTCACAATTCACACTGTGCAATAATGGCTAGTAGTAATGGATCCAAGTGACCACATTTTGGTTTTCCATGGCTGTTATGTAGTATCATGGTGTAATGGTGCGTGGGGGGCTTTTCTCTCTAGCGGATGAGGCGGGCGGCCCAGTTTACATATGAACTCTACATTTCGGAAGGTCGTTGTTCCCAAATCGTCAGATAATATCTCTGGAGGATTCGGCAAAGAATAATCTTGGCTTTAGCTCCTCACGGAATATTGATTGTTTCCTTTCCTTTTAGCGACAGAGTTGCATATCCTATAAATCTCGGGAAGAAGACCCCTGCCTGACCGAAGATGATGTATGTATAGAGTGCAGCTGTATATTTCTATGTCGCCCCGCTGCTGTGATCTGCGGCTCCATGAAGTAAAGTCTAGGAGGGATGGAAATACACAAACAATGGGACCCTCAGAGCAGACCCCAAAAATACATTCAGATGTTAGACCCCTAATTAAATCAACCCCAAATCGAACACTGAGTCAGACTCTCCTGCGCCTATTCTGCGGGTGTCTGTACCAAAATGCACAATAGCAATACTATTGTTTTTCTTTTTTTTCTTTATTTTTCTTTATTTTTGCTTTTTCTTTGGATGTAGATTGGACGTATTTTATTTAATGCATTTTTAGTGCAGAAACACTGAGGTTTTTTCTTGCTCCCTACAATACAAATGCATAAAAAAGAAGCAGCATCCTTAGACATGGAGTGGGTTCAGTTTTCATGAAATCACATCCACTTTGCTTGAACTGCAAAATGCAGCAGATTTTCTGCACAAAGAAGTGCGGCGTTTACGCAATGTGGTCTGATGGCCTAAAGGTCTGTCAGCACAAAATGACAAGCACAGGCATTCGGTGCATCATGGTGTGGCCTCGCAGTCCTGTGCACCTTCCCACCTATTTGTTTTCCATCTATCTGCGTCCTGGCTCTTGTAAAGATAGATGGAAAATAAATAGGAGGAAAGGCGCTCTGAGCTCGGTCACACCAAGAGTGCACCTAGCGCCTGTGCTTAGTTTGACCAGTCACATTGTGCTGACACACTCCCTTTATCATCAGGTAGCAGGGTGCCCTTATGTGGGTGATTGCTCTTTTTGGCTCTCAGCTCCTGACACTGGATGAGTGTTCCCCACCTATGGCGTCAGGACCAAGAGTGGCGGCTGCAGTAGATCCCAAAGTGGTGAGGATATACTAACCAAATCTAATAAATAATGGCCTATATATTATAATATACTTTTTATAGAGAAAAGAAGAAAAATAAGCCAGCTCACCCGTGATGCATAAACCAATTTTCGGGAGCACGGACCCGCTGTGTCCAGGCGTATAAATAAGGGTAAGAATCTCAATGCGTTTCTGGAGACTAAGCTCCCTTAATCATGACCATGGTCATGATTAAGGGAGCTTAGTCTCCAGAAACGCGTTGAGATTAGTCTCCAATTGCATTGAGATTCTTACCCATATGGTTCGTGCTGAAGTCTGTATCCTCTATGTTCAAAGTTTGTGAATAAAGAAAACTCTTTTTTACGGATTCGGTCAAGCTGGACATTCTTTTCTTTTTTATACTTTTTATACACCTGTGGGGGTCCTCCACCTTTGGATGTCTCCGCCACCTTACTGTATCTGCGTTAGCTTGCAAGATCTTGGGTCGTCATCAATGACAAAGTCACTTTTATCCCAAATCTTCGTCAGTCAGATAATCATAGAAACAAATAGACGCCCAATCCCTTTGCATTGCTTTATTGTGCATTTATTATTTGGAGTTTTTGACTTATATGATTCATTTAATTCTAGATTTCTGCCATGTATTCAAGAGTGTCCAGAACTGGCCAGTCTCTCCGGCTGCAGGAAGACCTCTCCCATTATTCCTACATCCAAGATGTCGAGGTCTCGCCAACGGCCTGTAATGGAACGTATGCAACAGTCCGGGACGTTGATAAAAGCCCCAACCTTATTGGCTTGTCGCCCCCCATGGGCATAGTGAACGGTGGCGCTGACCCTGAATATGAAGCCATTGCAACATTGTGTCATGAAGAAGACAGGACTATTACTCTCTCGCCATCTTGCCCCGGGGCTCTCCAACATGGTGAAAGTGACTATGAGAGTATTGGGGATCTGCAGCAAAATGGAGAATTCACTAGACTTTGAAGAATGCAAAAATAAATCATTGGAGTTTTTTTTTGTGTGATATAGCACAATCCCTTTAACGGGCGATTATCATGTATCCTACCTAGATATGGATTGACTTAAAAGAGAAAGCACACGTCTGCATACGAAGACAATGTCTCCCTGCTGCATGAAGACATTTGCATATTTTTATTTTTCTTATATTTTTTTAATTGTGCCATTTATTTTATTTTTTTAATGTTGAAACTTTGCTAAAAAAAAAAAAAAAAAAGACAAAAACTTTCTGATCCTGAACTCCACACAAGTTTTTACGGTACTGATGTATCCCGGTACATCCCTTATACGGTACGCCATGGGAGAGTGAAGAGCCAGCTCCTCAAGCTGCATTTTTACTTCTGTATAAATTAATTTAATCTGTCAAATTTATATTGTTTAAAAGTTGTTCTGAGCCTGTGTATTATATGACGTCCATCCGTTTTCCAGATTTGATGTCAATCATCTGTGTAATATCAGATAACGCTGATCATTGGAGTCCTGACCATCGAATCAAGAGGCCCAGTGTCCTCACAGGCCTTTGGGGGATCTTTCTGGATATGTGTGTGCCTAAAATAGAAGCCCGAACAAACACTGAGATCCCAACCAGTCCCTGTAGGACATATCTGATAGAAGAAAACTCCTCTGATCTCATCTCACAGCGGATCATCAGTCTAAAATCAGACCCACCAAATCCTTCTCTCTCCCCTGGCATCACCTGTTTGGCGGCGAGTCCAAAAGCCCCCGTACATACTAGACTAATGTTGGCTGTTCCACTGATATAAGAAGGTCCGTCTGACATGCTAATGTGTATGGGCGTGCCGGCAAACTGATTGTCAGGGAAGATGTCGAACAAGCATGTCCGCTTTCAGACTGCTGATCACTTTGCTCTGCCGGCAGCTTTCTCTTCGAGAACACAATAGCGCTCAGCAAAACGACTGCACATCAAAGAAAAATATACCTTGTTAAGATTTGAGAGTTCTCCATGGTTGATACTTTTAAATGGCTAACTGAAAAGATGGTAACAAATTGCAAGCTTTCGAGACTACTCAGGTCTCGTCATCAGGCATAGACGAACACAAGAGCTCAAATCTTAATATATTTTTCTATCTACTGGCTAACACGGTACAAAGATTTATATTTTTCCTGTGCATGGGAGAGACGGTGGAGACGGTTATTGGCCGAAACCTCTGTATCCTGGCAGCCATCCAATGTGTAGAAGTCCTTTGGACTGTCGGATGAGTCCATTGATATTGGCGGGTTCAGTCTAATATGTACTGTGGACCTAAAAGCTCGCCATAACCATGATATATTTATATGCAGACCATTACCGTTCCAGACCGTTTGGGTGAAATCTGATAATCTCGTGTGAATGACATCGGATCAACAGCAGATTCTACTAAAATTTGCTGGATCTGCCAATGATCTGCAGATAAATCTATTAGGTGTTTGATCCACTGATAGATTTTGAACGTTGATGGCTGGAGAGCTTTGGGATGACCAGCATTGATGGATAACCTCCTTTACGTAGAGTTTGGTTTTATTGGAAGCAATTACAAAATTGAAAATTTCGCATTGATCCTAGAGGACAGGATCAAGAGAGTGTAACGAAAGTAAAATAACTTTGTAGAATGTGTAATGGCGGCATTATCGTCCTGTGTAGGACACGTTCATACATGGTACTGGAGTAAGTGGTCTATTGTAATAAAGAATAAGTGTTACAATAATATTACTGCACAATTCATAAAGAGCCCAAGGACCTGTGTAGAGATCGGTACAATCAGTCGTCGTAATCTAATATTTTCACTTGGGTTTTAATGCAGATTGTTGGGTTGATCTGTGGAGTCCTCCCTCCCCGACGTGGGGACAAAACGAAAATCACAAGTTTTGGATGGAATTGCCGGTATTTCAGATCTAAATCTTAGAGGTATCTAAGGTAGATTTCTCCTAAGGATTTGATCAGCACAATTGGGTCTCATTGGGGCTCAGTGATTTTTTTTTTAACTTTTAAAAAATGACCGATTTTTATCAGTGTTTTGGATCAGATTTTCATCAGTGTTTTAATCAATGTCCGTTTTTACCATCAGAATTTCTCGTATGCAAAAATCACTTTTTCCTCCTTCTCTTCTCCAACAATGAATAGCACACGGAGAGCACCCGATTGCTGATCTTTTTTCTCGGAGCCTTAGACTTGCGTTGACAAATTTGATCTGTGACTCAAATCAAAATCTGAGAGGTCTCCCCATTTTAGTGTCGGTCACTTGACCCATGAAAAACACGGATAGAGCTCGTACATAAGTGTTGTATTCTTTGTAAGCTGAGACCAAGCCCACTCAGGGGGAATGCACACATCACCAGAGTTTATTGGACGACCATTTATTTTCATAGGCGCCCCAATCCTAGACTGAATACCAGATTATCCGTATCCATGAGCTGCGACTAGTATTGTAGCTTACAACAAAGAAAGTAGTGTGTAAAGGCAACGATCACCACTGAATATACAAGATTTAACAAAATTATCTTTATTCAAAATTAGACAAGCAAAACAAGGGCTCTTCCCCCTCCTCTATGATGTGACCGGGTGACCATTCTTCTTAGATTCCAACAGGTCTTATACAGAATTATTTATTTGTTCTTTCTTCTTCTTCTTTCCCTCTGACTTGTTAATTATTTCCCTTTTATAGGGATAGTTCCTTACTCTTTCCATTCTCAGCAATTATTATATTCCGTTTAATGGGGTTCAATTATTTTCAGTCAAAGGATGTATTTTCATATTTTGTAATTTTGGAGTTTTTTTGAGCTTTGTATATCTTGAACTGTTTATATGTTTTTTTTTTCTGTATAGTGTTCCTGACCTCAGCACACTCCCGGTTCACGTAGTGGAGGAGTCTGGAGGGTTCTTATGACCTTCCGTGTAGTTTTTCATCTATAAACCTTTGGGGTTTTTTAATTGTTTTTAAATCACGTCTTGTTTTGCTTGTCTAATTTTGAATAAAGATAATTTTGTTAAATCTTGTGTATTGAATGGTGATCCTTGCCTTTACACGCTACTTTCTTTGTTGTTTGCTCATATTTCTTTAGCGTGTGGTCAGTGATCCCATTTGCTTATATTTATAGTCGTGCCCTCCGTTTTTGTCTCTACTATGGTATTGTAGCTCACCTCATCCAAATAATTGAGTCTGATATCTGTATCAAGAATATGTATCGGTTCAAAAAAAAAAAAAAGATATGGAGGCATCTGTACAGATGTATTACATGTTGTGAAGATAGACATACTGTGACCTTTTCTCTGCATGATTTCTGTAAATGTTCATTTCTCTATTACTATGCTGAGTTGGTGAGCTGCTCCTGATCGGGACCTAAAGAGTTCGGGAACAATCCGTTGCCTTCTGCTGCTGCTCTACCCTCCCCTCACAGAGTCTCACACATCAGGCTATGTCTTTCATCTCCTCACCCTCGGCATGAGTCTATAGACTAAGGGTACCGTCACACACTGCCATTTCGATCACTACGACGGTACGATTCGTGACGTTCCAGCGATATCGTTACGATATCGCTGTGTCTGACACGCAGCAGCGATCAGGGATCCTGCTGAGAATCGTACGTCGTAGCAGATCGTTTAGAACTTTCTTTCATCGCTGGATCTCCCGCTGTCATCGCTAGATCGGTGTGTGTGACACCGATCTAGCGATCTAGCGATGCGATCGAGCGATGCGTTCGCTTGTAACCAGGGTAAACATCGGGTAACTAAGCGCAGGACCGCGCTTAGTAACCCGATGTTTTTAACCTGGTTACAAGCGTAAAACTAAAAAAAAACAGCACATACTTACATTCTGGTGTCTGTCAGGTCCTTTGCCGTCTGCTTCCCGCACTCACTGACTGCCGGCCGTAAAGTGAAAGCACAGCCGCTGTGCTCTGCTTTCACTTTACGGCCGGCAGTCACAGTGCGGGAAGCAGACGGCAAGGGACCTGACGGACACCAGAATGTAAGTATGTGCTGTTTGTTTTTTTTTTAGTTTTACGCTTGTAACCAGGGTAAACATCGGGTTACTAAGCGCGGTCCTGCGCTTAGTTACCCGATGTTTACCCTGGTTACCCAGGGACCTCGGCATCGTTGGTCGCTGGAGAGCTGTCTGTGTGACAGCTCCCCAGCGACCACACTACGATTTACCTACGATCACGGCCAGGTCATATCGCTGGTCGTGATCGTAGGTAAATCGTATAGTGTGACGGTACCCTAAGGCACAGGGAAACTGCTGGGGCTTCCCTTTCCTTACCCTCACAGCATGAGTCTCGCACATCAGGCTATGGCTTCCCTCTCCTCACCCTCACAGCATGAGTCTCACACATCAGACTACTGCTTCCCTTTCCTCACTCACAGCATGAGTCTCACACATCAGGCTACTGCTTCCCTTTCCTCACTCTCACAGCATGAGTCTCACACATCAGGCTACCTCTTCCCTTTCCTCACCCTCACAGCATGAGTCTCACACATCAGACTACTGCTTCCCTTTCCTCACTCACAGCATGAGTCTCACACATCAGACTACCGCTTCCCTTTCCTCACTCTCACAGCATGAGTCTCACACATCAGACTACTGCTTCCCTTTCCTCACTCTCACAGCATGAGTCTCACACATTAGGCTACCTCTTCCCTTTCCTCACTCTCACAGCATGAGTCTCACACATCAGACTATTGCTTCCCTTTCCTCACCCTCACAGCATGAGTCTCACACATCAGACTACTGCTTCCCTTTCCTCACCCTCACAGCATGAGTCTCACACATCAGACTATTGCTTCCCTTTCCTCACCCTCACAGCATGAGTCTCACACATCAGACTACTGCTTCCCTTTCCTCACTCTCACAGCATGAGTCTCACACATCAAGCTACAGCTTCCCTATCATCACCCTCACAGCAGCATGTGTCTCACATAGACTGCTGCAGAGAGATACTGCTACAGCTTCCCCCTCCGCAGCTATCTTCAAAGTCTTACAAGGTTGACCATTACTACTTTCATTGATTGTTTATTCTCGGGAAAGGTCATAAGAAGCTGATTGGTGGAGATGTGACACCTGGCGCAACTGCAGATCTTATGTTACCGGCGCCAACAGCTGCCAAAAGTTCTCAGATGTTGCCAGAACACAGCAGCTGTCATGTCTATAGTTGCCGTGGCCAGGTATTTAAGATCCACGCCTTATGTACTTGGAGTGAGCAGGGAGTGGATCTGCAATACTCGACCGCGGCCACTTTAGTTTTGATGGAGCTGTTGTCTTCCAGCAGTATCTGAAAACTTCTATCTGCTATCGGTAACAGCTGATAAGCAGGGGTGCCAGATGTCACACCCCTATCGATCAGATATTATTGGCCTATCCTAGGGATGGGTCATCTATAAAAAAAAAATGTAGTTGCCAACCCGATCTTGACTTACACGTGCCACTGATTCAGGAAAAATTATAAGGGCAAGTATGTCGTAAAAGATCCCCGTGCACATTCCCTCTGGGGGCAGATTACAGTAACTAGTAAGGAAGAAATGGAAGCGCTATCGCTGACAATAAAGGTGTCTGTTACGTCCTGCCTATCTGCACATTACTTAACCCAATGATCAGACATGACTGTTACCCGAGCATAATGGCCAGTGCTTTCTTCCTATAGATAAGCACCTTACAGAGCAATGTAATTGTGTATATCCAGCAAAGGCTTGTCCACTGTTGTATATCTTCTATTACAGTAATACTACCATATAAGATCTTGGGAAGACTCCACCTTGAGCGACAGAGACGTAACGTTAAGGTCCTGGACACCAATGTAAGATCTGGAACTACTATGTGCTATCTAAAATAAGTGTTTAGGTGGGCACCCTCATGCACAAGGTCCCAGGTACGACAGCTACCTCTGGATCCCTTATAGCTGCACCCCTATTTAGAGGTAATATGTGAGTGACTAATGGTGAAATAAAACAAAAATCCTGGACTTTTCAGGAAAAATGTATGCTGCACACTTTCAAGATTTTTTTTGGCCACCAAGCTGTACGACTGTTTTGAATGTGCTGACATTTGCCAGTAGCGATGCCATTTAGTGCATGCAAGGAAGGTACCATGTCCTGTCTATAGCTATGTATTACCAAACTGTACAGGAATCTACAGTGTTTTTTATTACTCGTCTCAACGTTCGCCTGCACATTAATAAATGAAAAGCCTGGAGATTTCTTAACTGTTCTTTGTCTTTATACGTTTTGTCAAGATTATGTGGGGAGCCAATTGGGGTATATTTAGAAAAAAAAGATGTGCCTCCATGAAAATGGTACACATTATACTATGTGCACTTGGTGCAAGTATTATACGTTGGCATTCATCTTTCATTCATACGGGCATAATCAAGGGCATAATGGCTGCGGTTGCAGACGTTGCGACCTGGCCCGAGAGAGTGAGGGATCCGATGACGCCAGCACAAACTTCAACTGGATGTGCGTACTCTGATGCACATTCAGTTGAAGTGTATTGCAGTTCAGAGACCTGTCGGATCCGTGCACTTCAATTCATGCTGCCACCAATCTGAGTTCAGCAGCTGATGTTGGCATGCATGTCACTGAGTGTTATGGCAGTGACGTCACGCACTCATGTCGCTTGCACGTTGAATTCAGCTGCCAGTTTCAGAAGAGGTCGCTGCAAGGCAGGGGAGTGGAGAGAAGGGTGAGTTTCATTATTTTTTTTTTTCTATGCAGTAAAGAACAGTGGCAGAACAGGGGACATATAATAGAATGGAGGATATATACCAGCATGGGGCCAGGAAGGGGAACATATATACCAGGATAGAATACATATACACCAACATAGAGCCAGTATGACAGACATATATAGTTGTGTGAAAAAGTTTGCCCCCTTCCTGATTTCCTATTCTTTTGCATGTTTGTCACTCTTTAGTATTTACATTTGTTTGGTGATCTGAAACACTTGATAAAGAACAGAAGAAAACATAAAATGCAGTTCTTAAATGAAGGTCTTTATTATTAAGGGAAAAGGAAATTCAAACCTACAGGGTCCTGTGTCAAAAAGTGACCCCCCTCCCCCCCTTCTTAAAACCTAAATTAACTGTGGTTTATCACATCTTTGGGAAGCTGAGTTCAAATTCCATAGTCACAAGTAGTGCTCATTACTGCGTCACCTGTTTTCAATCAATAAATCACTTATACAGGATCTGCCTGACAAAGTGAAGTAGACAAAGAGATCCTCAAAAGCTAAACATCATGCTGCAATCTAAAGAAATTCTGGAACAAATAAGAAACAAAGTAATTGAGATCTATCAGTCTGGAAAAAGGTTATAAAGCCATTTCTCAAGTTTTGGGACTCCATCGAACTACAATGAGAGCCATTATCTACAAATGGCGAAAATATGGAACAGTTGTGAACCTTCCCAGGAGTGGCCGGCTGACCAAAATTGCCTAAAGAGCTCAACGATGACTCAACCAAGAGGTCACAAAAGACTCCACAACAATATCCAAAGATCTGAAGGCCGCTCTTGCCTCAGTTAAGGTCGGCTAGCATGGCAGAGATCGAAGACAAAAACCGATACTGACAATAAGAACCTAAAGGCTTATTTCAGTTTTGCAAGAAAACATTGATGATCCCCAAGACTTTTGGGAGAATACACTGTGGATTGCTGAGACAAAAGTTGAACTTTGTGTCCCATTATATTTGTCATAGAACTAACACAGCATTTCAGAAAAGGAACATCATACCAACAGTAAAATCTGGTGGTAGTGAGATGGTCTAGGGCTATTTTGCTGTTTCAGGACCTGGAAGACTTGCTGTGGTAAAAAGAACCATAAACTCCTTTTGTCTCAGCAATCCTGAAGGAGAATGTTTGGCCATCTGTTCTCAAGTGCATTTGGGTTATGCAGAAGGACAATGATCCAAAACACACCAGCAAGTCCACCTCTGAATGGCTTAAGAAAAACAAAATTAAGACTTGGCCTAGTCAAAGTCCTGACTTTAATCCAATTGAGATGCTATGGCATGACCTTAAAAAGGCGGTTCATGCTCGGAAACCCTTCAATTCTGCAAAGATGAGTGGGCCAAAATGTCTCCAAAGCGTTGTAAAAGACTCATTGCCAGTTATTACAAATGCTTGATTGCAGTTGTTGCTGTTAAAGGTCGCCCAACCAGTTACTAGGTTTAGGGGGCAATCACTTTTTCACACAGGATCCTGTTGGTTTGGGTTTATTTTTCCCTTAATAATAAAGACTTTCATTTATAAACTGCATTTTGTGTTTACTTGTGTTATCTTTGTCTAACCATTTTAACCTTATCTTCATTCCATATTTTTTGTTCCTATTTTTATTGCTATTTATAATAAAAGTACATACAGATTTGTAATTTTTTTAATGTTTAAATTAAAGCAATTTTTTTTTAAAATAACTCTGTTCAATGTTGCACAAATATAGGATTTTCATTCTCAAAAAATATATGTTTATTAGTGATGAGCAAGTTTACTCGTTGCTCGGGTTTTCCCCGAGCACGCTCGGGTGGTCTCCCGAGTATTTGTAACTGCTCGGAGATATAGTTTTCATCGCCGCAGCTGAATGATTTACAGCTACTAGCCAGCTTGATTACATGTGGGGATTCCCTACCAACCAGGCAACCCCCACATGTACTCAGCCTGGCTAGTAGCTGTAAATCATTCAGCTGCGGCGATGAAAACTAAATCTCCGAGCAGTCATAAATACTCGGAGACCACCCGAGCATGCTGGGGAAAACCCGAGCAACGCGTACACTCGCTCATCACTAATGTTTATGATACATATTTACACTCCATGTAAAGAAGCTGCGGAGACACCATCACGTGTTTCTCGACGCAAGCAGTGAATAGCCAGGCCTTTCCCCGGGAAGGAACAACCACGGGAAGGGCAGCATCCTATGAAGGAAAGCCACCTATGCCAAGCATGGTATCCATCCACAGACAGCTGTTTCGGGGTTTTTGCCCCTCATCAGTGTGGAGTAGGAATCTGGCTATTAGGAGTAGTGCCTAGTAAAAAGGCTATAAAGGCACAGATGATTGGCATCGGGGAGACCAAAACATCCAACACTGCGGAGACACCATCACGTGTTTCTCAACGCAGTGATTCCAGAACACTGCCCCCATCCCTTATGGGAAATATGCAGATGCATGTAAAGAAGCTGCGGAGACACCATCACGTGTTTCTCGACGCAAGCAGTGAATAGCCAGGCCTTTCCCCGGGAAGGAACAACCACGGGAAGGGCAGCATCCTATGAAGGAAAGCCACCTATGCCAAGCATGGTATCCATCCACGTGTTTCTCAACGCACTGATTCCAGAACACTGCCCCCATCCCTTATGGGAAATATGCAGATGCATGTAAAGAGGGATGGGGGCAGTGTTCTGGAATCACTGCGTTGAGAAACACGTGATGGTGTCTCCGCAGTGTTGGATGTTTTGGTCTCCCCGAGGCCAATCATCTGTGCCTTTATAGCCAGATTCCTACTCCACACTGATGAGGGGCAAAAACCCCGAAACAGCTGTCTGTGGATGGATACCATGCTTGGCATAGGTGGCTTTCCTTCATAGGATGCTGCCCTTCCCGTGGTTGTTCCTTCCCGGGGAAAGGCCTGGCTATTCACTGCTTGCGTCCAGAAACACGTGATGGTGTCTCCGCAGCTTCTTTACATGCATCTGCATATTTCCCATAAGGGATGGGGGCAGTCTTCTGGAATCACTGCGTTGAGAAACACGTGATGGTGTCTCCGCAGTGTTGGATGTTTTGGTCTCCCCGAGGCCAATCATCTGTGCCTTTATAACGTATTTACACTCCAACTTATATGGATTTAATGTCAAATATGGATCAAATGATTACTATAGGACACCCTGTAACTGGCATATTTCCTAATGATTAGAGAACTTTTCTGGGAGGAGTGTTGTTTTTCCTGAATATAAAATGCCCTCCTTCATACTCATTCAGGAGCACATTACCATGGCGAAAGGGAACCTGATATGCGTTGGTTTCAATTTTCGCATTTCCAAACACCCATACTTTGTGATGTCACACGTCCTCTCAGTGCCACCATCCATCTTCGATTCCTGTATCCAGGGATGCTACCGGCCGGAGCGCCCATGGGTCTACATGTACGGCATCCCTTGTCCTTCAGGATCTCGTTCCACTGCCAGCCTGTGACAGCATCTTTTTTCAGGCCTTCCGCAGCCATGGACACAAGGACATAGCCATCCACTCCACAGTATCAGCTAACATAGGATCTCCAGACAAGATTCTTCTAAAGGTATTATATTTACTGTTATACCGCTACCAACATGCTGCACCACAAAAAAAGGGGAAGCTCCTCATTTATGTTGAAAGTACAGGTGCTTCTCACAAAATTAGAATATCATCAAAAAGTTATTTTATTTCAGCTCTTCAATACAGAAAGTGAATCATATTATATAGTCATTACAAAGAGTGATGTATTTCAAGTGTTTTCTGTTAATGTCGATGATTATGGCTTACAGCCAATGAAAATCCAAAAGTCATCATTTCAGTAAATTAAATACTTTATAATAAAACACCAGCTTGAAAAATGATTTTAAAATCTGAAATGTTGACCTACTGAAACGTATGTTTAGTAAATGCACTCAATACTTGATCGGGGCTCCTTTTGCAACATTTACTGCATCAATGCGGCGTGGCATGGAGGCGATCAGTCTGTGGCACTGCTATGGAAGCCCAGGTTGATTTGATAGCAGCCTTCAGCTCGTCTGCATTGTTGGGTCTGGTGTCTCTCATCTTCCTCTTGACAATACCCCATAGACTCTCCATGGGGGGTTAAAGTCAGGCGAGTTTGCTGGCCAATCAAGCACAGTGATACTGTTGTTTTTAAACCAGGTATTGGTACTTTTGGCAGTGTGGACAGGTGCCAAGTCCTGCTGGAGAATGAAATTTCCATCTCCAAAAAGCTTGTCAGCAGAGGGCATGAAGTGCTCTAAATTTTCCTGGTAGATGGCTGTGCTGTCTTTGGCCTTGATAAAACTTTGGACCTACACCAGCAAATGACATGACTCCTCAAACCATCACTGATTGTGGAAACTTCACTCTAGACCTAAAGCAGCTTGGATTGTGTGCGTGTCCACTCTTCCTCCAGACTCTGGGACCTTGATTTCCAAATGAAACGCAAAATTTGCTTTAATCTAAAAACAACACCTTGGACCAATGAGCAATAGTCTAGTTCTTTTTCTCCTTGGCCTAGGTAAGACGCTTCTGGCATTGTCTATTGGTTGTGAGTGGCTTGACACAAGGAATGCGACACTTGCAGCCCATGTCCTGAATACGCCTGTGTGGTGGCTCTTGAAGCAATTACTTCAGCAGCAGTCCACTCCTTGTGAATCTCCCACAAATTTTTGAATGGCCTTTTCTTAACAATCCTTTCAAGGCAGGGGTAGCCGAGACACCAAAGAACATGATCGGGGTCGTTTTTTACCGACCCCTGTTTTGCGATCACCGGTAATTAACTGTTTACCGGCGGCTGCAAAAAAACATGATCTGCCGGCCGGCAGCTGGAGGAGTTGGGGCTAAATTTAGGGTTAGGGTTGGGGCTAAATTTAGGGTTAGGGTTGGGGCTAAATTTAGGGTTAAGGTTGGGGCTAAATTTAGGGTTAGGGCTCGGGATATGGCTTCTTTCACACTTGCGTCGGTACAGGGCCGTCGCAATGCGTCGGCCCGACGTACCGACACACGTTGTGAAAATTGTGCACAACGTGGGCAGCGGATGCAGTTTTTCAATGCATCCGCTGCCCAGTCTTATGTCCTGGGTAGGAGGGGGCGGAGTTACGGCCACGCATGCACGGTCGGAAATGGTGGGCGTGACGTCCCAAAAAAAATTACATTGAACATTTTTGTGATGATGGTCCTCCAAAACACAATGGATCCAGTACACGACGGACGCGACGTGTGGCCATCAATCGCGATCCGTCGGCAATACAAGTCTATCGGCAAAAAACGCATCCTGCGGGCACATTTGCAGGATCTGTTTTTTGTCCAAAACGACGGATTGCGACGGATGCCACACGATGCAAGTGTGAAAGTAGGGTTAGGGTGGGGCTAAAGTTAGGGTTAGGGTTAGGGTTGGGGCTAAATTTAGGGTTAGGGCTAGGGTTGGGCTAAAGTTAGGGTTAGGGCTAGGGTTGGGCTAAAGTTAGGGCTAGGGTTGGGCTAAAGTTAGGGTTGGGGTTAAAGTTTAGGGCTAAGGTTGCTGCTAAAGTTAGGGTTAGAGTTGGGGTTAGGGTTTGGATTAGGGTTGGTATTAGGGTTAGGGCTGGCATGGTCAGGTTTGGGATTAGGGTTAAGGTTAGGGTTGGGATTAGAGTTAGGGGTGTACTGGCATTAGGTTTAGGTTTGAGGTTAGGGTTGAGATTAGGATTAGGGGTGTGTTGGTTTTAGGGTTTTGATTAGGGTTATGGTTAGGGTTGAGATTAGGGTTGTTTTGAGGTTAGGGTTGTGATTATCGTTAGGGTTATGGATCGGGTTGGGATTAGGGTTAGGGGTGTGTTAGGGTTGGAGTTAGAATTGGGGGGTTTCCACTGTTTAGGTACATCAGGGGGTCTCCAAACACGACAGCCAATTTTGCGCTCAAAAAGTCAAATGGTGCTCCCTCCCTTCTGAGCTCTGCCCTGTGCCCAAACAGTGGTTTACCCCCGCATATGGGGCATCAGCGTACTCGGGATCAATTGAACAACAACTTTAGTGGCCCAATTTCTCCTGTTACCCTTGTGAAAATAAAAACTTGGGGGTTACAAATCTTTTTTGTGGAAAGAAAAATATTTTTTATTTTCACGACTCTGCATTATAAACTTCTGTGAAGCACTTGGGCATTTAAAGTTCTCACCACACATCTAGATAAGTTACTTGGGGGGTCTAGTTTCCAAATGGGGTCACTTGTGGGGGGTTACTACTGTTTAGGTGCATCAGGGGCTCTGCAAACGCAACATAACTCCCGCAGACCATTCTATCAAAGTCTGCATTCCAAAACGGCGCTCCTTCCCTTCCGAGCTCTGCCGTGCGCCCAAACAGTGGTCCTCCCCCCACACATGGGGTACCAGCATACTCAGGACAAATTGGGCAACAACTTTTGGGGTCCAATTTCTCTTGTGACCCTTGTGAAAGTAAAAATTTCGGGGTAAAAAGATCATTTTTGTGGAAAAAATGATTTTTTTTTAGTTTCATGGCTCTACATTATAAACTTCTGTGAAGCAGTTGGGGGTTAAATATGAGTGTCTGAGCAAAGGGTCTGAATAGAAAAAAGTCCAGCTAACCATACTAGACATCCTTAGGTGTTCAGAGCAGGGAGAACACTGTGTCAAAGCGTGGGGCAATCAGAGCATGAGAAATACAGCTCAACGAACCTGTGAATAAACTCCTTCTTTATTCACCAAGAGGTGCTCATCACAGGATAAAACAACATCATCATTGACAGTTACATGATATGTGACATCGATGCGTTTCAGGTTTAACTTTTAATCATGGGGCCTGAATATTTATGACCATGTGATATTTCAGTTTTTCTTTTTTATTAAATTTGCACAAATTACTACATTCCTGTTTATTTTCAGTCAAGATGGGGTGCAGAGTGTACATTATGAGAAAAAAAATTTTTGAATTTACCAAATGGCTGCAATGAAACAAAGAGTGGAAAATTTAAAGGGGTCTGAATACTTTCTGTACCCACTGTATAGTCCGAAAAATAAAAAATGGTAGTTTTCCTTGGCTGCTATCCTTCCATAATGATGCTTTTGTGACCATTAGTAACATTACTTTGTTGTTTTTCACTCTGTTATGTTCCTCCACCTCCAACATACAATTTATTCCAAATTATTATGCAATTTGGATTTAAGTGTCATAAAAATGTGATTTTCTGTTTTTTTTTTCAAATAAATTCATGGATGGTATTATGTCTCTGGGCTCCTTGGATCACTGAAAATTAAGCTCAAACAAGTGAGCCCAATTAAAGCAAAACTACTTAAAAGGAACCTGTCACCTGAATTTGGCGGGACTGGTTTTGGGTCATATGGGCGGAGTTTTTGGGTGTTTGATTCACCCTTTCCTTACCCGCTGGCTGCATGCTGGCTGCAATATTGGATTGAAGTTCATTCTCTGTCCTCCATAGTACATGCCTGCACAAGGCAAGATTGCTTTGCGCAGGCGTGTACTATGGAGGACAGAGAATGAACTTCAATCCAATATTGCAGCCAGCATGCAGCCAGCGGGTAAGGAAAGGGTGAATCAAACACCCGAAAACTCCGCCCATATGACCCAAAACCAGTCCCGCCAAATTCAAGTGACAGAGTCCCTTTAAGAAGGACGTTCTAAATTATTGAGCAAGCAGCCGGTTTCAAGCAATATGGGAAAGAAAAAGGATTTCTCTCCTCTCGAAAAGTGTCCAATAGTGCAATGCCTTGGACAAGGTATAAAATTAGAATTACAAAGCAGCAAACTGGTATTTGAAGCTGCTGGTGCCTCTGGAATCCTGCAAAGCTCAAGTTGTTGGATTCTCCAGAGGCTTGCAGTTGTGCATAAACCTACTATCTGGTCACCCCTAAACAGTACTCACAAGAAGAAACTGTTGCAGTGAGCCCAGACGTACATGAAGACTAATTAAGGCTGGTTTCACATTTACGGTCGGGAGGGCTGCGGATGGCAGCGTACTTCCTATCTTCTTCCTGCTTGAAGATCCGCCTACTTCTCCATGCGTCCTGCATTTCCCTGTGTACTTATCTTTAACATTGGGTACACAGGTATGTGCGTTGTAAGCGGATGCATCCGCATGCGGTGATTTGATGTGTGCTGCGACCGCACGGAAACGGCGACCGCAAATGTCAGATCGCCGCATGCGGACGCCTCCGCATACAACGCACATACCTGCATACCCAATGTTAAAGATAGGTACGCAGGACGCATACAGAAGTAGGCGGAGCTTCAAGCCGGAACAGGGGAGGAAGTACGCAGCATTCGGCAGCTCTCCCAACTGCAAATGTGAAACCAACCTAGAACAATGTTGTTTACTGATGAGTACCGTGCAGTCCTGGATGGTCCAGATGGATGGAGTAATTTATGATTGGTGAATGGCCACCATGTCCCAACAAGACTACGACATCAGCAAGATGGTGGTGCAGTCATGTTTTGGGCGCAATCATGATAGTAGACCCCTTTAGGGTACCTGGAGGTGTGAACGTGACCTCTGCAAAGTAAATAAAGTTTCTGACCAGTTTCTTCCATGTTACAACAGGGACTCATTTGTAGCAAAATCATCTTTGTGCATGACAATTCACCATCTCATGCTGCATAGAATACCTCTGACTAATTTTGCTGCTATGGCAGTAGCGTGACTACCAGGGGGACAGAAGAGGGCCATCACCCCGGGCCCGGTGCTTAGAGGGGGCCCACCCGGATCTACGCTACTGTAACTGCGCGTGCTGATAGTTACATTCTGCGGCAGAGCAGGGAGAATCGATCACCCTGCTCTGCCGCTATGGGGCCCCTGAGCAGGTGGGGGCCCGGTGCCAGCAGTGGGTCCCCCGTCCATTATCGCAAGGTCAGCTGTTTTGGCATTTTGCCGATACAACTGACCGCATTGGTGAGGGAAGGAGAGCTAGGCTCCTCCCATCATCCCCCTGTCAGCGTCTGACGTCACCACCGCTGACACTGACAGCGGGCGCGATGATGTCACTACCAGGCGCCTGCTGTTAGGAGATGAGCGGGAGCTCGGAACACCGCGGGAACAAGGAGGAAAAAAAGTGAGGATCTGATATTTTTTTATGGGGGCTGCCTTATACTACAGGGTCTGCCTTATACTACAGGGTCTGCCTTTCGGGGTGCTGCCTTATACTACAGAATCTGCCTATGGTGGTGCTGCCTTATACTACAGGGTCTGCATATGGGGGTGCTGCCGTATACTACAGGGTCTGCCTATGGGGGTGCTGCCTTATACTACAGAATCTGCCTATGGGGTGCTGCCTTATACTACAGGGTCTGCCTAAGGGGGCGCTGCCTTATAATACAGGGTCTACCTATGGGGTGCTGCCTTATACTACAGTCTGCTTACGGGTGCTGCCTTGTGCTATAGAGTTTGCCTATGGGTGCTGCCTTGTGCTATAGAGTCTGCCTATGGGGTGCTGCCTTATACTACAGGGTCTGCCTATGGGGTGCTGCCTTATACTACAGGATCTGCCTATGGGGTGCTGCCTTATACTACAGGGTCTGCCTATGGGGCTGCCTTGTGCTATAGCATTTGCCTATGGGGCTGCCTTGTGCTATAGCGTTTGCCTATGGGTGCTGCCTTGTGCTATAGAGTCTGCCTATGGGTGCTGCCTTGTGCTATAGAGTCTGCCTATGGGGGCTGCCTTGTGCTATAGAGTCTGCCTATGGGGGTGCATTATACAATATAGAGTCTGCCTATGGGGAGTGCATTATACAATATAGAGTCTGCTTATGGGGGTGCATTATGCAATATAGAGTCTGCCTATGGGGAGTGCATTATGCCATATAGAGTCTGCCTATGGCGGTGGATTATACAATATAGTCTGCCTATGGGGTGCATTATACAATATAGAGTCTGCATATGGAGAGTGCATTATACTATATTTAGGAAGATCTGGTGCGTTATACTATATGGAGGCTATCTAGGGGGGCATCATACAGTGTGGAGTTTACAATGTGAGGGCCATAATATAGTGTTGGAGCCATCAAAAAGTTTGTGGGCTGCTAGGGGGTCAATATACTGTGTGGGGGTACTATACAGTGAGGGGGCATTGTACTATGTATAAGAGAGCATCATACTGTGCATAGGGGAGCTGGACAGGGGGAGACTCAGGACATTATTAAATGTAAAGTGGGCACTTATTGCTATAGGGGAACTCAGGTTACTGTGACTGTCAAAGGGGCACACAGGGCATTACTACTTTCTAGGGGGCAAAATGTGGGCACTGTTTTCTAGGGCACTTGCGCCCAGCATTACTATATTATAGAGGGGTGCTTTAGAATTTAGAAGGCACAGAGAACCACACAGCAGGTGCAGTAATGGGGACACATAAGGCAGCAGCGGCTCAGTATTTGGGTATCAGGTGCAGTAATAGGGACACATACGGCAGCAGCTGCTCAGTATTGGGGTATCAGCAGGATGAGGAGTTTGTGCAGGTTGTGAATAGATGGTGATGTGGCTGGAATATGAGAAGGGAAACGTGTCTTTGTTGTTTTCTCTGCAGCCGAGTCCTGGCTGGAAGAAGTTGTCATGTTGGTCTGGGCCAGATGGAAAAGACGGGAAAAGTGACAACTCCATCATAAAGAAGTCAGCGGTAAGACATTATCTGTAACTGTGTTGTGATCTCTCATATGTTCTGCAGGACTGGTATCTACAGTACCACTGACCATATGGCGGTAATATCTACTTTGATCGTTACATAGATATTATCTTCAGTAACAGCGCAGTCATCTGCTGAGGTCCTCCTCCACTATTAGGGCGCTTCACCGAGTTGTAATCAAGGTTACCTGGTTAAGGGCCCACTCAGAAGCTTCGCCTTCCCTGAACCAAAACCCTACTGCTGCTCCATGTCTCATTCTGTGATGTATATACCACAGCCCCAGTGTATCCTGTGGCGACTATGCTGCAGCCCCCATGTCTCCTGTGAGGACTATGCTATAGCCCCCGCATCTCTTGTGATATCTATGCCGCAATTCCTGTGTCTCCTGTGATGTACAGTACAGAGCAAAAGTTTAGACACCTTCTCATTTTTTAGATCTTTGGTTCCAACCACCGTGTCTTTGTGCGACGCAGAAAAGGTGAATGGATGGACTCTACATGCCTGGTTCCCACCGTGAAGCATGGAGGAGGAGGTGTGATGGTGTGGGGTGCTTTGCTGGTGACACTGTTGGGGATTTATTCAAAATTGCAGGCATACTGAACCAGCATGGCTACCACAGCATCTTGCAGCGACATGCTATTCCATCCGGTTTGCGTTTAGTTGGACCATCATTTATTTTTCAACAGGACAATGACCCCAAACACACCTCCAGGCTGTGTAAGGGCTATTTGACCAAGAAGGAGAGTGATGGGGTGCTACTCCAGATGACCTGGCCTCCACAGTCACCAGACCTGAACCCAATCAAGATGGTTTGGGGTGAGCTGGACCGCAGAGTGAAGGCAAAAGGGCCAACAAGTGCTAAGCATCTCTGGGAACTCCTTCAAGATTGTTGGAAGACCATTTCCGGTGACTACCTCTTGAAGCTCATCAAGAGAATGCCAAGAGTGTGCAAAGCAGTCATCAATGCAAAAGGTGGCTACTTTGAAGAACCTAGAATATAAGACATATTTTCAGTTTTTTCACACTTTTTCGTTAAGTATATAAAATATAATTCCACATGTGTTAATTCATATTTTTGATGCCTTCAGTGTGAATGTACAATTTTCATAGTCATGAAAATACAGAAAAATCTTTAAATGAGGTGTTTCCCAATTTTTTGGCTGTACTGTATATCAGGGGTCCCCAACTCCAGTCCTCAAGGCCCACCAACAGGTCATGTTTTCAGGATTTCCTTTGCATTGCACATGTGATGCAATTATTACCTGGGCAAGACTAAGGAAATCCTGAAAACATGACATGTTGGTGGGCCTTGAGGACTGGAGTTGGGGACCCCTGCTGTATATGATGCAGATCCAGTGTATCTCCTATGTGAGGTATATACAGCAGTCTCTGTTTCCTATGTAATGTATATGGCAGTCTCTGGCTCTTATGTGATGTATATACAGCAGTCACGGTGTCCCCTATGTGATTTATTTACAACAATCTCAATGTCTCCAATGTGATTTGTACAGAACAGTCTCCATGTCTCCTATGTGATAAATACACAAGTCACAGTGTCTCCATGACTTTCTTTCTGCTGGAGTCGTTCCATGTTTTCCATCTGGCACAGATTGACATGGAATTTTCCACCAGTCAGGATTCAACTGTAGAGGTTACAACAAAGATACATTTGACCTCTCACATTTCCAGCTCCATTCCCATCTATCCCCAACCTGCACAAATTCCTTATCCTGCTGATACTGCAGCAGCAGCTCAGCATTGGAGTATGTGTGCCAATTACTGTTCCTACTGTATACTCTCTGACCTTCCCTCCTACTGGAGCCCTAGATTCCCCTTTCACTTCACTGAAAGCATGGTGTCAACAAAAGTGCCCCACAAACACTGTAAGATACCGTCAACAGTGAATTCCTCCTTAGTACACTCCACATGCACAGCAATGCATGATGACCATTCTGTACCCCACCACTCAACACCCCTGAAAAAGTATAGTGACCCCCAACACAGTCTAATCCCCCAACTGTGACCCCCACACAGCCACCCATGCAGTATAATGGCCCACACCTCTAAACAATGTATAATGACCCACACCCATTATGATGGACCCTACACAAATCTTCACACAGCAAATTGATTGCATACAGTAGAAAGGCTCCCCTATAACCTTCCATATAGTATAGAAACCCAGCTTTTTAACACTGGGCACTATATTGTGACCCGAAATTTATCAAGATGCATTGCACACAGTCGAGGCACCCAGTGCCTGAGGCAAAATGACCCCAAAACATCTTTGAACCTACACCATATTTGACCGTAGGTACCATGTTCTTTTCGTTTGTAGGCTTCTTTCCATTTCCGGTACACAGTACAATGATGTGGTTTACCAGAAAGCTCTATCTTGGTTTCAACTGCCCACAAGACGCTTTCCCAGAAGGATTTTGGCTTACTCATGTACATTTTGGCAAACTTCAGTCTAGTTTTTTTTGTCTCTGTGTCAGCAGTGGGGTCCTCCTGGGTTTCAACAGCGTTTCATTTTATTTAAATGTCGACAGATAGTTTGGGCTTAAAATGATGCAACCTGAACCTGCAGGACAGCTTGAATTTCTTTGGAGCTTGATTGGGGCTGCTTATCCACCATCCAGACTATCCTGTGTGTCAACCTTTCATCAATTTTTCGATTTTGTCCACATGCAGGGAAAATAGCTACAGTGCAATAAGTTGTAAACTTCTTGATTATGGGAGGGATTTTCATATTGCCCACACCTGCCACAGGTGAGCTTGAACGAGCATCACATGGTTGAAACAAAGTTTTTTACCTTTATTTTGTAAAGTTGCCAACAATTTTGTCCAACCCATTTTTGGGGTTTTGTTTGAAATTATGTCTAATTTGTATTTTTTTCTCTGTTTTTTTGTATTGTTCTAATACACACAAAGGAAATAAACATGTGTATAATAAAACATGCGTAATGGCAATAATTTTCTAGGAGAAATACTTCATTATATGGAACAATTTCAATGGTTCCAACACTTTCAGCCATGACTGTAGTATAATGCACTCCACAGTCTTCCACACAATATAATGCACTCCACAGTCCTCAATACAGTATAATACACTCCTCATAGTCCTCCATACAGTATACTGTACTCTCCACAGTCCTCAATACAGTATAATACACTCCTCATAGTCCTCCATACAGTATACTGTACTATCCATAGTCCTCCATACAGTGTAATGTGCTCCCCATAGTCCTATAAACAGTACTATGGCCACCACAATGTTCTCACTGATTAAAAAATAAATAAATACATATATAATACTCGTCTCTCTTCAGATTGATGCTCCCTCTTTCATCATTGCTTTCAACTGTATTGGCATCCAGGATGCTGATATAGTTGCACTTGCGATGACAAACAGATGGGGCGATGCGGGTCACGCGCCCTATGGCGGCTGCTTAGCCGTGAAGGGAGATAGTCTTCCTGTTCTGCCGCAGAGTTTAACTTTATTGGCACGCTGCACAAGCCTTTACAGTTAAAAGTAGCGTAGCTCAGGTGTGCCCCTCAGCGCGCCGGACCTGAAGTGACCACTCCCTCTGCCTCCATTAGCTACGCTACTGGTAGATCTAGTTACATTCTTATTATTTGAATTTTTTTTTTGCAAACAGCAGAAAGTTTGTAAATTTTGCTAATAAATCTTAATTGCAATGGGAGATAGACAAGTTTGATTGCACCTGTATGTACTGCAAAAAAAACGGACTTGTCATTTCCCTGCTGACACTGTCTTTAATTTATGGCAAATGATTGAGAAAGCTGTAATTACACATGTCACTTGCATATCACTGATCAATAATGGTAATTTTTCCAGATAATTGCTTTGTACTGTGGCGCTTCTGAAACAAAGAGGACATCAATATAAGGATTACATTTATCATAACCGAGTTTGTGTTATTAGTGTAAGATGGCAGAAAAAACAATGCTGTATTATAATGCAGATTCTCCATATTCATATGCCATATACTGTGATCAATGAGTAGTGTGATATCAGCAATTACAGGGCACTTGGACACGGCCATTAGGATAATAGTCTGCAGCTTATACTGCTGATTACAGAGAAAGAGCAGAGCAAGTACACATGATGCAGATACCATCATTAAAAGTGAGCACTGCTCCAAGATCAACTCCAACCTGTCTTCATGATTGGCTGGGGTCTGACTGAGACCTCCACCGATCTTGACAATGAAGAGGTTATAGAGATGCTATTTACTTTACCTAGCGGTGTCACTGTCTCCTATTGCACATGGGACTGCTTAGACGTGAAGGCTATACTAAAAAAGTGCAGTGCCCCTTCATTCTGAGGATTGTGGGGGACCTAGAGGTTGGACCCCACAGATCATTAAGTGATTGCATATCCTATCAACATGTGACCAGATGGAAACCCCTCTGAGAAGTGGATATTGAGTTAGGCTATGTGCACACTGAGTCTTTTTGCTGAGAGCAGAAACTCAATTGAACCTCAATGTTTTTGAAGAGTTTTGATATTTGGAGGATATTTTGTCCCCCGGCGTTCTGCTTCCCTGCGTTCTGCTTTCCTGCACTGACTGAGCGCCGGCTGGCCGTAAAGCACAGCGGTGACGTCACCACTCTACTTTACGGCTGGCGCTTACACAGTGCAGGGAAGCAGAACGCCGGGGGACAGACACCGGAATGTAAGTATGTAGTGTTTGTTTTTTTTTACATTTACACTGGTAACCAGGGTAAACATCAGGTTACTAAGCGCGGCCCTGCGCTTAGTAACCTGATGTTTACCCTGGTTACCAGTGAAGACATCGCTGAATCGGCGTCACACACGCCAATTCAGCGATGTCTGCGGGAGTCCAGCGACGAAATAAAGTTCTGGCCTTTCTGCTCCGACCAACAATGGCACAGCAGGATCCAGGTCACTGCTGCGTGTCAAACACAACGATATCGCTATCCAGGATGCTGCAACTTCACGGATCGCTAGCGATATCGTTGTTAAGTCGCTCAGTGTGAAGGTACCTTAACTTACCTGTGGCACCTAACAGGTGTTGGCAATAACTAAATCACACTTGCAGCCAGTTGACATGGATTAAAGTTGACTCAACCTCTGTCCTGTGTCCTTGTGTGTACAACATTGAGCATGGAGAAAAGAAAGAAGACCAAAGAACTTTCTGAGGACTTGAGAAACCAAATTGTGAGGAAGCATGAGCAATCTCAAGGCTACAAGTCCATCTCCAAAGACCTGAATGTTCCTGTGTCTACCATGCGCAGTGTCATCAAGAAGTTTAAATGGCACTGTGGCTAACCTCCCTAGATGTGGACGGAAAAGTAAAATTGACAAGAGATTTCAACGCAAGATTGTGCAGATGTTGGATAAAGAACCTCGACTAACATCCAAACAAGTTCAAGCTGCCCTGCAGTCCGAGGGTACAACAATGTCAACCCGTACTATCTGTCGGCGTCTGAATGAAAAGGGACTGAATGGCAGGAGACCCAGGAAGACCCCACTTCTTACCCCGAGACATAAAAAAGCCAGGCTGGGGTTTGCCAAAACTTACCTGAAAAAGCCTAAAATGTTTTGGAAGAATGTTCTCTGGTCAGATGAGACAAAAGTAGAGCTTTTGGGGCAAATGCACTAACATAGTTTACAGGAGAAAAAAAGAGGCATTCAAAGAAAAAAACACGGTCCCTACAGTCAAATATGGCGGGGGTTCCCTGATGTTTTGGGGTTGCTTTGCTGCCTCTGGCACTGGACTGCTTGACCGTGTGCATGGCATTATGAAGTCTGAAAACTACCAACAAATTTTGCAGCATAAGGGCCCAGTGTGTTATGATCTGGTGGTTTAGGAGCAACATGGAACGAGCTCTGAAGGAAGTGGTATCTGTACTGACCGCAGTCCCTAAGCTCAACACAACAATAGAAGTAGCTGTGGGATGCTCCTAACTCTCCCTAGGCATCTCGTCACAGCCTAAGAGCTAACTACCCCTAAAGATAGAAGCAGGAAAACTATCTTGCCTCAGAGAAAATCCCCAAAGGATAGATTAGCCCCCACAAATAATGACTGTGAGTGGAGAGAGAAAAGACATACACAGAATGAAACCAGGATGAGCACAGGAGGCCAGTCTAGCTAGATAGATAGGACAGGATGGAATACTGTGTGGTCAGTATAAAACACTACAAAAATCCACGCAGAGATTACAAAAATCTCCACACCTGACTAAAGATGTGGAGGGTAAATCTGCCTCCCAGAGCTTCCAATGCAACACAGAGATAATTCATACTGATAAGCTGGACAAACATAGAAAGCACAGAACGGATAAGTCCACAATCTGTGGACAGAAAAGAGCAAGCAAGAACTTAGCTTTGCTGAACTGGTCAGGATAACAGGGAAATCCAAAGAGATGTGAATCCAACCAGGAACCATTTACAAGTGGCACTGGCAGAAGGAAAGAGCCAGGCATAAATAGCCGAGCAGAAAAGACAATCAGTAGAAGCAGCTGCTGACAACTAAATCCAAGGAGCAGCCATACCACTTGAAACCACAAGAGGGAGCCCAAGAGCAGAACTCACAAAAGTGCCACTTACAACCACCGGAGGGAGCCCAAGAGCGGAATTCACAACAGTATCCCCCCTTGAGGAGGGGTCACCGAACCCTCACCAGAGCCCCCAGGCCGATCAGGACGAGCCAAGTGAAAAGCACGAACCAAATCGGTGGCATGGACATCGGAGGCAACAACCCAAGAATTATCCTCCTGGCCATAACCCTTCCACTTGACAAGATACTGAAGCCTCCGCCTCGAAAAACGAGAATCCAAAATCTTCTCAACCTCAACCAACACCGGGGCAGGAGGGTCAACCGAGGGAACAACGGGCACCACATATCTCCGTAACAAAGATCTATGGAAACATTATGAATGGCAAAAGAGGCTGGAAGAGCCAAACGAAAAGACACCGGATTAATAATTTCAGAAATTTTATAAGGACCAATAAACCGAGGCTTAAACTTAGGGGAAGAAACCTTCATAGGAACATGACGAGAAGACAACCAAACCGACGGCGGTTAGCAAAACGTTGAGCCCTTTCCTGAGACATCAAATTGTCCACCACATGAGTCCAAATCTGCTGCAGCCTGTCCACCACAGAATCAACAACAGGACAATCAAAAAGCTCAACCTGCCCAGAAGAAAAACGAAGATGAAAACCAAAATTACAAAAAAAGGTGAAACCAAAGTAGCCGAACTAGCCCGATTATTAAGGGCAAACTCGGCCAACGGCAAGAAAGACACCCAATCATCCTGATCAGCAGACACAAAGCATCTCAAATAGGTCTCCAAGGTCTGATTAGTTCGCTCAGTTTGGCCATTAGTCTGAGGATGAAACGCCGAATAAAAAGACAAGTGAATGCCCATCCTAGCACAAAAGGCCCGCCAAAACCTAGAGACAAACTGAGAACCTCTGTCAGACACAATATTCTCCGGAATGCCATGCAAACGAACCACATGATGAAAAAACAATGGAACCAGATCTGAGGAGGAAGGCAACTTAGGCAAAGGTACCAGATGGACCATTTTAGAGAACCTCACAAACAACCCAGATAAGACATCTTCTGGGAAACAGGAAGATCCAAAATAAAATCCATGGAAATATGCGTCCAGGGCCTCTCAGGGACCAGCAAAGGCAAAAGCAACCCACTAGCGCGGGAAAGCAAGGCTTGGCTCGGGCGCAAGTCCCACAGGACTGCACAAAAGCACGGACATCGCGCGACAAGGAAGGCCACCAAAAGGACCTAGCAACCAAATCTCTGGTACCAAAAATCCCAGGATGACCAGCCAACACTGAACAATGAACCTCAGAAATCACCTTACTTGTCCATCCATCAGGAACAAACAGCTTCCCCACAGGACAGCGGTCAGGCCTATCAGCCTGAAATTTCTGAAGCACCCGCCGCAAATCAGGGGAGATGGCAGAAAGAATCACCCCTTCCTTAAGAATGCCAACCGGCTCAAGGACTCCAGGAGAATCAGGCGAAAAACTCCTAGAGAGGGCATCAGCCTTAACATTCTTAGATCCCGGAAGATACGAGACCACAAAATCAAAACGGGAGAAAAACAGGGACCATCGAGCCTGTCTAGGATTCAGCCGCTTGGCCGACTCGAGGTAAATCAGATTCTTATGATCAGTCAGGACCACAACGCGGTGCTTAGCTCCCTCAAGCCAATGTCGCCACTCCTCAAACGCCCACTTCATAGCCAACAACTCCCGATTGCCGACATCATAATTGCGTTCCGCAGGCGAAAACTTTCTGGAAAAAAAAGCACACGGTTTCATCAAAGAACCATCAGATTCCCTCTGAGACAAAACGGCCCCTGCCCCAATCTCAGAAGCGTCGACCTCCACCTGAAAAGGAAGAGAAACATCCGGCTGACGCAACACAGGGGCAGAAGTAAATCAGCGTTTAAGCTCCTGAAAGGCCTCAACAGCCGCAGAGGACCAATTCGTCACATCAGCGCTTTTCTTCATCAAATCAGTAAGGGGCTTAACCACACTGGAAAAGTTGGCAATGAAACGGCGATAGAAATTAGCAAAGCCCAAACATTTTTGAAGGCCCTTCACAGATGTGGGTTGAATCCAGTCATGAATAGCTTGGACCTTAACAGGATCCATTTCTATAGACGAGGGAGAAAAAATAAAACCCAAAAAAGAGACCTTCTGAACTCCGAATAGGCACTTAGACCCCTTCACAAACAAAGCATTATCACGAAGGATCTGGAAAACCATCCTGACCTGCTTCACATGAGACTCCCAATCATCGGAAAAAATCAAAATATCATCCAAATATACAACCATGAATTTATCAAGATAATTGCGGAAAATATCATGCATGAAGGACTGGAACACAGATGGAGCATTAGAGAGCCCAAATGGCATCACAAGGTATTCAAAATGGCCTTTGCGCGTATTAAATGCAGTTTTCCATTCGTCACCCTGTTTAATACGAACAAGATTATATGCCCCTCGGAGGTCAATCTTAGTAAACCAACTAGCCCCCTTAATCTGAGCAAACAAATCAGTAAGCAAAGGCAAGTGGTATTGGAATTTGACCGTGATCTTATTAAGAAGACGATAATCTATACAGGGTCTCAAGGAGCCATCCTTCTTAGCAACAAAAAAGAAACCCGCTCCCAATGGTGACGAAGACGGCCAAATATGCCCTGTCTCCAAAGATTCCTTAACAAAGCTCCGCATGGCGGCATGCTCTGGCACAGACCGATTGAAAAGTCGGCCTTTAGGGAACTTACAACCTGGAATCAAGTTAATAGCACAATTACAGTCCCTATGTGGAGGAAGGGAACTGGACTTGGGCTCATCAAATACATCCTGGAAATCCGACAAAAACTCAGGGACCTCAGAAGAGGGGGAAGAGGAAATTGACATCAAAGGAACGTCACTATGAACCCCTTGACAACCCCAACTAGTCACAGACATAGTTTTCCAATCCAGCACCGGATTATGTTCCTGTAACCATGGAAAACCCAGTACAACAACATCATGCAGGTTATGCATCATTAGAAAACAGCAATTTTCCTGATGTGCTGGAGCCATGTACATGGTCATCTGCGTCCAGTACTGAGGTTTATCATTGGCCAATGGAGTAGCATCAATGCCCCTCAAAGGAATAGGGCTCTGTAAAGGCTGCAAGGAAAAACCACAGCGCCTGGCGAATTCTAAGTCCATTAGGCTCAGGGCAGCGCCTGAATCCACAAACGCCATAACAGAAAAGGACAACAATGAGCAAATCAGGGTCACAGATAAAAGAAATTTAGGCTGTACAGTACTAATGGTAACAGACCTAGCGACTCTCTTAGTACACTTAGGGCAATCAGAGATAACATGAGCATAATCACCACAGTAAAAACACAGCCTATTCTGACGTCTGAATTGCTGCCGTCCTGTTTTAGTCAAAATCCTATCACATTGCATAGATTCAGGACTCTGCTCAGAGGACACTGCCATATGGTGCACAGCTTTGCGCTCGCGCAAACGCCGATCAATCTGAATGGCTAGAGACATAGACTCGCTCAAACCAGTAGGCGTAGGGAAGCCCACCATAACATCTTTAAGGGCTTCAGAAAGACCCTTTCTGAAAATAGCAGCCAGAGCATCCTCATTCCATTTAGTAAGCACAGACCATTTCCTACATTTCTGTCAGTATATTTCTGCCGCTTCCTGACCTTGACACAAAGCCAACAGGGTTTTTTTCTGCATGATCCACAGAATTAGGTTTGTCATACAATAATCCGAGCGCTTGAAAAAATGCGTCTACATTCAGCAATGCCGGATCCCCTGATTCAAGGGAGAATGCCCAGTCCTGAGGGTCACCACGCAGCAAGGATATGATGATTTTTACTTGCTGAATGGGATCGCCAGAAGAACGGGGTTTCAAAGCAGAAAACAATTTGCAGTTATTTTTAAAGTTCAAAAACTTGGATCTGTCTCCAAAAAACAAATCAGGAGTAGGAATTTTAGGCTCCAAAGCCGGAGTCTGGACAACATAATCTTGGATACTCTGTACTCTTGCAGCAAGTTGATCCACACGAGAAAACAAACCCTGAACATCCATGCCAGAGCACAAATCCTGCACCACCCAAAGGTCAAGAGGAAAAAAAAATACAAAAAGAGTGCACAGAAAAAAAAAATGGCTCAGAATTTTTTCCTTCTTTTTGAGATGCATTTAATTCATTTATGGCCACTTGTACTGTTATGATCTGGTGGTTTAGGAGCAACATGGAACGAGCTCTGAAGGAAGTGGTATCTGTACTGACCGCAGTCCCTAAGCTCAACACAACAATAGAAGTAACCGTGGGATGCTCCTAACTCTCCCTAGGCATCTCGTCACAGCCTAAGAGCTAACTACCCCTAAAGATAGAAGCAGGAAAACTATCTTGCCTCAGAGAAAATCCCCAAAGGATAGATTAGCCCCCCACAAATAATGACTGTGAGTGGAGAGGGAAAAGACATACACAGAATGAAACCAGGATGAGCACAGGAGGCCAGTCTAGCTAGATAGATAGGACAGGATGGAATACTGTGCGATCTGTTGTGAATTCTGTTATCGAACTCCCTCCTGTGGTCATGAATGGTACTTCGGCGAGTTCTGTCCATGGACTCCCTCTGGTGGCTGTGAGTGGAGCTGCTGCTTCTGAGGTTCCTTCCACAGGTGATTTAGTTTATTCTTTGGCTGGTTGCTCTATTTAACTCCACTCAGATCGTTACTCTATGCCAGCTGTCAATGTTCTAGTACTGGTTCAGTTCGGTCTTGGATCTTTCTGGTGACCTGTCTACTCCAGCAGAAGCTAAGTCCCTGCTAGTTTATTATTTGTTCATTGTTTTCTTGTCCAGCTTGCTATCATGATTTTGCCTTGCTAGCTGGAAGCTCTGGGATGCAGAGTGGCACCTCCGCACCGTGAGTCGGTGCGGAGGTCTTTTTGCACACTCTGCGTGGTCTTTTTGTAGTTTTTTGCGTTGACCGCAAAGATACCTTTCCTATCCTCAGTCTGTTTAGTAAGTCTGGCCTCCCTTTGCTGAAACCTGTTTCATTTCTGTGTTTGTGACTTTCATCTTAACTGACAGTCAATATATGTGGGGGGCTTCCTTTTCCTTTGGGGAATTTCTCTGAGGCAAGGTAGGCTTTATTTTCTATCTCTAGGGCTAGTTAGCTCTTAGGCTGTGAAGAGGCGTCTAGGGAGAGTCAGGAACGCTCCACGGCTATTTCTAGTGTGTGTGATAGGATTAGGGGTTGCGGTCAGCAGAGCTCCCACTTCCCAGAGCTTGTCCTTTGTTAGTTTAACCATCAGGTCTTTTCTGGTGCTCCTAACCACCAGGTCCATAACAGTACAGTTGGCCCAAAGTATTAATGCATCTCAATAGAGGGATAAGAGAAGTTCTGAGACCATTTTTTTTTCTCTGCAGCGTGTTTTGTCTTTCTTTTCCCCTTAACCTCTGGGTGGTTCAGGACACAGGTGTAGATATGGACATTCGAGGTCTGTCCTCTTGTGTGGATCATCTCACTGCAAGGGTACAAAACATTCAAGATTTTGTTGTTCAGAATCCGATGTTAGAGCCTAGAATTCCTATTCCTGATTTGTTTTCTGGGGATAGATCTAGGTTCCTGAATTTCAAAAATAATTGTAAACTGTTTCTTGCTTTGAAACCCCGCTCCTCTGGTGACCCCGTTCAACAAGTAAAAATCATTATTTCTTTGTTGCGTGGTGACCCTCAAGACTGGGCATTTTCCCTTGCGCCAGGAGATCCTGCATTGCGTGATGTAGATGCGTTTTTTCTGGTGCTTGGATTGCTTTATGATGAACCAAATTTAGTGGATCAGGCAGAGAAAATCTTGCTGGCTTTGCGTCAGGGTCAGGATGAGGCGGAGGTATACTGTCAGAAGTTTTGAAAGTGGTCTGTGCTTACTCAGTGGAATGAGTGTGCCCTGGCGGCAATTTTCAGAAAGGGTCTTTCTGAAACCCTTAAGGATGTCATGGTGGGATTTCCCACGCCTGCTGGTCTGAATGAGTCTATGTCCTTGGCCATTCAGATCGATCGGCGCTTGCGGGAGCGCAAAGCTGTGCACCATTTGGCGGTATTCTCTGAGCATAGGCCTGAGCCTATGCAATGTGATAGGACTTTGATCAGAGCTGAACGGCAAGAACACAGACGTCGGAATGGGCTGTGTTTTTATTGTGGTGATTCCACTCATGCTATCTCTGATTGTCCTAAGCGCACTAAGCGGTTCACTAGGTCTGCCACCATTGGTACGGTACAGTCTAAATTTCTTTTGTCCGTTACTCTGATTTGCTCTTTGTCGTCCTATTCTGTTATGGCATTTGTGGATTCAGGCGCTGCCCTGAATTTGATGGACTTGGAGTTTGCCAGGCGCTGTGGTTTTTTCTTGGAGCCCTTGCAGTATCCTATTCCATTGAGAGGAATTGATGCTACGCCTTTGGCCAAGAATAAGCCTTAGTACTGGACTCAATTGACCATGTGCATGGCTCCTGTACATCAGGAGGATATTCGCTTTTTGGTGTTGCATAATCTGCATGATGTGGTCGTTTTGGGGTTGCCATGGCTACAGGTCCATAATCCAGTTTTGGATTGGAAATCTATGTCTGTGTCCAGCTGGGGTTGTCAAGGGGTACATGGTGATGTTCCATTGTTGTCAATTTCGCCTTCCACTCCTTCTGAAGTCCCTGAATTTTTGTCGGATTACCGGGATGTATTTGATGAGCCCAAATCCAGTACCCTACCTCCCCATAGAGATTGCGATTGTGCTATTAATTTGATTCCTGGTAGTAAGTTTCCTAAGGGCCGACTGTTCAATTTATCTGTGCCAGAGCACGCCGCTATGCGGAGTTATATAAAGGAATCCTTGGAGAAAGGTCATATTCGCCCGTCATCATCATTGTTGGGAGCAGGGTTCTTTTTTTGTGGCCAAGAAGGATGGTTCTTTGAGACCTTGTATTGATTACCGCCTTCTTAATAAGATCACAGTCAAATTTCAGTACCCTTTGCTGCTGCTGTCTGATTTGTTTGCTCGGATTAAGGGGGCTAGTTGGTTCACCAAGATAGATCTTCGAGGGGCGTATAATCTTGTGCGTATTAAACAGGGCGATGAATGGAAAACAGCATTTAATACGCCCGAGGGCCATTTTGAGTACCTGGTTATGCCATTCGGGCTTTCTAATGCTCCATCTGTATTTCAGTCCTTTATGCATGACATCTTCCGAGAGTACCTGGATAGATTCATGATTGTATATTTGGATGATATTTTGGTCTTTTCGGATGATTGGGAGTCTCATGTAAAGCAGGTCAGAATGGTGTTCCAGGTCCTTCGTGCGAATTCCTTGTTTGTGAAGGGGTCAAAGTGTCTCTTTGGAGTTCAGAAGGTTTCATTTTTGGGTTTCATTTTTTCCCCTTCTACTATCGAGATGGATCCTGTTAAAGTTCAGGCCATTTATGATTGGACTCAGCCAACATCTGTGAAGAGCCTGCAGAAGTTCCTGGGCTTTGCTAATTTTTACCGTCGCTTCATCGCTAATTTTTCTAGTGTTGCTAAACCGTTGACTGATTTGACCAAGAAAGGTGCTGATGTGGTCAATTGGTCCTCTGCGCCTGTAGAGGCTTTTCAGGAGTTGAAGCGTTGTTTTTCTTCTGCCCCTGTGTTGTGTCAGCCAGATGTTTCGCTCCCGTTTCAGGTCGAGGTTGATGCTTCTGAGATTGGAGCAGGGGCTGTTTTGTCGCAAAGAAGTTCTGATGGCTCGGTGATGAAACCATGTGCCATCTTTTCTAGAAAGTTCTCGCCTGCTGAGCGCAATTATGATGTTGGCAATCGAGAGTAGTTGGCCATGAAGTGGGCATTCGAGGAGTGGCGACATTGGCTTGAAGGAGCCAAGCATCGCGTGGTGGTTTTGACAGATCACAAGAATTTGACTTATCTCGAGTCTGCCAAACGGTTGAATCCTAGACAGGCTCGATGGTCGCTGTTTTTCTCCCGTTTTGATTTTGTGGTTTCGTACCTTCCGGGCTCTAAGAATGTGAAGGCTGATGCCCTGTCAAGGAGTTTTGTGCCTGACTCTCTGGGTGTTCCTGAGCCGGCGGTTATTCTCAAAGAGGGGGTAATTTTGTCTGTATCTCCCCTGATTTGCGGCGGGTGCTGCAGAAGTTTCAGGCTGATAGACCTGACCGTTGTCCAGCGGAGAAACTGTTTGTCCCTGATAGATGGACTAGTAGAGTTATCTCTGAGGTTCATTGTTCGGTGTTGGCTGGTCATCCTGGAATCTTTGGTACCAGAGATTTGGTGGCTAGATCCTTTTGGTGGCCTTCTTTGTCACGGGATGTGCGTTCTTTTGTGCAGTCCTGTGGGACTTGTGCTCGGGCTAAGCCCTGTTGTTCTCGTGCCAGTGGGTTGTTTTTGCCCTTGCCAGTCCCGAAGAGGCCCTGGACGCATATTTCCATGGATTTTATTTCAGATCTCCCTATAGGCCCCGTCACACATAGCGAGATCGCTAGCGAGATCGCTGCTGAGTCACAAGTTTTGTGACGCAACAGCGATCTCAGTAGCGATCTCGCTATGTGTGACACGTACCAGCGATCAGGCCCCTGCTGTGAGATCGCTGGTCGTGTCGGAATGGCCTGGGCCATTTTTTGATCGTTGAGGTCCCGCTGACATCGCTGAATCGGCGTGTGTGACGCCGATTCAGCGATGTCTTCGCTGGTAACCAGGGTAAACATCGGGTAACTAAGCGCAGGGCCGCGCTTAGTAACCCGATGTTTACCCTGGTTACCATCGTTAAAGTAAAAAAAACAAACGCTACATACTTACCTACCGCTGTCTGTCCCCGGCGCTCTGCTTCTCTGGTCTGGCTGTGAGCGCCGGTCAGCCGGAAAGCAGAGCGGTGACGTCACCGCTCTGCTTTCCGGCCGCTGTGCTCACAGCCAGACCAGAGAAGCAGAGCGCCGAGGACAGACAGCGGTAGGTAAGTATGTAGCGTTTGTTTTTTTTACTTTAACGATGGTAACCAGGGTAAACATCGGGTTACTAAGCGCGGCCCTGCGCTTAGTTACCACATGTTTACCCTGGTTACCGGGGACCTCGGGATCGTTGGTCGCTGGAGAGCTGTCTGTGTGACAGCTCTCCAGCGACCAAACAGCGACGCTGCAGCGATCCGGATCGTTGTCGGTATCGCTGCAGCGTCGCTATGTGTGACGGGGCCTTATCTCTCAGAGGATGTCGGTCATTTGGGTGGTTTGTGATCGCTTCTCTAAGATGGTCCATTTGGTACCCTTGTCTAAATTGCCTTCTTCCTCTGATTTGGTGCCATTGTTTTTCCAGCATGTGGTTCGTTTGCATGGCATTCCGGAGAACATCGTCTCGGACAGAGGTTCCCAGTTTGTTTCGAGGTTTTGGCGGTCCTTTTGTGCTAAGATGGGCATTGATTTGTCTTTTTCTTCGGCTTTCCATCCTCAGACAAATGGCCAAACCGAACGAACTAATCAGACTTTGGAAACATATCTGAGATGCTTTGTTTCTGCTGATCACGATGATTGGGTGTCCTTCTTGCCTTTTGCCGAGTTCGCCCTTAATAATCGGGCCAGCTCGGCTACTTTGGTTTCGCCGTTTTTCTGTAATTCTGGTTTTCATACTCATTTCTCTTCAGGGCAGGTTGAGCCTTCGTACTGTCCTGGTGTGGATTCTGTGGTGGACAGGTTGCAGCAGATTTGGACTCATGTGGTGAACAATTTGACATTGTCCCAGGAGAAGGCTCAACGTTTCGCTAACCGCTGGCGCTGTGTTGGTCCCCGACTTCGTGTTGGGGATTTGGTTAGGTTGTCGTCTCGTTATGTTCCTATGAAGGTTTCCTCTCCTAAGTTTAAGCCTCGTTTCATTGGTCCGTATAGGATTTCTGAAGTTCTCAATCCTGTGTCATTTCGTTTGGCCCTTCCAGCTTCTTTTGCCATCCATAATGTGTTCCATAGGTCGTTGTTGCGGAGATACGTGGCGCCTATGGTTCCCTCCGTTGATCCTCCTGCCCCGGTGTTGGTCAAGGGGGAGTTGGAGGATGTGGTGGAGAAGATTTTGGATTCTCGTATTTCGAGACGGAAACTCCAGTACCTGGTCAAGTGGAAGGGTTATGGTCAGGAAGATAACTCCTGGGTTTTTGCCTCTGATGTTCATGCTGCCGATCTAGTTCGTGCCTTTCATTTGGCTCGTCCTAATCGACCTGGGGGCTCTGGTGAGGGTTCGGTGACCCCTCCTCAAGGGGGGGGTACTGTTGTGAATTCTGTTATCGAACTCCCTCCTGTGGTCATGAATGGTACTTCGGCGAGTTCTGTCCATGGACTCCCTCTGGTGGCTGTGAGTGGAGCTGCTGCTTCTGAGGTTCCTTGAACAGGTGATTTAGTTTATTCTTTGGCTGGTTGCTCTATTTAACTCCACTCAGATCGTTACTCTATGCCAGCTGTCAATGTTCTAGTACTGGTTCAGTTCGGTCTTGGATCTTTCTGGTGACCTGTCTACTCCAGCAGAAGCTAAGTCCCTGCTAGTTTATTATTTGTTCATTGTTTTCTTGTCCAGCTTGCTATCATGATTTTGCCTTGCTAGCTGGAAGCTCTGGGATGCAGAGTGGCACCTCCGCACCGTGAGTCGGTGCGGAGGTCTTTTTGCACACTCTGCGTGGTCTTTTTGTAGTTTTTTGCGTTGACCGCAAAGATACCTTTCCTATCCTCAGTCTGTTTAGTAAGTCTGGCCTCCCTTTGCTGAAACCTGTTTCATTTCTGTGTTTGTGACTTTCATCTTAACTGACAGTCAATATATGTGGGGGGCTTCCTTTTCCTTTGGGGAATTTCTCTGAGGCAAGGTAGGCTTTATTTTCTATCTCTAGGGCTAGTTAGCTCTTAGGCTGTGAAGAGGCGTCTAGGGAGAGTCAGGAATGCTCCACGGCTATTTCTAGTGTGTGTGATAGGATTAGGGGTTGCGGTCAGCAGAGCTCCCACTTCCCAGAGCTTGTCCTTTGTTAGTTTAACCATCAGGTCTTTTCGGGTGCTCCTAACCACCAGGTCCATAACAGCGATCAGTATAAAACACTACAAAAATCCACGCAGAGATTACAAAAATCTCCACACCTGACTAAAGGTGTGGACGGTAAATCTGCTTCCCAGAGCTTCCAATGCAACACAGAGATAATTCATACTGATAAGCTGGACAAACATAGAAAGCACAGAACGGATAAGTCCACAATCTGTGGACAGAAAAGAGCAAGCAAGAACTTCGCTTTGCTGAACTGGTCAGGATAACAGGGAAATCCAAAGAGATGTGAATCCAACCAGGAACCATTTACAAGTGGCACTGGCTGAAGGAAAGAGCCAGGCATAAATAGCCGAGCAGAAAAGACAATCAGTAGAAGCAGCTGCTGACAGATAAATCCAAGGAGCAGCCATACCACCTGAAACCACAAGAGGGAGCCCAAGAACAGAACTCACAAAAGTGCCACTTACAACCACCGGAGGGAGCCCAAGAGCGGAATTCACAACACCAGTGTGAGAATGCTGGGTCTCCCTCAGAGGTCATGGGTCTTCCAGCAGGACTATGACCCAAAACACACTTCAAAAAGAACTAGAAAATGGTTTGAGAAAAAGCACTGGAGACTTCTAAGGTGGCCAGCAATGAGTCCAGACCTGAATCCCATAGAACACCCGTGGAGAGATCTAAAAATGGCAGTTTGGAGAAGGCACCCTTCAAATATCAGGGACCTGGAGCAGTTTGCCAAAGAAGAATGGTCTAAAATTCCAGCAGAACATTGTAAGAAACTCATTGATGGTTACCGGAAGTGGTTGGTCGCAGTTATTTTGGCTATAGGTTGTGTAACCAAGTATTAGGCTGAGGGTGCCAATACTTTTGTCTGACCCATTTCTGGAGTTTTGTGTGAAATGATCAATGTTTTGCTTTTTGCTTCATTCTCTTTTGTGTTTTTTCATTTAAGACAAATTAAATGAAGATAATAATACCAAATAATTTGTGTTTGCAATCATTTTCAGGAAGAAACTGAGTAATATCTGACAGAATTGCAGGGGTGTCAATACTTTTGACCATGACTGTACATACATACGTACATACTACATACATACTAAATACAACATACATACTATATACATACTACATACATACTACATACATACTATCTACATACATACTACATACATACTACATACATGCTACATGCATACATACTACATACATACTATCTACATACAAACATACTACATACATACATACTCCACACATACTACATACAGTACATTCATAACTTACATACATGACATACATATATACATACAGTACATTAAACATAGATTACATACTCACCATTACTTGTCACTTTGATCCCCGAAGCCAGTGTCAACCTGTAAAAAATATGAAAAAAACAAACAACCAATATACTCCCTGTCCGCAGAAATCCACGAGTGTCCCACGACAATCTCCCGTGGAGAACAGCAGCAACAGCTGTTGCGACTGCTCTCCAGGTGCCCCAGAAACACAATGACGGAAGGAAGGTATTCCTCCGCCGCTGTAAAAAAATAGTCCCTAGTCTGATTTATGGCATTGCTGGGTGAGACATTTTCCCATGCAGCAATTGCGATAAAGTGAGACCAGTGAACTATAGTAACCTCAGTGATGCACTGCAGGAGCCATTGTCTCCTGTCAGTGTGTCACTGAGCGTCCTATAGAGCAGTGACATCACCCGATGTCACTGTTCTATAGGGGAGATCGTCGTGGGACACTCGTTATTAATTGGACTACGGCAGACAGGTAGTATACGATTTATTATTTTATGTTTTTTGCAGGCGCTGTAGTATGATAAGTATGGTTAAATGAAGAATATTAAAATACTTTTTTCCTAATGTGTGCGTGTTTTATTAACCCTTTCTTACTATTGGATTAATAATGGATAGGCGTCTTATTGACGTCTCTCCGTTATTAACCCGGCTTAATGTCACCTTACAATAGGAAGGTGACATTAACCCCTTATTACCCCATATCCCACCGCTACACGGGAGTGGGAAGAGAGGGGCTAAGTGCCAGAATTGGCGCATCTTACAGATGCGCCATTTCTGGGGCGGCTGCGGACTGGTATTTATAGCCGGTGGGGGCCAATATCCATGGCCCCTCTCTAGGCTATGAATATCAGCCCGCAGCTGTCTGCGTAGCCTTACTGGCTATAAAATATAAGGGGACCCCACATCATTTTTTTGGGTGGGTCCCCCTATTTTAATAGCCAGTAAAGACTGCGCAGACAGCTGCGGGCTGGTATTCATAGTAGGCTACAAATATTGTCGGCTTTCCCCCTCTGGCACAGAAATTTGCGCGGGAGGCCACGCTGTTTTTTTCCGATTTTTTTTTTTTTTTTTTTTTTTTTTTTTTAAATTAACCGCTCTTTATGGCCTCTTTCATACTTGCGTCGGTACGGGTCTGTCACTATGCGTCGGGTCAACATACCGACGCACGTTGTGAAATTTGTGCACGATGTGGGTAGCGGATGCAGTTTTTCAAAGCATCCACTGCCCATTCTGAAGTCAAGGGAGATGGGGCCAGAGTTTCTGCCACACATGCGCGGTAGAAAATGGCGGATACGACGGCCATAAAAAGTTCACTTGAACGTTTTTTCGTGCCGACGGTCCGCCAAAACAAGACGGATCCGTTGCACGATGGACGCGACGTGTGGCCATCCGTCGCTAATACAAGTCTATGGGTAAAAAACGCATCCTGCAAGCACATTTGCAGGATCCATTTTTTTCCGCCAGATCCGTTTTTTTCTCATAGAGTTGTATTAGTGCCGGATTGCACCTGATCAGTCAAAAAAGCTGTTTGCGGCGGACGGAAAACACATACAAAGGAACGGTTTTTCTGTCCGGCGAAAAAACGCACAATGACGGATCCAGCAAAAAACGGATGAAACTGAGATGTGAAATGATGAATCCAGCCTCCGAATCTGTTTTTTTATGCATGTTTCCATTCAAATCATGCACATTTTCCATTTATTTATTTCCAAAAACTGCATCAAAACTGCACCAAAAACTGCATCAAAAACATAAAAAAAATCAGTTTTTTAAGCTGGTTTTGATGCATTTTTTTGTGTAGTTTTTGATGCAGTGTTTGATGCTGTTTTTGATGCAGGTTTTTGGTGCAGCTTTTGATGCGGTTTTTGATGCAGGTTTTTGGTGCTGTTTTTGATCCTGTTTTGATGCAGTTTTTGGTGCAGCTTTTGATGCAGTTTTTGATGCAGGTTTTTGGTGCAGTTTTTGATGCAGGTTTTTGGTGCTGTTTTTTATGCTGTTTTTGGTGCTCTTTTTGATGCAGTTTTTGGTGCAGTTTTTGATGCAGGTTTTGATGCAGGTTTTTGGTGCTGTTTTTGATGCAGGTTTTTGGTGCAGCTTTTGATGCTGTTTTTGGTGCAGTTTTTGATGCAGGTTGTTAATGCAGGTTTTTGGTGCCGTTTTTGATGCAGGTTTTTGGTGCTGTTTTTGATGCTCTTTTTGGTGCTGTTTTGAAGCAGTTTTTGGTGCAGTTTTTGATGCAGGTTTTTGGTGCTGTTTTTGATGTAGTTTTTGATGCACTTTTGACGCGGGTTTTTGGTGCTGTTTTTGATGCGTTTTTTATGCTGTTTTTGATGCAGTTTTTGATGCTGTTTTTGATGTGCAATGATGAATCCGGCCTCTGAATCCGTTTTTTTCATGCATGTTTCCATTCAAATCATGCACATTTTCCGTTTATGCATTTATTTATTTCCAAAAGCTGCATCTAAATTGAATCAAAAACCTGCACCAACAACAGCATCAAAAACAGCACCAAAAACCTGCATCAAAAACAGCTCCAAAAACCTGCATCAAAAGTTACACCAAAAAGTGCATCAAGAAAGCATCAAAAACCGCATCAAAAACAGCACCAAAAACCTGCATCAAAAACTGCACCAAAAACAGCATAAAAAACAGCATCACAAACAGCACCAAAAACCTGCCTCAAAAACTGCACCAAAACTGCATCAAAAACTGCATCACAAACAGCACCAAAAACCTGCATCAAAAACAGCACCAACAACCTGCATCAAAAACTGCACCCAAAACTGCATCAAAAACAGCACCAAAAACCTGCATCAAAAACTGCACCAAAAACTGCATCAAAAACTGCACCAAAAAAATGCATCAAAACCTGCTTAAAAAACTGATCTTTTTAAGGCCACATTCACACGTTGCGTCCTGTCCTGCGGGTTCTCCCGCAGCGGATTTGATAAATCTGCAGGGCAAACCCGCTGCAGTTATCCCTGCAGATTTGTCGCGGTTTGTCCTGCGGGTTCCGCTGCGGGATTTTACCCCTACTATTGATGCTGCATATGCAGCAATATGCAGCATCAATAGTAATGTTAAAAATAATAAAATAATTATATACTCACCCTCTGACGTCCCGATCTCCTCGGCGCTGCAGGCGGCGGTCCGGTTCCAAAGATGCTGTGCGACCAGGACCTTCGTGACGTCACGGTCATGTGACCGCAACGTCACCGCAGGTCCTGGTCGCATAGCAAACCTGAGACCGGACGACGGCGTGCAGCGCTGAGACTTCAGAGGTGAGTATAACATGATTTTTTATTTTAATTCTTTTTTTTTTTTTACTCAAATATGGTTCCCGGGGCCTGGAGGAGAGTCTAACCCGCACATTATATGCTTACTTCCCGCATGGTGTGCACAGCCCCATGCGGGAAGTAAGCGGATCAATGCATTTCTATGGGTGCAGAATCGCTGCGTTTTTTTTCGGGATTTTCCGCAATGTGGGCACAGCGGTTTTTGTTTTCCATAGGGTAACATTGTACTGTGCCCTGCATGGAAAACAGCTGTGGACCCGCAGCGGCAAAATCGTGGCGGTTCCGCAGTAAAAACCGCATAGTGTGAACATACCCTAATGCTGTTTTTGAAGCAATTTTTGGTGCAGTTTTGATGCAGTTTTTGGAAATAAATAAATAAACAGAAAATGTGCATGATTTGAATGGAAACATGCATGAAAAAAACGGATTCGGAGGCCGGATTCATCATTTCACATCTCGGTTTCATCCGTTTTTTTGCTGGATCCATCGCTGTGCGTTTTTTCGCCAGACAGAAAAACCGTTCCTCTGTATGTGTTTTCCGTTCGCCGGAAACAGCTTTTTTGACGGATCATGCAAAAAATGGATGAAACGTCTGGCCATCAGGCGCAATCTGGCGCTAATACAACTCTATGAGAAAAAAACGGATCCTGCAAGTGTGTTTTTTACCCATAGACTTCTTGTATTAGCGACGGATTGCGTCGAATGGCCACACGTCGCGTCCGTCGTGCAACGGATCCGTCGTGTTTTGGCGGACCGTCAGCACGAAAAAACGTTCAAGTGAACATTTTTTGGCCTTAAAGAACGGTTAATTTAAGAAAACAATGGTGTGGGCTCCCGCGCAATTTTCTGTGCCAGAGGGGAAAAGCCGACGGCCGGGGGCCAATATTTGTAGCCTGCTATCAATATTAGCCCGCAGCTGTCTGCGTAGCCTTTACTGGCTATTAAAATAGGGAGACCCCCCCAAAAAAATGACGTGGGGTCCCCCTATATTTTATAACCAGAAAGGCTACGCAGACAGCTGCGGGCTGATATTCATAGCCTAGAGAGGGGCCATGGATATTGGCCCCCCCCCCCCCCCCCCCGGCTACAAATACCAGTCCGCTACCGCCCCAGAAATGGCGCATCTGTAAGATGCGCCAATTCTGGCACTTAGCCCCTCTCTTCCCACTCCCATGTAGCGGTGGGATATGGGGTAATAAGGGGTTAATGTCACCTTCCTATTGTAAGGTGACATTAAGCCGGGTTAATAACGGAGAGACGTCAATAAGACGCCTATCCATTATTAATCCAATAGTAAGAAAGGGTTAATAAAACACACACACATTAGGAAAAAAGTATTTTAATATTCTTCATTTAACCATACTTACCATACTTCAGCGCCTGCAAAAAACGTAAAATAATAAACCGTATAGTCCAATTAATAACGAGTGTCCCACGACGATCTCCCCTATAGAACAGTGACATCGGGTGATGTCACTGCTCTATAGGACCCTCAGTGACACACTGACAGGAGACAATGGCTCCAGCAGTGCATCACTGAGGTTACTAAAGTTCAAAGTCTTACTTTATGGCAATTGCTGTGTGGGAAAATGTCTCACCCAGCAATGCCATAAGTCAGACTGGGGACTTTTTTTTTACAGCGGCGGAGGAATACCTTCCTCCCGTCATTGTGTTTCTGGGGCCGCTAGAGAGCGGTCGCAACAGCTGATGCTGCTGTTCTCCACGGGAGATTGTCGTAGGACACTTCTGGATTTCTGCGGACAGGGAGTATATTGATTGTTTGTTATTTTAATGTTTTTTACAGGTTGACACTGGCTTCGGGGAACAAAGTGACAAGTAATGGTGAGTATGAACTCTATGTTTAATGTACTGTATGTTTATATGTATGTACTGTATGGAGTATGTATGGAGTATTTTTTTTTCATTCAACACATTAGCCGGATGATGGGACTACTACTGTCCCATCATTGGCTAATGTGTCAATCACTGTCAGTGTAGCAGGCATCGTCCGATGGGACTTGTAATCCCATCGGACGATGCCTGCACACACGCACAGAGCCCCAGCACGCTGCATAGAGCCCGGGCAGCCCACATACAGCCCCGGCAGCCCACATACAGCCCCGGCACACCGCATAGATCCCCGGCACGCCACATAGAGCCTGGGCAGCCCACATAGAGCCCGGCTAGGCCTGCACAGAGCCCCGGTAGGCACGTACAACGTTTTTTGTCTGCATCGGAAAAACATGCCACGACGGATCCTGCAGCATGTGTCGTTGGCTAGAATGGAAGCCTATGAATGCAGGATCCGTCGTGGTGCGTCACATAACGGAATCCAGCACTGGAATCCGTTTTTTTACACTGAGCATGCTCAAAATCAGTATTTAGTAGCCAATTGGCCAGACAGCCCCAAATCTATATAAACCTGCCATGTGGCTTCATTCCTCAATGTGCCAGCAAGACGCCTACATGCCATCAAGACTCCTGCCAGCCAGCCAGCCAGAGTCCTGCCAGCCAGCGTGAGTCCTGCCAGTGTTTTTTTTTGTGTGTGTGTGTGTGTATGTGCGCGCGCGTGCACGCGTTTGTGTGTGATCAGCCGTGTTTTTTTTTTTTTTTTATTACTGTCATATATTTCCAAAGTAGTGTGGAGTGTGTGTGGCATATGTGTGTAAAATGTGGTGTCTGTGTGTGTGGCATGTGTGTGTAATGGCGGTTTGTGTGTGCTGCATGTCTGTCCATTTATTTATTTATTTTTTTAAGTTCTGAGGAGTGTTTGTGTGTGCAGCCGTGGTTGTTTATTTTATTACTGTTATGTATTTCCAAAGTAGTGTGGCGTGTGTGTGAGTGCGGCGTGTGTGTAATGGCGGTGTGTTTGTATACTGCGTTTCTGTGTGTCCATATGTTTTTGTTTTTTAATTTACATGTATTGGTTAAAAAAATTGCATTTAATGTACTTGTACTTAAATTAGAGAGCATTGTAGCTCCTACTTGTGATGTTAAAAAAAAAAAAAAAAAAAAATTTATTTTCAAACTGTACGTAGTATAATTTCACAAAGGTAAAACTTAGTGTGGTGTATGTAAAACTGGAACACACAACATGCAATACAGAGTTGGTTGAGGGTTTTTTTTTTTTTAAATAAAAGGTTTATGGAACTTTGGATAGCACTAGCACAATTTGACTTTATTTAATTTTTTAAATGGATGTTTAAAAATATCATATGTAGTCAATAGTTTTTCAAGTGGGGTTTAGGCATTCAAACTTTGAAGGAGGTTTTTTTTTTTTTACAAAGTTTTTTTTTTTGGGGGGAGGGGAGGGGGTAAGGGTTTGCCAGCTTTTGCATTGCGCATATTATGGAAGGAGGATATCAAGCTCAGACTTGTGTGCCTTTGGTATATTTTTTGGGGTTACAGAACGGTGTTTTTTTTTGCCTGCTTTCACATTGCTCAGATGTAAAATTTGAGTGGGGTGGTTTATAAACCTATTAACCCCTCTGTGACCTTAGACGTACTATCCCGTCGAGGTGCCCTGGGCTTATCTGACCCTGGACGGGATAGTACGTCATAGCGATCGGCAGCGCTCACGGGGGGAGCGCCGCCGATCGCGGCCGGGTGTCAGCTGCTTATCGCAGCTGACATCCGGCACTATGTGCCAGGAGCGGTCACGGACCGCCCCCGGCACATTAACCCCTGGCACACCGCGATCAAAGATGATCGCGATGTGCCGGCGGTGCAGGGAAGCACCGCGCAGGGAGGGGGCTCCCTGCGGGCTTCCCTGAGCCCCCCGCAGCAACGCGATGTGATCGCGTTGCTGCGAGGGTCTCCTCACCTCCCTCCCTGCTCGAGCCCCGGATCCAAGATGGCCGCGGATCCGGGTCCTGCAGGGAGGGAGGTGGCTTCACAGAGCCTGCTTAGAGCAGGCACTGTGAAGGCTGCAGCGCTGCATGTCAGATCAGTGATCTGACAGAGTGCTGTGCAAACTGTCAGATCACTGATCTGTGATGTCTCCCCCTGGGACAAAGTAAAAAAGTAAAAAAAAAATTTTCCAAATGTGTAAAAAAAATAAAAAAAAATATTCCAAAATAATGAAAAAAAAAAAAAAAATATTATTCCCATAAATACATTTCTTCATCTAAATAATAAAAAAAAAACAATAAAAGTACACATATTTAGTATCGCCGCGTCCGTAACGACCCGACCTATAAAACTGTCCCACTAGTTAACCCCTTCAGTAAACACCGTAAGAAAAAAAAAAAAAAACGAGGCAAAAAACAACGCTTTATTATCATACCGCCGAACAAAAAGTGGAATAACACGCGATCAAAAGGACAGATATAAATAACCATGGTACCGCTGAAAGAGTCATATTGTCCCGCAAAAAAAGAGCCGCCATACAGCATCATCAGCAAAAAAATAAAAAAGTTATAGTCCTGAGAATAAAGCGATGCAAAAATAATTATTTTTTCTGTAAAATAGTTTTTATCGTATAAAAGCACCAAACCATAAAAAAATGATATAAATGAGGTATCGCTGTAATCGTACTGACCCGAAGAATAAAACTGATTTATCAATTTTACCAAACGCGGAACGGTATAAACGCCTCCCCCAATAGAAATTCATGAATAGCTGGCTTTTGGTCATTCTTCCTCACAAAAATCGGAATAAAAAGCGATAAAAAAATGTCACGTGCCCAAAAATGTTTTCAATAAAAACGTCAACTCGTCCCGCAAAAAACAAGACCTCACATGACTCTGTGGACCAAAATATGGAAAAATTATAGCTCTCAAAATGTGGTATTGCAAAAAATATTTTTTGCAATAAAAAGGGTCTTTCAGTGTGTGACGGCTGCCAATCATAAAAATCCGCTAAAAAACCCGCTATAAAAGTAAATCAAACCCCCCTTCATCACCCCCTTAGTTAGGGAAAAATAAAAAAAAATGTATTTATTTCCATTTTCCCATTAGGGCTAGGGTTAGGGCTAGGGTTAGGGCTAGGGCTAGGGTTAGGGCTAGGGCTAGGGTTAGGGCTAGGGCTAGGGCTAGGGTTAGGGTTAGGGCTAGGGTTAGGGCTAGGGTTAGGGTTAGGGTTAGGGCTAGGGTTAGGGCTAGGGTTAGGGCTAGGGTTAGGGTTAGGGTTAGGGCTAGGGTTAGGGCTAGGGTTAGGGTTAGGGTTGGGGCTACAGTTAGGGTTGGGGCTAAAGTTAGGGTTAGGGTTTAGATTACATTTACAGTTGGGAATAGGGTTGGGATTAGGGTTAGTGGTGTGTCAGGGTTAGAGGTGTGGTTAGGGTTACCGTTGGAATTAGGGTTAGGGGTGTGTTTAGATTAGGGTTTCAGTTATAATTGGGGGGTTTCCACTGTTTCGGCACATCAGGGGCTCTCCAAACACGACATGGCGTCCGATCTCAATTCCAGCCAATTCTGCGTTGAAAAAGTAAAACAGTGCTCCTTCCCTTCCGAGCTCTCCTGTGTGCCCAAACAGGGGTTTACCCCAACATATGGGGTATCAGCGTACTCAGGACAAATTGGACAACAACTTTTGTGGACCAATTTCTCCTGTTACCCTTGGGAAAATACAAAACTGGGGGCTAAAAAATAATTTTTGTGGGAAAACAAAAAGATTTTTTATTTTCACGGCTCTGCGTTATAAACTGTAGTGAAACACTTGGGGGTTCAAAGTTCTCACAACACATCTAGATAAGTTCATTGAGGGGTCTAGTTTCCAATATGGGGTCACTTGTGGGGGGTTTCTACTGTTTAGGTACATTAGGGGCTCTGCAAACGCAATGTGACGCCTGCAGACCAATCCATCTAAGTCTGCATTCCAAATGATGCTCCTTCCCTTCCGAGCCCTCCCATGCGCCCAAACGGTGGTTCCCCCCCACATATCGGGTATCAGCGTACTCAGGACAAATTGGACAACAACATTTAGGGTCCAATTTCTCCTGCTAACCTTGGAAAAATACAAAACTGGGGGCTAAAATATAATTTTTGTGGAAAAAAAATATTTTTTATTTGCATGGCTCTGCGTTATAAACTGTAGTGAAATACTTGGGGGTTCAAAGCTCTCACAACACATCAAGATGAGTTCCTTAGGGGGTCTACTTTCCAAAATAGTGTCACTTGTGGGGGGTTTCTACTGTTTAGGTACATTAGGGGCTCTGCAAACGCAATGTGACGCCTGCAGACCATTCCATCTAAGTCTGCATTCCAAATGGCGCTCCTTCCCTTCCGAACCCTCCCATGCGCCCAAACGGTGGTTCCCCCCCACATATGGGGTATCAGTGTACTCAGGACAAATTGGACAACAACTTTTGGGGTCCAATTTCTCCTGTTACCCTAGGGAAAATACAAAACTGGGGGCTAAAAAATAATTTTTGTGGGAAAAAAATTTTGTTTTATTTTTATGGCTCTGCATTATAAACTTCTGTGAAGCCCTTGGTGGGTCAAAGTGCTCACCGCACATCCAGATAAGTTCCTTAGGGGGTCTACTTTCCAAAATGGTGTCACTTGTGGGGGGTTTCAATGTTTAGGCACATCAGTGGCTCTCCAAACGCAACATGGCGTCCCATCTCAATTCCTGTCAATTTTGCATTGAAAAGTCAAACGGCGCTCCTTCCCTTCCGAGCTCTCCCATGCGCCAAAACAGTGGTTTACTGCCACATATGGGGTATCAGCGTACTCGGGACAAATTGGACAACAACTTTTGAGGTCCAATTTCTTCTCTTACCCTTGGAAAAATAAAAAATGGGGGCAAAAATATAATTTTTGTGAAAAAATATGATTTTTTATTTTTACGGTTCTGCATTATAAACTTCTGTGAAGCACTTGGTGGGTCAAAGTGCTCACCACACCTCTAGATAAGTTCCTTAGGGGGTCTACTTTCCAAAATGGTGTCACTTGTGGGGGGTTTCAATGTTTAGGCACATCAGTGGCTCTCCAAACGCAACATGGCGTCCCATCTCAATTTCTGTCAATTTTGCATTGAAAAGTCAAACTGCGCTCCTTCCCTTCCGAGCTCTCCCATGCGCCCAAACAGTGGTTTACTGCCACATATGGGGTATCAGCGTACTCAGGACAAATTGGACAACAACTTTTGAGGTCCAATTTCTTCTCTTACCCTTGGAAAAATAAAAAATTGGGGGCAAAAATATAATTTTTGTGAAAAAATATGATTTTTTATTTTTACGGTTCTGCATTATAAACTTCTGTGAAGCACTTGGTGGGTCAAAGTGCTCACCACACATCCAGATAAGTTCCTTAGGGGGTCTACTTTCCAAAATGGTGTCACTTGTGGGGGGTTTCAATGTTTAGGCACATCAGTGGCTCTCCAAACGCAACATGGCGTCCCATCTCAATTCCTGTCAATTTTGCATTGAAAAGTCAAATAGCGCTCCTTCCCTTCCGAGCTCTCCCATGCGCCCAAACAGTGGTTTACTGCCACATATGGGGTATCAGCGTACTCAGGACAAATTGGACAACAACTTTTTGGGTCCAATTTCTCCTGTTACCCTTGGTAAAATAAAACAAATTGGAGCTGAAGTAAATTTTTTGTGTAAAAAAGTTAAATGTTCATTTTTATTTAAACATTCCAAAAATTCCTATTAAACACCTGAAGGGTTAATAAACTTCTTGAATGTGGTTTTGAGCACCTTGAGGGGTGCAGTTTTTAGAATGGTGTCACACTTGGGCATTTTCTATCATATAGACCCCTCAAAATGACTTCAAATGAGACGTGGTCCCTAAAAAAAAATGGTGTTGTAAAAATGAGAAATTGCTGGTCAACTTTTAACCCTTATAACTCCCTAACAAAAAAAAAAATTGGTTCCAAAATTATGCTGATGTAAAGGAGACATGTGGGAAATGTTACTTATTAAGTATTTTGTGTGACATATCTCTGTGATTTAATTGCATAAAAATTCAAAGTTTGAAAATTGCGAAATTTTCAAAATTTTCGCCAAATTTCCGTTTTTTTCACAAATAAACGCAGGTACTATCAAAGAAATTTTACCACTATCATGAAGTACAATATGTCACGAGAAAACAATGTCAGAATCACCTGGATCCGTTGAAGCGTTTCGGAGTTATAACCTCATAAAGGGACAGTGGTCAGAATTGTAAAAATTGGCCTGGTCATTAACGTGCAAACCACCCTTGGGGGTAAAGGGGTTAAAATAACTTTGCATATTTTTGGTTGTGGGTCCTATGGGGATTATTTTACGGGGGGAGGTTTTTAAATCCTATTAGCTGTGGAGCAACTTTTTATTTTCTAATTCAGCTGCCTACACATAATTTTATAATTGTCTTTATAGTTGCAGTACCAGGCCATACCAGGCCAAAGAGGGACCAACCGGGACAGCACTTGGAACTCCTGATGTAAGTATTAACCCCTTTCTGCCATTAGACATACTATTCCGTCCATGTGGGGTGGGCCCTACTTCCCAAGGACGGAATAGTACGTCATATGCGATCCGCAGCGCTCACAGGGGGATCGCGGCCTGGTGTCAGCTGCTTATCACAGCTGACATCCGGCACTATGTGCCAGGAGCGGTCACGGACCGCCCCCGGCACATTAACCCCCGGCACACCGCGATCAAACATGATCGCGATGTGCCGGCGGTGCAGGGAAGCATCGCGCAGGGAGGGGGCTCCCTGCGGGCTTCCATGAGACCCCCGCAGCAACGCGATGTGATCGCGTTGCTGCGGGGGTCTCCTACCTTCCTCCCTGCAGCAAGTCCCGGATCCATGATGGCCGCGGATCCGGGTCCTGCAGGGAGGGAGGTGCGTTCCCAAGTGCCTGCTCAGAGCAGGCACTTGGTAATGCTGCAGCGCTCTGAGACAGATCGGTGATCTGTCAGAGTGCTGTGCAAACTGGCAGATCACCGATCTGTATTGTCCCCCCCCCTGGGACAAAGTGAAAAAGTTAAAAAAAATTTTTACAAGTGTGTACAAAAAAAAAAAATCCTAAATAATGAAAAAAAAATATATATATTATTCCCATAAATACATTTTGTTATCTAAATAAAAAAAAAACAATAAAAGTACACATATTTAGTATCGCCGCGTCCGTAACGACCCGACCTATAAAACTGTCCCACTAGATAAGCACTTCAGTAAACACCGTAAGAAAAAAAAAAACGAGACAAAAAACAACGCTTTATTATCATACCACCGAACAAAAAGTGGAATAACACGCGATCAAAAAGACGGATATAAATAACCATGGTACCGCTGAAAGTGTCATCTTGTCCCGCAAAAAATGAGCCGCTATACAGTAACATCAGCAAAAAAATAAAAAAGTTATAGTCCTCAGAATAAAGCGATGCAAAAATAATTATTTTTTCTATCAAAATAGTTTTTATCGTATAAAAGCGCCAAAATATAAAAAAAATGATATAAATGAGGTGTCGCTGTAATCGTACTGACCCAAAGAATAAAACTGCTTTATCAATTTTACCAAACGCGGAACGGTATAAACGCCTCCCCCAAAAGAAATTCATGAATAGCTGGTTTTTGGTAATTCTGCCTCACAAAAATCGGAATAAAAAGCGATCAAAAAATGTCATGTGCCCGAGAATGTTACCAATAAAAACGGGAACTCGTCCCGCAAAAAACAAGACCTCACATGATTCTGTGGACTCAAATATGGAAAAATTATAGCTCTCAAAATGTGGTAACGCAAAAAATATTTTTTGCAATAAAAAGCGTTTTTCAGTGTGTGACGGCTGCCAATCATAAAAATCCGCTAAAAAAACCGCTATAAAAGTAAATCAAACCCCCCTTCATCACCCCCTTAGTTAGGGAAAAATAAAAAAATTAAAAAAAATGTATTTATTTCCATTTTCCCATTAGGGTTAGGGCTAGGGATAGGGCTAGGGTTATGGTTAGGGCTAGGGTTAAGGCTACAGTTAGGGTTGGGGCTAAAGATAGGGTTAGGGTTTGGATGACATTTGCGGTTGGGAATAGGGTTGGGATTAGGGTTAGGGGTGTGTCTGGGTTAGAGGTGTGGTTAGAGTTACCGTTGGAATTAGGGTTAGGGGTGTGTTTGGATTAGGGTTTCAGTTATAATTGGGGGGTTTCCACTGTTTAGACACATCAGGGGCTCTCCAAACACGACATGGCGTCCGATCTCAATTCCAGCCAATTCTGCGTTGAAAAAGTAAAACAGTGCTCCTTCCCTTCCGAGCTCTCCCGTGTGTCCAAACAGGAGTTTACCCCAACATATGGGGTATCAGCGTACTCAGGACAAATTGGACAACAACTTTTCGGGTCCAATTTCTCCTGTTACCAATGGGAAAATACAAAACTGGGGGCTAAAATATATTTTTTGTGGGAAAAAAAAGATTTTTTATTTTCACGGCTCTGCGTTATAAACTGTAGTGAAACACTTGGGGGCTCAAAGTTCTCACAACACATCTAGATAAGTTCGTGGGGGGGTCTAGTTTCCAATATGGGGTCACTTGTGGGGGGTTTCTACTGTTTAGGTACATTAGGGGCTCTGCAAACGCAATGTGACGCCTGCAGACCATTCCATCTAAGTCTGTATTCCAAATGGCGCTCCTTCCCTTTCAAGCCCTCCCATGTGCCCAAACGGTGGTTCCCCCCAACATATGGGGTATCAGCGCACTCAGGACAAATTGCATAACAACTTTTGGGGTCCAATTTCTCCTGTTACCCTCGGGAAAATACAAAACTGGGGACTAAAAAATAATTTTTGTGGGAAAAAATTTTTGTTTTATTTTTACGGCTCTGCATTATAAACTTCTGTGAAGCTCTTGGTGGGTCAAAGTGCTCACCACACATCTAGATAAGTTCCTTAGGGGGTCTACTTTCCAAAATGGTGTCACTTGTGGGGGGTTTCAATGTTTAGGCACATCAGTGGCTCTCCAAATGCAACATGGCGTCTCATCTCAATTCTTGTGAATTTTGCATTGAAAAGTCAAACGGCGCTCCTTCCCTTCCGAGCTCTCCCATGCGCCCAAACAGTGGTTTACCCCCACATATGGGGTATCAGCGTACTCAGGACAAATTGTACAACAACGTTTTGGTTCCAATTTCTTCTCTTACCATTGGGAAAATAAAAAATTGGGGGCAAAAAGCTAATTTTTGTGAAAAAAAAAGGATTTTTTATTTTTGCGGTTCTGCATTATAAAGTTCTGTGAAGCACTTGGTGGGTCAAAGTGCTCACCACACCTCTAGATAAGTTCCTAAGGGGGTCTACTTTCCAAAATGGTGTCACTTGTGGGGGGATTCAATGTTTAGGCACATCAGTGGCTCTTCAAACGCAACATGGCGTCCCATCTCAATTCCAGTCAATTTTGCATTAAAAAGTCAAATGGCGCTCCTTCGCTTCCAAGCTCTGTCATGCACCCAAACAGTGGTTTACCTCCACTTATGGGGTATCGGCATACTCAGGGCAAATTGCACAACAAGGTTTGGGGTCCATTTTCTCCTGTAACCCTTGGTAAAATAAAACAAATTAGAGCTGAATTAAATTTTTTGTGAAAAAAAGTTAAATGTTAATTTTTATTTAAACATTCCAAAAATTCCTGTGAAACACCTGAAGGGTTAATAAACTTCTTGAATGTGGTTTTGAGAACCTTGAGGGGTGCAGTTTTTAGAATGCTGTCACACTTGGGTATTTTCTATCATATAGACCCCTCAAAATGACTTCAAATGAGATGTGGTCCCTAAAATAAAATGGTGTTGTAAAAATGAGAAATTGCTGGTCAACTTTTAACCCTTATAACTCCCTAACAAAAAAAAATGTTGGTTCCAAAATTCTGCTGATGTAAAGTAGACATGTGGGAAATGTTACTTATTAAGTATTTTGTGTGACATATCTCTGTGACTTAATTGCATAAAAATTCAAAGTTGGAAAATTGCGAAATTTTCAAAATTTTCGCCATATTTCCATTTTTTTTCACAAATAAACGCAGGTAATATCAAAATTTTTTTACCACTATCATGAAGTACAATATGTCACGAGAAAACAATGTCAGAATCACCGGGATCCGTTGAAGCGTTCCAGAGTTATAACCTCATAAAGGGACAGTGGTCAGAATTGTAAAAATTGGCCCAGTCCATAACGTGCAAACCACCCTTGGGGGTAAAGGGGTTAAAGAACACAAAGCTTGGCATATAATTTGCACAGTAGCTAACAAGTGTCTTTATACTTGCAGTACCAGGCCATACCAGGCCAAAGAAGGGACCAACCGGGACAGCACTTGGAACTACTGATGTAAGTATTAAAGAACACTAAGCTTGGCATATAATTTGTATAGTAGCTAACAAGTGTCTTTATACTTGCAGATAAAAAAAAACATGTCTTCTTCTGGGAGCCCTCTTTCACAGCGTAGGCATATTGAGGTAATTTAAAAAAAATATTTTTTATTTTTGGTCTTAAAATTTGGGTTAACACTATATGCATTAATTATGTTTTCACAGGAAGCTGAAGCAGCAGAGGGCCTCCCAGAAGGAAACCGGGTGGGTGGAGAAATGCGCAGAGTGTAAGTTGTGCAGAAACAGTTCCTACAGACATCACAGTGCACCCAACACATAAAAAACAGATCATCATACATCACAGTACACACAAAACATATGCCTATATCCAACATAATCAATTTTTTTCTAGTCTGCTGCATGTTCTGGCCATCGCCGTCGAGGTCCTCCCAGCACCTCCCAGGGTCGGCGTCGTGATCGCCGCAGCAGTCAGCCTCCAGTAAGTACAATTTATTTTTTTTTATATACAGTTAGGTCCATATATATTTGGACAGAGACAACATTTTTCTAATTTTGGTTATAGACATTACCACAAAGAATTTTAAACAAAACAATTCAGATGCAGTTGAAGTTCAGACTTTCAGCTTTTATTTGAGGGTATCCACATTAAAATTGGATGAAGGGTTTAGGAGTTTCAGCTCCTTAACCTGTGCCACCCTGTTTTTGAAGGGACCAAAAGTAATTGGACAGATTAAATAATTTTAAATAAAATGTTTATTTTTAGTACTTGGTTGAAAACCCTTTGTTGGCAATGACTGCCTGAAGTCTTGAACTCATGGACATCACCAGACGCTGTGTTTCCTCCTTTTTGATGCTCTGCCAGGCCTTCACTGCGGTGGTTTTCATTTGCTGTTTGTTTGTGGGCCTTTCTGTCTGAAGTTTAGTCTTTAACAAGTGAAATGCATGCTCAATGGGGTTGAGATCAGGTGACTGACTTGGCCATTCAAGAATATTACACTTCTTTGCTTTAATAAACGCCTGAGTTGCTTTGGCTTTATGTTTTGGGTCATTGTGCATCTGTAGTATGAAACGACGACCAATCAGTTTGGCTGCATTTGGCTGGATCTGAGCACACAGTATGGCTCTGAATACCTCAGAATTCATTTGGCTGCTTCTGTCCTGTGTCACATCATCAATAAACACTGGTGACCCAGTGCCACTGGCAGCCATGCATGCCCAAGCCATCACACTGCCTCCGCCGTGTTTTACAGATGATGCGGTATGCTTTGGATCATGAGCTGTACCACGCCTTCACCATACTTTTCTCTTTCCATCATTCTGGTAGAGGTTGATCTTGGTTTCATCTGTCCAAAGAATGTTCTTCCAGAACTGTGCTGACTTTTTTAGATGTTTTTTTAGCAAAGTCCAGTCTAGCCTTTTTATTCTTGATGCTTATGAGTGGCTTGCACTGTGCAGTGAACCCTCTGTATTTACTTTCATGCAGTCTTCTCTTTATGGTAGATTTGGATATTGATACGCCGACCTCCTGGAGAGTGTTGGTCACTTGGTTGGCTGTTGTGAAGGGGTTTCTCTTGACCATGGAGATTATTCTGCGACCATCCACCACTGTTGTCTTCCGTGGGCGCCCAGGTCTGTTTGCATTGATGAGTTCACCAGTGCTTTCTTTCTTTCTCAGGATGTACCAAACTGTAGATTTTGCCACTCCTAATATTGCAGCAATTTCTCGAATGGTTTTGTTCTGTTTTCGCAGCTTAAGGATGGCTTGTGTCACCTGCATGGAGAGCTCCTTTGACCGCATGTTTACTTCACAGCAAAACCTTCCAAATGCAAGCACCACACCTCAAATCAACTCCAGGCCTTTTATCTGCTTAATTGAGAATAACATAACGAAGGGATTGCCCACATCTGTCCATGAAATAGCCTTGGAGTCAATTGTCCAATTACTTTTGGTCCCTTTAAAAACAGGGTGGCACATGTTAAGGAGCTGAAACTCCTAAACCCTTCATCCAATTTTAATGTGGATACCCTCAAATGAAAGCTGAAAGTCTGAACTTCAATTGCATCTGAATTGTTTTGTTTAAAATTCATTGTGGTAATGTCTATAACCAAAATTAGAAAAATGTTGTTTGTGTCCAAATATATATGGACCTAACTGTATTAGATGTGGATTTCAGTTTAATAATTTTCTTTTTTTTAATTTTTTAACAGTCTTCACAGCGTGCTCCCGACTCAGATGATGAGGAGGGTGGCATCAATGTGGACCACCTCATCGAAGAGATACACGGGCGGGAGCCGCTGTGGAACATGGCTGACCGCAGCCATGCTGATCAGTTCATCGCCTGTCGGCTCTGGGAGCAAGTATGCTTCATCGCTGTGGACAACTGGGAGGACCTCGAACCTCGGCAGCAGACTCAAGCGCGTTAGTATTCACATTTCAGTAATTTCGGTTGCAGGACGGAATGTGTTGTAATCAAATTTTTTTTTGTCACTTTACAGGTGAAAGGGTAATGAATCAGTGGCGGTAACTCTGAGATCGCTTCAAGAGGGAGTTCAACAAGGAGATGCAGACCCCGAGTGGAGCAGGAGCCAATACAAGTACAGCAGGGCCCTGTCGTTCCTCCGGTCGACGATGGTTAGCAGAAGGTAAATATTCCACAGCCTATTTATGAAGTCACAATGTTTACCTGTCTAACCTTATTTTTTAGTTTCAGCCAGGGCTATGTAATATCAATATATTAATTTTTGTTTTTGTTTTCTTTCACAGCACTATCTGCAGCACTCGGGAGCCTGCTGCTGCCTTGGACCCCTCTGGAGCGATCCCACAGGAGTCCGCCACCGGGGCCACGTTGATAGACCCCACCCCTCAAACCCTTCATCTGACCCTTCCCTCACTTCTGGTCCCTCGGCCCCATCCACCAGCGCTTGAGCATCATCGCAAACTTCATCACTTGAAGCTGCTGGTGACGAGTTAGCGTTCCCTTTACCCCACCCTTCTGATGCTGCCACCTCTAGAACACCTTTATGTTCTGGGCGGCAGCGCCAGAGGGGTCAAGAAAGGAGCTATGCGCCCGAGTTCTTGCATCTGAATGCAGCCTTCCAGAACTGGATCAAACTTTTAGCCAAGCAAAAGACTGCTGGGTTCAACGTGTTGAACAAAAGAATCCTTGAACTCAGCAGTCGTCTGGATAGGCTGCATTCAGATGCAAGTAGCTCACCTTATAATGTTTTTTTTCAATCAGTACTCGCGCGCATGGAAAATCTAACTCCTGACCAGCAGATGCATGTAATGCAAGGCTGCCATGCTGCTCTTGCCAGGCCACCTCCCAAGCCCCTCCACCTCTACCCTGTTAGTTGTTCCCACACCTCCCCCACCATCCACTGTCTCTCCTACCAATCCTTCCCAGTACCAAAATCCATCCCAGTTCCAAAATCCATCCCAGTTCCAAATGCCTTCCACCCCAGTTTCCTTCCCCGTTACATATTCCTTCCCCGGCCCAGCTTCCTGCACCTTATAATTTCCCACCTACAGCACACCAAACCCCCCCCCCCCCCCGCCCAACCTGACCTCCCTGCTCAACCTCATGTTTTCTACCCCCCTTCCACTTCTGATCAACCCACTATCGACGTGGTCCACCCTGCCAGCACCTCCGATAGTATCTCCACCAAACAGTTTACAAATTTGTAAAAAAAAAATTAATCTTTGTTAGTAAAAACAATTTTTGGTTTAAAAAAGCATTTATTGTCAATTGTATTTATAGAAGATTGGGTATAAAAGGTACAAAACATAAAACACTTGTTGTAAAGGTAAAAAAACGTTGATATACAAAAAAGCATACATAACTTTACTGAAAGGTATAAAAATTGGTGTAAAACAAAAAAACATGGTCTGATCAAAAGTGTGACTTCAGCAGGTATAAAATCAGAAGTGTGACTTCAGCAACATACATTATATAAAAACACAAAACATATCAAACCATGTCATCCTGCCATTCAACTGTACCTTGAGGTGACAACGTAATCGGCAAATTGGTCCCTCATTCTGGAAACTGCAACAGCGCTACGAAAAGTTACATTTTCATAGTCATGCAAGGTGGATTCAGACTCATTTTCCTCCATGGCAACCTGTTCTTTGGATAGGACAAAATTGTGCAGCACCACACAAGCCTTCACTACCTCATCCACAGTCTCAGTTTTCAATTTGTTAGCGGTCAATAGAACTCGCCATTTTGCAGTTAAAATCCCGAAGGCACACTCCACCAATCGTCTCGCTCGTGTTAACCGATAATTAAATGCTATTTTCCTGCGTGTTAATCCACTACTTGCATATGGTTTGAGCAGGTGTGGTGAAAGTTGGAAGGCTTCATCACCAACACACAAATGGCATTGGTGGGCCAGAGGTTTCAGGAGGTGGAAAATGATATGTCTCCGTATAAACAACGCCCCATTGCAGACATGATTTGCAATCATTGGAGCGGCCATAGCCACCAATATCCACCGCTATGAATTTGCATTCAGCGTCAGCTATGGCCATCAGCACAATAGAAAAATATTTTTTATAATTGAAATATTCTGAGCCCGATCCTGCAGGTTTAACAATCCTTATGTGCTTGCCATCCACGGCACCCAAGCAATTTGGAAAATGGCAAATCTGTTCAAAATTAGCGGCAATCTCCAGCCATCTCTCCGTTGTTGGATTTGGGATGTACTCCTCTTGTAAACAATCCCACAATGCCAGGCAGGTCTGTTTTACTATTCCTGATATTGTCGAAATCCCAAGCCGAAATTGATAATGGGAGGAAAGGGATTCACCAGTTGCAAGGAATTTGTAAAAAAAAAAAACACAGAAAATAATTATTACAAACTACCAGCAACAACATTACAGTTTAGTCTGATGAATGAGAAACCATAAAAATTTTTTTATTAAGGCTTACCGATGTGTCACCATCAGACGCTCCGCCCGTGATATTGAAAAGCACAAATAGGTGTCCTTTCTCCTTATTAGTTCTCCAACCCGTTCCACCAAAACGTCAAAGTTTTCAGGTCTCATGCGTACATAATTGAAGAACTTCTCCAGGTTTTGCCTCAATTCCATGTACAGTGTTGAATAGACACCACGGGTCAATCGCTGTTCAGTGATCGGATGGATCCAAAAGCGTTGCCGCAGACGAAGGATGCGCTGTCTTGCTTCCTCCTTTTCCCGAACAATCACTGCCAAACTATTGGCCTCAAAAGCAAAATCCGCATAGATGGTCACAATATTTGCTATAACTCCTTCCATTTCTGCCACTTGTTCTAAAACCTCTCAAAGATGGGGTCTTAAAACACTTAATATTTAGGTTTCCGTTATTTTCCAGTAGCCAATCACATTTGGGAGCCTCCCATTTGGAGGTATGAAAAACGGATACGTAAGAAAAGCGGTTGAAACGGATTGAAAAACGTATAAGATGGATGCAACGGATTCAGTTTTTTTACGTAACCATCTAGTGGATCCGTCGAAACACTGGATCCGTTGCATCCGTTTTACACTATTTTTAATGGATCCATCGCTAGGTCGCGATGACGGATTGTGACGGCTGCCAGACGGAGGTGTGAAAGAGGCCTAAGCGGTATGTGTGGAGAAAACCAGGCACTGCTCATCACCTGCCTAATACAATCCCAACAGTGAAACATGGTGGTGGCAGCATCATGCTATGGAGGTGTTTTTCAGCTGCAGGGACAGGACGACTGGTTATCATTGAAGGAAATATGAATGAGGCCAAGTACAGAGATATCCTGGATGAAAACCTCTTCCAGAGTACTCTGGACCTCAAACTTGGCAGAAGATTCACTTTCCAACAAGACAATGACCCTAAGCACACAGTTAAAATAACAAAGGAGTGGCTTCAGAACAACTCTGTGACCATTCTTGACTGACCCAGCCAGAGCCCTGACCTAAACCCAATGGAGCATATCTGGAGAGACCTGAAAATGGCCGTCCACCAATGTTCACCATCCAACCTGACAGAACTGGAGAGGGTCAGCAAGGAAGAATGGCAGAGGATCCCCAAATCCAGGTGTGAAAAACTTGTTCCATCATTCCCAAGAAGACTCATGGCTGTACTAGCTTAAAAGGGTGCTTCTACTCAATACTGAGCAAAGTACTTATGACCATGTGATATTTCAGTTTTTCTTTTTTAATAAATTTCCAAAAATTACATTTTTTTTTTTTTTTAGTCAAGATCTGGTGTAGAGTGTACATTAATGAGAAAAAAATGAACTTTTTTGAATTTACCAATTTACCAATTATTTGCCGTGATTAACGCTCTGAATGTTGGAGACAATCGGATGTGTTGGGGTATGGAATTCCAGAATATTTTGGATGCTCAGGAGAAGTCTTTAATGCAATTGGGTGATGAATGTATGAGGCTGCATAAGAGCAGGAGGTCTTTTGAAGACCGGAGATTACGTGTGGGAAGATATCAACAGATTAGTTTGGCGTTATATGAAAGAGACAAACTATGGATGACTTTGTGGAGGTCAGTGTTAGTAGTTTAAACAGTATCCATTGGGAAATTGGGAGCCAATGACAACTTTTGCAGAGTGGAAAGGTGGAGGAGTAGTCAGGGAAAAGGTGGATTAATCTGGCAGAAAATGTAAGGATGCACTGGAGAGGTGCGAAAGAGTTAGTTAGGAGGCCACATTGGAGGATGTTGCAGCATTTGAGGAGGGAGATGATGAGATAATGCAGTAACATTTTAATAGATTGACGGTTGTAGAAGGGATGAATTCTGAAGTTTTTGAGGCGACAAGAGGTAGCAAGGGCTTTGATGTGCAGTTTGAAAGGCAAAGCAGAGTCAAAGGTAACAAAAAGGCAGCAGACTTCTGATACAGGGGAAAGTGTTATGTTGTTTTTAGTGATAAATAGATTTGGTAGGGGAGTTAAGTGGGATGGAGGAAAGATGATGACTTTAGTTTTATGCACATTAAGTTTTAGGAAGCGTGATCAGAAGAAGGAGGATATGGCTGATTTCTGGGATACTGGACAGCAGAAGAGTTGAAGTCTGGGCCAGAGAGGTAGACTTGAGCTTCAACAGCATATAGATGATACTGGAAGCCAGTTGAAGAAGAGTAGAGGTCCATGGATAGATCCTTGAGAGACACCGATAGAGTGAGGGCGAGATGAGAAGGCAATATGGTAATGGGAGACTGTAAATGTGGATTAGTAAGGTATGAGGAGATCCAAGAAAGGGCAACATCTTTGATGCCAAGAGAAGAGAGTATCTGTAGTAGGAGGGAGTGGTTGACTGTGCCGAAGATTTAGGACAGGTCTAGAAACAGGAGTATAGAGAATTGTCTGTTAGCTTTGGCGGCAAGTTTTTAGTTATTAGTAATCTTGGTTCGGGCAGTTTAGGTGGAGTTGTGTGGACGGAAGCCAGATTGTAGATTGTCGAACAGCAAGTTGAATGAGAGGCGGGAGGAAAGTTCAGTGTGGATGTGCAGATCGAGGAGATTGGAGGTGAACTGGAGCAGCAATATGGGGCGTAGCTGGAGGTAGAAGTTAGGCTAAGAGAATTTTTTTTCAGCATAGGTATGATAGTTGCATGTTTCAAAGCAGAAGGAAAGACACCAGAGGTTAATTATAGGTTGATGAGATGGGTTAGCAGGGTGGTGAAGTTGGGAGGAGATGGAATGGGATAGGATCAAGAGAACAAAAGATGAAGTGTGATTTGGAGAGAAGATAGTAAGAAGCTTTCCTTTAGTGATGGTGGGAAGGAAGGTTATGGGAAAATGTAATTGGTCTGTTATATGAAAAAGTTGTGGTGCTTGAACAGTAAGGGTATGTGCACACGATGCGGAAAACGCTGCGGATCCGCAACGTTTCCGCAGCTGCGGGTCCGCAGCAGTTTCCCATGAGTTTACATTACAATGTAAACCTATGGGAAACAAAAAACGCTGTGCACATGCTGCGGAAAAAAACGTGCAGAAACGCAGAGGTTTACATTCTGCAGCATGTCACTTCTTTCTGCGGATTCTGCAGCGGTTTTACAGCTGCTCCTATAGAAAACCTCAGTTGTAAAACCGCAGTGAAATCCGCAGAAAAACCGCGGTAAATCCGTGATAAATCTGCAGCAAAAACGCGTTTTTGCTCTGCAGATTTATCAAATCCGCTGCGGAAAAATCCGCAGTGGACCAATATACGTGTGCACATAACCTTAAAGGGAACCTGTCAGCCCGAAAATCGCGGGTGAGGTAAGCCCACCGGCATCAGGGGCTTATCTGCAGCATTCTGTAATGCTGTAGATAAGCCCCCGATGTTACCTGAAAGAGGAGAAAAAGACGTTATATTATACTCGCCCAGGGGCGGTCCCGCTGCTGGTCAGGTCAGATGGGTGTCTCCGGTCCGCTGCGGCGCCTCCCATCTTCATTACAAGACGTCCTCTTCTGATCTTCAGCCACGGCTCCGGCGCAGGCGTACTTTGCTCTGCCCTCTTGAGGGCAGACAAAGTACTGCAGTGCGCAGGCGCCGGGCCTCTGACCTTTCCGGTGCCTGCGCACTGCAGTACTATCCTCTGCCCTCAAGAGGGCAGAGCAAAGTACGCCTGCGCCGGAGCCGTGGCTGAAGATCAGAAGAGGACGTCTTGTAATGAAGATGGGAGGCACCGCAGCGGACCGGAGACACCCATCTGACCTGACCAGCAGTGGGACCGCCCCTGGGTGAGTATAATATAACGTCTTTATCTCCTCTTTCAGGTAACATCGGGGGCTTATCTACAGCATTACAGAATGCTGCAGATAAGCCCCTGATGCCGGTGGGCTTACCTCACCCGCGATTTTCGGGCTGACAGGTTCACTTTAAGGTTATGTGCACACGTATATTGGTCCACTGCGGATTTTTCCGCAGCGGATTTGATAAATCTGCAGAGCAAAAACGCGTTTTTGCTGCAGATTTATCACGGATTTACCGCGGTTTTTCTGCGAATTTCACTGCGGTTTCACAACTGAGGTATTCTATAGGAGCAGCTGTAAAACAGCTGCAGAATCCGCAGAAAGAAGTGACATGCTGCAGAATGTAAACCTCTGCGTTTCCGCGCGTTTTTTTCCGCAGCATGTGCACAGCGTTTTTTGTTTCCCATAGGTTTACATTGTAATGTAAACTCATGGGAAACTGCTGCGGACCCGCAGCTGCGGAAACGTTGCGGATCAGCAGCGTTTTCCGCATCGTGTGCACATACCCTTACTGTTCAAGCACCACAACTTTTTCATATAACAGACCAATTACATTTTCCCATAACCTTCCTTCCCACCATCACTAAAGGAAAGCTTCTTACTATCTTCTCTCCAAATCACACTTCATCTTTTGTTCTCTTGATCCTATCCCATTCCATCTCCTCCCAACTTCACCACCCTGCTAACCCATCTCATCAACCTATAATTAACCTCTGGTGTCTTTCCTTCTGCTTTGAAACATGCAACTATCATACCTATGCTGAAAAAAAATTCTCTTAGACGTCCTCTTCTGATCTTCAGCCACGGCTCCGGCGCAGGCGTACTTTGCTCTGCCCTCTTGAGGGCAGACAAAGTACTGCAGTGCGCAGGCGCCGGGCCTCTGACCTTTCCGGTGCCTGCGCACTGCAGTACTATCCTCTGCCCTCAAGAGGGCAGAGCAAAGTATGCCTGCGCTGGAGCCGTGGCTGAAGATCAGAAGAGGACGTCTTGTAATGAAGATGGGAGGCGCCGCAGCGGACCGGAGACACCCATCTGACCTGACCAGCAGCGGGACCGCCCCTGGGTGAGTATAATATAACGTCTTTTTCTCCTCTTTCAGGTAACATCGGGGGCTTATCTACAGCATTACAGAATGCTGTAGATAAGCCCCTGATGCCGGTGGGCTTACCTCACCCGCGATTTTCGGGGTGACAGGTTCCCTTTAAGGCTTGTCTAATTTGATCAACCTTTTTTTTAAATGTCTTCTGCAGACATGAGGGAAGTTGGAGGTGGCAACGGTGGACAGATGAGGGAGCTAAAAGTATTGAATAATTGTTCGGTGTTATGGGATAAGGAAGGTATGAGGGTTGTGAAGTAATCATGTTTGGCAGAGGTGAGGACCGACGTGAATATGAAAATTTTTGCTTGAATGTGGTAAATTTTTCCAAGGAATGTGTTTACTCTTAGCACAGCTCCACAAACCTGGGCAGTTTTTTTACCTATGCACAAGAGGCATTCCGAGTCTATAACTGATGCCAGTGTGGCATTGAAGCGATGGCCGGGGGACCACCACGGTGCAGGAAGACTACTGTACACAAGATGAGGTGCAAACAACAAAGGATAGATTTATTGGGAGACAGGGAATGGAAGGGACAAGGAAGGTGCAAACAGGGGTTTGAAAAAGATAATGCACATGAGTTATCTTGTCTGTAAAATAGCACAGTGCTTCAACAATTACAAACTCAGAGTCTGTCTCACAAGCAACTTTACACAATAAAACATATATCGATGCTACTCTGCATATAACCTCCCTGGCCTTTACTACGCAGGCCACACGGCCACTGTGCTCGAACTACTGAAGCCTGCACTAGGCGCTAACAGGTGCACCAAACAGGAAAAAACTCATGGTGATGTTGGGGACACAGGTACAGTCTCAGGGGGCCCCCGAAGTCCAAAATGGTGGTGCGCACAGATTCCTGTCAGCTCTGCAAAGCGTGGTCTTCTCCTTGCTCCTGGAAACCGTAAGTCCCCTTCTCAGTATCTTCGTGGCTTCACAAACCAGCACAGAACAGCCACCCTTTGCTGTAATTGGGAAAGTCTATTTAACAAACGCAGTTCGTCTCAAGCTGTGTAATCTTTCTTGCAGCCAACAACTCTTCCTTGTAGACAGAACAGCACAAAGTTCTCTCAGTTCCCTCTGAAACTTTCCCTCCACACGCTGCTTCAGCTCCACCCCTGCACACAGCCCCGACCAGTTCATAGCAAACATAAGAGCAGGGAGAACAGCAGAACATACCATCACACCAGACAAGGGGATGCAGCCTCTTAAAGTGACAGCGTGTTTCTTATTGTCCATAACAGCACCACCCTCTTACATGCCTCCCTTCTTAATGATGGTCGTCCTCGGCCATCACAGCATCAGGCTAAAAATGTAATGGAGGAGGCAACAAAGGTGTAAAAACAGACAGAGCACACTGTTCTATATATCGGACTGGTGGAACCCCTGCATTAGACCTCTGGGATCTCCAAAGCTCTTGGCTGTCAGGCAAGGCTTGACTATCTTCCAGAGGAACACTTGTTGCAGGGGACATTATGCGCTCTTGTCTGGTCTCATCCTCGCATGGCGGTACTGGTACATCCATGAAATTACCGTCTCTGGGCGGCTGAGGACCCCCTACTGTGTCAGGGACGGTCCACCACTCATCATCGATTTGGTCATCAGGCATGACAAATTCAGGAAGTGGAGTGGCGCCTCCAGGCGACAATTGCATAGAACAGACCTCAGACCGGCAAGGCCCCAGCATATTTCTGTGAAGTACTCCAGGGGCGGATGCCCCATCTTCAATCTATACCTTGTAGACAGGGCCGTTAGCATACACTCGCTCGATAACCTTGTACGGCTGTACTTCCCATCTCTCACTTAGTTTTCCCTTAGGGCGTTTCTCTCTGACCAATACCCGGTCTCCAGGTTGGAGCGGTAACTCTTGAGTCGGTTTGCAGGCCGTATGTTCTTTTTCTTGCAGTTGCTGACCCGCCAACCGCCGTATCGTTTGCAAATGTTGCTGATGCTCTTTCACCCATGAGGTGACATTTCGCTCCATCAGCTCCTCTGGCTGTTCCAAATTCAGCTCAATGACCTCTCGTCCAGCTCTTACAAACAACAGTAGAAAGGGGGTATAACCCGTGGTGGAGTGGACCCGATTGTTGTAGGTCCAGACCAATTCTGGCAGATAGTCTGGCCAACACACCTTCTTATCCTCTTCCAATGTTCTCAGCATCTGAAGCAAGGTTCTGTTGAAGCATTCGCAAGCTCCATTGCCTTGAGGATGGTAAGGGGTGGTCCGGGACCGCGCGATGCCATACATGCGATACAATTCTTCCATCACCTTGCCTTGGAAACATGCGCCTTGGTCGGAGTGGATGCGCTTTGGGCACCCATACACCCGGATGAAGTCTTGACAGATGACTCGCGCCGCCGATTCCGCAGTCTGGTCTTTGGTCGGAGTGACTACTGCGAACTTAGAGAAATGATCGGTCATCACCAAACAGTATTGCAGCCCCCGGGCCGAGTGTCCCACGAGGAGATAGTCGATCATCAAGACTTCCAACGGTTCCTTAGTTTGTATGGTCTGGATGGGTGCCCTCTGTTCAGTACTCTTAATGAGGTCACAAACTCGACACTGCCGGCAAACCTCTTCCACCACAAGCTCCAACCGGGGGCAATACACATACCGCTGCAACCATTGATAGGTCTTTGTGGGGCCGAAGTGCGCTCCGAATTCATGGGTTTCTTTAGATATTTCTTGAGCCATTCTTCCTGGGATGACCACTTGCCACCTTACTTCCATATCTTTTGGCTGTTGCCTCTTACGATATAGTACTGACTCTCGCACTTCCAGTCTATCCCACTGGTGCAACACACTCCTCATTTCAGAGTCCAGATTATCTCTCTCCTGTTTGCCAGGCTTCCGCTTTTGCGTTACCCACCATTTCATCTGTCTCAGCCCTTCGTCTTCATCCTGAACGTGTCCCCATTCCTCTTTGGTTCTCCCCAGGGATCGGGGTAATGCGCAGGCCTCCCTTCTTGAATGGGCCACAACCATTGGGGGCTTGAACTTATTGAGCTGTAATTGTGAGGGTTTCTTTTGCTGTCTCGCAGGGACCTGCTAGCATACCCGATAACTCTCTCATGTCCATCCTGTATCTGAGAAAGTACTGCACCGAGTTCATGAAGGCTACCATCGGTGTATAACAGGAACGGTTGATCGAAGTCTGCGTAGGCCAAAATCGGGGCCGAAGTAAGGGCATTCTTTATAGGCTGGAAGGCCTCGTGTTGTCCCTGTGCCCAGGGGATGCGCTGGGTCTTCGGCACTCCAGCGGTCCCCCTCAGCAACTCATTGAGAGGACCTGCCACCTTTGAGTCTTTAACAAACCGGCGGTAGTACCCCACGAGTCCCGGGAAGGCCTGGAGTTCTCTCAATGTTTGAGGGACTGGCCACTTCTGGATAGCAGCCACTTTTTCTGGCGAGGGTAGAACTCCATCTTGTGACACTATGTGGCCTAGGTACTCGATCTCCCTCTTGAAAATGTGGCATTTTTTTGGCTTCAACTTCAGGTTATGCGCCCACAGTCTTCCGAGTACCTGTCCAAGCTGGGCAAGGTGGTCTTCGAATGAGGATGAAAACACAATGATGTCATCCAGATAGATCAGGGTAGCCTCGAAATTTAAATCTCCTAAACACTTTTCCATCAGCCGTTGAAAGGTGCCTGGAGCATTGGAGAGCCCGAAGGGCATCCGGTTAAACTCGAACAGTCCCATAGGGAAGATGAAGGCGGATTTCTCTCTGTCTTTCTCTGCCACGGCTACTTGCCAGTATCCGCTTGCTAGGTCCAGGGTGGAGAAGTACTTGGCTTTCCCCAACGCTGTCAAGGATTCCTTGATGCGGGGCAACGGATACGAGTCTCGAACAGTGCAGGCATTGAGTTTCCTGTAATCTACACAGAACCGGATGGTCCCATCCTTTTTCTTGACGAGCACCACCGGGGCTGCCCAAGGGCTCTGACTACTCTGCACCACTCCTGAATCCAGCATCTGCCTCAGTAATGTTTTCACCTCTTGGTACATCTTGGGCGGGATCTGCCGGTATCGTTCTCGAATTGGACGAGCTTCCCCAGTCGGGATCTCATGCGTGATGGCTTCAGTACAGCCGAAATCTTCGGCGTGATGGGCGAATGCGGCCTGATTTTCCCATAGCATAGTTTCTATTGCTTGCACACGCTCAGGGCCCATAGCCTTCACATCCACTTCCATTTGCTCAAGGATGACCTGTCCACTCCACTCCGGGGATGGTGTCTCTTCGTCTCCCGCAGCAACTGCTAGGGTCCACCCCACACCTTCTTTCGGTGTTAAAGACATCTCCTTCTGACTCACCACTTCACCCTTATGTAGGTACACCAGGGCCAGATCTGTCCCTCGTGGGAAGGTGACCTCCCTGGGGCTCACATTCAAAGCTCTTATGGGGACATGTCCTCGCTGGACCACAGCTATCGTACGAACTATCATGACTTCTTTATCCACTCCTCCACCTACCACAGGCTGAACAACCACTTCCAACCCATCAAGGTTGCGGTGAGTCCCCACTGGAAGGTATACTATAGTTTCTCGCTCGGGAGGTAGGATTACAGGTTCTTTACCAGGAGCCCGGATGACCCCTACCGTCTGATAAGATGGCACACTCTTCTGCGTCCCACAGACGCGGATCAGTTGTTGAAGGGCTTCTTGAGTAGGATAATGTGGAGTAGCCTTCTTCCAATATCCAGGTCCCCGTTTGGTAAACATAATCTGATCGAGTTCACGCAGGATATTCATTCACAGTACTACAGGCACATCTTCCTTGACAGGCTCAGGGACTAGCAGGATCCCTTTTCTTCCAACTTCTTGCCCACAGATTCGAATATTCATCCACACGACCCCTGTGACCGGAATCGGTTGTTGGTTGGCAGCAAACAAGCGAATCAATGTCTCTTTTTCTGGCTTGGCCAGGTTCTGGAAATGCTGCTTGAAGTTCGCTTCTGGCATCGTTGTCACTTGTGACCCGGTATCTACCAGGCAATCCACCAGAACTCCTTCAAATTCAGCACGTAGGATGGGGCTCCCAGCAATCAAGTGTTCGTTATGATATGGAGCGGCCTCTCTTCTCACCTCCCCCGCAGAGTGCCGCACTACTGCGGGGGTTGGTAGTTTAACGGCGGCTTCCACTGGCCTTGAGTATAGTTCCGACAGTCTCTGGCAAGGTGCCCCCGTCCTCCACACTCCCAGCATTGAATGCCTCCTCCTCGCCGGGGGGTACTTCGAGCCTGTCCTCGTGCCGCCGATGCCTGACGGGAGGGGGCTTGTTCCCACTGATCCCTTGTTGATCGGGCTGAAGAATGGTTGCATGAGTATGGTGGGTCAGTCTCCTGTAGTTCCCCCACTCTTCGCTCCATCTGGGTCAGTTTCTCTTGCACGTTAACAAGGGACCGCTGCAAGTCTTGCACTACCTGGACCAGCACCTCTTGATGGTTTGGGTCCCCTCTGGAATTGGTGCCCTGGACACGCATCACTCCAGACGCATAGCTTTCTTCTCTACTTCGGGCCACTGTATCCACAAGCACTTGACGAAACGTAAGGCCTGGATCTGCCTGGACCCGTTCTGACAGTGCTCGCCTCAAGGATGTGCTGTGTAGTCCCAGAATGAACTGCTCCCGGAGTATCCGGTCTTTAGAGCCCATGCTGCCAAATCCATCTGCCTCCTTTCTCTGCACCTCTTCGAACACTTCTTGCAGTGCTGTTGCATACTGAGAAATTCCTTCTTCTTCCCGCTGCAGCCTAGAGAAAAATTTGGCGCGAAGATGTCCCGCGCTAGCAGTCTCGCCGTAGATCTCTTCCAGGAACTTCACTAGCTCCTTCACGGTACTGCGGGTGAGTTCTGGTTGTAGGCAGACGTTTCTGCGGGCTTCCCCCTCTAGGGCAGTTAAAGCAATGTCCGCTTCAAGGTCTGGGCTGATGTTATAAATCTTCAGGGTGCATTGCAGTCGTGACACCCAGTCGGACAGTGGCATATTCTTACCGTCAAACTTTGGGAGCACACTAAATATGGTGCCCATAGGGAGTGTCCTTGCAGGGGTTTCACCAATGCCCACAGCATCCCCATTAATGTTAGCATTCCCGCCATTGCTGTCTGCTGCCTCCATCTTGGTGACAGTACCCTGCTCGCAGCGCCACTTGAAGCGATGGCCGGGGGACCACCACGGTGCAGGAAGACTACTGTACACAAGATGAGGTGCAAACAACAAAGGATAGATTTATTGGGAGACCGGGAATGGAAGGGAGAAGGAAGGTGCAAACAGGGGTTTACAATAGCAAAAGATAATTGTCACGATACTAGTGGATACAACTGGACACCAGTGGCTAGGTCAAAGAGACTGCAGACACATTGGTTTGAACAAGCAGAATTGTATTTGTGATCTGAATGCAATATAGCATGTAAATCCAGATAAATGTTCAGTCAATCTGATAAACAGTAATAGCAGAGCTGATACTCTGCGACACAGCATGCAAAGTCACTGAGCAATGAGTGCACAAGAATGTCCAGCACTGACACAGTCTCTTGCAGAGCAGAGGAACACACAAGCTGGCTGGAGTTCTTACTTCACCGCAGGTGTGGTCAGTCAGAGGTTTCTGAAGTCAGGTGTCCAGCAATCACTTGGTTAGCAGGCAGGGATCCAGACGTGCAGGTTGGCAGATGACTCCGCCGTTAGGAACGGACCAACAGGGATAGTAAGTCCAGGCTTGGGACTGCAGAGGAACAAGGTCCAAAACATAATACACAAGCAATGAAACAGAGCAGGTGCTGGCTTTATATACAACTTTGGCAGGAAGCAAGATGGCCGACGTGAAACATCAAGATCCATGTTAACTAAGGGCAAGTCTAAGGGCAAGAAAAACAGATTCCAGGACTAGATACTGACATTACTCCCACCTCAAGAACTGCCTCCGGACGACCCAGAACCAGGTTTGCCAGGGTACCTTTGATGGAACTGCTCAATCAGTCGGGAGGCGCTAATATTGTTCACAGGTTCCCAGGAATTCTCCTCTGAAGAATAGCCTTGCCATTTAATCAGATAATCCAATCGATTTCTGTAGATTCTTGAATCCAGAATCCTCTCAACGATGAACTGCTCTTGACCATCAACAAGAACGGGATCGGGAGGAGGAGATTTACGTCCTGGAAAAGGATTTGATACTACAGCCTTTAGTAGGGAAGTATGAAAGACAGGATGTATCTTCATTGTTCTTGGGAGTTTTAAGCGACAAGCAACAGCACCTACCAGACCACTGATCCTATAAGGACCGATGTACTTCTGTCCCAATTTAGGAGAAGGGATCTTCATCTTTAAATTCTTTGTTGATAACCAGACTAAATCTCCTACCTTAAATTTTGGTGTTGGTTTGCGAAATCTGTCAGCTGCATTCTTGTACCTATCTTGTGCGGAACCCAAAGTCTCTTTCAGAAGTTCAAGGTTCTGTTGAAGTGAAGAGATCCTGTCGGCAACTGCTGGTAAAGATGTATCTACCGGTAATCTGGGAAGAATGCTAGGGTGATATCCCAGGTTAGCGTAGAATGGAGACTGCTTGGTGGAGGCACTCTGAGAGTTGTTATAAGAAAATTCAGCCAATGGGAGTAGCCTTACCCAATCATCTTGCAAATGGCAAACGTAGCAGCGAAGGTATTGCTCCAGTGTTTGATTGGTACGTTCTGTCTGCCCATTGGACTGTGGGTGGAAAGCAGAAGATAAGTTAACTTCTATGCCTAATGCCGAACAAAAGCTTCTCCAAAACTTTGAAGTAAATTTAACTCCACGGTCCGAAACAACTTCATCCGGAACCCCGTGCAGACGAAAGATGTTCTGGATAATTAGATCAGCAGTGTCCTTCGCAGAGGGTAAACCGGAACAAGGGATGAAATGGGCCGCCATGGTCAAGCGATCGACCACCACCAAAATTGTACTCTTTCCCTCGGAAAGGGGCAGTTCTACAATAAAGTCCATAGAAATGGATCCCCATGGGCGAGACGGCACCGGCAAAGGCTGTAACAGACCAGTAGGGGAGGCACGTGGGACCTTGAATTTGGCACATACCTCACAAGATGAAACATACTTCTGAACATCCTTCCGAAAACCTGGCCACCAGAAGAAGTGAGATAAGAATTCTTGAGTCTTCTGAATTCCTCTGTGCCCTGCAACCTTAGAGTCATGAACCATTTTCAACACTCTTAACCTCACGGCTTCAGGAATGTAGAGGCGCCGTTCCCGGGTCCAAACTCCATTCCTAAAAAGAAGGCTTACCTCATCAGATGGCTGAGACAGGAAAAGATCAGAATTGTAAGCTTCTTTGATGACCTGCAACAAATCTTGGTTATGAATGACACCTACAAAATTACAATCAGAAAGTATGGTCTTAGGTGGAGCATCTGAAACAGTGTCAGTAGAGTACATCCGGGATAGAGCATCTGCTTTTCCATTGCGAGAACCTGGTCTATAAGAGATTGTAAAATTGAATTGGTTAAGGAAAAGACTCCAACGGGCCTGCCGTGGAGTCAGGCATCTTGCTGACCTGATGAACTCAAGGTTGCGGTGATCCGTGAGGACAACGATCGGCTGTGAAGCTCCTTGCAGAAGATGTCTCCACTCCTTGAAGGCGGCGATGATAGCCAGTAATTCTTTATTTCCTACATCATAGTTCTTTTCGGCAGGAGACAGTCGCTTGGAAAGAAAAGCACAAGGATGAAGTAAATTCTTCTCACCTGTTCTTTGGGACAGTATAGCCCCGACGGCACAGTTTGAGGCATCTACTTCAATAATGAAGGCGAGTTCTGGGTCAGGATGGATCAGTACTGGTGCTGACGTGAACTTGGTCTTGAGCCGAGAGAATGCTTCTTGGGCTTGAGGGGACCAAATAAATGCTGTCTTCTTCTGTGTCAACCGAGTGATGGGCGAGACGATGTCAGAGAAGTTCTTGATGAAACGTCTGTAGAAGTTAGCAAATCCAATGAAACGTTGGACTTCCTTGACGTTCTTGGGGATTGGCCACTCCTGAATCGCCTTGATCTTGCTGTTATCCATACTCAGACCCTGTGGAGAAATTACATAACCTAAGAATTGGATCTCCGACTTGTGAAATTCGCACTTCCCCAGCTTGATGTACAGATGGTGTTCCCTCAAACGCTGCAAGACAGTCTTGACATGTTGCTGATGTTCCTCCATGGAGCTAGAAAAAATCAGAATGTCATCCAAATAGATTACGACAAAAAGATCACGAATGTCTCTAAAAATATCATTTACTAGGTGTTGGAAGGTTGCTGGGGCATTGCAAAGTCCAAATGGCATGACAAAATACTCAAAGTGTCCATATCGAGACCTGAATGCTGTTTTCCATTCGTCTCCAGGTCTTATACGGACTAGATTGTATGCCCCGCGTAAGTCCAATTTTGAAAAGACCTTGGCCTGCCGAACTCTCTTGAGAAGCTCCGGGATTAATGGCAGGGGGTAGCGGTTCTTGATGGTCACCTTGTTAATTTCCCGGTAATCAACACAGGGTCTGAGAGATCCATCCTTCTTTTTAACGAAAAAGATGGGTGCACCGGCTGGAGAGGATGAGGGGCGTATGTACCCCTTAGACAGGTTCTCGTCGATATATTCCTTGAGAGTCTTGAGCTCAGGACCGGACAATGGATAAATATTTCCAAAAGGAATGGTAGCAGCAGGCAGAAGCTCGATTGGGCAGTCATAAGAGCGGTGTGGCGGCAATTTGTCTGCATTCTTTTTATCGCACACATCCGAAAATTCTTTATAAACTGTCGGTAAACTTAGGTCCGATGATGGGTCGCCCGAACATGGATCAATCGAATTCCCAGAAGTTACCTCCTTAGCTGGGAAGCGCAATCTCTTTGTCTCCCAGTCAATGATGGGATTTTGAGCCTGCAACCAGGGTAAACCCAAGATAATAAGGAAATGTGGAGAGGAAATCAGAAGGAAGGGCAATTTCTCCTGGTGATCATCTCCCATGAGGACCTTCAGTGATTCAGTCTGCTGGTCTACTGGGCCTGAGGTCAAAGGAGATCCATCCACAGTCTCCATCAAAATTGAAGATACTCTTCTCTGTGATCGGATTCCATATTTCTTAGCAAAAGAAGTGTCCATGAAGTTACCGCTGGCCCCAGAGTCTATCATGGCGAAACTGTTCACCCAATGGGAGTCAATCCAGATCTTGATAGGGAGGTAACAATGAGAGTCTTTTTTTTTATTGACAGGGTATGAAACTGCAGAAGATAGAATAACAGCATTAATGGGTAATACCGTTTCGGAGGTTACAGAGTTCATATCTGAAAAGTCATAATCCGGAACAGTTTCTGCAATTTCGGGTGGCCCTAATTCGGAAGTCACAGAGTATGATTCAGAGAAGTCGCGTTCTACCACGGCTGCGGTTGTCCTGCGAGAACGACTGGGGCAGTTGATAGTAAAATGTCCTGACTTCCCGCAGTAAAAACATAAATTCTCCTTGAAACGAAATTCCTTCCGTTCGTCACTTACTCGACTTTGTAGGGAATTTACCTGCATCGGCTCGGGTGCGGACTCCAGAGGACTCGAGTCTGGAATCTCCTTAGGAAGAAAAGGAAGAAGCGATTTATTGCTGCGGTTCATCTCAGTCCACCTTTCTAGTTTTCGTTCGGAGATTCGAGCGTCTAGGCGAATATAGTGATTGATGAAATCTCCTAGAGCAGTGGGAGCCTCCGCACGTGCAAGCTCGTCCTTGAGAGAACTGGACAACCCCTTCTTAAATATTGAGTACTTTGCTGCACTATTCCAGGTGGTATCCTGAGCCCACCTTCTAAAGTCCATAGCATACTCAGTCACTGGGCGTTTACCCTGACGCAAATTCAGCAGGGCCGTCTCCGCTGTAAGACCACGGTTCGGATCGTCAAACATCTGCCCCATGGCGGCGATAAACATATTGAAGTCATTCAGACATGCATCCTGCGATTCTATCAGAGGGTTTGCCCAGGCAAGAGCCTTGTTAGTCAGCAACATGATAATAGTCAATACTTTGGATCGGTCCGTAGGAATCTGTGTGACATGTGCAGCAAAGTATAAACGACACTGGTTCAGAAATCCACGGTATTTGTCTCGGTCGCCACCAAACCTAAATGGCGGTAGTTTGGGGATGGCAGGAACAGAAGCATGAGGCTGTGCCTCCAGAGCCACAACTCGACCACGCAATTCCTGAAGGGTCTGACTGAGCACTTGTATATCATATTTAGTCTGCCCCTCTAGGCCTTCCATTCTGTTCTTCCATGTCTGCACTTCAGCGTGTACAGTGGCAGTGATATTATTTAGCTTCTTAACACGCACCTCTAAAGTCTCTGACCCAGCGGCATTCATTTTTTCAGGCTTGTGTATCCTGTCACGATACTAGTGGATACAACTGGACACCAGTGGCTAGGTCAAAGAGACTGCAGACACATTGGTTTGAACAAGCAGAATTGTATTTGTGATCTGAATGCAATATAGCATGTAAGTCCAGATAAATGTTCAGTCAATCTGATAAACAGTAATAGCAGAGCTGATACTCTGCGACACAGCATGCAAAGTCACTGAGCAATGAGTGCACAAGAATGTCCAGCACTGACACAGTCTCTTGCAGGGCAGAGGAACACACAAGCTGGCTGGAGTTCTTACTTCACCGCAGGTGTGGTCAGTCAGAGGTTTCTGAAGTCAGGTGTCCAGCAATCACTTGGTTAGCAGGCAGGGATCCAGACGTGCAGGTTGGCAGAGGACTCCGCCGTTAGGAAAGGACCAACAGGGATAGTAAGTCCAGGCTTGGGACTGCAGAGGAACAAGGTCCAAAACATAATACACAAGCAATGAAACAGAGCAGGTGCTGGCTTTATATACAACTTTGGCAGGAAGCAAGATGGCCGACGTGAAACATCAAGATCCATGTTAACTAAGGGCAAGTCTAAGGGCAAGAAAAACAGATTCCAGGACTAGATACTGACAATAATGCACAGGAGTTATCTTGTCTGTAAAATAGCACAGTGCTTCAACAATTACAAACTCAGAATCTGTCTCACAAGCAACTTTACACAATAAAACATATATAGATGCTACTCTGCATATAACCTCCCTGGCCTTTACTACGCAGGCCACACGGCTACCATGCACTAACTACTGAAGCCTGCACTAGGCCCTAACAGGTGCACCAAACAGGAACAAACTCACGGTGATGTTGGGGACACAGGTACAGTCTCAGGGGGCCCCCGAAGTCCAAAACGGTGGTGCGCACGGATTCCTGTCAGCTCTGCAAAGCGTGGTCTTCTCCTTGCTCCTGGAAACCATAAGTCCCCTTCTCAGTATCTTCGTGGCTTCACAAACCAGCACAGAACAGCCACCCTTTGCTGTAATTGGGAAAGTCTATTTAACAAACGCAGTTCGTCTCAAGCTGTGTAATCTTTCTTGCAGCCAACAACTCTTCCTTGTAGACAGAACAGCACAAACTTCTCTCAGTTCCCTCTGAAACTTTCCCTCCACACGCTGCTTCAGCTCCACCCCTGCACACAGCCCTGACCAGTTCATAGCAAACATAAGAGCAGGAGAGAACAGCAGAACATACCATCTCACCAGACAAGGGGATGCAGTGTTGTGAATTCTGCTCTTGGGCTCCCTCCGGTGGTTGTTGATGGTAATGCAGTTATTCCTGAGCAGCAGTCTTGGACAGGTGTTTCTGCTAATTGCAATTCTGACTGGGGTATTTAGCTGTGCAGGACTCATTAGTCCTTGCCAGTAGTCAATATTCCTTTGGAAGTGTTGGTCCTCTGCTTGGCCTCTCCTGCTTGCTGCCAATTCAGCTAAGATAAGTGTTTGCTTCATTTTTTTAGACACACTGCTGTGTGTTTATTTTCTGTGCTTTTCTTGTTTCTATTTTGTTCCTGCTAGACTGTGCCTGATGTTTTTCTCAGTCTAGTTGGACTCGCTGGAGTCGCAGATATACTCTCCACATCTTTAGTGCTGGGTTTTCCATGGTTGTAAGTACATAATCCTGTTTTGGATTGGAAGTCCATGTCTGTGACTAGTTGGAGTTGTCAGGGGGTTCATAATGATGTTCCTCTGATGTCTATCGCCCCTTCTCCCTCTTCTGAAATTCCGGAGTTTTTGTCTGATTTTCAGGATGTATTCGATGAGCCCAAGTCCAGTTTCCTTCCACCCCACAGGGACTGCGATTGTGCTATTGACTTGATTCCAGGCTGTAAGTTTCCTAAGGGCCGACTTTTCAACCTGTCTGTACCTGAACATACCGCCATGCGGAGCTATATTAAGGTGTCTTTGGAGAAAGGGCATATTCGGCCATCTTCTTCACCGTTGGGAGCGGGGTTCTTTTTTGTTGCTAAAAAAGATGGTTCCTTAAGACCCTGTATTGATTATCGCCTCTTGAATAAGATCACGGTCAAGTTTCAATATCCTTTACCTTTGCTTTCCGATTTGTTTGCTAGGATTAAGGGAGCTAGTTGGTTTACTAAGATTGACCTTCGGGGGGCTTATAATCTTGTTCGTAATAAGCAGGGTGATGAATGGAAAACTGCGTTTAACACGCCCAAGGGCCATTTTGAATACCTTGTGATGCCATTCGGACTCTCTAATGCTCCATCTGTTTTTCAGTCCTTCATGCATGATATCTTCCGGGATTATCTTGATAAATTCCTGATTGTCTATTTGGACGATATTTTGTTTTTTTCCGATGATTGGGAGTCTCATGTGCAGCAGGTCAGGATGGTATTTCAGATCCTTCGTGACAATGCCTTGTTTGTGAAAGGGTCTAAGTGTCTTTTTGGGGTGCAGAAGGTTTCCTTTTTGGGCTTTATTTTTTCTCCCTCGTCTATAGAGATGGATCCGGTTAAGGTTCAGGCCATTCATGATTGGATTCAGCCTACATCCGTGAAGAGCCTTCAGAAATTTTTGGGTTTTGCTAATTTTTATCGCCGTTTCATTGCTAATTTTTCCAGCGTGGTTAAACCCTTGACTGATTTGACGAAGAAGGGCGCTGATGTGGCGAATTGGTCCCCTGCGGCTGTCTCTGCCTTTCAGGAACTTAAGCATCGTTTTACTTCTGCTCCTGTGTTGCGTCAATCGGAAGTTTCTCTTCCGTTTCAGGTTGAGGTTGACGCTTCTGAGATTGGGGCAGGGGCTGTTTTGACTCAGAGGGATCCTGTTGGTTCCTTAATTAAACCGTGTGCCTTCTTTTCCCGTAAGTTTTCGCCTGCTGAACGCAATTATGATGTCTGCAATCGGGAGTTGTTGGCTATGATGTGGGCGTTTGAGGAGTGGCGACATTGGCTTGAGGGAGCTAAGCACCGTATTGTGGTCTTGACCGATCATAAGAATCTGATTTCCCTCGAGTCTGCCAAACGGTTGAATCCTAGACAGGCTCGATGGTCCTTGTTTTTTTCTCGTTTTGATTTCGTGGTCTCGTACCTTCCGGGTTCTAAGAATATTAAGGCTGATGCCCTCTCTAGGAGTTTTTTGCCTGATTCTCCTGAGGTCTTGGAACCAGTCGGTATTTTGAAGGAAGGGGTGGTCCTTTCTGCCGTTTCTCCTGATTTACGACGGGTGCTTCAGAAATTTCAGGCTGACAAACCTGATCGTTGTCCTGTGGGGAAGCTGTTTGTTCCTGACAGATGGACTAGTAGAGTGATTTCTGAGGTTCACTGTTCTGTGATGGCTGGTCATCCTGGCATTTTTGGTACCAGAGACTTGATTGGTAGGTCATTTTGGTGGCCTTCTTTATCGCCAGTAGTCAATGTTCCTTTGGAAGTGTTGGTCCTCTGCCTGGCCTCTCCTGCTTGCTGCCAATTCAGCTAAGATAAGTGTTTGCTTCATTTTTTTAGACACACTGCTGTGTGTTTATTTTCTGTGCTTATCTTGTTTCCATTTTGTTCCTGCTAGACTGTGCCTGATGTTTTTCTCAGTCTAGTTGGACTCGCTGGAGTCGCAGATATACTCTCCACATCTTTAGTTAGGTGGTGGAGTTTTTGTATTTTTCTGCTGTGGATATTTTGTAGTTTTTTATGCTGACCGCATAGTATCCTGTACTATCCTTTCCTATCTAGGTAGAAGTGGCCTCCTTTGCTTATCCCTGTTTTCTGTCTGCGTGTGTCTTTTCCTCTCCTACTCACAGTCATTATTTGTGGGGGGCTACCTGTTGTGAATTCTGTGGCTGAGTTCACTTCTGTGGTCACAAGTGGTATTGCAGTCTCTGGGCTTCCTCCCTCAGGTGTTTTGGTGAGCTCGTTGGCTGCCTTGCTATTTAGCTCCACCTGAGTCTGTCTTCCTTGCTCCTTGTCAATGTTCCAGTGTTGGATCTGAGCTACTGCATCTTTCCTTGGGCCTGCTGCTCTGCTAGATAAGTGCTTCTAGTTTGTTTTCTGTTTTTTCTGTCCAGCTTGCTATTAACTTTTGCTGGAAGCTCTGAGAAGCAAAGGGGTGCACCGCCGTGCTGTTAGTTCGGCACGGTGGGTCTTTTTGCCCCTTTGCGTGGTTTTCGTTTTAGGGTTTTTTGTAGACTGCATAGTTCTCTTTGCTATCCTCGCTCTGTCTAGAATATCGGGCCTCACTTTGCTGAATCTATTTCATTCCTACGTTTGTCTTTTCATCTTGCTAACAGTCATTATATGTGGGGGGCTGCCTATTCCTTTGTGGTATTTCTCTGAGGTAAGTCAGGCTTGTATTTCTATCTTCAGGCTAGTCAGCTCCTCAGGCAGTGCCGAGTTGCATAGGTAGTGATAGGCGCAATCCACTGCTGCTTATAGTTGTGTGAGGATAGATCAGGTACTGCAGTCTACAGAGATTCCACGTCTCAGAGCTCGTCCTATTGTTTTTGGTTATTGCCAGATCTCTGTATGTGCGCTGATTACTGCACGCTGTGTTGCCTGATTGCCAGCCATAACAGTACAAGGAGCCCCAGCAATGATTCCCAATAGAGGGAAAAAAGAAATCCTGACATCATTTTTTTTTCTTAGCTCTGTCTTCAGTCTTTTTTTTCCCTAGACATTAGAGTGCTTCAGGACACAGCTGTGGACATGGATATTCAGGCTCTGTGCTCCTCAATGGATAATCTCGTTGTAAATGTACAAAAGATTCAAGATACTATTGATCAGAAATCGATGCTAGAACCAAGAATTCCGATTCCTGATTTGTTTTTTGGTGACAGAACTAAGTTCCTGAGCTTCAGAAATAATTGTAAGCTATTTTTGGCCTTGAAACCTCATTCTTCTGGTAATCCTATTCAACAGGTTTTGATTATTATTTCTTTTTTGCGCGGCGACCCACAGGACTGGGCGTTTTCTCTTGCACCAGGAGATTCTGCATTGAGTAATGTTGATGCATTTTTCCAGGCGCTGGGATTGCTTTACGATGAGCCTAATTCAGTGGATCAAGCTGAGAAAAATCTGCTGGCTTTATGCCAGGGTCAGGATGATGTAGAAGTATATTGTCAGAAATTTAGGAAGTGGTCAGTACTCACTCTGTGGAATGAATCTGCACTAGCGGCTTTGTTCAGAAAGGGTCTCTCTGAAGCTCTTAAGGATGTAATGGTGGGATTTCCTATGCCTGCTGGTTTGAATGAGTCTATGTCCTTGGCCATTCAGATCGGTCGTCGCTTGCGCGAGCGTAAATCTGTGCACCATCTGGCGGTATTGTCTGAGAGTAAACCTGAGCCTATGCAGTGCGACAGGACTATGACTAAAGTAGAACGGCAAGAACACAGACGTCTGAACAGACTGTGTTTCTATTGTGGTGATTCTACTCATGCTATTTCTAATTGTCCTAAACGCACTAGGCGGTTCGATAGCTCTGCCGTTATTGGTACTGTACAGTCCAAATTCCTTTTGTCCATTACCTTAATGTGCTCTTTGTCATCGTATTCTGTCATGGCGTTTGTGGATTCAGGCGCTGCCCTGAATCTGATGGATTTGGATTATGCTAAACGTTGTGGATTTTTCTTGGAGCCTTTGCGGTGTCCTATTCCATTGAGAGGAATTGATGCTACACCTTTGGCCAAGAATAAGCCTCAGTACTGGGCCCAGCTGACCATGTGCATGGCTCCTGCACATCAGGAAGTTATTCGCTTTCTGGTACTGCATAATTTGCATGATGTGGTCGTGTTGGGGTTGCCATGGCTACAAACCCATAATCCAGTATTGGATTGGAACTCTATGTCGGTAACCAGCTGGGGTTGTCAGGGAGTACATGGTGATGTTCCATTTTTGTCTATTTCGTCATCCATTCCTTCTGACATCCCAGAGTTCTTGTCTGACTTTCAGGATGTATTTGAAGAGTCCAAGTCTGATGCCCTACCTCCGCATAGGAATTGTGATTGTGCTATCGATTTGATTCCTGGTAGTAAATTCCCTAAGGGTCGTTTATTTAATTTGTCCGTACCTGAACACACCGCTATGCGCAGTTATGTGAAGGAGTCCCTGGAGAAGGGACATATTCGCCCATCGTCGTCACCATTGGGAGCAGGGTTCTTTTTTGTAGCCAAGAAGGATGGTTCGCTAAGACCGTGTATTGATTACCGCCTTCTTAATAAGATCACTGTTAAGTTTCAGTATCCCTTGCCATTGATTTCTGACTTGTTTGCTCGGATTAAGGGGGCTAGTTGGTTTACTAAGATTGATCTTCGTGGTGCGTATAATCTGGTGAGAATCAGGCAGGGAGATGAATGGAAAACGGCATTTAATACGCCCGAGGGTCATTTTGAGTATCTGGTGATGCCGTTTGGACTTGCCAATGCTCCATCTGTTTTTCAGTCTTTTATGCATGACATTTTCCGTGAGTATCTGGATAAATTCTTGATTGTTTACTTGGATGACATTTTGATCTTCTCAGATGATTGGGAGTCTCATGTGAAGCAAGTCAGAATGGTTTTCCAGGTACTGCGTGCTAATTCCTTGTTCGTGAAGGGATCAAAGTGTCTCTTCGGTGTGCAGAAAGTTTCATTTTTGGGGTTCATCTTTTCCCCTTCTACTATCGAGATGGATCCGGTTAAGGTTCAGGCCATCCAGGATTGGACTCAGCCGACATCTCTAAAAAGTCTGCAGAAATTCCTGGGCTTTGCTAATTTTTATCGTCGCTTCATCTGTAATTTTTCTAGCATTGCCAGACCATTGACCGATTTGACCAAGAAGGGTGCTGATTTGGTTAATTGGTCTTCTGCTGCCGTGGAAGCTTTTCAGGAGTTGAAGCGTCGTTTTTGCTGTGCCCCTGTGTTGTGTCAACCTGATGTTTCTCTTCCGTTCCAGGTCGAGGTTGATGCTTCTGAGATTGGTGCAGGGGCGGTTTTGTCACAGAGAGGTTCTGGTTGCTCAGTGTTCAAACCATGTGCTTTCTTTTCCAGGAAATTTTCTGCTGCTGAGCGTAATTATGATGTGGGCAACCGAGAGTTGCTGGCCATGAAGTGGGCATTCGAGGAGTGGCGTCATTGGCTTGAGGGTGCTAAGCATCGCGTGGTGGTATTGACTGATCATAAGAACCTTACTTATCTTGAGTCTGCCAAGCGCTTGAATCCTAGACAGGCCCGTTGGTCGTTATTTTTTGCTCGTTTTGATTTTGTGATTTCATACCTTCCGGGCTCTAAAAATGTGAAGGCGGATGCTCTGTCTAGGAGTTTTGTGCCCGACTCTCCGGGGTTATCTGAGCCGGCGAGTATCCTCAAGGAAGGAGTCATTGTGTCTGCCATCTCCCCTGATTTGCGGAGAGTGTTGCAGAAATTTCAGGCTAATAAACCTGATCGTTGTCCGGCCGAGAAACTGTTCGTCCCTGATAGGTGGACTAGTAAAGTTATCTCTGAACTTCATTGTTCGGTGCTGGCCGGTCATCCAGGAATCTTTGGTACCAGGGAGTTGGTTGCTAGATCCTTCTGGTGGCCATCTCTGTCACGGGATGTGCGTGCTTTTGTGCAGTCCTGTGGAATTTGTGCTAGGGCTAAGCCCTGCTGTTCACGTGCCAGTGGGTTGCTTTTGCCCTTGCCGGTCCCGAAGAGGCCTTGGACACATATTTCGATGGATTTCATTTCTGACCTTCCCGTTTCTCAAAAAATGTCGGTCATTTGGGTGGTCTGTGATCGCTTTTCTAAAATGGTCCATCTGGTGCCCTTGGTTAAATTGCCTTCCTCCTCTGATTTGGTGCCTTTGTTCTTCCAGCATGTGGTTCGTTTACATGGCATTCCTGAGAATATTGTTTCTGACAGAGGTTCCCAGTTTGTCTCGAGGTTCTGGCGAGCCTTTTGTGGTAGGATGGGCATTGACCTATCTTTCTCCTCGGCCTTCCATCCTCAGACTAATGGCCAGACCGAACGAACCAATCAGACCTTGGAAACATATCTGAGATGTTTTGTTTCCGCTGACCAGGATGATTGGGTGTCATTTTTGCCGTTGGCTGAGTTCGCCCTTAATAATCGGGCCAGCTCGGCTACCTTGGTCTCTCCATTTTTCTGCAATTCTGGGTTCCATCCTCGTTTCTCTTCAGGACAGGTTGAGTCTTCGGACTGTCCTGGTGTGGATTCTGTGGTGGACAGGTTGCAGCAGATCTGGACTCAGGTAGTGGACAATTTGACCTTGTCCCAGGAGAAGGCTCAGCTTTTCGCTAATCGCAGACGCCGTGTGGGACCCCGACTTCGTGTTGGGGATCTGGTTTGGTTATCTTCTCGTCATATTCCTATGAAGGTTTCCTCTCCTAAATTTAAACCTCGTTTTATTGGTCCGTATAGGATTTCTGAGATTCTCAATCCGGTGTCTTTTCGTCTGACCCTCCCAGACTCCTTTTCCATACATAATGTATTCCATAGGTCGTTGTTGAGGAGATACGTGGCACCTATGGTTCCATCTGTGGAGCCTCCTGCCCCTGTTTTGGTGGAGGGGGAATTGGAGTATATTGTGGAGAAGATTTTGGATTCTCGTGTCTCTAGACGGAAACTCCAGTATCTGGTCAAATGGAAGGGTTATGCTCAGGAAGATAATTCCTGGGTTTTTGCCTCTGATGTCCATGCCCCAGATCTTGTTCGTGCCTTTCATGTGGCTCATCCTGGTCGGCCTGGGGGTTCTGGTGAGGGTTCGGTGACCCCTCCTCAAGGGGGGGGTACTGTTGTGAATTCTGTGGCTGAGTTCACTTCTGTGGTCACAAGTGGTATTGCAGTCTCTGGGCTTCCTCCCTCAGGTGTTTTGGTGAGCTCGTTGGCTGCCTTGCTATTTAGCTCCACCTGAGTCTGTCTTCCTTGCTCCTTGTCAATGTTCCAGTGTTGGATCTGAGCTACTGCATCTTTCCTTGGGCCTGCTGCTCTGCTAGATAAGTGCTTCTAGTTTGTTTTCTGTTTTTTTTCTGTCCAGCTTGCTATTAACTTTTGCTGGAAGCTCTGAGAAGCAAAGGGGTGCACCGCCGTGCTGTTAGTTCGGCACGGTGGGTCTTTTTGCCCCTTTGCGTGGTTTTCGTTTTAGGGTTTTTTGTAGACTGCATAGTTCTCTTTGCTATCCTCGCTCTGTCTAGAATATCGGGCCTCACTTTGCTGAATCTATTTCATTCCTACGTTTGTCTTTTCATCTTGCTAACAGTCATTATATGTGGGGGGCTGCCTATTCCTTTGGGGTATTTCTCTGAGGTAAGTCAGGCTTGTATTTCTATCTTCAGGCTAGTCAGCTCCTCAGGCAGTGCCGAGTTGCATAGGTAGTGATAGGCGCAATCCACTGCTGCTTATAGTTGTGTGAGGATAGATCAGGTACTGCAGTCTACAGAGATTCCACGTCTCAGAGCTCGTCCTATTGTTTTTGGTTATTGCCAGATCTCTGTATGTGCGCTGATTACTGCACGCTGTGTTGCCTGATTGCCAGCCATAACAGCTACCTATCCTTTGGGGAGCTACTCTGAGGCAAGAGAGTTTTCCTATTTCCATCTTTAGGGATATTTAGTCCTTAGGCTGTGTCGAGGTGTCTAGGTCTGGTTAGGCACACCCCACGGCTACTTCTAGTTGCGGTGATAGAATCAGGGTTTGCGGTCAGTAAAGTTACCACTGCTCCAGCGAAGGTCATTTCATGCTGCTCCAAGGCCACCTGATCATAACAATGCAGCCTCTTAAAGTGACAGCGTGTTTCTTATTGTCCATAACAGCACCACCCTCTAACAGCATTGTAAAAATATTGGCTGTGTCAGTGGTAGACAGTAGTAGAAAAGTGCCAGAACGAGTGTGTGCGTGCGTGCGTGTGTTGATGTGTGAGAGGTTTCTGCAGGGTGTGTGTTTGCCACTTGACTTGAGAGGCAGGTGAAGAGGTCGGGGATGAGAAAGTGAGTAGATGATGGTTAGATAAGAGCAGAGGTGATGATGTGAGGTTAAATAGGGAACAGAGATGGCGAACATGAGGTCTATGGTATGTTGTGAGCTTGTTTCTGTTCATGTATTTATGTAGCAAACTAGGTTCTGTTTCAGTATCTATGTAGTAAGCTTGGTTCTGGTACCATATATGTAGTAAATATGGTTCTGATCCTGTATCTATGCAAACAACTTGATTCTGTTCCCTATTTATACAGTAAGCATGGTTATGCCCCCGTATCTATGTAGCAGCAAGCTTGCTTCTATTCCTGTATCTACAGTGCCTTGAAACAGTATTAATGCCCTGTGAACTTTTCCACTTTTTTCATGTTACACCCACAAGCTTAAATGTATTTTATTGAGATATTATGTACCAACACAAAGTAGCAAGTATTTGTGAAGTGTAAAGGAAATTATACATGGTTTTCTAATTATTTAAATAATATAATTCTGAAAATTGTGTGAATTTGTATTCAGCCCCCTGTAGGTCTGATCCCCCTAAATACAATCCTTTGTGACTAATTGCTTCCAGAAGTCACTTAATTAGTAAATTGAGTCCACCTGTGTGCAATTTATTCTCAGTATAACTACAGCTGTTCTGTGAAGGCCTCAGAGGTTTGTTTTCGAATATTACGGATCAAACAGCATGATGAAATCAAAGAACACACCAGGCAGGTGAGTAAGAAAGTTGTGGAGAAGAGTAAAGCCAAGTTAGAAAATAAAAAATAGCCCAAGCTCTGAATATCTCACCGCGCATTGTTCAATCCATCATCCAAAAATGGAAGGAGTATTGCAAAATTACAAACCTACCAAGGCATGGCCATCCACCTAAACTGACTCCCCAAGGAAGGAGAGCGCTACTTAGTGAAGCAGGCAAGAGGCCCATGATCACTCTGGAACAGCTGCAGAGATCCATCGCTCTAGGTGAGAGAGTCTGTCCACAGGATAACTAGTAGTCGTATACTCTGCAAATCTGGCCTTTATGAAACAGTGGCAAGAAGAAAGCCATTTTTGAAAGCAAGCCAAAAGAAGTCCTATTTGCAGTTTGCTTTTCTTCATAGGGACAGGAAAGCTGGTCAGAGTTGATGGAAAGATGGATGGAGCTATGTACAGAACAATCCTGGAGGAAAACCTGTTAGACGCCTCCATCCAATCTCACTGAGCTAGTCAGACAAAGCCAGGTAAGCAGCAGAGAGGGAACGAAGTACCAGAGGTCACAGCAATACATGTGGGCAGAAACAAGCCAAAGAAGTCATAGCCGATCGGGAGCAGGAAAGCCAGAGACGCAAGACAGTCAAACAGGTCAGAGGACAAGCCGAGTCAAATACCAAGGGGTCACAACACGGGGAGCGAGTACTATAATGGGCGAAGTCACAGGGGAACACAGTAATGGAACCTAGGTAAATGGGCAGAGGACAAAGCAGGGTTCCAGATTTATATTATATTTTTTAAATATTTTGAAAACCATGTAACATTTCATTTACAATTACCGTACTTTGTGTCGGTAATTGCAGGGCCGGTGTCAGCACCCGGCGTACCCGGGCAAGTGCCAGGGCCCTGGCGAGACAGGGGGGCCCATTCAGGGCGGCGTTAGGGGCAGGCAGCTACCTAGGGCCCCCGCTCCCCCAGGGGCCCTCAGCTAGCGGCACATCACGCAGCCGCTATGGGGCCTCTGTGAGGCAGGGGGGCCCACCTGTCGCCAGCACCAACTCCCTTGCCGCCGCATTGAACTATACCGGCATCTGCCGGTAAAGTTCAAAGCAAATGATGGAGGAGAAAGCGTCACCTGACGCTCCCTCTCCCATCATTCCCCACTCTGACACGGCCGCTGCGCGATGACGTCATCGCGCACTCGCTGAGTGTCCGGCAGTGCAGCGGCAGCCACCAAGACCGGAGCAGGGAGCAGCACGGGCACGTTGAGAGGTGAGGAGTGTTTTTTTTTTGTAACTATAACAGTGAGTACTGGACTATGGGGCCATTCTTGGAGGGAGGGGGGCTGTGCTGTATACTACATGTCTGTCCTATATACTACATGGCTGTGTTATATACGTGGGCTGTGCTATATGCTATATGGACTGTTATATGCTACGTGGGCTGTGCTATATACTACATGGCTGTTCTATATACTACATGGGCCGTGTTATATGCTATGTGGCTGTGCTATATACTATATGGGCTGTTATATGCTACATGGGCTGTGCTATATACTACATGGCTGTTCTATATACTACGTGGGCCGTGTTATATACTACGTGGGCTGTGTTATATAATATGTGGCTGTGCTATATACTATATGGGCTGTTATATGCTACGTGGGCTGTGCTATATACTACGTGGGCCGTGTTATATACTACGTGGGCTGTGTTATATAATATGTGGCTGTGCTATATACTATATGGGCTGTTATATGCTACGTGGGCTGTGCTATATACTACGTGGCTGTGTTATAAACTACGTGGGCTGTGTTTTATACTACATGGCTGTGTTATATGCGATCATGAATCGTGGTATGTGATAAAGGATGGGGGCCCACTGAGACTCTTTCGCCCAGGGCCCTCAAAAACCTGGAGCCGGCCCTGGGTAATTGCACATACTAAAGTTGGCAGTCTGAGACCCATTTGCTAGATTATACTGGTGCAGGAATTGCAACTTTTTTTTACTACTGTCTTTTTTACATCTATCTCAATAATAGGACAAATTAGGGTATAACGGGGTCAGCTGCTCAAGCCAGAGACAGGAACTATAAGGCTACTTTCACACTTGCGTCATTTGGGCTACGTCGCATTGCGTCGTCTTGGAGAAAAAACGCATCCTGCAAAGCTGCCCGCAGGATGTGTTTTTTCTCCATAGACTTGTATTAGCGACGCATTGCGAAGTATGGCCACACGTCGCATCCGTCGTGCGACGGATGCCTTGTGTTTTGGCAGCCACGACGCACAAAACAAAAGTTCAATCTAACGTTTTTTTGTGCATCGAGTTCGCCACTTTTGACCGGGCATGCGCGGCCGAAACTCCGCCCCCTCCTCCCCGGAACTCAAAATGGGCAGCAGATGCATTGTAAAACTGCATCCGCTGCCTACGTTGTGCTACATTTAACACACTGTCCATCGGTACGTCAGGCCGACGGTTTGCGACAGCCCCATACCGACGCAAGTGTGAAAGTAGCCTAACTGACACTGCTTGCAGGTAACAGCGGACTGAAATAGCCAGACAGACCCCAAAACAAGACAGAGAAGATTAACTCCCGCATGACCATTCTGGGAAGAGAATAATCAGAAACAAACCTCGGACTGGATCATGACAGACTCTAGATGTGCAGCAGTAATTGCAGGGAACAGTGGTCCTACAAAGTATTGACTCAGGGGAGCTGAATACAAATGCAAGTCAAAATTTCCAGATTTATATTATATTTTTTTTAATATTTTGAAAACCATGTAACATTTCATTTACAATTACCGTACTTTGTGTCGGTAATTGCACATACTAAAGATGGCAGTCTGAGACCCATTTGCTAGATTATACTGGTGCAGGAATTGCAACTTTTTTACTTTTGTCTTTTTTACATCTATCTCAATAAATGTTAATAAATCTGTGTTTTTAACACTAGAAGACCCAGAAATTTCGAGCTCCAAAGGTAGAAATGTTAAATGACCCCTCTCTGGGGCTTCTAGTATTAACGGCTGATCCTGAAGCTGGAAATGCTTTTCTTTATAACCTTGACACCATGAGCCCTTATGAACTATAATAACACACCACCATCCCTAATGACTGACAACATCCACTGCTTTCCCCCTGCTTTCCCCCTTGTAAACTATAACCACCATATTTTCACAACTTCATGCTGTCGCCTCTCCACCATATAGAATGAGGTCCCCACAGCTATTTATACTGTATATATAGTACAGAGCAAATGTTTGGGCACGCCTTATCATTTAAAGATGTTTCTGTATTTTCATGACTATGAAAATTGTACATTCACACTGAAGGCATCAAAACTATGAATTAACACATGTGGAATTATATACTTAACAAAAAAGTGTGAAACAACTGAAATGATGTCTTATATTCTACGTTCTTCAAAGTAGCCACCTTTTGCTTTGATGACTGCTTTGCACACTCTTGGCATTCTCTTGATGAGCTTCAAGAGGTAGTCACTGGGAATGTTCTTCCAACAATCTTGAAGGAGTTCCCAGAGATGCTAAGCACTTGTTGGCCCTTTTGCCTTCACTCTGTGGTCCAGCTCACCCCAAACCATCTCGATTGGGTTCAGGTCCGGTGACTGTGGAGGCCAGGTCATCTGGCGTAGCACCCCATCACTCTCCTCCTTGGTCAAATAGCCCTTACACAGCCTGGAGGTGTGTTTGGGGTCATTGTCCTGTTGAAAAATAAATGATGGTCCAACTAAACGCAAACCGAATGGAATAGCACGCTGCAGCAAGATGCTATGGTAGCCATGCTGGTTCAGTATGTCTTCAATTTTGAATAAATCCCCAACAGTGTCACCAGCAAAGCTTCCTCACACCATCACACCTCCTCCTCCATGCTTCACGGTGGGAGCCAGGCATGTAGAGTCCATCCGTTCACCTTTTCTGCCTCGCACAAAGACACGGTGGTTGGAACCAAAGATCTCAAATTTGGACTCATCAGACCAAAGCACAGATTTCCACAGGTCTAATGTCCATTCCTTGTGTTCTTTAGCCCAAACAAGTCTCTTCTGCTTGTTGCCTGTCCTTAGCAGTGGTTTCCTAGCAGCTATTTTATCATGAAGGCCTGCTGCACAAAGTATCCTCTTAACAGTTGTTGTAGAGATGTGTCTGCTGCTAGAAATCTGTGTGGCATTGACCTGGTCTCTAATCTGAGCTGCTGTTAACCTGGGATTTCTGAGGCTGGTGACTCAGATAAACTTATCCTCAGAAGCAGAGGTGACTCTTGGTCTTCCTTTCCTGGGGCGGTCCTCATGTGAGCCAGTTTCTTTGTAGCGCTTGATGGTTTTTGCCACTGCACTTGGGGACACTTTCAAAGTTTTCACAATTTTTCGGACTAACTGACCGTCATTTCTTAAAGTAGTTACACACTTTTTTGTTAAGTATGAAATTCCATATGTGTTAATTCATAGTTTTGATGCCTTCAGTGTGAATTTACAATTTTCATAGTCATAAAAATACAGAAAAATCCTTAAATGAGAAGGTGTGTCCAGACTTTTGCTCTGCACTGTATATATGTGTGTGTGTGTGTGTGTGTGTATATGTATATATATATATATATATATATATATATATATATATACACTGCCAAAAAAATAAAGGGAACACTTAAACAACAGAATATAGATCCAAGTAAATCAAACTTCTGTGAAATCAAACTGTCCACTTAGGAAGCAACATTGTTTGACAATCGATTTTCACATGCTGTTGTGCAAGTGGAATAAACAACAGATGGAAATTATTGGCAATTATCAAGACACACTCAATAAAGGAGTGGTTCTGCAGGTGGGGAACATAGACCACATCTCGGTACCAATGCTTTCTGGCTGATGTTTTGGTCAATTTTGAATGTTGGTTGTGCTTTCACACTCGTGGTAGCATGAGACGGAATCTACAACCCACAAGTGGCTCAGGTAGTGCAACTCATCCAGGATGGCACATCAATGCGAGCTGTGCCAAGAAGGTTTGCTGTGTCTGTCAGCGTAGTGTCCAGAGGCTGGAGGCAATACCAGGAGACAGGCCAGTACACCAGGAGATGTGGAGGGGGCCGTAGGAGGGCAACAAACCAGCAGCAGGACCGCTACCTCTGCCTTTGCGCAAGGAGGAACAGGAGGAGCACTGCCAGAGCCCTACAAAATGACCTCCAGCAGGCCACAAATGTGCATGTGTCTGCACAAACGGTTAGAAACCGACTCCATGAGGATGGTTTGAGTGCCAAACGTCCACAGGTGGGGGTTGGGCTCACAGCCCAACACCGTGCAGGACACTTGGCATTTGCCACATAACACCAGGATTGGCAAAATCGCCACTGGCGCCCTGTTCTCTTCACAGATGAAAGCAGGTTCATACTGAGCACGTGACAGACATGACAGAGTCTAGAGATGCCGTGGAGAGCGATCTGCTGCCTGAAATATCCTTCAGCATGACCAGATTGGCAGTGGGTCAGTAATGGTGTGGCATTTCTATGGAGGGCTGCACAGCCCTCCATGTGCTCGCCAGATGTAGCTTGACTGTCATTAGGTACCGACATGAGATTATCAGACCCTTTGTGAGACCATATGCTGGTGCGGTTGGCCCTGGGTTCCTCCTAATGCAGGACAATGCCAGACCTCATGTGGCTGGAGTGTGTCAGCTTTTCCTCAAGATGTAGGCATTGAAGCTATGGACTGGCCTGCCCGTTCCCTAGACCTGAATCCAATTGAGCACATCTGGGACATCTTGTCTCGCACCATCTACCAATGTCACGTTGCACCACAGACTGTCCAGGAGTTGGGGGATGCTTTAGTCCAGGTCTGGGAGGAGATCCCTCAGGAGACCATCCACCGCCTCATCAGGAGCATGCCCAGGCATTATACAGTAGGGGGGTCATACAGGAACGTGGAGGCCACACACAATACTGAGCATCTTTTTCTTGTCATGAGGCATTTCCACTGAAGTTGGATCAGCCTGTAATTTGATTTTCCACTTTGATTTTGAGTATCATTCCAAAGCCAGACCTCCGTGGGATAATCATTTTGATTTACGTTGATAATTGTTATGCTTTATTGTTCTGAACACATTCCACTATGCAATGAATACAAATTTGCAACTGGAATATTTCATTCAGAGATATCTAGGATGTGGTATTTTAGTGTTTCCTTTATTTTTAAAACGATGAGTCAATGACAGAGAACTGATGTATGTAAATGCTCGTGTTAAAAACGCATATCCTATGGATGTTATATGGTTACTAGATGCGAGGAATTTGCGTCATCGCATTGCAAATGGATTACACACGGACCACCACATGGAGAACATTGGTGTGATTCTCGGCCATCAAAGTCGGATCGATATTTTTTTTTTATACGTTGAGTGTAACTCCGGCCATAGATTGTCTGTCTGGGATAGTGATTGTCTGTTAGTAATGACATAAGCGATTGCCAGTAAGCGTTTGTCCTTTAGTGACAGTATTATGCAATTGTTTGTAAGCGATTGTCCTTTAGGGGCACAATGAAGCGAGTGGGACAGATTTGGGGGTCAGAGCTGCAGGACTATGCCCCCAGTACTGCTCACCACAGCTCTCCCCTCCACCCGATGCCACACGCGCAGGTCCCGGCTGCTCCATGCACATATTTGGGGCGTATATTTAGGGGGTCAGATCTGTAGGACTATGCCCCCAGCACTGCTCTCCCCTCCACCTGATGCCATGTGCACAGGTCCCGGCTGCTCCATGCACATACAGCTCTGGCAAAAATTAAGAGACCACAGCAAAATGTTCAGTTTGTCTGATTTTTCTCTTTATAGGTATATTTTTGAGTAAGGCTAGGGTCACATTGCGTTAGTGCAATCCGTTTAGCGCTAGCGGATTGCGCTAACGCAATGTTTTCTATGGGGCTGCGGTCGGGGTCGCGGTAACGTTCCCGCTCTCGCAGATCCCCGATCTGCGAGAGCGGGGAACGGACCGCGGGCGCGCCTCGGACGCTGCAAGCAGCGTCCGCAGCGCGCCAGGAATCACCGGCGCGTCGCTGGCGCGTGCCGAACATGGCACGCGCTAGTGAAGCGCGTTCCCATTAGCTTGAATGGGCGCGTTAACGGCCGTGTTGCACGGCGTTAATTTCGCCGTGCAACGCTGTCCGTTTAACGCGGTCCCATAACGCAATGGGAACCCAGCCTAAAATGTAAATTGTTATTTTATTATAGAAACTTCGGACAACATGTCTCTGAATTTCCAAGCAATAAATTTTGTATTTTTTTTTTTGAAAAGGAGAAATGGTCAATATTAGAAAAAAAACCAGTGCTTTCAGACCTCAAATAATGCAAAGAAAACAAGTCCATAATCATTTTTTAACAACAATACTAATTTTTTTTTAACTCGGAGTGTTCAGAAATCAATATTTTGTGGAATAACCATGATTTTTAATCACAGCTTTCATGCGTCTTGGCATGCTTTCCACCAGTCTTTCACACTGCTCCTGGTGCAAAAATGTAAGCAGTTCTTCTTTGTTTGATGGCTTGTGACTATCCATCATCCTTTTGATCACATTCCAGAGGTTTTCAATGGGGCTCAGGTCTGGAGATTGGGCTGCTCATGACAGCGTTTTGTTGTGGTGGTCTCTTAATTTTTTGCCAGAGCTGTATTTGGGGAGTATATTTGGGGAGTATATTTGGGGGTGGGGGGGAGGGGGGCCGATCTGCAGGACTTTGCCCCAGGCACTGCTCTCCCCTCCACCTGCTGCTCCATGCACATATTTGGGGGTATAGCTGGGGGGGGCAGATCTGCAGGACTTTTCCCCAGGCACTGCTCTCCCCTCCACCTGCTGCTCCATGCACATATTTGGGGGTATAGCTGGGGGGGGGGGGGCAGATCTGCAGGACTTTGCCCCAGGCACTGCTCTCCCCTCCACCTGCTGCTCCATGCACATATTTGGGGGTATAGCTGGGGGGGGCAGATCTGCAGGACTTTTCCCCAGGCACTGCTCTCCCCTCCACCTGCTGCTCCATGCACATATTTGGGGGTATAGCTGGGGGGGGGGGGGGGCAGATCTGCAGGACTTTGCCCCAGGCACTGCTCTCCCCTCCACCTGCTGCCATGTGCACGGGTCCCGGCTGCTCCATGCACATATTTGGGGGTATAGTTGGGGGGGGGGGGCAGATCTGCAGGACTATGCCCCCAGCACTGCTCTGCCCTCCCCTCCACCTGCTGCCATGTGCACAGGTCCCGGTGCCCCTTGCCCACCCTCCGCACGGTGATGGCAGGAGGTGCCGGGCCAGTGCTGGTGGGTGAGGGCTTTGCTGCACATGGGGAGGTGCTGCATCTGACAGCTCCCAGGACCTGAGGGGGAGGAGACAGGACAGTCCCGGGTAAGAACATGCAGCCTCGCCGCCTCCACAAGCGCTCCGTGCTGGGCACTATGCTGGGCACGGTGAGGGCTTCCTGTGGCATGAAGGAGGCGCTGCCGGCGCTGGGCACGGGGTCATCCGCAGGGCACGGACGTGGCGAGGAGGAGGACGAGGAGCTGGATGTTGTGCAGGACGAGCAGGCACACCGATCCTCATGCCCCCGGTGTGTGCGGTGCCAGGTAGGTGCCAGCAGGAGAATGCGCTGGAGTGGGCGTGCTCGGTAGCCATGTGCTGCAGCAGGCTGCTTGTTTCTCTGCTTGTAACAAAGGAAACTAGTTCTCACCGTGCAGAGAAATGTCTCCAGATTTACTGATCTGCACCTAATGAGGCTTTGTGCTGCCGCTGCCCCTCCATCACTGCCAGGGAAGCAACACATGCCCTGGTGAGGGCACCCGCAGGTGAGCGCCATGCAGCACTGGCACAGGGCTCACACACCCCCTTCTCTGGAGAGAAGCACGTGCCCTGGTGATGGCTTCAGCTGTCAGTGCCCCCAGACCTGGTGCCAGGCTACAATGCTGCCCTCCCCTGAAGCATGTGGGGGCTTTGTGTGACAGCAGCCCCCCCGGGAGTCACCTGTGCCCGGGGGCTGCCTGACAAAGGCTGTACAGTATGTACACCATCTGTCGGTGTATGTGTGACGGGCATCGGATGCACCAAATGTCCCATAAACAAAGCAATTAATGGCAGTGACGACAACGCCTGCCAATCTAATGACATCCACAGCGGTCGATGCCCCTCACATCCACTCGGCTGTCAAGTTGATAAAATGCCGACATGAATGCAAATAACAATAAAAGGCTAAAACACCTGAATGACATTCTCAGTGTGGTGGGCGATATCTGATGTGCGGGTCCTATAGACGTGATGCCAGGATTGTGTGCAGCACTATTGTGTGTGCCAGCGTCTCTCCGTGTGTGGTCAGTGTAGGCATGTGTCACAGTGTAGTGTGTGGCTAATGAGGGGGCTTTGTGTGACACTGGCACCTCTGGGAGTCACCTCTGGGCACAGGGTTACTGTAACAAAGGCGAGCAGTGCTGGGTATAGTGCTTGGCACCACCGCCATCTCTCATGTCATAAATATCCCTCTCACAGGGAGAACTGCCATCATAATAGAAGTGAGGAGTAAATGCACGGAGTGGGTGTGACGGGAACACGGAGCTCGTGCGACTGTTGTGTCAGTGGAAGGACCACACTGGAGAGAAGCTGCGTAACAAAGGAAAGGCCCAGTATATACTCCATACAGGGCTGTGTGCTGAGCGCGGGGCTGAGCTCGCTGGACCGACACAGCCTCAACTTCTCCTCTTCCTCTTCTACCTATACTTCTAACCATTTTTTCTATTCCTCTTCTTAATCTTCTTATTTTTCCTCTTCTACTTCTTCATCTTCCTATATTTCCTTCTTCTTCTGCTTCATCTTCCTATTTTTCCTCTTCTTCTTAATCTTCTTCCTATTTTTCATCTTTGTCTTCCTCTTCTTCTTCCTCCTCCTCTTCTTCAACTTTCTATCTTTCCTCTTCTCCTTCTTCATCTTCCTATTTTTCATCTTTGTCTTCCTCTTCTTCCTATTTTTCCTCTTCATCTTCCTTTTCTTCTTCTTCCTCCTCTTCTTCCTCCTCCTCTTCTTCCTATTTTTCCTCTTCATCTTCCTTTTCTTCTTCCTCCTCTTCTTCTTCCTATTTTCCTCATCTTCCTTTTCTTCTTGTTCCTCCTCTTCTTCTTCCTCCTCCTCCTCTTCTCCTTCTTCCTATTTTCCCCTTCTTCTCTCCTAGGTTCCATCTATTTCTGAAATAGACCACTCGATTACGTCCTACCCTGGTTGTCACTCAGCTTTCCCAGATATAAAAGTAAAAATGACTGAAGGAATCTTGAATTTTCCCCAAAATACAAATATGTAAGCAATGATCATCTACCAATAAAGGATACAGGTTTGAGGGCATTTGTTGATATAAGTGGAATTTCCATTATGAACCCTCTGTGACAAGGAGGGGCATAAAACAAAGAAGAGGGGTCTGACTGCTGCCGCAGATCCCTCAACCACTTGTAGCAGGAGGACATGATGATGTTTTCCACCAAATTCTTTCCATATCGGTGGGTTGATTATCTACACCTTAGTGTGCCCCTTATGAAGAGGGAAAGCTTGCAAAGGTTCTTACTTTCTGTGAGGGTCTTTGCCGGGGTCCCATAATAGCCGCACAGACTGCCTCTATTGTACATATGACCTTGTGACATATTATTATTGTCTCTTGTTTGTTATCGTGTGTCTTAAGGTACCGTCACACTAGACGATATCGCTAGCGATCCGTGACGTTGCAGCGTCCTCGCTAGCGATATCGTCCAGTGTGACAGGCAGCAGCGATCAGGCCCCTGCTGTGCTGTCGCTGGTCGGGGAAGAAAGTCCAGAACTTTATTTGGTCGCTGGACTCCCCGCAGACATCGCTGAATCGGCGTGTGTGACACCGATTCAGCGATGTCTTCACTGGTAACCAGGGTAAACATCGGGTAACTAAGCGCAGGGCCGCGCTTAGTAACCCGATGTTTACCCTGGTTACCATCCTAAAAGTAAAAAAAAACAACCACTACATACTTACCTACAGCTGTCTGTCCCCGGCGCTGTGCTCTGCACTCCTCCTGTACTGGCTGTGAGCGTCGGGCAGCCGGAAAGCAGAGCGGTGACGTCACCGCTCTGCTTTCCGGCCGCTGTGCTCACACAGACAGTACAGGAGGAGTGCAGAGCACAGCGCTGGAGGACAGACGGCTGTAGGTAAGTATGTAGTGGTTGTTTTTTTTTACTTTTAGGATGGTAACCAGGGTAAACATTGGGTTACTAAGCGCGGCCCTGCGCTTAGTTACCCGATGTTTACCCTGGTTACCGGCATCGTTGGTCGCTGGAGAGCTGTCTGTGTGACAGCTCTCCAGCGACCAAACAGCGACGCTGCAGCGATCCGGATCGTTGTCGGTATCGCTGCAGCGTCGCTTAGTGTGACGGTACCTTTAAGGTTTTGCACTAATTCAATTCCTCATTGTTAAATAGGTTATCTCACAAAACCTTATCACCTCACCACCGCTGATTAATGGGGGCCTGACCGATAATTAGAACAGAGATGCTGGGGGGCCCCTCGTCCTCCTACCTGCATGACCACAGACAGAGAAGGGACATGCTTCAGCATACAAGACATTTTGGAACTTTGTGGGAGCACTTTGGGTACGGCTCTTTTCTGTTCCCCATGACTGTGCCCCAAGGTATAAAGCTAAGTCTCTAAAGGCATGGATGGGTGAGTTTGGTGTAGAAGAACTTCACTGGTTGCACAGAGCCCCGACCTCATCCCCATCCAACACCTTTGGGACTAACTAGAACGGAGATTGTCAGTTTGGTGTAGGAGACAGTGTTTGGGGATGTTTTTCAGGGTTTGGACTAAGCCACTTAGTTCCAGTGAAATCTTAAACCTTTAGTTATAACAAGACAATTCTATGCCTCTGATTTTGTGGGAACAGTTTGGGTACGGCTCTTTTCTGTTCCCTATGACTGTGCACAAAGCGAGGTCCATACAGGCACGGTTGGGTGAGTCTGGTGTGGAGAAATGTGACCGGCCAAACAGAGCTCTGTCCTCAATCCCGACCAATGGAGACTGTGAGCCCGGCCCCCTTCTCCAACACCAGTGTCTGACCCCACAAATGCTCTTCTGGATGAATGGGGAAAAAGTCCCACATACACCATCCAAAATCTTATAGAAAGCCACCCCAGAAGTGTGAAAGCTGTTATAGGTCCAAAGGGGGGATCCAACTCCACACTAATGCCTATGGATTAGACTGGGAGGTCAGAAAAGTTCCTGTAGGTGAGATGTGTAGACGTCCCAATACTTTTGTCCATATATTGTATTTTCACCTCACCTCCAGGTTACCTGAAGACTGAACGATAAGGTCTTGGATAAGATAATAAAGGCGTCCATTGGACTTGTTCCTACCAGTCTTGTGAGTGCTTGAGCTTCGTATTCAGAATGGCTGTCCTGCAGAGTATAAGCTGCCTTCTGCAGCAGTCTGCTGCCTGTTATTATTATTATTATTATTATTATTTATTATAGCGCCATTTATTCCATGGCGCTTTACATGTGAGATAGTGGACTCTCATCTGCAGTTCTTACAGGATATGGATGCCTTCAGGCTATGGTTTTTTTTTTTTTAACTTACGGTACATATATGAATTTTGAGCTATAAATCACTTTTGCTAATGGAATCATTAAAAAATGTTCACCATTTCTCTTTTATTGCTTATCCTGCCTATTACTGGCTGCAGAATGAGTTATCTAAGAATCCTTCAGGGAGCTCACTCTGGCAGGAGAGGGTTTTTTTCCCTATTTTATCTTTCTTAGCTCCTGATTCATAATAACACACCACATCAAAACTGATCTGAACTTTGTAGTTTTAAATCAGCTGTGAGAAGCTCAGAAAAAGACAGAAGAACGAGATGAAAAAGAGTTATAAACTCCCCTGTCAGAACAACCGAGTGATGGATTCTCAGTTAAAAGGGTTGTCTCATGTTCTTCCATGGTTAGAATTGCTTTGTGCTTGTAAAAACAAGCAAATGAGAAAATTACTTGTTATTCTCAACAACGTACAGATTTAGTGCTACTGCGCGTTGTTGGTGCTGCAGAGGCAAAACGTTATGTAACAGCATCGGAGAGCACAGGGTTTGCACCATAAGTGCCACAATGCTGCTAGTATGACTGTCAATGAGGCATGGCGTGTAGTGCCCCCCTGGTATAGCGTTTAGTGCCCCCTGGCATGGTGTGTAGTGCCCCCTGGCATGGCATGTAGTGCCCCCTGGCATGGCGTGTAGTGCCCCCTGGTATAGCGTGTAGTGCCCCTTGGCATGGTGTGTAGTGCCCCCTGGCATGGCGAGTAGTGCCCCCTGGCATGGCGTGTAGTGCCCCCTGGTATAGCGTGTAATGCCCCCTGGTATAGCATGTAGTGCCCCCTGGCATGGCGTGTAGTGCCCCTGGTATAGCGTGTAGTGCCCACTGGCATGGCGTGCCCCCTGGTATGGCGTGCAGTGCCCCCTGGCATGGCATGTAGTGTCCCCTGGTATGGCATGTAGTGTCCCCTGGTATGGCGTGTATTGCCCCCTGGCATGGTGTGCAGTGCCCCCTGACATGGCGTGTAGTGCCCCCTGGTATAGCGTGTAGTGCCCACTGGCATGGTGTGTATTGCCCCCTGGCATGGCGTGTAGTGCCCCCTGGTATGGCGTGCAGTGTCCCCTGGTATGATGTGCAGTGTCCCCTGGTATGATGTGCAGTGTCCCCTGTTATGATGTGCAGTGCCCCTGGTATGGCGTGTAGTGCCCCCTGGTAGGGCGTGCAGTGCCCCCTGGTATGGCGTGTAGTGCCCCCTGGTATGGCGTGTAGTGCCCCCTGGTATGGCGTGCAGTGTCCCCTGGTATGATGTGCAGTGTCCCCTGGTATGATGTGCAGTGCCCCCTGGTATGGCGTGCAGTGTCCCCTGGTATGATGTGCAGTGTCCCCTGGTATGATGTGCAGTGCCCCCTGGTATGATGTGCAGTGTCCCCTGATATGATGTGCAGTGCCCCCTGGTATGGCGTGTAGTGCCCCCTGGTATGGCGTGCAGTGTCCCCTGGTATGATGTGCAGTGCCCCCTGGTATGGCGTGCAGTGTCCCCTGTTATGATGTGCAGTGCCCCTGGTATGGCGTGTAGTGCCCCCTGGTATGGCGTGCAGTGTCCCCTGTTATGATGTGCAGTGCCCCTGGTATGGCGTGTAGTGCCCCCTGGTATGGCGTGCAGTGTCCCCTGTTATGATGTGCAGTGCCCCTGGTATGACGTGCAGTGTCCCCTGGTATGATGTGCAGTGCCCCCTGGTATGGCGTGTAGTGCCCCCTGGTATGGCGTGCAGTGTCCCCTGGTATGGCGTGCAGTGCCCCCTGGTATGGCGTGCAGTGCCCCCTGGTATGGCGTGTAGTGCCCCCTGGTATGGCGTGTAGTGCCCCCTGGTATGGCGTGCAGTGTCCCCTGGTATGATGTGCAGTGTCCCCTGGTATGGCGTGCAGTGTCCCCTGGTATGGCGTGCAGTGTCCCCTGGTATGATGTGCAGTGCCCCCTGGTATGATGTGCAGTGTCCCCTGGTATGGCGTGCAGTGTCCCCTGGTATGATGTGCAGTGCCCCCTGGTATGGCGTGTAGTGCCCCCTGGTATGGCGTGCAGTGTCCCCTGGCATGGCGTGCAGTGCCCCCCGGCATGACATGTAGTGTCCCTGGTATGACATGTATTGCCCCCTGGCCGGTGTCATACAAAATCTTGTTCCTGCAGAGCTCCACATCCCAGCTTACAAAAGTTTAGTGTTTGGGCTCTCGCATAATCAATTTTTTCATGTTTTGAAAAATAGGTTCACTATGTACGAGTCCAAAGTATTGCACCATGGACAGTCATGGCCTAAAGTGTTTTCACCCTTGTTCCAGAAAATGAAGTATTTCTCCTAGAAAATTATTGCAATTACACGTGTTTTGTTATACACAGGTTTATTTCCTTTGTGTGTATTTGTGTTCCAGCACAAAAAACTGAGAAAAAAGGAAAAATGGACTAAAATTTCACATAAAACCCCCAAAATGGGCCTGATAAAACTGTTGGCACGCTCAAATTAATATTTCATTGCACGCCCTTTGGAATAAATAACTTCAATCAAACACTTCCTATAACCATGAACAAACTTCTTACACCTCCCAACTAGAATTTTGGACCTCTCTTCTTTTGCAAACTGTTCCAGGTCCGTCATATTTGAAGGCTCCTTCTCTCCACAGGTGTTCAATGGGATTTAGGTCTGTACACATTGCTGGCCACTTCATAACTCTCCAGTAATTTGTTTCCATCCATTTCTGGGTGCTTCTAGTATGTTTGAGGTCATTGTCCTCCTTGAAGACCCATGACCAAGGACACAAGCCCAGCTTTCTGACACTGGGCATTACATTGTGACCCAAAATCCTTTGGTAATCTTCAGCGTTCATGATGCCTTGCACACAGTCATGGCACCCAGTGCCAGAAGCAGAAAAACAACTCCAAAACATATTTGAACCTCCATCATATTTGACTGTAGGTACTGTGTTCTTTTCTTTGTAGGCCTCATTCCGTTTTTGGTAAACCGTAGAATGATGTGCTTTACCCAAAAGCTCTATCTTGGTCTCATCTGTCCACAAGACACTTCCTAAGAAAAATTTTTGGTCAGTATTTTAGATCAGTATTGGAACAATCAGAGGAAAAATGTAATAGAAACACGTCCCCACTTCTGCGTTTTTCACCCACTCCTGGTTTTGGCTTACAGATACTGATGTAAAATACTGAATGTTTGAACATGGCCTAATTCTGCAATTAGCCATGCCCTCCTTTTAACAAAATTACCCTTTAGAATCAGCTATGTTCTCTTTCTGCTGATTAACCCTTTAGAAGCAGAAGTATAATGTGCAGCCCTCCTCCTTGATCTGTCATTCATAATATACAGAGGATTGTAAATAGCTGATAAATGACAATATTCTGTATGGAGTAAAGTTTAGCCTTCTGGTTGGAGATAATGAGAATGTTTGCTTGATTTACATTTCACTGATTTATTGCCCATTGAGATGCTTTGGTAAAAAAAATATCACCATGATTTTGAATCTGTTTAGGAGAATTTAAGTGAAAACAAGGGTAACCAGTTCACCCATTGTGATCTTCAGACCAGCGGGTAGGCGAGTGTTGCATTTTGTACTGCACATTGCAAGCTGAGCTTAGTGAAGTTGCAAGTGAACTGCTATTATTGCACCTGTTGCAAACTGGACCGTCTTTTGCTCATTAAAGGGAATCTGTCAGCAGGTTTTTACTCTGGAATCTGATAGCAGCATAATGTAGAGACAGAGAGCCTGATTCCAGTGATGTATCACTTACTGGACTGCTTGATGCAGTTTTGATAGAACTCCTGTTTTATGTGTTGTAGATGTAGCAGTGGTCAGAATGCTGAGCTGTGTATAACCCCGCCCACACCCCTGATTGGCAGCTTCCTGTGTACACTATGAAAGCTTCCAATCAGTGTTGGGGGCGGGGTTATACAAATTAGCCTGACAGGACTGCGCAAGACATGTAGTCAGGCAGTGATAATCACCTACTGATAAAACACTGATTGTATTGACACTACAGCATACAGCCTAATAAGTGACATATCACTGAAATCAGGCTCCCTACCCTCACATTATGCTGTTCTCAGAATAAATAGCAAAAACCCAATGACAGATTCCCTTTAAAGGGCTTGTACCAAGTTTGTAGGGATAACTTTCCGACAGCTGGGACTGCACCGATTATGAGAACTGAGGCTCTGTAGAGCTTTGTGTGAATGGAGTGGTGGTCCATCATACCCACATCTGCGCCATTATTTTTGCATGGGAGCGCTGAAGACCGTCCAAACCCTGCACTCGGCTGTCTCCGGTGGTGCCATTAAGAATTAATGAAGTGGAGGTGCTCGTGTTCGTCCACCACTCCAGTCACAGGTCCCAATGGTCGAACTTACAGCGATCAGGAAGTCACCCCGTATCTTACAGATAAGGCATAACATCTAAACTTGATACAGCCCGAACAAGCCTGTTTGAGCATTAAAGGGGTTGTTCAAGTACTTAGATATTGATGACCAGGAATGGACTGGGGCTGAAATTCAGTCCTGGCATTTGAAATCACACAGGCCCATGCTGTCCCCGTCCCCAAGCACTGGATGGGATATATTACTAGTACTATTACCCTGGACGGAGGAAAGGAAGATTTTCTACAAGACCAATATTTCTAATGATATCTGTGGCCTACTGGGGTAAGTGATGGAGTCTGCGACTTTGTTCTCCATCCCAACTCCTAACAGTAGGGGTGCCTTGAGACCACCGATCCTGTTAACAACGCAGCAGACAAGGCGGCCCATGACCATTTGCCAGATGGCCGCTCCGGCCCTGTTGATGACCTACCTTTAGGATATGTAATCAATATTAGACTGGTGAGGATCTGACTCTACTTCCATGTTTGCAGCGCTGGCCGGATGTAAGTTAGTATACTGGGATGGACCAGCACACCTCCGTACACTAGAGAATACGCTGCTGAGAACTGTAGCTCAGCTCCTATTAAAGTGAATAGAAGCTGAGCCACAATGACTAGGAGCGACCACCACATAGTTCCAGTTCCATACACAGTTTACAGACCCCACCACCGATATGATAAAGATGACCAGTCCATAGGATAATTTGTTGAGGATGGATAGGTTATCAATATCTAAGTAGTGAACAACCCCCTTAAAATCAACTTTTTTTTTTCCTCTTTCATAGTTGCATTTCAAGATCCATCCCTTTATACTTTTTTCTGTCAATGGAGCGTGTTTTTTTATGCATTTTTTTTATTAACACTATAAATTATTAATTATTTTTACAAATTATGTTATCCTTATCCCATGGGTTAATATAAATTAGAAATATATTTTTGTTTTTTAATGCGTTACTACTTTTCCACAATAAAGCACTTTCATCACTTTTCATCAATGGAGCTGACTGAGGACTTATTTTTTTTGATAAATGATTTGATGTTTTCATCTTTTACAATTATGGGTAATACAGCTTTTTTTATTGCTTTTCCATTTTTTTGGCATGATAAACGAAAAACTTCAATTCTGAAATTGTTTTGTTTCCTTTTTTTTTTCTTCATACAATGTTTTACCTTGATCATTTAATAAGTGTTGTTATGGATGCAGCGTTACTAATTATGTAAACTTTTTTTTAACTTAATAAAGCATTTTAATAGGGTAAAAGGGGTTTGTGTGTCATTCCTTATATTATATGTTTAAACTTTTTATTTGCTTTTTTTTTAGATTTTTGTAAGTTGCATTATGGAACATGTACGAGCTGGATTTCTCATGTAATGTATTGTAATTCTTCTATATTGCAGTGTATTTTACTTGGCAGCACAATGGGTGCACTTGGATGACAAAGCTGGGGGTCATTCATAGGCTTCAGCTGCTGTAGAAACCAAGCGGCTGTCTGCCAATTGGCTACTAGTATGACTGATGGCATGTCTGTAAATAGTACCGCCACGCCATAACAGAAAAATGCCAAGACCTTTGTATAGAAATGAACGTGATCTCCAGAGGTCGGTGACCTCCTTTGTGTGCACAAGGTGTACAATTCTTCATCAGTCACCTGACCACTGCAGTCAATCACTGGCCTTAGCGGTCACATGTCCTCCATGCACTCATGACTGCTGAGGCCAGTGATTGGCTGCAGCAGTCAGGTGACTAATAAATATAATGTCATATTTTAGAATGTTCTCTAAACTCTGCCAAAAGTCCTGAAAACCCTTTTCGAGCTACTAGGTGACTGCTCCCCCTATTTAATAATGTATGGGCGACTTCTTGCTCTCTGAATGTCACTATCCAGTTACTTTCTTAGGGGATTTCACACGCACAATGTATTTTGGAAAAATGCCAGCACAGTTTGAGCCTGACCCAGAACTGGATTCATAAGAATAAGAAATATAAAGGTCTATCCACTTCTGACTTTTTGGCTCCGAAAACTACATCAACAACTGCAGTGGTGATTTTCCAAATGAAAGCCGTGTGTAATACCGCCATCTGCCTGGATACTAGAATTCGTTATCGAAGATCTCATTCCATGCTATTGACAGACTTACCAACTATGGGACAGAGGCAACTACCTGCTTGTTCTGCTTGGCTATGGCTCAGAGCGGTCATGGACTGCACCTGCCAGCAATTCAGCGTTGCTCAACGTCAACAGAGCAGCTCTTCCTCTTCGGGGCTGCTCTGTTGATGGGGTGTGACGTCATGCTGATTGACAGCCAGCTCCCCACACTTACGTAGTGAGGAGTCGGCTGTCAATCAGTATAAGGTTGGCAGTCACATCTCTTCAACAAAGCAGATCGGAAGAGAAGCCGCTGCTCTGTCAACATGACATCAGCGGAAGCCACTTAGTCACTGGCAGGAGCGGTCTCTGATTACTCTGTGTCGGCAGAGATCGGCGTTGGACACAAAAGGTAGGTAAGTAGCAACTATCTGCCTGTTAGTTTTATGCCAATAGTAAAAAAAAGGTCCTGGACCAGCCCTTTAACCCCTTCACCTCGAAGCCTGTTTTCACCTTCATGACCAGGCCAATATTTTCAATTTTGACCAGTGTCATTTTATGTGGTAATAACTCTAGAACGCTTCAACAGATCCTGGTGATTCTGAGATTGTTTTCTAGTGACATATTGTACTTTATGGTAGTGGTAAAATTTGTTCAATACGACTTGTGTTTATTTGTGAAAATATCGGAAACTTGGTGAAAATGTTTAAAATGTTGCAATTTTCAAACTTAATTTTTATGCCCTTCAATTTAGAGAGTTATATCACGTAAAATAGTTCATAAATAACATTTCTCACAGTCTACTTTACATTAGCACAATTTTTTGAAACATAATTTTTTTATTTAGGAAGTTAAAAGTGCTAAAAGTTGATCAGCGATTTCTCATTTTTCCAACAAAATCTACAAAACCATTTGTTTAGGGACCACATCATATTTTAAATGACTTTGAGGGGTCAATATGACAGAAAATACACAAAAGTGACACCATTCTAAAAACTGTACCCATCAAGGTCCTCAAAACCACATTCAAGAAGTTTATTAACCCTTCAGGTGCTACACAGGAATTCATGAAATGTGGAAGGAAAAATGAATATTTAACTTTTTTTCACATAATATTTATTATAGACCTAATTTTTTTATTTTAGCATGGGTAACAGGAAAAAAGTACCCCAAAATTTGTTGTGCAATTCCTTCTGAGCATGCGGATACCCCATATGTTTGGGAAAATCACTGTTTGGGCACACGGCAGAGCTCGGAAGGGAAGGAGCACCATTTTCTGAAATAGTTAGCGGACTCCATGATGTATTTGGAGAACACCTGATGTGCCTAAACAGTGGAAACGGCTAAAAATGACACCACTTTGGAAACTAGACCCCTCAGGGAACTTATCTCAATTTGTGGTGAGCACCTTAAACCCCCAGATGCTTCACAGAAGTTTATAACGTTGAGCTGTAAAAATGAAAAAAAATCACATTTTTCACACAAAAATGTTCTTCTAGCTCCAATTTTTTTTTATTTTCACAAGGGTACCAGGAGAAAATGCACCAAATAATTTGTTGTGCAATTTCTCCTGAGTATGCAGATACTCAATATGTGGAGGAAAACTACTGTTTGGGTGCATGGCAGGGCTTGGAAGGGAAGGAGCGACATTTTACTTTTTGAATGCCAAATTTGCTGGAATCATTAGCAGATGTCATGTCACATTTGGAGAGCCACTGATATGCCTAAAGAGTGGAAACCCCACACAAGTGACCCCTATTTGGAAACTAGACCCCTCAGGGAAATTATCTAAATGTGTGGTGAGCACCTTGAACCACTAGGTGCTTCACAGAAGTTTATAACGTTGAGGTGTTAAAAAAAAAAATCACATTTTCCCCACAAGAATGTTCTTTTAGCCCCATTTTTTTGATTTTCACAAGGGTAATAGGAGAAAATGGACCCAAAATTTGTTCTGCAATTTCTGCTGAGTACACCGATACCCATATGTGTGGAAAAACTACTTTTTAGGCGCACGACAGCGCTCAGAAAGGATGAAGTTACGGTTAAGATTTTCATGGAATATTCTGCGGTGTCATGTTAAGTTTGGAAAGCTCCTGATGCACCTATAGAGTGTACACCCCCCACAGATGACCCCATTTTGGAAACTAGACTCCTCAGTGAACTTATCTAGATGTGTGGTAAGCATCTTGAACCTCTAGGTGATTCACAGAAGTTTAAAAAACACATTTTTTCGACAAAAATGTTCTTTAAGCCCCAAATATTTCATTTTCACAAGGGTAACAGGAGAAAATGGACCATAAAAATTGTGCAATTTCTCCTGAGTTCAACACTACCCCACATGTGGTCAAAAACTACTTTTGCAGGGATCATATTAACACCACAGGTGTGTCACAGAACTTTATACCATTGGGCAGAGAAGAAAAAATAAGTACATTTTTATCGCCAAAATTTAGTTTTAGCCCAAGATTTTACATTTTCACACTGGGAAATGGGTAAAACGTGCACAAAAATTTGTCCCACAATTTCTGTTGAATGTGAAAATACCCCATATGTGGCTGTACAGTACTGCTTAGTCACACAGCGAGGCTCGGGAGGGACTATAATGAGGCAGCAGAGTTCCTCTGGACTCCGTCTGGCTTCTGTTCAATGTTGTCTGTTATGAAAGGCAATTCAGTACTACAATGGACATAGCGGTCAGAGCACATACAGTGATCTGACAATAACCCAAAATCATAGAACGAGCTCTGAGACGTGGGAACTCTGCAGACCGCAATCCCTAATCCTCTCCAAACAACACTAGAGGCAGCCGTGGATTGCGCCTAACTCTGCCTATGCAACTCGGCACAGCCTGAGAAACTAACTAGCCTGAAGATAGAAAATAAGCCTACCTTGCCTCAGAGAAATACCCCAAAGGAAAAGGCAGCCCCCCACATATAATGACTGTGAGTTAAGATGAAAAGACAAACGTAGAGATGAAATAGATTCAGCAAAGTGAGGCCCGACTTTCTTAACAGATCGAGGATAGAAAAGGTAACTTTGCGGTCTACACAAAACCCTAAAGAAAACCACGCAAAGGGGGCAAAAAGACCCTCCGTACCGAACTAACGGCACGGAGGTACACCCTTTGCGTCCCAGAGCTTCCAGCAACAAATTAGACAAGCTGGACAGAAAAAATATCAAACAAATAGCAAAGAAGAACTTAGCTATGCAGAGCAGCAGGCCACAGGAATGATCCAGGGAAAAGCAAGTCCAACACTGGAACATTGACAGGAAGCCAGGATCAAAGCATTAGGTGGAGTTAAGTAGAGAAGCACCTAACGACCTCACCAGATCACCTGAGGGAGGAAACTCAGAAGCCGCAGTACCACTTCCCTCCACCAACAGAAGCTCACAGAGAGAATCAGCCGAAGTACCACTTGTGACCACAGGAGGGAGCTCTGCCACAGAATTCACAACAGTACCCCCCCCTTGAGGAGGGGTCACCGAATCCTCACCAGAGCCCCCAGGCCGACCAGGATGAGCCACATGAAAGGCACGAACAAGATCGGGAGCATGGACATCAGAGGCAAAAACCCAGGAATTATCTTCCTGAGCATAACCCTTCCATTTAACCAGATACTGGAGTTTCCGTCTTGAAACACGAGAATCCAAAATCTTCTCCACAATATACTCCAATTCCCCCTCCACCAAAACCGGGGCAGGAGGATCAACAGATGGAACCATAGGTGCCACGTATCTCCGCAACAATGACCTATGGAATACGTTATGTATGGAAAAAGAATCTGGAAGGGTCAGACGAAAAGACACAGGATTAAGAACCTCAGAAATCCTATACGGACCAATGAAACGAGGTTTACACTTAGAAGAGGAAACCTTCATAGGAATATGACGAGAAGATAACCAAACCAGATCCCCAACACGAAGTCAGGGACCCACACGGCGTCTGCGATTAGCGAAACGTTGAGCCTTCTCCTGGGACGAGGTCAAATTGTCCACTACATGAGTCCAAATCTGCTGCAACCTGTCCACCACAGTATCCACACCAGGACAGTCCGAAGACTCAACCTGTCCTGAAGAGAAACGAGGATGGAACCCAGAATTGCAGAAAAATGGCGAAACCAAGGTAGCCGAGCTGGCCCGATTATTAAGGGCGAACTCAGCCAAAGGCAAAAAGGACACCCAGTCATCCTGATCGGCAGAAACAAAGCATCTCATATGTTTCCAAGGTCTGATTGGTTCGTTCGGTCTGGCCATTAGTCTGAGGATGGAAAGCCGAGGAAAAAGACAAGTCAATGCCCATCCTACCACAAAAGGCTTGCCAAACCCTTGAAACAAACTGGGAACCTCTGTCAGAAACGATAATCTCTGGAATGCCATGTAAACGAACCACATGCTGGAAGAACAATGGCACCAAATCAGAGGAGGAAGGCAATTTAGACAAGGGTACCAGATGGACCATCTTAGAAAAGCGATCACAGACCACCCAAATGACTGACATCTTTTGAGAAACGGGAAGATCAGAAATAAAATCCATAGAGATATGTGTCCAAGGCCTCTTCGGACCGGCAAGGGCAAAAGCAACCCACTGGCACGAGAACAGCAGGGCTTAGCCCGAGCACAAATCCCACAGGACTGCACAAAAACACGCACATCCCGCGACAGAGACGGCCACCAAAAGGATCTAGCCACCAAATCTCTGGTACCAAAGATTCCAGGATGACCAGCCAACACCGGACAATGAACCTCAGAGATAACTTTATTGGTCCACCTATCAGGGACAAACAGTCTCTCCGCTGGACAACGATCAGGTTTATTAGCCTGAAATTTTTGCAGCACCCGCCGCAAATCAGGGGAGATGGCAGACACAGTTACTCCTTCCTTGAGGATACCCGTCGGCTCAGACAAACCCGGAGAGTCGGGCACAAAACTCCTAGACAGAGCATCCGCCTTCACATTTTTAGAGCCCGGAAGGTACGAAATCACAAAGTCAAAACGGGCAAAAAACAGCGACCAACGAGCCTGTCTAGGATTCAACCGCTTAGCAGACTCAAGATAAGTCAAGTTCTTATGATCAGTCAATACCACCACGCGATGCTTAGCTCCTTCAAGCCAATGACGCCACTCCTCGAATGCCCACTTCATGGCCAGCAACTCTCGGTTGCCCACATCATAATTTCGCTCAGCAGGCGAAAACTTCCTGGAAAAAAAAGCGCATGGTTTCATCACTGAGCAATCAGAACCTCTCTGCGACAAAACAGCCCCTGCTCCAATCTCAGAAGCATCAACCTCGACCTGGAACGGAAGAGAAACATCTGGTTGACACAACACAGGGGCAGAAGAAAAACGACGCTTCAAGTCTTGAAAAGCTTCCACAGCAGCAGAAGACCAATTGACCAAATCAGCACCCTTCTTGGTCAAATCGGTCAATGGTTTGGCAATACTAGAAAAATTGCAGATGAAGCGACGATAAAAATTAGCAAAGCCCAGGAACTTTTGCAGACTTTTCAGAGATGTCGGCTGAGTCCAATCATAGATGGCTTGGACCTTAACAGGATCCATCTCGATAGTAGAAGGGGAAAAGATGAACCCCAAAAATGAAACCTTCTGCACACCAAAGAGACACTTTGATCCCTTCACAAACAAAGAATTAGCACGCAGGACCTGAAAAACTGTTCTGACCTGCTTCACATGAGACTCCCAATCATCCGAGAAGATCAAAATGTCATCCAAGTACACAATCAGGAATTTATCCAGGTACTCTCTGAAGATGTCATGCATAAAGGACTGAAACACTGATGGAGCATTGGCAAGTCCGAATGGCATCACTAGGTACTCAAAATGACCCTCGGGCGTATTAAATGCAGTTTTCCATTCATCTCCTCGCCTGATTCGCACCAGATTATACGCACCACGAAGATCTATCTTGGTGAACCAACTAGCCCCCTTAATCCGAGCAAACAAATCAGATAACAATGGCAAGGGGTACTGAAATTTAACCGTGATCTTATTTAGAAGGCGGTAATCTATACAAGGTCTCAGCGAACCATCCTTCTTGGCTACAAAAAAGAACCCTGCTCCTAATGGTGACGATGACGGGCGAATATGCCCCTTCTCCAGGGATTCCTTCACATAACTGCGCATAGCGGCGTGCTCAGGCACGGATAAATTAAACAGTCGACCTTTTGGGAATTTACTACCAGGAATCAAATTGATAGCACAATCACAATCCCTATGTAGAGGTAGGGCATCGGACTTGGGCTCATCAAATACATCCCGGTAATCAGACAAGAACTCTGGAACCTCAGAAGGGGTGGATGACGAAATTGACAGAAATGGAACATCACCATGTACCCCCTGACAACCCCAGCTGGACACCGACATGGATTTCCAATCTAATACTGGATTATGGGCTTGTAGCCATGGCAACCCCAACACGACCACATCATGCAGATTATGCAACACCAGAAAGCGAATAACCTCCTGATGTGCAGGAGCCATGCACATGGTCAGCTGGGTCCAGTATTGAAGCTTATTCTTGGCCAAAGGCGTGGCATCAATTCCTCTCAATGGAATAGGACACTGCAAGGGCTCTAAGAGAAACCCACAATGCTTAGCATACTCCAAGTCCATCAAATTCAGGGCAGCGCCTGAATCCACAAATGCCATGACAGAATACGATGACAAAGAGCAGATCAAGGTAACGGACAGAAGAAATTTTGACTGTACCATACCAATGGTGGCAGACCTAGCGAACCGCTTAGTGCGCTTAGGACAATCAGAGATAGCATGAGTGGAATCACCACAGTAGAAACACAGCCCATTAAGATGTCTGTGTTCTTGCCGTTTAACTCTGGTCAAAGTCCTATCGCACTGCATAGGCTCAGGTTTAAGCTCAGACCGATCTGAATGGCCAAAGACATAGACTCATTCAAACCAGCAGGCATAGGAAATCCCACCATGACATCCTTAAGGGCTTCAGAGAGACCCTTTCTGAACATAGCTGCCAGCGCAGATTCATTCCATTGAGTGAGCACGGACCACTTTCTAAATTTCTGACAATATACCTCTATCTCATCCTGACCCTGACAAAGAGCCAGCAAATTTTTCTCTGCCTGATCCACTGAATTAGGTTCATCGCACAGCAATCCGAGCGCCAGGAAAAACGCATCGATATTACTCAATGCAGGATCTCCTGGTGCAAGAGAAAATGCCCAGTCCTGAGGGTCGCCGCGCAAAAAAGAAATAACAATCAAAACCTGTTGAACTGGATCACCAGAGGAGCGAGGTTTCAAGGCCAGAAATAATTTACAATTATTTTTGAAACTCGGAAACTTAGTTCTATCTCCAAAAAACAAATCAGGAATAGGAATTCTTGGTTCCAAGATAGCTTTCTGATCAATAGTGTCTTGAATCTTTTGTACTCTTGCCGAGAGCTGATCCACAAATGAAGACAGACTTCTAATGTCCATCGCTACACCTGTGTACTGAACCACCCAAATGTCTAGGGGAAAAAAAAGGCAAAACACAGTGCAAAGAAAAAAAAATGGTCTCAGAACTTCTTTTTTCCCTCTATTGAGAATCATTAGTACTTTTGGCTTCCTGTACTGTTATGAAAGGCAATTCAGTACTACAATGGACATAGCGGTCAGAGCACATACAGTGATCTGACAATAACCCAAAATCATAGAACGAGCTCTGAGACGTGGGAACTCTGCAGACCGCAATCCCTAATCCTCTCCAAACAACACTAGAGGCAGCCGTGGATTGCGCCTAACTCTGCCTATGCAACTCGGCACAGCCTGAGAAACTAACTAGCCTGAAGATAGAAAATAAGCCTACCTTGCCTCAGAGAAATACCCCAAAGGAAAAGGCAGCCCCTCACATATAATGACTGTGAGTTAAGATGAAAAGACAAACGTAGAGATGAAATAGATTCAGCAAAGTGAGGCCCGACTTTCTTAACAGATCGAGGATAGAAAAGGTAACTTTGCGGTCTACACAAAACCCTAAAGAAAACCACGCAAAGGGGGCAAAAAGACCCTCCGTACCGAACTAACGGCACGGAGGTACACCCTTTGCATCCCAGAGCTTCCAGCAACAAATTAGACAAGCTGGACAGAAAAAATATCAAACAAATAGCAAAGAAGAACTTAGCTATGCAGAGCAGCAGGCCACAGGAATGATCCAGGGAAAAGCAAGTCCAACACTGGAACATTGACAGGAAGCCAGGATCAAAGCATTAGGTGGAGTTAAGTAGAGAAGCACCTAACGACCTCACCAGATCACCTGAGGGAGGAAACTCAGAAGCCGCAGTACCACTTCCCTCCACCAACAGAAGCTCACAGAATCAGCCGAAGTACCACTTGTGACCACAGGAGGGAGCTCTGCCACAGGATTCACAACAGTTGTCCTTTTCAGAAGTGCACAAAAATGAGATTTCTTCACTTTTATGCACACCTAAAAAGATGGACTCTGCAGGATCATTGGCCAGACGGCATCTGCCTCATTATAAGGAATCTTCCATTGGGGGTTTCGTCTGAATGACGTATTTCAGAGATTTACACGGAAATTCAGCGCAGAGCGCAGGATAAATGTGCACTGTACCTTACTGTGATCTTTGGGAGGCAGAATGACAAAAAAATCAGGTCATGAATTGTTTTTATTTATTTTTATTAATTTTTTTAAACCATTCCTCGTGTTTATAAATGATTAGACAACTTTATTCTTCGTGTTACAGCAATTACAGTGATACCAGATTTATATGGGGTTTTTTTGTTTGGCTGCTGTCACACACTAAAATATGCTTTTTATTGCTGTTTTTGCATGCCTATATTTAGATAGCTATAATTTTGTCATATTTTGGCTGACAGTCATGTGAGGGCTTATTTTTTGCCAGCCGAGTTGACGTTTTTATTGGTACCATTTTCAGGCACATGTCATTCTTCAAGACTATCCCTCCGCAAACATTAAGATAGTCCACTCCATTCATTTGAATATCAAGATCTGGACCTGTCAATTTTCCCTAGAATACATTGCCGTTAGTAAATCTCTTTTATAACCTTCACATTGATTGGACTGCTATAACTATAAAACCTTGCTCTTGTTGGTGTGATGCCACCCCCAGAAGAAGGCAGTACGCCGAAACGTGCGTTGGGGCAGGCACCACCACACACAAGAGGAAATTTGTCTGTTGCACTGTTGTGCCATGTGCTTTTGATGTTTTCTTTTCTCTTTGACTCAAGCCATTGTATGTAGTATTTGGAATGTTTACATTGCAGCATAATCTATACAGCCTCTTTCTAGTTATCATTGCGGGTGAGTGATGCCACCTTGTGGTTTCCCACTTTTTGGCAACCTTCTATATATACTTTTTTTCATGATCAATAAAGTTATACATTTTAATTTTTGGTTCTCCTGTACAATTTTTTATATGATATAATTATGTCTGTATAGAACTATTTAGGCTTCCATGATAGTTTGTTGGCACGTCATGATTTATAATGATTTAATTTGGTGTTTTTTTGTAGACACAACTCCCCCTACACAATGTTAACATAGCAGTGTACATGCGCCGGCCATAGGCATAATGGCGATGGCCGGCCCAAGCGCACTGCTATGTTGATGTTGTAGCAAAATTCTTCAATAAAGTGGCACCGGAGTCAGCGTTTTGTTGAAGACACTTTGTGAATTTTGGCATCATAGTGCGGTAAGTGCACGACCTGACTCCGGCGCTGCACTGCTTCGGACAGAAGAACGCATCCACCATTAGATAGAAGACTAGCTCTTGAACCCGTTGTATCCTCGGGTGACGAGCATTTTAATTGGTACATTTATACAACTTCAATAAAATAGCGCCATAGCTCACGCTATGCGCACATGCTGACTTTGGTGCCATTTTATTGAAGTAATGTACTACAACGTCAACATAGCAGTCTGCATGCGCTAGGTATAGGGATAATTGCTGAACTGCTATGTTGACGTTGTAGTACAATTCTTCAGTAAAATGGTGCCGGAGTCAACACGTGCGCATCCCATGATATATGGCGTCATTTGGTGAAGACACTGTGTCTGCAAATTCACACACACAGTGTCTTCAAAAAAATGGCGCCGTAGTGCGGTATGCACACAAGCTGACTCCGACACTATGGGTGTGCTTTGACTCCGACGCAGGCACTGTCCATCCTGTAAGGACACATCCACCGTTATATATAAGACGGCCCCTTCCGAATACCTTTTTCCTTCAGACGTAAGTCCCAACGGGACCAACGAACGGATGCCAAAATGCAGTGTGAAAGCAACCTTAACTTTTCTGAGATACAGCATGTGTTAAAGTCAATTGCTGCAATCATGAATTTCTGGCTTCAGAGATGAAATTTACCTGTAACCTCAATACGTACAGTATTGATGATTTTTAACTATCAACAACACACCTTTTTAGGGCAGTCATTAAAGGGATAGTCTCAAGTTTGAAAGTTATAACTTCCCGATCACGGGGGTGTCTGACCACTGGTACCCCTTTGTTCCGGAGAAGTGGGGCTCTGAAGTTCCTCATGTGAATAAAGTGGAGTTCGACCATGCGCACTGATGCTCTGTTCCAGCTAATCTACTCCAGCCAAGTTTGAGCTCCAAAAGTCAAACAGCGCACCTTCCCTTTCCAAGCTCTGCCAAAACAGCAATTTTTGACCTCACGTGGGTTATTGCCCTGCTAGAGATAAATTGCTTAACAATTTGTGATGCCCATATTTTCCTATTACCCCTTGTGAAAATGAAAAATTAAGGCTAAACTAATACTGAAATAATTAGATTTTTATTTTTTCAATCCACGTTGCGTTAAAGGGAACCTGTCACCCCCAAAATCGAAGGTGAGCTAAGCCCACCGGCATCAGGGGCTTATCTACATCATTCTGTAATGCTGAAGATAAGCCCCCATGTAACCTGAAAGATAAGAAAAAGAGGTTAGATTATACTCACCCAGGGGCGTTCCCGCTGTGGTCCGGTCCGATGGGTGTCGCGGTCCGGCCCGGGGCCTCGCATCTTCTTACGATGACGTCCTCTTCACGGTACGGCTCCGGGAAAGGTCAGAGAGGCCCGGCGCCTGCGCACTGCAGTACTTTGCTCTGCCCTCGACAGACAAAGTACGCCTGCGCCGGAGCCACAGCGTGAAGACAAGAAGAGGATGTCATCGTAAGAAGATGGGAGGCCCCGGACCGCGACGCCCATTGGATCGCACCGCCCGCCCAGGTGAGTATAATCTAACCTCTTTTTCTCATCTTTCAGGTTACATCGGGGGCTTATCTACAGCATTACAGAATGCTGTAGATAAGCCCCTGATGCCGGCGGGCTTAGCTCACCTTCGATTTTGGGGCTGACAGGTTCCCTTTAATTTCTGAGAAGCACCTGAAGAGTTAACATGTTTCCTGCCAGCAGTTTTGAATCATTTGAGGGGGTGCAGTTTTTAAAATAGTTTCAGTTTTATTTTTTTTTTTTTAATATATATCGGGCCTGCAAAGTCACTTCAAAAACTGAATAGGTCCAAAAATAAGTGAGATCTGTAAATTTCCTTAAAAAAAATGAAAAATTGATGCAAAATTTTAATGCTTACATCCTAACAAAATAAAAGGAGGTTTGAAAGAATGACGCTGACGTAGTAGGCACATGGCAAATGTTGTCTATCAACTATTTAGTGTGGTATTATTGTCTCGATTAAAGGGAACCTGTCACCCCCTTCCCCCTCAGGCGTTTGTAACTAAAAGAGCCACCTTGTGCAGCACAAATGCTGCATTCTGACAAGGTGGCTCTTTTAGCTATGATGCCTGCACACGCTGAAATAAACATTTATAAAATGTGCCCCCTCATACCCTGAAATCGCCAGGGAGGTGGGACTTTCCTTCCTAATCAGACGCAGCGCAGCCGTCACTCCGGGCCTGTGCGCGCCGGGCGCAGCCTCCTCTTGCAGCATTATTGTCCCCGGCTCCTGCGCATTAATTTTTTTTTTTCGGGCGTGCGCAGTTGCGCTGCCCTTTGTACTTACAGCGCAGGCACCGAGGACGATAATGCAGCAAGAGGTGGTGGTGCCCGGCGCACACAGGCCCGGAGTGACGGCTGTGCTGCGTCAGATTAGGAAGGAAAGACCCGCCTCCCTGGCGATTTCAGGGTATGAGGGGGCACATTTTATAAACGTTTATTTCAGCGTGTGCAGGCATCATAACTAAAAGAGCCACCTTGTCAGAATGCAGCATTTGTGGGTCACGTGGGGCCGCTCATTTACAGTGATGAATATGCGGCTCCACCCCTATGGGAGGTGGAGCCGCATATTCATGACTGTAATCGGCGGCCCCACGTGACCGCTCATACCGTAGAAGGTGTGGCCAGGACAGGAAGCAGCGCCAGCCAGCGAGGGAGCCGGGTTAGTATTTTAAGAACAGCGGGCGGGCGCACAGGGGGTGGGCACATTGATCTTTATTTTAAACACGAGAAACAAAAAAAAAGGAATATTCATATCTTCTCTACAGCAAACGCTGCTGCAGGGAAGATATGAATGGTGGCTTCAGCACCACGTGGGGGGACAGCACCACGTGGGGGGTAGCGCTGTCTCCTGCACGGCACATGGACTGCACACGGACAACGTTTTGACTTTAATGGGTCCGTGTAATCCGTGCGCTCCCACGAACACTGACATGTCTCCGTGTTTGGCACACGGAGACACGGTCTACAAAAAATCAATGACATCTGCACAGATGCATTGATTTCAATGTGTCTACGTGTGTCAGTGGCTCCGGTACGTGAGGAAACTGTCACCTCACGTACCGGAGCCACTGACATGTGAAACCGGCCTTAAGGATCTAAGCATTGAAAGTTAAACAATTGCAAATTTTTCTACATTTTTGTAAAATTTCAGTAATTTTCCTAAAAATACAATACATATTAGACTAAATGTACAAATAATACAAAGTACAATATGTAACAAAAAAACTTTAGCAGGATTACTAGGATATGTTGAAGCATTCAAGAATTATTACCACATAAAGTGACACATTATATTTGAAAATTAGGGCTCTGTCATTAATTCCCTCAGGCCACAGCCTTTTTCACTTTCTTGACCGGACCAAATTTTTAAATTCTGACCAAAAACTCTAGAACACTTTTAGATATCCAAGTGATTCTGAGATTGTTTTTGTGGCACATTGTACTTCATGATAGTCATAAATTCAGGTCAATATGAGTTGCAGGTTTTTTATGAAAATATCAAATTTGAAAAATTCTCAATTTTTGAACTTTGAATTTTTATGCTCTCAAAGCAAATAGTCATATCACACAAAATAATAAATACATAACATTTACTACATGTCTACTTTATGTCAGCATCATTTTTGAAACTTTTTTTTTGTTAGGAAGCTGGAAGCTTTACAAAAATAGCATTAATTTATATCATAATTTCAACTAAGTTACAAATCCTATTTTTTAGGAACCACTTCACTTTTGAAGTGACTTTGAGGGTCTTATATGTCAGAAAACCCCTAAAGAAGACAAAAGTATAAAAACTGCACCAATCATGGTATTGAAAACCACATTCAAGAAGGTTGTTAACCCTTCAGGTGCTTCACAGGTTTAATAGCAAAATGGAAGAAAATAATGAAAAATTCATGTGTTTCACTAAAATTTTGCTTTAGCTCCAAACTTTTCTTCATTTTCACGAGGGTAACAGGAGACCGTGGACCACCCAATTTGGTGAAAAACTACTGTTTGGGCACACAGGAAAACTCGGAAGGGAAGGAGCACTATTCCAGAAGGGAAGGCTCGGAAGGGAACAAGCATTTTTCAAGCTCATATTTGGCCGGAATATACTGTGGATGCCATGTCGCACTTGAAGAGTGACTCATTTTGGAAATTACAATCCTCATTCAATGTATCTAGGTGTATGTTTACCATCTTGAACCCACAGGGGCTTCCCAGAATTTTAAAATATTGGACTGTAAAAATGAAAAATAGATTTTTGATTTTTTTTTTCACAAAAATTTTGCTTTTGCCCCAAATTTTTCAATTTCTCAACAGAAAAAAATGTGCAACAAAATGGATGGTCCATTTTCTCCTGAGTATGCCAATGGCGCATATGTGGGATTATACTATTGATAGGGGACACAGCAGGAATCGAAAGGAAAGGATAGCTATTTGACTTTTTGAACGCAGATTTTTAAATGTGATCCCAACTGTTATGTTAAACATTGTTATGTAAAATGCTCCCAAAAGCTTCAACTCAATCCACAAAAAAAAGTCCCCAGTTAGGTCTGACATCTGTTAACGGAAATATAGAGGGTGTTATTGCACGTGTTATTGCACATTATTGGTAGTACAAAGGCTCTGTAAAGGCAAAATGGCTCCTCGCTCCCACAAAAGAAACTCAGCAAATTCTGCGCTCCCAAATCCAAATGCTCCCTCCCTTCTGAGCCCCAGTGTACCCATTTCATGTCCACATGTTTGGCATTTCTGTAGCGATGAGAGCTCACCTAATTTACAGGTAAATGTCTAAAGATGCACGAGCTGGGCATAATATACTGGTGGCTACAATGGACTAGTGACTACAATGGCTGTTTGCAATTTTCACTTAGCAGCGTCTTCTGCTGCTTGTTTCCGAAAAACACCCATAGAGTTAAAATTGTCACCTCTCCTGTAGATAATGTCCCAAATGGAAATGGGGACAGTTTAGGGGGCTTCTGCTTTTCTAGCAGTTAGGGGCTCTGTATATGGAGTCTGCAAACTATTCTAGGAAAATCTGCGCTCCAGGAAGCAAATAGCGCTCCCTCTCTCCCAGGTCTCGCCTTATGGCTAAGCAGTACTACACAGCCACATATGGGTGCCTTTTTTACCCATTTCCCAGGGTGAAAATGTAAAATCTGGAGTTAAAACTAAATTTTGGTGGTAAAAATGTGATTATTTTTTCTTCGCTGCCCAATGGTATAAAATTGTTTGACACATGTGGTGTCAGTATGATCACTGCACCCGTAAATGAATTGATTGAGAGGTATAGTTTGTAAAATTGAGTCACATATGGGGGGTTGTGTTTGATGTTTTGGCACCTCAGGGGCTCTGCCAATGTGACATGGCACCCTCAAACCAGTCCAGCATAAACTGAACTCCAGTATGGCGTTTCTTCCCTTCTGAGCCTTGCACTGTGCAAAAAATTGGGGGCTAAGAGAACATTTTCGTCTCAAATTTTGTATTTTTTATTTTTTATTTTCACGGCTCAATGTTATAAACTTCTGTGAAGCACCTGGGGGTTCAAGGTGCTCACTACCCATCTAGATAAGTTCCTTAATGGGTCTAATTTCCAAAATGGTGTTATTTGTGGGGGTTTCCACTCTTTAGGCACATATAGGACTCTCCAAGCGCGACATAGCATCCGCTAATGATTCCAGCAAGTTTTGCCCCACATATGGAGTATTGGCGTGCTCATGAGAAATTGTGCAACAAATGTTGGGGTTTATTGTTTCCTGTTACCCTTGTGAAAATATAAAAAATTGGGTACAAAGTAAAAAATTTTGTGAAAAAAAAGTAAATGTTAATTTTTTCCTTCCACATTGCTTCAGTTCCTGTGAAGCACCTGAAGGTTTGATACACTTCTTACTGTAAATGTCGTTTTTAGCACTTTGAGACATGCAGTTTTTAGAATGTTGTCATTTTTAGATATTTGCTGTCATTTACACCTAGACCTCCTCAAAGTCACTTCAAATGTGTTGTGGTCACCAAAAAAAGGTTTTGTAAATTTTGTTGTAAAAATGAGAACTCACTGGTCAAATTTTAACCTAACAAAAAAAAAATTGTGTGTATGGAACAAAAAAAATGAGAGTGAGTATTTGCTTTAGTACGTGGTCACACATACAACCCCTGGCAAAAAATTATGGAATCACCGGCCTTGGAGGATGTTCATTCAGTTGTTTAATTTTGTAGAAAAAAAGCAGATCACAGACATGGCACAAAACTAGTCATTTCAAATGGCAACTTTCCCATATGCTCAAAAATAACCATTACTGACTACCAAATTAATCAACTGAATGAACATCCTCCAAGGCCGGTGATTCCATAATCTTTGCCAGGGGTTGTAGTGCAAAATGTGCCTGCTGTGGAGTCACCTCCTAAATGTTGCAGCAGTTTTCCACTTTGTTATTAAGATGAAGTGAAAATGGCTTGCCTATTGGTAATAACTGAACAGTAAGGAAGCAATTAGCGATTAATTTGCTATGATGCAGTGAAAAGCCACTTCTCAGCAGGCACATCTTGGACATGTGCTATGTGTGAGTGATAACAGTCTGAAAGTAGATGATGTATCACTCAATTGTATGATCATGCTAAAATAAATTATACCTCTACCAATATGTCTAAATTTCCCTCCATCTAATGGCTCACGCAGACGTCCGTGGATCTCTGTCCGATCACGGACTGGTTTTGGGTTTCTCGACTGTGACAGCCTCATAGAAATACATGAAACTGTCATGCTCCGGTCGGGAGACCATTGGCAGTCCGTGCATTGTGGTCCGAGATCCACGGATGTCTGCATGAGCCCTTAAGAGAAGACGACAGAAGACCTGGATTACGGTAAGTCTTTATTGTAGGGGACGTTAACTGCTGTAAAATCCACCTCTCTTGATAAAATTCCAGGGTTTGAAGGCATCACTTGCCATTTTTATAAAACATTAATCTAACATTTCCCATTCTTGCTTAAAGTAACTATTTATTGTCTACCCGAAAAAAAACATCTGGTCAGATTCATCAAAAGTCAAAAACTCCATCCAGCTTTTTACTTGCACTACAGCAGTGTTCCCCAATTCATGTTTTCAGGATTTCCTTAGTATTGCCCATGATCTGTTGGTAGCCTTTGAGGACTGGAGTTGGAGAACACTGTACTACGTCGATTGTTCTTGATAAATGCCATCACTGTTGGCTATTTTATCACCTACAGGTAGGGAATTTAGATTGTGAGCTCCAATGAGGACAATGATGATGCCTGTAAAACGCTGTGGAAATTAATGGTGCTCTATAAGATAGTAATATAAATAAAATACTTTGTTAAAATAAATGCAGTCGGAGCTAAGATTTTCATTAATGCAGCAAATGCTGTGATTCCCTAAAAAGAGCCCTAAATGGTAAAGTATATGTCTATTTTCCCCTTTTGTCTTCCTGCTATCCGTGGCTCGCTTTTCTTTTAATCCCCAGTTTATTCTTTATTGTACCTGGGAATGACCGTCAGTTTTCCCACTAAGGACATTGATCACCTTTCCACAGGTGAGATGAAAAACTGTATGACTGCAGAGGGTGCATCTACTGGGATGTCCTACTTCCTGAGAACTTGGGTCCGAAAGTTTGCTTGTGTGAATGAAGCAGTAGTGCACATGTGCGATCATTGCTCCAATTCATTTCTATGGGAATAGAAGTGAATAGAACGCTGGTCGCGCATGTACATTACTGCTCCATTCACCTAGACAATCTGGGACACCCGTTTTCAGGATCCTAGGGGTCACAGCAGGTGGACCATTCATCACATATATCCAGGTATGTTTCCAATGATAAGTGGACTTGTGATTGCAGTTCAGAACTAGTATATTGATTGCAGCACTGGATCCATGCGAGGGACATCTTGCAATTGTGTTGTAGAAAGTAGGTCTTTTTATGTGTGAACTATAACATTGTTGAAAGGTGGCAGAAAGAAAGGCAGAATTGTCACAGCAGAATCAGGCAGCTAGATGAGCTCACTGCAGTTTGCTTACATGGATTTCTCCCCTTTAAATGTGATAATGTTAACAAAGATGGATGTATAATAAGCGGTGTGTCATTTTGGATACATGATATCGAGAATTCCATAATTCATCACGTGTTTATACTGTAAAACACATAATGGTTTCTGACATTGCTAACTATTATGCAAGCAAATGAGCTGTCATCGACTTTTCTTCCAGGTTGAGCCAATGACTCCATCACACATGCACAGCACATAGATGAAGCTCTTCCAATCTACTTCATTATATATCTTTTTTTTTTTTCAGACTTGTTCGTTATTTGTGCAGGGATAATGTATTGATAGAGCCAAGAGAAAACATTTTTTTGCAGCTCTTTTAAATTAATAGATCTCGGTTAACTGCTAATTCACCTATACACATTGGCATAAAATTAAAATAAATGTTGTGACTGACACTGTACACATTGAAAATATTAATATAAATTGGTTCAAATATAATTTATATGTATAAATGTTGGGGTGAAAAACTCAGTCATATTGACCAAATTAAGTCTTGCACAGGTGCATCCAGATCTTTTTGAACCTGGGTCAAAAATTCAGTCCGGCACCCCCTCCTATACACAGCTTAAGTGCTTTGAGTAGTCGTCATGTGACTGATTGTATGCAATTTGCACACTTACAGTCACGTGCCGACGAGCTAGTCTTCGTGATTCTCTCGATATTCAGTGAACAACTACTGCCCCTGCCTAATTAAGAGAAGCAGGAAGACAAGCTAGCAACTAAGTATGACTATCGCATGAGAGTGGTCATGTGAGGATCACTGGAACTGACAAGCACAGCTGAATCCTGACAATGAGTATATTACACGCTGTTAGGATTGGGAATGCTGCATTGCTGAATTTTATAATTACGTTAATACTCCTAACATATATAAAGATGTTGTAATACTTAACTTGTCAGATTGTACAATATTTTAATTTTATTAACATAGTCATGCATCACGTTAACTGACAAGCTATGCTACATGTGCACAGGATCAGAACCAATAATAGTACATGAATATAGCACCAGAAACACCAACAGTACAGAAATACAGCACCAGAACCACCATCTGTACACAAATACAGCATCATATCCACAATCAGTACTGGAATACATTACCAGAAGCACAATCAGTACAGGAATACGTCACGAGAACCACCAACATTATAGAACCACCATTAGCACAGGATTACATCACCATTACCCCAATCAGTACATGAATACATCAACTTTACAACCAGGAGTACAGAAATGCATCATCAGAATCACCGTCAGTACAGAAATGCATCACCAGAACCATCATTAATACATAAATGCATTGTTACATCAATCAATTGCAATGTCATGTCAGCCCCATATACAATTATATTACATGACCCTACCATTCCCAGTATGTCCTTAACAACTACTCTCAGTATCTCCTAATATTTGATAACAGTCATCATCAGATGGCTTATCATTCAGGAACCACAGCACAGATGAGACGAAATCAGTATTACAAATAAACATTTACATCTATGAATCTTATAGATGACTGATTGGAGACATTCTCTTTCTTTTCTTCTCCACTTTCCCAGAATGCCATGATGACTCTCTGCACTCACAGCTCGTCTCTACAGACTCCCGTCTTCTCTGTTTTTCTGCAGCATATTCCGATACGGTGCCCTTAAAAATAACAGTGTGAATATAATGCTCCCTATCCTTATGTCTTATGCTATAACCCTGCATATTTGCCCCTCACTGTGTTCCCTGCACAAAACATAATCCCCACATTATTCCTCTTATGGTACATTCACTCCACACCGCCCTCTCCTTTTCATACTGGGCCCTTCACACTGTATCCCTCCTTTACCGCCTTGTCTCTATTCTATTCCCCCCCTCCTTACACTTCCTCCCTCTGCATACTGTCCCTCCACTTTGCCCCCTGTGTATCCTGCCCCCAACACTGCCCAGATTCTATACTGTGCCCCCTCACACTTTCTCCCATACTACATTTTTTCCCCATACTGTTCCCTCACATATTCTCCCCCATACAGTCCTCTGACACTTTCCATAATGTCTCTACACTTTCCTCCCCCATACTGTCCCTTAATACATTACCACTAATGCTGTCAAATCACGAACTAACCAATAGCACCCCGGTTTCTTCAGCTGCATTGCTTACCTTTGCATGTCATCTGTGGTGCAGGAGTGACATCAGCAGCATGATTAGGTGATCGCAGTTTCTAGTTCAATAATGGTACAAAAAAAATTAGGTCAAATAAAGACTTAAATTGCAGAGATATCTTTAAGATAGAACAAAATATTATGTATCTTAGTGGTTACTTCTAATAATAAATTGTACTAACTCTAAATCTTCATTCGTTTATTAATTTTTAGAGATGGGTGAACCCGAGCAGTAAAGTTCAGGGTCCGTACCGGAAATCTACTGTCTGTGCACCGACCCTGAAAATGGACTTCTCCAAGAAGTTTGTGCTACTGTTTGGGTTTCGCAGTCCGAACAAAGCTTGTTGAAAGGCTGCAGCACAGGCAATCAACAAGCCTTTCCTGTATGAGCACTTGTGTCTCAATCACAGCCATGTCAGTGTCAAGTATTGGCATGGCTGTGATTAGCCGGCGAGCCATGTGAAAAAGTAACTAAAAACAAAGACATGGGGTTTCCCCTATTCTTGATAACCAGCGCAGGTAAAGCTGACAGTTGTGGCCTGCAGTCCTCAGCTATCAGCTTTATCTTGGCTGTTATCAAAAATAGGGGACCTCAAGCCTTTTTTTTTTTTTTTAAATTATTACATTTTTGATAATCAGCCAAGATAAAGCAGGCAGCTGGGAGCTGGTATTCTAAGACTGGGAAGGGGCCATGGATATTGGCCCTCCCCAGCCTAAAATTAGCAACCAGCAGCTGCCCCAGTATTAGATGCGCCGCGCTTTGCTTGGCTTTTCCCACTTGTCCTGGTGGGACATCAGCTATTTTATGTCTACTGACATCAAGCCCAGGGGTTACTAATGGAGAGACCATTACTACCCCCGTTGTCAAATTTAATAAAGACACATAGAGAAAAAAGTCCTTTAATTGAAATACACAATCCCCGACCCTCTTACCCATTTATGAATGTAAAAAATTGAACTTATACTCACCAGTCCGTCGATAATCCATATGTCCCGCAACGAGCTCCAACTCAGCTACATCTGGATGCATTGCTGAGCGGTGACATAAGTAAAGTGACCGCTCAGTCCGGCATCCAGGACACACTGAGCTGACAATGAGAACACGGATGCGTGTGACCAGCGGTAACCTTAACCCCTTAACGACCGCCGATACACCTTTTAACGGCGGCAGTTAAGGGTACTTAAACCACAGCGCCGTTAATTAACGGCGCTGTGGAAAAAGTGAATAGTGCCCCCCAGAGTCGGATTTTCTCTGGGGTCTCGGTTGCCGGGGTAGCCGAGACCCCCAATTCGGGGTTTTTTTACCGACCCCCGGGTTGTGATCGCCGGTAATTAACTGTTTACCGGCGGTCGCAAAAAACCCCGCGATTTCCCATTTAATTTATCTGTCCTCCGATGTGATCGCACATCAGAGGACAGAGAAATGGGGTCCCGATAGCCCCCCGATACTCACCTGTCTCCCCCGGGCTCCTCGTGGCTCCCGATGGGCGCCACCATCTTTCTCCGGCAAAAAAATGGTGGGCGCAGTACGCCCGCCGGCCGGCACTCGGAAGATCTTTGGGGTCTCGGCTGCCAGGGGTAGCCGAGACCCCAAAGAACATGATCGGGGTCGGTTTTTACCGACCCCTGTTTTGCGATCGCCAGTAATTAACTGTTTACCGGCGGTCGCAAGAAAAAAAAGAGATCTGTCATTCTCTGTCCTCTGATGTGATTGCACATCAGAGGACAGAAATAGGGGGATTTGGGGACCCTGTTATACTTACCGGTGTCCCTGGGTCCTCCTGTGTCCCCTCCTGCCCGCTGGCTTCTTCATCGGGAAAGAAAATGGCAGGCGCATGCGCAGTGCGCCCGCCATGATCTGTCGTCCAGCAGCTAGAAGAGTTGGGGCTAGGGTTAGGGTTGGGGCTAAATTTAGGGTTAGGGTTAAGGTTGGGGCTAAATTTAGGGCTAGGGTTAGGCTTCTTTCACACTTGCGTCAGCCCGACGTACCGACGCACGTTGTGAAAATTGTGCGCAACGTGGGCAGCGGATGCAGTTTTTCAACGCATCTGCTGCCCAGTCTATGTCCTGGGGAGGAGGGGGCAGAGTTACGGCCACGCATGCGCGGTCGGAAATGGCGGAAACGACGTACAAAAATAAGGTTACATTGAACTTTTTTTGTGACGACGGTCCGCCAAAACACAACGGATCCAGTGCACGACGGACGCGATGTGTGGCCATCCGTTGGCAATACAAGTGTATGGGCAAAAAAGGCATCCTGCGGGCACATTTGCAGGATCCGTTTTTTGTCCAAAACGACGGATTGCGACGGATCACACACGACGCAAGTGTGAAAGTAGCCTTAGGGTTAGGGCTAAATTTAGGGTTAGGGTTGGGGCTAAATTTAGGGCTAGGGTTGGGGCTAAAGTTAGGGCTAGGGTTAGGGTTGGGGCTAAAGTTAGGGTTAGCATTGGGATTAGGGTTAGGGTTGGCATTAGGGTTGGTATTAGGGTTAGGGTTGGCATTAGGGTTACGTTTGGGATTAGGGTTAGGTTTGGGATTAGGGTTAAGGTTAGGGTTAGGGGTGTATTGGGGTTAGGTTTGAGGTTAGGGTTGAGATTAGGATTAGGGGTGTGTTGGATTTAGGGTTTTGATTAAGGTTATGGTTAGGGTTGAGATTAGGGTTGTGATTATCGTTAGGGTTGTGATTAGGATTATGGATCGGGATGGGATTAGGGTTAGGGGTGTGTTGGGGTTAGGGTTGGAGCTAGAATTGGGGTGTTTCCACTGTTTAGGTACATCAGGGGGTCTCCAAACACGACAGCCAATTTTGCGCTCAAAAAGTCAAATGGTGCTCCCTCCCTTCTGAGCTCTGCCGTGCGCCCAAACAGTGGTTTACCCCCCACATATGAGGCATCAGTGTACTCGGGATAAATTGGACAAAAACTTTTGGGGTCCAATTTCTTCTGTTACCCTTGTGAAAATAAAAACTTGGGGGCTACAAAATCTTTTTTGTGGAAAATTTTTATTTTTTTATTTTCACGACTCTGAATTATAAACTTCTGTGAAGCACTTGGGCATTCAAAGTTCTCACCACACATCTAGATAAGTTCCTTGGGGGGTCTAGTTTCCAAAATGGGGTCACTTGTGGGGGGGTTACTACTGTTTAGGTACATCAGGGGCTCTGCAAACGCAACATAATGCCCGCAGACCATTCTATCAAAGTCTGCATTCCAAAACGGCACTCCTTCCCTACCGAGCTCTGCCGTGCGCCCAAACAGTGGTTTATTTCCACATATGGGGTACCAGCATACTCAGGACAAATTGGACAACTTTTGGGGTCCAATTTCTCTTGTTACCCTTGTGAAAATAAAAACTTGGGGGCTAAAAAATCTTTTTTGTGGAAAAAAAAATATTTTTTTATTTTCATGACTCTGCATTATAAACTTATGTGAAGCAGTTGGGCATTCATAGTTCTCACCACACATCTAGATAACTTCCATGGGGGGTCTAGTTTCCAAAATGGGGTCACTTGTGGGGGGGTTCTACTGTTTAGGCACATCAGGGGCTCTCCAAACGCAACATGGCGTCGGATCTCAATTCCAGCCAATTCTACATTGAAAAAGTAAAACGGCACTCCTTCTCTTCTAAGCTCTGCCGTGCGCCCAAACAGTAGTTTACCCCCACACATGGGGTATTAACGTACTCAGGAGAAATTGCAAAACAACTTTTGTGGTCTAATTTCTCCTGTTAACCTTGTGAAAATAAAAATTTGGGGGCAAAAAGATCATTTTTGTAGAAAAAATGCGACTTTTTATTTTCACGGCTCTACGTTATAAACTTCTGTGAAGCACCTGGGGGTTTAAAGTGCTCACTACACATCTAGATAAGTTACTTAAGGGGTCTCGTTTCCAAAATGGTGTCACTTGTGGGGGGTTTCCACTGTTTAGGCACATCAGGGGCTCTCCAAACGTGACATGGCGTCCGATCTCAATTCCAGCCAATGCTACATTGAAAAAGTAAAACTGCACTCATTCTCTTCCAAGCTCTGCGGTGCGCCCAAACAGTGGTTTACCCCCACATATGGGGTATCGACGTACTCAGGAGAAATTGCACAACCGCGTTTGTTGTCTAATTTCTCCTGTTACCCTTGTTAAAATAAAAATTTGGGTGCAAAAGATCATTTTTTGTAGAAAAAATTTGATTTTATTTTCACGGCTCTACATTATAAACTTCTGTGAAGCACTTGGGAGTTCAAAGTGCTCACCACACATCTAGATAAGTTCCTTAAGCGGTCTAGTTTCCAAAATGGTGTCACTTGTGGGAGGTTTCCACTGTTTAGGCACATCAGGGGCTCTCCAAACGCGTCATGGCGTCCGATCTCAATTCCAGCCAATTCTACATTGAAAAAGTAAAACGGCACTCCTCTTCCAAGCTCTGCGGTGCGTCCAAACAGTGGTTTACCCCCACATATGGGGAATTGGCATATTCAGGAGAAATTGCACAACAAAATATATGGTTAAATTTCTGTTTTTACTCTTGAGAAAATAAAAAAAAATAGTTCTGAAGTAAAATGTTTGCAAAAAAAAGTTAAATGTTAATTTTTTCCTTCCACATTGTTTCAGCTCCAGTGAAGCACATAAAGGGTTAATAAACTTCTTGAATGTGGTTTTGAGCACCTTGAGGGGTGCAGTTTTTAGAATGGTGTCACACTTGGTTATTTTCTATCATATAGACCCCTCAAAATGACTTCAAATGTGATGTGGTCCCTAAAAAAAAATGGTGTTGTAAAAATGAGAAATTGCTGGTCAACTTTTAACCCTTATAACTCCGTAACAAAAAAAAAATTTTGGTTCCAAAATTGTGCTGATGTAAAGTAGACATGTGGGAAATGTTATTTATTAACTATTTTTCGTGACATATCTTTCTGATTTAAGGGCATAAAAATACAAAGTTTGAAAATTGCAAAATTTTAAAACATTTTGCCATATTTGCATTTTTTTCATAAATTATCGCAAGTAATATCGAAGAAATTTTACCACTAACATGAAGTACAATATGTCACGAAAAAACCACCTCAGAATCAGCGTAATCTGTTAAAGCGTTCCAGAGTTATAACCTCATAAATTGACAGTGGTCAGAATTGCAAAAATTGGCTCGGTCATTAAGTACCAAATTGGCTCTGTCACTAAGGGGTTAATGACGTCACAGCCGGTCATACACAGCCCCGTTTTCATGCTCAGCTCAGTGTATCCTGGATACCGGGCTGAGTGGTCATATTACTTATGTCAATGCTCAGTAATGCATCCAAGGGTAGCAGAGATGGAGCTCATCGTGGGACATCTGGATTAGCGGTGGAGAGGTGAGCACAACTTTGATTTTTTCTTTTTACATTAATAAATGGGTAAAAGAGGATCAGAGAGTGTTTATCTCAATTAGGTGATAATTTGCAATACTAAACATTGAGGATTCAACCGTTTGAACCCTCACCAATGGGCAAAATGGGATCTTTTAACCCCACAAGAATGGAACCAAAGAGTGCTTGCTTGATCTCCACACCATTTATTGCCTTCATGCTACCAGTGTATTTATACACTGCTCAAAAAAATAAAGGGAACACTTAAACAACAGAATATAACTCCCAAGTAAATCAAATTTCTGTTAAATCAATCTGTCCACTTAGGAAACAACACTGTTTGACAATCAATTTCACATGCTGTTGTGGAAATGAAATAGACAACAGATGGAAATTATTGGCAATTATCAAGACATACTCAATAAAGGAGTGGTTCTGCAGGTGGGGACCACAGACCACATCTCAGTACCAACTACCAATGCTTTCTGGCTGTTTTGGTCACTTTTGAATGTTGGTGTTAGGGGTCGAGTTCCCGCCTCTGCACAGGGGGAATCTCGGGCCATCTCCGCTGCGGTCTCCCATTCTTCTCCTGCCGCAGTGGAGCCTGCTCAGCGGAGACGTCGGTCCCAGCGTCTTGCTCAGTCCCACTCTGTACAAAGAGTTACTACTGCTTTTCCGGCTTCTGCCATTGAAGTCAGTGCTGGGCAGCGGCGAGCAGACGCTTCTGGGACTAAGTCCTGCTTTTCTCGTTCTGAGCATGCCCTGAGTAAGATCTCTCAGTGGAGATCGAGGGTCACATGGTCAGATACTGCAGCTAAGTCCATTGGTCCTTTCGGGAAGGTCCTTTAAGTGCTAGGACTAAGTCCTGCTTTGCACACACTGAGCATGCCCAGGGCAAGATCTCTCAGTGGAGATTTAGGGTCACATGCTCAGGTATGGCAGTCTCTCATTGGTCCTTCTAGGAAGGTCTTTTACTTGCTGCAGCTATATAAGGCTCGCATGGCCGCACGGCGATGCGCTAGTGTCAATTCATATGTGTGCTTTGCGCCAGAGTGGTTATGCATGAGTGTGTTCAGGGACCCGGCTGAAATAAGGCCCTAGAATACCGGCACCTCCGGTGAGGAGATTGTATGAGTGTGTTCAGGGACCCGGCTGAAATAAGCCCCTAGAATACCGGCTTCTCCGGTGAGGAGATTGCATGTTGCATAACCACTGACTGCTATCAGCTTGCCAGTAAGCTTGTGCTCCTGTGAGGCTAACAGGGCGCAGTGCTTCCCTTTCACGGCTACTCTGTGGAGTAACAAAGCTAGTCTATACCGCCAAACAGTGCCGCCATTCGCTAGCAGCAGGTTCCTCCTGCACGGTGGACCCCGGGCTGTGAACGCACCATTTATAATAAACATCTCTATTTTCTCGGTGCGTTCCGCTAGCCCTAACAGTTGGTTGCGCTTTCACACTCGTGGTAACATGAGACGGACTCTACAACCCACACAAGTGGCTTAGGTAGTGCAGCTCATCCAGGATGGCACATCAATGCGAGCTGTGGCAAGAAGGTTTGCTGTGTCAGTCAGCGTAGTGTCCAGAGGCTGAAGACGCAACCAGGAGACAGGCCAGTACACTAGGAGATATGGAGGGGGCTGTAGGAGGACAACAACCCAGCAGCAGAACCGCTACCTCAGCCTTTGTGCAAGGAGGAACAGGAGGAGCACTGCCATAGCCCTTCAAAATGACCTCCAGCAGGCCACAAATGTGCATGTGTCTGCACAAACGGTTAGAAACCAACACCATGGGGACGGTCTGAGTGCCCGACATCCACAGGTGGGGCTGTGCTCACAGCCCAACACCATGCAGGACGCTTGGCATTTGCCACAGAACACCAGAATTGGCAAATTCGCCACTGGCACCCTGTGCTCTTTACAGATGAAAGCAGGTTCACATGTGACAGACGTGACAGAGTCTGGAGACGCCATGGAGAGCGATCTGCCTGCAACATCCTTCAGCATGACCGATTTGGCATTGGGTCAGTAATGGTGTGGGGTGGCATTTCTTTGGAGGGCCGCACAGCTCGCCAGCGGTAGTCAGAGGTAGCCTGACTGCCATTAGGTACCGAGATGAGATCCTCAAACCCCTTGTGAGACCAAATACTGGTGCGGTTGGCCCTGGGTTCCTCCTAATGCAGGACAATGCCAGACGTATGTGGCTGGAGTGTGTCAGCAGTTCCTGCAAGATGAAGACATTGAAGCTAAGGACTGGCTCGCCCGTTCCCCAGACCTGAATCCGATTGAACACATCTGGAACATCATGTCTCACACCATCCACCAACGTCACGTTGCACCACAGACTGTCCAGGAGTTGGTGGATGCTTTAGTCCAGATCTGAGAGGAGATCCCTCAGAAGACCATCCGCCGCCTCATCAGGAGCATGCCCAGGCATTGTAGGGAGATCATACAGGCACGTGGAGGCCACACACACTACTGAGCATCATTTCCTTGTCTTGACGCATTTCACTGAAGTTGGATCAGCCAGTAACTTCATTTACCATTTTGATTTTGAGCATCATTCAAACTCCAGACCTCCATGTGATATTAGTTGTGATTTACGTTGATCCTTTTTAGGTTTTATTCTCAACACATTCCACTATGTAATGAATAAAGATTTACAACTGAAATATTTCATTCAGTGATATCTTGGACGTTGGATTTTAGTGTTCCTTTTATTTTGAACAGTGAATGTATATATATATGTATATATATATATATATATATATATATATATATATATATATATATATATATATACAGTTAGGGCCAGAAATATTTGGACAGTGACACAAGTTTTGTTATTTTAGCTGTTTACAACAACATGTTCAGAAATACAATTATACAGGGTGGAGCGCGGTAATTTGCTGATTTGGGAATTAGATAAAAAAATTATGATCATTAGAAAAATTTATTTTATATTTTAATTATACTGAACAGTAATGGAATTTTTAAATTACATGGTTTTAAATAGTGTATCTGGCAAATGTCGACCTTCGCTATCCACACACTGCTGCATACGTTTTCTGAAGTTTTCATGAACTCTAACAAGCATGTCCACTGGTATTCTGCCAATTTCAGCTTCAATATTGTTCCTTAGGTCTTCCAAGGTGTTGGGACGGTTGATATACACCTTAGACTTCAGGTAACCCCAAAGGAAAAAATCGCATGGGGCTAAATCTGGTGAGCGTGCTGTCCAGTTCACATCTCCCCTCAAAGAGATAAGCCGTCCAGGAAACATTTGCCTCAAACAATTCATGGTAACCCTCGCTGTGTGTGCAGTGGCACCATCCTGTTGGAACCATGTATCCTCTAGTTCCATTGCCTCAAGAGCCGGCTGAAAATAATCCTGTATCATAGACAAGTACTGTTCGGAGTTCACAGTTATGGCACGACCATTATCCTGAAAAAAGTAAGGACCAATGATGCCTACTCGTGATATGGCGCACCACACAGTGACGCGGTCCGAATGCAGAGGTCTCTCGTGAACTTCTCTGGGGTTTGTTTCACTCCAGTAACGCATATTTTGTTTGTTTACACATCCACTGAGGTGAAAATGTGCCTCATCAGAAAAAAACAATTGCGTCACGGGGTATCGTTGCTAACATGTCTTCACAAGAGGTCCGCCGTGTCAAATAGTCCCATGCTGACAAATGTTGGACCACGCACATTTTATACGGGTGAAAATTCAGTTCATCATAAAGAATCCGGTGGAGAGAACGTCTTGAAATGCCAAGAGCAAATGATTGCTTCCGAGCAGAGCGTTTTGGAGATTGCAGTACTGCTGCTCTAACTCTCTCGATGTTTTGTGGTGTTGTAATCCTTCTCTCAGGTCCCCTTCGTACACATGACACATTCCCTGCTGTTCTGAATGCATTCACCCAATTTACAATTGATTGCCGTCCAGGAACACGTCCGCGTGGAGGAACAGCGAATTGTAAACGAAAAGCACGCTGCACTGCAATGATCGAGTGGGCATTTGAAAAATACGCTTCAACACAAAATGACCTCTCCTCACGTGTCCACTGCATGATGGCAACTGAAAGGCAGAGGAATACAAATCTCCCATCAGCCACTGTAAGCCACACCCACTCTCCCCTCTCTTCGACCGACAGTGCCGCCACAGCATGCAGTGCAAAAAAGCAAATTACCGCGCTCCACCCTGTATATATAATATGGGCTGAAAGTGCACACTCCCAGCTGCAATATGATAGTTTCCACATCCAAATCGGAGAAAGGGTTCAGGAATCATAGCTCTGTAATGCATAGCGTCCTCTTTTTCAAGGGACCAAAAGTAATTGGACAATGGACTCTAAGGGCTGCAATTAACTCTGAAGGCGTCTCCCTCGTTAACCTGTAATCAATGAAGTAGTTAAAAGGTCAGGGGTGGATTCCAGGTGTGTGGTTTTGCATTTGGAAGCTGTTGCTGTGAGCAGACAACATGCGGTCAAAGGAACTCTCAATTGAGGTGAAGCAGAACATCCTGAGGCTGAAAAAAAAGAAAATATCCATCAGAGATTGCAGACATGCTTGGAGTAGCAAAATCAACAGTTGGGTACATTCTGAGAAAAAAGGAATTGACTGGTGAGCTTGGGAACTCAAAAAGGCCTGGGCGTCCACAGATGACAACAGTGGTGGATGATCGCCGCATACTTAATTTGGTGAAGAAGAACCCGTTCACAACATCAACAGAAGTCCAGAACACTCTCAGTGAAGTAGGTGTATCTGTCTCTAAGTCAACAGTAAAGAGAAGACTCCATGACAGTAAATACAAAGGGTTCACATCTAGATGCAAACCATTCATCAATACCAAAAATAGACAGGCCAGAGTTAAATTTGCAGAAAAACACCTCAAGAAGCCAGCTCAGTTCTGGAAAAGTATTCTATGGACAGATGAGACAAAGATCAACTTGTACCAGAATGATGGGAAGAAAAAAGTTTGGAGAAGAAAGGGAACGGCACATGATCCAAGGCACACCACATCCTCTGTAAAACATGGTGGAGGCAACGTGATGGCATGGGCATGCATGGCTTTCAATGGCACTGGGTCACTTGTGTTTATTGATGACATAAGAGCAGACAAGAGTAGCCGGATGAATTCTGAAGTGTACCGGGATATACTTTCAGCCCAGATTCAGCCAAATGCTGCAAAGTTGATTGGACGGCGCTTCATAGTACAGATGGACAATGACCCCAAGCATACAGCCAAAGCTACCCAGGAGTTCATGAGTGCCAAAAAGTGGAACATTCTGCAATGGCCAAGTCAATCTCCAGATCTAAACCCAATTGAGCATGCATTTCACTTGCTCAAATCCAGACTTAAGACGGAAAGACCCACAAACAAGCAAGACCTGAAGGCTGCGGCTGTAAAGGCCTGGCAAAGCATTAAGAAGGAGGAAACCCAGCGTTTGGTGATGTCCATGGGTTCCAGACTTAAGGCAGTGATTGCCTCCAAAGGATTTGCAACAAAATATTGAAAATAAAAATATTTTGTTTGGGTTATGTTTATTTGTCCAATTACTTTTGACCTCCTAAAATGTGGAGTGTTTGTAAAGAAATGTGTACAATTCCTACATTTTCTATCAGATATTTTTGTTCAACCCTTCAAATTAAACGTTACAATCTGCACTTGAATTCTGTTGTAGAGGTTTCATTTCAAATCCAATGTGGTGGCATGCAGAGCCCAACTCGCGAAAATTGTGTCACTGTCCAAATATTTCTGGCCCTAACTGTATATATATATATATATATATATATATATATATATACTGTATATATATATATATAACCTATCCACAGAGTAGGTGATAATTCAATAATAATAATAATATTAATAAGTAATATTAATAGGGGGGATCCAGCCTTTGGAACCCCCACCAATCTGGACAACAGGGAACTTTTATCCCCATTAGAATGGAGCAGCAGTGGCATGCTCTGCTGCCACACCACCACACCATTTATTGCAACATTTTGTGGCAGCCCATAGAGAATGAATGAAGCAGCTGTCGGGCCTCTCACCTGCTGCTAGAGACTGCTCCATCGGGGATAAAAATTTCCCATTCTACCGAGCAGTGAAGATCCCAGTGGTTGGACCCCCACAAATTTGTACGTTATCTCATATCCTTGCTGATAGTTCATAAATTGTTTTCACCGTACAACCATTATAATATTTAGTCATAATTGCATCCTAATGGCAAAAAACTAAAAAACTGCTTACAGCTATGCAGGAGAAATTATAGAACATGTAAGCAGTTATCCATGGGGTAGTGATTTAAAGGAGTTGTAAAGGGGTGATGAAGAGACCATTAAAGGGGTTTTTCACTACTGGACCACCCTAAAGTAACTCAATTGAGGACCCCAATTAAAATAAAGTAGTGTATACTCATCCTACAGTGGTGTCATTCCAGTGACATTAACACCCCTGTTCCTGGAGGGTGATGTGACTTAATGTGTGGCGTGCTGGCTACAGCAAGTGAACGGCTACTCTTTGGCTGCAGGTCATCAATATTCTGTTAGAGCGGTGGTCCCCCTTGACAGAATATTAATGAACTGCATCCAAAGAAGTAGTAAAGGCTACAGCCACTCATTGGATATAGCGTAGCCTGCACGTTGCATAGCAAGTCACGTCACTCTTTGTGAACAGAGGCTATCATTTTTGTAACGGCACTACTACAGCAGCTGAGCATATACTGTTTTTATTTTAGTTGGGGTCAACCACCTTTAGTGCTCTTTCACATGTCCTGATATTTCCGGTACTGGCTTTTCCATCTGTGTGTATGTGTGTTTAATACATGTGGCATACATGTGGCAACCATGTGTCACATCAGTATAATATGTACCGGCGCCTGGGAATCAGAGGTACTCTTTTTGGCGCTGTTCCCTGGAGCCTGGTGCTGAAGACAGCTCACATCATTGTCTCCTGCTAACGCTGATCGCCGTGTGTTTCTTGTCACAAGACAATACAAAGGTGACATCAACCGCAAAAATATGAACCCCACTTGCCACCGCCACAGGACAAGTGAGAAGAGCTGGGCAAAGTATCAGAATTGGTGCTTCTAATATGCCTTTTCTGGGAGGCTGTGGGCTGCTATTTTTAGGCTGCAGTGCCAATATCCATGGCCCCTTAGCAGCCTGAGAATACCAGCCTCCAGCTGTTTGTTTTACCTTAGCTGGTTATCAAGAAATGGAGGAGCTCCCCACACTGTTTTTTGAAATTATTTATTTAAATAATTAAAAAATATAGCTTGGCGACCCCTCTGTTCTTGATAACCAGTTTTGCTGAAGCTGATACCTGGTGGTTGCAGCCATAGTTGTCAGTTTGCCTAGCTGGTTATCAAAAATACAGGGGAGTCCCACATCATTTTTTTAAATGTGTTATTTATAGCGCAGGCGGTGATTGATGAGATTATTCTCTCATCAGCCACCACCTGCTCTTTCTGTTATCAGTTGAATACAACTCTCAACATTCTCCCCTACTAGCGCTGATATCAGCTCGAACAGGGGAGAATGATGAGAGCGGACTTCAGCATCTAGCCCCCTCGGGAACAGCGCTAACAGTGCCACTGATCCCCAGGCACCGGTACGTGTCACCCTGATGACACATCCATGTGTCATCAGTGTGCACGTGTGCAGGACGTTTGGCAGCATGTGCTGCTGTTAAAAAACAGACATGTCAGCATGTTTTGCCCATGGACACACTGTCCGTGGAAACACGGACATGTGCACCGACCCATTTACTTGAATGGTCTACGTGTGTAAGGCTAAGTTCACATTAGCGTTCGGGGGCATTGCGGAGGGCTGCGTATGTCCTCTGCTAAGCCCCGCCTACTTCAGCATGCGTCCTGCGTACTTATCTTTAACATTGGGTAAGCAGGACATGCGGATGCGTTGTTTTGATGTGCCCGCCGACCACACGGGAACACAACAAGTTGTGTTTTGCGCGGACAGTGGGCGCGTCAAAAAGATGCATCTGCATACATCCGCATGTCCTGCGTACCCAATGTTAGGCTACGTTCACATTGGCGTTCCGCCAATGTGCGTCGCTGTTGCGCCGGCGACGCAGCGGCGACGCGCCCCTATGTTTAACATAGGGGACGCGTGTGTTGTTTTGGTGGCGTTTTTCGCCACGTGCATCGTTTCCGACGCTAGCGTCGGACGCAAGAAAACGCTACATTGTAGCATTTTCTGTGCGTCCGATTTTCGTCAAAAACGACGCACGCGTCGCAAAACGCGCGCGTTTTTACGTGCGTCACGCGTTGCGTCGCCGACGCAGGGCGGCGCAACGCTAGTGTGAACCTAGCCTAAAAGATAGGTACGCAGGATGCATGCAGAAGTATGCGAAAGTAGGTGGGGCTAAGCGGAGGAAGTACACAGCCCTCCGCAGTGCCCCGGAACGCAAGTGTGAACCCGGCCTAAGTGTCTCCGGTACATGTAAAAACTGTCGTCATACAAACTGGTCACACTGACGTCTGAATGAGCACTTAAACGGAGCTGCTCTTTTCTGCTGCAAATTTTACTTAGTTCCTCATGTTACCATAGCAGATTTCAGCTGATTAGTGAGGGTGCCTGGTGCATGACCACCCATCTCATATACACTGCTCAAAAAAATAAAGGGAACACTCAAGTAACACATGCTAGATCTGAATGAATGAAATATTCTCATTGAATACTTTGTTCTTTACAAAGTTGAATGTGCTCACAACAAAACCACACAAAATCATGAATGGAAATCAAATTTATGAACCAATGGAGGCCTGGATTTGGAATGATACTCAATATCAAAGTGGGAAATCAAATTACAGGCTGATCCAACTTCAGTCAAAATGCCTCAAGACAAGGAAACAATGCACAGTAATGTGCTTGTCTTCCACGTGCCTGTATGACCTCCCTACAACGCCTGGGAATGCTCCTGATGAGGCAATGGATGGTCTCCTGAGGGATCTCCTCCCAGACCTGGACTAAAGCATTCACCAACTCCTGGACAGTCTGTGGTGCAACGTGACGTTGGTGGATGGTGCGAGACATGATGTCCCAGATGTGTTCAATCGGATTCAGGTCTGGGGAACGGGCGGGCCAGTCCATAGCTTCAATGCCTTCATCTTGCAGGAACTGCTGACACTCTCCAGCCACATGAGGTCTGGAATTGTCCTGCATTAGGAGGAACCTAGGGCCAACCGCACCAGCATATGGTCTCACAAGGGGTCTGAGGATCTCATCTTGGTACCTAATGGCAGGCTACCTCTGGCGAGCACATGGTGGGCTGTGCGGCCATCCAAAAAAATGCCACCCCACACCATTACTGACTCACTGCCAAACCGGTCATGCTGAAGGATGTTGCAGGCAGCAGATCGCTCTCCATTGCGTCTCCAGACTCTGTCACGTCTGTCACATGTGCTCAGTGTGAACCTGCTTTCATCTGTGAAGAGTACAGGGCGCCAGTGGCGAATTTGCCAATTCTGGTGTTCTGTGGCAAATGCCAAGCATCCTGCACAATGTTGGGCTGTGAGCACAACCCCATCTGTGGACGTCGGGCACTCGGACCATCCTCATGGAGTCGGTTTCTAACCGTTTGTGCAGACACATGCACATTTGTGGCCTGCTGGAGGTCATTTTGCAGGGCTCTGGCAGTGCTCCTCCTGTTCCTCCTTGCATAAAGGCTGAGGTAGCGGTCCTGCTGCTGGGTTGTTGCCCTCCTATGGCCCCTCCATGTCTCCTGGTGTACTGACCTGTCTCCCAGTAGCACCTCCAGCCTCTGGACACTACACTGACAGACACAGCAAACCTTCTTGCCACAGCTCACATTGATGTGCCATCCTGGATGAGCTGCACTACCTGAGCCACTTGTGTGGGTTGTAGAGTCCGTCTCATGCTACCTACCACGAGTGTGAAAGCACAACCAACATTCAAAAGTGACCAAAACATCAGCCAGAAAGCATTGGTACTGAGATGTGGACTGTGGAACCCACCTGCAGAACCGCTCCTTTATTGAGGGTGTCTTGATAATTGCCAATAATTTCCATCTGTTGTCTATCCCATTTGCACAACAGCATGTGAAATTGATTGTCAATCAGTGTTGCTTCCTAAGTGGACAGTTTGATTTCACGGAAGTTTGATTTACTTGGAGTTATATTCTGTTGTTTAAGTGTTCCCTTTTGCTTTTTTTGAGCAGTGTAGATAACCTATCCTGTGAATAGGTTATCAATTCTTCAGTTCTGGCCTATCCCTTTAAGTTTATTTTATAGACCTCAACTGGCGTTGCTTAAAGAACAATGCCTTATTTAAGGAATTAGCTAATGTCTCCTTTCTTTACCTAGAAATTAATTAATTATCAATAATAATTACACTTCTTACCTAATCTGATTTTGAACATTTTTTCCTTTAGTTCCTTAACATTATACAATTTACACTTTCACGTGTTAGAACTGTAGGTGAAAACAACACAAAAGCAGATTTACAATTATGTAACAGGATTTTGACAAATATAATTATATTAAATTAACAATGAAGTTGAATAATTGTAACACATAAAATCACACTTCAAGAAAATCACACCCAAGGTGTTCACTAAGCAATGTCAAGTTTCGCAAAATGAAAGTTTTAGTATAGAGCAGCTTTAAAGGGAATCTGTCAGCAGGTTTTGCTATGCAGTCTGACGGCAGCAAGATGTAGGGACATAGACCCTGATTCCAGTGATGTGTCACTTAGTTTACTGGGTGTAACAGTTGTGATAGAATCTTAGTTTTTTCTGCTGCAGATCGAGCAGTGCTCTGAATGCTGAGCTCTGTATAACGCGCCCACATTGGCAGCTTTCTGTGTACATTGTATATAGCTGCTACTGCATGGTGGATGTAGAGTTGGACTTAATCTTTCAGTGATAATCTCCTGCTGATAAAACAATGATTTGCTTGAAACAAGAAACAAAGAGCGTAATAAGTAAGTGACACATTGCTGCTCTCAGGGCCTCAGCTCCTACTCTCAGATTACACAGCAAATACTTGCTGGCAGATTCCCTTTAAATTGGTCGCTGTGATTTCAACATGCTTTGTACAAGCGAAAAGAACAGTAGAATACTAGGAACTTTGTAATATATTTTTAGAAATTTGAGAAAAATTATTTTCTCTGTATGAGACACTTTTCACCCCTTCATATCCTGCACTGAACATTCTTTCAAAAACTGCAAAATTTAATTCTGAGATTTGAGATGGATTTTCAGATCACCCAGGTATCAGGTTACAGCAGTCTGTAGAAGTCTATGGAGAGGGAATAAGAGAATATCTGCTGAGTCAGTGGGACACGCAAAGGCGCTGCTTCTTCTACTACCCCGTACTAGTGAGGGCCACATTTAGCATTCATGCCGCTCTAGGCACTTTCTGGGTAGTGCATACATTCAGTAAAATTTCTGCATCTATTGGCAGGAAAAGCGCAGCTGAATAACGGGTAGTTTTGCCCTGCTTTTTTTTACTGATTTCAGTAAAGTTAATGGTGAAAAATGCAGGGCAAAAACACAGATAATTGAAATGCTGCAGATTATTTTTTGCACCAAATTAAAAAATAAGCAATGTGTGCTTGACACGTCAAGTTCCTCATTCACTTTACTGGTATAAGGATTGCTTCAGGTTTATCTAGAAAATCTGCAAGGTAGAAACACACCAAAAAGCGCACCAAATCTGCAAAGTGTTCACACAACCTAAGTGGTACGTCCCCTACTGATCAGTCAGACTAAGGGTACATGCACACAGCTTCTTTTCCAGGCAGATCCGCTATGTACTCCTCCTGAAACAGTGCTAAATACAGGTGCTTCTCACAAAATTAGAATATCATCAAAAAGTTAATTTATTTCAGATCTTCAATACAAAAGGTGACACTCATATATAGAGTCATTACAAACAGAGTGATCTATTTCAAGTGTTTATTTCTGTTAATGTTGATTATGGCTTACGGCCAATGAAAACCCAAAAGTCATTATCTCCGTAAATTAGAATACTTTATAACACCAGCTTGAAAAATGATTTTAAAATCTGAAATGTTGTCCTACTGAAATGTATATTCAGTAAATGCACTCAATACTTGGTTGGGGCTCTTTTTGCATCAATTACTGCATCAGTGCGGTGTGGCATGGAGGTGATCAGTCTGTGGCACTGCTGAGGTGTTATGGAAGCCCAAGTTGCTTTGATAACAGCCTCAGCTCGTCTGCATTGTTGGGTCTGGTGTCTCTCATTTTCCTCTTGACAATATCCCATAGATTCTCTATGGGGTTAAGGTCAGGTGAGTTTGCTGGCCAATCAAGCACAGTGATACTGTTGCTTTTAAACCAGGTATTGGTAATTTTGGTGGTGTGGACAGGTGACAAGTCCTGCTGGAGAATTAAATTTCCATCTCCAAAATGCTTGTCAGCAGAGGGAAGCATGAAGTTCTCCAAAATGTCCTGGTAGATGGCTGCGCTGACTCTGGTCTTATAAAACACAGTGCACCTACACCAGCAGATGACATGGCTCCCCAAACCGTCACTGATTGTGGAAACTTCACACTAGACCTCACACAGCTTGGATTGTGGCCTCTCCACTCTTACTTCAGACTCTGGGACCTCAATTTCCAAGTGAAATGCAAAATTTACTTTCATCTGAGAACACCTTGGACCACTGAGCAACAGTCCAGTTCTTTTTCTCCTTGACCCAGGTAAGACGCTTCTGGCGTTGTCTATTGGTCATGAGTGGCTTGACACAAGGAATGTGACACTTGTAGTCCATGTCCTGGATACATCTGTGTGTGGTGACTCTTCAAGCAACGACACCAGCAGCAGTCCACTTCTTGTGAATTTCCCCTAAATTTTTGAATAGCTTCTTCTTAATCCTTTCAAGGCTGTTTTTATCTCAGTTTCTTGTGCACCTTTTTCTACACTTTTTCCTTACACTCAGCTTTCCATTAATATGCTTGGATACACCACTCTCTGAACAGCCAGCTTCTTTAGCAATGTCTTTTTGTGGTTTACCCTCCTTTTGGAGAGTATCAATGACTGCCTTCTGGACATCTGTCAAGTCAGCAGTCTTCCTCATGATTGTGGAGCCTACTGAAACAGACTAAGGGACCTTTTTAAACGCTTAGGAAGCCTTTGCAGATGTTTTTAGTAAATTGTTCTAATTTACTGAGATGACTTTTGGGTTTTCATTGGCTGTAAGCCATAATCATCAACATTAACAGACATAAACACTTGAAACAGATCATTCTGTCTGTAATGACTCTATATAATATATGAGTTCAACTTAACTTTTGGAACTTTGGAAGAGGGGAGAGGCCACAATCCAAGCTGCTTGAGGTCTAGTGTGAAGTTTCCACAATCAGTGATGGTTTGGGGAGCTATGTCATCTGCTGCTGTAGGTCCACTATGTTTTATCAAGACCAAAGTCAGCGCATCCGTCTACCAGGACATTTTAGAGCACTTCATGCTTCCCTCTGCCGACAAGCTTTTTGGAGATGTACCATGCATAGAGGTGGCCTTTATGGAACATTGGGCAAAAAAAAGCCTTTACTTACACACAAAAATTGTAAGGCTCGTTTTGAGTTTGCCAAGAGACGTGGGAGACTTCCCAAACGTGTGAAAGAACGTGAGATGAGACCAAAATTGAACTTTTTGGCCACCATGGTAAACGCTATGTCTGGCCCCAAGCCAACACAGCTCATCGACCCAAGAACACTGTGGTGAAATATGTGTGCATATATATATATATATCTGCGTAGTGACATGTCTAGGGTTATATGTGTGACTAGTGATTATGTAGCATCTGTCCTGAAGACAAGTCCCACCTAGGTGTTAATAGGTACTTCCTTGGGATGAGTAAGACCTCTGTCTCCAAATCTCCCCAGGAAGTCTGGCTAAGGCCAAGAACAAAGGAACACTTGACACCTCTGAGTGCTTGGAGGGGAGATGCTAAATTGTGGCCAGAGGTAATCTATCCCTGAGAACCTCTCCACAAGAGAAATAATATATTCATTGGGGGCGCGGCAGTGGCCCTATCAAACAGGCAGCAGTTATGATATTGGCCTAAGGGGCCGGTCTAGAAACCTGACCTCAGACCAAAGTTATAAATTTAGGCTGCAGACAGAGAATTGTGTTCACATGTGAGGGCAGCCTGAGAAGCTGGTGTGATCCAATCTATATTCACCCCCCCTCAGGGAGCAGAAAGCAGACTACAAGTTAGATGATTTCTGTAAGTTTATCCTGTTTATTTTGACATTGTTTGCATAAGTTGTATGTCTTTTTATTATCATATTTTTATACCTTTTTCTTATTGTAAGCATTGAACATTTTGCTATTAAAGTATAAACTTTAATAAGTTGAACATTGAATGTTCTAAAGAATCCATAGCCTAGAGGTGTGCGAGCCTTATGAGTGATAAACATATTTTTATTAGTTATTTCTGGGACTCATCGCCCGTGTATTCGATGAGTGGTGGCAGCGTGTATGAGCGGGTGTGTGGCCTGCGTCGGTGTGTGATTTATGCTCCCATTACAGCATAGGACAGAGGTTGAATGCTGAACTGAGAGTGGGGAGATAGATTAACCCTTGCAGGCACAACCCCAAGTCACGTGTGAGAGCAGGCACGTGACGAATAAGTGACACCACGGAGAAGGGATTCGTGACAAACACCATCCCCTCTTTTCAGTTTGTCAGTGATTTGATAGATAAATAGTAATAGTGTGCACTCAGCCTGGTAAGAGTGAGGTGCTTGTGTAATGGACTGTAAAAATCCCCCACAATGAAATATATAGATACACTACACACTATATAGATAGTTTTATGCAAGAATTTTAGGGTTTTATTCACATAACATCAGTAGGGGAGTAGAAATAGATATTTACAGTGAGCGACCAAATTATTTTTGACGTTTCAACCCTCCTGAGTCTTACTAATAAAGTCACTTCAGAGATTCGCAAGTTTTTAAAGTGTCTGCAATGGGGCATCATTTATATGGAAACACCTTCAAATTTCCACCAAGACCGCTTCTTGAAACCCCTGGGCCACCAATGCCATTTGTGTTGGAGATGAAGCGTTCTAACTCTCGGAACACCTGCTGAAGCCATACTCAAGTAGTGGATTGACGGCAACTAAAAGTTTTTAATTACTGCCTTACACGTGCAAAAAGAATGGTGGAGTGCGCTTTTGGGATTCTAACATCCAAATGGCGAGTTCTGTTGACCGCTATAAACGTGAAGACTGACACTGTGGACGAGGTGGTGAAAGCTTGTGTGGTCCTGCACAATTTCGTAATATGCAAGGAACAGATTGCCATTGATGACCACTTCGAAGAAACTACCTTGAATGATTATCATAACATTACTTTTAGAAGTTCTGTGTCAGTTTCCGGAATGAGGGACAAATTTGCAGAATACTTTATTTCACCTCAAGGAAGAGTACAGATAGTGAGATAGTTTGTCTTGGACCTTGTTACCCAAAGTATTGGACCTTTTTTTACCCAAAGTATTGTACTTGGTTGGGTTTTATCCAAAGTATTGTACCTGTTTTACCCAGAGTATTGTACGTGGTTGGGTTTTACCCAAAGTATTGTACATGTTTTATCCAAAGTATTGTACCTGGTTGGGTTTTACCCAAAATATTGTACTTGTTTTACCCAAAGTATTGTACCTGGTTGGGTTTTACCCAAAGTATTGTACCCGTTTTACTCAAGGTATTGTACCTGGTTGGGTTTTACCCAAACTACTGTGCCTTGTTTTACCCAAAGTATTTAACCTTATAATTAAATAAATGAAAGAAAAATTTTTAAACAAAAAAAAATTTTTTTATTTACAAATTTTAGAAAACATTTAAAGTTTAGGTAGTGTGGGGTGGAGATACTACTGGAGGGGCTGTCAGATTAGACCACTTCGACACTGGGAGTGTGGAGAGAGGATTGTGGTGGTGACGGATAAGAAGGTAAAACAGAAGGTGAAGAGGTGGAGAACGAAAGAGAACAGGTGGACATAAAACCGTGAGTAGAGATGGGAATTTGGAAAGTTTGAGGGGTGGAGTGGAGGGTGTTGTGAATTCTGTTGTCAAGCACCCTCCTGTGGTCATGAATGGTACTTCGGCTGGTTCTGTCCATGGGCTTCCTCTGGTGGTTGTGAGTGGAGCTGCGGCTTCTGAGTTTCCTTCCACAGGTGACGAGGTTAATTCGTTAGCTGGCTGCTCTATTTAACTCCACTTAGATCATTGCTCCATGCCACCTGTCAATGTTCCAGTATTGGTCTAGTTCTCTCCTGGATCGTTCTTGTGACCTGTCTTCCCAGCAGAAGCTAAGTTCCTGCTTGTTTTTCTCTGGTTTGCTATTTTTCTGTCCAGCCTGCTATTTTGATTTTTGTCTTGCTTGCTGGAAGCTCTGGGACGCACAGGGAGCGCCTCCGCACCGTGAGTCGGTGCGGAGGGTCTTTTTGCGCCCTCTGCGTGGTCTTTTTGTAGTTTTTTGTGCTGACCACAAAGTTACCTTTCCTATCCTCTGTCTATTCAGTAAGTCGAGCCTCACTTTGCTAAATCTATCTCATCTCTGTGTTTGTAATTTTCATCTTTACTCACAGTCATTATATGTGGGGGGCTGCCTTTTCCTTTGGGGAATTTCTCTGAGGCAAGGTAGGCTTTATTTTTCTATCTCTAGGGCTAGCTAGTTTCTTAGGCTGTGTCGAGTTGCATAGGGAGCGTTAGGAGCAATCCACGGCTATTTCTAGTGTGTGTGATAGGATTAGGGATTGCGGTCAGCAGAGTTCCCATGTCTCAGAGCTCGTCCTATATTATTAGTAACTATCAGGTCATTCCGTGTGCTCTTAACCACCAGGTCCATTATTGTCCTTGCCACCAGGTCATAACAGGGGGGATTGGGAGGCAGAAGAGGTGGTGGGTGGAGAAGAGGGTTGTGTTTGGGGCATGATGAGTGTGGAAGGAGACTGGTGGTAGTGGGCAGTGAGTAGAGGTTGGGCTAGGAGTGGAGGCACAGATGATGTGGTTGGCAACTGCTATGGGGCAGGAAGCTGGTACGGGGCAGGAAGCTGGAATTGTATAGGAGGGGGGCAGGTGCCGAAGGAACTACCGTGGCAGGTGGAGGGGCTTGGGAGCTAAGGGCAAACTGGCAGGCTTGCATTACATGCATCTGCTGGTCAGGGGATAGCTTGTCTATGCACTCGACTACTGCCTAGAAAAATGAGTGATTTGGCAATTTACTTGCATCTGAATGCATCCTATCCAGACGCATGTGCAACTCAAGAATACTGTTGTTGAGGAGGTTAAATCCTGCAGTCATACAACAGTTTGAGCGAGTTCTGGAAGCATGTATTTAGATGCAAGAACTCGGGCCATAGCTCTTTTCCTGACTCCTCTGGCACTGCTGCCTCGAACCCAAATGTGTTCTAGAGGAGGCAGCAGTGTCAAAGGGGTGGGGTAAAGGAAAAGCTACATTCTCACCAGCAGCTTCATGTAACGAAGTCTGCCATGATGCTCCAGTGCTGGTGGATGGGACCAAGGGACCAGATGTGAGGGAAGGCTGGAAAGGGGCAGATAGGTCGGGTCTGTCGAAGTGGCCCCTGGTTGCGGACTCCTGTGTGATCTCTTCAGAAGGGTTCAACTGTGCATTTTCCCAAATGCTGCAGAAGGTGAGGTGGAGCAAATAAATAAAATGTAATATATTGTTATTGTTTAGCCTTGGCTGAAACCAAAAAAAAGGTTGCATATGTAAACATTTTACTTAAGGCCCCTTCACATTTAGCGACGCTGCAGCGATACCGACAACGATCCGAATCGCTGCAGCGTCGCTGTTTGGTCGCTGGAGAGCTGTCACACAGACCACTCTCCAGCGACCAACGATGCCGGTAACCAGGGTAAACATCGGGTAACTAAGCGCAGGGCCGCGCTTAGTAACCCGATGTTTACCCTGGATACCATGCTAAAAGTTAAAAAAAACAAACAGTACATACTTGCCTACAGCCGTCTGTCCTCCAGCGCTGCGCTCTGCTTCTCTGCTCTCCTCCTGTACTGTCTGGGAGCCGGAAAGCAGAGCGGTGACGTCACCGCTCTGCTTTCCGGCTCACAGCCAGTACAGGAGGAGTGCAGAGCACAGCGCTGGAGGACAGACAGCGGTAGGTAAGTATGTAGTGTTTGTTTTTTTTTACTTTTAGCATGGTAACCAGGGTAAACATCGGGTTACTAAGCGCGGCCCTGCGCTTAGTTACCCGATGTTTACCCTGGTTACCAGTGAAGACATTGCTGAATCGGTGTCACACACGCCGATTCAGCGATGTCAGCAGGAGTCCAGCGACGAAATAAAGTTCTGGACTTTATTCAGCGACCAACGATCTCCCAGCAGGGGCCTGATCGTTGGTCGCTGTCACACATAACGATTTAATTAACGATATCGTTGCTACGTCACAAATAGCAACGATATCGTTAACAATATCGTTATGTGTGAAGGTACCTTAAGTAAATGTGGTGGGGAATATTTGCCTTCTGCTAATCATAGTCGATCAGAGGAACGACAGGGCTCTAACATATTTGTATTGCTCCTGCGTCCTCCTGATCCACTCGGGGCCTGCATCTCCTTGTTGACCTTCTTGAAGCGATCCCTGAGTGACCGCCACCACTTGGTAACTCTTTCCCCTGTAAAGTGAAAGCACAAATTGGTTAGTATACAACAGATTACATCCAGCAACATAACTGAACTGTGAATACTTAAGAGCTTGATTCTTCTCAATGGTCCGCTACTTCGTGGCATACATCCTCACAGAGCCAATGGGTCACACCAAGATCAGCGTGGCGGCGGTCCCCCATATTCCACAGCGGCTCCCGCTCTCGGATTAGATCAATGAGGAGGTCGATGTCTAGACCGGCTGCCTCACCGTCAGAGTCCGGAGCACGCTGTGAACCCTGTGAAAAAAGACAAAAAACAAATCCATTACACTCAAATCATCCACATGAAGTGGAAAAATACAAAAATAAAAAAATAAACAAAAAGGTACTTACTCTCTGCCGACCGCCCCGATGCTCATGCTGACGACCCTGGGAGGCGCTTTGAGGATCTCTAGATCGAGCACCAGAATCGGAAGGCTAAAAAAAACAAAAAAAAACATTATGTGCTGTGGATGTAGGCTTATGTGTTGTGTGTACTGTGATATCTGTAATGATTTGGTTTTATGTGTTGTGTGTATTGTGATGTCTGTGATGATGTGATTCTGCGATGCATGTAAGAAACGTACCAAATGCGAAACCGCTCCGGGTATTTCTTCACCCCGTCCGTCTCCTTCTGGAAGCACCTCGGATGCTGCAGCTTCCTGTTAAACAAGAATTATATATATACTAGATGGTGGCCCGATTCTAACGCATCGGGTATTCTACAGTAGAATATGTATGTATATAGCAGCCACATAGTATATAGCACAGGCCATGACATATTCTTGAATACCCGATGCGTTAATACAGGCCACGCAGTATATAACAGTGACCACACAGTATATAACACAGCCCAAACAGTATATAACACAGCCCACGCAGTATATAACATTGCCCACATAGTATATAACAGTGACCACGTAGTATATAGCAGCCATGTAGTATATAACGCAGCCCACACAGTATATAACACTGGCCACGTAGTATATAGCAGCCATGTAGTATATAACGCAGCTGATGCAGTATATAACACCACCCACATAGTATATAACACTGCCCACGTAGTACATAGCAGCCATGTAGTATATAACGCAGCCCACGCAGTATGTAACGCAGCCCATGTAGTATATATCAATGTGGGCACTATATGCGTGGTTAAAAAATACTTAAAATAAAAAATAAACATATACTCACCTTCCGAAGAGCCCCTTGAAGTCCTGGCGCCTGTGTGCGGTGCACGCGGCAGCTTCCGGTCCCAGGGTTGGTATGAGCGCAGGACCTGTAATGACGTTGTGGTTACATGACCGTGACGTCATGGAACGTCCTTCTCGCATAGCATCCTTGGCACCGAAACCTGCCGCTTGCACTGCCGAGTACAGCGCGCACGTCGGAGGGTGAGAATAACCTTTTTTTTATTATTATTTGTAACATTAGATCTTTTTACTATTGATGCTGCATATGCATCATCAACAGTAAAAAGTTGGTCACACAGGGTTAATAGCTGCGTTAATGGAGTGCGTTACACCGCGGCATAACGCGGTCCATTAACGCTGCCATTAACCCTGTGTGAGGGCTGACTGGAGGGGAGTATGGAGCGGGCACTGACTGCGGGGAGGAAGGAGCGGCCATTTTTCCACTGGACTGTGCCGTCGCTGATTGGTCGTGGCAATGGTCGTGGGCATTTCCATGATAGACAGAGGCCACGACCAATGAATATCCATGACAGACAGAAAGACGGACAGACAGAAGTGACCCTTAGACAATTATATAGTAGATATATTATGTGAACATCGCCAAAAAGAAACAAAAAATACCTCACAGCACTGAAGACGCAGGGGAGGGCTTCCAGAAGAAGACATTGGTTGGCTGGCTGCTGGCCTGTTAGGCTGTGGCTGGCTGCTGGTCTGGTAGGCTGTGGCTGGCTGCTGGCCTCGTAGGCTGTGGCTGGCTGCTGGTCGGGCAGGCTGTGGCTGGCTGCTGGCTTGGTAGGCTGTGGCTGGCTGTTGGCCTGGGGCAGGTTTTTGCTCTGGCTGGCTGCTGGCCTGGTAGGCTGTGGCTGGCTGCTGGCCTGGGGCAGGTTTTTGCTCTGGCTGGCTGCTGGCCTGGTAGGCTGTGGCTGGCTGCTGGTCTGGTAGGCTGTGGCTGGCTGCTGGCCTCGTAGGCTGTGGCTGGCTGCTGGTCGGGCAGGCTGTGGCTGGCTGCTGGCTTGGTAGGCTGTGGCTGGCTGCTGGCCTGGGGCAGGTTTTTGCTCTGGCTGGCTGCTGGCCTGGTAGGCTGTGGCTGGCTGCTGGCCTGGTAGGCTGTGGCTGGCTGCTGGCCTGGTAGTCTGTGGCTGGCTGCTGGTCTGGTAGGCTATGGCTGGCTGCTGGCCTGGTAGGCTGTGGCTGGCTGCTGGCCTGGGGCAGGTTTTTGCTCTGGCTGGCTGCTGGCCTGGTAGGCTGTGGCTGGCTGCTGGCCTGGTAGGCTGTGGCTGGCTGCTGGCCTGGTAGTCTGTGGCTGGTTGCTGGTCTGGTAGGCTATGGCTGGCAGCTGGCCTGGTAGGCTGTGGCTGGCTGCTGGCCTGGGGCAGGTTTTTGCTCTGGCTGGCAGCAGGTTTTAGCTCTCTGTCTTGCTTGCAGTCTGGTATATGGATGAATGAAGCCCTACATGGCAGGCTTTATATACACCTTTCCTAATTGGGGGCTGGCCAATTGTATCTGAGCATGCACAGTTAAAAAAACGGAATCAGGCGCCGGATTCCATCATGTGACGGATCCGGCGCCCATAGGTTTGCATTCTAGCAAACGCTGGACGGCGTCGGATACGGCGCTGTCCGTTTTTTTCGCTGCAGACAAAAAACATTACTTTGTCCATTCTTTCCTGCTGCCGGATCAACAATTTTCAACGGATCCGGCGAACGATGGATGAAATGCGAGGCCATCTGTCTCAATCCGTCGCTAATACAAGTCTATGAGAAAAAAACGGATCCGGCGGCATCATTCGCCAGATCCGTTTTTTTCAAAATTCGTGGATTGGGCCTGACGGCAAAAAACTGATGTGTGAAAGGGGCCTTAGGTAAAAGCAACTGCAGAAGGGAAAGCTGACAACATGAGGTGCTAGTGATGCAACTGTTGCATGCTAATCTCCAGAAGCAACAGCTATAACAGCAGTAGCAGTGGCAACAGCAGCAACACATGGAGCAGTGGCTGTATAGGCAACAGATAGAAGTCCTAGCTGAGGTGATCTGTGGCTGGGCAACCGCCCCAAACCCAAGTCAAGGTGATCATTCACACGTGAGGAAGACGGTAAGGAGAGCCTTGCAAAAGATGACCCCAGGCGATGCATTGAGGTGTCCTTGATGGTTTTCAAAAGGGTGGAAGAACATGAGAAATTGCCTCTGGAGCAGAGGACGGAGGGTCTGGCACTACATCTAATGGAGCCACAGAAAGCCTACTATGACCTGGCCTTGCAGGACGCAAAAGAGTATGCCAAATTGAAAACGGAGATCTTGGTTTGCTTAGGAGTGATTTTGACTGTCAGTGGGTGCAACACTGGGCCCATTACGGTGACTAACCTCCCCGGTCTCAAATGTTCAACTTCATACGCCTGGTTCAAAGGTGGTTGCAATCAGAATATTCCTCCGCTGCGCGTGCCGATACAGTTACATTCTGCAGCAAAGCAGGGAGAATCGATCTCCCTGCTCTGCCGCTATGGGGCCCCTAAGCAGGCGGGGGCCCTGTGCCAGCAGTGGGCCCCCCGCCGATCATCGCAATGTTAGCTGAGGAGCCGGCAAAAGGCCGGTTTTACGAGCAGTCACAGAGATTGGTGGAACTGGCTGCTCACATATCCACATGGCGATGCATGGTATGGTGGATATATGGAAGTCCAGCTGTATCATAAGTGCACATAAGCCTCCTGGTGTTTGTCCCCAGATTAAATTTGTACACTGTGTGCTATCCACTCAAAGTGTACTGGACTACCACTAAAGCGCCGTTTCTTGAACTGTTTATTTTGTTATGCCTGCACTGAAAGGCTGTTTATTTCCTTTGCTTGTGGCATGGTTTATGGAGTTTTAATAAAACAGCCTGGACGTTTTAGTGAAACCGCTTCCCATGCTTACCTCAACGCAATCAAGTGAGTAAAAACGTTACAGTGTTTTTTTTAACTATGTTCGCCATTGTGGGTGTGTATAATTGCAACTTTTTTTAGTAAATGTACTTCAGTCTCTCCTCTGGAATGACTTTAATTTGTATTTAACAAAAAAATCTGCAAATATTTAATTTGCATGCAACATTTTAACGAACATGCACATTTTACTATAAAGGTTAAAGACAAAAGTAAAGAGTGCAAAGTTCATGTGCCATTTGGAAGAATTTGGTGCAAAAAAAGTCCGCAAATATCCAAAGACAAAAAGAAAACAGAGTTAGAAATACCCACAAATGAAGAATCGGGCCCTAGGCGTAAGATTGGATTCCTAAACTCTTCTTCACATGAATATTAGCAGGAATACACGGACTTAGACCCTTTACATTTGTATAGAAGAATGCTCTAATATGGGCAAAAGTTATTGTGAAGGAAAGGGGAGAGGGTGAGTCTTGACCATCACTTACTGTGAATTCTATTATCTATTGAATATACAGGTGTTATCTTCTGAGGCAATTCTGTCTGTGATGATAATGGGGCTGCTAAAAAGTCTTCTTCATAAAACAGGAAGTATAAGTCCAATATTAGGCACAATTGCAAGTGTAAAAATGTTTAACTTTTTTACTAGAAACTGATATGTAAAAAAAAACATACATTTAAAGAATCAGTCCTATCAAAGCTTTTTTCTACATATTATATAGCACTGTGTCCTTACAATTGCTCATTTTGTCCTCATACCCAGCTAATTCTTCTCTTTTCTATGCAGAGAAAATTGAGCTCCTGTTTCTACATCGAGCTTAGAAGGATTCAGCTTAACAGTTTTTAATCACGTCCTGTCATAGGCCTAATGGAAAAAGAGAAAGATTAGCTGGGTAGAAAGGCAAAATTAGTAACTGTAAGTACACAGTGCAATATAATACGATGATTGCAGTTTATTAAGAGGGTAAGAACTTTGATGGGAGGAGGAGGAGGCTTATTTAACATGAAAACCTAATTTCAACAAAAGCTCATTTCCTAATGACACATTCCCTCTAAATACAAACGTCTTAAAGATCACATATGTCTTGTGTTTAAATGGCTGCTAACTGTTTTTGTGTTAATATTTCCACAGAGAACACATGTAAAATCGCACTGGCAATGTAAAGAGCAGCAGGCTGACATGAGACACACTGGTCACATGACATCGGAGTTCAGGGACCCCTCTACCGAATGGAAAAACTCTTCACCCATAGTCCTGAGGAACACGAGTAGAGCAGCGGACGCCAAACAGGAACTGAAACAAGAATGCACAAGATCCATCTGCCTTTTGGAGCAGAAAAGGAAAGTTGTCTCATCCAACATAGATGTTCCACAAGCAAGGTATGAATATTGTATATTCTACATACCGTAGTAAAGTGAATATTAGTCCACAAGGTCAGTGCACAAAGACAGGGGTTCTTCTGGAACTCTGTATGAAGCAGTACAGTACATCCTCACACTAGAACCTTGCAATTCAGTATTAAAAATAAATATTCACTGTGTGCAGAATTATTAGGCAACTTGTATTTTTGATGATGAATATAACATTGAACAACTACAGTGATGTTGGTCAATCCAGACGGTCAATAAATCGGAATATTAAAGAAAGTAAAAGTGAGGTGCTGTCTGTCTTAGGAGTCTATGTGTGCAGAATTATTGGACAAGTGTTAGGCCATGTTCACACAGTGCGTTTTTTACTGCGGAACCGCAGCGGTTTTGCCGCTGCGGTTCCGCAGCTGTTTTCCATGCAGGGTACATAACAATGTAACCCTATGGAAAACAGTCACTGCTGTGCACATGATCCAGAATTTCGTTTAAAAAGCCGCGCAGAATAGCTGCGGCAAAAAAGAAGGAGCATGTCACTTCTTTTTCCTGAACCGCAGCGGTTCTGCACCCATAGACCTCCATTGTGAGGTCAAAACCGCAGTAAAACCCGCAGATCAAAAATATATCTGCGGGTTTTACTGCGATTTGATGTGCAGAACCGCTGCAGCAGGAAGTGCGGGGGAGCGGGCGGAAGTGCGTGGGCGGAGTGTGGCTGCCCCCCCGTGCTCCGATCCCGCCCCCCGTGCTCCGATGCCCCCCCCCCCCCGTGCTCCGATGCCCCCCCCCCAGTGCTCCGATGCCCCCCCCCGTGCCCTAATCTCCCCCCCTTATACTTACCCGGTGTCCGTCCGGCCGTCTTCTCCCTGGGCGCCGCCATCTTGCAAAATGGCAGGCGCATGCGCAGTGCGCCCGCCGAATCTGCCGGCCGGCAGATTCGCTCCAAAGTGCATTTTGATCACTGAGATATAACCTATCTCAGTGATCAAAATAAAAAAATAGTAAATGACACCCCCCCCACTTTGTCACCCCCATTGGTAGGGACAATAAAAAAAATTAAGAATTTTTTTTTTTTTTTCACTAAGGTTAGAATAGGGGTAGGGGTAGGGTTAGGGTTAGGGTTAGGGTTAGAAAACTGCATAAAAAAAAAGGATCAAAAAACGCATCAAAAAAGGACAAAAAAGGACCAAAAAAAGGACCTGCGTTTTCTGCCAAGAGCTGCAGTTTTTAAAAAAAACAGTCCTGAAAAAAAAAGGATGGAAATCCTGAACGTGTGAACATACCCTTAGTCAGCAGAATTTTTATATCACTAAATGAAAAAAGTTAATTTTCCATCTCAATTGTTTATTTTCCTCTTTTAACCCCTTACCCCAAAGCCTGTTTTCACCTTCCTGACCTTTGTGACCTCAAATTGTGATATGAGGTCATAAATCTGGAACGCTTTGACGGATCCCACTGATTCGGAGACTATTTTTTCATGACATATTGTACTTCATGATAGTGGTAAAATTTCTTCGATATGACTTATTTGTGAAAATTTGGCAATTTTCAAGCTTTTAATTTTTATGCCCTGAAATCAGAGAGTCATGTCACACAAAATAGTTAATAAATGACATTTCCCACATGTCTACTTTACATCAGCACAATTTTTGAAACATACTTTACAAAACATTTTTTAGGGACTACATCACATTTCAAGTGACTTTGAGGAGCCTATTTATGACATTTTCTGCTGAATGTAGAAATACCCTATATATGGCTGCACAGTACTGCTTAGCCAAATGGAAAGACTCGGGAGGAAGGAACGCAGATTTTCCTAGAATAGTTTGCGGACTCCATATACAGAGTCCCTAAGTGCTAGAAAAGCAGAATTTCCTCTCAAGTCACCCCATTTAGGAAATTATACCCCTTTGGGAATTTATCTACAGGTGTAGTGACGATTTTGACTCCATGGTTGTTTTCCAGTACATTGTAGTGACCAGTACATTGTAGTCACCAGTACATTATGCCCTGCTCATGCTTCTAGAGACACGCACCCCTAAATTAGGCGGGCTACAGGAATGCCAAACATGTGGGCATTAAATGTGGTTTAGGCACACTGGGGCTCAGCAGGGAGGGAAGCATTTGGATTTGGGAGCGCAGAATTTGCTGAATTTCTTTTGAGGGGCGACGAGCCATTTCGCTTTTTCAGAGCCTTTGTGCTACCAGTAACGTGGAAGCCCCTATATTTCCGTTAACAGATGACTGAATTGAGTGAGGGCTTGCTTTTTCTGTGGATTGAGTTGAAGCTTTTGTAGGGAACCTCTTATATAATATTTAGGATCACATTTGTCCAACACTCTACACTGAGCACTTAGGGTTTCTATCTAAATCTCTGAATGACGTGACAGATGAAACCCCAAGGGATCCATTCACTATAATGAGGCAGCAGAGTTGCTCTGGACTCTGTCTGGCCTCTATACAGCGTTGTCCTTCTTTTCAGAAGTGCACAAAACTGTGGTCAACCGCGCTTTTATGCGCGCCTAAAAAGACGATCACAGGTCATATGGCATCCACAGTGCCTCCATCTGCCTCATTATAGGGAATATTCCGCTGGGAATTCTGTCTGAATCACATATTTCAGAGATTTACATGGAAGCCCCGCTGTAAGCGCTCAGTGCAGGGTAAATGTGAGCCGAGCCTTTCTGCAATCTTTGGGAGGCAGAATGAACATATCAACAGCAGGTGAAGAATTGGTTTTATATATTTTTATGCTGTTCCTCATGTGGTATAAGTGATTACACTACTTTATTCTTTGGCTCCGTGCGATTACAGCGATACCAGATTTATATTGGGTTTTTATTTGGGCTGGTCTTCTGTCACACACTAAAAGATGTTTTTTTATTGCAAAAACTAGTTTTTGCATCCCCATAATTAGACAGATATAATTTTTACATATTTCAGCCGACAGAGCAAAGTGACAGCTTCTCTTTTGTGGAACGAGTTGATGTTTTTATTGGTACCATTTTCAGGCACATGACATTTTTTGATCGCTTTCTATTCTGATTTTTGGGAGACAGAATGAAAAAAAACAGCAATTCAGGAAATTTCTTTTTTTATAAAATATATATTACAGTGATACCCCATTTATATTTTTTTATGTTTTGATGCTTTTACTCATTAAAAACTATTTTATAGAAAAAATACCGTATATACTCGAGTATAAGCCGACCCCCTAATTTTGCCACAAAAAACTGGGAAAACCTACTGACTCGAGTATAAGCCTAGGGTGGAAATGCAGCATTTACCGGTGAATTTCAAAAATAAAAATAGATCATTATTTCGCCATAGCTGTGCCATATAGTGCTCTGCACCGTTCATTATTTCCCCATAGCTCTGCCATATAGTGCTCTGCACCGTTCATATTGCCCCCATAGATGCTCTGCACCGTTCATACTGCCCCCATAGATGCTCTGCACCGTTCATACTGCCCCCATAGATGCTCTGCACCGTTCATACTGCCCCCATAGATGCTCTGCACCGTTCATACTGCCCCCATAGATGCTCTGCACCGTTCATACTGCCCCATAGATGCTCTGCATCGTTCATACTGCCCCCATAGATGCTCTGCTCCGTTCATACTGCCCCCATAGATGCTCTGCACCGTTCATACTGCCCCCATAGATGCTCTGCACCGTTCATACTGCCCCCATAGATGCTCTGCACCGTTCATACTGCCCCCATAGATGCTCTGCACCGTTCATACTGCCCCCATAGATGCTCTGCACCGTTCATACTGCCCCCATAGATGCTCTGCACCGTTCATACTGCCCCCATAGATGCTCCACATAAATCTGTGCCGCTGCTGCAATAAAAAAAAAGCCATACTCACCTCTCTTGATTGCAGCTCCCGGCGTCTCGTTCCGGCGTCCGGTCCCGGCGTCTCCGCACTGACTGATCAGGCAGAGGGCACCGCGCACACTATATGCGTCATCGTGCCCTCTGACCTGAACAGTCAGAGCGGAGCGACGCCGGGAAGATGGAGCGGCGCCCGGCGGCTGGAATGGGGACAGGTAAATATGACATACTTACCTGGTCCCGACGTCCGGCTCCCTCTGCCTGTCCCACGGTCTTCGGTGCCGCAGCTTCTTTCTCTATCAGCGGTCACCGTTACCGCTGATTAGAGAAATGAATAGGTGGCTCCATCCCTATGGGAGGTGGAGCCGCCTATTCATTTCTCTAATGAGCGGTCCCACGTGACCGCTGAAGAGGGGAAGAAGCTGCAGCACCGAAGACCGTGGGACAGGCAGGGGGAGCGCCAGGATCGCTGGGACTAGGTAAGTATACCTCAGCGCCCTCTCACCCGCCGACCCTGCCACCCACCTTGACTCGAGTATAAGCCGAGAGGGGCACTTTCAGCCCAAAAATTTGGGCTGAAAATCTCTGCTTATACTCGAGTATATACGGTAGTTCTTTTTGCATCGCTTTATTCTGAGAGCTATAACTTTTTTATTTTTCCGCTGATGGAGCTTTTTGTCAGCCTATTTTTTGCTGGACAAGATGATGTTTTCAGCTGTATCATGTTTCTTTACATTCTTTTTATTGCGTTTTATTGCACTTTTTTTCCAGCAGTATGATGATGAAGTATAGTTTTTTGCCTTGATTTTTTTTTATGGTGTTCACTGCAGGGGTTAACTAGTGGGACAGTTTTATAGAGTCGGTCGTTCCGGTCACGGTGATACCAATTATGTGTACTTTTTTTTTTACATAAATTAATGTATTTATTGTAATAATGTTCTTTATTTGATGATTTTTTTTTATTTTTAAACTTTTTAATAACTATTTCATTTATTAACCCCTTAGCAATGTATTTTTGCTTTTGCGTTTTCATTTTTTGCTCCCCTTCTTCCCAGAGCTATAACCTTTTTATTTTTTGGTCAAAATGGCCATGTGAGGGCTTGCTTTTTGCGGGACAAGTTGTACTTACAGTGGGGCAAAAAAGTATTTAGTCAGTCAGCAATAGTGCAAGTTCCACCACTTAAAAAGATGAGAGGCGTCTGTAATTTACATCATAGGTAGACCTCAACTATGGGAGACAAACTGAGAAAAAAAAATCCAGAAAATCACATTGTCTGTTTTTTTAACATTTTATTTGCATATTATGGTGGAAAATAAGTATTTGGCCAGAAACAAACAATCAAGATTTCAGGCTCTCACAGACCTGTAACTTCTTCTTTAAGAGTCTCCTCTTTCCTCCACTCATTACCTGTAGTAATGGCACCTGTTTAAACTTGTTATCAGTATAAAAAGACACCTGTGCACACCCTCAAACAGTCTGACTCCAAACTCCACTATGGTGAAGACCAAAGAGCTGTCAAAGGACACCAGAAACAAAATTGTAGCCCTGCACCAGGCTGGGAAGACTGAATCTGCAATAGCCAACCAGCTTGGAGTGAAAACATCAACAGTGGGAGCAATAATTAGAAAATGGAAGACATACAAGACCACTGATAATCTCCCTCGATCTGGGGCTCCACGCAAATTCCCACCCCGTGGGGTCAGAATGATCACAAGAACGGTGAGCAAAAATCCCAGAACCACGCGGGGGGACCTAGTGAATGAACTGCAGAGAGCTGGGACCAATGTAACAAGGCCTACCATAAGTAACACACTACGCCACCATGGACTCAGATCCTGCAGTGCCAGACGTGTCCCACTGCTTAAGCCAGTACATGTCCGGGCCCGTCTGAAGTTTGCTAGAGAGCATTTGGATGATCCAGAGGAGTTTTGGGAGAATGTCCTATGGTCTGATGAAACCAAACTGGAACTGTTTGGTAGAAACACAACTTGTCGTGTTTGGAGGAAAAAGAATTCTGAGTTGCATCCATCAAACACCATACCTACTGTAAAGCATGGTGGTGGAAACATCATGCTTTGGGGCTGTTTCTCTGCAAAGGGGCCAGGACGACTGATCCGGGTACATGAAAGAATGAATGGGGCCATGTATCGTGAGATTTTGAGTGCAAACCTACTTCCATCAGCAAGGGCATTGAAGATGAAACGTGTCTGGGTCTTTCAACATGACAATGATCCAAAGCACACCGCCAGGGCAACGAAGGAGTGGCTTCGTAAGAAGCATTTCAAGGTCCTGGAGTGGCCTAGCCAGTCTTCAGATCTCAACCCTATAGAAAACCTTTGGAGGAAGTTGAAAGTCCGTGTTGCCAAGCGAAAAGCCAAAAACATCACTGCTCTAGAGGAGATCTGCATGGAGGAATGGGCCAACATACCACCAACAGTGTGTGGCAACCTTGTGAAGACTTACAGAAAACGTTTGACCTCTGTCATTGCCAACAAAGGATATATTACAAAGTATTGAGATGAAATTTTGTTTCTGACCAAATACTTATTTTCCACCATAATATGCAAATAAAATGTTAAAAAAACAGACAATGTGATTTTCTGGATTTTTTTTTCTCAGTTTGTCTCCCATAGTTGAGGTCTACCTATAATGTAAATTACAGACGCCTCTCATCTTTTTAAGTGGTGGAACTTGCACTATTGCTGACTGACTAAATACTTTTTTGCCCCACTGTATGTACGACACCATTGTTTTTAACATATCATGTACTGGAAAACGAGGAAAAATTCCAAGTGCGATGAAATAGCAAAAAAAGTGCAATCCCATAGTTTTTTTGCCATGTTCACTAAATGCTAAAGCTGACCTGCCATTATGATTCTCCAGGTCATTACGAGTTCATAGACACCAAACATGTCTATAATGCTGTAGATAAGCCCCCAATCCGACCTGCAAGAGAAGAAAAATACGTTTTATTATACTCACCTGCAGGGCGGTCGGGTCCGATGGGTGTAGCAGGTCCTGGTCCGGTGCCTCCTATCTTCTTGAGATGCTGCCCTCCTGCTTGTTTCATGGCGCCCCAGCATCGTGCTCCTGCGCAGGTGTACTTATCTGCCCTGTTGAGTACTGCAGTGTGCAGGCGCTGAGAAAGGTTAGAGAGGCCCAGTAGACTTTTTCCGATTTGAAGAAAGTGTCTTCTAAAAATTGTTAGTAGATTTGGGAGTTGATTTTGGGTCCATCTTCAACCCTAAAAGATCCAGCTAGCTAATCTTTAATAATACTAGCCACAGCAGTACCCACTTACACCTTGCTGGTGTCTGAGTAGAAGTGGAGGTCTATCCATCTGGTCAGTCAAGAGTCACTCATCTTATCAGTCCATAATGTAACACCCATAGGGTACACCCACGCTCCCCTGCTCTTAAAAGGGCAGCATGCGCACCTGCAAAGATACTCCAAGCCAATAGCCGGGAGGCATCTTGTATATAAAAGGCACCCTCCCCAATAAGGAGGTGCCTGGGCAACCCCTATAGTTTCTTAGTGGTAGTGTGTGTGCAACTGTGTGTGTTGCCAGGTCCCCTGCCCTCAGCCTATTAAGGTTATTTCTTTATCCAGTATCATCCTTGTAGTCTTGTGTGGTGTATACGTTACCCTGAAGTTGCTCCGCTGGTACCTGAACCAGGCCTGTGCGTTTGAACAAGAACTTATCACCGAATTCCACAATGTCCAGACTGCCTATCAGTCTCTGAATCCTGCCTGTCAGTGTCTCCAGTCCCGTGTCCCCATTCAGGGAACCGACCCCGCAGCTGCTGTATAAAGGACCACCTAGGAGTGGTAATTGTTGGCTAACTGCAGCTCAAGCCTGACTCCATCATCATGAGCGCCAGTGAACATCAGGTAGCCCCTTAGCTGCGCCCCTCCTAGGCAAGCCCGGCCCAGTAACCCACAGTGGGTCCACAAACCACATGCATCGCCTGACATGACAGTTTACTCAGACCATGGACCCCGCTGATCCCAAAACCCCTCAGGCAGAGCTCTACCAGAAGTTGATCCGTCAGTGGGCTAAGCAATAAAAAATTTGAAAAAATTTGTCATATTTGTGTACTGTGAATACGCTGTTGGATTCCCTAACCACGGCTGCTTGTTCTGCTCCAGCCCAAGTTGCAGCAGCCTACTCTGACTGCAAGCTATGCTCCTTGAGTCAACCTTCGTTTATTGGCTCCACCACGAAGAGACTAAGCAGTGCCATGGATTCCCTAACCAGGGCGCCTTGCACTATGAATGCACTATGAACTATTGGCTTATCAGTTTCCCTCTGATCTGGCTAAAGTGGGATTTATCTACACCCTTCCTAGACAAACTTGGCCCCAGTGGGACCACAAACCACATGGGCCACGTGCGAGCGTGACACATAAAACCTTTATACAATCTGTCTTCCGATATTTCTTGGCCAGTCTTGAGGTTTCTACTTCTGTGTCTTCTTCAGTGGTGATCGGGTTTCCGGCTCCCTTACCTTGGGCCATGTCTCTGAGCACTGAACACCTTGCACTTCTGGGTCCTCCAGAGAGGTTGCAGTTCTGGAATATGACAGCACTAGAGGATAATGGCTTCCTGGTCATTTCACATTTGATTCTTATCATGTATTTGGCAGTTAATGTGTGTAAATATTTCTCCACACATTTTTGTAACCCTGTTCTGTGTGATCACACCCCAATATCTAGCATTGCATCCATCTCTAAGACTTGGGAAAAATGTCCGACTTTTCAGAGTCAATTAAATCAATTATTAGCACATTTGTCCTGAGGAAAACAGGCTGACTAATAATTCTGTACAACTTGATAAAGGGTGTTGTATCCTTAGGCTGCACCATCCCTCATTGCACAAATACATATCACCTGATCTGCTTCATCAAATTAGGATACAGCTTGGAGCTGGAAAATCTGCATAAAAATGATGATGGTCAAAATGCTCACTTGCCTAATAATTCTGCACACAGTGTAGGTTCTCTCCAAGACTATTTACGAACCCCTGGAACAGGGTATTTTCCTGGTGGCATGTGCACTACAAAGAGACTTTAGCTTGATTGATATCTCACCGTCTGCCTGACATCAGGCAAATAAAGCAGAACGTGCACTTTCAATCAAGCTAAGAAGAGTAGTAGTGATGGAGTGGAGAGGACAATCTCTGGAGGCAGAAGGCTGGGAAGTGCTATGTTATGCCGAGCATTTAACACCTGATTTGCATATGAATGAAAATAACTAATTATTTGGGAATGCAGCAACAGATAGAAGATATACAGGAGTCAATGAATTTACATTACAATGTATTGCAGGTATAGATATTCAGTTTTGGGGGAGGGTTGATCTTACTGAAAGATTCCCTTTAAAGGGAATTTGTCAGCAGGTTTTTGCTATATAATCTGAGGAAAACATGAGGTAGGGGCTGAGACACAGGTCTCAGATGTGTCAATTATTAGGTTGGTTGCTGTTCTTTCCATACAATAATTGTTTTCTCACCAAGAGATTATCACTGCCTGGATTACATTGCACATGAGCCCTGGTCTGACCACGCCCCCTCCTCTGATAAGCAGCTCACTATCAATATACAACATACATAGAAAGTTATGGTGTGGGCGGGGCTTACCTTCTGAGCTCTGTAACTTTCTAAAAACTGATTGTATCAAAACTGCTGCACCCAATAAACTAAATGATACATCGTTGGAATCAGGGTCTATTTTTCTATATTATGCTGCTCTTAAATGAGGTAGCTAAAACCTGAAGACAGATTCCCTGTAAGTGTGATCTCCCGTAAGTGAGATACTTGCATAGAGATGACCATGCCTACTGCAGGAGGATTATCCGAGCTCATCACATGAGGTCCTTACTTTTACATATATGTTGGCAATTGTGAGTATTGGACATGCTGTCATGTCACCAGTGTTTGTATAGTCCTGGAGAGCCCCTTTAAGGGTCCCTACTTTAGCTCTATGTTCTTTTAATTCCCAGGTTATGAATATCTTTAGCATAAGCTATACATCACTTTCATTCACAGGAGATCTGGAGTCCTATCATTGTCAGAAAGTGAAAGTGTTCACGCTTGTAATACTTTTGCTGGTGTCTTTGGAAATTGAGATTAACAGCTAGGCTAAATTAGGCCATAGAGTAGGACCATAAAAAAGAAATTCTAAAGCATTTTGTCACAAGTGTCATTTAAATGGTAATTTACTTTAATTACAAAGTGTACATGTGATTTACTCATACACCATTGCTCTGTTCACGGGCAAATTATCTGGGGGCAGCTTTAATGGGGTTTCCAGATTCCAACCTTTAAAATATAATCTCCTGTCTGTGAATCGATTGAATTTATAATTTATAGCGTGAATTACCTACTGAGTGTGATATAAAATGAGTCTGAAGCACTTAGTCCAACTTTTTCTTTCATCTGCACCCCTTTATACTAAAACTTGATCAGAGAAAATATAATCTGGTATGTGATGAGTGAACAACCAGCGAGTGCATGGAGACGATCATAGAGGATGGTCAACGGATAACGCCATATTGCAAGGAAAGTCTATTTCCAGGCCAGAAGCGTACATAGAAATCATAGGTCCTCATTAGTGTTGAGCCACCCCCCTAGTGTTCGAGTTCAGGTTGGTTCGTCGAATTGGGGCGTGTTCGTCGAACCCCATTGACACCAATGGCAGGCAAACACAAACACCTAGAAAACACCTTAAATTGTGTCCAAAAGCTGACAAACTGCTCAGAAGACACAACAAACACATGGAAAAGTCACAAGTACATATAGTCATGCGAAAAGAAAAGAGGTGGAGGAGTAAAAGGAGGAGGAGACACAGATATATATGTATCTATAGTAGCATAGCGCCTACTACGTGTCTTGGGGGACACTCGCTTGGCACGGGATTAACGCACTCAGGCACGGATTTCTTATGAAACAGAGTCTTTTAGGTTTATTTCACATGACATAAAGCACATCCTCAGGAACTTGGCAACAGCTTGAACACCATCTGGACATATTCAACTTCACCACAGTTCGTCTCTGACCCCGGTCAGCATAAGACACGGACCTCGTCCGTTACCTGCTGGCGACCTTCACAGGTTCCTGGACACCTCTTGGCCTCAGAGGTGCCCTATACACAATGTCTCTCTCTTCTAACCCCAGTTAGCATAACACGGATCCCTTTCCGTTACCTGTTGGTTCTGCACAGGTTTCTCAGATACGTCTCCTCCACAGAGGTATCCTTCAGACGTTTCTCACTCTGAGCCCGGTCAATACAATACGGATCTCCATCCATTCCACACACTGGCATGTGCTAGGTCCAGAGCCCTGCCATGTGCTCTTCAGGAATCCTATTCTCCAAGACTTCCAACACAGGCTTCCAGGACCTTCCAGCATAGACCATTCAGGTCCACACTCCAAGACCATGTGACGAGACCTCAGTCACATTATATAGTACTAACCACTCCCACAGGTGGGAGTGTGGATGTGTGGCTAGTTTGTCCCGCCCATCTCACAAAACTAGCCTAGTAAGTCTCCCTTACAACTACACCATACATATACACACTCTTGAGGGACTACAGGTCCCAGAACAACAATATTGCATCAGACTTACCACGCAGACTCCCTCTGCGACACATATCGGCCATTCACAACACTGCTGGACTTTGTCTCATCAGAATTATGCCTCCAAGTGCATCTTGCAGCGCACATACAGCACCCCCTGGCTGTACCATTGGTCACTACACCACAATATATATATATATATATATATTAATATTTAATACAGAGCTAGATAGCTTAAAAGCCGGTAATTCAATTGCATACAGTAAACCATTGCATATCCGTTATATTTTTACATATTCCTCACTACTAATGTTAGAAGTGTCTGTGTGCAAAATTTTGTGGCTCTAGGTGTTGAAATAAAGGGTTAAATCGCGGAAAAAATTGGCGTGGGCTCCTGCGCAATTTTCTCCGCCAGAGTGGGAAAGCCAGTGACTGAGGGCAGATATTAATAGCCTGGAGAGGGTCCATGGTTATTGGCCCCCTGGCTAAAAACATCTGCCCCCAGCCACCCCAGAAAAGGCACATCTGGAAGATGCACCTATTCTGGCACATAGCCTCTCTCTTCCCATTCCCGTGTAGCGGTGGGATATGGGGTAATGAAGGGTTAATGTCACCTTGCTAATGTAAGGTGACATTAAGCCAGGTTAATAATGGAGAGATGTCAACAAGACACCTATCCATTATTAATCCAATAGTAGTAAAGGGTTAATAATACACACACAAATTAGGAAAAAAGTATTTTAATGAAATAAATACACAGGGTGTTGTAATAGCTTTATTATACAATTACCCGTGGAGCATGGATAGCTAGGGAGACCATAGTTTAGGGATAGGAAAGGAGCCCCTAGCCACGGGATATCTTGCAACTGTGAATTGACATGTTTATTCTGAAGGTTTGTCTTTGTCCCATTTTCAGTCTCAGATTTTCAGATTGGAAGTAATCTTCTAAACCTTTGATTTGGCCATAAATTTGCTTGGAATATAATTCAGGAGAAAATTGATAACGGCTAAAAATTCTTCTGTGAGAACTTGTTCTGCTGTCTGCTATAGATAGAGGCTGTAGAAGACAAACACTCCAAAATTTACAAAGAAACTGTGTTGCAAAAAAAATGCTTTTTAGCCAAAGATACATGCATTTAATTAAAAAACAATTATTCAACGCTGTTCATTTATTTTTAAATAGAACTTGTCATGTCAAATAACACTTTTAACCTGCAGATATGGGATTAAACTGCAGGTAAATGGTGTTAGAAAGGTGTTTGGACGCTGTAATGAAATAGTTGATAGACTGCCGGCTCTGCAGTGCATCAGTACAGAGTCGGTGTCAGTCAATGTGCCTGGTGTCCAACTTAGGCTAGGGTCCCACATTTTTCAGGTGGACAAAAACAGTCCGATTATGACAATCAAACTCTGATTAGAGTGGGATCCAATTTTCTTGGAGGTCGAGAGAAAATAAAAAAGTTTCTCCACCTTCTCCTTTATGTCTGTCCGTGAAAATTGTACGTCACTTGGATGTTTTCCACAGATCCTTAGACCTGAATGGGCGATTCTTTGAGGCAACTTGTGCATACTGAAATTTATTTTTCCCCGGATCGCTAGGTCTGAGGAAAAAACTGGACATGTGCACAGTCTCATAGAATAACTTGAGTACAAGTGATACTCGTCAAAATCACAGATACTGTAGCTCTCATCTGAACTAAACACTCGTGTGCACCAGATCATGTGATGATTGATGACCTATGTCTAGCATAGCTCATCAATGTCATTGTAGTGGAAAGCACCATTAAAGGGGTTTTCCAGGCTCAGAAAAAAAATCTCCCCAGCACAGTTTTTTTTAATTTAAATAGATTTTTATTAACAATATAAAAAAAGGAGAACAACAGAATGCCATTTACATTGCATTATATCAGATACACATTTTCTTACTTTAATAAACCCCAACATTACCCCAACTACCCCCCTCCCCCATAAGACAGCTCAGTCTCAATCTCCACCCCACCGAGGCATTATCTGCCTCTTGTAATTTATCCTCTTCCAGGTCTTAGGAAACACGACGCCTATACTCCTCAATCCAAATCAAGCCAAGGAGACCATATTTTATTAAAGAGTTCTATTTTCCCCCTTTTACTGTACACCCCCTTTTCCAATTTTAGACCATGTTGAACATATTGGAGAAATTCCCTTCTCACAGGTGGTTCCGCGTTTATCCAGTTTCGTGCTATTACTTTCCTGGCCATGTAGAGTAGCCTAGCAATTGCAATCTTCCAAGTATTGTCAACTCCAATTTCTTCCACATATCCCAGCACACATACTATCGGGTCTCTAACAACTCTGCACTTATACGCTGCTTCAACTCAGCTCGAAACCACCACCCAAAAGGCAGCCAGTCTCGGACACGTCCACATCATGTGATATATTCCTGCCTTCTCACTCGCACACCTCGGACACCCAGAATTGGCACGCAATCCCGCTTTGTATAACACTTCCGGAGATTTATATACCCTATGCAAAATGTATAGCTGCGAGAGCCTATATGGTTCACTCAAGGATAGTCGCGGAACCCACTCCATCACCGATTCCCAGGTTTCATTTTCCATCGGCCCCACTTCTCTCTCCCACTTAGCTCTCGCCTTTATAGGGAAATCTAGCAGAAATGTGTGCATAAGGTCCTTATACAGAGTGGAAATAACTCCCCTTGTAGTACCCTCACCACACACATACTCCAACACTATATCATCTTGAACCCTGATATCAGCCTTCTTATTCTGAGCTCTAAAGGCATGTCTCATCTGCGCATACTGATATTCCCCTGTGGATCGCAAACCAAATTCTTCCTGCAATTGGGAAAAGGACTTCAGCTCCTGCTGCTGGATTATCTGGTGAACAAAGCAAATTCCCTTATTCTGCCATTCCATCAATCCTCCCAGGGCCTCAAAATCCTTTAAGTTGTGGTTAGACCATATCGGTGTGAATTTAGTCAACCCTGTAACCCCACGAATCTGCCTTAATCTATTCCATAATTTACGAATCAGGAACAGGGTTGGGTATATTTTCCCCAGCGCGCCCAATGAGCCATCCTCCAAACACCTGGCCATCGGTCGTCGGTCCGTCACCTCTTCCAATAGCTGTTGTACTGCACTGGATGACGCCCCTCGCGCCCAGCCCTTCAAATGCTGGCTCTGGGCCGCAAGGAAGTATATTTCCGGGTTGGGCAAAGCCAAACCACCATCTTCCTTGGGTCGTTGAAGCGTCTCCAAGCTAATACGTGGATATTGTCTACCCCATATCAAACTTCTAAAGAGGGCATTAATCTGCCTGAACTTCCCCCGAGGGATCCAAATTGGTGCGTTATGCAGAACATAAAGAATTTTGGGCATAAGGACCATTTTAATAAGGTTTACCCTACCGACGACCGATAGATGTAGCTTATTCCAGGCGTCTACCTTTGCCTTGAGTACCCCCATAACAGGAGTCAAATTTCTTTGCAGAAACTCCGCCACCGGCACCGAAATCCATATTCCAAGATATTTAAATTGGGAAACCACCTTCAGCCTCTCATCCCCAACATCCTCACTCACATTCTCTCCTACGTCATCCACTCTAAAAAGAACCGTCTTATCCCAATTAATTGTTAGTCCCGACACAGTACCAAATCTCTCAACAATTTCAACGGCCCCTCTTAGTGAATTGTCTGGATCCTCCAGGAACAGCAAAACATCATCCGCATATAACGCTATTTTTTCCTCTACTTTGCCATACCTAAACCCAGGGACCCCATCCGACTGCCGAATCTTAGCAGCAAGAGGTTCTACAGCCAACGCGAACAGGAGGGGTGACAGCGGGCATCCCTGCCTAGTACCCCTAGCCAGCCCTATAGGACGAGATAGCTCCCCATTTACTCTAATTCTGGCGGATGGTAATGAGTACAACAGCTGTATCCAGGCCACAAACTGCGGGCCAAACCCCATACATTCCAGCACCTGCCAGAGGTACCCCCATTCGACGCTGTCAAACGCCTTGTGTGCATCTAGCGATACAATCACTCTTCGACCACAGTTATCAGACTCTACCTGCAAATTTACATATAACCTCCGCAAATTGATCGCCGTTGATCTATCCGGCATAAAGCCAGATTGGTCCGAATGCACCAGACTCGCAATAACACTAGAGAGGCGGAGAGCCAACACCTTGGCCAGAAGCTTGACATCAATTGTTAGTAAAGAAATTGGGCGGTACGAATCCGGTTTCCCCAAGTCCTTATCCTCCTTTGGAATGACCACTATTATGGCCTCTCTCATAGAGGCTGGCAAGCGCCCACAAGACCTAGCTTCCTCCAATACCATTTTTAATCTAGGAATCAACACTTCTGCCAACCCTTTATAGATCTCAGCGGGTAACCCATCGACCCCAGGCGCCTTCCCATTGGCCATAGACATCAATGCCCGACTCAATTCCTCCTCAGTGATAGGGGCCTCAAGGCTCTCCCTATCTGCCTCACTCAGTCTCGGCAAATCCAGACCTTCCAAGAAAGTCAGTGCATCCTCGACCGATTCACCAACCCGAGAGGAATACAAATCTGCATAGAAGTCCGCAAAGGCTCTCAAAATTTCAGGTGTTTCCGTTATTTTACCTCCACTAGCAGAATCCAAAGAGTGTATATATGAAGAACCTCTCTGAGCAGCAGCCACTACCGACAGCATATGTCCCACTGTTTCTCCCTCCTGATAGAACAATACCCTTTGGAAATCTCGTTTCCTCTCAGCTTTGCCTAGCAGAATTTTTTCCAAATGATTTTGTGCGTTTTTCATTCTTCTCTCTGCCTCAGGGGTTCCCAGTGTGGCCATCCCATCCTCTGCTTCCTTCAACTCCTCAACTGCCGCTTTTTCTACCTCTCTCGTCCTCCGCTTACACCTACTAATGTCCCTAAACAGTAGTCCCCTCAGGTACGCCTTCATTGCATCCCAAATTGTAAGAGCGTCGGCGCTTCCATCATTTAAGAGAAAGAATTCCGCCACCTCCCGTCCTATACTTTCCAACTCAATACTCTGTAACCAATTAGGATGAATCTTCCATTCTCTCCCACTTAGCGAGCGAGCCCCCTCCAATCTAACCTCTACTTCAATTGGACTATGGTCCGACAAGGCCCTTGGCAGATATCTCACCTCCCCAACCAGTGTGTCCAAGATCCTGTTACCCAGAGCCATATCGATTCTAGAGAGTGTGGCATGTGCCGGTGAATAACATGAGTACCCTCTCTCCCCCACATGTCTAACCCTCCACAGATCAATCAAACCTATCTCCTGTATATAGGTGCCAAATGTTGTTATGTGTCCCTCCGACCTATTCTGAGTATTTTTATTTTTATCCCAATATTCATCACAGATGTTATTTAGATCTCCGATAATTATTAACGGTGTCGGTCCCCATTTTTCCACTCGCTCCATTACTTCTCTAATCTTCCTGCTAGAGTAGGGAGGCGGAATATACATCGCGGCAACACACAGCATCACTCCATACAGTATACACCGTAATAGTACATACTGTCCCTCCACGTCCACATATACCTTCACCTCCTCATACTGAACTCCCGCTGGAACCAAGATTGAGACTCCTCTTGCATACGTGGAGAAGGTAGAATGATATCCCCTCTGGATCCATCGTCTATTCAAAACATCCACTTTTTCCCTTACCAAATGCGTCTCCAGCAAGCATATCATTGAGGCCCTTTGGTCTCTTGCATATTGCAAACACGCAGCACGTCTAGATTTCTCCCCTAGGCCTCTCACATTCCAGCACAAAATCTTAAAACGGGTCCCCATCACTTGGCTCATCTTCACTATAAGTATCATCAATTTTGAGCTCAGGCTGTCTAACTACCCTCCCCCCCCCCCCCCCTCCCAACTCCCCCTCCCACCCTTCCCCCCTCACATCTAACCATTCCACCTCTTTCCAAGAGTGGGGCATCATCGCCCATAGCGAACACTCCGTTTGGCATTACCTTCCCAACCCTCCTCCCACCACTGTACATAACAGGATTTCAGACATTTTGAAAAATAACGTTCTCAAAACATTTTAACTTAGAATTATTTGCACACACAAGAAGCCTGCATACACTTAAAATATGTCGCAAACCCTTCCTCCCCCTTTCCCAGCAACCATTACATCATCCCTTTAACTTTAACTGGATATAATCCAGCTCCCTTCTTCCCCCCCCATACCCCTTGGCTTGTCAATCACATGACTCTTTTCCAACTGACAGATAAGTAAACAACTTCAGACTCTTCCCACAGTTTCAGTCTCCTTTTCCTTTAAGCTTTTTAGCATTAATATCGATCCACTGGGTAGCGTCCTCCGGCTTCTGGAAAAAATGAATTTTATCAAACGCCACCACCCTCAGTCTTGCTGGGAACATCATGGAATACTGCACACCCAACTCCCTCAGCCGTCTCTTGATACCCGTGAACATCATCCGTTGTTTCTGCACCAGAGTAGAATAGTCTGGGTATATAGCAATCTTTTGACCTTCAACTGTCAGATCCGTCATGTCTCTGGCCTTCCTCAGGATAATGTCTCTGTCTCTATAGTTTAGAATTTTGGCGAGCATGGTACGGGGATTCGCTCCAGGGACAGGTGGTTTCGGCGGGACCCTATGCGCTCTTTCTACCGCGAACACTTTTGTTAGCGCCATATCTCCAAATGTCTCTAACAGCCATTTTTCAATATATTCCGTTGGATTCCTCCCTTCAGCTTTTTCAGGGATGCCCACTATGCGAATATTATTTCTTCTGGACCTGTTCTCAAGGTCCTCATTTTTCGCAGCCAATTCAGCTATTGCTTGAGTGAACTTTTTCTCTGCTTTTTGCAGCTGCACTATATGGTCTTCTGCAGTGCTCACTCTCTCCTCTACCTCCCCCACACGTTTGTCAATCTTCTGCATGGCTGAGTTTATCTGGGCTGTGTCCCCCTTAACCTCCTGTATCTGTATGGTCAGAGATTGTTTACATGAAGAGACTAGCGCAAAAACGTCTCTTAGGGTAGGCTCAGCTTCTGGCGCCATTTCCTCGGGTCCCCCTTCTGCCACCGCCATTTTACTCTCCTTTCTCCCCTGTTGTACCTCATGTTCTCCTGCTGGGCTCTCCTCCTCCTCCTCCTCTTCGGTATCAGCTCCGGCTCCCTCCTCTGCGGCCTCCGCTCTCGCAAACTGCTGGAGCTTTGCCGCTACCTCCATGCGCTTTCTGCATGCGGCGTTCTCCTTGTCTGCCTTTTCCCTCAAGTCGGCGCCATCTTGGATTGCGCCTGCATCCCCGGCTCCCGCGTCCTTCTGCCGTCTCCTGGTCATGTTCGTCGGTTCCAGCGCTACCGAACAGCACCGCCGGCCTCTCCAAGTCTCCCCGCAGCCAGTAAGCCCCCGCAGGGACCAAACAGCAGCGGCTCTGCAGGATTTTACAATATACAGCGGCGGGAGCTCACAGCCGCACGTCCGCTCACATGGACTCTCAGGCCACGCCCCCCCCAGCACAGTTTTTTAAAAAAAAAAGCAAGACAAAAAAAAAAACTTGTGCTTTACTCACCCTACCCGGTTCTAACCCTGAGTTTCCGAGGCTGCTCCCATTGTCTGTTACTGTTTGTAGAGCTAATGACACTTTAACAGAGGTGCAACCAATAACTGAGCACAGCGGCTTTACCCAAATTGGCGGTGAGCTAACTGATTGGCTGCCAACGTGACGTCAGCGCTGCAGGTAATAACAGACAACTGGAGCAGCAGCGGAGAATCAGCACTTGACCCGGGGAGGGCGAGTAAAGCTCAGTTTGTTTCTTTTCTACAAACTGCAACCGGGAACAGGGTTTTTCCGATTATTTTTAATCCATAAACAGTGCCTCCATACCTGCGGCAGTGCCTGGTTCTGCAGCACAGGCGTATTGACGTTCTAGCTCAGTAACCTTTGTGGACTGCGCGCTGTTCTCCCTCTCCACAGTCACATTCATTTAGAAAAGATTATAGTTATGATTATTTATAGCTATGAGGCCCTCAGCTCGGTGCGTCGGCATGGTGGCATGGAAAGCATCTTTCAAACAGAAGCCTTGCACATAATCCTTTATTACTACAACTAGGTAAGTGATAGATGAGGAGCTAGATACATATATAAAAGAAGTAAAGTGCTAGTATATGCCAGGTGTGATATATTCTGGTGGTCTTGGTCTTTTATATCAGATTACGTTGAAGTGGTGACAAATCGTCAGTAGTACCAGCGAGGGTACTTAATTACTGTGCAGCCTTCTAATGTTGTGATGTCTTCTATGGGAACAAAAGCCGCGATCGGATGACAGTGAAATTCCACTTATGTCTGAAGAGCGGACGGTCCATCTTCTGTGACATATTTCTGCAATTTACTTAGAGAGCTCTACTGAACCTCTTTTATCAGTTATTCTGAAGCACCTCATCTTCTCTTGGGATATTACAATGCAAAATCCAATTTATAATCTAATGTCTCAAATACCAAAATATATTATATATTTTCTGCAGTAAACTTGTTAGGAAACCTTTGTGAAAAAAAAATACATAGTAAGGTGCTGTTCTGTATAAAGTACAGCCTTGGTTTGAAGGAGAATGATGTCACCCAATACATGGACAGGCATCTAATATATTTTAGTCTTTTAGGACCTATCGTCTATATGTGCTGACTGCTTTATAGCCTACTTTGCTCTGCCACCGGGATTTGTGATCCCGTTCCAACATATTACCTTACCATATTTTACTGTATATATATATGATGATGATGTTCGTCCTTTGTAGTCGAAGATGACCATGACTTCAGGGTTAGAAGGGAATTAATAGTTATGGGTCCGGAGGTGGCTGATGAGTCCAATCCGGGCCCTGAAGGTTCGCCCACATACATTTATATAAGGAAGCAGATGTAGTCAGTACACCAGATTCTACTTGTGCCTTGCGGATTGCACGCTTTCTTTTTGCATCAATGATTTTCCTATCTTCAGATGCACATGCTCCTGAGGGGATCCTGCCCTGCCAACCTGGACGATCCAGGGCAAGGTCTTCCCATTCATTGGTGTTGACTTCCAAGTTTTTGAGAGACGCCTTAAGGCAGTCTTTATAGCACTTCTTCTGCCCCCCAACTGCTATATCATTCAGTGATATACACTGCTCAAAAAAATAAAGGGAACACTAAAATCCCACATCCTAGATATCACTGAATGAAATATTCCAGTTGTAAATCTTTATTCATTACATAGTGGAATGTGTTGAGAACAATAAAACCGAAAAATGATCATCGTAAATCACAACTAATATCCCACGGAGGTCTGGAGTTGGAATGATGCTCAAAATCAAAGTGGAAAATGAAGTTACAGGCTGATCCAACTTCAGTGGAAATGCCTCAAGACAAGGAAATAATCCTCAGTAGTGTGTGTGGTCTCCACGTGCTTGTATGTTCTCCCTACAACGCCTGGGCATGCTCCTGATGAGGCGGTGGATGGTCTGCTGAGGGATCTCCTCCAAGACCTGGACTAAAGCATCTTTTGTGCAATGTGATGTTGGTGGATGGTGCGAGACATGATGTCCCAGATGTGTTCAATCGGATTCAGGTCAGGGGAACGGGCGGGCCAGTCCATAGCTTCAATGCCTTCATTTTGCAGGAACTGCTGACACACTCCAGCCACATGAGGTCTGGCATTGTCCTGCATTAAGAGGAACCCAGGGTCAACCGCACCAGCATATGGTCTCACAAGGGGTCTGAGGATCTCATCTCTGTACCTAATGGCAGTCAGGCTACCTCTGGCGAGCACATGGAGGGCTGTGCAACCCTCCAAAGAAATGCCACACCATTACTGACCCACTGCCAAAACGGTCATGCTGAAGGATGTTGCAGGCAGCAGATTGCTCTCCACGGCGTCTCCAGACTCTGTCACGTCTGTCACATGTGCTCAGTGTGAACCTGCTTTTATCTGTGAAGAGCACAGGGCGTCAGTGTGAATTTGTGTGGGTTGTAGAGTCCGTCTCATGCTACCACGAGTGTGAAAGCACAGCCAACATTCAAAAGTGACCAAAACATCAGCCAGAAAGCATTGGTACTGAGATTAGGTCTGTGGTTCCCACCTGCAGAACCACTCTTTTATTGAGTGTGTCTTGATAATTGCCAATAATTTCCATCTGTTGTCTATTCCATTTGCACAACAGCATGTGAAATTGATTGTCAATCAGTGTTGCCTCCTAAGTGGACAGTTTGATTTCACAGAAGTTTGATTTACTTGGAGTTATATTCTGTTGCTTAAGTGTACCCTTTGTTTTTTGAGCAGTATATATATATACAGTACAGACCTTCTCATTTAAAGATTTTTCTGTATTTTCATGACTATGAAAATTGTACATTCACACTGAAGGCATCAAAACTATGAATTAACACATGTGGAATTATATACTTAACAAAAAAGTGTGAAATAACTGAAATTATGTCTTATAGTCTAGGTTCTTCAAAGTAGCCACCTTTTGCTTTGATCACTGCTTTGCATACTCTTGGCATTCTCTTGATGAGCTTCAAGAGGTTGTCACCGGGAATGGTTTTCACTTCACAGGTGTGCCCTGTCACATTTAATAAGTGGGATTTCTTGCCTTATAAATGGTGTTGGGACCATAAGTTGTGTTGTGCAGAAGTCTGGTGGATACACAGCTAATAGTCCTACTGAATAGACTGTTAGAATTGGTATTATGGCAAAAAAAAGCAGCTAAGTAAAGAAAAAGGAGTGGCCATCATTACTTTAAGAAATGAAGGTCAGTCAGTCCGAAAAATTGGGAAAACTTTGAAAGTGTCCCCAAGTGCAGTGGCAAAAACCATCAAGCGCTACAAAGAAACTGGCTCACATGAGGACCGCCCCAGGAAAGGAAGACCAAGAGTCACCTCTGCTTCTGAGGATAAGTTTATCTGAGTCCCCAGCCTCAGAAATCGCAGGTTAACAGCAGCTCAGATTAGAGACCAGGTCAATGCCACACAGAGTTCTAGCAGCAGACACATCTCTACAACAACTGTTAAGAGGAGACTTTGTGCAGCAGGCCTTCATGGTAAAATAGCTGCTAGGAAACCACTGCGAAGGACAGGCAACAAGCAGAAGATACTTGTTTGGGCTAAAGAACACAATGAATGGACATTAGACCAGTGGAAATGTGTGCTTTGGTCTGATGAGTCCAAATTTGAGATCTTTGGTTCCAACCACCGTGTCTTTGAGCGACGCAGAAAAGGTGAATGGATGGACTCTACATGCCTGGTTCCCACCGTGAAGCATGAAGGAGGAGGTGTGATGGTGTGGGGGTGCTTTGCTGGTGACACTGTTGGGGATTTATTCAAAATCAAAGGCATACTGAGCCAGCATGGCTACCACAGCATCTTGCAGCGGCATGCTATTCCATCCGGTTTGCGTTTAGCTGGACCATCATTTATTTTTCAACAGGACAATGACCCCAAACACACCTCCAGGCTGTGTAAGGGCTATTTGACCAAGAAGGAGAGTGATGGGGTGCTACGCCAGATGACCTGACCTCCACAGTCACCAGACCTGAACCCAATCGAGATGGTTTGGGGTGAGCTGGACCGCAGAGTGAAGGCAAAAGGGCCAACAAGTGCTAAGCATCTCTGGGAACTCCTTCAAGATTGTTGGAAGACCATTCCTAGTGACTACCTCTTGAAGCTCATCAAGAGAATGCCAAGAGTGTGCAAAGCAGTCATCAAATCAAAAGGTGGCTACTTTGAAGAACCTAGAATATAAGAAATAATTTCAGTTGTATCACTCTTTTTTGTTAAGTATATAATTCCACATGTGTTAATTCATAGTTTTGATGCCTTCAGTGTGATTGTACATTTTTCATAGTCCTGAAAATACAGAAAAATCTTTAAATGAGAAGGTGTGCCCACTAGGTGTGCACTATATATATATATATATATATATATATATATATATATATATATATATATATATATATATATATATATAGTGGGGAAAATAAGTATTTGATACACTGTCTGTTTTTCCACCTACAAAGAATGGAAAGGTCTGTAATTTTGTAAAAATAAAAACCAGAAAATCACATTGTATGATTTTAAATAATTAAATTGCATTTTATTGCGTGAAATAAGTATTTGATCCCCTTCCAAACAGCAAGAATTCTGGTTCTCACAGACCTGTTAATTTTTCTTTAAGAAGCCTCCTACTCTGCACTCATTACCTGTATTAATTGCACCTGTTTGAACTCGTTACCTGTATAAAAGACACCTGTCCGCACACTCAATCACATTCCAACCTCTCCACCATGGCTAAGACCAAAGAGCTGTCTAAGGACACCGGGGACAAAATTATAGACCTGCACAAGGCTGGGATGGGCTATAGGACAACAGGCAAGCAGTTAGGTGAGAAGTCAATAACTGGGCACAATTATTAGAAAATGGAAGTAACACAAGATGACTGTCAATCTTCACCGGTCTGGGGCTCCATGCAAGATCTTGCTTCGTGGGGTACGGATGATTCTGGGAAAGGTCAGGAATCAGCCCAGAACTACACCAGAGGACCTGGTCAATGACCTGAAGAGTGCTGGGACCACATTACTGTTAGTAACACACAATGCCATAATGGATTAAAATCCTGCATGACACGCAAGGTCCCTCTGCTCACACCAGCACATTTATTTGCCATTGTACTTACGTGGCATACTGTTTATATCATTGATACACCTATGTCCTCCTGCTGTTTTGTCAGCTTATTGTTTGCTCACTGTGCCTTTATTTTTTTTATTCTCTTGTATATCGCTAAATAATTACTCAGTATTGGCTGTAATACTTGTGAATAGGCTCTATCATGCCAGCACATGTCCAGGCCGGTTTGAAGTTTACCAATTACCACCTAGGTGACCCAGAAGGAGCATGGGAGAAAGTTATGTGGTCAGATCAAACCAAAATTGAACTTTTTGGTATCAACTCCACTCGCCGTGTTTGGAGGAAAAAAGATGAGTACAACCCCAAGAACACCGTCCTAACTGACCATTTGTGAAGCATGGTGGGGAAAACATCATACTTTGTGGCTGTTTTTCTGCAAAAGGGACAGAACAACCTCATCGTACTAAAGGGAGCATGGATGGGGTCAAGTATCGCATGATTTTGGCCAACAACCTCCTTCCCTCAGTAAGAGCATTGAAGCTGGTTCATGGTTGGATCTTCCAGCATAACAATGAACACAGCCATGGCAACTAAGGAGTGGCTACTTAAAGCGACTCTGTCACCCCCTCCAGCCGTTAGAAACTAAAAGAGCCACCTTGCGCAGCAGTAATGTTGCATTCTGACAAGGTGGCTCTTTTAGTTATTGGTGCAGTCAAAGCAGAAATAAAGCGTTCTATAATTTTGCAAAAGTACCTGTCTTTAGTCCCGGAGGCAGGTCTTAACCCCCCTGCTGCACACGCCACACAGCCGTCACTCAAGGCTTCTTCGGCGCCGGGCGCCGCCCCCTCCGCGCTGTTTTCAAGTCAAATCCGGCGCCTGCGCTGTTTTGTTCTGCCTGGGGCAGGCGCAGTGAGCGCTGCCCGTCTGACCTCAGATGCAGTCTCGCAGACTGCGCCTGTGTGGCCGCCCTGCTTGTGAATCCCAGCCCCGCACTATGAATAAAGCATAACACACTGCGGGGCTGGGATCCACAAGCAGGGCGGCCGCACAGGCGCAGTCTGCGAGACTGCATCTGAGGTCAGACGGGCAGCGCTCACTGCGCCTGCCCCAGGCAGAGCAAAACAGCGCAGGCGCCGGATTTGACTTGAAAACAGCGCGGAGGGGGCGAATCCAGGCGCCGAAGAAGCCTTGAGTGACGGCAGGGTGGCGTGTGCAGCAGGGGGGTTAAGACCTGCCTCCGGTACTAAAGACAGGTATTTTTGCGAAATTATAAAACGCTTTATTTCTGCTTTGACTGCACCAATAACTAAAAGAGCCACCTTGTCAGAAAGCAGCATTACTGCTGCACAAGGTGGCTCTTTTAGTTTCTAACGGCTGGAGGGGTGACAGAGTCACTTTAAGAACCATTTCAAGGTCCTGAAATGGCCTTGAAATGTCAGTCTCCAGATTTGAACCCAATTGGAAATCTTTTGGAAGGAGCTACAACTCAATGTTACACAGTGATAGCCCCGAAACCTGAAAGATCTGGAGAAGATCTGTGTTCAGGAGTGGGCCAAAATGCTGCTGCACTGTGTGCAAACTTGGTCAAGAACTACAGGAAACTGTAGACCTCTGTAATTGCAAACAAAAGTTTCTGTAATAAATATTAAGTTTTGTTTTGCTATTGTAACAAATAATAAGTTAGTACAATAAAATGAAATTTAATTGTTTAAAATCATACAGTGTGATTTTTGGGTGATTTTATTTTTAGATTCTGTCTCACACGGGTGAAGTGTACCTACAATAAAAATTACAGACCTCTCCATTCTTTGTAGGTAGCAAAATTTGCAAAATCAGCAGTATATCAATGCTTATTTTCCCCGCTATAGAAAAAAAATGTGAGGAGAATGAAGAATCTTTCAGCTCCCATGATCCAAATAAAATCATGTGTGACTTTATTGAAAAATTCACAAAAAATAGTGTAGATATGCAACACTTTTCAGATTAATGAGGATCCTTCTTCATGGCTAACGTAAAATTTGTCACATTTATACAGTTTTCTCTTAAAAAAAAACTGTATATACAGTGGTGTGAAAAAGTGTTTGTCCCCTTCCTGATTTACTATTCTTTTGCATGTTTGTCATTCTTAAATGTTTCAGATCACAAAACAAATGTAAATTTTAAACAAAGATAGCACAAGTAAACACATAATGCAGTTTTTAAATGAAGGTCTTTTTTATAAAGGGTAAAAGAAATCAAACTAACAAGGCATTGTTTGAAAAAGTGATTGCCCCCCTTTCTTAAAATATAAATTAACTATGATTTATCACATCATTGGGAAGCTGAGTTCCAATTCCCTAGCCACACACAGGCCTGATTACTGCCACACCTGTTCTCAACCAAGAAATCACAAATGAGAAACAAAGTAATTGAGCTCTATCAGTTAGGAAAAGGTTATAAAGCCATTTCTAAAGCTTTGGGATTCCTGGGAACCACAGCAAGTCATTATCTCGAAATGGAGAAAACATAGAACAGTGGTGAACCTTTCCAGAAATGGCCGTCCATCCAAAATTAGCCCAAGCATTCAGTGACAACATCCAAAAGAACTGCAGGTGTCACTGGCCTCAGTTAAGGTCAGTGTTCTTGACTCCATCATAAGAAAGAGACTGGGCAAAAATGGCCTGCATGGCAGAGTTCCAAGACGAAAATCACTGCTGAGCAATTAGAACATAAAGGCTCGTCTCAGTTTTAGCAGAACACATCTTGATGATCCCCAAAACTTTTGGTAGAATACTCTAGTGACTGGTGAGACAAAAGTTGAACTTTTTGGAAGGTGTATGTTCAATTACACCTAGTATATAAGTAACACAACATTTTAGAAAAGAAACATCATACCAACAGTAAAATATGGTGGTGGTAATGTGATGATCTGGGGCTGTTTTGCTGCTTCAGGACCTAGAAGACTTGCTGTGGTAAATGGAACCATGAATTCTGCTGTCTACCAAAAAAATCCTGAAGGAGAATGTCCGGCCATCTATTCGTTACCTCAAGCTGAAACACACTTGGGTTATGCAGCATGACAATGATCCAAAACACACGAGCAAGTCCACCTCTGAATGGCTTAAGAAAAAACAAAATTAAGACTCTGGAGTGGCCTAGTCAAACTCCTCACCTTAATCTGATCGAGATGCTGTGGCATGACCTTAGAAGGGTGTTTCATGCTCGGAAATCCTCCAATGTGGCTGAATTACAACAATTCTGCAAAGGTGAGTGGGCCAAAATTCCTCCAGAGCGTTGTAAAAGACTCACTGCCAGATATCGCAAATACTTGATTGCAGTTGTTGCTAATAAGGGTGGCTCAACCAGTTATTAGGTTTAGAGGGTGATCACCTTTTCACACTGGGCCCTGTAGGTTTGGATTTCTTTTTCCCTTAAAAAAACCTTCATTTATCAACTGCATTTTGTGTTTACTTGTGTTATCTTTGTCTAATATAAATTTGTTTATGTGTGTCTTTTCCTCTACTACTCACAGTCAATATTTGTGGGGGGCTGCTTATCCTTTGGGGTTCTGCTCTGAGGCAAGGTAGAATTTCCATCTATAGGGGAATTTAGTCCTCCGGCTGTGTCGAGGTGTCTAGGATTTGTTAGGCACACCCCACGGCTACTTCTAGTTGCGGTGTTAAGATCAGGATTTGCGGTCAGTATAGTTACCACCTACTCCAGTGAAAGTTTTCATGCTGCTCCAAGGTCACCTGATCATAACACTAATCGTATAGAACTGGCTGATATACTTCTACCCATCAATGTGCACTACACATAACCCTGTGGATGGTTAATTAAAGAAGCCTTATTTGCGTGCAATTATAATACTAAGCAACCACCTCATCCTACATTATAGATGCATGAGTAGAGCATCATCAGTATTTAGCAAGTGTGCAACCTCCATCATATAACACTCTGGCTTCTCTATAGTGACCTGGGAGCAGGTATTTTAACCTACCATTGAATCAGTAATGTCATAATGCAGGTCATTTTAAGATCGCTTGGGATGTAGGATTTAAATTGACACTGGTCTCAACAAACTTTGCATTAGTACAGGAGTATATATATATATATAGTTATTAAGGTTGAAGGAAGACTATAAGTCCATCTACTGTAGTTCAACCCATAGCCTAACCTAACATGCCCTAACATGTTGATCCAGAGGAAGGCAAATAAAACTCATGTGGCAAAGAGTAAGTTCCACATTGGGGAAAAAAATTCCTTCCCGACTCCACATACGGCAATCAGACTAGTTCCCTGGATCAACGCCCTATCAAGGAATCTAGTGTATATACCCTGTAACATTATACTTTTCCAGAAAGGTATCCAGTCCCCTCTTAAATTTAAGTAATGAATCACTCATTACAACATCATACGGCAGAGATTTCCATAGTCTCACTGCTCTTAAGGTACCTTCACACTAAACAACTTCACAACGATATCGCTAGCGATCCGTGATGTTGCAGCGTCCTGGATAGCGATATCGTTGTGTTTGACACGCAGCAGCGATCAGGCCCCTGCTGTGCCATCGTTGGTCGCTGCAGAAAGTCCAGAGGACTGCAGGAGGAGTGCAGAGAAGCACAGCGCCGGGGACAGACAGCTGAAGGTAAGTATGTAGTGTTTGTTTTTTTTACTTTTACGATGGTAACCAGGGTAAACATCGGGTTCCTAAGCGCGGCCCTGCGCTTAGTAACCCGATGTTTACCCTGGTTACCGGCATCGTTGGTCGCTGGAGAGCTGTCTGTGTGACAGCTCTCCAGCGACCAAACAGCGACGCTGCAGCGATCGACATTGTGTGAAGGTACCTTTACAGTAAAGAATCCGTGTCTGTTATTATGCTTAAACCTTTTTTCCTCCAAACGCAGAGGATGCCCCCTTGTCCCGGTTTCAGGTCTATGATTAAAAAGATCATCAGAAAGGTCTTTGTACTGTCCCCTCATATATTTATACATTAAAATAAGATCACCCCTTAGTCTTCGTTTTTCCAAACTAAATAGCCCCAAGTGTAATAACCTATCTTGGTATTGCAGACCCCCCAGTCCTCTAATAACCTTGGTCGCTCTTCTCTGCACCCGCTCTAGTTCAGCTATATCTTTCTTAGACCAGAACTGTGCACAGTATTCTAAGGGTGGTCGAACTAGTGACTTGTATAGAGGTAAAATTATATTTTATATAATTTTTTTATATGACATTAAGCTGGCTTAGTAATGGAGAGGTGTCAATACCACACCTATCCATTACTAATGATATAGTTGTTAAAGAGTTAATCAAACACCACACAGTAAGAAAAAAGTATTTTAATAAAATAAGACAATAGACACAGTTTTTCCATATTTATTAGTCTGCCATTGCAAGAGAAGCTCTCGATCTCCTGTAAAAAATGTCAACATAATAAACCAACAATATACCCATACATGTCTGCCGTAAAGTCAGTCCCACACAGTAATGCATATGTAGGGGAATGTACAGTTTACCTTGAGCGCTGCTAATGCGAACGCTCCCGGCTGTAAACTACTGTGGAATGAATGAAATGCTGGGAGCAGTGCTTCGGTGACTAGCGGTGACGTCACCGAAGTTGCGCTCCCTGCCGGCATGAACTCAAATGATCTCTTGAGCATGGGAAAATGCCAGCTGATTTTCCCTTGCTGAAGAGTTTATCTTAGTTCATGCTGGTAGGGAGCGCAGCTTCGGTGACGTCACTGTTCTCCGTGCGCACATGTGTGGGACGTTTGGCGTCCCACGTAAAAACGGACATGTCTGCATGTTTTTGCACACGGACAGATGGTCAGTCAAAACACGCTGACATCTGCATAGACCCATTCATTTGAATGGGTCTACGTGTCAGTGTCTCCGGTACGTGAGAAAACTCACTACACGTACCGGAGGCACTGAAGTGTGAAACCGGCCTAAAGGTGAGTGTAAGAATTTTTATTTTAACGGGGCCAAACATTCAGATCGAGAAGGGGTTGTCTTAGTAGTGGACCTTTAAGGTTCTCAGACTTTGCACTTGGCATAACACAGTGTACAATTTCTTTTTGTCATCTTTACAAGGGGCGTGGCATGCAGGGTAATTATGCAGAGCAGCCTAAAGACATGCCCCCACAGAATCCTGTAGCAATGCCCTTAGAAAAAATCTCATATCGCTATAAATTGATTACATAGGGGAGCAGCGGGAATAAAATAAAAGCAAAAACTGTCTCATTTTGACCTGGTAGCAGATCTTATTTAACCCCTCTGTGACCTTAGACGTACTATCCCGTCGAGGTGCCCTGGGCTTATCTGACCCTGGACGGGATAGTACGTCATAGCCGATCGGCCGCGCTCACGGGGGGAGCGCGGCTGCCAGGAGCGGTCACGGACCGCCCCCGGCACATTAACCCCTGGCACACCGCGATCAAAGATGATCGCGATGTGCCGGCGGTGCAGGGAAGCACCGCGCAGGGAGGGGGCTCCCTGCGGGCTTCCCTGAGACCCCCGGAGCAACGCGATGTGATCGCGTTGCTGCGAGGGTCTCACCTCCCTCCCTGCTCAGTCCAGCTCCGGATCCAAGATGGCCGCGGATCCGGGTCCTGCAGGGAGGGAGGTGGCTTCACAGAGCCTGCTCAGAGCAGGCACTGTGAAGCCTGCAGCGCTGCATGTCAGATCAGTGATCTGACAGAGTGCTGTGCAAACTGTCAGATCACTGATCTGTGATGTCCCCCCCTGGGACAAAGTAAAAAAGTTAAAAAAAATTTTTCCAAATGTGTAAAAAAAATAAAAAAAAATATTCCAAAATAATGAAAAAAATATATATATATTATTCCCATAAATACATTTCTTCATCTAAATAAAAAAAAAAACCAATAAAAGTACACATATTTAGTATCGCCGCGTCCGTAACGACCCGACCTATAAAACTGTCCCACTAGTTAACCCCTTCAGTAAACACCGTAAGAAAAAAAAAAAAAAAACGAGGCAAAAAACAACGCTTTATTATCATACCGCCGAACAAAAAGTGGAATAACACGCGATCAAAAGGACAGATATAAATAACCATGGTACCGCTGAAAGCGTCATATTGTCCCGCAAAAAAAGAGCCGCCATACAGCATCATCAGCAAAAAAATAAAAAAGTTATAGTCCTGAGAATAAAGCGATGCAAAAATAATTATTTTTTCTGTAAAATAGTTTTTATCGTATAAAAGCACCAAACCATAAAAAAATGATATAAATGAGGTATCGCTGTAATCGGACTGACCCGAAGAATAAAACTGATTTATCAATTTTACCAAACGCGGAACGGTATAAACGCCTCCCCCAATAGAAATTCATGAATAGCTGGCTTTTGGTCATTCTTCCTCACAAAAATCGGAATAAAAAGCGATAAAAAAAGTCACGTGCCCAAAAATGTTTTCAATAAAAACGTCAACTCGTCCCGCAAAAAACAAGACCTCACATGACTCTGTGGACCAAAATATGGAAAAATTATAGCTCTCAAAATGTGGTATTGCAAAAAATATTTTTTGCAATAAAAAGGGTCTTTCAGTGTGTGACGGCTGCCAATCATAAAAATCCGCTAAAAAACTCGCTATAAAAGTAAATCAAACCCCCCTTCATCACCCCCTTAGTTAGGGAAAAATAAAAAAAAATGTATTTATTTCCATTTTCCCATTAGGGCTAGGGTTAGGGCTAGGGTTAGGGCTAGGGTTAGGGCTAGGGTTAGGGCTAGGGTTAGGGCTAGGGTTGAGGCTACAGTTAGGGTTGGGGCTAAAGTTAGGGTTAGGGTTTAGATTACATTTACAGTTGGGAATAGGGTTGGGATTAGGGTTAGGGGTGTGTCAGGGTTAGAGGTGTGGTTAGGGTTACCGTTGGAATTAGGGTTAGGGGTGTGTTTAGATTAGGGTTTCAGTTATAATTGGGGGGTTTCCACTGTTTCGGCACATCAGGGGCTCTCCAAACACGACATGGCGTCCGATCTCAATTCCAGCCAATTCTGCGTTGAAAAAGTAAAACAGTGCTCCTTCCCTTCCGAGCTCTCCTGTGTGCCCAAACAGGGGTTTACCCCAACATATGGGGTATCAGCGTACTCAGGACAAATTGGACAACAACTTTTGTGGACCAATTTCTCCTGTTACCCTTGGGAAAATACAAAACTGGGGGCTAAAAAATAATTTTTGTGGGAAAACAAAAAGATTTTTTATTTTCACGGCTCTGCGTTATAATCTGTAGTGAAACACTTGGGGGTTCAAAGTTCTCACAACACATCTAGATAAGTTCATTGAGGGGTCTAGTTTCCAATATGGGGTCACTTGTGGGGGGTTTCTACTGTTTAGGTACATTAGGGGCTCTGCAAACGCAATGTGACGCCTGCAGACCAATCCATCTAAGTCTGCATTCCAAATGATGCTCCTTCCCTTCCGAGCCCTCCCATGCGCCCAAACGGTGGTTCCCCCCCACATATCGGGTATCAGCGTACTCAGGACAAATTGGACAACAACATTTAGGGTCCAATTTCTCCTGCTAACCTTGGAAAAATACAAAACTGGGGGCTAAAATATAATTTTTGTGGAAAAAAAAATATTTTTTATTTGCATGGCTCTGCGTTATAAACTGTAGTGAAATACTTGGGGGTTCAAAGCTCTCACAACACATCAAGATGAGTTCCTTAGGGGGTCTACTTTCCAAAATGGTGTCACTTGTGGGGGGTTTCTACTGTTTAGGTACATTAGGGGCTCTGCAAACGCAATGTGACGCCTGCAGACCATTCCATCTAAGTCTGCATTCCAAATGGCGCTCCTTCCCTTCCGAACCCTCCCATGCGCCCAAACGGTGGTTCCCCCCCACATATGGGGTATCAGCGTACTCAGGACAAATTGGACAACAACTTTTGGGGTCCAATTTCTCCTGTTACCCTAGGGAAAATACAAAACTGGGGGCTAAAAAATAATTTTTGTGGGAAAAAAATTTTGTTTTATTTTTATGGCTCTGCATTATAAACTTCTGTGAAGCCCTTGGTGGGTCAAAGTGCTCACCACACATCCAGATAAGTTCCTTAGGGGGTCTACTTTCCAAAATGGTGTCACTTGTGGGGGGTTTCAATGTTTAGGCACATCAGTGGCTCTCCAAACGCAACATGGCGTCCCATCTCAATTCCTGTCAATTTTGCATTGAAAAGTCAAACGGCGCTCCTTCCCTTCCGAGCTCTCCCATGCGCCCAAACAGTGGTTTACTGCCACATATGGGGTATCAGCGTACTCGGGACAAATTGGACAACAACTTTTGAGGTCCAATTTCTTCTCTTACCCTTGGAAAAATAAAAAATTGGGGGCAAAAATATAATTTTTGTGAAAAAATATGATTTTTTATTTTTACGGTTCTGCATTATAAACTTCTGTGAAGCACTTGGTGGGTCAAAGTGCTCACCACACCTCTAGATAAGTTCCTTAGGGGGTCTACTTTCCAAAATGGTGTCACTTGTGGGGGGTTTCAATGTTTAGGCACATCAGTGGCTCTCCAAACGCAACATGGCGTCCCATCTCAATTTCTGTCAATTTTGCATTGAAAAGTCAAACGGCGCTCCTTCCCTTCCGAGCTCTCCCATGCGCCCAAACAGTGGTTTACTGCCACATATGGGGTATCAGCGTACTCGGGACAAATTGGACAACAACTTTTGAGGTCCAATTTCTTCTCTTACCCTTGGAAAAATAAAAAATTGGGGGCAAAAATATAATTTTTGTGAAAAAATATGATTTTTTATTTTTACGGTTCTGCATTATAAACTTCTGTGAAGCACTTGGTGGGTCAAAGTGCTCACCACACATCCAGATAAGTTCCTTAGGGGGTCTACTTTCCAAAATGGTGTCACTTGTGGGGGGTTTCAATGTTTAGGCACATCAGTGGCTCTCCAAACGCAACATGGCGTCCCATCTCAATTCCTGTCAATTTTGCATTGAAAAGTCAAATAGCGCTCCTTCCCTTCCGAGCTCTCCCATGCGCCCAAACAGTGGTTTACTGCCACATATGGGGTATCAGCGTACTCAGGACAAATTGGACAACAACATTTTGGGTCCAATTTCTCCTGTTACCCTTGGTAAAATAAAACAAATTGGAGCTGAAGTAAATTTTTTGTGTAAAAAAGTTAAATGTTCATTTTTATTTAAACATTCCAAAAATTCCTATTAAACACCTGAAGGGTTAATAAACTTCTTGAATGTGGTTTTGAGCACCTTGAGGGGTGCAGTTTTTAGAATGGTGTCACACTTGGGCATTTTCTATCATATAGACCCCTCAAAATGACTTCAAATGAGACGTGGTCCCTAAAAAAAAATGGTGTTGTAAAAATGAGAAATTGCTGGTCAACTTTTAACCCTTATAACTCCCTAACAAAAAAAAAAATTGGTTCCAAAATTATGCTGATGTAAAGGAGACATGTGGGAAATGTTACTTATTAAGTATTTTGTGTGACATATCTCTGTGATTTAATTGCATAAAAATTCAAAGTTTGAAAATTGCGAAATTTTCAAAATTTTCGCCAAATTTCCGTTTTTTTCACAAATAAACGCAGGTACTATCAAAGAAATTTTACCAGTATCATGAAGTACAATATGTCACGAGAAAACAATGTCAGAATCACCAGGATCCGTTGAAGCGTTTCGGAGTTATAACCTCATAAAGGGACAGTGGTCAGAATTGTAAAAATTGGCCTGGTCATTAACGTGCAAACCACCCTTGGGGGTAAAGGGGTTAAAGGACCAAATAACTATGCGGTCAGTGACTTTGTGTGAGAATGTTTCTTTACTCCTTTAGAGCAACTAATCAAGTATAATAAACAAAGCAAATAATCCATGTTCTTCATTGTCTTCCAGGAAATATGAAGATGAGTTAGATATGGATAAGGTGACGGCTGCCATGGTTCTGACCAGTCTTTCTACTAGCCCTTTGGTTCGCAGTCCACCCATTCGATTTACTGGTAAAGTGGCCAATTATTTGCATTAAATTATTATTATTTATTTATATACCACCATTGATTCCATGGTGCTGTACATGAGAATGGGTTACATACAAGTTACAGATATCACTTACAGTAAACAAACTAACAATGACAGACTGATACAGAGGGGCGAGGACCCTGCCCTTGCGGGCTTACATTCTACAGGATGGTGAGGATGGAGACAATAGGTTGAGGGTTTCAGGAGCTCCGGTGTTGGTGAGGCGGTAGCTTCGGTAGTGATGAGGAGGCAGCGGGGTCAGTGCAGGCTGTAGGCTTTCCTGAAGAGATGGGTTTTCAGGTTCTGTCTGAAGGATCCGAATGTGGTTGATAGTCGGACGTGTTGGGGCAGAGAATTCCAGAGGATGGGGATATTCGGGAGAAGTCTTGGAGGTGATTGGATGAGGAGCGAATAAGTGTGGAGGAGAGAAGGAGGTCTTGGGAGGAGTAGCGAGGAGAGAGATGAATTAGTCGGGCAGAAGAGTTAAGGATGGACTGGAGAGGTGCAAGGGTGTTAGCAGGGAGGCCACAGAAAAGGACGTTGCAGTAGTCAAGGCGGGAGATGATGAGGGCATGCACAAGCATTTTAGTAGATTGACTGTTGAGGAAAGGATGGATTCTGGAGATATTTTTGAGCTGGAGGCGACAGGAAGTGGACAGAGCTTGGATGTGCGGTTTGAAGGACAGGGTAGAGTTGAAGGTTACTCCGAGGCAGCGGACTTCCGGTACGGGGGAAAGCATGATGTCATTGATTGCGATAGATAGGTCAGGTAAGGAAGATCTATGTGATGGAGGAAAGATGATGAGTTCAGATTTGAAGCAAGAAAAACAAAGAAAACTAATCTATCCAATAAACTTTATTAAACAAAATAAGGATAAAAGACTGACACAACACCCAGACCCCTCTAAATGGGGGTGGGTCAATTAAAAAACCTGGCCCAAAAAGATTATAAAGGGCAAAGGGTGGGAGGGACAACGGGGCCGATAGCAAAAACCCTACACGTCCCTACAAATATTCCCTGCCTGTCTGCGGAGGTTGGCACCCTCTTGGACGCAATATGGCGCCCCCGCTCACCGTCGACTCACCCTTAAGGCCCTATAAGTCCCTCTACATGTATAAAGATACTATACCACAAACAACACCCAATACATGGCCTAACCAAACTCGGGACCAAAAAAAGAGAAAAAACACCAGGTAGTGATTCACCAGTAAAGACAAACGGTCTGACCGTACCAATCCCTAATGCTAAAGTATAACGCCTGAAACTAAGGCTAATACACCCTAAGGAGTCCCTAACCGAGTCTCCCTACCTGTCAGCGGAGGTTGGCACCCTCTTGAAAGCAAATGGCGCCCCCGCTCCTCGGCGGCTGCCCCTATTAACCCTGGCTGAATCCCTAAAAGAAGATATATCGGGATACTAAATACGGGTGGTGCCTTAGGGGCTATACTAGTGACCCAGATAAATAGGTCCCTATAGCTCGGTCAGACCCTAAAGATAAAGCAAATAGCAACAATACTTAAACCAATGCTTGCACGGCAATAGGAAAGATGTATATAACAGCTTAACGAATACAACTATATTATGATCACAGTTGGTAAAGTACTCGTATGCAAATACAATGGTTGCGGGGGAAAAAAAAAACAAAAAAAAAAAAAAACACACAACTGGTGAAAAACATATAAACTTAAAAGGCCTGAAACACTTATCTGTGTTCAGGTCTCGCCTCTACGCGTTTCCCCCCCATGATGTGGTTCCTCAGGAGGCATATGGGAAAAAGAGATACTGGCAGGCTGCAACCAGGCACAACATGTATCTCTGATGTGATCTATTCACACAGTATCTTTTTTTCCCATATGCCTCCTGAGGAACCACATCATGGGGGGGAAACGCGTAGAGGCGAGACCTGAACACAGATAAGTGTTTCAGGCCTTTTAAGTTTATATGTTTTTCACCAGTTGTGTGGTTTTTTTTTTTTTTTTTTTTCCCCGCAACCATTGTATTTGCATACGAGTACTTTACCAACTGTGATCATAATATAGTTGTATTCGTTAAGCTGTTATATACATCTTTCCTATTGCCGTGCAAGCATTGGTTTAAGTATTGTTGCTATTTGCTTTATCTTTAGGGTCTGACCGAGCTATAGGGACCTATTTATCTGGGTCACTAGTATAGCCCCTAAGGCACCACCCGTATTTAGTATCCCGATATATCTTCTTTTAGGGATTCAGCCAGGGTTAATAGGGGCAGCCGCCGAGGAGCGGGGGCGCCATTTGCGTTCAAGAGGGTGCCAACCTCCGCTGACAGGTAGGGAGACTCGGTTAGGGACTCCTTAGGGTGTATTAGCCTTAGTTTCAGGCGTTATACTTTAGCATTAGGGATTGGTACGGTCAGACCGTTTGTCTTTACTGGTGAATCACTACCTGGTGTTTTTTCTCTTTTTTTGGTCCCGAGTTTGGTTAGGCCATGTATTGGGTGTTGTTTGTGGTATAGTATCTTTATACATGTAGAGGGACTTATAGGGCCTTAAGGGTGAGTCGACGGTGAGCGGGGGCGCCATATTGCGTCCAAGAGGGTGCCAACCTCCGCAGACAGGCAGGGAATATTTGTAGGGACGTGTAGGGTTTTTGCTATCGGCCCCGTTGTCCCTCCCACCCTTTGCCCTTTATAATCTTTTTGGGCCAGGTTTTTTAATTGACCCACCCCCATTTAGAGGGGTCTGGGTGTTGTGTCAGTCTTTTATCCTTATTTTGTTTAATAAAGTTTATTGGATAGATTAGTTTTCTTTGTTTTTCTTGGTTTAATACTAATTTGGATTATCAGATATTATACTTTCTACTGAGTTCAGATTTGTCCACATTGAGTTTGAGGAAGCAAGAGGAGAAGAAGGAAGATATGGCTGATAGGCACTCTTGGATTCTGGACAGCAGAGCGGTGACGTCTGGGCCAGAGAGGTAGATATGCGTGTCATCAGCATAGAGGTGGTACTGGAGTCCATGGGACTCTATGAGTTGTCCCAGGCCAAGTGTATAGATTGAGAAGAGTAGGGGTCCTAGAACAGAGCCTTGGGGGACTCCAACAGAGAGAGGGTGGGATGAGGAGGTAGTGTGGGAGTGGGAGACGCTGAATGTGTGGTTGGAAAGGTACAAGGAGATCCAGGATAGGGCGAGGTCTTTGATGCCAAAGGAGGAGAGGATCTGTAGTAGGAGGCAGTGGTCAACTGTGTCGAAAGCAGAGGACAGGTCTAGAAGGAGGAGTACAAAGTATTGTCAAGTAGCTTTGGCGGTAAGTAGGTCGTTAGTGATTTTTTCAGGGCTGTCTCAGTTGAGTGACGGGGACGGAAAACAGATTGTAGATTGTCAAAGAGCAAGTTAGATGAGAGGTGGGAGGAAAGTTCAGCGTGGACGTGCTGCTCCAGGAGTTTGGAAGCGAATGGGAGCAGCGATATTGGGCGATAGCTGGACATAGCAGTTGGATCGAGGGTTGGCTTTTTAAGGATAGGCGTGATTGTGGCATGTTTGAAAGCAGAAGGGAAGGTGCCAGAAGTTAGTGATAGGTTGAAGAGGTGGGTTAGGGATGGGATAAGTGTGGTGGTGAGGTTGGGGAGGAGGTGGGATGGGGTCGAGCGCACAGGTGGTGAGGTGCGATTTGGAGAGGAGACAATTAAGCCCCCCTTCAGTGATGTTGGATAGGGAGGTTATGGGGTTTGGGCATTGGTCTGGTATACAAAGGGGTTTGTTGTGGTTGAACAATGAATATTTGCCTTGTCTGGTCGATCTTATTTTTAAAGTGTGTGGCAAAGTCCTCAGCAGAGATGAGGGAGGTTAGAGGGGGCAGTGGGGGGCGGAGGAGGGAGTTAAAGGTTTTGAATAACTGTTTGGGGTTGTAGGATAGGGAAGACATGAGGGTTGTGAAGTAGGCCTGTTTAGCAGAGGTGAGAGCAGAATTAAAAGCGAGTGTTGCTTGTTTGAATACAATATTGAATATAATTATTAGTCAGAAAGTCAGTAATTACTATACAGTACGTGCAATAAGCAATCGTTCCAATAATAATAATAATAATCTTTATATAGCGCTAACATATTCCGCAGCGCTTTACACACATTATCATTGGGGCTCACAATCTAAATTCCCTGTCAGTATGTCTTTGGAATGTGGGAGGAAACCGGAGAACCCGGAGGAAACCCACGCAAACACGGAGAGAACATACAAACTCTTTGCAGATGTCCTTAGTGGGGCTTGAACCCAGGACTCCAGCGCTGCAAGGCTGCTGTGCTAACCACTGCGCCACCGTGCCGCCCTATGGTCATGATTTAAAAACATTTAAATGATTTAATTGCTATGGCTTTTATGCAGACTTGCATCTCTCTGTGGTTGTAATCTACAAGCCAACCCTCATTCATTAGCATACATTCACTGGATAGGCGACTAATCCAAGATCAATGGGGTGTCCAGCCACTGATTGGCAAAATTAAGCCCCACAGCTTCCAGTCTACCCCCAGTCCACAATACTGTAGATTGAAGGAGCTTTAAGCCCCCGTCACACATAGTGAGATCGCTAGCGAGATCGCTGCTGAGTCACAAGTTTTGTGACGCAACAGCGACCTCAGTAGCGATCTCGCTATGTGTGACACGTACCAGCGATCAGGCCCCTGCTGTGAGATCGCTGGTCGTGTCGGAATGGCCTGGACCTTTTTTTGATCGTTGAGGTCCCGCTGGGTAGCACACATCGCTGTGTTTGACACCTTACCAACGACCTCGTTGACAGGACGTCCCATTGAATCGTCATGAAATAGCATCGTTGTACAGGTCGCTACAGGTCGCCGCATCGCTGCTGCGTCGTTGGGGAGATCTCACTGTTTGACATCTCACCAGCGACCACATAGCGACGCAGCAACGATCCCTGACAGGTCGTATCGTTGTCGGGATCGCTTTAGCGTCGCTATGTGTGACGGGGCCTTTACTCGAGGGGCAGTTGTGCGTGCATGGGGCCACTCTATTCAAAGTCTATTGCAAAGGCAGGAACAGACGACTCAGCACTGTTAGTGCCATAACCTGTGAATAGAGAAAAAGGGGGCATTTCAAATCCTTCAAGCTGCAATTCTACAAATAAGGAGTCTGACAATTTGTGGAAGTCCCAGTGGACTCTCAACAACTTGCAATTATTACCTTTCCAACGGATACCGCCAATAGTGGCAGATCACAGCTACTTTGAGTTGGTGGGACGAGTGCCCAATGGTGCTGCCCTCTGCCCTTCCTCTACCTACATCTCCCAACATCTATATGTACGGCAGAAGTTGTGAGTAGCTGTATCAAGTGGGCTCACACGCTGAGCCTGCTCCATACCTGATAGCTGTCTGGTATAAGACACAGTAGACATGTGTTGGTAACTGCTGCAATCGGAGCTAACTCTGATTGCAGTAGATTCACCCCTTTAAATGCTGTGGTGAACAATGACTATCATTTACATGGTTACACACCTCCATTGTGTCCCAGAGACGTGATCACAGGTACCTGATGGGTTGTGGTCATAGCTATGAGGGGCCAATGGAGTACCAAATTTGGACCTTCATCGTGGGGACGCAGGATTTTTATGCAAGCCCCTACTTACTAGCAACAAAAATTGGTAGAAATTCTGCAAAAATTGGTAGAAATTATGTTCATGTCCTTTATTTGTTTACGTGTTTATTTTTCCTTTATTAAATGTTTTTAGGTATAGCTAGATTGTAGGTGGCATGGTTACAGAATAAGGCTATGTGTCCACGGGCCGGATTACATCCGGATTAGCTGTGGATTGAATGCTGCGTACAATCGCAGCGTCCAGATGTTACAGCATAGTGGAGGGGATTTTATGAAATCCCGTCTCCACTATGCGTGCGAACACGCATCTGGCGGCCCTGCGTTTCCAGACATGCGAGTCTTTTTAGAACGCTCCGTCGCCGCAAGGTAAATAACAGGGTCCTATGTAGGGGGTGCGTCGATTCCGGATGTGTGCATTGAACACATCCAGAATCACCGCGCGTACAAAAGGGGGCAGCGCTTTGGGCGGAGCGGGGTTTCCACTCCGTCCAAAGTGCCGTCAATCCGGACAGTGGACACGCGCCCTAAGAGGCCTTCAGAGTACGATCATGTCAGGATTATATACTTGCACTTTTACTCGACAGATGGAAACGAATCTTGGAAAGACTCCGGCTACGGTCCTTCCAGTTCTAGCAGTAGCGGATACTGGAGCTGGAATACAAGTGACTATTCTAATTCCTCAACACCATCTCCACCATTATCTGCCGATAACTTCAAGCACTATCGATGTATGCTTCATCCTGATGACACCGCCGATGAAATGGACTCTGGGAACTTATTTTTTGAAGATCCTGTTCCAAGAAAAAGAAAGGTGTGCCTACTTTACTCAAATCTTTTTGTATGCAGGTGGTATGAACCTTACACTAAAATAGCAATATTTGTGCGGAGCCTCATATTGTCCTGCTTTTATATATCTATGGGGGATTAATAATGATCTTTTATCTATGCAAAGAGTAATTGTCATCTTTTGTTCAAAATGTCTGCTGGTGCAACAATATACCTGATGAAGACGGGTCCTCCGTCGAAACGCGTTGTGGTTTAACCCCATCTCTCGTCTGTGTCTCTTTCCTGTGCTCCTCAGACCGTTTATCATTGTCTTATTGCTGGTGCGACAAGTCTTATATATACAGTGCAGGAACTATAAATCCCAGTCGTCTGTCCATATGTCTGTCTGGCCATCTCTGCCTATCTATTAATAAAATAAGGCTGCTACAGTTCCTACAATACAGCCACATCCATTCCAGATTGCAGACAAGTGACTAGTGGGCACAATCTGTCCTGTGGGATTTGTTCTGTCATCTTAGGTTAGTCACTTTCTGGAGATCGGCATCATTCCTTGTGTCTGATGTCTCAGCTGGTTAGACTAACATACAGCGCAATGTTGTGCCACGAATCTGCTCTCAGCCTTTAGCAATTGTGAAGAACATCTCACTGAACAAAGGAACCCATGTTACCCATGGTCCGTAAATTGGTAATATTAAATTATCAGATTTGTATGCAGTTCAAATCTATTTTTATTTTTAAGAGACAATGGGGCATATTTATCAAAACTGTCTAATTCTTAGACTAAAAAGCACCATATTTCTCAAAGTGGCTCATGCTATTTGATAAATCTGTTTAGTGTACATTTACACCACCTATTATTTCACTTACTTTGCAGAAATACATTCTGCATTGTTTTTGCCTTTTTTGCACTTTTGGTGCCTATAATACCATGCCCCTTTTCAGAGAGACCATGGCCCCCAGGCAGACAAATTGTAAAAAGGGTCTAAAACACATTAACAATATTGCGAAAATTACATCAGAATTCTGTCGCATTTCGATTGATAAATATGTCGCAAGGACGTAAGATATATAATATATAATACATAATACAGTACAGCAGGCTTCTAAGGGTTGAACTTTTGTCATGTACTTAAAGGAAATGTTAGACTGCTGGAGTCTACAGGTCAAGATGTTACCTAAGGGAGCTATAGGGAGGGAGTGTAAAAGCAGTTTGGAATTTTCACATCATTTTTTTTTTGTCATTTGTGAAAAATTTACTGTTTTTTTTTTCAGAGGTTTTTTTTTTATTGTGCTGGATGCATTTGTAATCCATGTTTCTGTTTTTACAGAAGAATACATTTTCTTAGCTTTCATTAAACAGTAAAATGCAGACAATATAATTAAAACAATAAAAAGAGCAGTTACTCACCCTCCCTGAATTCAGTGTTGGTTCCCTGCCACTGTTCGGGTCTTGGTGCTTGGGTAGCAGAGGTGACATCATATCAACAGTGTGAATCACCATTGTAGCCAATCACTGAGCTCGGCAGCTCGTTTCATCTTCCTTAGCTGAGCGCTGTGACTGGCTGCAGAACTTATGCATGCCACTGTGGCGCTCTCTACAATGAGTATCTTTACCCTTTAGGTCCCCTGGCTTTTTGTCATTTGCACACTATATTATTAACATATGCAATAACCTCTTCAGAGAGGAAGAGGACTGGATCTCTCGTGCTACTCTTTGGAGGAAGACATCCTAAAAGTCCATTTTGATTCTTTAAAGTGTCTTACTACATGACTTAGGATAAGAAGCCAAACCAACAAGTGCAATTGCAGACACATGTTTCAGGGTTTTTACGCATCATCAGTGCAAAGAAGAAGAACTGGTTTGGCTGGATGAGAGGCCTTTGACAGTGGCTCTAAGTGAAGTCTTCCTACACCAAATTGGTGTTCTCCGCAATAAGATCCCATGTCAAAGACCTCTCACACAGCCAAACAGTTATCCTCCTTTGCAACGAAAAGGGCAAAACCCTCAAAACATGTGTCTACAAATGGAGCTTTTGGTTTTGATTGTGACATGTGGCAATGCCCTTTAAAAAGTCAATATTGACTAGTAGAATTGCTTCTTCTATTAGGTACTACTAGCGCTCCTGTTCACCCTATGTCAACTTTTGGTTCTCCACAAGAAGAAACTTTACCCTTTAGACCAGGGATGTCTAACTCAAATACAAAGAGGGCCAAAATTAAAAACTTGGACAAAGTTGCGGGCTAACCTTGATATTTAATAAAAAATGTCTATAATTGAGGAAACCTTCCCTTATCATCAAATATAATGATGAAACTTTTCATATGGAAACAAACTTAAAGAGGTTGTCCCACGAACAAAGTATATTTTAATTAATAGATCTTAGAATAAAATTAGAACATAATCATAAATGGAGTATACGGGAATAGTATAATGTGCTATGTAAAAGCAGTAAAACAAATATGGCCCAATGGCCTAATTTAAATATTTAATAACAAAAGGTAAAAAACTTGAATTGATAAATAATACAAATTATAGAGTATGATGCCAACAAAAGTGCCTCCCAAACGTATTATGATACCCCCACAGTGAATTCCTCCATAGTACCCTCCATACACAGTATGATGACCCTACTTTACCCCCTAGCAAAGTAAGGTGACCCATCACAGTGTAATGCCCCAACTGTGATCCTCACAAAGACCACACACAGAATAATAGGTCCCACATAGTCCTCAATACGGTATAATGAGACCCACACAGACTTCCACACAGTATAATGGGCCCCAAACAGACCTCTACACAGCAAAATGAGCCCCACATAGTCCTCCATACAGGATAATTGGCCCTGCTGAGTCTTACATACAGAATAATGAGCCCCACATGGTCCTCCATACAGAATAACGGGCCCACATAGTCCTCCATACAAAATAATGGGCCCCATATAGTCCTCCTTACAGGATAATGGGGCACACATAGTCCTCCATACAGTATAATGGACCCCACATAGTCCTCCATGCAGAATAATGGGCCCCGCATAGTGCTCCATGCAGTATAATGGGCCCTGCATAGTCTTCCATGCAGTATAATGGGCCACTGATAGTCCTCCATATAGTATAATGGCCCAAAATAGTCCTCAGCATCGTGTGCCAAATATAATCACACTGAGGGCCAGATTTGGCCCAAGTGCCAGAGTTTGACATGTGTGCTTTAGGCTATGTGCACAAGTTGCAGAATTGCCACGGAAATTTCTGCAGCAATTCTGCAACTTCATGCCTCGGGTATCTCGCATGCAGAATTGGCATGCGTATTCCCGCTATACACTAGCGTTTTGCAAGCGTAATTAGCTTGCAGAATGCTAGCGTTTTCCAAGAGATCTGTAGCATCGCTTGGAAAACTGACTGACAGGTTGGTCACACTTGTCAAACATAGTGTTTGATAAGTGTGACCAACTTCTTACTATTGATGCGGCCTGTGCAGCATCAATAGTAAAAAGATATAATGTTAAAAATAATAAAAAAATAAAAAGTCGTGATATTATCACCTTCCGGCGTTCTTGGCAGTCTTCCCGCTCCTCGCGATGCTCTCGGCAGCTCCTGTTCCCAGTGATGCCTCGCGACAATGACCCCAGATGACGAAGCATCATGCGAGACCGCTACGTCATCACAGGTCATTGTCGCAAGGCATTACTGGGAACGGGAGCTGCCGGGAGCATCGCTAAGGCCTGGGCTGGATTCAGGGGCCGCCGGAAGGTGAGTATATAACTATTTTTTATTTTAATTTTTTTTTTTTTAACGGATATGGTACCCAGGGCCTGGAGGACGGACAGTCTCCTCTCCTCCACACCCGGGTACCATCCGCACATGATCCGCTTACTTCCCGCATGGTGGGCATAGCCACATGTGGAAAGTAAGCGGATCAATGCATTCCTAAGTGTGCTGAATCACACAAAGAATGAGCATGCTGCGTATTTTACCGCGATGCGATTCCGCCGCGGATAAATATGCAGCATTAGCACAGCATTGCGGAATCCCATTGAATTCAATGGGCTGTGTTGTATATGCGTTTTCGCCACGATTTTGCGGCAAAAATGCATACAATCTGCAACGTGTGCACATAGCCTTAGACATACTATTAACATAGCTTGACAACTGTCACATTGATGACTGCTACATCTGTGGTTCATGAAGCATCTACCTTCGTTCTGGTGCAGATACTGCTTTCCTTTCCCCCAGTCTTGTTCTCTGCCATGCATGTCCATTCACGTCACAGCTCAGCTGTGTTCCTCCTAGATTTTTACATTTGGTGGATGCATCTCTAACAGGTCAGATAGTTTGATGGGGTGAGAAATTGGAAAAATGGCATTCAATGACAGCACCAGATAGAGACCAAGATCTTGCAACTCATCCTACTGCAATGCTATGTGCAGATAGCGAGGGTACACCTGCTTTTTACAGCCTGAAGTGTTTAAAATAGCTGAGAAATCGCTGCGCTAACTTACTTTTGACCATAGGTTACTAAAAGAGCAGGGAAGGGTCGCTACTGCTGTAAACTGTCCCCCAGGAAAAAAAAATCTAATCTGAGGTCACAGGATAGGAGAGGAGGCAAAATCAATGTCTTCTGGTCACATGTCTTTTTACTGTTTGTATTGAGAATTTATCATGGCAAATTTTCCCCCTATTTGCATCACATATACGGTACTGCTGTAGCAATTTTTCGTGGCTAAATAACAATATATAATATTGAGGGTTGCTAACAAGATGTATTTTATACTTTATATTTTCTTTTTTAGGGTTGTAAAAATGATATGTGTAACATTTAATGTTCTAATAGTCTTTCCCTTTGTTCAACACTTTTCTGTAGAACTCCATGAAAGTGATGTTCAAATGTCTTTGGAAGAAATGTGGGAAAATACTGAGCACTGCAGCGGGAATCAAGAAGCACATCAGGACCATTCATCTTGGGTAATTTAGTCTGATGTTCTATGTAATCACTGGTTCACAGCGTTAATAACAAGGACTATATCTTCAGGGTCATTTGGAAATCGAGAGTTGCATGTATGGGAAGGATAATTCCACAGATGTGATTACTGATAATCAAATACTGTGATGGTTACGAAGACGAGTGCCACTAACAACATTGAGGATTATCTGCTAGGTATGCCATCCATGCCCAACCCCCAGCCCCCTCCCCACATCAGAAGGGGCAGTGGTCTATTCTGCTAAATGCATATAAAACATGAGTCCTGACCGGGAGCTGGAACATGAATAGCAAATACAGGATTCTTGCACTTTTTTTTTAACTAAATGTTGCTTTTTTTACAATTTCTATGGCTGGGTGGGAGAGGAGAGGCGCTATTTGAAAAGAAGCAGAAAGGTCAACTACACAAGTCTTCAAAACTCAAAAAAACTGTCTTACTTTCATCACACCACATGTATTTTGTCTTTTACACACTTTTTATGGCTCACTTTACAAGACGTTGTGGGCTAGTGGAGCGTGGACACGATTTTGTCTGTGGGCTAGTGGAAAGTGGACTTGATTTTTCAGGGAATGGGGAATGGCTTATGATCCAAAACCATGTGCCAAAATGTCACCAAATAGCATGCTACCTAAGGCCGGTTTCACACGTCAGTGGTTCCGGTACGTGAGGTGACAGTTTCCTCACGTACCGGAGACACTGACTCACGTAGACACATTGAAATCAATGTGTCACTGCACATGTCAGCGTGTTTTCACGGACCGTGTGTCTGTGTGCAAAACACGGAGACATGTCAGTGTTCGTGGGAGCGCACGGATTACACGGACCCATTAAAGTCAATGGGTCCGTGTAAAACACGTACCGCACACGGACGTTGTCCGTGTGCAGTCCGTGTGCCGTGCAGGAGACAGCGCTACAGTAAGCGCTGTCCCCCCCACATGGTGCTGAAGCCGCGATTCATATCTTCTTTCCAGCAGCGTTCGCTGGAGAGAAGATATGAATAATCCTTTTTTTTTTGTTTTTCTCGTGTTTAAAATAAAGATCCCTGTCCCCACCCCCCTCCCACCCCCTGGGCACCCGCCCGCCCGCTGTTAATAAAATACTCACCCGGCTCCCTTGCAGTGTCCTGTCCTCGCCGCATCTTCTCCTGTATGCGGTCACGTGGGGCCGCCGATTACAGTCATGAATATGCGGCTCCACCTCCCATAGGGGTGGAGCAGCATATTCATTACTGTAATGGGATGCACACGTTGCTGATTTTTTGCGTTTTTTTCACTATAAAAACACTATAAAACCACAAAAGAACAGCATACAATATGCATCCCATCATTTAGAATGAATTCCGCATGTTTTGTGCACATGATGCGTTTTTTTCCGTGAAAAAACGCATCACGGTAAAAAACGCAGCATGTTCATTAATTTTGCGGGGTTTTTTTGCGGATGTCCCACTATAAAATGCATTGGGAAATGTCCGGAAAAAAACGCGGCAAAAACTAGCAAAAAACGCATGCAGATTTCTTGCAGAAAATTTCAGGTTTTTCTCAGGAATTTTCTGCAAGAAATCCTGAACGTGTGCACATAGCCTCACAGTTGTCTCCAAGAGCCCTAAGGCTATGTGCACACGTTCAGGATTTCTTGAAAAAAATTCCTGAGAAAAACCTGAAATTTTCTGCATGAAATCTGCATGCGTTTTTTGTGCGTTTTTGCCGCGTTTTTTTCCAGACATTTCCCAATGCATTTTATAGTGGGAAATCGGCAAAATTAATGAACATGCTGCATTTTTTTACCGCGATTCGTTTTTTTCACGGAAAAAAACGCATCATGTGCACAAAACATGCGGAATTCATTCTAAATGATGGGATGCATATTGTATGCTGGTTTTTTTTTGCGGTTTTATAGCGTTTTTATCGCAGAAAATACGCGAAAAAACGGCAAAAAAATCAGCAACGTGTGCACACAGCCTAAGAGAGTCTAATGTAAGTGTGCAGTGTCTAAAAGCTAGACAGTTTTAGTTTAGCTGGCCCAACGTGATCCTTTATTCTAGTAATGTATGTTGGAAGAGGATCTGTCAACTCTGTTTCTTTTGCGTTTGATGCAAAATTTATTTAGGAATACCAAGAATAAACCTTTTTAATTTTTATAGAGGAGCTTGTATTAATCAGGAGACATGACAGCTCTCCTTTTCTTGTTAAAAAAGAAACTGGGAAGGATTAGGGCTGTTCAAAGTGCTGACTATTTGGGTAGTTAATACAGCTGTGGACATTAGGTATAACAACTTATTTTAGTGAAACTTCTTTGAGTAGACTAGCCCTGACCTATACCTTACACCAGGGGTCTCAAACCTTTCTGATCTTGAGACCACATTCAGCTCTGAGAGGGGGTCACCATCAACATCAATCTCTCGCCCCCTCACAGTAGTGGCAACCAAAGCCTCCATTGCAAGTATAATGAGAACCAAAGCTTTTCTACAGAAATATAGCAAGATCCAAGGGTTCTCACAATACCCCCATTCAGTATTCTCCCATCATGTACGCCCAACACACTGTTGAATCCAGCTTTGAACACCTCCTCAGACAGGTAGTATCATCCCGTCTCCAGCATATTATATTTAAATAATCTCTAATCCCTGAGACTAGTACAGTGTATGTGCATCCAGATCTGCTCTTCTGTGCAGGGCTACTCACAAAACTCAACATTTTAGATGTGCTCCACATACCTGTTTTCTAGACTTTGGCCTAATGCACCAAAGCGGCAGACAGCCGCGAGACACAATTCATGAGACCGCGAGACATATGTGGCTTCCAAGCCACAGGTTGGGGACCCCTACCTTATACCCTTCTTATGTTAGCTTTGGTAGAACCACCTTCGAGAAGACCAATTTTCTCTGCAATTTTGAATGGTCGTTTGAAAAAAAGGTTTTAAATGTACCATTACTAATGGAAGATGATAGGTTCTCTTTAATGTATAGATGTTTTTGACACATTGACATACATATTTCTTTCCACAGGCGGACTGGAGAATCAGATGACTGTGATGGAGAAGAAGATTTTTACTATACGGAGATCAGGCTTAACAATGAGTCTGGCACGGAAGGACTATGCAGCCTGCCTCCTGTATCTCCACCTTTTTCATCACCTCCCTCTACAATACTTCTTCCAAGTACTGGAAGTTGTGACTCTATTTACAGCAAGACAGAGACCAAACTGAATGGCCGTCTAAGCAGATCAGCTCCCAACACCTTTTACTTTGTTCAGTCTGATCATGCTTATCAGGTAAAACACAACAATACCATTCATGTAATGTATTTTGTTGCTTACTCTGCTATTTTGTTAAAGGAAACCTACCAAAATGTAACGCGAAAGGCCCATTAGTGTAAAGGAAAAGTGTTAAACAGTTGGTAAATCTTTTGGTACCTAACCGCCTGAAGAACATCCTCAACATTTGACATTTAGCCTTTGGAGATGCAATAGAAATATAATATGCAACATATCATGTACTGCTTCATTGCTCCATTCATTTTTCTTGTGTGTATTTTTCATCAGACTTCACAGCACAAACTCCATGCATTATTAGGCCCCTTTCACACATCAGGTTTTTTTAAAAAAACGGATCCAGCGATAGCTATAGTTGGATCCGTTTTTTTCTCATAGACTTGTATTAGTGCCGGATGGCCTCACGTTTCATCCGTCTTTCACCGGATCCAGTGAAAAGAGGTTTTCCGGCGTCTGGAAAAAACGTACAAAGTTACGTTTTTTTGTCTGCAGCGAAAAACTTGACAGCGCCGGATCCATCGCTTCCGGCTTTTTGCTAGAATGGAAGCCTATGGGCGCCGGATCCGTCAAATGCCGGATTGCGGTGCCGGATTCCTTTTTTTTTTTTTTTTTTTTAAACTGCGCATGCTCAGATTTTTTTAGGATCCAAATAGCTGGATCAGCTAGTCGGATCCGTCGAAAAAACGGATCCGTTGCATCAGTTTTTCACAATCTGCGACATATCCCTTTTTTTCAACATTCGCCAGATTCAGCTTGACAGCGAAAACCTGATGTGTGAAACAGGCCTGGAAATTCGGAGACATAATAATAATAATCTTTATTTTTATATAGCGCTAACATATTCCGCAGCGCTTTACACTTTGCACACATTATCATCGCTGTCCTCGACGGGGCTCACAATCTAAATTCCCTATTAGTATGTCTTTGGAATGTGGGAGTAAACCGGAAAACCCGGAGGAAACCCACGCAAACACAGGGAGAACATACAAACTCCTTGCAGATGTTGTCCTTGATGGGATTTGAACCCAGGACTCCAGCGCTGCAAGGCTGCAGTGCTAACCACTGAGCCACCGTGCTACCCCCATCTTGTCAGAAGTTTATAGAGTAAAAGAACAATTTACATTTTACTCAAAAATATACTTATAAAGAGAATAATCAGACAAACTGAAAATTTTGCCAGAGCTGTATATTGTAAGAGCGCTTATTGCATGTGTCGGGAGACACTTGCTTGGCAATGGGATGAAGGCACACAAAGCACGTTTTTCTCACAAAACAGTCTATGTGGTTTATTATGCAACTCATAAACCTCTGTAGGCCATGTTACACATCACAGACCTCACATAGTCCATAGCACTTCGTAGTATACGGCTTTGAATCATGGTTCCTAAATACGCCGGACTTCTTTTTGTCCAGTTACCGTGGGTGACCGCCCGCCGAACAGTTCTTTAACATCCACGGAACTGAACAAGCATCAACAGTCTGTTCCAATGGCAGATACTTGTCTGCCCTTATAACCCCATTGTCTGGAGTTACCTTACAGGAGCTCCTGCTCCACACGCTGACTCCTCTGTTATGTTTGCTAATGACAGGTGTTATGAAGGCAATCCAGAAACACAGTGTGCTTAGCGATCAGAGCGCACACAGTGATCTGACAAATACCCAAAAATACAAGAACGAGCTCTGAGACGTGGAAACTCTGTAGACTGCACACCTGATCCTATCCTAAACACAACTAAAAGCGGCTGTGGATTGCGCCTAACAACTACCTAGGCAACTCGGCACAGCCTAAGAAACTAGCTAGCCTGAAGATAGAAAAATAGGCCTGACTTGCCCCAGAGAAATTCCCCAAAGGAAAAGGCAGCCCCCCACATATAATGACTGTGAGTAAGATGAAAAGACAAAACGTAAGGATGAAATAGATTCAGCAAAGTGGGGCCCGATATTCTAGGACAGAGCGAGGACAGTAAAGCGAACTTTGCAGTCTACAAAAAACCCTAAAGCAAAACCACGCAAAGAGGGCAAAAAAACCCACCGTGCCGAACTAACGGCACGGCGGTACACCCTTTGCGTCTCAGAGCTTCCAGCAAAACAAAAGACAAGCTGGACAGAAAAAAAAGCAACAAAAAAGCAAAAAGCACTTAGCTATACAGAGCAGCAGGTCACAGGAACAATCAGGAGAAGCTCAGATCCAACACTGAAACATTGACAAGGAGCAAGGATAGCAGCATCAGGCGGAGTTAAGTAATGAAGCAGTTAACGAGCTCACCAGAACACCTGAGGGAGGAAGCTCAGAAGCTGCAGTACCACTTGTGACCACAGGAGTGAATTCAGCCACAGAATTCACAACAGTACCCCCCCCTTGAGGAGGGGTCACCGAACCCTCACCAGAGCCCCCAGGCCGACCAGGATGAGCCGCATGAAAGGCACGAACAAGATCGGAAGCATGAACATCAGAGGCAAAAACCCAGGAATTATCTTCCTGAGCATAACCCTTCCATTTAACCAGATACTGGAGTTTCCGTCTAGAAACACGAGAATCCAAAATCTTCTCCACAATATACTCCAATTCCCCCTCCACCAAAACCGGGGCAGGAGGCTCAACAGATGGAACCATAGGTGCCACGTATCTCCGCAACAACGACCTATGGAATACATTATGTATGGAAAAGGAGTCTGGGAGGGTCAAACGAAAAGACACAGGATTGAGAACCTCAGAAATCCTATACGGACCAATAAAACGAGGTTTTAATTTAGGAGAGGAAACCTTCATAGGAATATGACGAGAAGATAACCAAACCAGATCCCCAACACGAAGTCGGGGACCCACACGGCGTCTGCGATTAGCGAAAAGTTGAGCTTTCTCCTGGGACAAGATCAAATTGTCCACTACCTGAGTCCAGATCTGCTGCAACCTATCCACCACAGAATCCACACCAGGACAGTCCGAAGACTCAACCTGTCCTGAAGAGAAACGAGGATGGAACCCAGAATTGCAAAAAAATGGAGAAACCAAGGTAGCCGAGCTGGCCCGATTATTAAGGGCGAACTCAGCCAACGGCAAAAAGGACACCCAATCATCCTGGTCTGCAGAAACAAAACATCTCAGATATGTTTCCAAGGTCTGATTGGTTCGTTCGGTCTGGCCATTAGTCTGAGGATGGAAAGCCGAGGAAAAGGATAGGTCAATGCCCATCCTACCACAAAAGGCTCGCCAGAACCTTGAAACAAACTGGGAACCTCTGTCAGAAACAATATTCTCAGGAATGCCATGCAACCGAACCACATGCTGAAAGAACAAAGGTACCAAATCAGAGGAGGAAGGCAATTTAGCCAAGGGCACCAGATGGACCATTTTAGAATAGCGATCACAGACCACCCAAATGACTGACATCTTTTGAGAAACGGGAAGGTCAGAAATGAAATCCATCAAAATATGTGTCCAAGGCCTCTTTGGGACCGGCAAGGGCAAAAGCAACCCACTGGCACGAGAACAGCAGGGCTTAGCCCTAGCACAAATCCCACAGGACTGCACAAAAGTACGTACATCCCGTGACAGAGATGGCCACCAGAAGGATCTAGCCACTAACTCTCTGGTACCAAAGATTCCAGGATGACCAGCCAACACCGAACAATGAAGTTCAGAGATAAGTTTATTAGTCCACCTATCAGGGACGAACAGTTTCTCTGCTGGACAACGATCAGGTTTATTCGCCTGAAATTTTTGCAGCACCCGCCGCAAATCAGGGGAGATGGCAGACACAATGACTCCTTCCTTGAGGATACCCGCTGACTCAGATAAACCCGGAGAGTCGGGCACAAAACTCCTAGACAGAGCATCCGCCTTCACATTTTTAGAGCCCGGAAGGTACGAAATCACAAAGTCGAAGCGGGCAAAAAATAACGACCAACGGGCCTGTCTAGGATTCAAGCGCTTGGCAGACTCGAGATAAGTCAAGTTCTTATGATCAGTCAATACCACCACGCGATGCTTAGCTCCTTCAAGCCAATGACGCCACTCCTCGAATGCCCACTTCATGGCCAGCAACTCTCGATTGCCCACATCATAATTACGCTCAGCGGGCGAAAACTTCCTGGAAAAGAAAGCACATGGTTTCATCACTGAGCAATCAGAACCTCTCTGTGACAAAACCGCCCCTGCTCCAATCTCAGAAGCATCAACCTAGACCTGGAACGGAAGAGAAACATCTGGCTGACACAACACAGGGGCAGAACAAAAACGACGCTTCAACTCCTGAAAAGCTTCCACAGCAGCAGAAGACCAATTAACCAAATCAGCACCCTTCTTGGTCAAATCGGTCAATGGTTTGGCAATGCTAGAAAAATTACAGATGAAGCGACGATAAAAATTAGCAAAGCCCAGGAACTTTTGCAGACTTTTCAGAGATGTCGGCTGAATCCAATCCTGGATGGCTTGGACCTTAACTGGATCCATCTCGATAGTAGAAGGGGTAAAGATGAACCCCAAAAATGAAACTTTCTGCACACCGAAGAGACACTTTGATCCCTTCACAAACAAAGAGTTAGCACGCAGGACCTGAAAAACCATTCTGACCTGCTTCACATGAGACTCCCAATCATCTGAGAAGATCAAAATGTCATCCAAGTAAACAATCAGGAATTTATCCAGATACTCACGGAAGATGTCATGCATAAAAGACTGAAACACAGATGGAGCATTGGCAAGTCCGAACGGCATCACTAGATACTCAAAATGACCCTCGGGCGTATTGAATGCAGTTTTCCATTCATCTCCTTGCCTGATTCTCACCAGATTATACGCACCACGAAGATCTATCTTAGTGAACCAACTAGCCCCCTTAATCCGAGCAAACAAGTCAGATAACAATGGCAAGGGATACTGAAATTTAACAGTGATCTTATTAAGAAGGCGGTAATCAATACACGGTCTCAGCGAACCATCCTTCTTGGCTACAAAGAAGAACCCTGCTCCCAGTGGTGATGACGATGGGCGAATATGTCCCTTCTCCAGGGATTCCTTCACATAACTGCGCATAGCGGCGTGTTCGGGCACGGATAAATTAAATAATCGACCTTTAGGGAATTTACTACCAGGAATCAAATTGATAGCACAATCACAATCCCTATGCGGAGGTAGAGCATCGGACTTGGGCTCTTCAAATACATCCTGATAATCAGACAAGAACTCTGGGACCTCAGAAGGGGTGGATGACGAAATCGACAAAAATGGAACATCACCATGTACCCCCTGACAACCCCAGCTGGATACCGACATGGAATTCCAATCCAATACTGGATTATGGGTTTGTAGCCATGGCAACCCCAACACGACCACATCATGCAGATTATGCAACACCAGAAAGCGAATAACTTCCTGATGTGCAGGAGCCATGCACATGGTCAGCTGGGCCCAGTATTGAGGTTTATTCTTGGCCAAAGGTGTAGCATCAATTCCTTTCAATGGAATAGGACACCGCAAAGGCTCCAAGAAAAACCCACAACGTTTAGCATAATCCAAATCCATCAGATTCAGGGCAGCGCCCGAATCCACAAACGCCATGACAGAAAACGACGACAAAGAGCATATCAAGGTAATAGACAGAAGGAATTTGGACTGTACAGTACCAATGACGGCAGACCTAGCGGACCGCTTAGTGCGCTTAGGACAATCAGAAATAGCATGAGTGGAATCACCACAGTAGAAACACAGACCATTCAGACGTCTGTATTCCTGCCGTTCAACTCTAGTCATAGTCCTATCGCACTGCATAGGCTCAGGTTTAACCTCAGGCAGTACCGCCAAATGGTGCACAGATTTACGCTCGCGCAAGCGTCGACCGATCTGAATGGCCAAAGACAAAGACTCATTCAAACCAGCAGGCATAGGAAATCCCACCATGACATCCTTAAGAGCCTCAGAGAGACCCTTTCTGAACAAAGCTGCCAGCGCAGATTCATTCCACTGAGTGAGTACTGACCATTTCCTAAATTTCTGACAATATACTTCTATATCATCCTGACCCTGGCACAAAGCCAGCAAATTTTTCTCAGCCTGATCCACTGAATTAGGCTCATCGTACAGCAATCCGAGCGCCAGGAAAAACGCATCGACACTACTCAATGCAGGGTCTCCTGGTGCAAGAGAAAATGCCCAGTCTTGAGGGTCGCCGCGCAAAAAAGAAATAATAATCAAAACCTGTTGAATAGGATTACCAGAAGAATGAGGTTTCAAGGCCAGAAATAGCTTACAATTATTTTTGAAACTTAGAAACTTAGTTCTATCTCCAAAAAACAAATCAGGAATAGGAATTCTTGGTTCTAACATAGATTTCTGATCAATAGTATCTTGAATTTTTTGTACATTTATAACGAGATTATCCATTGAAGAGCACAGACCCTGAATATCCATGTCCACACCTGTGTCCAGAATCACCCAAATGTCTAGGGGAAAAAAAAAAAGTGAACACAGAGCAGAAAAAAAAAAAAAAAATGATGTCAGAACTTTTTCTTTCCCTCTATTGAGAATCATTAGTTTGGGCTCCTTGTACTGTTATGTTTGCTAATGACAGGTGTTATGAAGGCAATCCAGAAACACAGTGTGCTTAGCGATCAGAGCGCACACAGTGATCTGACAAATACCCAAAAATACAAGAACGAGCTCTGAGACGTGGAAACTCTGTAGACTGCACACCTGATCCTATCCTAAACACAACTAAAAGCGGCTGTGGATTGCGCCTAACAACTACCTAGGCAATTCGGCACAGCCTAAGAAACTAGCTAGCCTGAAGATAGAAAAATAGGCCTGACTTGCCCCAGAGAAATTCCCCAAAGGAAAAGGCAGCCCCCCACATATAATGACTGTGAGTAAGATGAAAAGACAAAACGTAGGGATGAAATAGATTCAGCAAAGTGGGGCCCGATATTCTAGGACAGAGCGAGGACAGTAAAGCGAACTTTGCAGTCTACAAAAAACCCTAAAGCAAAACCACGCAAAGGGGGCAAAAAAAAACCCACCGTGCCGAACTAACGGCACGGCGGTACACCCTTTGCGTCTCAAGAGCTTCCAGCAAAACAAAAGACAAGCTGGACAGAAAAAAAGCAACAAAAAAGCAAAAAGCACTTAGCTATACAGAGCAGCAGGTCACACGAACAATCAGGAGAAGCTCAGATCCAACACTGAAACATTGACAAGGAGCAAGGATAGCAGCATCAGGCGGAGTTAAGTAATGAAGCAGTTAACGAGCTCACCAGAACACCTGAGGGAGGAAGCTCAGAAGCTGCAGTACCACTTGTGACCACAGGAGTGAATTTAGCCACAGAATTCACAACACTCCTCATCAGTCCTGGCCTCTAGGGAAGCTGCCTTACTGGGATCACCGTCTCATCCGATACCTTGAGACAAGAGCACTCCCGACAGTCCAGACCCTCAGAAGGTCCGTAGCTTCCCCAACGCAGTGGAGTCACAGACTCTGCGAGTACATGGTCTTTACCTGTGCTATTCAGGAATCCAGTCCACCTGCAGGACCTTCCAACACAGCGACCATCCAGGTCTCTCCAGGTGCTATTCAGGAATCTAGTTCACTCACAGGACCTTCCAACACAGACACCTTCTAGGTACACAGCCTCACCATGTGCTCTTCAGGAAGTCTGTTCACCCATAGGACCTTCTAACACACAGGCCTCATACAGGACCTTACAACCTCGAACATATGACCAAAACCAAGGTCACATTATGTAGCTGAAACCACCCCCATAAGTGGGAGGTGTGTGTGGTTAGCCAGTCCCGCCCAGCTCTCCAGCTAACCCTGTAAGTCCCGCTAGTATAAACAAAAACAAGGCTCGTGGGACTACAGGTCCCAGAGCAACATTTCAGGCTTACAGTGCAGAGGATCTCCTCCTCTGCGACACATACCGGCCATTTACGACAATGCCGGTTACTGTCTCACTATATATATATATATATATATATATATATATATATATATATATATATTTATATATATACTCATGAGGAGGTGAAGGTAAAAAAAACAACTTTATCTGCCAACTTCACAAATCAAACACAAACATTTTACATCTGTATCATATCCGGTAATGTCCACATTCAGTTCACCTGCACTACTGTAGGAATCTCAAGTGCGGCATCGGCTTTACCCAGGCGTCAAGCATCAGTATGTGTTGACCTCACACAGACAGACACACTCAGAACCTGCAGCTCTGCAACAAACAAACCCAACCCTGCCCTTTCCTGTAGGTTTAAATGTAAACCGTGGCCATGGGCCACTTGCAAAACCCGGTGTGGAGGAAAAGATCCATCCCACTACCCTCCTACAGACCTTTCCAAAAATAAAAGCACATGTCAGGTTTTCTTAATCTGACTTGGTCAAAAATCTTGATCCAGTCCATACTTACTTTTATTTTGCGCTGTACGCACAGCTGTGGCTCTGATTATAATGCCCTCCAGCGGTCCTCGTATATGACTCCCATCACTGGCATGTTGGGGACTGAATTTCGGCAAATGGAGTTGGATTTCATAAATTATGCTTTCAATTACTTTTGCCATTACATCCATGTCCCATAGTTTTCCATGATACTACATGCCTTTGTATCAAACCTCTCAAAAAATGTCTGTATCATACCTCTTTAACAATATGGGTGAACTTGTATGATCATTCAAGGGGGTGAAATAAGTATCAAAGTATCAACACCACTTAAGCCCCACATACACATTAGAGAACTGTCGTTCAGTCGGGAATTACCTTGACTGACTGTCCCATAGACAGGAGCCATTGTTCTGCAATGAGCTCCTCGGCTCTCTGTAAGAAAACCAATGCTAGACATCTCTGGTGGCAGCTTACCTCTTGGAGAACAAAAGGATTGGCAGTCTGAAATTGGACATGCCTGATCCGTTAATATAGGTGGGTTTGGCCGACATTAGTCTAATGTGTATGGGGGCAGTAACTTCAGTGTGTTCTTTCTGCCGCTTTGAAACCTTCATTCAGTGTTATACAGATGTGTTAAAACCGCATGCTTTCATCTGTGCACACAATACATACTCTGTACGGCAGAAGCAGACTTGATTATTCTCTGCTCTGTCATAGATTGGCTTCACGTTGGGCTCAATTGTATTGATTACTTGGCTTTTGAGATTGAGTAACGAATTCTGAGAACTCTATTACAAAGTCCTGTAGATATTGCTACCATTGCACAATGGCCTCTGTGTTTCTTATAAGAATCACCATTCTATTGTACTGTATGTAGTAAAGCTCTAAATAGATTATAAATGTAAAATAGATTTCTATCTACCAATGCTAGACTCCGTGGCCTGCTGTGAATACTGATTTGAGCATTATTTAACCTTTGATTTTAACCAATAAATAAATATATTTAGAATCAGGTAATACCCAAACAAATGAGATTAAATGGGTTATTGTTGTAAAACAATCATTCATCTGCCCGGTTGGGCTTGGGACCCCCTTTTATTAGCTTTCTCTGGCAGTGGAAGTTTCTGACTTGCTAATCAGCTAATTGCCAGCCTGTCTCAATTTGAAGAGCACCTATCACTAGTGTTGAGCGATACCTTCCGATATCGGAAAGTATCGGTATCGGTTTGGATCGGCCGATATTCAAAAAATATCGGATATCGCCGATACCGATACCCGATCCCAATGCAAGTCAATGGGACCAAAATATCGGAATTAAAATAAACCCTTTCTTTCCTTGTAGGTTCATTCTACATGAAGGAAAACAACTAAGAATAATGCCGGATGTATTTGGGGAGGTGGCGGAGACATTAAAGTCATAGAGGTTTATCCCAATCAAATAGAATAGCATGTTTTTTGTTTTTTTTTAAGACGTTCGGAGTGACAAAGATATTGACTATGTAAATTTTTTTTTTATTTTGTCAGATATTGATGTTTCACTATTCCACGCCCTTCCCCTTCTTTTTTTTCTTTTTTTTTTTCTTTTCCCACACTTTCATCTTCATCATCATCAGCATCTTTGACATCAACTTCTTCACCTTATTCATCTTCTTCTTCATCTTCTACCTATTTTTTTTTTTTTATTACATTCTTCATATTCATTTTATTCAACTATTATTATTCTTCTTATTCTACATATTCTTTTTATTCCACTGTTATTATTCTTCCTATTCTACTTCTTCATCATATTCTCATTTGTGACAGGCATTCCCGTAGTTGTTATCTATAAAAGTTTGAAGATTACACCTTCCGTTCTGCCAGTCACAAAAGTTACATTTGTCCGCGTTCAGTTTGGCCTGCAGCATCAGGCTTTATCCAGGGGCACCACGAGGAGGAACGGACTCACCCCCATACACTGCTTAGTCTTCTTCTGCATATAATTTAGATAATATCTTTTGCTCTGATATTAAGTCTTATGCTTAATGTTCTTCTGCTCTTTGTTCTGCAGCCTCTTGTTCTTCTGCTTCTCGGTCTTCCATGTTGTCGTCTCCAGGGTCGTCGTCTCCAGTGTCGTCATCTCCGCCGTCGTCGTCTCCGCCGTCGTCGTCGTCGTCATCGGGGTGGTCTTCCGTGTCGTCGTCATCGTGGTGGTCTTCCGGGTCGTCGACGTTAGGGTCTTCAACTTGGAAATGTAGCAGAAGGTACAAGAAGGCTGAGAAAATGCCAAGAACCAGCTGATGGAACTGGAACTCGGATGGCTACCCGAAGGTTCAAGAGCCTATGGAACTACCGAGGACCAGCTGACGTTACTGGAACCCGGTTACTAAGCAGGAGGTACCCGTGCTAAAAAGCACTACCAAGGACCGCCTGACGTTGACGGAACTCGGATACCCAGAAGGAGGCACCTAAGCCAAAGGCTCTGCCCGGAACCAGCTGACGTTACTGGAACCAGGATGGGGAGCAGAAGGTACAAGAGCAAAAGACACTGCCGAGAACCAGCTGACGGTACTGGAACCCGGATGGGTAGCCGAAGGTCCAAGAGCCAATGGAACTACCGAGGACCAGCTGACGTTACTGGAACCCGGTTACTAAGCAGGAGGTACCCGTGCCTGAAAGCACTACCAAGGACCACCTGACGTTGGTGGAACTTGGATACCCAGAAGGAGGCACCTAAGCCAAAGGCTCTGCCCGGAACCAGCTGACGGTACTGGAACCAGGATGGGGAGCAGAAGGTACAAGAGCAAAAGACACTGCCGAGAACCAGCTGACGGTGCTGGAACCAGGTGGTGGACCCGAAGGTCCACAGGAGAGGAGAGAACAGCTAGGCCGCGAGGCAGCCGCAGTTACCGAACCCCAACAGTCCTACAGGGGGAGCTGGGCCTACTGGCACTACAGAACCAGCCTTGACTACCAGTTCACGCAGCCCACATAGGAAGCTCCTAAACTGGAGGCACCCTGGAGTTGGCTAACCCGACCGCACCACGACGAGGCAAGCATAGGTGTCTCAGTGAGCTTGACACAACCCGGAAACAGCTGACGGTGCTGAAACCAGGCTTGGCACGAGGGAGTACCTGTGACAAAAACACTGCCGAGAACCAGCTGGCGGTGCTGGAACCCGGATGCGTTGCCCCAGTGTGCAAGAGCCAATGGCACGACCGAGGACCAGCTGACGGTGCTGGAACCCGGTTACTAAGCTGTAGGTGCCCGCGCTTAAAAGCACTACCAAGGACCGCCTGGCGTTGGCGGAACTCGGATACCCAGGAGGAGGCACCTAAGCCAAAGGCTCGGCCCGGAACCAGCTGACGGTGCTGGAACCAGGTGGTGGACCCGAAGGTCCACAGGAGAGGAGAGAACAGCTAGGCCGCGAGGCAGCCGCAGTTACCGAACCCCAACAGTCCTACAGGGGGAGCTGGGCCTACTGGCACTACAGAACCAGCCTTGACTACCAGTTCACGCAGCCCACATAGGAAGCTCCTAAACTGGAGGCACCCTGGAGTTGGCTAACCCGACCGCACCACGACGAGGCAAGCATAGGTGTCTCAGTGAGCTTGACACAACCCGGAAACAGCTGACGGTGCTGAAACCAGGCTTGGCACGAGGGAGTACCTGTGACAAAAACACTGCCGAGAACCAGCTGGCGGTGCTGGAACCCGGATGCGTTGCCCCAGTGTGCAAGAGCCAATGGCACGACCGAGGACCAGCTGACGGTGCTGGAACCCGGTTACTAAGCTGTAGGTGCCCGCGCTTAAAAGCACTACCAAGGACCGCCTGGCGTTGGCGGAACTCGGATACCCAGGAGGAGGCACCTAAGCCAAAGGCTCGGCCCGGAACCAGCTGACGGTGCTGGAACCAGGTGGTGGACCCCAAGGTCCACAGGAGAGGAGAGAACAGCTAGGCCGCGAGGCAGCCGCAGTTACCGAACCCCAACAGTCCTACAGGGGGAGCTGGGCCTACTGGCACTACAGAACCAGCCTTGACTACCAGTTCACGCAGCCCACATAGGAAGCTCCTAAACTGGAGGCACCCTGGAGTTGGCTAACCCGACCGCACCACGACGAGGCAAGCATAGGTGTCTCAGTGAGCTTGACACAACCCGGAAACAGCTGACGGTGCTGAAACCAGGCTTGGCACGAGGGAGTACCTGTGACAAAAACACTGCCGAGAACCAGCTGGCGGTGCTGGAACCCGGATGCGTTGCCCCAGTGTGCAAGAGCCAATGGCACGACCGAGGACCAGCTGACGGTGCTGGAACCCGGTTACTAAGCTGTAGGTGCCCGCGCTTAAAAGCACTACCAAGGACCGCCTGGCGTTGGCGGAACTCGGATACCCAGGAGGAGGCACCTAAGCCAAAGGCTCGGCCCGGAACCAGCTGACGGTGCTGGAACCAGGTGGTGGACCCGAAGGTCCACAGGAGAGGAGAGAACAGCTAGGCCGCGAGGCAGCCGCAGTTACCGAACCCCAACAGTCCTACAGGGGGAGCTGGGCCTACTGGCACTACAGAACCAGCCTTGACTACCAGTTCACGCAGCCCACATAGGAAGCTCCTAAACTGGAGGCACCCTGGAGTTGGCTAACCCGACCGCACCACGACGAGGCAAGCATAGGTGTCTCAGTGAGCTTGACACAACCCGGAAACAGCTGACGGTGCTGAAACCAGGCTTGGCACGAGGGAGTACCTGTGACAAAAACACTGCCGAGAACCAGCTGGCGGTGCTGGAACCCGGATGCGTTGCCCCAGTGTGCAAGAGCCAATGGCACGACCGAGGACCAGCTGACGGTGCTGGAACCCGGTTACTAAGCTGTAGGTGCCCGCGCTTAAAAGCACTACCAAGGACCGCCTGGCGTTGGCGGAACTCGGATACCCAGGAGGAGGCACCTAAGCCAAAGGCTCGGCCCGGAACCAGCTGACGGTGCTGGAACCAGGTGGTGGACCCGAAGGTCCACAGGAGAGGAGAGAACAGCTAGGCCGCGAGGCAGCCGCAGTTACCGAACCCCAACAGTCCTACAGGGGGAGCTGGGCCTACTGGCACTACAGAACCAGCCTTGACTACCAGTTCACGCAGCCCACATAGGAAGCTCCTAAACTGGAGGCACCCTGGAGTTGGCTAACCCGACCGCACCACGACGAGGCAAGCATAGGTGTCTCAGTGAGCTTGACACAACCCGGAAACAGCTGACGGTGCTGAAACCAGGCTTGGCACGAGGGAGTACCTGTGACAAAAACACTGCCGAGAACCAGCTGGCGGTGCTGGAACCCGGATGCGTTGCCCCAGTGTGCAAGAGCCAATGGCACGACCGAGGACCAGCTGACGGTGCTGGAACCCGGTTACTAAGCTGTAGGTGCCCGCGCTTAAAAGCACTACCAAGGACCGCCTGGCGTTGGCGGAACTCGGATACCCAGGAGGAGGCACCTAAGCCAAAGGCTCGGCCCGGAACCAGCTGACGGTGCTGGAACCAGGTGGTGGACCCCAAGGTCCACAGGAGAGGAGAGAACAGCTAGGCCGCGAGGCAGCCGCAGTTACCGAACCCCAACAGTCCTACAGGGGGAGCTGGGCCTACTGGCACTACAGAACCAGCCTTGACTACCAGTTCACGCAGCCCACATAGGAAGCTCCTAAACTGGAGGCACCCTGGAGTTGGCTAACCCGACCGCACCACGACGAGGCAAGCATAGGTGTCTCAGTGAGCTTGACACAACCCGGAAACAGCTGACGGTGCTGAAACCAGGCTTGGCACGAGGGAGTACCTGTGACAAAAACACTGCCGAGAACCAGCTGGCGGTGCTGGAACCCGGATGCGTTGCCCCAGTGTGCAAGAGCCAATGGCACGACCGAGGACCAGCTGACGGTGCTGGAACCCGGTTACTAAGCTGTAGGTGCCCGCGCTTAAAAGCACTACCAAGGACCGCCTGGCGTTGGCGGAACTCGGATACCCAGGAGGAGGCACCTAAGCCAAAGGCTCGGCCCGGAACCAGCTGACGGTGCTGGAACCAGGTGGTGGACCCGAAGGTCCACAGGAGAGGAGAGAACAGCTAGGCCGCGAGGCAGCCGCAGTTACCGAACCCCAACAGTCCTACAGGGGGAGCTGGGCCTACTGGCACTACAGAACCAGCCTTGACTACCAGTTCACGCAGCCCACATAGGAAGCTCCTAAACTGGAGGCACCCTGGAGTTGGCTAACCCGACCGCACCACGACGAGGCAAGCATAGGTGTCTCAGTGAGCTTGACACAACCCGGAAACAGCTGACGGTGCTGAAACCAGGCTTGGCACGAGGGAGTACCTGTGACAAAAACACTGCCGAGAACCAGCTGGCGGTGCTGGAACCCGGATGCGTTGCCCCAGTGTGCAAGAGCCAATGGCACGACCGAGGACCAGCTGACGGTGCTGGAACCCGGTTACTAAGCTGTAGGTGCCCGCGCTTAAAAGCACTACCAAGGACCGCCTGGCGTTGGCGGAACTCGGATACCCAGGAGGAGGCACCTAAGCCAAAGGCTCGGCCCGGAACCAGCTGACGGTGCTGGAACCAGGTGGTGGACCCGAAGGTCCACAGGAGAGGAGAGAACAGCTAGGCCGCGAGGCAGCCGCAGTTACCGAACCCCAACAGTCCTACAGGGGGAGCTGGGCCTACTGGCACTACAGAACCAGCCTTGACTACCAGTTCACGCAGCCCACATAGGAAGCTCCTAAACTGGAGGCACCCTGGAGTTGGCTAACCCGACCGCACCACGACGAGGCAAGCATAGGTGTCTCAGTGAGCTTGACACAACCCGGAAACAGCTGACGGTGCTGAAACCAGGCTTGGCACGAGGGAGTACCTGTGACAAAAACACTGCCGAGAACCAGCTGGCGGTGCTGGAACCCGGATGCGTTGCCCCAGTGTGCAAGAGCCAATGGCACGACCGAGGACCAGCTGACGGTGCTGGAACCCGGTTACTAAGCTGTAGGTGCCCGCGCTTAAAAGCACTACCAAGGACCGCCTGGCGTTGGCGGAACTCGGATACCCAGGAGGAGGCACCTAAGCCAAAGGCTCGGCCCGGAACCAGCTGACGGTGCTGGAACCAGGTGGTGGACCCGAAGGTCCACAGGAGAGGAGAGAACAGCTAGGCCGCGAGGCAGCCGCAGTTACCGAACCCCAACAGTCCTACAGGGGGAGCTGGGCCTACTGGCACTACAGAACCAGCCTTGACTACCAGTTCACGCAGCCCACATAGGAAGCTCCTAAACTGGAGGCACCCTGGAGTTGGCTAACCCGACCGCACCACGACGAGGCAAGCATAGGTGTCTCAGTGAGCTTGACACAACCCGGAAACAGCTGACGGTGCTGAAACCAGGCTTGGCACGAGGGAGTACCTGTGACAAAAACACTGCCGAGAACCAGCTGGCGGTGCTGGAACCCGGATGCGTTGCCCCAGTGTGCAAGAGCCAATGGCACGACCGAGGACCAGCTGACGGTGCTGGAACCCGGTTACTAAGCTGTAGGTGCCCGCGCTTAAAAGCACTACCAAGGACCGCCTGGCGTTGGCGGAACTCGGATACCCAGGAGGAGGCACCTAAGCCAAAGGCTCGGCCCGGAACCAGCTGACGGTGCTGGAACCAGGTGGTGGACCCGAAGGTCCACAGGAGAGGAGAGAACAGCTAGGCCGCGAGGCAGCCGCAGTTACCGAACCCCAACAGTCCTACAGGGGGAGCTGGGCCTACTGGCACTACAGAACCAGCCTTGACTACCAGTTCACGCAGCCCACATAGGAAGCTCCTAAACTGGAGGCACCCTGGAGTTGGCTAACCCGACCGCACCACGACGAGGCAAGCATAGGTGTCTCAGTGAGCTTGACACAACCCGGAAACAGCTGACGGTGCTGAAACCAGGCTTGGCACGAGGGAGTACCTGTGACAAAAACACTGCCGAGAACCAGCTGGCGGTGCTGGAACCCGGATGCGTTGCCCCAGTGTGCAAGAGCCAATGGCACGACCGAGGACCAGCTGACGGTGCTGGAACCCGGTTACTAAGCTGTAGGTGCCCGCGCTTAAAAGCACTACCAAGGACCGCCTGGCGTTGGCGGAACTCGGATACCCAGGAGGAGGCACCTAAGCCAAAGGCTCGGCCCGGAACCAGCTGACGGTGCTGGAACCAGGTGGTGGACCCCAAGGTCCACAGGAGAGGAGAGAACAGCTAGGCCGCGAGGCAGCCGCAGTTACCGAACCCCAACAGTCCTACAGGGGGAGCTGGGCCTACTGGCACTACAGAACCAGCCTTGACTACCAGTTCACGCAGCCCACATAGGAAGCTCCTAAACTGGAGGCACCCTGGAGTTGGCTAACCCGACCGCACCACGACGAGGCAAGCATAGGTGTCTCAGTGAGCTTGACACAACCCGGAAACAGCTGACGGTGCTGAAACCAGGCTTGGCACGAGGGAGTACCTGTGACAAGAACACTGCCGAGAACCAGCTGGCGGTGCTGGAACCCGGATGCGTTGCCTTGCCTATTAAAGATTGTCTTCCTAGAGCCCCAACTAGCGGTGTTGGAGCAAAGGGTAAGCAGGGGGAGATGAGTGTAGGCCGAAGCCTGCACTGGAGGCAGCTTTGTGTCTGCGTTGCGTTTGCAGGACACTTTGCCGGCTACACACTGGGGGAACAGCTGGCGTTGCTGAACCCCACTAACACAATGGCGTGTGTTTTTCTCTGTGCAGCTAGCACTTGCGGGCAAAAACTAGCGATGTTAGAGCCCGTGTTGAAGCAGGAGGAGGAGGAGAGGAGCAGAGTGTAGGCCGAAGCTTAGTTGAACCAATTTCAAAGGAAACCTTTAACCCCCCCCTCAGGTGTTACAAAGTACAAGAGACACACCTTGTGCAGTATTAATGCTGCACAAGTGAAAGGTTGCTCTATTAATTTGTCTACTTGCACACGCTGAATGAAAGACATACACAATTTACCCCATTCTACAGTCAAACTGTAGTGGATGCGTGACTTGGTTTTTTGATGAGACGCAGCACAGGTGTCCAAAATAACGCCTTGGTGCTTGGAGCAGCTTCCTGAGCGTTGTTATTTGCTGTACAGGAGTCTGCGCTCTTGTGTTATCCCTTGGCAATGCCCTGTTAGCGCTGCCCATCTTATGACATCATTTCATGTTGGCCGGTGCGGTTAACGATGGCCATAAATCCCAGACCCACAGTGTCTTTTCATAAAGCCACACTGCGGTGCTGGGATTCGTGGCCTTGAGCAGTAAATATTTTGGCCGCTCACACACGTCCTTACACCTGCTTCAGACTGGGCGGCCTCTGCTGATCCCTTCTCGCATGCCGCGGCCATGAGGCTGCACAGTCTGAAGAAGGCTGAAGGAGATGAGTTAAGACAGGCGAAGATATGCACTGCTCGTGCCCATCAATCACACCCTCGCAGTCAAAATAATTAAGACAACGAGGAGCATTTTATTCAGGCAGGGCGGACGAACAGGCGCAAGTAGCCAACCAATGATGTCAGAAGACGGGAAGCGCTACCAAGGGGGGTGCTGCGTATCATTAGAAAGGAAAGTCACACCTCAGGGACAGTGGAATGGTCTCAAAGAGACACATTTTGTACGTGTTGAGTTCCACGTGGGCAAGGAGAAAACATCAGCCACCTTGTACAAATGCAGCAGTACTGCTGTACAAGGTGGCTGTTATACATAGAAACACCTGGGGGTGGGGGCCAGGCTCCCTTCAATTTCAGTTCATGTGCCTGCGTGGCGTTTGCAGGTCACGTTGCAAGCTGCACAGCAGGGGAACAGCTGGCGGTGCTGAACCCCACTAACACATTGGCTGGTGTTTTTCTCTGTGCAGCTAGCATTTCCGGGCAAAAACTAGCGGTGTTTGAGCCCAGGGTCAGCAGGAGGAGGAGGAGAGGAGCAAAGTGTAGGCCGAAGCCTGCACTGGTGGCAGCTTTTGGTCGGTTGTGCCAGCGTGGCTTGTGCTGGACACGATGCCGGCTACACAGCGGGGGAACAGCTGGCGTTGCTGAACCCCACTAACACATTGGCTGGTGTTTTTCTCTGTGCAGCTAGCATTTCCGGGCAAAAACTAGCGTTGTTAGAGCCCAGGGTCAGCAGGAGGAGGAGAGGAGCAGAGTGTAGGCCGAAGCCTAGTTGAACCAATTTCAAAGGTTACCTTTAACCCCCCCTCAGGTGTTACAAAGAACAAGAGCCACTCCTTCTGCAGCATTAATGCTGCACAAGTAAAAGGTTGCTCTATTAATTTGTCTACTTGCACAAGCTGAATGCAACACGTAGACTATTTAGCCCATTATACTGTTTAACAGTAGTGGAGGCGTGACTTGTCTTTTTAAAGAAAAGCAGCACAGGTGTCGAAAACAACACCTTTTTGCATGGGCGCAGCTTCCTGAGCGTTGTTAGTTGCTGTACAGGAGTCTGCGCTCTTGTGATCCTTTGGCCATGCGCTGTGAGCGCTTCCTGTCTTATGACCTCATTTCATGTTGGCCGTTGCGGTTAGCGATGGACATGAATCCCAGACCCACAGTGTGTTTTTAAAAAATCACACTGCGGTGCTGGGATTCGTGCCCTGGTGCAGTAAATATGTTTGCCGCTCACACATGTCCTTACACCTGCTTCAGACTGGACGGCCTCATCTGATCCCTTATCGCCTGCCGAGGCCATGAGGACACCCAGTCTGAAGAAGGCGGAAGGAGATGAGTGAACACAGGCAAACATATGCACTGCACATGCCCATCAATCACACCCTCGCTGTCCAAAAAAATAAGACACCGAGGGCCGTTGTTTCGAGCAGGGGAGATGCACAGGCGCAGCCAGCTAACCAATGATGTCAAAAGACGGGCAGCGCTAACAAGGGTGGTGCTGCGTGTCATTACAAAGGAAAGTCACACCTCAGGGACATTGTAATGGTCTCTAATGAGACACATTTTGTACGTGTTGAGTTCCACGTGGGCAAGGAGAAAAAGTCAGCCACCTCGTACAAATGCAGCAGTACTGCTGTACAAGGTGGCTGTTATACATAGAAACACCTGTGGGTGGGGGGCAGGCTCCCTTCAATTTCAGTTCATGTGCCTGCGTGGCGTTTGCAGGTCACGTTGCAAGCTACACAGCAGGGGAACAGCTGGCGTTGCTGAACCCCACTGACACATTGACTGGTGTTTTTCTCTGTGCAGATTGCATGTCCGGGCAAAAACTAGCGGTGTTAGAGCCCAGGGTCAGCAGGAGGAGGAGGAGAGGAGCAAAGTGTAGGCCGAAGCCTGCACTGGTGGCAGCTTTTGGTCGGTTGTGCCAGCGTGGCTTGTGCTGGACACGATGCCGGCTACACAGCGGGGGAACAGCTGGCGGTGCTGAACCCCACTAACACATTGGCTGGTGTTTTTCTCTGTGCAGCTAGCATTTCCGGGCAAAAACTAGCGGTGTTTGAGCCCAGGGTCAGCAGGAGGAGTAGAGGAGCAGAGTGTAGGCCGAAGCCTAGTTGAACCAATTTCAAAGGTTACCTTTAACCCCCCCCCTCAGGTGTTGCAAGGTACAAGAGCCACACCTTGAACAGCATTAATGATGCACAAGTCAAAGGTTGCTCTATTTAATTTTGCTCCTTGCACACGCTGAATTAAACACGTACACTATTTAGCCCATTATACTGTCAAACAGTTGTGGAGGCGTGACTTGTCTTTTTAACGAGACGCAGCACAGGTGTCAAAATTTGCACCTAGGTACTGGGCGCAGATTCCTGAGCGTTCTTATTTGCTGTACAGGAGTCTGCGCTATTGTGTTATCCCTTGGCAATACCCTGTTAGTGCAGGCCGTCTCATGACCTCATTTCATGTTGGCCGGTGCGGTTAACGATGGCCATAAATCCCAGACCCATAGTGGCTTTTCCTAAAGTCACACTGCGGTGCTGGGATTCGTGGCCTTGTGCAGTAAATATGTTTGCCGCTCACACATGTCCTTACACCTGCTTCAGACTGGGCGGCCTCAGCTGATCCCTTATCGCATGCCGCGGCCATGAGGCCGCACAGTCAGAAGAAGGCGGAAGGAGGGGAGTGAAAACAGGGGAACATATGCACTGCTCGTGCCCATCAATCACACCCTCGCAGTCAAAATATATGAGACAACGGGGGGCGTTGTGTCGGGCAGGGGGGACGCACAGGCACAGCCAGCCAACCAATGATGTCAGGAGACGGGCAGCGCTAACAATGGGGGTGCTGCGTGTCATTACAAAGGAAAGTCACACCTCAGGGACATTGTAATGGTCTCTAATGAGACACATTTTGTACGTGTTGAGTTCCACGTGGGCAAGGAGAAAAAGTCAGCCACCTCGTACAAATGCAGCAGTACTGCTGTACAAGGTGGCTGATATACATAGAAACACCTGTGGGTGGGGGGCAGGCTCCCTTCAATTTCAGTTCATGTGCCTGCGTGGCGTTTGCAGGTCACGTTGCAAGCTACACAGCAGGGGAACAGCTGGCGTTGCTGAACCCCACTGACACATTGACTGGTGTTTTTCTCTGTGCAGATTGCATGTCCGGGCAAAAACTAGCGGTGTTAGAGCCCAGGGTCAGCAGGAGGAGGAGGAGAGGAGCAAAGTGTAGGCCGAAGCCTGCACTGGTGGCAGCTTTTGGTCGGTTGTGCCAGCGTGGCTTGTGCTGGACACGATGCCGGCTACACAGCGGGGGAACAGCTGGCGGTGCTGAACCCCACTAACACATTGGCTGGTGTTTTTCTCTGTGCAGCTAGCATTTCCGGGCAAAAACTAGCGGTGTTTGAGCCCAGGGTCAGCAGGAGGAGTAGAGGAGCAGAGTGTAGGCCGAAGCCTAGTTGAACCAATTTCAAAGGTTACCTTTAACCCCCCCCCTCAGGTGTTGCAAGGTACAAGAGCCACACCTTGAACAGCATTAATGATGCACAAGTCAAAGGTTGCTCTATTTAATTTTGCTCCTTGCACACGCTGAATTAAACACGTACACTATTTAGCCCATTATACTGTCAAACAGTTGTGGAGGCGTGACTTGTCTTTTTAACGAGACGCAGCACAGGTGTCAAAATTTGCACCTAGGTACTGGGCGCAGATTCCTGAGCGTTCTTATTTGCTGTACAGGAGTCTGCGCTATTGTGATCCCTTGGCCATGCGCTGTGAGCGCTTCCTGTCTTCTGACCTCATTTCATGTCGGCCGTTGCGGTTAGCGATGGACATGAATCCCAGACCCACAGTGTGTTTTTAAAAAATCACACTGCGGTGCTGGGATTCGTGCCCTGGTGCACTAAATATGTTTGCCGCTCACACATGTCCTTACACCTGCTTCAGACTGGGCGGCCTCATCTGATCCCTTATCGCCTGCCGCGGCCATGAGGACACCCAGTCTGAAGAAGGCGGAAGGAGATGAGTGAACACAGGCAAACATATGCACTGCACATGCCCATCAATCACACCCTCGCTGTCCAAAAAAATAAGACACCGAGGGCCGTTGTTTCGAGCAGGGGAGATGCACAGGCGCAGCCAGCTAACCAATGATGTCAAAAGACGGGCAGCGCTAACAAGGGTGGTGCTGCGTGTCATTACAAAGGAAAGTCACACCTCAGGGACATTGTAATGGTCTCTAATGAGACACATTTTGTACGTGTTGAGTTCCACGTGGGCAAGGAGAAACAGTCAGCCACCTCGTACAAATGCAGCAGTACTGCTGTACAAGGTGGCTGATATACATAGAAACACCTGTGGGTGGGGGGCAGGCTCCCTTCAATTTCAGTTCATGTGCCTGCGTGGCGTTTGCAGGTCACGTTGCAAGCTACACAGCAGGGGAACAGCTGGCGTTGCTGAACCCCACTGACACATTGACTGGTGTTTTTCTCTGTGCAGATTGCATGTCCGGGCAAAAACTAGCGGTGTTAGAGCCCAGGGTCAGCAGGAGGAGGAGGAGAGGAGCAAAGTGTAGGCCGAAGCCTGCACTGGTGGCAGCTTTTGGTCGGTTGTGCCAGCGTGGCTTGTGCTGGACACGATGCCGGCTACACAGCGGGGGAACAGCAGGCGGTGCTGAACCCCACTAACACATTGGCTGGTGTTTTTCTCTGTGCAGCTAGCATGTCCGGGCAGAAACTGGCGTTGTTTGAGCCCAGGGTCAGCAGGAGGAGGAGAGGAGCAAAGTGTAGGCCGAAGCCTGCACTGGTGGCAGCTTTTGGTCGGTTGTGCCAGCGTGGCTTGTGCTGGACACGTTGCCGACTACACAGCAGGGGAACAGCTGGCGGTGCTGAACCCCACTAACACATTGGCTGGTGTTTTTCTCTGTGCAGCTAGCATTTCCGGGCAAAAACTAGCGGTGTTTGAGCCCAGGGTCAGCAGGAGGAGTAGAGGAGCAGAGTGTAGGCCGAAGCCTAGTTGAACCAATTTCAAAGGTTACCTTTAACCCCCCCTCAGGTGTTGCAAGGTACAAGAGCCACACCTTGTGCAGCATTAATGCTGCACAAGTAAAAGGTTGCTCTATTTGTTTTGCTCCTTGCACACGCTGACTAAAACACGTACACTATTTAGACCATTATACTGTCAAACAGTTGTGGAGGCGTGACTTGTCTTTTTAACGAGACGCAGCACAGGTGTCAAAATTTGCACCTAGGTACTGGGCGCAGATTCCTGAGCGTTCTTATTTGCTGTACAGGAGTCTGCGCTATTGTGATCCCTTGGCCATGCGCTGTGAGCGCTTCCTGTCTTCTGACCTCATTTCATGTCGGCCGTTGCGGTTAGCGATGGACATGAATCCCAGACCCACAGTGTGTTTTCAAAAAATCACACTGCGTGGCTGGGATTCGTGGCCTTGTGCAGTAAATAGGTTGGCCGCTTACACATGTCCTTACACCTGCTCCAGACTGGGCGGCCTCAGCTGATCCCTTATCGCCTACCACGGCCAGGAGGCCGCACAGTCTGAAGAAGGCGGAAGGAGATGAGTTAAGACAGGCGAACATATGCACTGCTCGTGCCCATAAACCACACCCTCGCTGACAAAATAAATATGACAACGAGGGGCGTTGTTTCTAGCAGGGCGGATGCACAGGCGCAGCCAGCTAACCATGATGACAAAAGACGGGAAACGCTACCAAGGGGGGTGCTGCGTATCATTACAAAGGAAAGTCACACCTCAGGGACAGTGGAATGGTCTCAATGAGACACATTTTGTACGTGTTGAGTTCCACGTGGGCAAGGAGAAAAAGTCAGCCACCTTGTACAAATGCAGCAGTACTGCTGTACTAGGTGGCTGTTATACATAGAAACACCTGGGGGGGTGGGGCCAGGTTCCCTTTTAATTTCAGTTCCTGTGCCTGCATGGCGTTTGCAGGTCACGTTGCCGGCTACACAGCAGGGGAACAGCTGGCGTTGCTGAACCCCACTAACACATTGGCTGGTGTTTTTCTCTGTGCAGCTAGCACTTCCGGGCAAAAACTAGCGGTGTTTGAGCCCAGGGTCAGCAGGAGGAGGAGAGGAGCAGAGTGTAGGCCGAAGCCTGCACTGGTGGCAGCTTTTGTTCTGTTGTGCCAGCGTGGCTTGTGCTGGACACGTTGCCGACTACACAGCAGGGGAACAGCTGGCGGTGCTGAACCCCACTGACACATCACCTAGTGTTTTTTTCTGTGTAGACAACACTTCCAGGTGGCAACTGACAGTGTTGAAACCCAGGGAATCAAAGAGGAGCAGAGTGTAGGCCGAAGCCTGCAGTGGAGCAAGTTGAAAGGGAACCTTTAACCCCCCCCCCCCAGGCATTTGTTGCTGAAAGAGCCATCTTGTACAGCAGTAATACTGCACATGGAAAATGGTGGCTCCGAAAATTATGCTCCTTGCAAACGCTGAAGTACACACTCATATAATGTGTCCCCTCACACCGTCAAACCATCCCGGAAGTGGGACTTTCCTTTGTAATGTGACACAGCACAGCCGTCATTCCAACCCCCTTGGTGCCGGGCACCACCTCCTCAACGTTGTTTGGTTCTGTCACGGAGCCCGCACTGTAATGTTATCCCTTGGCCATGCACAGTTAGCGGTGCCCGTCTTCTGACATCATGTAGGTGTCAGGCTGGCAGTGCCTGTGCGTCCAAGCTGCCCGAGATCCAACCTTGCAGTGTCATCTAATGTAGTCCCACTGCGGGCCAGGGATCCATGGGCATGCGCAGTGCATATCATCGCCTCTCACTCACCTCCTTCCTGCTTCTTCAGACTGTGCGGCGTCACGGCCGTGGCATGCTATTAGGGATCAGCTGACGCCGCCTAGTCTGAAGAAGCGTGAAGAAGGGGAGTGAGAGGCTAGTATATGCACTGCGCATGGCCATGGATACCAGGCCCACTGTGGGATCACATTAGACGACACTGCGAGGTGTGATTTCGGGCAGCGTGGACGCACAGGCGCAGCCAGGACGACAACAAATGATGTCAGAGGACGGGCAGCGCAAACTGTGCATGGCCAAGGGATAACATAACAGCGCAGGGTCCATGACGGAATCAAACAACGCTAAGGAGGCAGCGCACGGTGCCAAGGGGGTAGCAATGACGGCTGTGCTGTGTCACATTACAAAGGAAAGTCCCACCTCCGGGACGGTTGGACGGTGTGAGGGGACACATTACATGAGTGTGTAGTTCAGCGTTTGCAAGGAGCATAATTTCAAGAGCGACCTTTCCCTTGTGCAGTATTAGTGCTGCACATGGTGGCTCTTTCAGTAACAAACGCCTAGGGGGGGGGGGGGACAGGTCCCCTTACATTTTAGTTGTGCCAGCGTGGCGGTCGCATGACACGTTGCCGGATACACAGCTGGGGATCAGCTGACGTTACTGAACCCCAATAACAGAGGAGCGACTGTTGACTGTGCACACAGCACTTCCAGGCACCAACTGGCGGTGTTAGAGCCCAGGGACAGCAGGAGGAGCAGATTGGAGGTATTGCCGCACACACAGCTGGGGATCAGCTGACGTTACTGAACCCCAATAACAGAGGAGCGACTGTTGACTGTGCACACAGCACTTCCAGGCACCAACTGGCGGTGTTAGAGCCCAGGGACAGCAGGAGGAGCAGAGGAACAGAGTGTAGGCCGAAGCCTGATTGGAGCAAGTTGAAAGGAAACCTTTAACCCCCCCCCCCAAGACGTTTGTAGCTGAAAGAGCCATGTTGTGCAGCACTAAGGATGCAAAAGGAAAAGGTTGCTCTTTTAATTATGCTCCTTGCAAACACCGAAGTAAACACTAAAAATGTGTCCCTTTATACCGTTAAACCGTTCCGGAGGTGCGAATTTCCTTCGTAATGGGACACAGCACAGCTGTCATTCCTATCCCCTTGATGCCGTGCGCTGCCTCCTCAGCGTTGTTTTAAGCTGCCACGGAGCCTGCGCTGTTCTGTTAGCCCTTGGCCATGCCCAATTAGCGCTGCCTGTCTTCTGACATAATTTGGTGTCAGGCTGTCAGTGCCTGTGCGTCCACGCTGCTCCAGATCCCACCTCGCAGTCTCATCTAACGTAATCCCACTGCGGGCCTTGGAACCATGGGCATGCACAGTGCATAACCTCGACTCTCACTCCCCTCCTTCCCTCTTCTTCAGACTGTGCGGTGTCACGGCCGTGGCATGCTAGGGATCAGCTGACGGCGCACAGTCTAAAGAAGGCGGAGGGAAATGAGCGAGAGCCCGAGGGGAAGATATGCACTGCGCATGCCCATGGATCCCAGGCCCGCAGTGTGACTCAATCAGAAGACACTGCGAGGCGGGATCTCGGGCACCGCGGCCGCACAGGCGCAGCCAGCCTGACACCAAATTATGTCAGAAGACAGGCAGCGCAAATAGGGCATGCCCAAGGGATAACAGAACAGCGCAGGCTCCGTGACAGCTTAAAACAACGCTGAGGAGGCAGCGCATGGCACCAAGGGGGTAGGAATGACGGCTGTGCTGCGTCACATTACGAAGGAAAGTCCCAGCTCCGGGACGGTATAACGGTATCAGTGAACACATTTTATAAGTGTTAAGTTCTGCGTGTGCAAAGAGCTAAAAAAAAAGAGCTACCTTTTCCTTGCGCAGCATTACTGCTGCACAAGATGGCTCTTTCAGTAACAAACGACGGGGGGGGGGGGGGGGAGAGGTTCCCTTACATTTAGGTTGTTGTGCCAGCGTGGCGGTCGCAGGACACATTGCCGGCTACACAGCTGGGGATCAGCTGACGTTACTGAAACCCAATAACACTGGGTCGTATGTTTTTACTGTGCAGCCTGCACTTCTGAGCCGCAACTGGCGGTGTTGGAGCCCAGGAATAGCAGTTCAGGTGGTAGAAAGATGAACACAGCAGGAGACCTGGATGACACCCAATTACTTAATCAGGCAGAGGAGTGGCAAATTCCTGCGAGATCCAGGCCTGGTTCATTTTCAGGAAAGTAAGCCGGTCAACGTTATCGGAGGATAGTCGCATGCGACGGTCTGTTAGTACACCACCTGCGGCACTAAAGACACGTTCCGATAAGACACTAGCCGCAGGGCAAGCCAGCACCTCCAATGCATACTGGCTTAGCTCTGGCCATGTATCCAGCTTAGAGACCCAAAACTTGAACGGGGAAGAGCCGTCTGGGAGTACAGTAAGAGGGCAAGCCATGTAGTCTGTCACCATCTGACGGAACCGTTGCCTCCTGCTGACTGGAGCCGCCGGTGATGGTGTAGACATTTGGGGCGGGCACACAAAAGTGTGCCAGAGTTGTGCCATACTGGGCTTGCCTTGGGCAGAGGCACTGCTTCTGCTCCCTCTTTGGGCAGAGCCTCCCCCACTGCCTCGACGCACTGAGCTGCTTTGTAAAGCACTAGCAGCACTCCTCTCAGTTGGACAGGAGAAGATGATGGAATTCACCAGTGTGTCGTGGTACTCCCGCAATTTACGCTCCCGGGTCAACGCAGGGATGAGGTTTTGGACGTTGTCCCGGTAGCGAGGATCGAGGAGGGTGAACACCCAATAATCAGGCATGTTGAGAATGTGGTCGATGCGGCGGTCGTTTCTCAGGCACTGCAGCATGAAATCCACCATGTGCTGCAGAGTGCCAACCGGCCCAGAAACGCTGTCCCCTGCTTGAGACATGATCTCTGCCCGCTCGTCATCACCCCACCCTCGCTGTACACACTGACCACTGGACAATTGTGTCGCTCCCTCCTCTGGACGGAGCTCTTCCTCCTCCATTGACTCCTCCTCATCCTCCTCACAAATTGGCCCCTGCGTACCCCTTTGTGAGGAACCACGTGGCGCTGACTCTCCAGAAGCTGATGGAAAAGGTGACTCCTCATCCTCCACCTCTTCCACCACATCATCCCTTAACCCTTGCAAAGTTTGCTGAAGCAGGCAGATAAGGGGGACAGTCATGCTGACTAGTGCATCATCTGCACTTGCCATCCGCGTGGAATAATCAAAAGGACGCAAAACCTGGCAGACGTCCTTCATAGTGGCCCACTCTGTGGTTGTGAAGTCTGATCGGCGCTGACTGCGACTTCTTTGCGCCTGATGCAGCTGGTACTCCATAACTGCTTGCTGCTGCTCACACAACCGCTCCAACATATGTAACGTGGAATTCCACCGGGTAGGTAGGTCACATATGATGCGGTGTTCCGGAAGGCGGAATCGGCGCTGCAGAGCAGCAATGCGGGATCTGGCCAAGCTGGAACGCCGCAAGTGAGCACACTCTAGGCGGACCTTGTGCAGCAGGGCATCAAGATCCGGATAGTCCCTCAGAAAACTCTGCACAACCAAATTGAGCACATGTGCCAGACATGGGATGTGAGTGAGGTTGCCAAGGGCCAAAGCTGCCACCAGATTTCGGCCATTGTCACACACTACCATGCCTGGCTGGAGATTCGCTGGCAGTAACCACACATCGCTCTCCTGCTTTATGGCATTCCAGAGCTCCTGCGCTGTGTGGCTTCGATGCCCCAATGAAACTAGTTTCAAGACGGCCTGCTGACGTTTGGCCACGGCTGTGCTCATGTCGGTCATAGGTAAACGTTCACGGGTCCATGTGGGGGTGGACTGTGACGGATCCTGCAGAGAGGAATCAGAGGAACTGGTGTAAGAGGAGGAGTCGATGCGTACAGACTGGATTCCTGCAATCCTTGGAGTGGGCAGGACACGTCCTGCGCCACTCGCACGATCTGTACCTGGCTCAACAACATTAACCCAATGGGCAGTGAGGGAAACATATCGCCCCTGTCCATGCTGACTGGTCCACGCATCGGTGGTGAGGTGGACCTTGCTACTGACGGCGTTCAGTAGCGCATGTTTTATGTTTGCCTCAACATGCCTGTGCAGGGCAGGGACAGCCTGCCTGCTGAAGTAAAAGCGGCTGGGCACCTTGTACTGTGGGACTGCCAATGCCATCAAGTCACGGAAGCTGTCAGTCTCCACCAGCCTGAACGAGAGCATTTCCAGGGACAACAGTTTGGCAATGCCTGCATTCAGAGCCTGTGCTCGGGGGTGGTTGGCCGAGAATGCCCGCCTTTTCTCCCATGCCTGTACTACCGATGGCTGTAGAGTAGACTGGGAGTGTGAGGATGACTGGGAAGGTGGTGCTGTGGGTGGAATTACACAAGGTCTCTGGGAGGAAGCCAAACCAGCTGTGCGTGAGCTGGAGGAAGAGGCAACACGAGCTGAAGAGGTGGTAGCTGCCGCTGTTGGTTGGCCTACATCTTCAGTGTGTTTCTGTAACTCCACCGCGTGCCTGGTCCGCACATGTTTCCACATATTTGTGGTATTGAGGTTGCTGACATTTTTCCCTCTTTTTACTTTATGATGACACAGCTTGCATTTGACAAAACAAATGTCATCTGCAACTGTGTCAAAAAAGGACCAGGCACTGCAAGTCTTGGGAGCGCCCTTTTTGGCTTTGGAAAGAGACAGGCTCCTAACGGGTGCCAAAGTGGAGGCTACAGGCTCCGCAGTCTTCCCCCTCCCTCTCCCTCTTTGGCCCGTAAGAGGAAGCTCTTCCTCTGAGCTGCTCCCACCACCTTCCTGTTCCTCACGCCACGATGGGTCAAGGACCTCATCATCTCCACTACCCTCTGCCACCAACTGCTCCTCCTGGGTAGTCTCAGCAGCACAGTACGCACGAGAAAGCGGCACCTGAGTTTCATCATCAGATGCGTACTGCGCTGTGGTCACCGGAGGCACTGGCCCACCTGCCTCTTCAGAGTCAGAGAGATAAAGCTTTTGGGCATCACTGCACACTGCCTCTTCTTCCATTTCTCCAATGCTGCTTGGCTGGCCCCCTGTTTCCAAGCCAAGAGATTCAGAGAACAGAAGTAGAGACGGCTCCTGTCCTGGGCTCTCTGACTGCCTGGCCAATTTGGCAGGTGGTGAAGAGACAGATGGCTGCTCTCCAGTGCTCTGTGCCTGAGAGGATGTGGCACTAACTGAAGTCGATGCCGAGGCGTTAGCTGCCATCCACCCGACAACGGCTTCAATTTGGTCTTCACGCAGCAGCGGTGCACGGCGCTCTCCGACAAAGCTGCGCATGAAGGACTGTTCCCTGCTGAAACTGAGTGACGACGAGTCACCGGCGCCCGCAGCAGGCACAGAATCACCACGTCCTCTCCCTGCTCCTCTCCCTGCTCCGCGCCCACGCCCACGTGCCTTACTCCCTGCCCTCTTCATCTTGGTTGACAGATAAAGATAAGCAGAAAAGTACTAAGGCCTTAGTGTGCTTATTCCTGTAATGCTCCTCCTAACAGGTGTAAGAAACACTAATGTTGTAAATTGTGGACTAAACTTTATTATTTTTCAAATGTGGCCTACACAAGTGTAAGTTGTGTTTGGTGAACTTAACCTTTTTTTTGGTGCAGATCGGGCTACAGAGCTAGTTTAAATCACACGGAGACCGTGCAGACAGCCGTAAACGGCGCTGCAAGGCCAAGAAACCCTCCTCTAGGTTATCCTATATAGTGTTTTTCCACTATTTAGCTGGATACAAGTGGAAAGACACTAATAGGAATTTTTTTTTTCAAATTTTAAACTGGCTGCACTATTTGAAAAAAAGGAAATTGTTTTTCAAGGTATGAGGCAGTAACGCACCCTGAGCTGAATCCAACCGGCTATGGCTGCACACAGACTACAGGGCGAGCTGGGCTCACACGGAGACCGTGCAGACAGCCGTAAACGGCGCTGCAAGGCCAAAAAACCCTCCTCTAGGTTATCCTATATAGTGTTTTTCCACTATTTAGCTGGATACGAGTGGAAAGACACTAATAGGAATTTTTTTTTTCAAATTTTAAACAGGCTGCACTATTTGAAAAAAAGGAAAATTTTTCTCAAGGTATGAGCCAGTAACGAACCCTGAGCTGAATCCAACCGGCTATGGCTGCACACAGACTACAGGGCGAGCTGGGCTCACACGGAGACCGTGCAGACAGCCGTAAACGGCGCTGCAAGGCCAAAAAACCCTCCTCTAGGTTATCCTATATAGTGTTTTTCCACTATTTAGCTGGATACGAGTGGAAAGACACTAATAGGAATTTTTTTTTTCAAATTTTAAACAGGCTGCACTATTTGAAAAAAAGGAAAATTTTTCTCAAGGTATGAGCCAGTAACGAACCCTGAGCTGAATCCAACCGGCTATGGCTGCACACAGACTACAGGGCGAGCTGGGCTCACACGGAGACCGTGCAGACAGCCGTAAACGGCGCTGCAAGGCCAAAAAACCCTCCTCTAGGTTATCCTATATAGTGTTTTTCCACTATTTAGCTGGATACGAGTGGAAAGACACTAATAGGAATTTTTTTTTTCAAATTTTAAACAGGCTGCACTATTTGAAAAAAAGGAAAATTTTTCTCAAGGTATGAGCCAGTAACGAACCCTGAGCTGAATCCAACCGGCTATGGCTGCACACAGACTACAGGGCGAGCTGGGCTCACACGGAGACCGTGCAGACAGCCGTAAACGGCGCTGCAAGGCCCAAAAACCCCCCTCTAGGTTATCCTATGTAGTGTTTTTCCACAATAGAGCTGGAGACTGGTGGAAAAACACTAATAGGAAATTTGAGAAAAAATGTGCAGCAGGCTGCACTAAGAGCAAAAAAGAACAACTGTGTGAGGCAGTGTGAACCCCCCCTGAGCTGAATACAACCGGGTATATGGCTGCACACAGACTACAGAGTGAGCTGCACACACACACACACAGAGACCTTGCAGAACGCTGTTAAAACAGCGCTGCAAGGCAAGAGCAAGGTGAACAGTGAAGAACACACAGCGTTTTGCTAAATTAGCCTTTGGAAAGGAAAATAAAGCAATTAGCTAGCTCAACTGGCCCTCAGTTAGAACACAGCGTCCTGTCCCTAACTGAAATCACAGCAGAGTGAGCGCAAAATGGCGGCAGCGCTTTTTTATAGTGCAGAGTGACATCATTTCAGCAGCCAATCCAAGCCTTGCCAGTACTTACATGCCCACCATGCTAAACAGGATGTGCCCACACTTTCATTCATTCCTCATTGGCTGCTGCGTTCAATTTGAATTCTGGGAACTTCCGATTCCGGTATCCGATACGCGGGAAGTATCGGAATTCGGTATCGGAATTCCGATACCGCAAATATCGGCCGATACCCGATACTTGCGGTATCGGAATGCTCAACACTACCTATCACCACTCCTGACATGACATGTCTATTTTAGTAAATATTTGTATTATTCAATAAATAATAATAATTTGGTAGCACCTTTGATTAAAGCTCTACATTGTGCCATTACTCTGTTATTACGCCTAGAAATATATGAATAAATCCTCCACTGAGTGTTACCAGTAATACAGCAAATTGCAGTGTCCAACCAGTGCTGCCAGTTGTAACGGGAGTGGTAGCAATACTGTGCTGTGGTCAGAGGAGAGCCTGGAGGGGCGTAACTAGGTGAGCACCTGACTCTTCACAAGAGCCCCTAGTGATGGGGTTAGGCTTGGCTCCCGAAGGACACCAGGTGCTACACCAGGACAGACCTCGGACGCACGGCAGCTGACCCCCAAGGGACAGGTAGCTGGAATAGCCCGGTAGGAGAGTACAGCTGATACAGGCAGGCACGGCAGGAACACAGGAACCACAGATGCTGGCAGGTACTGCTGATGTACAAATAGGCACTCGCAGGTGCAGGTTGGTACGGCTGGTATGCAGATAGACATTGGCAGGTAGAGGCTGGTATATGGATGTGCTCAGCAGGTGCAGGCTGGTATACAGAAACAAAAGGCAAGAACGAGCAGACAGGTAGACTGACAGGTACTGGGGACCTGACAACTAGCAAGCATGCAGAATAACTATACTTGTTTCATTCAGATGGAGGTGCCTTAAATAAGAAGTGTCTCCCACCCATTAGCTGGGGACACTTTAGGATGGTGCACGTGGTCCCTTTAAGAAGGGAGTGTGTGACCCAAGCACCGTGCATGGGCATGTGCACACCATGAGCAGAAATACTGGACAGCAGCTGGAGAAGGAGGGGGAGGAAGTTCGGGAAGGGGTCCGCGGCAATGAGTGAGTTGTCGTCCCTGCTGGGTGAGGGGAACAGCGTGCAGGGCTGCTGCCACTACAATACCACCCCACACACAAACTTTACGCCCCCTCTTTTTCAAGCCCGCAAGAAATTTGTCCAGGAGGAGAGTGGCAGGGATGTTCTCCCTGGGCTCCCACAACCTCTCCTCTGGACCAAACCCCTTCCAATCCACAAAAAAAAGGTTTTTCCTCTTACCCTCTTGGTGACCAGAATATTGTCTTCTTCGAAAGCGTCTTCAGAGCTGACTGGAACAGAAGTGATACCTGGATCTTTTAAGAGGGGTCTGAGGAGGACAGGCTTGAGGAGAGGCACATTAAATGAATTGGGGATCCATAAAGAGACTGAAAGTTTGAGCTTGTAGGCTACAGAATGTATCTGTTTGAGAACCTTAAAGGGCCAGTGAAGCTAGGACCCAATTTATTTGAGGGTAACATGAGACTGACATACTTTGAAGACAGCCAAACCTTGCCCCCTGATCGAAAGAGAGGTAGATTCAGATGTCTCGTCTGTGTGTCTCCTCCTCCGTTCTTGGGATTTCAATAAGGTGGTCTTGGTGTCTTCCCAGATCTCAGAAAAGCCCTTGACAAGGGATTCTGCATTAGAAATGTCAGTGGTAGTAGACATATGCTATTTAGGGACCCAGTCCTCCTGATATATTGAACCAAGCAGAATATGCATAACTGGATCAGGAGTCATAATGATAGACTGCTATGTGCTTAAACCAGAGCCGTATTGGCATGGTATAGGCTGAAGTAGCACTGTGCATATAGCAATGGCCTCACACAGAGGCAGATGCACAGACTGACAATATAAAGACCCCTAGTAGCTGCTGATGCGATAAGATAACCGCCCGAATGGCGTGACGTTTTAAGGCCCAGGTGGAGATATCCGTAATCACAGGAATCTGGGAGGTCAGGCAACCACGGGGAGCACAAGAGTAGAATGGGACCCAGACATAGCCCCATGCGTATCGCCGTGTGAAGCACGGCTTCGTCAGTTACCAGTGTGAGACATGTAATGACTGACAGCCTGCTCTCATTACAACACATTATAGCATACCGCTCATAACGAATACAGTACAGCAGAGGTAACAGTACATAGGAAACACAGTGAAACAGAAGTGAACTTTGCCTCATCATAAACTTTTGCAGCAGCGCTTGTCCTCTCATAGTTCTGGCTGCTATGCTACAGAGCTGTGCCTCATCATAACTAACACAGTACAGAGAGTTGAACCTTGTCTCATTACAAACACAACAACTGTTTTGCAGTACATCTTCTCACAGTTCTGTCAGCTCTGCTGTACTGCCCTTCCCACACGCTGGCTGCCTTGGAGATGGAAGTTGAAGCACTGGGAGAGGACAACTGCAGCTGCAAATGTGTTTGTAATGAGTTCACTTCTGGTGTTCAATGTTGGTTCTGTTGTACTGTATTTTTTTCGATCTTATTGCAGAGCTGTATATGATTATGAACACAAAGTGTCAGTCATTACATGTCTCACACTGGTAATGCTCCTTTCATTTGCAATAAGCTATGGAAACAGATTCTCAGGGAGATCCATGTCCGGCCCTTATATCATAACAGCTCATTTACATGTAAGAAAAATGTGGAATTCTCTGGAACAAGTCATAGGATTGCAGATACCAAGGTAAGGTATCATTTTATTCAACTTTACCCGTCTGTATGGTTATGACCTGCATAACCATATAGATGGCTTAGGAGGGACGATCCTACTGACACATTCGCTCTAAGGATTATTCTAAACATCACAAGTTATTAGACAACTTGCTGATCGGAGGGGGTTCAACTGCTGAGGGTCCAATAATCCTAACAACAGGGCTCCAAAATTCCTTACACTAACTGCTTGAGGTAGTGAACCACAATTAATTTTTCTATACGTGATAATAAAAATAAATGAAAATATTGTTTATCATCAATCAAAAGTAATCTTTCTTTTTGCCTGACATTTATAATAAAATGGCATTCACGTTTTATATCTTACTAGCTGAAGAGCCCGGCGTTGCCTGGGCATAGTAAATATCTGTGGTTAGTTATAGCACCTCACGTCTCTTATTTTCCTATCATGCCTCTCATTTTCTCCCTTACACCTCTCATTTTCCCCCTCACTCCTCTTATTTTCCCCCTCACTCGTCTCATTCCCCCCTAACACTTGTCATTTCGACCTCACATCTGTCATTTTCCGATCACTCCACTATTTTCCCCTCACTCCTCTCATTTTGCACTCACACCTTTTCATTTTCACCTCACACCCCTCATTTTCACCTCAATATATACATGTTTGTCATCTCCCTTATATATAGTATATACCTGTATGTCATCTCCCCAGTAAATAGTATATACCTGCTGTATGTCAACTCCTCCTGTATATTGTATATACCCATGTGTCATCTCTTCCTGTATATAGTATATACCTGTATGTTATCTCTTCTGTATATACTATATACCTGTATGTCATCTCCTCCTATGTATAGTATATACCTGTATGTCATCTCCTGTATATAGTATATCCCTGTATGTCATCTCCTGTATATAGTATGTACCTGTATGTCATCTCCTGTATATAGTATATACCTGTGTCATCTCCTGTATATAGTATATACGTGTGTCATCTCCTCCTGTATATAGTATGTACCTGTAAGTCATCTCCTCCTGTATATAGTATATACCTGTGTATCATCTGTTCCTGTATATAGTATATACCTGTGTGTCATCTCCTGTATATAGTATATACCTGTGTGTCATCTCCTGTATATAGTATATACGTGTGTCATCTCCTCCTGTATATAGTATATACCTGTGTGTCATCTCCTCCTGAATATAGTATATACCTGTGTGTCATCTCCCCTGTATATAGTATATACCTGTGTCATCTCCACTGTATATAGTATATACCTGTGTGTCATCGCCCCTGTATATAGTATGTACCTGTATGTCATCTCCCCTGTATATAGTATATACCAGGTTGTCATCTCATCCTGTATATAGTATATACCTGTATGTTATCTCCTCCTGTATATAGTATATACCTGTGTGTTATGTCCTCCTGTATATAGTATATACCTGTATGTCATCTCCTCCTATATATAGTATAAACCTCTGTGTCATCTCCCCTGTATATAGTATCTATGTGTGTGTCATCTCCTCCTGTATATAGCATATACCTGTGTGTCATCTCCTCCTGTATATAGTATATACCTGTGTGTCATCTCTCCTGTATATAGTATATATGTGTGTCATCTCCCCTGTATATAGTATATATCTGTATGTCATCTCCTCCTGTATTAGACCGCGTTCACACTTTATTTGGTCAGTATTTTTACCTCAGTATTTGTAAGCTAAATTGGCAGCCTGATAAATCCCCAGCCAACAGGAAGCCCTCCCCCCCGGGCAGTATATATTAGCTCACACATACACATAATAGACAGGTCATGTGACTAACAGTTGCCGAATTTCCTATATGGTACATTTGTTGCTCTTCTAGTTTGTCTGCTTATTAATCAGATTTTTATTTTTGAAGGATAATACCAGACTTGTGTGTGTTTTAGGACGAGTTTCATGTGTCAAGTTGTGTGTGTTGAGTTGCATGTGGCGACATGCATGTAGCGACTTTTGTGAGATGAGTTTTGTGTGGCGACATGCGTGTAGCAACTTTTTGTGTGTCGAGTTGCATGTGACAGGTTAGTGTAGCAAGTTGTGTGCAGCAAGTTTTGCTCATGGCGAGTTTTGCGCGTGGCGAGTTTTATGTGTGGTGCGTTTTGAGTATGTGCAAGTTTTGCGTGAGGCAACGTTTGCATGTGTTGCAACTTTTGTGCATGTGGCAATTTTTCCGCGTGTGCAAGTTTTGCGTGTGGCGAGTTTTCCATGAGGTGAGTTTTGCACGTGTGGCGAGTTTTGCATGTGGCGAGCTTTTGCGCGTGGCGAGTTTTGAGCGGTGACTTTTGTGTTTCGATTTTTATGTGGCGAGGTTGGTGTATGTGTGGTGAAATGTGTGCTGAGGGTGGTATATGTGTTCAAGCACGTGGTAGTTTGTGGCGCATTTTGTGTGTGTGTTCATATCCCCGTGTGTGGTAAGTATCCCATGTCGGGGCCCCACCTTAGCAACTGTACGGTATATACTCTTTGGCGCCATCGCTCTCATTCTTTAAGTCCCCCTTGTTCACATCTGGCTGTCAATTTGCCTCCCACACCTTTCCTTTCACTTTTTCCCCATTATGTAGATAGGGGCAAAATTGTTTGGTGAATTGGAATGCGCGGGGTTAAAATTTCGCCTCACAACATGGCCTATGACGCTCTCGGGGTCCAGATGTGCGACTGTGCAAAATTTTGTGGCTGTAGCTGCGACGGTGCAGATGCCAATCCCGGACATACACATATACATACACACACACACACATTCAGCTTTATATATTAGATAAAGCATTTTAATTATGAAATGTCCATCAGGTAATTTTTTAAACATCCACTTATTTGTCAGTGATTAAAAAAATGCTTCTATATAGTCCTTAGTCCAGCTAAAACATCCAGGTCATCAATTTTATCACAGAGAATCTGGTAAAAATGTGATAATTATGGATCTGTCCACGATAGCACAAGACTTTGCCGACCGACCGCACATGCTTCCCACCCCTGTGTCCTATGACCAAGAAATCAAAAATCTCCCTCAGGTTCTTGTGAGAGGCAAGAGACCTGGTAACTGTACATAATGTGACAGCAGCTCTCTAACTAGATCATTTACTTATGGCTGTAGACGTAGCATGTTAGTGCAGAAGGCTCCCTACCCGCAATTCACTGAATGTTACTACACAACGTTGCTTAGGTCACCCCTCATTCACTGACTGCTACACTTAGGTCACCCCTCATTCACTGACTGCTACACTTAGGTCGCCCCTCATTCACTGACTGCTACACTTAGGTCGCCCCTCATTCACTGACTGCTACACTTAGGTCGCCCCTCATTCACTGACTGCTACACTTAGGTCGCCCCTCATTCACTGACTGCTACACTTAGGTCGCCCCTCATTCACTGACTGCTACACTTAGGTCACCCCTCATTCACTGACTGTTATGCTTAGGTCGCCTCTGATTCACTGACTGCTACACTTAGGTCACCCCTGATTCACTGACTGCTACGCTTAGGTCGCCCCTCATTCACTGACTGCTGCGCATAGCCCTCATTCACTGACTACTACGCTTAGGTCAGCCCTGATTCACTGACTGTTATGCTTAGGTCACCCCTCATTCACTGACTGCTACGCTTAGGTCACCCCTCATTTACTGACTGCTACACTTAGGTCGCCCCTCATTCACTGACTGCTACGCTTAGGTCAGCCCTCATTCACTGACTGTTATGCTTAGGTCGCACCTCATTCACTGACTGCTACACTTAGGTCGCCCCTCATTCACTGACTGCTACGCTTAGGTCACCCCTCATTCACTGACTGTTATGCTTAGGTCGCCCCTCATTTACTGACTGCTACGCTTAGGTCGCCCCTCATTCACTGACTGCTGCACTTAGGTCGCCCCTCATTCACTGACTGCTGCGCTTAGGTTGACCCTCATTCACTGACTGCTACGCTTAGGTTGGCCCTAATTCACTGACTGCTACGCTTTTGAGTCGCCCGCCAGGGCAGTGGGGTACTCGGTACCGGGTCCGGTCACAATTAAAGGGGAGGTCACGGTGGCTGCGACCCGGTCCGAGGTCCTGGGCACTCAAGTAAAAGGGGAAGGTCTTTAAAAGGTTTAATAAAGTTTGTATTCGTGACGCCACCTGTGGTTCTGTCAGAGGTGACCGACGCTGCTTAAAGGGGTCCTCTGGGGTTGATGTTACTGCAGCAAAGATGATGACGCTTCCTACAGGTGAAGCGGGGTCCCCAGGGCTCCCAAGGTGTATAGCAAGGATGGTGTGGTGGATGCCAGCAAATAAATGGAGGACACGGGGTTGCAGTCTTTACCTACTTTACTGATGTTGTAGTCAGCCTCAGTCCAGGGTCCCGGCAACAGGTGTCCTTGGGATCCAGGGAGCCTGAAGACAGGTGGAAATCCCTTTTGCCAGGTCAGTTTTGGAGCCTTCCACTATGCGCTGGTTTCTAGTCCCTTGCTGCCTGTGGTGTCCTAACAAGGTTCTCTTGCTCTCCTGTCCTGGGACAGTACCTGCACGGTAGGCAACTTGAGCCATCCCTCTGGAGTCTCTTTACACGGTGACTCCCGGGCTCTGAAATGCTGCTTTACCTCAGGTTTAATGTGGGCAAGTCACTTTTAGCTTCCTGCCCTCTGGTTTTGCTGTGGGACTTGCAGTTCCACACAGCCTCGGGCTCCCGGTGCCCGGTTTCTGTGCTCTGCTTAGAGGTGACCAATCGCAGCCCTCCTCCAGCTCTTCGGTTCCTCTGTGCTCCTTCACTCTCTGCTTGTTTGCACCAGACTCTCTACCTTGGTCTTCCTGGACCAACTGTCTGCTACCAACTGCCTAACTCCTCCTCCAGACCAGGATGTATATTTAGGGAAGCTCCCCTAAAACTGGGCTTAGAGCTCCCCCTTCTCTGGTCTGGAGTCAGAAAGTGTTGCATGTACAGCTTACCTGCCAAAGGGATCCCTCCTGTCTCCAGGCATGGCATTACCCTGCCCGAGAGGAAGGTAGCACCACTGTGGTACCCGGACTCCTGGGGTGCCACACTTACGTTGCCCCTCATTCACTGACTGTTATGCTTAGGTCACCCTAATTTACTGACTGTTATGCTTAGGTCACCCTCATTCACTGACTGTTGTGCTTAGGTCACCCTCATTCACTGACTGTTATGCTTAGGTCACCCTCATTCACTGACTGCCACGCTTAGATCGCTCCTCATTCACTGACTGCTATGCGTAGACGAATGCCAATTTTGTTCAGAGCTCCCTCAAGTTACAATATTAATTGGTTTGGGGATGACCATTGTAAGTGGAAAATATTGGAATTTGAGTCTACAAAAACTATTTAAAAAATAGAGATACAGCAAAAGTAAGTTGAAATTAGGTATACATTATAACAGAATAATAATCCTGAGCCACCTTCACCTGGTGTCGAGCTCATCCAGACACGGGTAAAGAGCAGTAAAGTACTGAATAGTAGTGATGAGCGAGTGTACTCTTTGCTCGGGTTTTCCAGAGCACGCTCAGGTGACCTCCGAGTATTTATGACTGCTCGGAGATTTAGTTTTCATCGCCCCAGCTGAATGATTTACAGCTACTAGCCAGGCTGAGTACATGTGGAGGTTGCCTGGTTGCTAGGGAATACCCACATGTAATCAAGCAGGCTAGTAGCTGTAAATCATTCAGCGGTGGCGATGAAAACGAAATCTCCGAGCACTAACAAATACTCGGAGGTCACCCAAGCATGCTCTGGAAAACCCGACCAACGAGTACACTCGCTCATCACTACTGAATAGTAGCGAGGAACCACATCTGTAATGAAGGAGTTTCTCCACTAAGATTCCCATACCTGGTCAATCACAAAGGCAGCAAATCCGTAATCTTTGTGAACTTATGTGATATCAACGTACAGTAGGCTTGGAAACCTGAAGCCATTGTAAGCCGAGGTCCTCAGGTATAAGGATCCTATTATTCAGGCGAAGAAATACCCCATAAAAAGATCTATTTGACAATACATCAAGTTGACCAATTTACATTGTTGTCAGCAGCAAAACCCATTTACAGTAGGAATATGCTGCCAAAAATGATCATTGTTATATCTAAGGGCAGCACAGTGGCTCAGTGGTTAGCACTGTTACTTTAGCACAGGGGTCCTTGGTTCAAATCCCACCAAGGACAACATCTGCAAAGCGTTTGTATTTTCTCCCTGTGTTTGCGTTGGTTTCCTCCAGGTTCTCCGGTTTCCTCCCACACTACAAAGACATACTGATAGGGAATCTAGATTGTGAGCCCCAATGGGGACAGTGATGATAATGTCTGCAAAGCGCTGTGGAATCTGATGGCACTGTATAAGTGAGTAAAGTATAAATAAAATATCTGCAAAAAAAGATGTAATCAATGTTAAATGAGCGAATTATCATCTGTCATTCGATTGGTGGGCAATGATTCGGAACCATTGATGGACTGAATGATCACTCAGGTCATTGTTCCCACATGGTGAGAGTCAGTGGTTGGAATCCGTAGCCGTACAGTCATGGCCTAAAGTATTGACACCCCTGCAATTCTGTCAGATAATACTCATTTTCTTCCTGAAAATGATTGCAAACACAAATTATTTGGTTTTATTATCTTCATTTAATTTGTCTTAAATGAAAAAAACACAAAAAGAATTGTCCTAAAGCCAAATTGGATATAATTCCACACCAAACATAAAAAAAGGGGGTGGACAAAAGTATTGGCACTGTTCGAAAAATCATGTGATGCTTCTCTAATTTGTGTAATTAACAGCACCTGTAACTTACCTGTGGAAACTAACAGGTGTTGGCAATAACTAAATCACACTTGCCGCCAGTTGACCTGGATTAAAGTTGACTCAACCTCTGTCCTGTGTCCTTGTGTGTACCACATTGAGCATGGAGAAAAAAAAGAAGACCAAAGACCTGTCTGAGGACTTGAGAAACCAAATTGTGAGGAAGCATGAGCAATCTCAAGGCTACAAGTCCATCTCCAAAGACCTGAATGTTCCTGTGTCTACCGTGCGCAGTGTCAAAGAAGTTTAAAGCCCACGGCACTGTGGCTAACTTCCCTAGATTTGGACGAAAAAGAAAAATTGACAAGAGATTTCAACGCAAGATTGTGCGGATGTTGGATAAAGAACCTCGACTAACATCCAAACAAGTTCAAGCTGCCCTGCCGTCCAAGGGTACAACAGTGTCAACCTGTACTATCCGTCGGCGTCTGAATGAAAAGGGACTGTATGGTAGGAGACCCAGGAAGACCCCACTTCTTACCCCGAGACATAAAAAAGCCAGGCTGGAGTTTGCCAAAACTTACCTAAAAAAGCCTAGAACGTTTTGGAAGAATGTTCTCTGGTCAGATGGGACAAAAGTAGAGCTTTTTGGGCAAAGGCATCAACATAGCGTTTACAGGAGAGAAAAAAGAGGCATTCAAAGAAAAGAACACGGTCCCTACAGTCAAACATGGCGGAGGTTCCCTGATATTTTGGGGTTGCTTTGCTGCTTCTGGCACTGGACTGCTTGACCATGTGCATGGCATTATGAAGTCTGAAGACTACCAACAAATTTTGCAGCATAATGTAGGGCCCAGTGTGAGAAAGCTGGGTCTCCCTCAGAGGTCATGGGTCTTCCAGCAGGACAATGACCCAAAATACACTTCAAAAAGCACTAAAGAATGGTTTGAGAGAAAGCACTGGAGACTTCTAAGGTGGCCAGCAATGAGTCCAGACCTGAATCCCATAGAACAGGGGTCCCCAACTCCAGTCCTCAAGGCCCACCAACAGGTCATGTTTTCAGGATTTCCTTTGCATTGCACAGGTGATGCAATTATTACCTGGACAAGACTAAGGAAATCCTGAAAACATGACATGTTGGTGGGCCTTGAGGACTGGAGTTGGGGACCCCTGCCATAGAACACCTGTGGAGAGATCTAAAAATGGCAGTTTGGAGAAGGCACCCTTCAAATATCAGGGACCTGGAGCAGTTTGCCAAAAAAGAATGGTCTAAAATTCCAGCAGAGCATTGGAAGAAACACATTGATGGTTACCGGAAGTGGTTGGTCGCAGTTATTTTGGCTAAAGGTTGTGCAACCAAGTATTAGGCTGAGGGTGCCAATACTTTTGTCTGGCCCATTTTTGGAGTTTTGAGTGAAATGATCAATGTTTTGCTTTTTGCTTCATTCTCTTTTGTGTTTTTTCATTTAAGACAAATTAAATGAAGATAATACCAAATAATTTGTGATTGCAATCATTTTCAGGAAGAAACTGAGTATTATCTGACAGAAGTGCAGGGGTGTCAATACTTTTGACCATGACTGTATATGATGATTTGTTTCCATAGATAATAGATTTTACACCTAATTTTCGGGTTTGTCTCATGTTCTGCAGGGGAGCGGTGATTGTACGGGGCGGTGCATTCCTACTAGATTCACAGGACAGACCAGCTGTCTGAACTGTGCACGCTCCGATGTTTCCTACAGCCTGGCCTCTTTAGAATCAGAGGATTGCAGTAGCACTAAAATTTGGCATTTTGGGGCTAACAGTGCGCTCCAGCGATTCAGTTAACTTTAGATCAGCAATCTGTATTGGAGAGAACATGATCATCCACTACTGCTAGATGGCAGAGGTGGCCGGTAACCTAGGTAATGGGCATTAAAGAATAAAAATAAAAATCTCTCCATTCTTGAGAACGAGGCGGATTTTAAAAAAACAAGTAAATCGCAAAGTTGCCTGTTTTTGCAAGCACAATGAAATTTTATCCATTAACGAACCTGAAAATAAATAACCTTAATTACAAGCTGTTCATTGCTATAAATTCCCAATTCTGAGAACTGTACTTTAATCTCATTTTCTTTAATTAAGTTTAGTACAGGAAAGTACATGTGCCACATAAAGCAGCGATGTATGAAGCATTCACAATCTGTGCAGACCTGTTCACAATCGCTGACAATATCACGTCGCTCCGCGCGGGCTTCACAATTATTTGCGGTGGGCTCTCATTTTAACAATCAGTCTACTGCATAATGTTACATTTTATACCGGAGCTACGGCAATGTGGTTATGCTGTGAGGGCGACTGGTATTAATGTAATCCGTGTACTTTTTTCATGTTGTCTTTTCAGGTCTGTCTTCCTTGCAATAATAACCTTGAGGAATATATACCATCCGTTCATACAGTGAGATCTTCACCTCCTAGAGCTGGCGTAGCAGCAAGGTAAGAGAAATAAGTACATTTACTATCAAAACCTATAAATGCAAACTGATAATGCTATCAAAACACAAAAATATTAACAGGGAAGCTGTAATCAGAGAATTACTTAATGTGCAAATCAGCTTTTTATGTAACATAATTTCCTTAAAATATTGCAATGTGGGTATTACTCATATCATTAATTAAAAAATAAAAAATAAATTGGTAATTTTGCAATTATCACACTGGCCACTGGGGCTTTTTAGACTTATATTTTCTGTCCTTTCAGGAACAGTTTTCAGCAGGCTCATCATCATCAGAGGAAGGATTACAATGACAGGCAACACTTCTATACTCGGCTGATAAAACACAGGATCCACCTATCACAATAGGTGATGTCACCGCTGACCCTGCTCCGTCTCTATTCACAATGATTATATTGCACATGCTCATTAGATGCTTCAATTAAAAAGAGATGGGGTCAGGACCTGACCATTGTGGCTTTGTTCAGGTCTTTTCAGAAACTACAGGAATAATTAGAAAAAAAAAAGCTCCAGTGACCACTGTGAAAACTGCAAGATTTCTATTTTTTTTTTTAATACAAATGGTGATAAGTAAAAAAAAAAAAAAAATTAAAAATACATGTAACACAAAAATCTGAATTGAACAATAGGTCATTATCTAATGATAGGTTTCCTTTAAGGGGACCTGTCATTTACTAGGCTGCTTGCTACAGTTTTGATAAAAATCACTGTTTTATCAGCAGGAGATTATCAGTAGAGGACTAATAAAACTGCTGACATGTAGTCCTTCATATTCATGAGCTCTGTATAACCCCGCCCTCACCACTGATTAGCATCTTTCTGCCTATGCACAGTGTACACAAAAATCAGAAAATCTTTGGTGTGGGCAGGGTCATACAGAGCTCAGCATTCAGAGAACTGATAGATCCGCAGCAGATAAAACTGTGATTTATCATAATGATAGCTAGCAGCCCAGTAAGTGATACATATCTGGAGTCAGGGTCTCTGCCTCTACATTATGCTGCTCTTACATGGGGTAACAAAACACCGGTGACAGATTCTCTTTAAGCATAACCAATCACGGGTAGTGTTCATAGATCCATATAAATCTCTATGTATCAGAAATGGTTCATATGGCCCTCCACTGACCAGGCTTACGCTGGAGGGTCGTGACTAAGTGGCTACCTGGAATTCACTAGAACCTATGATGGTGAGGATAGGCTTGGGCCATTAGGGTAGCAATCAGGTGCCACATGAAAGCAGTGTCCGGACCTGTAGCAGCTAACAGATCAAGGCAGGAATACAAGGTACAGAGAGCACAGGCAAAGACATAGTCAGACAGTCCGAGGTCAGGGCAGGCAGCACAGGGTCAAAATACGATGCCTGGGTCAGGAGCGGAGAGGTCAGATGAAATGAGGAAACTAGCCGGGTCGGTAACAGGAGAGATAACAATATAATACACCTTGACAGGAAACTGGAAACTAATTGCTATAGCCAGGTGGAGATTCTCCAGCAAGAGGAGGATGCCGCAGTGCTAGAGATGTGGCAAGAGGAAGTTCTGCCTGATATCCTGAGACCGAGGGTTGCAGAGCGTTAAGCGCAGTGAGCAGAACGGCGCCGAGAAGACGTGCGAGTTACCAATATGACAGGTCTGATAGTGCCTAGCCATGACTTTTATCAACCTAATGTCCTGTGCTAAAATTTCTTAATCAAAATAAGGTTATACATGTATCAATACAGTGGCATGTAAAGGTTTTGGCATCCTTGGGAACGGAGGCCACCGCTTGCACCGCTGAGAGCCGGGTGCCGTCGGAAGGTAAGTATATCCATACTTTTTATTTTTATTCTTTTTTTTACATGAATATGGATCCCAGGGCCTGAAAGAGAGTCTCCTCTCCTCCAGACCCTGGGAACCATCCGGACAGCACACGCCGTATAAGATGACCCCCGTCTTATACGGCGAGTATATCCCAAACTCCATATTTTATATGGAAAAGTTGGGGGTCGTCTTATACGCCCAGTCGTCTTATACACCTGAAAATACGGTATATACAGTATGTATTTTCATCTTTCACATTTTAAAAATTATAAAAAGGAAAATGGGCAGATGCCAAAGTTTGGGCACCCTTAGAGATTTGTGTGCTCAGATAACTTTGACCAAGGGGTCAGACCATATTTAGCCTGTTAGGATTATGGCTTGTTCACTGTCATCGTTAGGAAAGGCCAGGTGATGAAAATTTCCCAGCTTTATAAAAACCCAGCCTCTAAACTTGTGCCAAAAAACAACAGCCATGGGTTCTTCTAATCATCTGAAAATGAAAATGATGAAGGCTCACAGGAGAAGGCTATAAGAAGAGATCAAAGGGTTTTCAAGTTGCCCTTTACTCAGTTCAAAATGTAATGAAGAAATGGCAGTTAACAGAGACAGTGGAGGTCAAGATAAGGTCTGGAAGACTAAGCAAAATTTAAATGAGAGCTGCTCATAGGATTGCCGGAGAGGCAAATCAGAACCCCCGCTTGACTGCAAAAAACCTTCAGAAAGATTTAGCAGACTCTGGAGTCGTGGTACATTGTTCTACTTTCAGAGAACCTGCACAAATATGGCCTTCATGGAAGAGTCATCAGAAGAAAACCTCTCCTGTGTCCTCACCATAAAATTCAGCATCAGAAGTATGCAAAGAACATCTAAACAAGCCTGATACATTTTGGAAAAAAGTCCTTTCAAGCGATCAGGTTAAAATTGAACTCTTTGGCCGCAATGATCAAAAATTAATGTGTGGTGAAAAAAGGGCACAGAATTTCAGGAAAAGAACATCTCGCCAACCATTAAGCATGAGGGTAGATCAATCATGCTTTGGGGTTGTGTTGTAGCCAATGGCACAGGGAACATTTCAAGTGTACAGGGAAGAATGGATTCAATTAAATTTCAACAAATTCTTGGTGCAAACATGATACTATCTGTAAAAAATGCTGAAGTTGAAAACAGCATGGCTTCTACAAATGGATAATGATCCTAAATACATCAAAATCCACAATAGACGACCTCAAAAGGTGCAAGCTGAAGGTTTTACATTGGCCCTCACAGTCCACTGATCTGAACATCATTGAAAATTTGTGGCTAGACCTCAAAATAGCAGTGCATGCAAGATGAACCAGGAATCTCACAGAACAGGAAGAATTTTCCAAGGAAGAATGGATGAAAATCCTTCAAACAAGAATTGAAAGACTCTTGGCTGGCACCAAAAAGCGTTTACCAGCTGTGATACTTTCAAAAGGGGGTGCTACTAGGTACTAACCATGCAGGGTGCCCAAACTTTTACATCACTCCATTTTCCTTTTTACAATTTTTAAAATGTAAAAGGAAATGTGTCATCTTTAACTTTAGCCCTTTTAGAGATCATTTCATCTTTAACTTGCTGTGCTGTTCACAATAACAGTACTTTTGACGAGGGGTGCCCAAATTTAAGCATGCCACTATAGCTCTGGATTCGCTGGACTCCTGAACATGGAAGCTGCTTCTCATTAATACAGATGTGTTTAGAAATAATTAATGTTTTCTCATTTTCTTAGCAGGAAGCCACGTGGTGAAGGCAAGAAATGCCGCAAGGTGTATGGAATGGAAAACAGAGACAAGTGGTGCACGGCCTGCCGCTGGAAAAAAGCTTGTCAGAGATTTCCTGACTGAGTGCAGCGCCGGTCTCCCCAGCATCGGACGGATTCATAAACTGGACTTATGACATAATGTACATGGTCTGGATAAAGCTCATCCGGGAGCTGAGGATTTGTGCTCTGCTGGATCATCAGGGAAGACGTAGAGGTGACATGTTGTAGAACTACGCGGATGTTCACTCTTTAATTGCATGATGATTTATGGGCTCTGCGCTGCTAAGCTTTTCTACAAATTTACAAAGAATTCTTTTACACAAATGCAAAAAAAAACAAATTTCTGAATGCTGGTTTTATTTTAGAAAAAAAACACCATAATTCTTTCTTTTATGCTAAGCCATGAACAAAAGAAAGTAATGAAAATCTATGAAGATGGGAGAAGAAATCAAGCCCAAAACAAATAATGGCTAGTGTGAGCAAAAAAGACTGAAGATACTCACCCTGATTTTAAAGGGGATAAAGCATGCCCCAGAGTGTAACAAATGTAGTGAAATGTGGGTACTCCGCGTACCCCGGGCAGTGCCGTCCTGTGATATGAATGTTCACGCTGATGGTACTTGGTGCCCATGTGTACGTACATTGTGACCACCATTTTTCCATAAGTGCTCTTTTATTCTCTTCCTGAGGACTAGTCAGTATTGACTCAAACCGTTTTCCGTGTTAGATGAGGGCACTTTGAGTGAAGCAGATACCGGAGGCCCGCTGTCCATCGATGGTCCAGACCTTCTGGGATATTTTATTTATATGATTTTAGATTTTTACATATGAATATCGCCTTCCACTGATGACGGAGGTGATCTTGATGACTGAACTGGTAACCTAATAGCTAATAGTGCCAACACCCGAGACACAACCTGGATCTGCCCTCCATACCTTCTTTCCTGTATGTAACATGTCCACGTTGGTTTCTGTACTGTGAATAATATATACATTTCACACATATTCATTTATAAAAGCCAGAGCTGTGCACATAACCAACCCTATCATTTAACCCTATGTCGTTATCCTTCACACATTCAGTATCCAAATACTATTACCCAACACGTGAGACATGAACCCCATACAAAAGCCGTCAGTGGATGTGGATCCCTTTTACTGTCGGTGAATTTACATATAGTGTCGTCTGTGGAACTGTGGAATTCCCGTAACTTGTTTCTATATTGAATATTTGATGTGGACTATTGTAAGTTTTACTCATGTCTTCATCACCTTCACTTGCTGATCTGCGCGCTAACAGAATACGATCCACCCATAAATGCGCTAAATTTTTCACACTTCTACCAGAATTGGAATAAAATCGATCAAAAATACACAAAACATAATAATCTGGACAGTTCAGATCACTGACTGTGATTAGATTGCATCCTCTTATATTCAGGTCATGTATTTAAGGGTCTCTATACGTAGAGTTCAAGCTCCACCAACATCACACTTGATATTAAGTAATTTTCTAGGTGCCTTATTAACTGGAGGCATCGGCAGGCACTATTCCCTCTCACCAGTAGCCGTGCACACTACTTTCTAAATTCGCAGAGGGCAACTATGTATCGTATCAATTTCTAGGAGTGTAAAACCCTACGGTATAATTGCTGTGATCATGTATGATATTATCACCATCACAGAAAGGCTTAAAGTGGTTGTCCGGCCTTAGGCTACAAGTCTGCAGTCACTCTATGTGACTGCAGACTTGTGAGTCCTCACATCTCGAGTACTAAACACTGTGAGGATTCTCCAATACCGGCAGTGGGCATGTAAGTACGTAATCTGCATAGATGCGGTGACATGCCGAGTATTCACAGCCGCGCTCACTGCAAGGGCGCTGAGCGAAGCCGTACACAGTCTAGTTGGTATGTGGCTGGATGTATGCATATATCATACTTGCAGCCACAAGAGGATGAGCAGACTGCAGACTTGTGGCCTGAGGCTGGACAACCCTTTTAAACTTGGCTCTATGTGGCCACTGAGAGTCACTTTAAAGGGAACCTGTCATGTCAGAAAATGCTATTAACAAGCAGATATAGGGTTAACCTGCTCGTTAATAGCATTATGTAGATGCCATACGGATAGTGTGGCACCCGGGATAAAGTGAGCTTTATTTAGATTGGGTACAGTCATTGCTCACAGCGCTATTAGCGCGGTCTGGGACTTTGTGTGACAGCCGGCTCTGTACTGCTGTACCACAGAGCCGGTTATCAGTCTAACTACCTGGTTGTGCTCACAGCTGCCGCTCACAGTGCTGTAAATGGTGACTGTAGCCGTGCCGGCACACCTGTATGGCCTCATTACGATGTTCGTGTTGCACATATATGTTGTATCCGTTTTCGTCATGGATGCAGCACGTACCTGTTTTAATTTATGCTGCTGTTCACATGTGCATTTGTATCACTGACTGTGTGTCTGTGCAAAACACACAGAGACATGTCTGTTTTTTCCCGGCAGCACAGACGGCAAGGGCCAATACAAGTCCATGGGTCTGTGAAAATCATATATACAGCACACAGATGTTATCCGAGTGCCTTCCGTGTTTATCATTGTAAAAGGATCAGAGAAGCTTTGCAATTTATTTCTTTATCCATCCGTGAAGAATACTGATGACACGGATGGTAAAAAACGGACACACTGATGCACATCAATGATATCACCGCTACCGTTTGTCACATACGTGAACATGAACGCCAGCAGCACTCGGGAGAAATAACATTCATCTTTTCCAGGTGCCGCATTTTCAGTGAGGCGGACGGGCCCCTTCCTTAACGCTATGAACCTGCAGATTAACCCTGTATTAGCAGGCTTATAGCAGTATCTGGCCTGGCAGGTTCCCTTTGTCCTGCATTATTTAATAACACTCTCATCAGAGATATACACCGGCCATTTAATGAATTTTAGAGTTTAGCTTACTCATATTTCTGGAAAATTGATTGGTTTTGTTATTAGCTATACACAATTATGTACAGTTCATTGCTCAGCTTTCGGAGACCAGAAGTGATGGCAAAATACCTAGTGTTAATAGCGGCCATCATAAAGTGCCACCCACTGCTAGTGGCAGCCACCTTATTATTAGGCCTGAGAATTGCTGCGGGGAGTTCCAGAATTACCTCCACAATGACCCATAACACTGAGTTTGCATATAGCATTAGAGTTTTTGCCTATACGGCTTTCTGCACTTATTATTCTATTGCACATATTCGTAAACATATTGATTTTTGCACTTTTTTGACTCTCTAAACTATTGCAACTCATTGCTTTCACTTTTTAAATACAAGAATCTGAGCAAGTGGATATTTGCCACTAAACCGACTTTTACCCATGATCCTTTCATTCCTGGAAATTCTGTGTAACCCGTAGCAATGAGAAATGAATCAATTCATTAATCACTGATCAAAGCCAACATCTGCCCGGTTGCTTCGTTTGTGCTCTTTGCAGCATGTTATTAACCCTATAGCCACTCAAACCTTGAAAGTAAAAATTAATAAAAATGCAAATTAAATGAAAGGATTATTACATTTAACTATGCAAATTAACATTTAATCCCCCATGTTACATGATAGAACCAATTTAGTATTGGAGATTTTTTTATTTTTTAAGTTCCCGGGGGGTCTTTTATTATTACTTGTGGTCTTAAGAGACTTTTTCTATATCATACACAATTTATTTCACGTATTTCCTGTAATATATTTGTAGGTTCTTTCGATTACTGTTTTAGGTTATAATTTAGATTACATAAGTTATACAGCAAGAACAAAGACCAGAATAGCCATGTTACTATGTATCAGTACCAGTTATTGTTACATATCGATTGAATCTCAAGAATAATGTATAATATTTATAAGATAGTAACTGCATAAAAAGCAGATTCTTTAGCTGCTATTGGGCCCAGGGAGAACGTTGGCCTCGTGGGTGGTGTGTACCTATGCAAGGCTTCCTCTCTGAACAGACAAGACCACGTTAGCTGATAGAAAGTGGTCTAAGGGGCAGGTCACATATTTTCCCTATAGGGGTAGGTAGAGTATGGAAGCGGGTGAGTCCTCCTCTCCGGCAAGTAGTGGTATAAGGGGGAAACAAAAGGAGAAGAGGGACAAATAATGACTTTGTATGGAGATCACTGTAGATCATGGCAGCAATCAGATTTGCAGAAGCCATATATTTAAAGAGGTTGTCCATTACTTTTACATGGCCTATTCTTAGGATAGGTCATCAATGTCTGATCGGCCAGGGTCCGAGACCAGGCACCTCCGCTGATCAGCTGTCATCACTGTCGGCGGCCGCTGGCCGGATGTACTCACTTGCCGAGCTGCTTCGTCTCCTTGTACTGGCCGCCGCAGGGTACTGCACATCCGCCTACTATTGATTTGATTAGGAGGCAGATGTGTCGTACCAAGCCTTGGCCACTACAAGCAGACGGAGCGGCCTGCCCAGTGAGTTCTTCCGGCCGGTGGACGCCGCCACCAATAACAGCTGATCAATGGGGGTGCCGGGTGTCGAACCCCGGCCGCTCAGACATTGATGGCCTATCCTAAAGATAGGTCATCAATGTAAAAGTACTGGACAACCTCTTTAATGTTAAGAATAGGATAAGATCCCATCATGGAGAAACCAGAAAGGACGTTTTGAAAAAGGCTCCCCTGCTGTTTTCTTACGAGATACAACTGCATTTGTGATACAATGTATCTCCTGATCTATTATACACTCTGGCATCTGTTTTCAAGTTCTATACTATGGGCCCAATTTATCATTGTATTTTTGCCATTTTTTTGAGGTGGGGTTGAATTAGTAACTTTTTTGCTTCTCTAAAAAAAAAAAAGAGCTCAAATCCTTTGATTAATTTGTCACATTGTTTTTTTTGTTGTTTTGTTCGTTTTATGTCAAGGTAAGCTTTTCCAGATGTTTTAGACTGATTCAGCAACTGAGATTTTTTGGAAAACTCACAATTTTTTTCACACAAATGTACTCCAGCACAAAATTCATAAAGCACTTGCACCATTTTGAAAAATTTGGCAAAAAAAAAAACACTAAAATAACAAATACCGCAAAATTTTTAAAAAAAGGCAATTGAAAAAACAAAATTGCAAATGATGAATGAGGGCCCACATATTTCTATATGAACCTGTATGGCAGTGTTCTACGTCCTAGGTACTACATCATATTTTTACCTAGAAGCAATGGTTTTTGGGAATTTGGGTAGATACATCTTTTTGTCTCTTGGGTTATATATAAATCCATAAGTAAAAATCTGTGTATGCTTCTGTATTAAATCAAAGATACACTCGGATTTATATGGCTTCAGCATTATGGATCCATATAACGTACTCCAAAAACACACAAAACAATTGTGAAATCAGCCTAATTACAATCTTTGTAGAATACATTCCTATATCTGAGTATTTGATGGATCATTGTTCACTGGATCCAGAACATGACCCCTGTAGACATCTATAGGACATTACATTCCAACTGTGCACTGCGTACAGACACATGGAAGTTATTTCTTACAGATTCATATTGCAATATCTGTTAATATACAGTCATCCCCTACTTGCCAATAGTTCCAATTTTGCAGATAGTGTACTTCAGCCATTGCTGCAATATGTGCAGCCGCACAGGGGCGCAGGAGGTAAGGGGGGCACTGCCATCTTTTAATTCAGCAAAAAGAGTCTATCACAGGCACAGAGGGTCCAGTAAACTGTTCTTGCACAGGGGCCCTCTTCTTTCGGTGTCTGCCACTTACTACACCCATAGCCGAAAAAAGGGGTGAACTGTTAAAATATTCTGATGTCATATTCTGGAATTATTCTGACCTATTAGAATTGCTTCTAGAGGAAAATTCATCTTATAGCTATCTAATACAGACTGTACGTATGGCTGTAGCATGGATATGAGTCCGAAATCAGAATTATGTGCAGACCCTCTAACTCACCACATTTTTATTGTCCTTACCCCTTGCAAAAAATAACATTTTCTCAGACATCAGAACCAAGAAACATTCCGTACTATGAACTGCATTTTCGAGTTTTCTACCTCTATCCTACCTCTGTCTTGTACGCCAGGTTCTACAACTGGTGTATGATCTCTTCGAAATGTCAATATGCCAAACCCCGCGTTGAATGTAAAGTAACTGCAATGGAAACTTAGGAGTAGAATACATTTTGGATGGTATCTCACGATCCTAATGGCATTTTACCAAAACGACCCTCACTAGCAGTACTTAAGGAATAACCTTTGATATACCCGGTAGAAACAGACTAAGGAACTGGGGAGGTCTATGATTATGAATGTAGAAAGTTCTATGTGCACAGTAATTAATATAAACATTATATCTTTCCCTTCTTTTACATTATAGTTGTATATTATATGTGAAACTAATGTTAATTGTGGATTCTTATAAAATAACCTAGAAATCCACCCTAATTGTAAATGCTTAAATGTGATTATTCTTTATATAATAAATATAAGTCCATTTGTACCGAACACCGCCATGTTCACCATGACTGGGTCGTACGTAGCCTGGCATTATTCAGGAGGCAGTGTTCGCTACAGACCTTCGGCATAAGGTGAAGCTGATCATTGCCATAATATTCATGGTTTCAGAACAGCATTCCATAACTCAGCGATAACATTTTATAAATGAAAAAAATAGGGATTTTTCAGGGACTCAAACACATAAATCGTCCCTAGAGTGGGGAATTTTTAAAATATGGGGACAACAATTATTTTCCCATTAAATCCTCGGCTGATTGAGGTGAACAAGTCTCACCTTTCATTCACCGGTACTGGCCTAAGCAGATACATATCATTTATGCAAAGATCCTGGCAGGGCCGGACTGGCCATCTGGCAATTCTGGCAAATGCCAGAAGGGCCTGTCTGATTGTGGGCCACCTTGTCTGCTACATTAACAGAATCGGTGGTCTCAAAACACCCATACTGTTAAGAGTTGTGACGGAGGTATCAGTAGAAATATTGGTAAATCTTCCTTTCCTCCATGCGGGGACATATTATTAATATATCCTATCTGGTGCTTGGGGACGACACAGCATGGGCCTGTGTGATTTCAAATGCCAGGGCTGAATTTCAGCCCCAGTCCGTACCTGGATCCCGCCATGGACTGCAGTGATAAAGTGACTTGTAGATGGGACGACATCACTGCAGAATCGGTAGTAACCACCAAAGACGTAATGCTGGAGCTGCAGAACTTTAAGGGGAAAATAATAATTTTTTATTTCTTTTTTTTTTCATACCTTCCCTACTTTAGAGATGATTTTTAACAATCAGGGAAAATCCATTGAACAAAATGGAAAGTTACTGAAATTAATAAGAAACTCATAAAATGCAGCTGGTTCAACCGCAGAAGTCCTCAACATGTGGCTCTCCTGCGGTTACAAATCTCCCTATGCCTGTCTGGGTTTGCTGGTAGTTGTAGTTCGTTAATATCTGGCAAACTACAGGTCGGAGATGCTGAAAAACAGCAGCTCAAACATTTTTTTTGTAATATACTTAAAACGTTTGCACCGGAAGGATTTTACTGACTATCCACTCCAAAGTTTACATTTGGTTGTCATCTGATGTTTTCTTTGTAATACAATGCAAGAAAGTTGTTTTTACTTTAATTAAAAGGAATTTTTTTAGAGATAAAAAAGTAAAACATAAAATTCTAATATTTTGAATTATTCCAACTAATGGATCATATGTTGCCATCATGTAAATATTGCTTTCTGTTCCGCTTAGATTTTAATAATACTTCCACCTTGGTGGGGGAATAGTGCTGTCTTTTGGGTCAGTCATCCAGAAGTTAGAATGTCATCTGCCAAAGTCACAGTCTCCTATATGAACTCTCAAGGGAAGACCGCAATTGACTTTTGTCATTAATTCTTGTAATTGAATTTTATAATATCTTCGGGAGTAGGGGACCCTCTATATTCTGCTGGAGCATCATCCATGAGATGCTAAAGTTTCTATAAATGATTTATTACGCCCTTTGTTTAAGACCTAAACATTTCACCTAATACTTACATATTATTTCATGGATTAACAACCTCTTCTTATTACTGGAATTGCACAAGAGATGCAAAAAGAATATACTGGCCTTTAAATATTAAGATATCTATCCATATCTATTTTTGTACTAGTGTAGTTCTTTACATTAATAAAGGAGTTATCCAGATTATTGTCAATAACCTCTATGGACATAATCCTTCTAGATGCTTCGACTGTGTAATATACTCTCTGCTTATGGCCTCACTCAGACGTCCATTTTTCTCGTATGAGCTATATCTGTGGTTTTCTTGAATAGAACTCGTACTTGTTCATATGTCCGTATATTTTTGCAGACAGAATAGTCTGCCCAAAATTATAAACACTTGTCTGATTTTGATCCAAGTCATGGACGAAATTCACCAATGCAGGTCTATGGATCCATGAAAAAAAATTGGATAGCACTCAGATGCCATCCGTGTACTGTCTGTTTTTCAGACACTGAAAAACATGAAACTGATGGTGAAACCTGACGCTCTGACTAGGCTTGAGCGAAACGGATCGGACAAATTCAAAAGTCGCCGACTTTTGGCAAAGTCGGGTTTCATGAAACCCGAACCGATCCTAGTGTGGGATCGGCCATGCGGTCGGCGATCTTTGCGCCAAAGTTGCGTTTCGTATGATGCGTTTGGTGCCATTTTTTCAGCCAATGAAGGAGCGTGGGCAGAGTGATGACATAGGTCTTAGGGGCGTGCACGCCTATCGCCATCTGTGTAACACCAGCTTTTCTGTTCAGGGACGGAGGGGAGAGAGAGAGAGAGATTTCCCATTGACTTTGCATTGGGCTTCGTGTTTTGGTCGATCCCCGACTTTTCGCGATAATCTGCCCGATTTCACTCGACTCGACTTTTGAGATAGTCGGGTTTCGCAAAACCCGACTCGACCCTAAAAAAGTAAAAGTCACTCAACCCTAGCTCTGACCAAACACTGATCACAACGTGATGAACCTCAAACCAGTGATTCATGCTGCCGCGAACCAAGGTCATCATGAATCCAGAGCCTGACCCCATCATTACAGATATGCAAGTTTCACTCTGAAACAGTGTACTTTAAGAACAAGGTTACTGAGATAAGAAGCCACTGACATGGGCCCTCGCAGGCTTCTCCCTGCCCGACATAATTGGCAGGACTCTCCCTAGACACCCTGTTAGACGAGCAATGTTTGGCAGGGAGAAGTCAGCGGGGGCCCACATTGCTGATTAGTCATCTGTCGCCTTGTTATGTGCCCCCTATAACAACAGAGCCCGACTCCGACTCATGTTACCCTTGGTTCCCTTCAACAGTGGATGATTTCTGCAACAACAATGGCAGCGCAGATTTTATTTCCTACACTGCTTTGAAAAAATGAAAGCTGTGCTGTGATTAGTTGCTATGGGAAACGAAAACAATCAGTTTCAAATCTCTTACCAAGGTCTAAGTACATAGTTTATAGGCCTCATTTCTCAAAAATGACTTTGTTGCCCATAGCAACCAATTACAATGCCGGTTCTTGTTAAGAAACGCGAACTCTGGTTGCTATGGGCAACAAGATTATTTCCATAAAAAGGCCATATGGATGTGGACAAACAGTGCAGTTTGTGGAGTTATAGGCCTCAATATTTCCCCAAAGTGGTGCAAAGAGTATAATAAACAGTTGCAGCATATTAGGGAGCAAAGCTTTTACCAGTGAACATTGGTTTTCCCTTTCCAAAGGGCTTTCAGGAAAAATGAGAACTGGGAAATGCGACTAGTTCCACGTTTACACTTTTCTATTTTTGCAAAAAAAGTAAAGTTGTAAGATTTATTTAGTTGTAATCTGTGACTGCAATTAGGCCAGGTAGGGAATATGGTAGGGAACAAGGTAGTCTAAAATCTGCCTCCTGCTTCAGCATTGGTTCAAGCCACTACACAATATAGAATATGGGGTCGTATTAAAGGCATTGTCCGGAAACCACTGTGCGCTGTGAGGATTCTCTGGTCTCAGCGGTGGTAATGGTGGTATGTGAGCACAAGAATACGATATGCATACTTCCTGCCACCATCCGACTAGATGGGCATAGACTCACTCAATGCAAGTGTATTGAGCAAAGACGGAAACAGTCTAGTTGGCTGGTGTCTGGGAGGATGCATGTCGCATACTTGGGTCACATGAGCGCCGTTCCCAGTGCTGATGCCAGAGAATCTTCACAGCATGCAGTCCGCAGTCACATAGAGTGACTACGGATTTGCAGTTGTAGACCAAATCCTTTAAGGCTTGGAAGGCCAGCTTGTTTAGATTGGCTTCAGGCCAGTGTTTGGGAAGTGGATTTCAACTACGGTTGTGTGAAAAAGTGTTTGCCCCCTTCCTGATTTCCTATTCTTTTGCATGTTTGCAACACTTAAATGTTTCAGATCAACAAATTTAAATATTAGACAAAGATAACACAAATAAACACAAAATGCAGTTTCTAAATGAAGTTTTTTTTTACTATTAAAGGAAAAAGAAATCCGAACCTACAGAGCCCTGTGTGACAAAGTGATTGCCCCCCTTAAAACATAGATTAATTGTGGTTTATCACATCTATAGGAAGTGGAGTTTAACTTCCCTAGCCACATGCAGGCCTGATTACTGCCATACCTGTTCTCAATCAAGAAATCACTAAAATAGGATCTGCCTGACAAAGTGAAATAGACCAAAAGAAAGAAATTCTGGAACAAATGAGAAACAAAGTTTTTGAGATCCATCAGTCTGGAAAAGGTTATAAAGCCATTTCCCAAGCTTTGGGACTCCAGTGAACCAGTGGGAGAGCCATTACCCACAAATGGTGAAAAAAATGGAACAGTGGTGAACCTTGCGAGGAGTGGTCGTCCATCCATAATTACCCCAAGAGCACAGCAACGACTCATCGAAGAGGTCACGAAAGACCCCACAGCAACCAGCTGCTTGGAAAGAATCACCAAACCAGGGATTCAAGCTTGAGGAGGCTAATTTGCATATTCCAGGTGCCTTCTGGGAAAAGCGAAGAGTCTCCCTAAGCTAGAAGATCGTTGGGTACAGCCGGGACCAGCTGCTTGGAAAGAATCACCAAACCAGGGATTCAAGCTTGAGGAGGCTAATTTGCATATTCCAGGTGCCTTCTGGGAAAAGCGAAGAGTCTCCCTAAGCTAGAAGATCGTTGGGTACAGCCGGGACCTTACGGCGCGCGAATTTTTGCCTGTAGGACATTATTGCAAGAGAGCTTGGCTGAGTAGATTACACAAGAAGGAAAACACACAGCAAGTCAGCAGGATCTAGGAGCAACATGGCAGATGTGACAACCTACATGGTGAGCACATAAGGACCCCTCACATAACAATAAGAGAGATCACATGAATGTATAGTTCGAAAAACATGAAAATTTTTATTGAAACACATACAATATAAAAATCCTCAACCAAATAAATAGGTCATAAAGTTAAAAATACCTCCGATCTATAGAAACAGCAAGTCTCATGAAATGATATAGACAAATACCTAAAACATTGCTTATAAATGGCCTGCCTAAATGGTAATTGGCCTAAGTAATAGCATGATGATTGTGGTAAGTACAAAACCTACGTTCAGGAAGAATTACTAAAAATATGTATATGTGAAAAAGCACACTGTTGCTACCAAAGTACCCAAAAAAGGAGTGTATAAACACTAATATATAATATCTATATAAGTACTAAGATAGTATAATAATAACTGTGCAAGATGGCGCTGCAAATGTGCCAATAAGTCGCCATTGGAGCTGCATATTTGTACAAAACATACTAACTATATGCATATGGGAGGAGAAAAGTAACTATTTAATAATCAAGCAATTTCGCTGGATGGTGACAATAGCATAGGCAAACCCTATAAATGTGCTGCGATGCAAAAAATGCTACCGCCGCTGCAAAAGAGCGGAGTATATATATCAGGTAAAACCTATGCTGAATAACCCCGATATCTACTCATACAAATTGTGTAGTGTCAAACCCATATTATGACTACAAACACTCCCCTTAAGTGCCCCAACGGCCACCAAAATAAATCCCAAGCAGGAGATAGAATTATAATTACCACATGAATCAGAGCACAGGACAAGCTGACTGCCCGACGTGCGTTTCGATAGAATATCTTCTTCCGGGGGCGTCTATCGAAACGCGCGTCGGGCAGTCAGCTTGTCCTGTGCTCTGATTCATGTGGTAATTATAATTCTATCTCCTGCTTGGGATTTATTTTGGTGGCCGTTGGGGCACTTAAGGGGAGTGTTTGTAGTCATAATATGGGTTTGACACTACACAATTTGTATGAGTAGATATCGGGGTTATTCAGCATAGGTTTTACCTGATATATATACTCCGCTCTTTTGCAGCGGCGGTAGCATTTTTTGCATCGCAGCACATTTATAGGGTTTGCCTATGCTATTGTCACCATCCAGCGAAATTGCTTGATTATTAAATAGTTACTTTTCTCCTCCCCTATGCATATAGTTAGTATGTTTTGTACAAATATGCAGCTCCAATGGCGACTTATTGGCACATTTGCAGCGCCATCTTGCACAGTTATTATTATACTATCTTAGTACTTATATAGATATTATATATTAGTGTTTATACACTCCTTTTTTGGGTACTTTGGTAGCAACAGTGTGCTTTTTCACATATACATATTTTTAGTAATTCTTCCTGAACGTAGGTTTTGTACTTACCACAATCATCATGCTATTACTTAGGCCAATTACCATTTAGGCAGGCCATTTATAAGCAATGTTTTAGGTATTTGTCTATATCATTTCATGAGACTTGCTGTTTCTATAGATCGGAGGTATTTTTAACTTTATGACCTATTTATTTGGTTGAGGATTTTTATATTGTATGTGTTTCAATAAAAATTTTCATGTTTTTCGAACTATACATTCATGTGATCTCTCTTATTGTTATGTGAGGGGTCCTTATGTGCTCATGAATTTTGAATGTGTTCTTGTATATATTATATATGGACTAATATGTATGCTAACCTACATGGTGAGCTGCAGCATGTGCTACATGTTCACAGATCGACCAGAAGAAGAATTAAATTTCACCTGTCAGAAGTGTAGACTAGTGGCCCTTTTAGAAGAAAAGGTGCGGGGTCTGGAAGAAAGAATAGCAACTTTGAAACTCATCAAAGAGAATGAAGACTTTCTAGACAGAACAGAAGCATCTCTACTGGTCACAGAAGGTGAAAAAAGTGTCAGAGAACCTCCAAAAGCAGATGAGTGGAAGCATGTGACCAAAAGAAGCAAGAAGACCATGGAGAAATCACCAACCACACAACTGAAGAACCGATATCAAATCTTTGTAGAGGATGAAGATGGCACACCTAAGGATGAAGCAATACCAGCAAGCAAAAAAGAAAAGGGCACACAGCAACAAGTGACAGCAAAAAGTACAGCCAAGAAGCAACGAAGAGTGGTGGTGGTGGGAGACTCACTACTGAGAGGCACAGAAGCAGCCATCTGCAGACCGGACATAACTGCAAGAGAAGTATGCTGCCTTCCAGGTGCGATGATCAAGGATGTGACCGATAGGATACCAAAGCTCTTCAACTCCAAGGACGTCCACCCATTTCTTCTGATACATGTTGGCACCAATGACACGGCAAGGAAGGACCTACCGACAATCTGCAAAGACTTTGAAGAGTTGGGGAAGAAAGTAAAGGAACTGGATGCACAGGTAGTTTTTTCTTCTATCCTTCCAGTAGACGGGCATGGCACCAGGAGATGGAACAGGATCCTTGATGCAAACAACTGGCTAAGACGATGGTGCAGACAACAAGGATTCGGATTCCTGGACCACGGTGTGAATTACTTGTACGATGGACTCCTCGCCAGAGACGGACTACACCTCAACAAACCTGGGAAACACACATTCGCAAGAAGACTCGCTACACTCATCAGGAGGGCGTTAAACTAGAAGAAGAGGGGACGGGAAGAAAAACATTAGACTTGAACAAAGAAGATCCAGGAAAACATACTCAGAAGGGAGGTAAGAACATTTCTAAAACAATCCACAGCGAGGAGATTGGAACAAAACAAAATCCTCTAAACTGCATGCTCGCAAACGCCAGAAGCCTGACAAACAAGATGGAAGAACTAGAAGCAGAAATATCTACAGGTAACTTTGACATAGTGGGAATAACCGAGACATGGTTAGATGAAAGCTATGACTGGGCAGTTAACTTACAGGGTTACAGTCTGTTTAGAAAGGATCGTAAAAATCGGAGAGGAGGAGGGGTTTGTCTCTATGTAAAGTCTTGTCTAAAGTCCACTTTAAGGGAGGATATTAGCGAAGGAAATGAGGATGTCGAGTCCATATGGGTCGAAATTCATGGAGGGAAAAATGGTAACAAAATTCTCATTGGGGTCTGTTACAAACCCCCAAATATAACAGAAACCATGGAAAGTCTACTTCTAAAGCAGATAGATGAAGCTGCAACCCATAATGAGGTCCTGGTTATGGGGGACTTTAACTACCCGGATATTAACTGGGAAACAGAAACCTGTGAAACCCATAAAGGCAACAGGTTTCCGCTAATAACCAAGAAAAATTATCTTTCACAATTGGTGCAGAATCCAACCAGAGGAGCAGCACTTTTAGACCTAATACTATCTAATAGACCTGACAGAATAACAAATCTGCAGGTGGTCGGGCATCTAGGAAATAGCAACCACAATATTGTACAGTTTCACCTGTCTTTCACTAGGGGGACTTGTCAGGGAGTCACAAAAACACTGAACTTTAGGAAGGCAAAGTTTGACCAGCTTAGAGATGCCCTTAATCTGGTAGACTGGGACAATATCCTCAGAAATAAGAATACAGATAATAAATGGGAAATGTTTAAGAACATCCTAAATAGGCAGTGTAAGCGGTTTATACCTTGTGGGAATAAAAGGACTAGAAATAGGAAAAACCCAATGTGGCTAAACAAAGAAGTAAGACAGGCAATTAACAGTAAAAAGGAAGCATTTGCACTACTAAAGCAGGATGGCACCATTGAAGCTCTAAAAAACTATAGGGAGAAAAATACTTTATCTAAAAAACTAATTAAAGCTGCCAAAAAGGAAACAGAGAAGCACATTGCTAAGGAGAGTAAAACTAATCCCAAACTGTTCTTCAACTATATCAATAGTAAAAGAATAAAAACTGAAAATGTAGGCCCCTTAAAAAATAGTGAGGAAAGAATGGTTGTAGATTACGAGGAAAAAGCTAACATATTAAACACCTTCTTCTCCACGGTATTCACGGTGGAAAATGAAATGCTAGGTGAAATCCCAAGAAACAATGAAAACCCTATATTAAGGGTCACCAATCTAACCCAAGAATAGGTGCGAAACCGGCTAAATAAGATTAAAATAGATAAATCTCCGGGTCCGGATGGCATACACCCACGAGTACTAAGAGAACTAAGTAATGTAATAGATAAACCATTATTTCTTATTTTTAGGGACTCTATAGCGACAGGGTCTGTTCCGCAGGATTGGCGCATAGCAAATGTGGTGCCAATATTCAAAAAGGGCTCTAAAAGTGAACCTGGAAATTATAGGCCAGTAAGTCTAACCTCTATTGTTGGTAAAATATTTGAAGGGTTTCTGAGGGATGTTATTCTGGATTATCTCAATGAGAATAACTGTTTAACTCCATATCAGCATGGGTTTATGAGAAATCGCTCCTGTCAAACCAATCTAATCAGTTTTTATGAAGAGGTAAGCTATAGGCTGGACCACGGTGAGTCATTGGACGTGGTATATCTCGATTTTTCCAAAGCGTTTGATACCGTGCCGCACAAGAGGTTGGTACACAAAATGAGAATGCTTGGTCTGGGGGAAATTGTGTGTAAATGGGTTAGTAACTGGCTTAGTGATAGAAAGCAGAGGGTGGTTATAAATGGTATAGTCTCTAACTGGGTCGCTGTGACCAGTGGGGTACTGCAGGGGTCAGTATTGGGACCTGTTCTCTTCAACATATTCATTAATGATCTGGTAGAAGGTTTACACAGTAAAATATCGATATTTGCAGATGATACAAAACTATGTAAAGCAGTTAATACAAGAGAAGATAGTATTCTGCTACAGATGGATCTGGATAAGTTGGAAACTTGGGCTGAAAGGTGGCAGATGAGGTTTAACAATGATAAATTTAAGGTTATACACATGGGAAGAAGGAATCAATGTCACCATTACACACTGAATGGGAAACCACTGGGTAAATCTGACAGGGAGAAGGACTTGGGGATCCTAGTTAATGATAAACTTACCTGGAGCAGCCAGTGCCAGGCAGCAGCTGCCAAGGCAAACAGGATCATGGGGTGCATTAAAAGAGGTCTGGATACACATGATGAGAGCATTATACTGCCTCTCTACAAATCCCTAGTTAGACCGCACATGGAGTACTGTGTCCAGTTTTGGGCACCGGTGCTCAGGAAGGATATAATGGAACTAGAGAGAGTACAAAGGAGGGCAGCAAAATTAATGAAGGGGATGGGAGAACTACAATACCCAGATAGATTAGCGAAATTAGGATTATTTAGTCTAGAAAAAAGACGACTGAGGGGCGATCTAATAACCATGTATAAGTATATAAGGGGACAATACAAATATCTCGCTGAGGATCTGTTTATACCAAGGAAGGTGACGGGCACAAGGGGGCATTCTTTGCGTCTGGAGGAGAGAAGGTTTTTCCACCAACATAGAAGAGGATTCTTTACTGTTAGGGCAGTGAGAATCTGGAATTGCTTGCCTGAGGAGGTGGTGATGGCGAACTCAGTCGAGGGGTTCAAGAGAGGCCTGGATGTCTTCCTGGAGCAGAACAATATTGTATCATACAATTAGGTTCTGTAGAAGGACGTAGATCTGGGGATTTATTATGATGGAATATAGGCTGAACTGGATGGACAAATGTCTTTTTTCGGCCTTACTAACTATGTTACTATGTTACTATGTAACATCCAAAGAACTGCAGGGCTCATTTTACTCAGTTAAGGTCAGTGTTCATGACTCCACCATAAGAAATAAACTTTGCAAAAAATGGCCTGCATGGCAGAGTTCCAAGACGAAAGCCACAGCTGAGCAATAAGAACATAAAGGCTTTGTTTTGCCAGAAAACATCTTGATGACCCCGAAGACTTTTGGGAGAATACTCTATGGACTGGATGAGACAAAAGTTGAACTTTTTAGAAGGTGTGTGTCCAACAGTAAAATATGGTGGTGGTAGTGTGATGGTCTGGGGCTGTTTTGCTGCTTCAGGACTTGGAAGACTTACTGTGGTTAATGGAACCATGAATTCTGCTGTCTACCAAAAAATCCTGAAGGAGAATGTCCGGCTATCTGTTCGTGACCTCAACCTGAAGCGCACTTGGGTTATGCAGCAGGACATTTATCCAAAACAGATCAGCGAGTCCACCTCTGAATGGCTTAAGAAAAACAAAATTAAGACTTTGGAGTGGCCTAGTCAAAGTCAAACTTAATCTGATTGAGATGCTGTGACAGGACCTTAATAAAGCAATTCATGGTCTAAAACCCTCTGATGTGGCTGAATTACAACAATTCTGGAAAGAGGAGTGGGCCAAAACTTCTCCAGATCATTGTAAAAGACTCATTGCCAGTTATTGCAAACGCTTGATTGCAGTTGTTTCTGCTAAGGGTGGCCCAACCAGTTATTAGGTTTAGGGGGAAATCACTTTCACACAGGGCCCTGTAGGTTTGGATTTTCCTTAATTTTATTTTATTTCTGTTATCTTTGTAATTAAATGTATTTATGTGATCTGAAACATTTAAGTGTGACAAACATACAAAAGAATAGGTAATCAGGAAGGGGGCAAACACGTTTCCACACAACTGTACATATAATGAGGGAAATTAACTTGCAATACATATGTACCTGCTTTCACCGGACATTCATGGCATATTCAATTAAATTTATTACTCTAGTTCAGTATTAAAAGACAATAGATCAGATATCAGTAATGATTGTCTGCATTTCTCGATTCATATACCTTTAATGCCAAATACATATTGCCCAAATAGTAAAAGAAATGAAGGATTATGTCTCAGAATTCTCACAATTTGGGAAATGTACTATAAATCTCACCCATACCTTGAAATCTAACCATCCAGGTTTGACGATGTATGTGAACCTCGAGAACCATAGGGATAGAAGTCTTAATAATTGGTAACTATCTCACAAAAATCCCTGTTTTAATAGAACTTGAACTAGTTGAAATTTCTTCCATGATATTCCTTTTGGAAAACTTGACCCAAGTAAATATAAAATGTCATGTACATGTGGTTTGTGTTGTACTAATATAAAATAATGATATAATAAAATTCTACAAATATTTATGGTATATGACATTATATAAACGTTCATATATATTTTAGTTGAGTTCATCTTCCTCCATGTAAAGTTTCATATCTAAAATCATGTACTTCCCCATTATAAAGTTACACGTCTTGATGGTTCTCTTGGGAAAAAAATGTTAATGCAAACAAATTGTTGACATACAATTTATATGTGTGTGTTTTTAATAAACTTTATGCTATTACACTATTGTCTTTTTGCAAAATCTGTAAAAGGCCATTACCGTAAAAGGTGCTGTACGCTCTGGACACTTAAGAGTTCCCTGGCTCTAAAGGGTTTGTCCGGTCTTTTGATAAGTCTGCAGTCACTCAACGACGTGACTGAAGACTTCTGGATCCTTACAGCTTGTGCACCAGAAAAGCCCTTTCAAGGGGTTAACCAGGTGTGGCACAAAGTCTGCAGTCATTCTGTGTGACTGCAGACTTGTGAATCCTCACAGCGCGCACACTGTTCCAATTCTCCAGTGTTGAGACCGGGTGGTCACCTAATGGCAAGTATGTGATTTGTACAGTGCTGGACACAGACAGGAAAGAGTCCATTTAGAAGAGCAGCCCTTTACGTTCCAATAGTTCTGCCTATCACAGAAGCTGCTTGCTGATTTGGTGGAGGAAGTGGACCCCCTTACCTCTTGGGCCCCTGTGTGGCTTCACATTTTGCACCAATGATATGTCCGCCCATGCTTCCAACCACATTCTGACTAGACGAACTCATCTCGCAGATAGGGTGTCTGCAGACTTTTATTAGAAGACCGGACAACCTCTTTAAGTCAATCGCAGTGTACCCTGTTCCCGAGATCTTAAGAATGTCAGCTTTCCAACGGCGCCACAACTGGGGAAATTAAAGATTGCACAATTCTCATTAAAATCAATGCATTGTCCATAAACTACACAGATGTGCCAGATTATTCACTTGCATAGTCTAAATGAAGAACTCAAATACAACCCCCATTTGGTTATATATAATGGATTTTCACAACCTGCCGCCTGCGATGTCATTATGTCTTGCCACCAGTCTCGTGGCAGTTCACAAGTATTTCCTATGTTAGAGAGAAGTGATTCATAACTCCGGAGAAGAGGTGAGCAAATACTAAAGATGACCATTGTGCACCAATGTCTGAATTCCTATTTGTCAGCATTAGTAATGAGCGAACCCATGGATGTTTTGGTTCCCCAGGTTTGGGCGGACTTTTTAAAAAGTCCGTTTTGGGATTTGAACTCCATTCAAGTCAATGGGGACCCAAACCTCAGTGCTGTAAAATTGCTGTAAAATGGTCAGAGTAAGGGCTAGAGGGATGCCAAAGAAAGCTAAATGGGGTAAGAGCAGGACAATTGCCCTGCAAACAATTGTGGATTGGAAAATCACTTAAAATATCAGAGAATAAAGAAAAAATAAAGAACCAGGAGGTGGAGGTCCAAGTGGAGCAGGAGGTTGAGGTGGAGGTGTAGATGGAAAAGGTGTAAGAGGAGGAGGTAGCCAACACTGTTTTTGCATTTTGTTTTTATTGATTTTTTTGGTGGGTACTTGAAAACAGGCAGTGTAATAATCTGTTAGGTACTCTGTCCCGGTAGACAGGCCATGCAATAATCTGCAATTTTTGGGGTTGAAATCAATGAGGACAGCATCAAAAAGGGGGATGTGGATGTGTTGCTGCTGGTGGTGGTGTAGCTGGTGCAGAGAGAGGGTATGGTCGATCTGTGCCTGCTATGCACCCAAATGAAACACGTTTCTCTGGTGCAAGCAGGCGACAGTTTGTTCTGTGTAATTTTGTAGGCCCTAGTAACGTTGGATGAATGGTGAGGCCACAAGAAGAAGAAGTAGAGGTGGTTTTAGATTGGTTGATTGAGAGTGCCTTCAATCTCTTTGCTTCGTCTTCCACCCGGTCTCCTGCTGAAAGTACAGATTTTGCACCTGTGGCCCATGGGCATCTGTCTTCCACTTCACCCCCTTCAAATCAGGCAAGAAGTCTGAGCCCCGAAGTCATGCAGCAGTCACTTCTGCTTTTTGATGACTCTGATGGCTCTGGTTCCATGGGCCATCCATTTGGCCCTGCCCCACAATTTGAACAGATTGAATGCACTGATTCCCAACCACTTGTTCAGTTGGAGGAGGAGTATGTGGAAGGGGTAGTGCAAACGGTCAGTGGACCACCGCAACACATCTCTGATGATGCAGATGACGAAACACAGGTGCCAACTGCTGCAGCTTCCTGCTGTATTTACAGCGGCAAGGAGGGCAGGGGTGAGGACTAGGTGGACCATCATACGGGGAATTATTATTTCTTTTTAGAGCACCATTGATTCCTAGGTGCTGTACATGAGGAGGGGTTACATATACAGTGGGGGAAATAAGTATTTGATCCCTTGCTGATTTTGTAAGTTTGTCCACTGACAAAGACATGAGCAGTCTATAATTTTAAGGGTAGGTAAATCGTAACATTGAGAGACAGAATATCAATAATAAAATCCATTAAGAGTTCTGGCTCCTACAGACCAGTTAGACGCTCCTAATCAATTCGTTACCTGCATTAAAGACAGCTGTCTTACATAGTCACCTTTATAAATCCACAAAGCACTCCATGGCTCAGCACCACCCTACATCTCCTCTCTGGTCTCAGTCTACCACCCTACCCGTGCCCTCCGCTCCGCTAATGACCTCAGGTTAGCATCCTCAATAATCAGAACCTCCCACTCCCGTCTCCAAGACTTTACACGTGCTGCGCCGATTCTTTGGAATGCACTACCTAGGTTAATACGATTAATCCCCAATCCCCACAGTTTTAAGCGTACCCTAAAAACTCATTTGTTCAGACTGGCCTACCGCCTCAATGCATTAACCTAACGATCCCTGTGTGACCTATTTAAAAAAAAACAACAAAAAAAACAATCAGGTTCCTCGCATCATGTTCTCATTCACTTTATGCAGTTATTAGCCCTCTGTGTCTGTACTGCTACATACTTAGGCAATTAACTGGTTCATGCAGCTTTACATGAACACCCGAGCCTTACACTATGGCCGGTCCGAATAACTAAAGCAATTGTTACCATCCACCTCTCGTGTCTCCCCTTTTCCTCATAGTTTGTAAGCTTGCGAGCAGGGCGCTCATTCCTCCTGGTATCTGTTTTGAACTGTATTTCTGTTATGCTGTAATGTCTATTGTCTGTACAAGTCCCCTCTATAATTTGTAAAGCGCTGCGGAATATGTTGGCGCTATATAAATAAAAATTATTATTATATTATTATTATTTATAAAAGACTCCTGTCCACAGACTCAATCAGTCAGACTCTAACCTCTACAACATCGGCAAGACCAAAAGGCTTTGGTCTTGGGACAAGATTATATACCTGCAAAAAGCTGAAATGTGCTATAAAACCATAAGTAAGACGCTGGGTGAGAAGGAGACAACTGTTGGTGCTATAGTAATGGATCGCCCCCCCGAAACACCTCCCCCCCCCCGTGTAGGACAATGAGGTACTCGGAGCAGGGCCCTTCGGTTCTCGTCAGGGATGTCACGGTGGCTGACCCGGTCCGTGGCCCTAGGGGGGATGTCCGTTAAATAAATGGGGGAAAGGTCTTTAAAGGGGAAATGTTCGTGACGCCACCTGTGGTATTCGGTCAGGGTGACCGACGCTGCTTAGGGGTCTGCTGGGGTGATGTTATGGCAGCTAGATGGTATACCTTCCCATAGGTGAAGTAGATCCCCAGGGCTTCCCAGAGTGTAGATGGTGAATGATGGATGCTGTAAGGTGCAGTAAATAACGAGGACACAAGGTTGCAGTCTCTTTACCTTTACTGAAGGCTTCAGCATCCACAGTCCAGGGCACCAGATCACAGGGCAGGCAGAGTCCGACCGGTCTGAAGGCAACTCCAGAGTCCCCTTGTCCAGGTGGAAATCAGTAGCCTTCCTCTAGCACCTGAGTGTTGTAGTAGCTCCCTGCTGAGCTTCTTGGTAAGGTCCTCACAACTGATGTTGGTATTCTCAATGTTGTGTCTCTTTCTCTCTCTCTCTTTCCCCCAGATGGTATGGATAGGACAAACCCGTATGACTGGTGGCCTGAGGCGTTTTATAGGGACCCTAGAGACACCCTGGCCCCCACAAGTTGCCACCATGCCTCCTGGGTGTAAGGTCGGGCAGCTAACGTGGAATTAACTGTCTTGCCAGTCTCTGAAATAAAGCATAGAGTTCCTGGATGATAAACTTACCTGGAGCAGCCAGTGCCAGGCAGCAGCTGCCAAGGCAAACAGGATCATGGGGTGCATTAAAAGAGGTCTGGATACACATGATGAGAGCATTATACTGCCTCTGTACAAATCCCTAGTTAGACCGCACATGGAGTACTGTGTCCAGTTTTGGGCACCGGTGCTCAGGAAGGATATAATGGAACTAGAGAGAGTACAAAGGAGGGCAACAAAATTAATAAAGGGGATGGGAGAACAACAATACCCAGATAGATTAGCGAAATTAGGATTATTTAGTCTAGAAAAAAGACGACTGAGGGGCGATCTAATAACCATGTATAAGTATATAAGGGGACAATACAAATATCTCGCTGAGGATCTGTTTATACCAAGGAAGGTGACGGGCACAAGGGGGCATTCTTTGCGTGTGGAGGAGAGAAGGTTTTTCCACCAACATAGAAGAGGATTCTTTACTGTTAGGGCAGTGAGAATCTGGAATTGCTTGCCTGAGGAGGTGGTGATGGCGAACTCAGTCGAGGGGTTCAAGAGAGGCCTGGATGTCTTCCTGGAGCAGAACAATATTGTATCATACAATTAGGTTCTGTAGAAGGACGTAGATCTGGGGATTTATTATGATGGAATATAGGCTGAACTGGATGGACAAATGTCTTTTTTCGGCCTTACTAACTATGTTACTATGTTACTCCCTCGGTGTTCTGGCTACCGGCTTTCGGCGCCTCAGAGGGAGGCAGCCTATTGCACGGCAGAACTCCCTCTGGATTCCTCTCCTTGTGCTATGACTTCATTTCTCACTCTCAGCAACGCAATTCTCTTCGTGTCCTTTCTTAGGATGCTGCCGCACGTGGGGCAGGCGCAGCTCCGTAACCCTCTAGCTAGGCCTCTGACAGGATCCCACCCCTGTCAGGGACCTCTCTGTCTGCAGCTGTTTGATGTTCCTCCTTTCCCCTGTCTGCCTGACAGGTGCTGCCTGGGTGAAGGCCAGTCAGATTCTGTCTAACTTCCTATCCAGACCACCAGTTTTACCTAATTATGAGGAGTGCCCTACTAAATAGGAGCATAGCTCCCCCTGGTGGACTGGAGAGTGAAGTGTGTTGTGTGGTTTGTGATACCTGGTAAGATGATCTCCTTTATTGCCATCAGACATAACATCACTCCCCCTGGTGGAAGAATGACATTACTGCAACGACCAGGACCCTAGGGCGCTGCAGTAAGAAAATGGAAGAAATACAAAATGACTGTCAATCGACATCGATCCAGGGCACCATGCAAAATCTCACCTCGCGGGGTATCCTTGATAATGAGAAAGGTGATAGATCAGCCTAAAACTACACTGGGGGAACTTGTTAATGATCTCAAGGCAGCTGGGACCACAGTCACCAAGAAAACCATTGGTAACACATTACGCCCTAAAGGTTTAAAATCCTGCAGTGCCCGCAAGGTCCCCCTGCTCAAGAAGGCACATGTGCAGGCCGTCTGAAGTTTGCCGATGAACACCTGGATGATTCTGTGACTGATTGGGAGAAGGTGCTGTAGTCAGATGAGACAAAAATTGAGCTCTTTGGCATTAACTGAACTCGTCATGTTTGGAGGAAGAAAAATGCTGCCTATGACCCAAAGAATACCATCCCCACTGTCAAGCATGGTGGTGGAAACATGTTTTGGGTGCGTTTCTCTGCTAAGGGCACAGTACTACTTCACTGCATCAATGGGAGAATGGATGAAGCCATGTACTGTAACAACCTCCTTCCCTCTGCCAGGATATTAAAAATGGGTAGTGGCTGGGTCTTCCACCAAGACAGTGACCCAAAACATACAGCCAAGGCAACAAAGGAGTAGCTCAAAAAGAAGCACATTAACCCCTTTCTGACCTCGGACGGGATAGTACATCTGAGGTCAGATCCCCCGCTTTGATGCAGGGCTCCGGCGGTGAGCCTGCATCAAAGCCAGGACATGTCAGCTGTTTTGAACATCTGACGTGTGCCCGCAATAGCAGCGGGTGAAATCGCGATTCACCCGCCGCTATTAAATAGTTAAGTGCCGCTGTCAAACGCTGACAGCGACATTTAACCGGCGCTCCCGGCCGTAAATGAGCGCATCGCTGACCCCTGTCACATGATCGGGGGTCAGCGATGCATCAGAATGGTAACCATATAGGTCCTTAAGACCTCTATGGTTACTGATCCTGGCTAGCTGTGGGCGCCACCCTGTGGTCGGCGCTCATAGCACACCTGCAATTCAGCTACATAGCAGCGATCTGATGATCGCTGCTATGTAGCAGAGGCGATCGAGTTGTGCCAGTTTCTAGCCTCCTATGAAGGCTATTGAATCATGGAAAAAGTTTTTTAAAAAAAAGTTAAAAAAATGTGAAAAAAAAATATAAAAGTTTAAATCACCCCCCTTTCGCCCCATTCAAAATAAATCAATAAAAAAAAAAAAAAATCAAACCTACACATATTTAGTATCGCCGTGTTCAGAATCGCCCGATCTATCAATAAAAAAAAGGATTAACCTGATCGCTAAATGGCATAGCGAGAAAAAAATTTGAAACACCAGAATTACATTTTTTTGGGTCGCCGCAACATTGCATTAAAATGCAGTAACGGGCGATCAAAAGAACGTATCTGCACCAAAAAGTTATCATTAAAAACGCCAGCTCGACACGCAAAAAATAAGCCCTAACCTGACCCCAGATCATGAAAAATGGAGACGCTACGGGTATTGGAAAATGGCGCATTTGTTTTTTTTTTTTTTTTAGCAAAGTTTGGAATTTTTTTTTCACCACTTAGATAAAAGAGAACCTAGACATCTTAGGGGTCTATGAACTCGTAATGACCTGGAGAATCATAATGGCAGGACAGTTTTAGCATTTAGTGAACCTAGCAAAAAAGCCAAACAAAAAACAAGTGTGGGATTGCACTTTTTTTGCGATTTCACCGCACTTGGAATTTTTTTCCCGTTTTCTAGTACATGACATGCTAAAACCAATGATGTCGTTCAAAAGTACAACTTGTTTCGCAAAAAATAAGCCCTCATGGCCATATTGACGGAAAAATAAAAAAGTTATGGCTCTGGGAAGGAGGGGAGCGAAAAATGAACACAGAAAAACGGAAAATCCCAAGGTCATGAAGAGGTTAAGGTCATGGAGTGGCCTAGCCAGTCTCCAAACCTTAATCCCATAGAAAACGTATACTGATTTAAAGATGATCTGCAAAGAGGAGTGGACCAAAATTCCTCCTGACATGTGTGCAACCACATCATCAACTACAAAAAACTGACTGCTGTGCTTGTCAACAAGGGTTTTGCCACCAAGTATTAAGTCTTGTTTGTCAGAGGGATCAATTACTTATTTCGCACTGCAAAATGCAAATAAATTTATATAATTTATACAATATGATTTTCTGGATGTTTTTTTATATTCTATCTCTCAATGTTAAAATTAACCTACCCTTAAAATTATAGACTGTTCATGTCTTTGGCAGTGGGCAAACTTACAAAATCAAGTCAAATACTTGTTTCCCTCACTGTAAAACACAAATAGACATTACAATAAACAAACTAATAATGACAGACAGGTACAGAGGGGAGAGGACTTTACCCTTTCGACCTTACATTCTACAGGATAATGGGGAAGGTGACAGTAGGTTTGGGGGTTGCAGCATCTCTAGTGTTGGTGAGGTGGCAACGGGGTCATTGCAGACTGTAAGCTGTTCTGAAGACATGGGTTTTCAAGTTCCCTTATAAGCTATGAAAAAGAAATGAGCACTAGTGCTACTCACCTGTTTCCTTTAGCGAAAAGAAGAAAAGTACATGCATATACAATGCGCATAAATAACACCCCTTGATCTATAATACAATAACAAACAAGATATGCAATATTGTTATCTAGATATATCCCTATCGGGTCAAACAGTAGGGAATCAATCATGGGCCAACCATAATACTATAATGTATAGAGATATACAGTTATATGAATACGTTTGGGCACCCTTATTAATCTTAAGCATAATGTTTTATAAAAATTGTTTTTTTTGCAACAGCTATTTCAGTTTCATATATCTAATAACTGTTGGACACAATAATGTTCATGAATCAGTGACAAAGTTGAAGTTACGCAGGGGATGGATCTTTCAGATCTGTGGGATCATTTGAAGATGCTCGGCGACCATCAAACTTAACTGAACTGGAATTGTTTTGTAAAGAGGAATGGTCAAAAATACCTTCATCCAGGATCCAGGAACTCATTAAAAGCTACAGGAAGCAACTAGAGGATGTTATTTTTGCAAAAGGAGGATCTACTAAATATTAATGTCACTTTTCTGGTGGGGTGCCCATACTTATGCACCTGTCAAATTTTGTCTGAATGCAGATTGCACATTTTCTGTTCGTACAATAAACCTCATTTCAAGGCAGAAACATTACTGTGTCCAACAGTTATTAGATATATGAAACTGAAATAGCTGTTGCAAAAAATTTTTTTTATCAAACTTAAGATTAATAGGGGTGCCCAAACTTTTTCATATAACTGTATGCAAGGGTAAAAGGAGATAATGCCAGAATCATAAATGTATATACACATGCACAAAGGGGTGTCCCCAAGGCAGGTTAAGATGATAACAACCTGATTAGTATGTGCAAGGACAAATCATGTATATTGCGTTGGAGTCATATGGTGAATGAAACCCCCAAATTGCATCTCAATAGAATAAAGAGCCCAGCATGCACAGCACTGAAATAATGCAAGATAGAAGCACCCCAGCATAAACGGCCTATACGCCACAGTTTAGACCAATGTCCACAAAGCTGGGTGCAGGAAACAATGTGAAATACCTGCCTACAACAAATAATAATATACTGTATATGATGTTTGGAACCCATATAATATGAGGTGCTCTAATGCAGGATCGCCAAAAAAGCGCACAAGTGCATGGATGCCATACCAGGAGTGAAGGAACAGGCCCCACACATATAGCTGCTCACGCAGCTTCATCAGGGAAGGTGACCCACAAGGTGGCACTCCATCTTGAATATGCTGGAGAGACTCTGCAAGCAGCCAGACACGATAGTGCAGTAACAGTTTCAGCTACAACATGCAAGGGCGAGTCAATCTGTGGGTCAGCACCACTTCAGACCAACGAGTGGGCCTATATGCGGTACATGTGTGCCGAGTTGCTCTGCTTCGAGTACTCCACGAAATGGGTAGCATTACAATCCCACTTCTATGGCTCCTTGAAAACCATATCTTCAGGTGATGATTGATGAGGGTGGCACAAGAGGAAGAGGAGGAGGAACAGGGACCATTCACAACATTATCAGGCCAGGCGTGCACACATGTCTTGGTGGATGGGTCCCTGTAGCAACAGCGACCAGGTACATAAATGTCCAGCCAGGGGACAGTTTTGGAGTATGAGGAGGAGTAGGAGGATGAGGAACATCCGTGTTCACAGTAGGGTGGCACCAAAAGCCGCTCACAGGCATCACTGGAGCATGGTTGGGGAGATACAGAGGACCCCGGTGATACACCTCGCACCGAGGATAGCTTGTTCTTGCCTCTAGGCAGCCTGGCACCAGAGGAAATACATGCTGCTGTGCCTGCACAATGACCTCCAAGTTGCCCAGATTGTTACAAGTGCTGATTACTGTGTGGCCACCCTGCTGATACCCACTACAAGCACAACATGGCTTCCTTACTTCCCGAATTTTCCTATAACGCTCTAGTGACGGAATACAAGCGCACGCTTATAGACGCACTACTGACAGCGTCCTCACCTGACAGCGCGGGCTCAGGGGAAGCTGCTTTGGCACCGGCACCTCCTCAGAAGGGAGAGTAAGCATGGCAGAAATGTGGAAATCTTTACTTCGCACGACGCAGCATTCAGCACCACCATATGATATGGTCTGTGCAGGACCGGTTTTAGGCAAAGTGGGGCCCTAGACAAAGTTTAAAATGGGGCCCCAAATGCTAACATATTGCACATCACACAGAAGCATTTCGGTTGTACTTACATGCGCTGATCTCAGGCCGCTAAACGAGTGTGATCAACAATACTGAAGTCGTTGGACGCTTGTTTCCCGGCCTCTTTCCACCGTCTGAGAAAGAATGATGGGGACAGAACCATCACTAATAGATCACTAACAGATCACCATACAGTATCATGTTATCAGCAGCACATCTACAGTTTACACCGGTGATGTGCTGCTGAGAACAAGGATTTTTATTCCGGGATAAACAATCCAATCACCCGATGAATATGCTGCATTTTGCTTGTTTAGTATAATACACTCCATACTCCTCCATATATTATAACTAGCTATTGAACCCGTTCTACGCCCGGGTGGCGAGCATTTATATTGGTATATGGTCTCCATCCTGTCATGTGCTGCTCCATCCTGTGTCCCCATCCTGTCATGTGCTGCACCCATCCTGCGTCCCCATCCTGTCATGTGCTGCACCCATCCTGCGTCCCCATCCTGTCATGTGCTGCTCCATCCTGCCATGTGCTGCACCCATCCTGCGTCCCCATCCTGTCATGTGCTGCACCCATCCTGCGCCCCCATCCTGTCATGTGCTGCACCCATCCTGCGTCCCCATCCTGGTATGTGCTGCACCCATCCTGCGTCCCCATCCTGAGTCCCCATCCTGTCATGTGCTGCACCCATCCTGCGTCCCCATCCTGTCATGTGCTGCACCCATCCTGCGTCCCCATCCTGTCATGTGCTGCACCCATCCTGCGTCCCCATCCTGTCATGTGCTGCACCCATCCTGCGCCCCCATCCTGTCATGTGCTGCACCCATCCTGCGTCCCCATCCTGCGTCCCCATCCTGTCATGTGCTGCACCCATCCTGCGTCCCCATCCTGTCATGTGCTGCACCCATCCTGCGTCCCCATCCTGACATGTGCTGCACCCATCCTGCGTCCCCATCCTGTCATGTGCTGCACCCATCCGGGGGCCTGAGCAGGCGGGGACACCGGCGCGCTGTGGGGGTCAGGTGCCGGTATCGCCGCCAGCTCCGGCCCCCCAGCACTTACTATATTCACCTGTCCTGCGTTCCACCGCTGGGCGCCGCCATCTTCCTGGTCTCCTGGCTGTGACTGTTCAGTCAGAGGGCGGCGCCGGCGCGCATTAAGCGCTTCATCGCGCCCTCTGAACAGAAGGTCACAGGCCGAAGACCGGGAAGATGGCGGCGCTCAGCGGTGGAACGCAGGACAGGTGAATATGGCCGATACTCACCCTCCTGGCGGTCCCTGCTTCTCTGTTGGAGATCGCGGTGAGCGTTCAGTGTGAACGCATACCGCGATCTCCCGGGAGTGTCACTCTGTGAGGCTCAGACTGCGCCGGCGCTTGCGCCTGCGCAGTCTATAAAGGCTTCGGACAGAGTGACGCTCCCAGCGTTATATTATAGATGTGCACCACAGTCCTCCATATTGTAAAATGTATAATACACTCCTCATAATCCTCCATATAGTATTATACACTTCCCATAGTCCTCCATATAGTATAATACACTCCTCATAGTCCTCCATATATTAAAATATACTCCTCAGTCCTCCATATAGCAAAATACACTCCTCACAGTGCTCCATATAGTATAATGCACCGCCATAGTCATCCATGTAGTACAATTCACTTCCCATAGTATAATGCACCCCATAGTTCTTCATATAGTATAATGTATTCCCCATAGTCCTCGATAGAGTATAATGCAGCCCACATATGGTATAATGCAGCCACCACCCCAGAGTATAATGCAGCCACCCCACAGAATATAATGTAGCCCCCTCATATAGTATGATGCAATTACCCCTCATAGAATATAAATATAATACAGCCTCCCATAGAATGTAATGTAGCCCTGAACAGGATATAATACAGCCCACCTCCCCATAGAATATAATGTAGCCCCATCAAAGAGTATGCAATCATCCCTCATAAAATCTAATAAAGCCCCCCAAAGAATATAATGCAGCCCCCCATAGTATATAACACAGCCTCTTCCATAGAACATAATGTATAGTGTACCCCCAAATATATAACAGTCACATAGTATATAGCATAGCCCACACAGCAGTATATAGCACAGCCCACACAGTAGTATACAGCACTGCCCACACAGTAGTATATAGCACTGCCCACCGAGTAGTATATAGCACTGCCCAGAGTAGAATATAGCACTGCCCACAGAGTAGTATATAGCACTGCCCACACAGTAGTATATAGCACAGCCCAGACAGTAGTATACAGCACTGCCCACACAGTAGTATATAGCACAGCCCAGACAGTAGTATACAGCACTGCCCACACAGTAGTATATAGCACAGCCCAGACAGTAGTATACAGCACTGCCCACACAGTAGTATATAGCACTGCCCACACAGTAGTATATAGCACTGCCCACAAAGTAGTATATAGCACTGCCCACAAAGTAGTATATAGCACTGCCCACACAGTAGTACACAGCACTGCCCACACAGTAGTATATAGCACTGCCCACACAGTAGTATACAGCACTGCCCACACAGTAGTGTATAGCACTGCCCACACAGTAGTATACAGCAGAGCCCACACAGTAGTATACAGCAGAGCCCACACAGTAGTATACAGCACTGCCCACAAAGTAGTATACAGCACTGCCCACAAAGTAGTATACAGCAGAGCCCACACAGTAGTATATAGCACTGCCCACATTCCCCCTTTCCTCCCCTCCTCTCCCCTTTTCTCCCCTCCCGAGAATGGCCCCACAGTACAGTAAATAAAATAAAAAAACACAAGCTTCTCACCTCCCCTCGTGCCCGCGGTGCTCCCTGCTCCTGTCTCGGCGGCTGCCGCTGCACTGCCTGGGACACAGTGAGTGCGCGCTCACCCACAGTGTCAGAGGTAGAGCAGGGAATGATGGGAGAGGGAGCGTCAGGTGACGCTCTCTCCTCCATCATTGCATTGCATTTAACTGTACCGGCAGACGCCGGTATAGTTCAATGCAGCGGGGAGTCGGCGCTGGCGGCAGGCGGGCCCCTCTGCCTCACAGGGGCCCCATAGCGGCTGCGTGACTTGCCGCTAGCTGGGGGCCCCTGGGGGAGCGGGGGCCCCAGGCAGCTGCCCGGTCTGCCTGCCCCTAACGCCGGCCCTGGGTCGGTGTTAGCAGGAGGCAGCATTTAGGTTATGACTGTAGCAACTCACTAACAGGTTAAACACTGAAAAAACGCAACTGAGCCTGCCAGTTCCTGTACAGACTAGTTATCCTGACACCGCAGGTGGCTCCTGTGGGTACAGAGAAAGCACTAACCAAAGAACTATCAGATGGCAATTTGGAAGAAACGGCTATTAAGTTGCTTCACATTCCTCCTAAAGAATCGGAGGGCATAGCAGAGTGTGAATTAACTACAAGATGAGAAATGTGCCGAACATAAGAAAGATATTACAGAGCAAATTAAATCATGAAACACCAAATAATAAAGCAATTGCTGTTAACGAATATAGCCTACTTTCTAAATGTAAACAGAAGAGAGGTGCAAAGTATAGCCAAGAAACAAGGGGAAAATCCACAGCTCACAGACTGGCTCCAAACGACAATACAATGTCAGAACATCTCAATTAATCTATCACCAGCAAGAAACATCCGCTGGGGGGCAGAATATAAAGCTGCACCCAGAAGGAGAAGGTTATAGGTTTACAAATGAAAACACCTGTGTTAACCCATTAGTGACCGAGCCAATTTTGTACTTAATGACCCTGCCAATTTTTTTTAATTATGACCACTGTCACTATATGAGGTTATAGCTCTGGAACGCTTCAATGGATCCTGCTGATTCTGAGATTATTTTTTCATGACATTTGTACTTCATGCTAGTGGTAAAATTTATTCGATATGACTTGCGTTTATTTATGGGAAAAAATGGAAATTAGGAAAAAATGTTGAAAATTTTGCAATTTTAAAACTTTTAATTTTTGTGCCCTTAAACCAGAGAGTGGTGTCACACAAAATAGCTAATAAATAACATTTCCTACATGTCGACTTTACATCAGCACAATTTTGGAAACATATTTTTTTTTTGTTAGAACGTTATAAGAGTTAAAAGCTGACCAGCAATTTCTCATTTTTCCAACAAAATTTACAAAACCATTTTTTTTTATGGACCACCTCACATTTGAAGTGAGTTTTGGGGGTCAATTATGACAGAAAATACTCAAAAGCGGTCCTGAAAAAAATATTTTTTTGGCCTACAAATGGCAACGAGGTGGCTAATGCCAATTATTTATTTCCCATAGTACTAAAAACACACAATGTTCCCCCCATCTGCCACAGAGTGCTGATCAGTACTTGATTGCTTGATTTTTGGCAGTTTTTTCTTTTTCATGCGTCCTGCAGTGGCCGAGTGCTGATCAGTGACGCAAATCACTTATCAATGTTCATGCTCGCTGGTTTCCTGGACTTTTTTTGCCCTACCCATTGTCCCTCCTCCTCTTAGCCCACCCAGCATTGATCAGAGTCTCCAATCGCTGATCCGCACTTTGCTCGCTGTTTTCCACTTTTTTCACTATTTTTTCCCTCTTGCCCTTTGCACCACTGCATGTGTGCATCCTGCAGCCGCTGCTCAGACATACACCACGGATCATTTTTGGCAAGGACTTATCTATTTTTTTCTATCCTGTTTTTGCACCACATCCGTGCGTACATCTTACGCACATCACTGACCGACCTCTGGTTGCTGCTTTTTTTTATTTATAAAAAACATAAAATTTTACACCAATCACTCTCACACAAATAAAATTTGGTACTCACACAAACATCACATACTTAAAAAATATCCCGCTCCTCTCAAATCTGGTATTCAGCGGAGGAGGCATACGTTTTCCTTGCCGTTGACACTGACAGTGAAGGGGAGGATCCCACCTTCCTTTATTTTTCATCCTTATCCTCTTGCTCCAGCGATACTAAACTGCCATGTAGACGCCCCAGTAGAGAAACTGAACCACCACCCACCGTTTATGACTCTCTATGGACCTCACCCTGGCAAATTACTAGCCACTGATTCCTGATTTTGTGGCGCAATTAGGAATCAAATTTGCCACCACTGACTTCCCAGAAATAGTGCCAAATTTGTACGCCCAGCAATTTGCTACAAAACAGCTCATTATAATTTTCTAACTGGACTCCTGTAGACGCAGTAGAAATAATGATGTTTTAGGGCCTGGTCCTTCACATGGGGATACTGAAGAAGCCAGAACTTCGGCAATATTGGAGTGATGACGTTTTGTATAACACTCCACTGTTCCGAATGGCCATGACTCAAACGTTTTGAGGCCATCCAAAAATTCTTGCATTATAATGATAATGCACAATGTCCTCCCTGAGGTGACCCCAACTTTGACCGTCTTTTCAAAGATTGGCCGGTCATTGAGCTCTTCAGCAATATGTTTGTTGAGGTCAACATGCCCCAAAAGGGACATCTGCGTAGATGAGTCCCAATACATTTCAAGGGGAGGCTCAAATTCCGGCAATACCTGCCTAGCCAGGTACAGAATTAAGCTGTACAGACTCAGGCTATACCAACAAGTGTAATGATTGTGAAGGGAAGAACTCCTGGATTGAACCCCCTGAATACATTCCTGTCCTGGAATGAGTGGGAAAATTGTGTGGGATCTGGTGCATCCACTGCTGGATCAAGGTTATCACCTTTCTGTAGATAACTTTTATACCAGCATCCCACTGCTCAAGTCCCTCACTGCGCGAGCTACCGCATCCTGTGTGTCACGACTGACAAGGTTAAGACAAGCGGATGACACAACTTATACCTACAACGGGATGAAATGGGGTGAGGAAGGCCCTAACCATAGGGGACAGGGGCACCTACCTAACTCCAACCTGAGCCTGTCCCTACACTCCCCTAACACCCTATGTGGGTCCTCCCCCCCGCCGCTGTCATGTGCCTAAACCCTGAATGTCACCTCACTAATAACTGGCTGGTGCACTGGCCGGCAAGGATGCTAGCCTCACCACTGCAAATGATGAACAACACAGGGAGAGTGACAAACACAAGACAGACAGCAAGAGGGGAACTTAGCAACTGTCTCTGCTGCACAGCACCACACAGCCGAGGGTAGGCACCAGGACCCCGAACTCCACGAAAACAGCAGATTCACTACTGCAACCAGAGAGCTCCTTACTTCAGGCTTGGTCAACATAGATTACTCTATCACCGACAGTCAGCTGATGTGTCAGGTGACTATTTATAGGATGGTGGGAGTGGTCATCACCACCCAACACAGCAGTTGCCAGTAAGGAAACTGACCTTTAACCCTTGCTGGCCTGACTTTCTAGAACGTTCTTGGACTGTTCAATAGTAGTCATACAATATAAAAGCACATTATAATCAGGCACTTCCAGCACAGAGCTAAAAAATAATGCAAGATCTCAAAAGACCAGAAGCGAAAGACTGAACAAAAAGAAAGTAGAAAACAGAGTAGGTCAATATTTGAAAGATTTCCTTTAAAAATGTAAACTATATGCAGGATTTTACTATGTAACCTGTGAGCAGCATGATGTAGGGGAAGGGAGCCTGGTAACAGTGATAAGGCACTTATTAGGCTTCTTTCACACTAGCGTCGGAATCTCCCCGTCGCAATGCGTCGGGCAGAGATTCCGACGCTAGCGTTTAATGCACTGCACAGCGGAGGCAGCAGATGCATTTCTCCGGCGCATCCGCTGCCCCATTGTGAGGTGCGGGGAGGTGGGGGCGGAGTTCCGGCCGCGCATGCGCGGTCGGAAAAAGCAGTCCGTCAGGAGCAAAAAACGTTACATGTAGCGTTTTTTGCTCCCGACGGTCCGCCAAAGCACGACGCATCCGTCGCACGACGGATGCGACGTGTGGCAATCCGTCGCCAATTCAAGTCTATGGGGAAAAAAACGCATCCTGCAAGCACTTTTGCAGGATGCGTTTTTTCTGCAAAACGACGCATTGTGACGGATTGCAGTTAACGCTAGTGTGAAAGTAGCCTTAGGCTGAGTTGCTGTTCAATAAAACCAGTGTTTTATCAGCAGGAGATTAGCACTACAGGACTAGGTGTCTTCTGCCTCCTAGTCAACTGCTCTGTATAACTCCACCTCCACTACTGATTAGCGCTTGATGTCAATGAGCAGTGTACACAGAAAGCTGCCAATCAGTGGGGTGAGCGGGTTATACACAGCTCAGCATTCAGAGCACTGCTAGATCTGCAGCAGAGGAAACAGTGATTGCATCAAAATGACGGTAAGTGACAGGGTTTCTGCTCCTCCATCATGCTGCTCTCAGATTACATAGCAAAAACCTGCTGGCCGATTCCCTTTAGCCATCGGGGTCCATGCAGATGAGCACAGTGAAAGAAATACGGACGTCACTTGCAAACAGATTGATTTGAGCCAAAAAGGACAACTGATTGTGTCTCTCTAGCAACGTTTTTAAAAGCATCTACAAGTGGAGTCAAACTGTGCCCCAAATGTCTAAAGGAAACCAAGATTTCACAGAAAGTTTCAGAGTCAAACTTCTAGCCAGTTGTGCCACATGTATCACACAGCTTGTGCCACAGTCATAAATGATGAGTGTTTTCTGCAGATCTAAGTGTGCAATGTCTAAATGCTACAGTGTCGGCAAATCTGCCTCATTGTGTGTTATCATGGTTGTCAGTCTTTTATCTTAATTTTAATCCTCCGTGTGAAAATAATAAAGTCAGCTGTACTTGCCCTCTTTTGCTAGTTTCACATTGAGGGTCCTGTGTTTACCACTGCAGCCAGTGATTGGCTGCAGCTGTCAAATATCGGTATGACTGGAATAGATCTCTAACATGTTGTGTAAGGAGGCATTACTCCCTTATTTGGAGAAAATCAAAGAGCAATTTAGAGTTAACATGCAGCAAATCCAGACTTTTTCTGCAACAAAATCCCACTGCAGATTTCGGTGTGGTTTTCCTCTGCTGAAATTCTTAAAAAAAAAAAAAAGTTTCCTGGGAATAAATCTCATGGGCACTTACTTTCTAATATTACATGAACACACTCCTTTCTGTGTGAAAAATATGTAATGCTATGGGACTTGTAGATGGAGAAAATATTTTCATAATGTGAAGACAATGTGTATCTGTCATTGAGAGTGTGTATGCTGCCCTCTAGTGACACAAACTGGTACCTTCTGTCACCAGGATCTGAAACTACAAAGATCCCCTGCACAAGCCAAGACAATAGATGTATGTGATCTATACTGCATGGCATCGCCTGTGTATATCAGCAATACATCTACAGATATGGGAAAGATTAAGTTTAAGAAAGCCAGCCTCGTCCACTTGGCTGTGCCCGGAGCGCATATGCTGGCACATAGATATGGTGTTATTATTATTATTTATTATTATAGCGCCATTTATTCCATGGCGCTTTACATGTGAGGAGGGGTATACATAATAAAAACAAGTACAATAATCTTAAACAATACAAGTCATAACTGGTACAGGAGGAGAGAGGACCCTGCCCGCGAAGGCTCACAATCTACAAGGGATGGGTGAGGATACAGTAGGTGAGGGTAGAGATGGTCGTGCAGCGGTTTGGTCGATCGGTGGTTACTGCAGGTTATAGGCTTGTCGGAGAGGTGGGTGTTGTATATTTATTTATAGTGACTGTGAGCAGCAGTTGTAAGGAGCGGACTCTGGAGGTGAGCCAGCTCTTTCTATGTTGGGAACTGCTGCAATCATCCAATTGTGTCACTGCATCTAAGTAGCTAGCCCTGCAGTATATAAATGAAGAGCAAAGGGAAAGATCATGCTACACAAGATCTTTCTCTATGCTCTTGATATATATTCCCACTGCATGCTACTAGGGGTCCCAAATGTCTACACAGTGGTGGCCTCTGTTCTCCTTTTGCAGTATATAAATGATATCCCCCCACCCTCTATCACCTTACTGAAGACTGTAAGTCGTCGCTCGGGGTGGGCTCCCAAGGACACAGTGACGCTGTGAACAAGATAACCAGTAAACATTACATTTGTCAAAAAAACTTTTAGGGTATGTGCACACGTTGCGGATTCTCTGCGGATCCGCAGTGTTTTTTACCATGGAGAAACACTGCAGATCCGCAATTGATTTACAGCACAATGTAAATCAATGAGAAAAAAAAATGCTGTGCACACTTTGCGGAAAATCCGCTGCTGAAACGCTGCAGATTAAAAGAAGTAGCATGTCACTTCTTTTTTGTGAAAAAACGCAGCAAATCCGCAAGAAAACTGCAGCAAAAATGCACAAAAAAACGCTGCGGAACCGCACAAAAAACGTGACAAATCCGCAGGTGCGTTTTCTGCCAGGAGAGGCAGAATCCGCACCAGAAATTCCTAAGCCTAATCCACAACGTGTGCACATAGCCTTACTGTTGGCTATGTGCACACATTGCAGATTTGACTGTGGAATTTTCTGTGCAGATTCTGCATTTCTTGGCAGAAAACGCAGGTCACAATCTGCGCCTTTTTTTTGGTATGTGCACACGTTGCAGATTTCTTCCTTCTTTTACCCCTGCAGATTTCTATAAGGGCAGTCCCACACGTCCAGATAATTCCTGTGCCGGAAAAATCGGTACTGGAATTATCCGTGTCCGTGTGCCCGTGTGTTTCTGTGGCACATCAGTGTGGCACATGTGCGGCACACGTGTGCCACCCATGTGCCCACTGGGTACCACACGCACCGTGCAGAAGACAGTGCTAAAGTTTAGCGCTGTCCCCCCCACTGGTGCTGAAGCCGCCATTCATATCTTCTCTGCAGCAGCGTTTGCTGTAGAGAAGATATGAATAATCCTTTTTTTTTTTGGTTTCTCGTGTTTAAAATAAAGATCCATGTGCCCAACCCCCTCCCACCCCCTGTGCGCCCGCCCGCTGTTCTTAAAATACTCACCCGGCTCCCTCGCTGGCTGGCGCTGCTTCCTGTCCTGGCCGCACCTTCTCCTGCATGAGCGGTCACGTGGGGCCGCCGATTACAGTCATGAATATGCTGCTTCACCTCCCATAGGGGTGGAGCCGCATATTCATGACTGTAAATGAGCGGCCCCACGTGACCGCTCATGCAGGAGAAGGTGCGGCCAGGACAGGAAGCAGCGCCAGCCAGCGAGGGAGCCGGGTGAGTATTTTATTAACAGCGGGGGGCGCACAGGGGGTGGGAGGGGGGTGGGGACATGGACCTTTATTTTAAACACGAGAAACAACAAAAAAAAAGGATTATTCATATCTTCTTTACAGCAAACGCTGCTGCACAGAAGATATGAATGGTGGCTTCAGCACAAGTGGGGGGGACAGCGCTTACTGTAGCGCTGTCTCCTGCACGGCACACGGACTGCACACAGATAACGTCCGTGTGCGGTACGTGTTTCACACGGACGCATTGACTTTAATGGGTCCGTGTAATCTGTGCGCTCCCACGAACACTGACATATCTCCGTGTTTGGCACACGGAGACACGGTCCGCAAAAAATCAATGACATCTGCACAGATGCATTGATTTCAATGTGTCTACGTGTGTCAGTGGCTCCGGTACGTGAGGAAACTGTCACCTCACGTACCGGAGCCACTGACGTGTGAAACCGGCCTAATGGAATGGGTGCAGAAACGCAGCAGATCTGCAAAAAGAATTGACAAATATACACATATTTGTTATCGCCACGTTCAGAATCGCCCGATCTATCAATAAAAAAAAGGATCAACCTGATCGCTAAGAAAACCTGAGAAAAAAACACCAGAACACATTAAAAACACCAGAATTACGTTTTTTTTGGTCGCCACGACATTGCATTAAAATGCAATAATGGGCGATCAAAAAAACGTATCTGCTCCAAAATGGTATTATTAAAACGAACACTCGGCACGCAAAAAATAAGCCCTCAAGCAACCCGAGATCACGAAAAATGGAGACGCTACAGGTATCGGAAAATGGCGCAAATTTTTATTTTTTAAGCAAAGTTTGGAATTTTTAAAACTATGAGTGTGTGTGTGTGTGTGTGCGCGCGCACTCTCTCACCATAATCCTTGGGGTGGGCCTGAGCTCAGGACTTAGGCTGCTTTCACACATCAGCTTTTTGCCGTCAGGGTCAATCCGGTGAATTTTGAAAGAAACAGATGCCACCGGATCAGTTTTTTCCCCATAGACTTGTATTAGTGACGGATTGCGCCGGATGGCCACACGTTTCATCCGTCGTATGCCAGATCCGGTGAAAATTGTTGATCCGGCGGCGGGAAAAAACGTACAAAGTTATGCTTTTTGTCTCCGGCGAAGAACCGGATAGCGCTGGTCGAAAATCCATTTTCCGGCGGTTGGAGAAAACAGACAAAGGAACATTTTTTCTGTTTGTCGAAAAAAAAAAAGACAGTGACGGATCCAGCGAAAACGGGTGAAACGTGAGGTAAAATGATGGATCTCTCTCTCCCCAGAATCCAAAATAGCCGGCAGATCCACAAACTCTGATCCAGCGAAAAAACGGATCCATCGCATCAGTTTTTCACAATTTCCGACAGATCCATTTTTTCCAAAATTCGCCGGATTGAGCCTGACGGCAAAAACCTGATGTGTGAAAGTAGCCTTACCGACCTGTCGCTCTGTCGTTGCAGAGATGAGCCCGCCTGGATGACGGCTGTTTGACCAAAGAATGAAGTGTCTTTAACCAGTTTGTGGTCCCACAGCTGACTCGTTGGAGGGTCTTCTGGGTGCGTCACGGATCTCAGATCCTGGAGTTTTCGGCTCCACGGATAACACTCAATGGAGACGTCACACATTCTCCTCCTTCCAGATCACACCAAGCTTTCTCAACATGGCCACTGTTGTGAATTCTGCTCTTGGGTTCCCTCCAGTGGTTGTAGGTGGGAATGCAGTTGTCTCTGAGTCGCAGTACTGGCCAGGTGTATCTGCTGATTACAATTCTGACTGGGATATTTAGGTGTGCAGGATTCATTAGCCCTTGCCAGTTGTCAATGTTCCTTGTGAGGTGTTGGATCACTTTCTGGCTTCTCCTGCTAGCTGCCAAATTCAGCAAGATAAGTGTTTGTTTTTTTGTGTCTGTGGTACACTGCTGTGTGCTTGTTTTTGTTTGTATTCCTGCTCTGATTGTAGGATTCGCTGGAGTTGCAGATATACGCTCCTACATCTTTAGTTAGATGTAGGAAGTTTTTGTATATTTTGCTGTGGATATTTTTGAAGGATTTAATACTGACCGCACAGAACTCTGTCCTATCCTGTCCTATTTAGCTAGAGTGGCCTCCTGTGCTAAATCCTGTTTTTCTGCCTGTATATGTTTTTTCCTCTCCGACTCACCGCCAATATTTGTGGGGGGCTGTCTATCCTTTGGGGATCTGCTCTGAGGCAAGATAGTATTCCTATTTCCATCTTTAGGGGTATTTAGTCCTCCGGCTGTGACGAGGTGTCTAGGATTGTTAGGTACACTCCACGGCTACTTCTAGTTGCGGTGTTAGGTTCAGGATTGCGGTCAGTATAGTGACCACCTTCTCCAGTGAAAGTTCTCATGCTGCTCCAAGGTCACCGGATCATAACAGGCCACCGAACCAACCCCTTCCTGTCAGGCACTTCTTCCCAATTGCTTGCACTGTCCCCCCAGCATGGGGCTGTTTGGTTCTGACCAAACTGCAGTTCAAACTATCAGAACAGAGTCCATGTAACATAACACCCGTCTCTGCCCACAGAATCGCTGTTTTTATTTCTCCTCACAGAACTGGTCGCAGCCTCAGAAATTAAATCCTGCACAAACTAGTTTAAAGGGAACCTTTCACCCCCAAATCGAAGATGAGCTAAGCCCACCAGCATCAGGGGCTTATCTACAGCATTCTGTAATGCTCTAGATAAGCCCCCAATATATCCTGAAAGATAAGAAAAACAGGTTAGATTATTCTCACCCAGGAGCGGTCCCGGTACGATGGGCGTCGCGGTCCGGTCCAGAACCTCCCATCTTCTTACAATGATGTCCTCTTCTTGTCTTCACCCTGCGGCTCCGGCGCAGGCGTACTTTGTCTGCCCTGTTGATGGCAGAGCAAAATACTGCAGTGCGCAGGCGCCAGGAAAGGTCAGAGAGGCCCGGTTGCCTGCACACTGCAGTACTTTGCTCTGCCCTCAACAGGGCAGACAAAGTACGCCTGCATCGGAGCCGCAGCGTGAAGACAAGAAGACGACTTCATCTGATGAAGATAGGAGACGCCGGACCAGACCGCGACGCCCATCGGACCAGACCGGGACCGCCCCTGGGTGAGTATAATCTAACCTTTTTTTCTCATCTTTCAGGATACATCGGGGGCTTATCTACAGCATTCCAGAATGCTGTAGATATGCCCCTGATGCTGGTGGGCTTAGGCTGGTTTCACATTTGCGTTTTTTTTTTGCGTTTTTGCGCAAAAAAAGCATGCGATTTTTTCCCCTAAACTTAACATTAAAAACACATGCGTTTTTTGCATGCGTTTTGACGCGTTTTTTCAACGCATGCATTTTTTCTCTGCTTGCGTTGTGTTGCAGAAATGCAACATGTAGTAATTTTAGCTGCGTTTTTTTGCCGCAAAAAAACGCATGACTTTTTTTGCGGCAAAAAAAACCTATTGATGTCTATGTAAACACATGCGTTTTTAAGCACATGCGTTTGCATGCGTTTTTATAGAAAAACACAAGAATACACACTGAAAAGCCACCCCCCAACTCTAACCCTAAGGGATCCTAACCCTAACCCTAAGGGTTAGGATCCCTAGGGTTAGGGTTAGGATCCCTAGGGTTAGGGTCCCTAGGGTTAGGGTCCCTAGGGTTAGGATCTTTAGGGTTAGGGTCCCTAGGGTTAGGATCTTTAGGGTTAGGGTCCCTAGGGTTAGGGTTAGGATCCCTAGGGTTAGGGTTAGGGTCCCTAGGGTTAGGGCTAGGATCCCTAGGGTTAGGGTCCCTAGGGTTAGGGTCCCTAGGGTTAGGGTTAGGATCTCTAGGGTTAGGGTTAGGGTCCCTAGGGTTAGGGTTAGGATCCCTAGGGTTAGGGTTAGGGTCCCTAGGGTTAGGGTTAGTGTTTGGGTTAGGGTCCCTAGGGTTAGGGTTAGAGTTTGGGTTAGGGTTAGAGTTTGTGTTTTAGGGTTAGGGTTAGAGTTTGTGTTTTTGGGTTAGGGTTAGAGTTTGTGTTAGGGTTAGAGTTTGGGTTAGGGTTAGAGTTTGTGTTTTAAGGTTAGGGTTAGAGTTTGTGTTTTAGGGTTAGGGTTAGGGTTAGAGTTTGTTTTAGGGTTAGAGTTTGTGTTTTAGGTTTAGGGTTAGGGTTAGAGTTTGTGTTTTAGGGTTAGGGTTAGAGTTTGTGTTTTAGGGTTAGGGTTTTTAGGGTTAGGGTTAGGATCCCTAAGGTTACTAGGGATCCTAACCCTAACCCTAGGTATTTCTGTTTATAGTGGGTTTTCTAGTTAATTTTGATGATTGGCAGCTGTCACACACTTCTCATCATCTCAAAAACGCAAACGCAGGAAAAAATGCATGTAAACGCGTCAAAATGCCGTGTTTGTGTTAAAACATGCAAAAACGCATGCGCCTAAAAAACGCAGCGTTTAAACGCGTTTTTTCACCAAATGCGTTTGCGTTTAAAACGCTGCGTTTTTAAATGCAAATGTGAAACCAGCCTTAGCTCACTTTCGATTTTGGGGGTGACAGGTTCCCTTTAAGCAGAGTCATCAAGCAGTTGCAGGGGAAACAGTGGCCTCCTGTGGCCGGTGATTACTACTGCAGGCAATAATACTGTCAATTCTACATTGCTAACAAAACAAAACAGCAGCTGCAAATTGCATACAAATGGTTAACGGTAGGTGATGGCCAGCGGCATATTCCCCATCACCTCACAAAGACCACAATAAGGGCACAGTCAGACGGCCGTATAACACAGACAACTATTGCATCGCTATCCTCAGACTGGCCGGCGGCTCTCCTGACCCAAGCGTTACTACTAGTGTTGAGCATTCCGATACCGCAAATATCGGGTATCGGCCGATACTTGCGGTATCGGAATTCCGATACCGAGATCCGATACTTTTGTGGTATCGGGTATCGGTATCGGATCCATAGGGATGTGTAAAATAAAGAATTAAAATAAAAAATATTGATATGCTCACCTCTCCGGCGGCCCCTGGATATCACGCTGGTAACCAGCCGACTTCTTTGTTTAAAATGAGCGCCTTTAGGACCTGCGAATGACGTCTCGGGTTCTGATTGGTCGCGTGCCGCTCATGTGACCGCCACTCATTCACTAAACTCCTAATTCTAGGAATTAAGGACCTGCGAATGACGTCGCGGCTTCTGATTGGTCGCGTGGCGGTCACATGGGCGGCACGCGACCAATTAGAACCCGCGACGTCATTCGCAGGTCCTAAAGGCGCTCATTTTAAACAAAGAAGCCGGCCGGTTACCAGCGTGAAGTCCAGGGGCCGCCGGAGAGGTGAGCATATCAATATTTTTTATTTTAATTCTTTATTTTACACCTTAATATGGATCCCAGGGCCTGAAGGAGAGTTTCCTCTCCTTCAGACCCTGGGAACCATCAGAATACCTTCCGATACTTGATGTCCCATTGACTTGTATTGGTATCGGATATCAGTATCGGCGATATCCGATATTTTTCGGGTATCGGCCGATACTATCCGATACCGATACTTTCAAGTATCGGACGGTATCGCTCAACACTAGTTACTACTGCATCAAAATACATGCTGTCACGTTTGGGTTAGGAGAGCCGCCCTTCAGTCCGAGCATTGTGATGCGATTGTCGCCCATGTCATACAACCATCTGACTGCACTCTAAGGCAGTAAGGGGTTGTTCAGAGAAAACAAGCCATCACTTATCGTGCTTTCTAAGATTTTTTTAAACCACCACCACGACAAGGTAGACTCTTTTGGCCGGGCCCTACTCTACTCTAACCTATTAAGGATTTCTTAAAATATCCAATACTCTTTCTTCTATATTTTTCTTTATTTTTTTAAGGGAATGTGTCACATACATTTTTAAAAATGACCAATATTATCACATACAAGGGACAAATGCCATCACACCATGACCATATCACCTTTTATCACCACATAGTGATAGAATAATACCAATAATTTGTACAAGGGACAAATACCACTACACCATGACCAAACCACATATCACCACCACATAGTGATAGAATAATATCACATACAAGGAACAAATGATGCCATACCATGACCAGATCACATATTACCACCACATAGTGACCAAGTAATACTGCATACAAAAAACAAATACTGCCTCACCATGACTAGACCATAGATTGCCACCACATAGTGACCGAATAATACCACATATAAGGAATACCCCATACATGGCCAGACCACATATTACCACCACATAGTGACCAAATACTACAATACTGATAATTAATGAATTAATACAATACTAAAAATATAATACTAATAATACCATAAGTGCCATTATACATAGGAGCTCTCTATATAGTATACAGTGTACAGTGTAAGCATGCAGGTAACACACTGACTCACCAGTGACTTTATACACATGACCTCTATAAATAGTGTATGGTATACAGGTAAGGTAATACAGCGATCACCAGTGACATTATATACAGGAGTTCTATATATAGTATATAGTGTACAGGTAATACAGTGACTCACCAGTGACATTATACACAGGAGCTCTATATATAGTGTATAGTGTACAGGTAATACAGAGATCACCAGTGATATTATACACAGGAGCTCTATATATAGTGTTAGTGTACAGGTAATACAGTGATTACCGGTGACATTATACACAGGAGCTCTGTATACAGTGTATAGTGTACAGGTAATACTGTGACTCACCAGTGACATTATACACAGGAGCTCTATATATAGTGTACAGGTAATACAGTGATCACTGGTGACACACACAGAAGCTTTATATTTAGTGTACAGGTAATACAAATATCACTGGTGACATTATACACAGGAATGCTGTATAAAACATTGCGTAGCACTCAGCGCAGTGTTATTCTGTGGGGCAGCTCACTTCTGCGATTATTTTTTCATGTCAATTCGGCATGAGAGAACAATCACAGCATGCTGTGATTGGCAGCGAGACCCTACTCAGTCGCACCCATATATATCATCGCATTGCAGTCCGATATACGCGCCGAATCAGGCTATGGAGATGATGGAGAAATTACTTTCTTCATCTCCTCTGCACTTGTTTTCCGATTCGCTCATGCGAGAGAACGGGAGCACAGAGAACTGACACTCAACTCATACTCGCAGCAGGACCATTACCATATCACATCCAATGCTCTCACATCAGATGCCATGCGCTGGTGTAATTCCAGCCTAACACACTGACTCACCAGTGACATCTCTAATTGAAGTCCTTCGTCTTCCCTTTTCTTCTTCATACAATGCCGACCACTATAATTTCTTCCAGCCAGGACTTGTCTCTGCAGAAAATAACACAAAATCATGAAGAGCACCACTGTCAGAGGACATTTCCCAATTTTTCCCCAACTTCTACACTACTCCAGGTGGAAAAAAAAAGTAACATAGTGCCGCCTTGCACAGGAACAGTCCACCTCCCCACACTAAAAACAAATTAAAAATTAAATGCATTAATCATATCCTTTCATTCGCCCCTACAATAATAATGTACCACTTCCTGGCCCCTTCCTGTAATAACGTCCCCCACCCTGGCACCATGTGTGGTCTCATTTCTGGCCCCATGTGTCGTCTCATTCTTTTCCCCATGTGTCCTCTCATTCCTGGTTGCATTTGTCCTCTCATTTCTGGCCCCATGTGTCCTCTCATTCCTTTCCCCATGTGTCCCCTCATTCCTGGCCCCATGTGTCCTCTCCTTGCTGGCCTCATGTGTCCTATCTGTAACACCCCTTTAGAGCTACCACGGTACACTGGGTGTTATGGGGGGTCTCACCTCTCCAGGGCGCAGTGCCTCCACCCGAATCTTGATTGGAGCTCTCTCTCTGGGACTGCAGAAGGACTATTATCTTCTGCCAGGGGCTGACTCGGGAAGCCCCTGCCACACTCAGTACACACTCACAGGGAACAGGAGTAAACAGTTTAACAGGTTTATTGCTATGCAGCATAAATTAGATGGATTTAAAAGAATAACATGCAATACAAGTAACTGTGCTCTGTAAAAGTCATATACACATCACACTCTAATTCTACTTCAACCCTGCAAGTATAACGTAGCAGGGTTTTTGTTTCTTCTGGTTTAACTCATTCCAAACATTGGGGCCCAGTTGCCATGGATGTTGGTGCGCAAATTAGAACAGTTGGTGCACTTAGATGAATATTAATGGCAATAGTCTGGGCTGTAGTGTACTCACTGTAATTAGCGCTGGTAGAACCACAAGTCTCAAAAGGGCACTCACTGCGCATCTCCAACGGTCGGATTGTTCTTTGGACCCCAGCTGGGGGCAGCCAGATTCAGTCCTTTATACAGTGGGATTGCCGGCAGAACTCTCCAAGTTCCTGATGTAACTTGCTTCAGAGGGTAAAAAAAGCCGCGCTCTCTCCAGCAGCGCGGATATATCCGAGGGGACAGCAACCCTGCAGCGTAGAGGGATGCCAATCCGCTGTGCTCAGTCTCTCACAGCAAGTTGCCATGCTCTCTGTTGTGAATTCTGTGGTCAAGCTCCCTCCTGTGGTCATGAGTGGTACTTCGGCTGGTTCTGTCTATGAGCTTCCTCTGGTGGATGTGAGTGGGGCTGCGGCTTCTGAGTTTCCTTCCTCAGGTGACGAGGTTAAGTCGTTAGGTGCTGCTCTATTTAACTCCACCTAGTTCTTTGTTCCTGGCCTCCAGTCAATGTTCCAGTATTGGTCTTGCTCTCTCCTGGATCGTTCTTGTGGCCTGTCTGCCCTGCATAAGCTAAGTTTTGCTTGTGTTACTTTTGTTTGCTATATTTTCTGTCCAGCTTGCTATATTGGTTTTTCTTGCTTGCTGGAAGCTCTGAGACGCAGAGGGAGCACCTCCGTACCGTTAGTCGGTGCGGAGGGTCTTTTTGCGCCCTCTGCGTGGTTGTTTGTAGGTTTTTGTGCTGACCGCAAAGCTATCTTTCCTATCCTCGGTCTATTCAGTAAGTCGGGCCTCACTTTGCTAAAATCTATTTCATCTCTGTGTTTGTATTTTCATCTTTACTCACAGTCATTATATGTGGGGGGCTACCTTTTCCTTTGGGGAATTTCTCTGAGGCAAGGTAGGCTTATTTTTCTATCTTCAGGGCTAGCTAGTTTCTCAGGCTGTGCCCGAGGCGCCTAGGTCTGGTCAGGAGCGCTCCACGGCTACCTCTAGTGTGGTATGTTATGGCTGGCAATCAGGCAACACAGCGTGCAGTAATCAGCGCACATACAGAGATCTGGCAATTACCAAAAACAATAGGACGAGCTCTGAGACGTGGAATCTCTGTAGACTGCAGTACCTGATCTATCCTCACACAACTATAAGCAGCAGTGGATTGCGCCTATCACTACCTATGCAACTCGGCACTGCCTGAGGAGCTGACTAGCCTGAAGATAGAAATACAAGCCTGACTTACCTCAGAGAAATACCCCAAAGGAATAGGCAGCCCCCCACATATAATGACTGTTAGCAAGATGAAAAGACAAACGTAGGAATGAAATAGATTCAGCAAAGTGAGGCCCGATATTCTAGACAGAGCGAGGATAGCAAAGAGAACTATGCAGTCTACAAAAAACCCTAAAACGAAAACCACGCAAAGGGGCAAAAAGACCCACCGTGCCGAACTAACAGCACGGCGGTGCACCCCTTTGCTTCTCAGAGCTTCCAGCAAAAGTTAATAGCAAGCTGGACAGAAAAAACAGAAAACAAACTAGAAGCACTTATCTAGCAGAGCAGCAGGCCCAAGGAAAGATGCAGTAGCTCAGATCCAACACTGGAACATTGACAAGGAGCAAGGAAGACAGACTCAGGTGGAGCTAAATAGCAAGGCAGCCAACGAGCTCACCAAAACACCTGAGGGAGGAAGCCCAGAGACTGCAATACCACTTGTGACCACAGAAGTGAACTCAGCCACAGAATTCACAACAGTACCCCCCCCTTGAGGAGGGTCACCGAACCCTCACCAGAACCCCCAGGCCGACCAGGATGAGCCACATGAAAGGCACGAACAAGATCTGGGGCATGGACATCAGAGGCAAAAACCCAGGAATTATCTTCCTGAGCATAACCCTTCCATTTGACCAGATACTGGAGTTTCCGTCTAGAGACACGAGAATCCAAAATCTTCTCCACAATATACTCCAATTCCCCCTCCACCAAAACAGGGGCAGAAGGCTCCACAGATGGAACCATAGGTGCCACGTATCTCCTCAACAACGACCTATGGAATACATTATGTATGGAAAAGGAGTCTGGGAGGGTCAGACGAAAAGACACCGGATTGAGAATCTCAGAAATCCTATACGGACCAATAAAACGAGGTTTAAATTTAGGAGAGGAAACCTTCATAGGAATATGACGAGAAGATAACCAAACCAGATCCCCAACACGAAGTCGGGGTCCCACACGGCGTCTGCGATTAGCGAAAAGCTGAGCCTTCTCCTGGGACAAGGTCAAATTGTCCACTACCTGAGTCCAGATCTGCTGCAACCTGTCCACCACAGAATCCACACCAGGACAGTCCGAAGACTCAACCTGTCCTGAAGAGAAACGAGGATGGAACCCAGAATTGCAGAAAAATGGAGAGACCAAGGTAGCCGAGCTGGCCCGATTATTAAGGGCGAACTCAGCCAACGGCAAAAATGACACCCAATCATCCTGGTCAGCGGAAACAAAACATCTCAGATATGTTTCCAAGGTCTGATTGGTTCATTCGGTCTGGCCATTAGTCTGAGGATGGAAGGCCGAGGAGAAAGATAGGTCAATGCCCATCCTACCACAAAAGGCTCGCCAGAACCTCGAGACAAACTGGGAACCTCTGTCAGAAACAATATTCTCAGGAATGCCATGTAAACGAACCACATGCTGGAAGAACAAAGGCACCAAATCAGAGGAGGAAGGCAATTTAACCAAGGGCACCAGATGGACCATTTTAGAAAAGCGATCACAGACAACCCAAATGACCGACATTTTTTGAGAAACGGGAAGGTCAGAAATGAAATCCATCGAAATATGTGTCCAAGGCCTCTTCGGGACCGGCAAGGGCAAAAGCAACCCACTGGCACGTGAACAGCAGGGCTTAGCCCTAGCACAAATTCCACAGGACTGCACAAAAGCACGCACATCCCGTGACAGAGATGGCCACCAGAAGGATCTAGCAACCAACTCCCTGGTACCAAAGATTCCTGGATGACCGGCCAGCACCGAACAATGAAGTTCAGAGATAACTTTACTAGTCCACCTATCAGGGACGAACAGTTTCTCGGCCGGACAACGATCAGGTTTATTAGCCTGAAATTTCTGCAACACTCTCTGCAAATCAGGGGAGATGGCAGACACAATGACTCCTTCCTTGAGGATACTCGCCGGCTCAGATAACCCCGGAGAGTCGGGCACAAAACTCCTAGACAGAGCATCCGCCTTCACATTTTTAGAGCCCGGAAGGTATGAAATCACAAAATCAAAACGAGCAAAAAATAACGACCAACGGGCCTGTCTAGGATTCAAGCGCTTGGCAGACTCAAGATAAGTAAGGTTCTTATGATCAGTCAATACCACCACGCGATGCTTAGCACCCTCAAGCCAATGACGCCACTCCTCGAATGCCCACTTCATGGCCAGCAACTCTCGGTTGCCCACATCATAATTACGCTCAGCAGCAGAAAATTTCCTGGAAAAGAAAGCACATGGTTTGAACACTGAGCAACCAGAACCTCTCTGTGACAAAACCGCCCCTGCACCAATCTCAGAAGCATCAACCTCGACCTGGAACGGAAGAGAAACATCAGGTTGACACAACACAGGGGCACAGCAAAAACGACGCTTCAACTCCTGAAAAGCTTCCACGGCAGCAGAAGACCAATTAACCAAATCAGCACCCTTCTTGGTCAAATCGGTCAATGGTCTGGCAATGCTAGAAAAATTACAGATGAAGCGACGATAAAAATTAGCAAAGCCCAGGAATTTCTGCAGACTTTTTAGAGATGTCGGCTGAGTCCAATCCTGGATGGCCTGAACCTTAACCGGATCCATCTCGATAGTAGAAGGGGAAAAGATGAACCCCAAAAATGAAACTTTCTGCACACCGAAGAGACACTTTGATCCCTTCACGAACAAGGAATTAGCACGCAGTACCTGGAAAACCATTCTGACTTGCTTCACATGAGACTCCCAATCATCTGAGAAGATCAAAATGTCATCCAAGTAAACAATCAAGAATTTATCCAGATACTCACGGAAAATGTCATGCATAAAAGACTGAAAAACAGATGGAGCATTGGCAAGTCCGAACGGCATCACCAGATACTCAAAATGACCCTCGGGCGTATTAAATGCCGTTTTCCATTCATCTCCCTGCCTGATTCTCACCAGATTATACGCACCACGAAGATCAATCTTAGTAAACCAACTAGCCCCCTTAATCCGAGCAAACAAGTCAGAAATCAATGGCAAGGGATACTGAAACTTAACAGTGATCTTATTAAGAAGGCGGTAATCAATACACGGTCTTAGCGAACCATCCTTCTTGGCTACAAAAAAGAACCCTGCTCCCAATGGTGACGACGATGGGCGAATATGTCCCTTCTCCAGGGACTCCTTCACATAACTGCGCATAGCGGTGTGTTCAGGTACGGACAAATTAAATAAACGACCCTTATGGAATTTACTACCAGGAATCAAATCGATAGCACAATCACAATTCCTATGCGGAGGTAGGGCATCAGACTTGGACTCTCCAAATACATCCTGAAAGTCCGACAAGAACTCTGGGATGTCAGAAGGAATGGATGACGAAATAGACAAAAATGGAACATCACCATGTACTCCCTGACAACCCCAGCTGGTTACCGACATAGAGTTCCAATCCAATACTGGATTATGGGTTTGTAGCCATGGCAACCCCAACACGACCACATCATGCAAATTATGCAGTACCAGAAAGCGAATAACTTCCTGATGTGCAGGAGCCATGCACATGGTCAGCTGGGCCCAGTACTGAGGCTTATTCTTGGCCAAAGGTGTAGCATCAATTCCTCTCAACGGAATAGGACACCGCAAAGGCTCCAAGAAAAATCCACAACGTTTAGCATAATCCAAATCCATCAGATTCAGGGCAGCGCCTGAATCCACAAACGCCATGACAGAATACGATGACAAAGAGCACATTAAGGTAATGGACAAAAGGAATTTGGACTGTACAGTACCAATAACGGCAGAGCTATCGAACCGCCTAGTGCGTTTAGGACAATTAGAAATAGCATGAGTAGAATCACCACAATAGAAACACAGTCTGTTCAGACGTCTGTGTTCTTGCCGTTCTACTTTAGTCATAGTCCTGTCGCACTGCATAGGCTCAGGTTTACTCTCAGACAATACCGCCAGATGATGCACAGATTTACGCTCGCGCAAGCGACGACCGATCTGAATGGCCAAAGACATAGACTCATTCAAACCAGCAGGCATAGGAAATCCCACCATTACATCCTTAAGAGCTTCAGAGAGACCCTTTCTGAACAAAGCCGCTAGTGCAGATTCATTCCACAGAGTGAGTACTGACCACTTCCTAAATTTCTGACAATATACTTCTACATCATCCTGACCCTGGCATAAAGCCAGCAGATTTTTCTCAGCCTGATCCACTGAATTAGGCTCATCGTAAAGCAATCCCAGCGCCTGGAAAAATGCATCAACATTACTCAATGCAGAATCTCCTGGTGCAAGAGAAAACGCCCAGTCCTGTGGGTCGCCGCGCAAAAAAGAAATAATAATCAAAACCTGTTGAATAGGATTACCAGAAGAATGAGGTTTCAAGGCCAAAAATAGCTTACAATTATTTCTGAAGCTCAGGAACTTAGTTCTGTCACCAAAAAACAAATCAGGAATCGGAATTCTTGGTTCTAGTATCGATTTCTGATCAATAGTATCTTGAATCTTTTGTACATTTACAACGAGATTATCCATTGAGGAGCACAGAGCCTGAATATCCATGTCCACAGCTGTGTCCTGAAGCACTCTAATGTCTAGGGGGAAAAAAAGACTGAAGACAGAGCTAAGAAAAAAAAATGATGTCAGGATTTCTTTTTTCCCTCTATTGGGAATCATTGGTTTGGCTCCTTGTACTGTTATGGCTGGCAATCAGGCAACACAGCGTGCAGTAATCAGCGCACATACAGAGATCTGGCAATTACCAAAAACAATAGGACGAGCTCTGAGACGTGGAATCTCTGTAGACTGCAGTACCTGATCTATCCTCACACAACTATAAGCAGCAGTGGATTGCGCCTATCACTACCTATGCAACTCGGCACTGCCTGAGGAGCTGACTAGCCTGAAGATAGAAATACAAGCCTGACTTACCTCAGAGAAATACCCCAAAGGAATAGGCAGCCCCCCACATATAATGACTGTTAGCAAGATGAAAAGACAAACGTAGGAATGAAATAGATTCAGCAAAGTGAGGCCCGATATTCTAGACAGAGCGAGGATAGCAAAGAGAACTATGCAGTCTACAAAAAACCCTAAAACGAAAACCACGCAAAGGCGCAAAAAGACCCACCGTGCCGAACTAACAGCACGGCGGTGCACCCCTTTGCTTCTCAGAGCTTCCAGCAAAAGTTAATAGCAAGCTGGACAGAAAAAACAGAAAACAAACTAGAAGCACTTATCTAGCAGAGCAGCAGGCCCAAGGAAAGATGCAGTAGCTCAGATCCAACACTGGAACATTGACAAGGAGCAAGGAAGACAGACTCAGGTGGAGCTAAATAGCAAGGCAGCCAACGAGCTCACCAAAACACCTGAGGGAGGAAGCCCAGAGACTGCAATACCACTTGTGACCACAGAAGTGAACTCAGCCACAGAATTCACAACAGTGGTATGATAGGATTAGGGATTGCGGTCAGCAGAGTTCCCACGTCTCAGAGCTTGTCCTATGTTATTAGTAACTATCAGGTCACTTTGTGTGCTCTTAACCACTAGGTCCATTGTGGTTCTGAATCACCTGTTCATAACAGCTCTCCTCTGTCTCTGAACACTTGCTTTCACTTTCTGCCCAGCTCCTCCTAATCCAATCCAGGCTGTGTCATCTGACTGAAACAAGGGTCCTTGGGAATGGTAGTCCACTGCATCTCAGGGGAAAATCTGCTAATGTCTGTAGGTCCCTGTTTAACAGCAGCTGCAAAACTCTTCTTCGTGTCTGTAAGTCCCAGTATACCAGTAGCTACCCTGACAGTTCCCAGTGCAGGTGCTACATATAATTTCTGGCCCTATGTGTCCTCTCATTCCTGGTTCCATTTGTCCTCTCATTCCTGGCCCCATGTGTCCTCTCATTCCTATCTGGCCACGTGTTCTCTCATTCCTGGCTGGCCCCATGTGTCCTCTCATTCCTGGCTGGCCCCATGTGTCCTCTCATTCCTGGCTGGCCCCATGTGTCCTCTCATTCCTGGCTGGCCCCATGTGTCCTCTCATTCCTGGCTCCATGTGTCCTCTCATTCCTATCTGGCCACGTGTTCTCTCATTCCTGGCTGGCCCCATGTGTCCTCTCATTCCTGGCTGGCCCCATGTGTCCTCTCATTCCTGGCTGGCCCCATGTGTCCTCTCATTCCTGGCTGGCCCCATGTGTCCTCTTATTCCTAGCTGGCCCCATGTGTCCTCTCATTCCGGGCTGGCCGCATGTGTTCTCTCATTCCTAGCTGGCCCCATGTGTCCTCTCATTCCGGGCCCAACGTGTCCTTTCATTCCTGGCCCAATGTGTCCTCTTATTCCGAGCTGGTTCCATGTATCTTCTCATTCCTAGCTGGCCCCATGTGTCCTCTCATTCCTGGCTGGCTCCATATGGCTTCTCTTTCCTAGCTGGCTCCATGTGTCCTCTCATTCCTGGCTGGCCCCATGGGTCCTCTCATTCCTGGCTGGCCACATGTGTTCTCTCATTCTTGGCTGGCCCCATGTGTCCTCTCATTCCTGGCTGGTCCCATGTGTCCTCTCATTCCTGGCTCCATGTGTCCTCTCATTCCTGGCTGGCCCCATGTGTCCTCTCATTCCTGGCTGGCCCCATGTGTCCTCTCATTCCTGGCTCCATGGGTCCTCTCATTCCTGGCTGGCCACATGTGTTCTCTCATTCCTGGCTGGCCCCATGTGTCCTCTCATTCCTGGCTGGCCCCATGTGTCCTCTTATTCCTAGCTGGCCCCATGTGTCCTCTCATTCCTGGCCACATGTGTTCTCTCATTCCTGGCTGGCCCCATGTGTCCTCTCATTCCTAGCTGGCCCCATGTGTCCTCTCATTCCTAGCTGGCTCCATATGGCTTCTCTTTCCTAGCTGGCTCCATGTGTCCTCTCATTCCTGGCTGGCCACATGTGTTCTCTCATTCCTGGCTGGCCACATGTGTTCTCTCATTCCTGGCTGGCCCCATGTGTCCTCTCACTCCGGGCCCAACGTGTCCTTTCATTCCTGGCCCAATGTGTCCTCTTATTCTGAGCTGGTTCCATGTATCTTCTCATTCCTAGCTGTCTCCATGTGTCTTCTTATTCCTAGCTGGCTCCATGTGTCCTCTCATTCCTGGCTGGCCCCATGGGTCCTCTCATTCCGGGCCCAACGTGTCCTTTCATTCCTGGCCCCATGTGTCCTCTTATTCCTAGCTGGCCCCATGTGTCCTCTCATGCCTGGCCCCATGTTTCAGCTTTCAGTACAAAAAAAAAAGTTTCTTCTTACCTGGCTATGGTCCAGTGGCGTCCTCTTCCTCATCCATTTCAGGTGAATGGCAATGACATCATACGCCAGCGACATGCATGCCGTCAGCTACCGGCCTTTCATTGTCTTTCAGCTGTTAACTATTAGGCTGGGTTCACATTGCGTTAATAGCAGCCCGTTAAACACATATGTTAACGGGCTGCTGTTAACGCAAGTTCCGTTATGGCAGCACGCTAGCGCAGAGCATCTGGTAGCTCTATCTACGCTAGCGGTGACGGACCCGGAAACGCTGTAGCCCGCATCTCGGGGGCCGTCACTCAATGACGGTACATCCCTAGCGCACGCCTATTGTGGGCGTGCGCTAGCGATGCGTCCGACATTGCATTCAATTGCGGCGTTACCGGACTACGTTATGCCGCGGCAGGGTGGATTTGATTTAAATCTAACTGATTTAAATCACGATTTAAATCACGATTTAAATCACTAGTCAGTAAGGCTTGATTTAAATCAGTGATTTAAATCAAAGTTTCTACCTAACTGAATTTGACTCCGCAGAGGTCCCAGCCTCTTCTTCACGGCAAAAATGGTACAACATGAACAGAGTTGAGAAAAAGACCACTGTTCGGAGCATCATCCGGAAGTGGAAGGCTTATGGAACTACTGTTAGCCTTCCACGGCCTGGACAGCCTTTGAAAGTTTCCTCCCGTGCCGAGGCCAGGCTTGTCCGAAGAGTCAAGGCTAACCCAAGGACAACAAAGATGGAGCTCCGGGAAGATCTCATGGTAGTGGGGACATTGGTTTCAGTCAATACCATAAGTAACGTACTCCACCGCAATGGTCTCCGTTCCAGACGAGCCCGTAAGGTACCTTTACTTTCAAAGCGTCATGTCAAGGCTCGTCTACAGTTTGCTCATGATCACTTGGAGGACTCTGAGACTGACTGGTTCAAGGTTCTCTGGTCTGATGAGACAAAGATCGAGATCTTTGGTGCCAACCACACACGTGACGTTTGGAGACTGGATGGCACTGCATACGACCCCAAGAATACCATCCCTACAGTCAAGCATGGTGGTGGCAGCATCATGCTGTGGGGCTGTTTCTCAGCCAAGGGGCCTGGCCATCTGGTCCGCATCCATGGGAAGATGGATAGCACGGCCTACCTGGAGATTTTGGCCAAGAACCTCCGCTCCTCCATCAAGGATCTTAAGATGGGTCGTCATTTCATCTTCCAACAAGACAACGACCCAAAGCACACAGCCAAGAAAACCAAGGCCTGGTTCAAGAGGCAAAAAATCAAGGTGTTGCAGTGGCCTAGTCAGTCTCCTGACCTTAACCCAATTGAAAACTTGTGGAAGGAGCTCAAGATTAAAGTCCACATGAGACACCCAAAGAACCTAGATAACTTGGAGAAGATCTGCATGGAGGAGTGGGCCAAGATAACTCCAGAGACCTGTGCCGGCCTGATCAGGTCTTATAAAAGACGATTATTAGCTGTAATTGCAAACAAAGGTTATTCCACAAAAAATTAAACCTAGGGGTTGAATAATAATTAACCCACACTTTTATGTTTAAAATTTATAAAAATTTAACTGAGCAACAAAACTTTTTGGTTTGTAAGATTTATGAATCTGTCAATAAATCCTGCTCTTGTTTGAAGTTTGAAGGCTCTAACTTATTTGCATCTTATTAAACCTGCTAAATCTGCAGGGGGTTGAATACTACTTGTAGGCACTGTACAGCCTATATTCTACTGAGTTAAACAACTCAGCTTTATCTCATGATGGAAGAACCTTTGGATGGTAAAATATTTTCCTCAAAAAGCAGTTTATTGAAAAAAATCCGATTTACATAAAAAAAAAATCCGATTTAAATCAAAAAAATCCGATTTAAATAAAAAAAATCCGATTTTTTTGATTTTTAAAAAAAAAAACATTGATTTTTATCCACCCTGTGCCGCGGTGTAACGAAGTCCGTCTAACGGACTGGGGGGACGTAATGTGAACCCAGCCTTACCGTGAAGGCAGCCACCAGCAATAGATGTCAGCTGATCGTGCATCTGAGGACACAGGTTCAGTTACTGAACCAGCTGATTCCTGCCCCTAGGTGCCGGTGAGCAGAGGCAAAAAAATTTAAAAGGGAAAAAAAGTTCCCTGTTCTGCTGATCGGCGCAGCTCCTGGCATTCGGATCAACACTGATTAACAAGTTATCACGTGTCCTCTGAACAACCCCTCTAATGGGAGATCAGTAAGATAACACCAGAACTTCTGCACTTTGGTCACCTTGGCTCCCCCCAAAATGGGAGAAATTTAATTTAATGGGAGTGATTAAAAAGTTGCACATACCCCTGTGGTGACACATGTGAAACTACAGCTCGTCCGAACAGAGTTTCATCCACCTAAAAATACTATAGCGACACAAAACAATTTTTTTTTACAAAGTTCTGACATTTATTTTTATATCATCGGTCACTTTTACTGCACAACGAAAGTGGTAAAAACGAAGCCCAATGGCAGAGTTGGGTTTGCTTCACTACTTCTTCCCACTCTCACTTTTTCCTTATTCCCCAGTACATTGTATAGTACAACGGTGTCATCGCTCGTCCTGCGGAAAACAAGCTCAGTGCCACCGGAAAAATAGGAAGGTTACAGAGGAAGGGGAAAGAAAAACCGCTGGCCCAAAAAAACCGCTGGTCAGAGGAGGGTAATGGTAGCAAAACCATCAAACCCTACACGAATATGGTATCGTCATTACCGTACGGACCCGTTAATAAAAATAACGTCATTTTCACCGCACTGACGGAAAACAATGAACAGTGGAAGAATTGCTGTCTTTTGTTGCTGATTATTATTATTCCCCATCTCCATTGGCTAGAGCCAGCATGGGCTGACCCTGCTCAGTATGGGCACACTTTCTGGGTCCAGTCACTCTGATAACACCACTGGATTCATTTCAATAAACGCCTCTGTCCAATCCTTCCCTATAAAACACTTGAGGAAACCTCACTATCATTTTAAGGAGACGCGCCCTCCTATCTGCAGTCCCGGCCGGGTTCCCTTGCCCACATCCAAAATGGCCGCCGTAACGCAGCCTCCACCTAACAGCAACGCTGTAGAGACGTTTGTGTACGTTTCCATGGTGACGGCCGATACGCGCTCTCCCAGCTGACAGCTGTGCTCCTGTGACTGCGGCTTGGAATGGCCGGTGAGTGCGTGGAGCGGCCGCACACGTCCTGTACGTGACTGACACTGTGCTTATAACTTACTGGGGCAATATTATAAAAAGTAGGGGAACGTTGGAGATGGCAACCAATCAGGTTGGAGCTCTCATTTATCATTGAACCTTTAACAAATGTAAGCAGCAATCTGATTGGTAGCCTTGAGTTATTCCTCCACCTTGTATCACTTTGCCTGCATTTCTTAGTCCATTTTATAGACAGGAAGCATTGCATCATGTAACCTTCATAATATGTCAGTAATGTCCTAAAAGTAATATGGCTTCCTGATAGAAGAGGGCAGAAACATAAAAAGGGTACATGGGGCATATAAGGGGCACACTTATGGCGGGGGCACTAAATCACCCTATACAGGTCATTTTTGTCTGTATGCCACTGCTCCATGGCAGCATAGTGCAAGTGAAAGGTAGCATTGTGACCCGCAGGCACCGCAGCAAGCAAGTTACAAAAATCCAACTGGTTCTGACTTTTTGTAACTTGCTTGTCATGCTTCACAGTACCTTGTATCACTTTGCATGCATTTCTTAGTGCATTTTATAGACAGGAAGCATTGCATTATGTAGCCTTCAGAATATGTCAGTCATGTCCTGAAAGTTATGTGGATTCCTGATAGAAGAGAGGGCAGAAACATAAAAAGGGGTACATGGGGCATACTTATAGTGAGGGCACTAAATCACCCTATACAGGTCATTTTTGGCTGTCTGCCACTGCTCTATGGCAGCAAGTGAAAGGTAGCATTGCATCCCGCAGGCACCGCAGCAAGCAAGTTACAAAAATCCAACTGGTTCTAACTTTTTCTGACTTGCTTGTCACGCTTCACAGTAGCTTGTGGGCGGCAGTGCAACCCCATTAACTTGTACTATGTTGCCACGTTGCAGCAACATATAGGCATTTTTGGTCGCTTGACCAGTGCTATGGCCTTAGGCTACTTTCACACTAGCGTTTTCTGCAATCCGTCACAATGCGTCGTTTTGCAGAAAAAACGCATCCTGCAAAAGTGCTTGCAGGATGCGTTTTTTCCCCATAGACTTGCATTGACGACGCATTTGCGACGGATTGCCACACGTCGCATCCGTCGAGCGACGGATGCGTCGTGCTTTTGGGGACCGTCGGGAGAAAAAAACGCTACATGTAACGTTTTTTTCTCCTGAGGGACCGCTTTTCCGACCGCGCATGCGCAGCCGGAACTCCGCCCCCACCTCCCCGCACCTTACAATGGGGCAGCGGATGCGCCGGAAAAATGCATCCGCTGCACCCATTGTGCAATGCAGCAAACACTAGCGTCGGAATCTCTCCCCGACGCATTGCGACGGGGAGATTCCGACGCTAGTGTGAAAGGAGCCTAAGTCTCCGTGTAGCCCCCGCATTATGGAGGTGGCATATACGTATGCAGCTGGTACTCAGTGTTAGGGCTCATGCAGACGGCCGTATAACTAGACGAGTGCTCCCCGTCATTTTGACTGATAGCACTTGTCCCCATGTTATTCTATGGCGCTGCGTAAGTGTACAATCTGTTTTTTTACAGCAGCAGCTTTAATCAGTTACCGGACCATTTACCGTTTACTGTGTTACAGAATTACAATGTATCTGTAAAAATCGAATTCTACACTGTGGCTACGTACGACATCCGTTTTTTTTCTCGCATCCATATTCTTGAATGGGCGAGTCTCCAATCTCTGCAGGAAAATCATACATGCTGAGATTTTTTTTACACACTCAGATCCGGTCAGTGAAATAAAATCGTTCACCTGCACGGCCCCATTGAATAACATTATTTACATGGCGGTTATTTCCACTGTATATACTGCTCCCAGATTATTTCCACTGTATATACTGCTCCCAGATTATTTCCACTGTATATACCGCTCCCAGATTGTTACTGTATATACCGCTCCCAGATTATTTCCACTGTATATACCGCTCCCAGATTATTTCCACTGTATATACCGCTCCCAGATTATTTCCACTGTATATACTGCTCCCAGATTATTTCCACTGTATATACTGCTCCCAGATTGTTACTGTATATACCGCTCCCAGATTATTTCCACTGTATATACTGCTCCCAGATTATTTCCACTGTATATACCGCTCCCAGATTGTTACTGTATATACCGCTCCCAGATTATTTCCACTGTATATTCCGCTCCCAGATTATTTCCACTGTATATACCGCTCCCAGATTATTTCCACTGTATATACCGCTCCCAGATTATTTCCACTGTATATACCGCTCCCAGATTATTTCCACTGTATATACTGCTCCCAGATTATTTCCAGTGTATATACTGCTCCCAGATTATTTCCAGTGTATATACTGCTCCCAGATTATTTCCACTGTATATACTGCTCCCAGATTATTTCCACTGTATATACTGCTCCCAGATTATTTCCACTGTATATACTGCTCCCAGATTATTTCCACTGTATATACTGCTCCCAGATTATTTCCACTGTATATACCGCTCCCAGATTATTTCCACTGTATATAGTGCTCCCAGATTATTTCCACTGTATATACTGCTCCCAGATTATTTCCAGTGTATATACTGCTCCCAGATTATTTCCACTGTATATACTGCTCCCAGATTATTTCCACTGTATATACTGCTCCCAGATTATTTCCACTGTATATACTGCTCCCAGATTATTTCCACTGTATATACTGCTCCCAGATTATTTCCACTGTATATACTGCTCCCAGATTATTTCCACTGTATATACTGCTCCCAGATTATTTCCACTGTATATACTGCTCCCAGATTATTTCCACTGTATATACTGCTCCCAGACTGCTGCACCCCAGGCCATGGCCTAGGTTGGAAATCTGACCCTGTGGTCCATTTATTCTCTATGGGGCTGCTGTAAAAAGCCGAGTGCTGCTCTCAGCAGCCCCCTAGGGAATGAATGGCGCGGGGTCCTGCGGCTGCAGGTTCGCTCACACTGGTGAATCAGGACGATTATGCTAATGAGTCAGAGTTTGATCCCATTCTCTCGCATGGCAGAATCGCAGCACAGGTACAGAGAAGGTGGAAAACTTACGGTAATTTCTCCATCTTCTGTATCTGGCAGCCCGATAGAAAATGGAAAGAGCTGCACTCGGGCGATTGACCTGCCGTGTCGTTTCATAACGGGGGTAAAAGCTCCCCTTGAAGGATAAAAATTCACAGATCTGCTGATGTGTATGGATCCCAGCGGTTGGACACCCACCGATCAGTAAGGCTCCTTTCACACTAGCGTCGATTGCGACGTGTGGCAATGCGTCGCTAATGTTAGTCTATGGGGAAAAAACGCATTGTGCAGACAACTTTGCAGGATGCGTTTTTTCTCCAAAACGACGCATTGCGGCGTGCGGCGTACGACGCTAGTGTGAAAGTAGCCTAAGTTACCACCTATTTTGCAGGCAGGTGATAACTCCTTTAAGGGATTATAGGAGCATTCTGGTGAATCAAAGTAAAAAAAAAAGACAATGGAAGAAATAATATCTTCCCTGATCCTCAGCAGCTACTTTTCTAGCACTTGGGTGGATTAGCACTTTGGACAGTGAATGGCTAAGTGGGCAGCAAAAAGAAGCACAGACCATCAGGGAATGGATGAGCACCAGAATGGGAAGGGGAGGAATGGAAGGTGGGGTATTATTTCTTTTACATTCTTTTTAAGCCGTCTGAGGATCATTTTTATCCCCCAGTCTATCCCTTCACGCTATCCCCCACTCTGTCATACCCACTCTCTTGTGCTATGTACAGGTACCAATACAGTATGGATAGCAAAAACAATATTACAATGTGCGAAATTTATCAGAGTTGTTCATGATGTTTGATAAATTCGATGCATCTCTAAGTGTCTGGTCCTTAGTTTACATCATCTATTAACCGGCTTACTTTGTGCCAAACTTTTAGCACCTTTTTTGGCACACGGTGTTGCATTTAGGCCACGCCCCATTTCCAGCAAACTCACGCTCACTTGCTGGACAGGATGCAAAAAGTGTCTAGAATACATAATAAATGTGGTGCAATTTGTAAAAAAGTTTTTTGGTACAAAGTTTAGCATAATAAATCTCTCACATTGTGTTTAGAAAATGATTGCTTAAAAATTTAATTTAATTTATGGAAGAAATCGGCAAAATCTAAGTGCAAATTTACACCAGTCATAATGTGATTGTCATGCCTCGGTTTCAGGACCTCTTGCTGCGTTGTCAGTTTCCCATTCTGCTAAGCCACTGCCTGTTTGGTCTCTGTCCAACTGCTGATGGTTCTTTTGTCTTTTCTTTCCTTTCTTTGATTTGCTTCTATTCAGATGTCTCTCTATTCCCAATTTCGTTCTGTCCTATCACTTCTTGGGAAGGCTATATACTCACCTTGCACCTGCATCTTTGCTGGCTATATTTCAAGACGGATGGATAATTGAGCGCCTCAGCTAGGGATTATTTTACCTGGTTAATCTCTGTTGCTTTTCCTACTGTCTGTTTGTGTGTTTTCCTCCCCAGGAGCCTATCCTTTCTGTATGTTTGGGGGCTGGGGTTCTTCTTATTTTCTTCCATTTTTCCAGTGTGTCTGTGTGAATACGTTCATAGGCGCCATTGTGTATACTTGGGGTGCCAACCTCTGCGGTCAGGGACAAATCAGGGTCAGAGTAAGGGCTTTCCTAGTTTGAACAAGGACCTTTTGGATTCCAGTGTTTGTCTTTCTTGGTTTGTATGTTACCCATGTGAGTGTAATTATACAGTCATAACAATAATGTCATCATTTCAGATATTTCTTTTTTACTTTTATATTCAGAAACAATGAGGAAATCCCATACTATTATGGATCTGAAATCTGCTATGGAATCCAGGTTAGTTATGTGTGAAATTAGTGAAGAAAAGTGGAAGGTAGGATTCTTTTTGTGAATTTTATGTTTGCTTCAGTTTTACTTGTTAATTGACTTCTAATGGGGGAGATTTATCAAAATTAGTGCAACTGAGAAGTGTAGCAATTGTCCATAGATTTTAGGCCTTTGTAAAATGAAAGGGTTAGGCCTCAATCACATGTCTGGTTTTTCCACATACGAGAAAACAGACAGAGTATGGACAGAGTGTGTGTGGACAGAGTGTGTGAGGACAGAGTGTGGTCAGAGTGTGGTCAGAGTGTGTGTGGACAGTGTGGTCAGAGTGTGGTCAGAGTGTGTGTGGACAGAGCGTGTGTGGTCAGAGTGTGGTCAGAGTGTGGACAGAATGTGGTCAGAGTGTGGACAGAGTGTGGTCTTTCTCAACCTTCTCCATTATAAGGCCAGGGTGACACAGCCGTTGATTCTCTTGTTCTAGAGAATCGGGCTGATTATGACACTCAGATCAGAGTTTGATCCAAGTGTGATCTGATTCTCTCACATGAGAGAATCGTAGCACAAGTGCCGGGAAGATGGAGAAATTAATGTCTCCTTTCTCTGCACGTACATGTAGACTTGTATGAGTGTGCAACATCCGATTATCAGATGCACCCACAGCACCCAACACATGCTGCGATTGTTTTTTCATGTTGAATCGGCATGAGAAAATAATCGGAGATCTGCACTGCCCCATAGTATAACATTGGGTTGAGTACTATCTGATATTTATCGGATTGCGCTTGTCCAAATTATTTGCCCGTGTGAGCACGCCCTCAGACTGTGAACATCAGACCGCACTAGGATCAAAGTCAGACATGTCTTCACGATTTTCTGCTGACCTCTCAATCCACATAAAATCACATGCATGTGAATGGCCCCATAAGCTATCATAGGTACAAGTGCTGTTTTTGGAACACAACGATAGTACTTTTACCCGAAAATCGGTTATGTGAATAAGGACTAAATGCTTTTACAGGCTCCCTTATTCCCTGCAGGTGGACGGGGAATCTCTCAGGGAGTGTAGCCAACCTGTACAATCCCTATCATCATATTTCTGATTATTTAATTTTCTTTTTTTAAATAGAAAAATGGAAACGTGTTTATTAATTGAGGCAGAATATATCAAGAATCTTCAGAAACAAGTGTACCTTCTGGAACTGGAGACGTCCTTCTTATATCCTTTCCACCAGCCTAATTCCACATGTATATGTTTATATATATATTTATTTTTTACATTTTACAAATTACAAAAAAGAAACTGGGCCCATGTAAAAGTTTGGGCATCCTACATGGTTAGTATCCAGTAGCACCCTTTTTTGAAAGTATCACAGCTTGTAAACGCTTTTTGTAGCCAGACAAGAGTCTTTCAATTCTTGTTTGAGGGATTTTCATCCATTCTTCCTTAGAAAATTCTTCCAGTTCTGTGAGATTCTTGGGTCATTTGCATGCACTGCTATTCTGAGGTGTAGGGACAAATTTTCAATGATGTTCAGATCAGGCGACTGTGAGGGCCAATGTAAAACCTTCAGCTTGCGCCTTTTGAGGTAGTCCATTGTTAATTTTGGTGTGTGTTTAGGATCATTATCCATATGTAGAAACCATCCTCTTTTCAACTTTTTTACAGATTGTCTTATGTTTGCATCAATAATTTGTTGAAATGTAATTGAATCCATTCTTCTCTGTACCCGAGAAATACTCCCTGTGCCATTGGCTGAAACACAACCCCAAAGCATGATTGATCCATCCTCATGCTTAATGGTTTTCCTGAAATTCTGTGACCTTTTTCTCAACACATACCTTTGATCATTGTGGCCAAAGAGTTTTATTTTAACGTTTTCGGTCCACGGGACTTGTTTCCAAAATGCATCAAGCTAGTTTAGATATTGTTTTGCATACTTCTAATGCTTAATTTTGTGGTGAGGACATAGGAGAGGTTTTCTTCTGACTCTTCTATCAAGGCCATATTTGTGAAGGTGTCACTGAACAGTAGAGCAATGTACCAAAACTCCAGAGTCTGCAAATCTTAAAGGTCTTTTGCAGTCAAGCAGGGTTTCTGATTTGCCTCTCTCTAGCAATCTTACGAGCAGCTCTCACTGAAATTTTGCTTGGTCTTCCAGACGTTATTTTGACCTCCATTGTTCCTGATAACTACCATTTCTTAATTACATTTCAAACTGAGGAAAGGGCAACTTGAAAACGCTTTGCTATCTTCTTATAGACTTCTGCTTTGTGGGCCTCCACCATTTTTATTTTCAGAGTGCCAAGTTGCTGCTTAGAAGAACCCATGACTGCTGGTTTTTGGCAGACGGTTAGAGGAGGCTGGGTTTTTACAAGCCAGGAAATTTGTATCACCTGGCCTTTCCTAACGATGATAATGCACAAGCCATAACCCTAACAGGCTAATAAAGGTCTGAAACTTTGGTCAAAGTTATCTGAGCACACAAATCTCCAAGGGTACCAAAACTTTTGCATCAGCCCATTTTTCTTTTTGTAATTTTCAAAATGAAAAGAAAAAAGACAATATATATATATATATATATATATATATATATATATACATATATATATATATATATATATATATATATATATATATATATATATATATATATATATATATAGCCTAAAATACAAAAAAAAGTGTTATCTTTAACTTTAGACCTTTTTAGGGATCATTTAATCCAGGGGTGTCAAACTGCATTCCTCGAGCACCTCAAACCATGCGTGTTTTCAAGATTTCCTTAGCATTGCACAAGGTGCTGGAATCATTCTCTGCAGGTGATTAAATTATCACCTGTGCAATGAAAGGAAATCCTGAAAACATGACCTGTTTGCAGCCCTCGAGGAATGCAGTTTGACACCCCTGATTTAATCTACAACTTGCCTACAGGGGTTTTCCCAGGAACTGAAGTTCCTTTTTATTGACTAGATCTTGGAATCAAAATAAGGTACACAATAGGAAATGATTAAGAAACTGTTGCTGTGCTGAGATAATCTTATAAATGTGTCCCTGCTGTGTGCTGTGTAATGGCCGTGTCTGACCGTGCTGGGACATGATTTCATCACATCTCCTAGGCAGGGTAGAAAACAAAAGTGTATACTGACATTACAGCAGGGAATCACAGCTGATTCGTTTTGTGAGGTAAAACATTTTCCTGCCTGTTTTTAAGCAATGTTTAACCTCACAGAATCAGCTGTGATCCCCTGTTGTCCTGTCTGCAGGGCCAGCGTCAGCAAACGGCGCACCTGGGAAAGTGCCAGGGCCCTGGGCAGGTGGGGGGCCACTCGATACTTACCTCTCCCTGTTCCAGCGCTGCAGCGTCTTCCGTGTCCTCTGACTGTGACTTTCAGGTCAGGGGAAGCGATGACGTCACGTCTGTGCACCCTCTGCCTGAACAGTCACACTGCAGAGAGGCAGAAGACGGTGGTACTGAGATATCCGGAGCAGAGCAGCGGCCAGCAACGAGAGATGAGTAATTTTTTTTTTCATGTTTGGAGCAATATATGGGGACCATCAGAAGGGGCCAATTCTATATGGAGCATCTTATGGGGTCAATTACATATGGAACATCTTATGGGGCCAGTTACATATGGAGCATCTTATGGGACCAGTTACATATGGAGCATCTTATGGGACCAGTTACATATGAAGCAGTATATGGGGCCCATTATATGTGGAGCATCTCATGGGGCCAATTATTTTTGGAACATTATATGGGGCCCATTCTGTTTGGAGCAATATATGGGGCTCATCATATAGTGGAGCATTATATGGGGCCCATCATATACTGTATGTAGCATTATATGGGGCATATTCTGTATGGAGCAATATATGGGGCCGCTCATTATACTGTATGAAGCATTATATGGGGCTCATTATACTGTATGGAGCAATATATGGGGCTCAATATACTGTACTATATGGGGCCCATCATATACTGTATGGAGCAATATATGGCACCCAACATATACTGGAGCATTATATGGGGCCCATTCTGTATGGCGCATTACATGGGACCCATCATATACTGTATGGAGAATTATATGGGGTCCATTATTCTGTATGGAGCAATATATGGGGCTCATTATACTGTCTGAAGCAATATATGGAGCTGATTATACTGTATGGAGCAATACATGGGACTCATTATGCTGTATGAAGCATTATATGGGGTCCATTATTCTGTATGGAGCCTTATATGGGCTCATTATTCTGTATGGAGCAGTATGTGGTGCCCATTATACTGTCCGGTTTCTGAGCTATTGTAGAATTTACAATAGATATCACACATGTAATGTAAGAAGTAAGTGAAATCTTTGGCATTGTACTATATATTTCTCTCCGGTAGCTATGCATCATGAATTGTGGTATGTGGTAAAGGGGCCCACTGAGACTCTTTCACCCGGGGCCCATGAAAACCTGGAGCTGGCCTTGCCTGTCTGTATACTCTTTTGCCTCCTCCCCTGACCAGGAGATGTGGTATGATCAGACCATGTTCCTGCACAGTCAGACACGGCCATTACACAGTACGGACACAGTTATAAGATTATCTCAGCACAGGAACATTTTATTTAATCACATCCAGTTGCGAAAATTATTATTATTCCAAGACCTAGTGAATAAAATGAACTTGTGTTCATGGGAAAACCCTTTAACTGTTCACAATAACAGTAATTTTGAGCAGGGGTGCCCACACTTTGACATGCCACTGTAAATGGGTTCTTAAAAATCAGTCATACATTGTGGTAAAACATAGTGCGAATTTCAAATCTCAATGTGTGAACATAGCCTTGATGTAGCGAAAGCTCCACACTCCATACAGATAGGGTTCTTTAGAGACTCCTTCTGTATGGGTGGAGGGTCCAGCAGTCAGATTTCCCCTCCAGCCACCCTGCGATAAAGAAGGTCTTGTAGGTAAGTTTACATTTTTTATGGGGCCATTAATAAAGGGTTGTCCTGCAGTGGACAACCACTTTTAATATAATTTTTTTGTAGGTTTATTCTTGGCTTTTCACATGAAGACATTGTAAAGGCTATTTTGGTGGACAACACATTATAATTGGCATTTACTGAACATTTGGACGATTATATATTTCGGCAGGCGGTGCATATAGTGGGACGAACTACAGTGCCAACATGGAGCTATAAGAATGGCACTCAAATACAGTTTTGGTGCAAATTAATGGTTTGGAAATCCGCAGTAGGGAAATTGAGCCGGCCACATGATTTTTGGTATAATGAAGCGTAGTGGGGGGTTTGTGTTGGAATAAGTTTAAATGCAACAACTCCATTCCTGTTGTAGTCTGCATTGAATGTCTATGAGTGTTCATTTGTCAGCTATGCTGTGATTGTTAAAGTTTGTACAAAAAGGTCAGAGGACTCTCACTGATTGCATCATTCTGCTGCTGTTTCCTTCACAGAGAGACATGTGTTACATGGACTAGATTATATCCGTAGTTACTGTCAAAGCTTTCTTATTTTGTTCCAGTTCAAGCTGCATATATTAAACACAGTTTGCCTTACGTTGGATTCTGCTGCTTATATGAAGTAACACGCGCTGCTGTGGTAATACTCCGGCTAACAGGTTATGGGCCCAGCCACCGGAAAGTAAATGGTAAAAAGCCCAGTCACCGGAATAAGCAGCGAGCCAAGCGCAGACAGCACAGAGGAACCCCCGGAATACAAGGACACCGGAACGCAAAGGTACCGCAGTGTACAGAGCACCGGACAGCGCAGCTTAAAGGGCCAGTAACAAACAAAAAAAAAAAGGTACAAGAGACAAGAATGTCTACAGAAAGGAATGCAGTGAAGTACACAGTGCCAAGTCTCACAAATCACAATTACAGCTCCTGGAAATTCAAGGTAAAGATGTTACTTATAAGAGAGGGTACATGGAAATGTATTGAACAGCCTGTGCCTGACCCAGTACCGGGTGATTGGCTAGAGACTGATCAGAAAGCACAAAGCACTATTTCCCTCAGCATAGATGATAACCAGATTGTACATGTATGCAAATGTGATACTGCAAAGAAAATGTGGGAAGAATTACAGAAAGTGCATGAAAGGTCAAATCTCAGCAATAAGCTATATCTTATGAGAAAGCTGTATCAGTCTAAATTAAGTGATGGCCAGCATATGCAGGACTATATCAGAAACACCCTAGAGATTGTGGAGCGCCTAAGGGGTATTGGTGAAGAAATTAAAGATTTTCATGTTGCTGCATTACTATTAAGTGGTCTTCCAGAAAGTTATGACACGCTTGTGACTGCATTAGATGCCAGACCAGATGATGAACTCACACTAGAATATGTGAAAGGGAAACTTGCAGATGAATACAAGAGAAAGTCAGAGACTATTAGCAATAATATATGCAAAGCAGAAGCAGCATTAAAGACACAGTACTTTTCTAAAGCTCAGAGTCATTTAAAGGAAACTCGTGAATGTTTTGTCTGTAAAAAGCCTGGTCACCTTAAAGCAGACTGCAGAGTGTGGAAAGCAAGAATGAATCAGTTTAAAAAGCAGGACAGTCATCAAAAGGTTAAAACAGCTGTAAAGAAGGAAGATGCATGTATTGCGACTGCATTTGGGGTCAGCACAAGCCCATATGCAAACCATGTTTGGTGTATTGACTCTGGAGCGACTGCTCACATGACACGTGATAAAGATTTCTTCATTAATCTAGATGAAAGCAAGTCTGAAAAGGTAATTTTAGCTAATGGTCACTATATGACATCAGAAGGAATAGGAGATGGTTATCTCCATTGTCAAGTTCAATCCTCAGCACAAGTCAGAAAAATCCCAGTTAAAGACGTGCTGTATGTTCCCAAACTTGAAAGTAACCTTTTATCTGTAAAGAAGCTTGCACAACAGGGAAATATAGTTACATTTAAGGATGACAGATGCATCATTTCAAAGAAGGGTCATACCCTTGCCGAAGGAAAAATCAAAGATGAACTTTATCAGCTGAAATGCAATGAAACTGTTTACAGTGCTAGACAAGATTTTCATAAGGGCTGTATTCATGTGTGGCACAGACGCCTAGGCCACAGAGATCCAGAAGCAGTAAAGAAACTAGCTCAACTTGCAAATGGTATTGCAATCAACCAGTGTAATCAAACAATGAAGTGCACAAGTTGCCTAAAAGGGAAAATGTCCAGAAAATCGTTTCCTAAAGTAAGCACTACTAAATCTGCACAGATACTGGATTTGATACATACAGATGTGTGTGGTCCAATGAGTGTTCCTACTCCCAGCAAGAAGAGATATTTTCTCACATTCATTGATGATTATTCCAGATATACTGTTACTTACCTACTTCAAAGTAAAGATGAAGTTCCACAGAAACTTGAAGAATATCTTGCTGCAGTTCTTAACAAATTTGGAAGAATACCAAAGGTACTGCGAGCAGATAATGGAACTGAATATACAAGTGGTAAAGTGCAAACCATCCTGAAAAAGAATGGAATCGTGTTCCAGACAACCGTTCCATACAACCCAGAGCAGAATGGCACAGCAGAGAGAAAGAACCGAACTCTTTGTGAAAGTGGAAGAAGTATGCTATTTGATGGAAACCTACCTACAACATATTGGGGAGAAGCCATCATGACTGCTACCTATCTTCAAAATCGACTGCCAAGTAAAGCTACAAGTAAAACTCCATATGAGCTATGGAACTGTGAGAAGCCCAACCTGAAGCATCTCAGGATATTCGGAAGCAAAACTTTTGTGCATGTTCCCAAAGAAAAACGTTCTAAGTGGGAATCTCATGCAAAGGAAGGAGTTCTTGTGGGGTACAGTGAAACTCAGAAAGGATACAGAATCCTGCACCCACAGACCAACACAGTAACAATCAGCAGAGATGTAGTGATTGATGAAAACTCAGTATCGCTCAAATTTCATGAGGTTACGCAAATAATTCAACCTAAGGAACAAGAATTTCAGTCAGTGATTCCAGACATTGAAGAGAATCTCAAAGAAAATACTGAAGTCTGGATATGCTCTGAAAGTACTGAAAAAGAAACAGAAGAACCAAGCCAACCTCAGGAGATCAGAAGATCAGAAAGATCAAATAAAGGAATTCCAGCTAAACGCCTTTCTTATATGGTCAGATCAATTCCAGAAGAAGAGCCACAGTCATGGCAGGAAATGCAAAAACTGCCTATTCATAAGAAGCAAAAATGGATAAAAGCTGCTGATGAAGAAATGGAATCCCTTCATAAGCTCAAAACATGGGAGCTCACAGAGCTACCTCAAGGCAAGAAAGCAATTGGATGTAAGTGGGTCTTTAAGAACAAATATGACTCCGAAGGTAATGTTCACCGTTTTAAAGCAAGATTGGTCGCAAAAGGATATTCACAAAAATATGGTGAAGATTATGATGCTACTTTTGCTCCAGTTGCCAAGCAAACTACATTCAGAACTTTATTATCCATAGCTGCTGTTCAGCAGATGAAAGTAAGACATTTTGACATCAAAACAGCCTTTCTACATGGAGACATTGAAGAAGAGCTGTACATGACTCAACCAGAAGGCTATGTTAAAAGGGGTAAAGAGAACCTTGTTTGCAGAATGCAAAAATCTCTCTACGGCCTTAAGCAATCAGCAAGAGCATGGAACACTAAGATGAACAAAGTGTTAATCGACGAAGGATTTAAAAGGTCTCAAGCGGATCCATGTTTGTATACAAAAGGTGTATCACAAGATTGGATGTATGTTATTCTATATGTGGATGATGTAATAATAGCGCATCAAGAAGAGAGAGAAATTTCAAAACTAGGTCAAATTCTGAACAAGCATTTCGAGACCAAGGACCTTGGAGATGTGACATACTATTTGGGAATCCAAATCCAGAGAGAGGAAGATGGAAGTTTTCTTCTTAATCAAAATTCTAAAATCTCCACAGTTCTAAACCAGTTTGGAATGTCAGAAGCCAAAGGCATATCAACTCCAATGGATCCATCTTACCTAAAATTGGAAGGAGAAGAAGATCTGCTACCCACAAATGACAGTTACAGACAAGCAGTGGGGGCACTTCTATACATAGCAACCACAACCCGTCCAGATATCTCAGCCACAGTGGGAATTCTCTGCCGACGTGTAAGCAAGCCACGCCAAAGAGATTGGAATGCAATTAAGAGACTTCTTCAGTATCTTAAGGCAACCCAAGAGTTAAGTCTAAAGATTTCTGCATCAGGAGATCTAATTCTCAGAGGATATGTAGATGCAGATTGGGCTGGAGACTCAAGTGATCGAAGATCAACAAGTGGTTACTTGTTCAAGTTAGGACACACTTCAATCTCATGGTCCAGTAGAAAACAAGTGTCAGTTGCATTGTCTTCTACAGAAGCAGAATATACATCAGCTGCTCATGCAAGTCAAGAGTTAATTTGGTTGAAGCAACTTTTGGAAGAATTCGGCAAACCACTAGCTGAACCAACTGTTATCTATGAGGACAACCAAGGATGTATCAAGCTCGCCAGCAGTGAAAGGATAAGTGCAAGAACAAAGCACATTGATGTTAAACATCATCACTTGCGTGACTTAGTAGAGCGTGAAGTTCTAAAGTTTGTTTACTGTGAATCTGACAAGATGTTAGCAGATGTTTTGACAAAGCCATTGTCAAGAGCCAAGTTTGAAGAATTCAGAACTGCAATGGGACTAACAGGATAAGCAGTTGTTGAGTGGGGGTGTTGGAATAAGTTTAAATGCAACAACTCCATTCCTGTTGTAGTCTGCATTGAATGTCTATGAGTGTTCATTTGTCAGCTATGCTGTGATTGTTAAAGTTTGTACAAAAAGGTCAGAGGACTCTCACTGATTGCATCATTCTGCTGCTGTTTCCTTCACAGAGAGACATGTGTTACATGGACTAGATTATATCCGTAGTTACTGTCAAAGCTTTCTTATTTTGTTCCAGTTCAAGCTGCATATATTAAACACAGTTTGCCTTACGTTGGATTCTGCTGCTTATATGAAGTAACACGCGCTGCTGTGGTAATACTCCGGCTAACAGTTTGATGTTGAGATTCTCATTGTAGGAGAGTTTAAGGAGGACAGGGACATTGGGTTTATTGAGGCAAAGCAGCCAACAACAAAAGACACCCTGACCTAGGAGAAGTGTACTCCACTAATAAGTAATGATCACATTTACGGGCGTCCATCCAGTCCCGGCTATAACTGTTCGGAGTTAGAAAACTTTCCGTATGAGATTATTTGCAAACAGGGATTGTGTAATTGGGGTGTTATTGGGGTGTAATTGGGGTGTTATTTTGCAGAACGCTGGTATTTTTCAGAATATTTCTAGGCGTCGTTACAAGCAATACATAGACACCAAGCATTCCAGAATTTTAGGGTTCATTACGGAGGGACTCTCACCACTGACCCCTGACAAAAATAATAAGAAATAACAATACAGATAACATATAAATGGCCACTTCTGTCAGAAAGGGTATTATTTTTCTAAAAACCTAATAATGATGGAAACATTATTTTTGCAATTCTAGCCGTTTTTATTTCTAATTTCATCAGGACTATGCAATTAAAAATTTCACTCGAAATATGATTGTTTTCTAACAGCGAACAGAGAGAGAGAGCCCTTTCTGTGGGGTGATGAGATGTTTTTCTCTCTTCCATGCCTTGTCACCAGGGGGCACTATTGTAGTATCCATAATCGTTGTCTCTTCTAGGATAACTGTAAATCTCACTTGTCCCCACAGACATTTCCATAATTACACCATCTCTGTGGATCATCTATGCACTTGCATTGAAATAAGCAATGCAATAGAGTCACCACAAGACGACTTAGAATCTACACAGCTCGATCCCGATAATTTATAGGTTTAGGGTTGAAAGAAGACATCGGACCATCGAGTTCATCCTGGAACCTAACATGTTGATCCAGAGAGAGGCAAAAATCGCATGGGGCTGTCACAACAATCAGACTAGTTTCCTGGATCAGTGTGCATCACAGAACCTAGTGCCCATAACCAGTAATATTATATTTTTTTTAGAAAGGCATCTGGCCTTCTTGTACTTTTGCTGTGAATCAAAAATTACAGCATGATGTGGCAGAAAGTTCCAAAAATCTCACTGCTCTGACAGTAAAGCATCGTTGCCTGTGATAAAGATGAAACCTTCTTTCTTCTAGACGTAGAGGATGTCTCCTTGTCATCATTGCAAGTCTAGGTTTTAAAGATCATTAGAACTATTTCTGTACTGTCTCTTTACATACAACGTTGTTTTTGTACGTCATAATAAGATCACCCCTAAGCCTTTGTTTGTCCAATCTGAAATAACCCCAAGTTTGATAACCTGTCTTGGTATTGCAGTCCATCCATTCCGTTAAAGGTGTTGTTCCTTTTCCCTAAAAGTCAATTTCCCACGACCCTACTCTTTCTGGCTGTGGTATAATATGTAGGATATAGAAGTGTCTGGCTCTCCCAACATTGGGATCTCCAAAACAAGTTCTCATTATTGTTGACCTATGGCTACCTCCCAATCCCGTCTCGCCTGCATTTGAGGTGGCCTGGTGCTTTCAACCAGTAGAACAAGGTGTAGGTAAGTATGTGTCTGACTGTTGGGCGGCGGGAGAAGCCAACAACACCACCCAGACCAAAGGGGAAATCATGTAAGGTAGGAGGAGCATCTTTGGAGTGAGTGTAAAGGGTATGCCTGAGCTGTAAGAAACAGAAAACTAAAATGTTCTGTGCTCTTCCTTCAAAGCCTGGAATGATTTACGGATGCATAAACCTGACCCTGAAAGCCAAGCTCGCCCTCTCCCATAAAGGCCCTTCTTCAGATCGTAAAATTTAGAAAGGGTCCCGTTATGCCAAAGATGAGTATGATTATCATTGGGAGGCACTTGGAAAAGTTAATGAACCACAGCCCAAACCCATGGATCGGGAATTGGCTATCTGCACGGGGACCCCACATGGAGGCGCGAGACAGGAAGGCCTCCCCATTCCACCTACATATATCTATGTGAGAGTTGAGATACCTAATTATACAGTTTAAGTCCCCCCTCATCCAAGGATACTGAAGACCTTATCCTACCTCTGCAATCCTGACAAAATAATTGTAATATTTGGGATAGCTGACAGAAAATCAGAACCAAGAGAACCATTTTATATATAAGGGTTTGTTTTAACGATGAGCATGCTCTTTAAACTGGCGTAGATGGAGAAATCTGTATGTATTGACCAACAATAAAACAAACGGCTTAACAAAATTGCACAAGGAATAAGGTACAAAAAGCTACAAGCAACCAGCCACAACTTGCAGCAGAAGCTGGACAGATGATTGCAGAAGTAAAAGTGGGTAATTTTTCATTCATTTTTATGCCTGTCGTACCAAAAGTCACTAGGGGTAGAGATGCTGAGACCCAACTATACTAGATGAAGGGTTTGCAATCAAACTCAGGCCCTAGAGACAAGATGGGGACTCAAAAATCCCTTTGACCCATAGGAAAATACTATTCCTATTAAAGATTAGTGATCGTTGGGGGCCCTTTTGGAGACTTTGCATTGGGGCCCACAAGCTTTAAATTACGCCAATGGACCCAATCTATATTAGGACTGAAAGAGTTTTCCATGTCACATTTGTATTTTGCCCTTTCTTACCATAAATTGCCCGCCTCCTGACCAAAAAATCCAACATGGCAGACACTCAGTCTGTTGCACAAAGTATAATTTCTAATTAAAAGGAAACGTAGAATTAAGGGGAAACCTAACATTGGATTTGCACCTTATTTGTGTTATAAAAATGGGCAAATTTTGTTGCACTTCATTATTGTACTAAAATTTGCATTTATTTTATTTTTCATTCGTAATTTATTTTGTAAGCATTAATTGGCTAGGGTTAAGCTGGAATCGGCGGGCCAAGACTAGCATAAGGATGACTATAGATGCAGCTCTTTATTGAGAGGCTTGCACCTATTAATATATTTGGAACATTTTTCTCTACGTCAAGAAATTCCAGTCTATTCTTGTTCACACGCTGCATTTTTTTCAGCGTTTTTCCCCTAATTTTTTTTCTAGGGTAAAAAACCCTGTACTTTACAGTGCACATGCTGTTTATATATTTCCTTGCAAATATGAACTATCAAAGCGTTTTTCAAAAATCGGCAGCATGTCAATGTTTTCAGTGTTTTTGCAGCGTTTTTCACACATTGAAATGAATGGGGGAAAAGGCATAAAAAATATGTATTTTATTCAGTGTTTTTCATGCTTACTTTCTAGGTTTTGGGGCATAGATATCAGCTGCAAATACTCATTGTGTGCATGGAGCGCCCCCAGACACAGGGCCACGCGTTCTCGGTACCGGGAATCTCTGGTTCGGTTCTGAAGCTGTCATGGTGGCTAGACCCGGTCCATGACCCTGCTAAGGGGCGTCCAATAAAGGTGGTACAGTCTGTCAGGGGTTCGTGACGCCACCTGTGGTGTCCGGTCAGGGTGACCGACGCTGCTGTGGGGTCCGCTGGGGTGATGTGATGGCAGCTAGATGGTGAACCTTCCCACAGGTGAAGTATGTCCCCAGGGCTTCCCAGTAAGGTGGATGGTGATGGTGTGAGGTGCAGTCAATAACGAGGACACAAGGTTGCAGTCTCTTTACCTCTTTACTGAAGACTTCAGGATCCGCAATCCAGAGCACGCTTAACAGGGCTATCTGAGACCTGCCGGTCTGATGGGCACTTTCAGAAGTCCCTTTGCAGGTGGAAATCGTTGCCTACCAATAGCGCCTGTGTGTTGTAGTGCTACCCTGCTGAGCATTCAGAATAGTCCTCACAACTTCTGTTCTCGTTCGTTCTTTCTAATACGTTCCAGATGTTTCTAGTTCAACATCCCCCAGGTATGTTATGGCTAGGATGCACCCGTATGACGGGAAGGCCTGGAGGTCTTCCAGGACTCTAGCGTCGCCCCTCTCCCACTGTTGCCCCCTATGTCTTCGTAGGTGTTTAGGTGAGACAGCCAACCTATAATTAACTGTCCTGCGGAGTTTGAAGTAAGTGAGTCAGTTACTCCCGCGGTGTTCCGGCCACCGGCTACGCGCCTCAGTAGGATGTTGCCTCGGTCTCACAGCACGACTCCTACTGGCTCTCCTTTGTGCTTGATCTCGTTTCTCACTGTCTCACAATATCCTTCGCTTCGTGTCTCTTTCTTAGGATACCGCTGCGGGGTGTGCAGACGCGGTTCCGTAACGTTCTGTTCTGGTCGCTAGGCGCCTGCCAGGTTCCCACGCCTGACAGGGACCCCCCGTGTCGTCTCCCTGCAACACCCCCTGCCACGGGATGTTGCCTGAATCCAACCCAGTCAGTTTCTGACTAACTTTCTATCCAACCCCTAGTTTTACCAGTGTGAGGAGGGGCCCAATAAATAAAGCCTTTTGCTCCCCCTAGTGGCCGGAGTGTGAAGTGTAATGTGTGCTGGTGATACCTGGTCAGTGGAATTCCTTCAGTGCCATCAGACGTACCGCTACTCCCCATAGTGGCAGAGTGTCATACTGCAACGACCAGATCTCTGGGACGCTGCATGCACATACCTTATCTGCCCCTGTGTTTCTTGTTATCAAACATCTTAGGCTATGTTCACATGTCCAGTAATGATCCGATAGAACGGATCCAGCAACAGTCAATTGACAAAAAAAGTTGTGCAGTCAGAACTTTTTCATCCAGCTATAAAAAATCTGATTTTAAACTGAATCTGTTTTTTTACATTGAAGTCTATGGAAAACGGATCCGTCAATTAGCCATCACTTTTTCTTTCATTTGAAAAGGATCCGTTTTTTGCTTACTGGATCAGTTTCAGATTGCTATTTAACTGATCCGTTTTCCCTGGACTTCAATTTAAAAAAAAAATGGATTTAGTTGAAATCAGTGTTTTGTTTTTTTTTTTCTAGCTTGACAAAGTTCTGTCTACACAGGTGTATTGTCAACTGATTGCTGCTAGATGCGTTCTACCAGATGATTACTGGACATGTGAGCATAGCCTGAGGGCAGTTTGAGCAGCTATTTATGCACTGGAAGAATTAGTAAAATGGCTCAGAAAACTGCCTGTCCTGTGCAAATATTACCAGTTTATATTAAAGTCTCCGTCCTCTTCTTTCACAAGCATTTTTCATTATCCCACTGCATCTATAATTTACAAAAATGTCTGTAGCTCCTATGAAGACATAAGCATTACCATGGTTACAGACTACAAACCTACCGTGTAGTCAGATCTTTCAGTTACACGGTTTCCATTTTTGCTTTTTTACCAATTGAAGCTTTGTTTCAGTTTTTTGGGGGTACACACATTTCTTCTGTTTAAAATCCACATCTGGCTTCAAAATCTAAATTGTTTTTAATTACTTCTTGTAAAAAAAAAATCGAAGAACAATGCATTACATGAATGGAAAACCCTGTAGTATCTTGTATAGATGCAGCAGTACAATGCCGGGTGCACTCGCGGGGCACGCAGCAGATTAGAATAAATGTCTGTTTCATTATTCCTCATTCCTTGTATTGTTCTGTAATTTGCTACTAAATTTTAGTGTCTTTAGTTGAAATTCTGCAGATAAAGCAGCACAATACAAGATAATGGGGGCTTAGTAAATCTTATACATCGTAAAAATCCACCATGAATCTTTGGCCTGGTACAGATTTCCAGATCCATAGTATATGCCAATGCAGATATTTGTCACTAACTTCACCTGCTGCGATGCAACTTGCAAATAAATTTGCATTAAAATTTGCAACAAAATCAAGATTTAATACAAGCGAGCGTAGAGATTGATCCAGGGACGGACATATCATTGGTGCAACCTGTGCAGCCACACAGGGCCCAAGAGGAGAGGGGGCCCATTTATACCTCCAAAGCAGGTGCAATTTTGCATTTTTAGGAGATCTTGGGCTGCAAAGGGCCCATGTATTGTTCTTGCACAGGGGCCTTTTCTGTCTGTGTCCACCAGTGGATTGATCGACAGTTCGGCTAAGATAAAAAAGAGTTACCAACAGCAAATGCTACGCAAATTTTATTTTGAAAGTTGCCTTAGAGAGACAAATTTGCAGAACTTATTTTGCACATTGACCTAGCAATACGCCACATCTTCGATGGGGGGGGGGAGACGCTAACTTCCCCGTCAGTGTCTTGTCTAGCCCATAAATCACTGGGAAGGCCTCCGTGTGTAGCTCATTTTCAGAATATTGAAATCCAATCTAATTTGCTCTATGAGATATTTGATCGTAAAATGTGGCTAATGGAGGGATTAATTCTTCTGTGTACACAGCACTCTTATGTGAAGGAATCCTCTTGGGTCACTTAGATGGAGAGCAAACATCCTGCACTTACAAGAACCCGACCGCCTGCCTGTGATTCTTATCTGCATATTATTTTTCATGGCAGTGGACATACGATTCTTCACTTCACCCATTATACCACTTGAATTTTTTTTTCACTTCTATGCTATCAATTAGGAGGCAAAACTATGGTTATTAGGTTATGCGTCCTAGTTCTAAAGGTGTCCCTATACCCGAAAGCTCCACCACACACTTTTGATAGCTGTTGACCAAACGATGGTTCAACCTACTGCGTTCTTGCCTAACTCTCCTATACACAGGAGAATTTCCTCAGCCGAGCACTCACGTGTTCTCTATGCGAAAGCTGCCGCCAGACATCTCTGGCGGCAGCTTATCTTTAGTGAACAAAAGGATCGTCAGTCTGTAATCAAATATTCCAGACCCTTAATTCTCCTGTCGGGACACCCCATACACATTTGACTATTGGGCGAGTCTGTTGATATCAATGTGTTCAGCCTACATTAGTCTAATGAAGACACAAAAGAGAATAGTAAAACCAAAAACACTCAGTTTGAAAAAAATGTTGCAGTAATCCGCAAGTGCTAGTAAAAGATGTAAAAAACAGGGTATTTGGTTGATACGTTTTTTGCAAAAAATGTATACTAAGCTGCTCTACCAAACTTCACGGTATACCCATATCAGAGCAGTCCTAACTAATGTATGCAATCCCTATCTGATGTATTTAAAAACCTGATCATCTGTATATTACCTGTGTGAACAGGGTTCAGAGAGGAAAAATCCATGTGTGCATACAGAGTAGAACAGCTTATGTGCAGATAGCCCAAGAGGAGTGGTGGGTAGCTCCACAGTCTTGTAGACACAAGAGAACAATTATGGAAACAGGAACACATGGTTGATACGTTTTTTGTGTCTACAAACTCCAGGCCTCACGGACCCCACAGGTCATATTTTCAGGATTTCCATAGTGTTGCACAGGTGAGAGAATTCCTGAGGGCTTGTGGAAACTTCTACCACCTGTGCAATACTAAGGAAATCCTGAGAACATGACCTGTGGGGTCCGTGAGAACTGGAGTTTGGGAAACACTGGTCTAATGTACGGTATATTGGAGCCGTTAGCCAAACCTTCTGATATTGGCTAGATGGGGCCTCATTTTATCCTCATAAATGATTTTGGAGGAAAGAAGTGAAAGGCAGTGTGTATTCAAACACTCAATTCTATTTCTGTGTGAGACAAGCCACTTTCACCATTTAAAACACATGAACGTTCTACCGAGAGTTCATTGCTTAGGGGGAGTCAATAGAGATTGATGTCGGCTGAACGACACTTCTTGATCAGTCTAAGGGCTTGTTCTCAGGTTGCATTTTTGCAGCGTTTTTTTCTGGACTTCTTTGACCGCAGAAAAATGCAGTGTTTTACAGAACCAGCAAAGTGAATGAGATTTCTGAAATCTCATGAAACAATGCTTATTTTTTCTTTCAGATTTAATAATAATCTTTATTTTTCTATAGTGCTAACATATTCTGCCGCGCTTCACAGACATTATCATTGCTGTCCCTGATGGGGCTCACAATCTAGATTCCCTATCAGTATGTCTTTGGAGTGTGGGAGGAAACCGGAGAACCCAGAGGAAACCCACGCAAACATGGGGAGAACACACAGACTCCTTACAGATGTTGTCCTTGGTGGGATTTGAACCCAGATTTGAACCATCACAGCTTTTTTTTAAATCTGCAGCCTGTCCTTTCAGCATATTTGTAGCATTTTTCACTCATTCAAATAAATGGGGGAAAAAACACAACGGTGCATCAAAAACGTATGTACCGTATTCCATGCAGTGTTTTAACTGCCCAAATCTCTCGTTTTTGCAGCAGAGATATCTGCTGCTACAGTTGGGCACAGGCTTGGACTGGCCCACAGCTGAACAGGAGAATCCTCCGGCGGGCCACCACCCTCTTATATGAGCAGTACTTGGCACAATATACCTGAATCACTATGTACAGACAAAGGCAGCATCATTGTTATATCAATTTGTGATTGAGGATAATGTAACTTTTGAATGTAGCTGAAAAGTGGGGCCCTGGAGTGGGTTGCAGGTGGGCCCTTGGCACTCCAATCCAGCACTGGACTGTGTGCATATAGCCTAGGGCTCTCCATCTGCATCTTTAGGTCAATAAATGGAGCAGTTGAGAGTACGTAATGCTTCTACATTTTGACGGGGTAAATTTTCCCCATTATGATGGTTTGTGGAGTCCCAGAAGTCAGACTACAACCGATATCTTGAGGGTATCTGATCGTTCTACCAGAATACCCCATTAAGAATAGAAACTCTGAACATGCTTTCCTTTGGTTCCTACCATTGCTGTTTCTTTATCCTAGTGTGTGGTATTCTATGTATTTTACACTGCAGCCCCTATTATATCTTATTCTCCAGAAGGATTGCTGGTCTCCTCTGGGATAGGTGGGGTCTCCATGTACAGAGGACAGATAACATTATAGGTGTCTGCGGCCTGTCCGGGAACTTTATATAAACAGCTTCTTGCAGGCATCTAGGCCTGATATCCAGCAGAATGAGAGACGAGTTACACCCGCACAATGTGACCACACATGGCTTGTTATAGGATATAGGGGGGTTTATACTTCTCTCCTCTGCCAAGGGGATCTCCGGGGGCTTCCAAAGTCGCAGACTGCTGTGTGCATAGCTGCATCTGCATGAAGCCACGGACTCCATGGCTGCACAAAGACTTAGTACAGACATTCTTCACTTATGTATACATGGTGACTATAGGGCTGTGCTTTTGTTGGGTAGTTTCTAGATGAAAAACTGTTGAAGAAGAACATGGAGCCATAGAATCCAGGAATGGACACATTAGGACTGTTGTGCTGATACAATGTGGTACTGAAGCAGGATTAGTGTCATGTCTCTGCATCTTTGCTGATAGATGTGAAGCACAAACCCCCATACACATTACAGGCAATCTGTCAGCAGGTTTTTGTTATGTAATCTGAGAGCAGCATGGTGTAAGGACACTGACACTGATTTCAGGAAAGTCACTTACTGAGCTGCTTTCTGTAGCTTTGATTAAATCCCTGTTATCTCTGTTGCAGATCTCTGAATGCTGAGCTCTGTATAGCCCTGCCCACACCACTGATTGCCATCTTGCTATTTGGTCTCTTTTTATATTCCTAAAAGATAAGCCACTGTTGTTAGAGGTGTTTAGTGGTGGCTTATTCCACTCCCTACCATTGAAAACACATACATTCTACGATATTGCATTATTATTACTATAAAACTTTAACAAAAAATCTGATGCTTGGCTGAACTGAAGAAGTATGGTACACCGCACACTCTATGTGTATATTTGCAAAGTGATGGAAAGTTTATTTATAAATTCAATTATAGTACAGGGAAAGCGACCAGAGGTAATTATAATGACGTTTCGGCCCTACCAGGGCCTTAATCATATAATCGCTAAAGAAAGAAAAATAAAAATAAAAAACAAAATAAACACACGGTATATACAATAAATTACGTTGCAAAAACAGAAACACAAAACGCTTCCAGCCTAGAGAAAAAGGGGACAATGGAACAGAAAATAATAAATAATAAAAAATGGATAAACTCAAATGGAGAAGAATACAATAACAGTGACATGACATGGTACATAATGAAACATCATATATGGTCCCCGGAACAAAAGGGGGAAAAAAGGTTTTTTAAAAACAGGGCTAGACTAAGGTACTGGAAGCCAGACTTTATGACGGTTAACAGCAAGGATACAACGTATAAAGGCATTACCTTAAATGTGCATATAGAGGGGGAGGAGAAGGTCCTTGTGGACGAAGGCACACACTGCAGAAAAGATAATATATGTACATGAGATTGGGGCGGTACATAGAAGATAAGGTATATGAAGGGATATAAGATGTACCTTGTATGCCAGATGATAGTGCGTAAAAAGACGCAACAACAGCCCTGAGGTGGGTACTATAGAGACACAGAAGATGGGCATATGAGGGGCATGAATAAACTATGGGTAAAATGATGTAGCAGTGCCGTTGACAGTGTTGGGGTTAAGTGGGGAGGTAGGTTACCTGGTGGGTAGAAGAACTGAGCGGCGCTCCCGCGCCCTGCTGCCGGTATGTAGCGTGGCCGGCGGTGCAATGTTTTATGTGTGCAAACCGGAAATAGGACCTGCAGCACCGGAAGTGACGCGGGCGGTCCGGGAGCGCAACAGCGCATGCGCGGCCGGCGATTCAGTGTGAATCCGGTTGCTAAGAGACCATGGCGCTGTGTATGTCAGCGGTTGCTGTGGGGCTTATGCGTCCATGTGGGCAGCCGGCAGTAAGGTGAATAATGCCGTGCCTACCAGTAATAAGCCAGGGGGGCCATGCTAAGGTATATATTATGGGGAAAAAACAGGGCATACTGTTATAGGTATACAGTGTCATACTAGGGTTGCATAGACAATAAAAGTAGTAAAGAATAAATTGCTAAATGTCAGAGGCTGCTGGAGATGTAATAATAGGGCGGCATATTATACTAAAGAAATGCTGAGGTGGTCTAGAAGAGCCAAGGGAAGAAGGGGAACGAGAGGGGGGGGGGGGGGGAAAGGGGGGAAGGGCCAATTTTACTAAATATATAGATACCAGGAAACCCTGAAATGTAGTCAATAAGGAAAAGATGATATGGCTAGGGTGACCATGGAAGATGGAATGGAGGCTAAGGAAGGGATACCTGGGAAAGCGATGTATGTGACGTAGACATAGGGAGATAAATGGGTAGTGTACCTCTAGGGGAACCCACCGGGAGATTCAACGGATCTGTAAGGGAAAAGGAGAAAATTAGAAAACTAGACTAAACTGACCAATCTATTTCCCTATTCAATCCCCTAGGTGCAAGGGTGTCCAATGTGTATATCCACCAGGTTTCCCTGGATTTCAGACGTTTGATGTGGTTACCGCCCCGTCTGGGGCGGGGTACATGCTCCAGAACCTGAAATTTAAGTTGAGCCACTGTGTGTCTAGCTTTTACAAAGTGGTCAGGTAGGGGAAGCCAGATTTTGTTGCACCTGATAGTAGATTTGTGGCTTGCTATTCTATCCCGTATGTGCTGTGTAGTCTCGCCGACGTAAAGTAGTCCGCAGGGGCACTTAATGACATAGACTACGAAATTAGAATCGCACGTAAAAAAGCCACGAATGGGGTAAGATTTCCCTGTCCTCGGGTGTGTAACATTATCTGATTTTATCACGTTAGAGCAGGCGGCACAGTTCAAGCATGGGAAAGTCCCATTACGGCGTGAGCTTAAAAATTGCTGTGTTGGTAGACGAAGTGTGCTACCCATATCGGCCCTGACTATTTGGTCACGGATATTGGGAGGTCTCCTCGTGCTCATGAGTGCTGGTACCCTGAAGGACGGGATTTCTGGATGGGCTCTGCCAAGGAGGGGCCAGTGCTTTTTTATTACTGAGTACACCTTAGCCATGAAAGGATGGTGTGTGTGTACAAACGGTATCCTTTCCAGGGAGGACTACGCTAACGACAACGTGTATCGATGGAGCGACTTGTCCAATACCACAAACTGGCGGCGTCGCAACTACTCCAGAAGACCGGGATCCTACAGCTCTGGCAGCGACTCCTCCACCGGTTCCAACAAGCAACATTTTTTAGCTACAGGCCGCAGAGGGGGACGACACCAAACAAACCAACCCGAAGATCGCGGAGAAAGGATGTTGACCCGAAGCCAGGTAAGCCAACCAATCAAGTGGTTAACATCTCCAGCTATTCCCTGTCACCAGCGGAACTGACCGTGCTACAGAAAGGACTATCTTTCTGTCCAACACCTCATTGGGACTCATTCCAACTTGAGAAGGACTTGCATCGTTTCTACAGATCCATTAGACTTAAGACTCATTTTGGTAATTTACCAACACCGGTGCCGGTCGGGAGACCTCATGGACCTACTGAAACTACCCCGGCACTATCTATCTCTTCTCTGGGACTTCGTAATAGTAGCACTTTCTCTCCTCCTCACTCGTACCATGCCATCGAAACATTCATCTCTCTGGTAGATCATGATATCAAATCCTTATCCCATGAACAAAAATTAGGATTCTTTCCCACGCATACCAACATGACACTGGAAGAGAAGCAGGCACTTTCCTCCTTACGGTCCAACAATACCATTACTATAAAACCTGCGGACAAGGGAGGTGCCACTGTAGTCATGGATCGGACACAGTATCGGGGAGAGATCCTTAGACAGCTAGCGGACACTAATACCTACAAGGTCATACCTAGGGATCCCACCACAGCTATCACTACAAAGATTAGGGAAATTATTAAAATATACCAAGATAACAACACGATTGACAGCAAGACAGCAACTTTCCTTCAGAACCCCCATCCGATTATTCCGGTTTTTTACGTTCTACCAAAAATCCATAAATCCTTACAAAATCCCCCAGGTAGACCTATTGTGGCGTCCACCGACTCGGTTCTTTCACCACTTTCAATATTTCTCGAAAAAATTCTGACACCCCTGACCAAAAACACAAAGTCTTTTATATTGGACACTAACCAGTTTCTCGAAAAAATTAAACAGCTATACCAGGTACCTCCTCATAGTATCCTTGTCACCATGGACGTCAACAGCCTATACACCTCCATAACCCACGAGAAGGGCATGCATGCCACTAGAGAACTCTTGCAACAAACGGACATGTCTCAGAATGCCATATCCTTCTGCCTTGAACTCTTACGTATGGTTCTCTTTGAGAATTACTTCCTTTTTGAGGACACCTACTATGCCCAGGTATGCGGGACCGCTATGGGCTCGAACGTGGCTCCGGCCTACGCCAATGCGTACATGGATTACTTTGAAACCCAATATGTCTATACACATGAGCTGTTCATTCAACATGTCCTTGATTACTGCAGGTACATAGACGATATTTTTCTGATTTGGACAGGGCCATCCAGCACCCTCGATATATTCTATTCTACTCTTAACTCCACCTTCCAAGAGCTCAAGTTTACCATCCACACCCATGAAGCCCAAATAGCCTTCTTGGATACCCTGATATTGAAGGATGCCAGTGGATTCCTTAAAACAGATCTCTATACGAAACCAACGGACTGTAACAGCCTGTTACTCTATTCTAGTTGCCATCCAACCACTACCAAAAATAGTTTGCCTAGATCTCAATTTAAAAGAGTCTCCCGTATCGTCACGGACCCTGGGACGCGACGAATTCGACTCAACAACATGGCACAAAAATTCAGTGACAGGAACTACCCCTCGACCCTCCTAACACAGGAACTCAATAGGTCCTCCAATCCTCCTACGAGTCCAACACCACGTCAATCCCTGGAAAGGATACCGTTTGTACACACACACCATCCTTTCATGGCTAAGGTGTACTCAGTAATAAAAAAGCACTGGCCCCTCCTTGGCAGAGCCCATCCAGAAATCCCGTCCTTCAGGGTACCAGCACTCATGAGCACGAGGAGACCTCCCAATATCCGTGACCAAATAGTCAGGGCCGATATGGGTAGCACACTTCGTCTACCAACACAGCAATTTTTAAGCTCACGCCGTAATGGGACTTTCCCATGCTTGAACTGTGCCGCCTGCTCTAACGTGATAAAATCAGATAATGTTACACACCCGAGGACAGGGAAATCTTACCCCATTCGTGGCTTTTTTACGTGCGATTCTAATTTCGTAGTCTATGTCATTAAGTGCCCCTGCGGACTACTTTACGTCGGCGAGACTACACAGCACATACGGGATAGAATAGCAAGCCACAAATCTACTATCAGGTGCAACAAAATCTGGCTTCCCCTACCTGACCACTTTGTAAAAGCTAGACACACAGTGGCTCAACTTAAATTTCAGGTTCTGGAGCATGTACCCCGCCCCAGACGGGGCGGTAACCACATCAAACGTCTGAAATCCAGGGAAACCTGGTGGATATACACATTGGACACCCTTGCACCTAGGGGATTGAATAGGGAAATAGATTGGTCAGTTTAGTCTAGTTTTCTAATTTTCTCCTTTTCCCTTACAGATCCGTTGAATCTCCCGGTGGGTTCCCCTAGAGGTACACTACCCATTTATCTCCCTATGTCTACGTCACATACATCGCTTTCCCAGGTATCCCTTCCTTAGCCTCCATTCCATCTTCCATGGTCACCCTAGCCATATCATCTTTTCCTTATTGACTACATTTCAGGGTTTCCTGGTATCTATATATTTAGTAAAATTGGCCCTTCCCCCCTTTCCCCCCCCCCCCCCCTCTCGTTCCCCTTCTTCCCTTGGCTCTTCTAGACCACCTCAGCATTTCTTTAGTATAATATGCCGCCCTATTATTACATCTCCAGCAGCCTCTGACATTTAGCAATTTATTCTTTACTACTTTTATTGTCTATGCAACCCTAGTATGACACTGTATACCTATAACAGTATGCCCTGTTTTTCCCCATAATATATACCTTAGCATGGCCCCCCTGGCTTATTACTGGTAGGCACGGCATTATTCACCTTACTGCCGGCTGCCCACATGGACGCATAAGCCCCACAGCAACCGCTGACATACACAGCGCCATGGTCTCTTAGCAACCGGATTCACACTGAATCGCCGGCCGCGCATGCGCTGTTGCGCTCCCGGACCGCCCGCGTCACTTCCGGTGCTGCAGGTCCTATTTCCGGTTTGCACACATAAAACATTGCACCGCCGGCCACGCTACATACCGGCAGCAGGGCGCGGGAGCGCCGCTCAGTTCTTCTACCCACCAGGTAACCTACCTCCCCACTTAACCCCAACACTGTCAACGGCACTGCTACATCATTTTACCCATAGTTTATTCATGCCCCTCATATGCCCATCTTCTGTGTCTCTATAGTACCCACCTCAGGGCTGTTGTTGCGTCTTTTTACGCACTATCATCTGGCATACAAGGTACATCTTATATCCCTTCATATACCTTATCTTCTATGTACCGCCCCAATCTCATGTACATATATTATCTTTTCTGCAGTGTGTGCCTTCGTCCACAAGGACCTTCTCCTCCCCCTCTATATGCACATTTAAGGTAATGCCTTTATACGTTGTATCCTTGCTGTTAACCGTCATAAAGTCTGGCTTCCAGTACCTTAGTCTAGCCCTGTTTTTAAAAAACCTTTTTTCCCCCTTTTGTTCCGGGGACCATATATGATGTTTCATTATGTACCATGTCATGTCACTGTTATTGTATTCTTCTCCATTTGAGTTTATCCATTTTTTATTATTTATTATTTTCTGTTCCATTGTCCCCTTTTTCTCTAGGCTGGAAGCGTTTTGTGTTTCTGTTTTTGCAACGTAATTTATTGTATATACCGTGTGTTTATTTTGTTTTTTATTTTTATTTTTCTTTCTTTAGCGATTATATGATTAAGGCCCTGGTAGGGCCGAAACGTCATTATAATTACCTCTGGTCGCTTTCCCTGTACTATAATTGAATTTATAAATAAACTTTCCATCACTTTGCAAATATACACATAGAGTGTGCGGTGTACCATACTTCTTCATATACGTAGGGCTTATACAGCCCACTACACCAGCACCTCGCTCCCCCATCAAAACTGAGTGCGCGCCAATTTTGTATATATGCTTGGCTGAACTGAGCGTGCATGCACAGTATATGTAATGGTTGGGAAGGTGAATCTGTGAAGGTTGGTTCGACTGAGCGCTATCTAAAGGCAATCCGCCATTTTACAATGAAGATGGCTGAACACAGGGATTTCAGCAGGATAGGCCAACCATCTGCTGAGTATCGGGGCTTCCTGACTCTCCAGACAGGTGATGTTGGGTAGAGAAGGAGAACACATTTTAAGTTCACCAGTCCAACCCTTTTATTCTGCAGGAGATAGCCACTAATGCTGCATTCTGTCAAGGTGGCTCTTTTAGTTGGGGTCCCTTCTATCGCTGAACTGTTTGTTTTTATAATTTGCCCCTCATACCTGTAGTCTGTCAGGGGGGCATGTCTTCCCCCCCCCCTCCCAGACGCATACGCCTCCCAGTCATCCCTCAGCCCCTCCATGCACCGGGTGCCGCCGCCTCTGCTGTCATTGGCGTCCCCGGCGCCTGCGCTGTAAGTTTGCGCTGCCCTTCGACTCCCATCACATGATGAGAACTTACAGCTGGGAGGCGTTTGTGTTCAGGGGAGGAAAAGACATGCCCCCGCCAAGACAACAGGTATAAGGTAAAATTATAAAAATGATTATTTCAGCGTTGGAAGGGACCCCAACTAAAAGAGCCACCTTGACAGAATGCAGCATTAGTGCTGGACAAGGTGGCTCTTTTAGTTAAAAACGCCTGGGGGGGGGGGGTGACAGGTTCCCTTTAAGAAGGGGTGGTCAATGGTTATGATAGTACAGCTCCTCAACACTACCCCAACAAGTGATGCCAATGGAGATGTGGAACGGACATTTTCAATTCAAATGCCCGACCCTTATGGTCTCCTTAATATAAGCCACTGCCAGAGGTGTCTATCAGCTGCTTTCTCCTCTCATCCTATTGAAAACACATGAGCACCCAAACAAGTCATTAGTGTGTGTAGGAGTTGGGAGAAATGGCTGTAAGACAGACCTTCAGGGATCGCATGCGTTTGGCTATCTGTAGGCTGAGTGCACATTATGTCAGACTACATCCTGCTACGGATCTGCTGCAGGCAGGGCCGTATTTGCCACTAGGCACTTGAGGGCACGTGCCTAGGGCGGCAGGATGCGGGGGGGGGCGCACTTGAGCAAGGTTTTTTCTTTTTTTTCATAAAAGTCCTGGGTCAAAGAACTCAGCCACTAGTCCCTTATTGGCATTTTTTGGTAATATAAAAATAAAGTGAATACAAATTATTATTTTTTTAAAATGCAACTATTTAATATAAAGTATTTTCTTCCACATATATTTCGTAAAAAAAAAGTCTAAACCTATTAGGCATCCACACAACTCTAATAACTAGATGACTAACTTTATTAGGATAGTGTGGAGCAAAAATGATAGGAATTAAGCAGCAATTTGTGTATCCCTAAACAACATCCATAATTTGGTCCTAATGAAACAGGGTCTTGTGAGAAAAGTCAATAAAAATATATTTTAAAAAGTTACATGAGAAGGAGTTACATATAAATTACAGACTGGTACAGAATGGAGTGGGTTCTGTCCTTGCGGGCTTACAGTCTATAGGATAATGGGGAAGGAGACAATAGGTAGATGGTTTGCGGCAGCTTCGGTGGTGGTGAGGTGGTGGCGCAGTCACTGCAGGCTGGAAGCTTTCTTTAAGAGATGAGTTTTGAAGTTCCAACTGAAAGTTCCAAGTGTGGCAGATAATCAGAAATGTTGTGGCACAGAATTCCAGAAGATGGGGGATACTCAGAAGTCTTGGAAACGATCGGGGTGAGGAACATATAAGTGTGGAGAAGAGAAGGAGGTCTTGATAGAACTGGAGATTAAGTGTTGGAAGATATCGGGAGATTAGTTCGGAGATATATGAGGTAGACAGGTTATGGATGGCTTTGTAGGTCAATGTTAGTAGTTTGAACTGGATACGTTGGGGAATTGGGAGCCAGTGAAGGGATTTGCAGAGGGGAGAAGTGGAGGAGTTAAGAGGCAAGAGCTGTATTAGGTGGGCTGCATGGATGGACTTGAGAGGTGTTACAGTGTTAGTTAGGCTAGGTTCACATTGCGTTAATGGGTTAACGCTAACGCACTGCGTTGCACGGCGAAAATGTCGCAATTAATGCTGTGCAACGGGTTCGTTAGCGCACCCATTGACAGCAATGTGATTTGTGCCTGTAGCGCATCGCTAGCGCATGCCATTTTCGGCACGCGCTAGCGATGTGCCGTTCTTTTGTGACGGAGGTGTGTCTGAGGTCCGTCCCTCGCTAGCGCAGATCAGGGATCTGCGCTAGCGGGGACGGTGAACGCGGACCCAAAATAAACATTGCGTTAGCGCAATCCGCTAGCGCTATGCGCTTAACGGATTGCCCTAACGCAATGTGAACCTAGCCTTAGCAGGGAGGCCACAGAGAAGGATATTGCAGTGGTCAAGGCGGCAGATGATGAGGGCATTCATTAACATTTTAGTAGATTTAGAGTTGAGGAATTTATGGATTCTGGAAATATTTTTGAGTTGGAGGCGACAAGAGGTGGAAAGAGTTTGGATGTATGGTTTGAAGGACAGGGCAAAGTTGAGGGTTCCTCCAAGATACCGGACTTGCGGTACAGGGGAAAGCGTGATATCATATATTGTGATAGGTAAATCAGGTAGGGGAGTTAGGTGATAATGAGAAAAAATGATGAGTTCAGTTTTGTCCACATTGAGCTTTAAGAACATGATGAGAAGGAGGATGTGGCTGATAGACACTCAGGGATTCTGGACAGCAGAGAGCTGACATCAGTGCCGGAAAGGTAGATCTGAGTGTCATCAGCGTATAAGTGCTACTAGAAGACATGAGACTTTATGAGTTGTCCCAGGCCAAAGGTATAGACTGGGAAGAGTAGGGGTTGTGGCTGATGGGCAGTAAATATTTGACTTGTTTGGTCGACCTTATTTTTTAATGTGCTGCAAAGTCATCTGCAGAGATGAGGCGGTAGGATCGAGCAGAGGAGGGAGCTAAAAAGTATTGAATAATGTTTACCCTGGTTACCGGGGACCTCGGGATCGTTGGTCGCTGGAGAACTGTCTGTGTGACAGCTCTCCAGCGACCAAACAGCGACGCTGCAGCGATCCGGATCGTTGTCGGTATCGCTGCAGCGTCGTTTAGTGTGAAGGTACCTTAACTGTTTTGGGTTGTGGGATACAGAAGATACAAGGGTTGTGAAATAAACCTGTGTAGCAGGGCTGATTTGAATGTGAAAGTTGCTGTTTTATAAGATTAACTCAGCACAGGAACATTTTTTTATTATTATTCCAAGATCTACTAATTAAAATGTACGGTACTTTGTTTGTTGGATAACCCCCTTAAGTAACCTACACAAAAAAAAAATCAATAGATCACATCAAAATCTGCTGAATGTACTGCCTAAGGCCTGTCCCACACGTCCAGATAATTCCGGTACCGTAAAAATCGGTTCCGGAGTTATCAGTGTACGTGTGTCCGTGTGCTCACATGGCACATCAGTGTGGCACACGTGCGGCAGCCGTATGCCGCCCGTGTGCCAACTGGGTACCACACGGACCGTGCATGAGACAGCGCTAGAGTTAAGCGCTGTCCCCTGCTTTGGGTGCTGAATCCGGAATTCCTTCCTTCTTCCCAGCAGTGTTCGCTGGAGAGAAGGGATGAAAAATCATTGTTTTTTTATGTTTTTTGTTGTTAAAATAAAGTTCCCGGTAATCCCTATGGGAGGTGGAGCCACATATTCATCACTGTAATGTGCGGCACCACGTGACTGCTCATACAGGACAAGCTGTGACGCTGAGAGGAAGCATCGAGGGAGCTGGGTAAGTATTTTAATGCCAGCGGGCGGGAGCACAGGGGGAGGGAGGGGGGAGCTGACCGGGAACTGTATTTTAAACACACACAAAAAAAACCCTGATTTTTCATTCCTTCTCTCCAGCAAACGCTGCTGGGGAGAAGGAATGAATTCTGGATTCAGCACCAAAAGCAGGGGACAGCGCTTACTGTAGCGCTGTCTCCTGCACGGTCCGTGTGGTACCCAATCGGCACACGGACGGCACATGGACAGCATCTGTGTGCGGTACGTGTTTACACGGACCCATTGACTTTAATGGGTCCGTGTGATACATGCGCTCCCACGAACACTGACATGTCTCCGTGTTTTTCAAACGGACACACGGTCCGTGAAAACATGCTGACATGTGCAGAGACACATTTTAATGTGTCTACGTGAGTCAGTGTCTCCGATACGTGAGGAAACTGTCACCTCACGTACCGGAGCCACTGACGTGTGAAACCGGCCTAAAACATTTACCGGTATGTCCAATTTCCCCATAGACAGGAGTAGTGCCGCCTATCTCCTAAAAGTCTACTCGATCCATGCTTGCACATATTACAGCTTGTCTGTACATGTCACTGACCAGTGGTCTCCTATTTAAGACCCTCCAGCTCTGGAGGTGTCTGCAGTGCATACTGGAAGTTGTAAGATTGGGGGAAACGCTCAGGCTGGATACCACCAATTATAGATTGAGACTGGAATGTAAGGTATGACCTGATTTACCTCTTATTTCATGGCCTTGCACTGTGTTTTCTCCCCAGGACTTGCAGTCTCAGATCAGCACCATGCAGGTGGAGCTGGGGGTGAAAGAGGCCACAATAAGTGCAATGAAAGGAGAGGTGGAGGCCAAGCGCAGGCACCTGCAGGAGATCTCAGGTATTCTCAGTATGCAGATGAAGTTGTCTTTGTTTCTCCTCCTTTGTCTCCTTCTTATATAGAGAATGTGCCGACACATAATGGTAACAAGACACCAAATGTCTGGGGGACACAGACCACCTGCCCTGTCTGAGCCTCTGTTTCTGCAGACATGGAGCACAATGCTGTGTGATAAGGACAGATCCCTGCAGGGAATCTCTGTGCTTTTTAGCTTGGGTAGAAGCCTCTTCAGTTCATTGTGCTGTTTAGGCGAAATCCACAAAGTCCTTACTTCTTACTATCATATCAAATAAAGTCACGGTTCACGTATGATATTCAAATGTATATATTGTATATGTATTTATATTCAAGCTGTACTTTGTCTAAAAGACAACAAAAAACAAACAAACCGACATTACTCAACTTCCCCAGGTCCACCATGGAGTTTTCGCCCGCTGTTATTGTCTGCAGCTCTGATGTCGACAGCACAAAAACCAAGCCAATAGCTGAGCTCAGTGCTGCAGACAATAATGTCACTATGAACAGCCCGGGAGACTTAGTGCTGGACCCAGAAAGGTGAGTTAAGCAGAGTTTGTTTGTTTGTTTTTAAACAAATTGCAACTGGTGGATAGCTGACGGGTATTCCAAAATCGGAAATCCTCTTTAAGGGACAGAACCACAGATATTACCAGTATAAAAGATGGTCTCTAAGGCACAGGTACTTATGTAGAAGAGGACCTGAAGCAACTACTTATTACATGGGCTTTCCGTCATTTTATACATTTGCACGTTAAAAATGTTTGCAAGCTATGTAAATCAGAGGCAAAACTTGACATGCCTTAAGGGGTTGTCCACTACTAGGACGACCCCTTCTTAAACTAAATGTTCGGTCCCTGTAAAATAATAAAGCCTATTCTCACCTACTGTGCCGGTGCCAGTCCAGCGTTGTTGGCACTCGCGATCCCGAGGCTCTCGTGCGGCTGTAAGACACGTGGTGCCCAATCAGCGCTGGCGTCACTGTCACCGCCTTTGGAGTTTAAGAAGGGGATGTCCTAGCAGTGGAAAACCCCCTTAGGCTAGTTTCACACTAGCGTTTTGAGGAGCTGCGGAGGGCTGCGGACTTCCTCCGTGAAGCCCCACCCTCGGCCGCACCTCTGCCGCTAGCTCCGCCTACTTCTGCATGCGGCCCGCATACCTATTTTTAACATTAGGTACGCAGGTCGTGCGGCTGTATGCGGATGCTTCCGCATGCGTCGTTTTGACGTTGCGGAGAAAAAAAGAAATTGCTACCAGCTGCGTCCTACGCTGGTCGCCGCATCGTCAAAACGACGCATGCGGAAGCATCCGAATACAGCCGCACGACCTGCGTACCTAATGTTAAAGATAGGTACGCAGGCCGCATGCAGGCCGCATGCAGAAGTAGGCAGAGTTAGCGGCGGAGGTGCGGCCGAGGGCGGGGCTTCACGGAGGAAAAACGCTAATGTGAAACCGGCCTTACCTTTACTCATACTGATATCAATTTCCACTTTAGATTATTTTCGGCAGTGTGCGCATGAGATTGGGTAAAATCTCACCCACTTCGCTGCTACTGTAATACCATCGGGAGGTTTTAGTTTGTAAAAAATGTAATGAATTGATTTATTACATTCGTTATTTTGGGGCATGTTTTAGTCTCGCATTTATTTATGTATGTTTTTCTATAAAAAGCCTTTTAATCCAATACATGAGAAAATGCCCTATATAGAGCATCCCGTGTATAGAAAAAAAACATTAAGGACTCAAAAATACACCGAACAGCAACACATGCTAAACAAAATGGCTTTTCATTTTTACCTATGATTTTTTTTTTTTTGCTGTAGTGTTTTTGGTGTAAAACCTGTAGCAAATATGTCAGGGATTAAAAAAAAACCTCTGCATTTTCATAAAAAAACCTTCTGGGTGAAACTAGTGTGGGTTGTAGCTGGTAAGGATTTAAAGGGGTGGTCCGAAGGCGAGTGTAACTTTTATTCAATGCCAATCTATTTGATGCCATAGGCTAAGCTAATTTTCAATATGTACACCTAGAAGAAGGGCGCCTTAATTAACGGCACTTCCCAAATATAAACCAATCCAAGACGAAACATCAGACAGAAAGTAGGAAAAAAAATAGACTAGCAGTGGAAGGGAATTTGTAAAGCAAGTATATTGGAAATTAATCCAAGACGAAACAAGGAAGCATAGGCCAAAAATAAAATACAAGAATCTTTATTCAAAAAATAACTCTAAAATAGATAAGATAAAATATGGAGACACAATTGCAAAAGAGACTGCCTGCCAGAGACATATACTAGTTCCTAACAAGTCACAAAACAGTCAAAAAGGAACATTCACAAGCCTATTTCAGTATAGGATGACCTGAAGCAGCATAGAGAAGTACATAATTTATAAGGAGCACCCTCCTAAAGACTGAATGACTCTCTGTGAGTCTAAAAATCAATATACAGCGGGTAAATGATATCAGCAGTTCAGTCAAGGCTAATCCTGTTGTTGCTATCAATGCTGCAAGACAGATATAGAAGGTTATGTATGTCATTAACATAGATTACATAAAGTGCACAGTGCTTTGAGTAAATATATAACAGCAGCATAACCATAAATAAGGTGCTAGTATGCATTATAATATCAAGGACCAATATCCCAAATAGAAGTATAGTTCAACAAGGTACTGAAATGGCAGAGTAGCAGCAGAGATAGATAGCAGAAAGTATAGTGCATAGGCTAGAAGAGAAGGTATATGACCTTGCAATACAATGCAGATCCCCGACGCGCGTTTTGCATATTGCTTCATCCTTCTATATATGTTTTGCAGCTTTAACTGATAGCAACAACAGGATTAGCCCTGACTGAACTACTGATATAATTTACCGGTTGTATATTGATTTTTAAACTCACAGAGAGTCATTCAGTCTTTAGGAGGGTGCTCCTTATAAATTATGTACTTCTCTATACTGCTTCAGGTCATCCTATATTGAAATAGGCTTGTGAATGTTCCTTTTTGACTCTTTTGTGACTTGCTAGGAACTAGTATATGTCTCAGGCAGGCAGTCTCTTTTGCAATTTTGTTTCCATATTTTATCTTATCTATTTTAGAGTTATTTTTTGAATAAAGATTCTTGTATTTTATTTTTGGCCTGTGCTTCCTTGTTTCGTCTTGGATTAATTTCCAATATACTTGCTTTACAAATTCCCTTCCACTGCTAGTCTATTTTTTTCCTACTTCCTGTCTGATGATGACTTGTTTGAAAGCCCCCAGTGCATCCTGAGATACTCAAACAAAGAGTTATCAGAGTAGGGGGCAGAGGCTGTGGTCACTGCCACAGCCCCTGCCCCTTCTTGAAACAAAGTGTCATCCGTGGCTCATTTCAGAGGTGAGTCTGGTCTCTGTGTTGTGCACAGTGACAGCTCCCACTCTGCTGTTGGCACAGATCTGTAGTAATGAGTAGGCAGCAAATTGGGGTTACAATACCAGGTAGAAAACAGTGACGTCACCTGGTGGGTGGCACTCATGTCCTGCAAGACAGGTATTCTGATACTGCTCTGTTGACAGCTCATTACAGCAGATATGTGCAGACAAGAGAGGGCGCTGTCACTGTGCATGCCACACAGAGCAGGGACCAGCCCTGCCCCTGAAACAAGCATCACCGAGGCTTCATGAAGGGAAGTGGGTAGGGGCTGTGGCAGTGACCACAGCCTCTGCTCCCTTCTCTGATGACACTTCATTTGAGTATCCCAGGATGCACTGAGGGCTTTCAAACGAATTGTCATCTGACAGGAACTAAAGAAAAACAGAGTAGCAGTTAGACCATGTAGTTAGGAAGCGGTAGGGAATTTTTAAAGCAATTTTTAACCCCTTAAGCCCCAAGAGTGGTTTGCACGTTAATGACCGGGCCAATTTTTACAATTCTGACCACTGTCCCTTTATGAGGTTATAACTCTGGAACGCTTCAACGGATCCTGATGATTCTGCACTGTTTTCCCGTGACATATTGTACTTCATGATAGTGGTAACATTTCTTCAATAAGACTTGCGTTTATTTGTGAAATAAATGGAAATTTGGCGAAAATTTTGAAAATTTTGCAATTTTCCAACTTTGAATTTTTATGCCCTTAAATCGCAGAGGTATGTCACACAAAATACTTAATAAGTAACATTTCCCACATGTCTCCTTTACATCAGCACAATTTTGGAATCAAAAATTTTTTTTGTTAGTGAGTTATAAGGGTTAAAATTTGACCAGCAATTTCTCATTTTTACAACACCATTTTTTTTAGGAACACCATTTTTTTTAGGGACCACATCTCATTTGAAGTCATTTTGAGGGGTCTATATGATAGAAAATAAGCAAGTGTGACACCATTCTAAAAACTGCACCCCTCAAGGTGCTTAAAACCACATTCAAGAAGTTTATTAACCCTTCAGGTGTTTCACAGGAATTTTTGGAATGTTTAAATAAAAATGAACATTTAACTTTTTTCACACAAAATTTACTTCAGCTCCAATTTGATTTATTTTACCAAGGGTCTCAGGAGAAAATGGACCCCAAAAGTTGTTGTACAATTTGTCCTGAGTATGCCGATACCCAATATGTAGGGGTAAACCACTGTTTGGGCGCATGGCAGAGCTCGGAAGGGAAGGAGCGCCATTTGACGTTTCAATACAAAATTGACTGGAATTGAGATGGGACGCCATGTTGCGTTTGGAGAGCCCCTGATGTGCCTAAACATTGAAACCCCCCACAATTGACACCATTTTGGTAAGTAGACCCCCTAAGGAACTTATCTAGATGTGTGGTGAGCACTTTGACCCACCAAGTGCTTCACAGAAGTTTATAATGCAGAGCCGTAAAAATAAAAAATCATATTTTTTCACAAAAATTATGTTTTTGCCCCCAATTTTTTATTTTCCCAACGGCAAGAGAAGAAATTGGACCCCAAAAGTTGTTGTGCAACTTGTCCTGATTACGCTGATACCCCATATGTGGGGGTAAACTACTGTCTGGGCGCATGGCAGAGCTCAGAAGGGAAGGAGCGCCGTTTGACTTTTCAATGCAAAATTGACTGGAATTAAGATGGGATGCCATGTTGCGTTTGGAGAGCCACTGATGTGCCTAAACATTGAAACCCCCAAAAGTGACACCATTTTGGAAAGTAGACCCCCTAAGGAACTTATCTAGAGGTGTTGTGATAGCTTTCAACCCCCAAGTGTTTCACTACACTTTATAACGCAGAGCCGTGAAAATAAAAATTATTTTTTTCCCACAAAAATGATTTTTTAGCCCCCAATATTATATTTTCCCAAGGATAACAGGAGAAATTGGATCCCAAAAGATGTTGTCCAATTTGTCCTGAGTACGCTGATACCCCATATGTGGGGGGGGACCACCGTTTGGGCACATGGCAGAGCTCGGAAGGGAAGGAGCACTATTTGGAATGCAGACTTAGATGGATTGGTCTGCAGGCATCACGTTGCATTTGCAGAGCCAGTGATGTAACTAAACAGTAGAAACCCCCCACAAATTACCCCGTATTGGAAACTAGACCCACCAAGGAACTTATCTAGATGTGTTGTGAGAACTTTGAACCCCCAAGTGTTTCACTACAGTTTATAAGGCAGAGCCGTGAAAATAAAAAATGATTTTTGTTCCACAAACATTATTTTTTAGCCCCCAGTTTTGTATTTTCCCAAGGGTAACAGGAACAATTGGACCCCAAAAGTTGTTGTCCAATTTGTCCTGAGTATGCTGATACCCCATATGTTGGGGTAAACCCCTGTTTGGGCGCACGGGAGAGCTCGGAAGGGAAGGAGCACTGTTTTACTTTTTCAAAGCAGAATTGGCTGGAATTGAGATCGGACAACATGTCGCGTTTGGAGAGCCCCTGATGTGCCTAAACAGTGGAAACCCCCAATTCTAACTGAAACCCTAACCCTAGCCCCAACCCTAACCCTAGCCCCAACCCTAGCCCTAACCCTAGCCCCAACCCTAGCCCCAACCCTAACCCTAACTCTAACCCTAACCCTAGCCCTAACCCTAATGGGAAAATGGAAATAAATACATTTTTTTTATTTTATTATTTTTCCCTAAGGGGGTGATGAAGGGGGGTTTTATTCACTTTCATAGCATTTTTTTAGCAGATTTTTATGATTGACAGCCATAAGACTAAAAGACGCTTTTTATTGCAAAAAATAGTTTTTGCGTCTCCACATTTTGAGAGCTATAATTTTTCCATATTTTGGTCCACAGAGTCATGTGAGGACTTGTTTCTTGCAGTATGAGTTGACGTTTTTATTGGTAAAATTTTCAGTCACGTGACATTTTTTGACCGCCTTTTATTCCAATTTTTGTGAGGCAAAATGACCAAAAACCAGCTATTCATGAATTTCTTTTTGGGGGGGCATTTATACCATTCCACGTTTGGTAATATTGATAAAGCAGTTTTATTGTTCGGGTCAGTACGATTACAGCGATACCTCATTTGTATCATTTTTTTATGTTTTGGCGCTTTTATACGATAAAAACTATTTTATAGAACAAATAATTATTTTTGCATCGCTTTATTCTGAGGACTATAACTTTTTTATTTTTTCGTTGATGATGCTGTGTGGTAGCTCATTTTTTGCGGGACAAGATGACGTTTTCAGCGCTACCATGGTTATTTATATCCGTCTTTTTGATCGCGTGTTATTCCACTTTTTGTTCGGCGGTATGATAATAAAGCATTATTTTTTGCCTCGTTTTTTTTTTTTACTGCGTTCACTGAAGGGGTTAAGTAGTGGGACAGTTTTTAGGGTATGTTCACACGTTCCTGATTTCCATCCTTTTTTTTTCAGGACTGTTTTTTAAAAAACTGCAGCTCTTGGCAGAAAACGCAGGTCCTTTTTTTGGTCCTTTTTTGATGCGTTTTTTGATGCGTTTTTTTATCCTTTTTTTGATCCTTTTTTTATGCAGTTTTCTATGCAGAGTCTGTGTGTTTTCTAGTAAGTTTTTTAGGGTTAAAATGGCTGAAAATACCCTAACCCTACCCCTAACCCTAACCCTACCCCTAACCCTACCCCTAACCCTACCCCTAACCCTAACCCTACCCCTAACCCTACCCCTAACCCTATTCTAATCTTAGTGGAAAAAAAAAAAATTCTTAATTTTTTTTTATTGTCCCTACCTATGGGGGTGACAAAGGGGGGGGTGTCATTTACTATTTTTTTTATTTTGATCACTAAGATAGATTATATCTCAGTGATCAAAATGCACTTTGGAACGAATCTGCCGGCAGGCAGATTCGGCGGGTGCACTGCGCATGCGCCCGCCATTTTGCAAGATGGCGGCGCCCAGGGAGAAGACGGCCGGACGGACACCGGGACGCCGGGTAAGTATAAGGGGGGGGAGATTAGGGCACGGGGGGGGCATCGGAGCACTGGGGGGGGGGCATCGGAGCACGCGGCGGTGGGATTGGAGCACGGGGGGGCGGGATCGGAGCACGGGGGGGCAGCCACACTCCGCCCACGCACTTCCGCCCGCTTCCCCGCACTTCCTGCTGCAGCGGTTCTGCACCACAAACCGCAGTAAAACCCGCAGATATTTTTTTCATCTGCGGGTTTTACTGCGGGTTTGACCTCACAATGGAGGTCAATGGGTGCAGAACCGCTGCGGCTCCGAAAAAAGAAGTGACATGGTACTTCTTTTTTCCCGCAGCTATTCAGCGCGGCTTTTTTTTTTATTTTCCGCATTGTGGGCACAGCAGTTCCTGTTTTCCATAGGGTACAATGTAATGTACCCTGCATGGAAAACAGCTGCGGACCCGCAGCGGGAAAATCGCGGCAATTCCGCATGAAAAAAAGGATCGTGTGAACATGGCCTTAGAGGTGGGGTCGTTACGGACGCAGTGATACTAAATATGTGTACTTTATTGTATTGTTTTTTTTATTATTTAGATAAAGAAATGTACTTATGGGAACAATATATATATTTTTTTCTTTATTTAGGATTTTTTTTTTTTTTTTACCCATGTGGATATTTTTTTTTTTACTTTACAACATTGCCCCGGGGGGGGGGGGGGGTGTGCATCATGTTATAGGGTCAGATCGCTGATCTGACACTTTGCACAGCACTGTGTCAGATCAGCGATCTGATGTGCACTGCTCCTGGCTTACCAGCGCTTGCTCTGAGCAGGCGCTGGTATGCCACCTCCCTGCAGGACCCGGATGCAGCCCCGTGGCCATTTTGGATCTGGGGCCTGCAGGGAGCAGAAGGTAGGAGACCCTCGGAGCAACGCGATCACATCGCGTTGCTCCGAGGGTCTCAGGGAAGCACGCAGGGAGCCCCCTCCCTGCGTGATGCTTCCCTATGCCGCCGGAACACTGCGATCATGTTTGATCGCAGTGTGCCGGGGGTTAATGTGCTGGGGGCGGTCCGTGACCGCTCCTGGCACATAGTGCCGGATGTCAGCTGCGATAGTCAGCTGACACCCGGCCGCGCTCCCCCCGTGAGCGGGGCTGATCGCACTGGATGTACTGTCCCGTCACTGGGAATTAAGTCCCAGGTCACCTCGATTGGATAGTACGTCCAATGGGATTAAGGAGTTAAAGTATATTCGAAAATAGCCTAGATTATGTTATCAAATAGATAGGGATTTAGATAAAAATTTTCTTTCAGCTTCGGACCACCCCTTTAAGTACCGTATCTTACAATAACCGTCATTTAATAGATGACAGGTGGATGACGAGGCAGCAGAGGTACAATTAGAAATCGTTAAAAAGAAAAACATCCTCGCCCCTAAGTATGCGTATCCCCCATATAACCCTGTAATTACTGCGGAGTGTGGGCTGCCATTACAGCGTGTGGTTGTGAGGTGTCTGGCTGTGACACGTCAGGGACATATGCTCAGGCTCCCACTGTAATGTGACACCGCAGCGCCGAGTTATTGAGCCCAGTAATAACAGTGACGTATGTGAGCAGCAGCTTCAACGAACTTCTTAAAAAGCTCTTGGGAAAATCCACACTGACGTGTAACCTGCAGTAACCGATTCCACACACGCACTTCACAGTTTTCTCTTGCCAGAAAAGGCAGGTGCGGATTTGATGCGTTTTTTTTTTAATGCGTTTTTGATGCGTTTTTGAAAGCTAAATAAAGATCTATTAAAAAAAGAATTGTGATGTAATTTCTTGTCCAACCTCTTCATTTACATACTCCTTTGAAGAATAATGTTTACACACACAGAAAGATAGATAGATAGATAGATAGATAGATAGATAGATAGATAGATAACAGATAGATAGATCTATAGATAGATAGATCATACCAAGCCCGATGTTTAGTAATAAACATAATAAAATGGTACATAAAGAGTTAAATAAAGACACACACACACAAAATCTGCGTTAGGCCAGGATCACACTAGCGAGAAACTCACACGAGTCTTGCACCTCAATACCCGACACTGCCGCCGGCACTGGGACCGGAGCATTCAGCTACATAGGAATACATGCAGCCGCACACTCCGGTCCCGAGTTCCGGCGGCAGTGCCGGGTATTGGGGTGCGAGACTCGTGCGAGTTTCTCACAAGTGTGACCCCGGCCTTAAAGGGAACCTGTCACCTGAATTTGGCGGGATCGGTTTTCGGTTATTGGATTGAAGTTCATTCTGTGTCCTCCATAGTACACGCCTGCGCAATCCAATATTGCGGCCAGCATGCAGCCAGCGGATAAGGAAAGGGTGAATCAAACACCCGAAAACTCCGCCCATATGACCGAAAACCGATCCCGCCAAATTCAGGTGACAGGTTCCCTTAAAATGCAATTTCTGTTTAATTTATAAAAAAAATGGAAAACATAAATGTTGTGGGCTCCCGCGCAAATTTCAAGTCCAGAGTGGGAAAGCCAGAAACAGGGGGAGGGGGCCGATGTTTATAGCCTGGGAAGGGGTTAATACCCATGGAGCTTCCCAGGCTATGAATATCAGCCCGCAGCTGTATATTTAGCCTTTACTGGCTATTTAAAATAGGGGGACCCCCCCAAAACATGGGGTCCCCCTCTAATTTATAGCCAGAAAAGCTATGCAGACAGCTGCAAGCTGATATTCATAGCCTAGAGAGGGACCATGAATATTGCCCCCAGGCTACAAATACCAGCTCCCAGCCGCTCCAGAAATGGCGCATCTGTAGGATGTGCCAATTCTGGCACTTAGCCTCTTTCTTCCCACTGCCCTGTAGTGGCAATGCTGCGTGATAATTTTCCCACACAGCTGTGCCGCAAGTGACAGTATGAACTAAACTGTACTCACAGTGGCGGAGGGATACAGTGCAGAAGGATACCTTCCATCACCGGAGCCACTGGAGATCGGTCGCATCTGCCGATGTGACAGCTCTCCACAGGAGATCATCGTGGGACACTCATTATTACATGGATTACTGCGTATCAGGGAGTATATTGTTGGTTTCTTACTTTTATATTTCTTACAGGTGATCGATGGCTTCGGGGATTAGCTGTGTGGAGAGTATGTACTGTGTGTTGTATGTACTGTATGTCTATATATATATATATGTATGTGTTTTTTTTTTGTTGTTTTTTTTTTTTACACTTGAACACAGTAGCCGGATGATGGCACTATACTGTCTGTCCGTCCCATCATCCGGCTAGCTGTCACTGTATCAGGCATAGCCGGATGGGACTAGTAGTCCCATTGGACGATGCCTGCCTACACACAAACACACAGACCCCTGTACAGCCCCGCAGACACACACAGATACACACAAACACCCGCACACAGACATGCACATCTTCTCCGCACACACAGTCTCCGCCCACACACTCTTCCCCCTCCCGATCTGCAGCGTTTCTCGTGGGCACATCCGTAGAAAATCTGCGGATCTTTTTTTACATCTGTGGGTTTTGCTGCGGATGGAGGAGAGGAAAGAGAGCGGGAGGAGCAGAGAGCAGGAGGAGAGGAGCAGAGAGCAGGAGGAGAGGAGCAGAGAGCGGGAGGAGAGGAGCAGAGAGCGGGAGGAGAGGAGCAGAGAGCGGGAGGAGAGGAGCAGAGAGCGGGAGGAGAGGAGCAGAAAGCGGGAGGAGCAGAGAGCCGAGGAGGAGGGGAACAGAGAGCAGGAGGGGAGCCGAGAAACAGAGAGGGGGAGGAGCAGGGAGGAGGAGTAGGGCTGAGGGTGAAAGGAGCAGAGGAGGAGCGGAGCAGAGAGCTGAGGAGCCTGAGAAGGAGGAGCGGGGCAGAGGGGGAGAGGAGGAGGAGAAGAGGGCAGAGGAACAGAAAGCCTCTGCACCCAGCGCCTATTGAGCAGTGAACCCATACATTAAGAAAAAAAACATTGAAGAAATAAAAGAGATAATGATTTTTAAATCTTAAACAATACAGACAGCTTTTTGGTTGTTTTTTACTTGAATGCATGTATTTTGGGCTAAAAAATATTTTTGCAATTTGGGTTTCATTGCAAATATTGCACCATTTGACTTTTGCAGGCTGTTTGCTTCTCTGTACATTTTTGGTTACAAAATGAGTTAACTGAGATTGTATCAGTGAGCTTTATCTGTCTTTGTGAGCTCCTCTCAGCTGATTTATGAGCATATAAATGTACAGCTCTCCTTTGGTGTGTGTGGACATAAATAATCTGAGAGGATTTCTGTAAAAGCTAGATAAGAGTTATAAGCTCTGTCAGAACCAGCTCCCTGACAGAATCTTAGTGAAACTCATGCTGCAGCCAATAATTTACAGAGAAAGGCCGGCGTCACACACAGCGTAAAACAATACGGTCCGTATATTACGGCCGTAATACGCTGAAAAGTCCCGAAAAAAGTGGTCCGTAGCTCCTCCGTAGGCAGGGTGTGTCAGCGTTTTTTGCGCATGGCATCCTCCGTATGTAATCCGTATGGCATCCGTACTGCGTGGTTTTCTCGCAGGCTAGCAAAACCAACATACCGCTATAGAAGTGATCCATGTGTCCCAAAAAGAAAAGAAAATATATATATACTGTCTATATATATATATATATATATATATATATATATGTCAGTAGACACATATATTAGAGAGAAAAGCCGGTAATTCAGTGCGGTGTACAGTAAAATCACACTGACAGCTTACAGTAGAATAGGTAGAATAAATGTGTACACATAGAATAGGTATATATATATATATATGTCAGTGAGACACATATATGTATATATATTAATATTTATTCCAGCGCTAGACAGCTTGAAAGCCGGTAATTCAATTACCGGCTTTTTCCTTCTCCTTCCTAAAACCCGACATGATTTGAGACATGGTTTACATACAGTAAACCATGTCTTCTCTCCATTTTTTTTGCAGATTCCACACTACTAATGTCAGTAGTGTGTATCTGCAAAATTTGGCCGTTCTAGCTCTTAAAATAAAGGGTTAAATGGCGGAAAAAATTGGCGTGGGCTCCCGCGCAATTTTCTCCGCCAGAGTAGTAAAGCCAGTGACTGAGGGCAGATATTAATAGCCTGGAGAGGGTCCACGGTTATTGGCCCCCCCCTGGCTAAAAATATCTGCCCCCAGCCACCCCAGAAAAGGCACATCTGGAAGATGCGCCTATTCTGGCACTTGGCCACTCTCTTCCCATTCCCGTGTAGCGGTGGGATATGGGGTAATGAAGGGTTAATGCCACCTTGCTATTGTAAGGTGACATTAAGCCTAATTAATAATGGAGAGGCGTCAATTATGACACCTATCCATTATTAATCCAATACTAGTAAAGGGTTAAATAAAACACAAACACATTTTTTAAAATTATTTTAATGAAATAAAAACAATGGTTGTTGCAGTATTTTATTCAACGCCCAATCCAGTCACTGAAGACCCTCGTTCTGTGAAAGAAAAAACATAATAAACCAACAATATACTTACCCTCCGCAGATCTGTAACGTCCAACGATGTAAATCCTTCTGAAGGGGTTAAAACATTTTGCAGCAAGGAGCTGTGCTAATGCAGGCTGCTCCTCGCTGCAAAACCCCAGGAAATGAGGCTAAAAATAGATCAATGATCTATATTTAGCTTTATTTGCGGTGAGGCGCCCTCTGCTGGATGTTCATAGATCGTGGGAAATTACCTAGAAAGCCAGGGAGCTTTCTAGGTAATTTCCCACGATCTATGAACATCCAGCAGAGGGCGCCTCACCGCAAATGAAGCTAAATATAGCTCATTGATCTACATTTAGACTCATTCCCCGGGGTTTTGCAGCAAGGAGCAGCCTGCATTAGCAAAGCTCCTTGCTGCAAAATGTTTTAACCCCTTCAGAAGGATTTACATCGTTGGACGTTACAGATCTGCGGAGGGTAAGTATATTGTTGGTTTATTATGTTTTTTTACTCACAGAACGAGGGTCTTCAGTGACTGGATTGGGCGTTGAATAAAATACTGCAACAACCATTGTTTTTATTTCATTAAAATAATTTTAAAAAATGTGTTTGTGTTTTATTTAACCCTTTACTAGTATTGGATTAATAATGGATAGGTGTCATAATTGACGCCTCTCCATTATTAATTAGGCTTAATGTCACCTTACAATAGCAAGGTGGCATTAACCCTTCATTACCCCATATCCCACCGCTACACGGGAATGGGAAGAGAGTGGCCAAGTGCCAGAATAGGCGCATCTTCCAGATGTGCCTTTTCTGGGGTGGCTGGGGGCAGATATTTTTAGCCAGGGGGGGGCCAATAACCGTGGACCCTCTCCAGGCTATTAATATCTGCCCTCAGTCACTGGCTTTACTACTCTGGCGGAGAAAATTGCGCGGGAGCCCACGCCAATTTTTTCCGCCATTTAACCCTTTATTTTAAGAGCTAGAACGGCCAAATTTTGCAGATACACACTACTGACATTAGTAGTGTGGAATCTGCAAAAAAAATGGAGAGAAGACATGGTTTACTGTATGTAAACCATGTCTCAAATCATGTCGGGTTTTAGGAAGGAGAAGGAAAAAGCCGGTAATTGAATTACCGGCTTTCAAGCTGTCTAGCGCTGGAATAAATATTAATATATATACATATATGTGTCTCACTGACATATATATATATACCTATTCTATGTGTACACATTTATTCTACCTATTCTACTGTAAGCTGTCAGTGTGATTTTACTGTACACCGCACTGAATTACCGGCTTTTCTCTCTAACAGCGCTGCGTATTTCTCGCAAGTCACACTGCTTGTCCGTGTGTAATCCGTATTTTTCACGCTTCCATAGACTTTCATTGGCGTATTTCTTGCGCAGTACGGTGACAAACGCAGCATGCTGCGATTTTGTACGGCCGTAGAAAGCCGTATAATACTGATCAGTAAAATACGGCAAATAGGAGCAGGGGCATAGAGAATAATTGTGCCGTATTTTTTGCGAGTTTTACGGACGTAGATTCTGCGCTCTTACGTCCGTAAAACTCGCATGTGTGACGGCGGCCAAACAGACAGCCTTTAGGGCGGGGTCACACGGCCGTTGATTCTGTCATGCGAGAGAATTGGGCTGATCATACTAATGACACTCGGCTTGAACAGTGTCAGAGTTTGATCCGAGTGTCATCTTGGTGTGATCAAATTTTCTTGCATGATAGAATCGTGAACACAGGCACAGAGAAGATGGAGAACTTAATTTCTACAACTTCTCCATTTTCTGTGTCCGTCCGCTGATTTCGGACTGCACTCAGATGACATCTGAGTGCAGTCTGATGTTTTACCCGCTGCCGTAGACATTGGATGCACTCGCAGCATGCTGGAATTATTTTCTCATGCCAAATTGGCATGAGAAAAAAAATTGTGGATCTGCACTGCCCCATAGTATAACATTGGATAGCGCTCGGCTGTGTTATACGCCAGTGTGAGGAGCCCTTAATGGGAATCAAATCTGTTAGCGGAATTGTGGTACCTAATCTGAGAGCACCATAATGTAGGGGCAGAGAGCCTGATTTCAGCGATGTGTGTTACTGGGTTGTGTTACTTTTTTCAATAAAATCAATGTTTTACCAGCAGGAGATTACCACTACAGGACAAGCTTCCTTGTGCCTCCTAGTCCAACTGCTCTATTTAACCCCGCCTCCACCACTGACTATCCGCTCTCTTTCAGTATACATTGTACACACAATGCTTCCAGTCAGTGGTGTGAGCGGATTGTACAGAGCTCAGCATTCAGACCACTGCTAGATCTACAGCAAAGAAATCAGGGATTGTATCAAAATGACATCAAGCATACCAGCAAGTGATATATTGCTGGAATCAGGGTCTCATCCCCTACATAATGCTGCTGTTGGATTACATAACAAAAATCTGGTGTCGGATTCCCTTCAGAAGCCAAAAAAAGATGCAGAACATTTAATGAAACCCAATAGCAAATATTATTTTTAGCAAAAATAACAAATATTTGTTAAAAAAAAAAAAAACGAGGTGCCCTTATGGTGTTATAGTAATTAAGAAGAAACTTAGTTCATAGATCAGGAATTAGTGGTTAGATTGACAAAAAAAAGTGATAAATGACAGAAATCTCCAAACCCATTTTACAAGGAGGGGCATATTGGACAGTGGGGACATTATCATACGCGGTCATTGAAAGCTTCTCATTCATAGTCTAGTCAGACAGTAGGCTCTTTATGAAAGTAAACATTTATTTCTAATGCAACACGAATAATAATCTATTAACCCTAATGTGCCTCATGAAAACTACTATTTCACGTTGTGTAGATCCAACTGCCCGGGAGGCTTTAAGGCTTTATCTTCCCCCCGAAAAGGTATGCAAAGTATGTCTCCTCCAAGAGGAAGAGTAGAGGACCTGAAGTGTGCGCCTGAACCTTTAAAGAGACAACAGTTTCTGAATATTATTCGGTAAACCTGTGTCTTTTAAAACATTTTTTCATTAATTTTATGCTTATTATATTTTCAAAGTTTTAGTTAAAAAAAAATCGTATACCGTAAATGACAGCAGAAATATGTGATAGGTCTGGTCCAGGCTTAGGCTGCCGTCACACTGGCAGTATTTGGTCAGTATTTTACCTCAGTATTTGTAAGCCAAAACCAGGAGTGGGTGATAAATACAGAAGTGGTGCATATGTTTCTATTATACTTTTCCTCTATTTGTTCCACTCCTGGTTTTGACTTACAAATACTGAGGTAAAATACTGACCAAATACTGCTAGTGTGACGGCAGCCTTACATTGTGCATCACAGAGTAATAACTTGGGAGACACTAAAGGCCGATTCCTCAAAGCGTTTATTCTGGAATAAAGCACCTTCAAATGTTGCAAGATTTTGTGACTTTTGATGTTTTTTCATCAATCTTGGCAAGCTTCGCGAAAATGGGCAGAGCTGGGGTAGGATGAGGCATGTTGAAGGTCGCCAGGCAAGTTCCTAATTTATTTCTTCCAATTTACTCACTTATATAGCACCATTAGTTCCACAGTATTGCTCTCCCCATTGGGGCTCAAAATCTAAATTTCCTGCCAGTATGTTTTTGGAGTGGGAGGAAACACGGGGAGAACATATAAGCTCCTTGCTGATGTTGTCCTTGGTGAGATTTGAATCCAGGAGCCCAGTGCTGAAAAACAATAGTGCTAACCACTGAGCCACCATGCTCTGGAGAAAGCTCATACACCCAGAGCTGCTGCTCTTTCACTTCCTCCGGATGTATGTGATATGCTGGGTGAGGAGAGTGAAGCCAGGGCTGATTGGCCACAGTGATGACATAACAATGTGACACAATCCCTGCAGTGCCAGTGCTGAAACAGAACCAGCCCTGGAGGTGAGTATAAGTGTAATTATTTTACTATTTTACAAAGGGAGAAACATAGGGGTTGTCCGAGTAGTGGACAAGCCCTTTAAAACTGGAGTGAAAAATGTCAGTCTTAATGAATCAAGCCCTTTATCTTTGGTTGGTGACGTATGAGGAGATCCAAGAGAAGGCCACAGTTGTGATGTCTAGGGATGTCCTTAGACAGCTCGTTGGTCTTCACCATAGTGGAGTTTGGAGTGTGACTGTTTGAGGGGGTGGACAGGTGTCTTTTATACTGATAAGTTCAAACAGGTGGCATTACTACAGGTAATGAGTGGAGGACAGAGGAGTCTCTTAAAGAAGAAGTTACAGGTCAGTGAGAGCCAGATATCTTGCATGTTTTTAGGTGACCAAATACTTATTTTCCACCATAATTTGAAAAAAATAAATCTTGCCGAATCAGACAAGGTGATTTTCTGGATTTGTTTTCTCATTTTGACTCTCATAGTTGTGGTCTACCTATGATGTCAATTACAAGCCTCTCTCATCTTTTTAAGTGGGAGAATGTGCACAATTGGTGGATGACTAAATACTTTTTTCCCCATTGTATGTGTGTCTGAACAAAAGAGAGCATTTGACTGTGTCGAGGTCAGGTCTAGAAGGGGAACAGAGAAATGTCTTTGACGCTTCCTAGATCATTGGTGACTTTGGGTGTTGTGAATTCTGTGTCAGAGCTCCCTCCTGTGGTCACAAGTGGTACTTCGGCTGATTCTCTCTGTGAGCTTCTGTTGGTGGAGGGAAGTGGTACTGCGGCTTCTGAGTTTCCTCCCTCAGGTGATCTGGTGAGGTCGTTAGGTGCTTCTCTACTTAACTCCACCTAATGCTTTGATCCTGGCTTCCTGTCAATGTTCCAGTGTTGGACTTGCTTTTCCCTGGATCATTCCTGTGGCCTGCTGCTCTGCATAGCTAAGTTCTTCTTTGCTATTTGTTTGCTATTTTTTTCTGTCCAGCTTGTCTAATTTGTTGCTGGAAGCTCTGGGACGCAAAGGGTGTACCTCCGTGCCGATAGTTCGGTACGGAGGGTCTTTTTGCCCCCTTTGCGTGGTTTTCGTTAGGATTTTGTGTAGACCGCAAAGTTGCCTTTTCTATCCTCGATCTGTTAAGAAAGTCGGGCCTCACTTTGCTGAATCTATTTCATCTCTACGTTTGTCTTTTCATCTTAACTCACAGTCATTATATGTGGGGGGCTGCCTTTTCCTTTGGGGTATTTCTCTGAGGCAAGGTAGGCTTATTTTCTATCTTCAGGCTAGTTAGTTTCTCAGGCTGTGCCGAGTTGCATAGGCAGAGTTAGGCGCAATCCACGGCTGCCTCTAGTGTTGTTTGGAGAGGATTAGGGATTGCGGTCTGCAGAGTTCCCACGTCTCAGAGCTCGTTCTATGATTTTGGGTTATTGTCAGATCACTGTATGTGCTCTGACCACTATGTCCATTGTAGTACTGAATTGCCTTTCATAACAGTACAGGAAGCCAAAAGTACTAATGATTCTCAATAGAGGGAAAAAAGAAGTTCTGAGACCATTTTTTTTTCTTTGCACTGTGTTTTGCCTTTTTTTTCCCCTAGACATTTGGGTGGTTCAGTACACAGGTGTAGCGAAAATAATTGTAATTGTAAATTATTTCTGGCCTTGAAACCTCTCTCCTCTGGTGATCCAGTTCAACAGGTTTTGATTGTTATTTCTTTTTTGCGCGGCGACCCTCAGGACTGGGCATTTTCTCTTGCGCCAGGAGATCCTGCATTGAGTAATTTCGATGAGTTTTTCCTAGCGCTCGGATTGCTGTACGATGAACCTAATTCAGTGGATCAGGCAGAGAAAAATTTGCTGGCTCTTTGTCAAGGTCAGGATGAGATAGAGGTATATTGTCAGAAATTTAGAAAGTGGTCCGTGCTCACTCAATGGAATGAATCTGCGCTGGCAGCTATGTTCAGAAAGGGTCTCTCTGAAGCCCTTAAAGATGTCATGGTGGGATTTCCTATGCCTGCTGGTTTGAATGAGTCTATGTCTTTGGCCATTCAGATCGGTCGACGCTTGCGTGAGCGTAAATCTGTGCACCATTTGGCGGTATTACCTGAGCTTAAACCTGAGCCTATGCAGTGCGATAGGACTTTGACCAGAGTTAAACGGCAAGAACACAGACGTCTGAATGGGCTGTGTTTCTACTGTGGTGATTCCACTCATGCTATCTCTGATTGTCCTAAGCGCACTAAGCGGTTTGCTAGGTCTGCCACCATTGGTACGGTACAGTCAAAATTTCTTCTGTCCGTTACCTTGATCTGCTCTTTGTCATCGTATTCTGTCATGGCATTTGTGGATTCAGGTGCTGCCCTGAATTTGATGGACTTGGAGTATGCTAAGCGTTGTGGGTTTCTCTTAGAGCCCTTGCAGTGTCCTATTCCATTGAGAGGAATTGATGCCACGCCTTTGGCCAAGAATAAGCCTCAATACTGGACCCAGCTGACCATGTGCATGGCTCCTGCACATCAGGAGGTTATTCGCTTTCTGGTGTTGCATAATCTGCATGATGTGGTCGTGTTGGGGTTGCCATGGCTACAAGCCCATAATCCAGTATTAGATTGGAAATCCATGTCGGTGTCCAGCTGGGGTTGTCAGGGGGTACATGGTGATGTTCCATTTCTGTCAATTTCGTCATCCACCCCTTCTGAGGTTCCAGAGTTCTTGTCTGATTACCGGGATGTATTTGATGAGCCCAAGTCCGATGCCCTACCTCCGCATAGGGATTGTGATTGTGCTATCAATTTGATTCCTGGTAGTAAATTCCCAAAAGGTCGACTGTTTAATTTATCCGTGCCTGAGCACGCCGCTATGCGCAGTTATGTGAAGGAATCCCTAGAGAAGGGGCATATTCGCCCGTCATCGTCACCATTAGGAGCAGGGTTCTTTTTTGTAGCCAAGATGGATGGTTCGCTGAGACCTTGTATAGATTGCCGCCTTCTAAATAAGATCACGGTTAAATTTCAGTACCCCCTGCCATTGTTATCTGATTTGTTTGCTCGGATTAAGGGGGCTAGTTGGTTCACCAAGATAGATCTTCGTGGTGCGTATAATCTGGTGCGAATCAGGCGAGGAGATGAATGGAAAACTGCATTTAATACGCCCAAGGTCATTTTGAGTATCTAGTGATGCCATTCGGACTTGCCAATGCTCCATCAGTGTTTCAGTCCTTTATGCATGACATCTTCCGAGAGTACCTGGATAAATTCCTGATTGTGTACTTGGATGACATTTTGATCTTCTCGGATGATTGGGAGTCTCATGTGAAGCAGATCAGAACAGTTTTTCAGGTCCTGCGTGCTAATTCTTTGTTTGTGAAGGGATCAAAGTGTCTCTTTGGTGTGCAGAAGGTTTCATTTTTGGGGTTCATCTTTTCCCCTTCTACTATCGAGATGGATCCTGTTAAGGTCCAAGCCATCCATGATTGGACTCAGCCGACATCTCTGAAAAGTCTGCAAAAGTTCCTGGGCTTTGCTAATTTTTATCGTCGCTTCATCTGCAATTTTTCTAGTATTGCCAAACCATTGACCGATTTGACCAAGAAGGGTGCTGATTTGGTTAATTGGTCTTCTGCTGCTGTGGAAGCTTTTCAAGACTTGAAGCGTCGTTTTTCTTCTGCCCCTGTGTTGTGTCAACCAGATGTTTCTCTTCCGTTCCAGGTCGAGGTTGATGCTTCTGAGATTGGAGCAGGGGCTGTTTTGTCGCAGAGAGGTTCTGATTGCTCAGTGATGAAACCATGCGCTTTTTTTTCCAGGAAGTTTTCGCCTGCTGAGCGAAATTATGATGTGGGCAACCGAGAGTTGCTGGCCATGAAGTGGGCATTCGAGGAGTGGCGTCATTGGCTTGAAGGAGCTAAGCATCGCGTGGTGGTATTGACTGATCATAAGAACTTGACTTATCTTGAGTCTGCTAAGCGGTTGAATCCTAGACAGGCTCGTTGGTCGCTGTTTTTTGCCCGTTTTGACTTTGTGATTTCGTACCTTCTGGGCTCTAAAAATGTGAAGGCGGATGCTCTGTCTAGGAGTTTTGTGCCCGACTCTCCGGGTTTGTCTGAGCCGGCGGGTATCCTCAAGGAAAGAGTAATTGTGTCTGCCATCTCCCCTGATTTGCGGCGGGTGCTGCAAAAATTTCAGGCTAATAAACCTGATCGTTGTCCAGCGGAGAGACTGTTTGTCCCTGATAGGTGGGCCAATAAAGTTATCTCTGAGGTTCATTGTTCGGTGTTGGCTGGTCATCCTGGAATCTTTGGTACCAGAGAGTTGGTGGCTAGATCCTTTTGGTGGCCGCCTCTGTCGCGGGATGTGCGTGTTTTTGTGCAGTCCTGTGGGATTTGTGCTCGGGCTAAGCCCTGCTGTTCTCGTGCCAGTGGGTTGCTTTTGCCCTTGCCGGTCCCGAAGAGGCCTTGGACACATATCTCTATGGATTTTATTTCTGATCTTCCCATTTCTCAAAAGATGTCAGTCATTTGGGTGGTCTGTGATCGCTTTTCTAAGATGGTCCATCTGGTACCCTTGTCTAAATTGCCTTCCTCCTCTGATTTGGTGCCATTGTTCTTCCAGCATGTGGTTCGTTTACATGGCATTCCAGAGAATATCGTTTCTGACAGAGGTTCCCAGTTTGTTTCAAGGTTTTGGCGAGCCTTTTGTGGTAGGATGGGCATTGACTTGTCTTTTTCCTCGGCTTTCCATCCTCAGACTAATGGCCAGACCGAACGAACCAATCAGACCTTGGAAACACATCTGAGATGCTTTGTTTCTGCCGATCAGGATGACTGGGTGTCCTTTTTGCCTTTGGCTGAGTTCGCCCTTAATAATCGGGCCAGCTCGGCTACCTTGGTTTCGCCATTTTTCTGCAATTCTGGGTTCCATCCTCGTTTCTCTTCAGGACAGGTTGAGTCTTCGGACTGTCCTGGTGTGGATACTGTGGTGGACAGGTTGCAGCAGATTTGGACTCATGTAGTGGACAATTTGACCTTGTCCCAGGAGAAGGCTCAACGTTTCGCTAATCGCAGACGCCGTGTGGGTCCCCGACTTCGTGTTGGGGATCTGGTTTGGTTATCTTCTCGTCATATTCCTATGAAGGTTTCCTCTCCTAAGTTTAAACCTCGTTTCATTGGTCCGTATAGGATTTCTGAGGTTCTTAATCCTGTGTCTTTTCGTCTGACCCTTCCAGATTCTTTTTCCATACATAACGTATTCCATAGGTCATTGTTGCGGAGATACGTGGCACCTATGGTTCCATCTGTTGATCCTCCTGCCCCGGTTTTGGTGGAGGGGGAATTGGAGTATATTGTGGAGAAGATTTTGGATTCTCGTGTTTCTAGACGGAAACTCCAGTATCTGGTTAAATGGAAGGGTTATGCTCAGGAAGATAATTCCTGGGTTTTTGCCTCTGATGTCCATGCTCCCGATCTTGTTCGTGCCTTTCATGTGGCTCATCCTGGTCGGCCTGGGGGCTCTGGTGAGGGTTCGGTGACCCCTCCTCAAGGGGGGTTACTGTTGTGAATTCTGTGGCAGAGCTCCCTCCTGTGGTCACAAGTGGTACTTTGGCTGATTCTCTCTGTGAGCTTCTGTTGGTGGAGGGAAGTGGTACTGCGGCTTCTGAGTTTCCTCCCTCAGGTGATCTGGTGAGGTCGTTAGGTGCTTCTCTACTTAACTCCACCTAATGCTTTGATCCTGGCTTCCTGTCAATGTTCCAGTGTTGGACTTGCTTTTCCCTGGATCATTCCTGTGGCCTGCTGCTCTGCATAGCTAAGTTCTTCTTTGCTATTTGTTTGCTATTTTTTCTGTCCAGCTGGTCTAATTTGTTGCTGGAAGCTCTGGGACGCAAAGGGTGTACCTCCGTGCCGTTAGTTCGGTACGGAGGGTCTTTTTGCCCCCTTTGCGTGGTTTTCGTTAGGGTTTTGTGTAGACCGCAAAGTTGCCTTTTCTTTCCTCGATCTGTTAAGAAAGTCGGGCCTCACTTTGCTGAATCTATTTCATCTCTACGTTTGTCTTTTCATCTTAACTCACAGTCATTATATGTGGGGGGCTGCCTTTTCCTTTGGGGTATTTCTCTGAGGCAAGGTAGGCTTATTTTCTATCTTCAGGCTAGTTAGTTTCTCAGGCTGTGCCGAGTTGCATAGGCAGAGTTAGGCGCAATCCACGGCTGCCTCTAGTGTTGTTTGGAGAGGATTAGGGATTGCGGTCTGCAGAGTTCCCACGTCTCAGAGCTCGTTCTATGATTTTGGGTTATTGTCAGATCACTGTATGTGCTCTGACCGCTATGTCCATTGTAGTACTGAATTGCCTTTCTTAACATTTGGGTACTGTGATTTCAGTAGAGTGGTTTGGTAAGAGATCATCCTGAGTTGGATGAAAGGTGAGCAGGCAGCTCAGGGTGGACATGTTGAAGAAGGGGCTTTGAAACAAGTAGAAGTAATGAGATGAGGTGCAGGAAAGAAATATATCTTGGTACCGTGTTAGCCAGTGGATAGAAATGATGAGATGAGGTGATAACTGGTCACGCAAGACCGGTCAAGGGATGGTCTCCTAAAGATTGGGATGGATAGTTTCTTGTTTTAAAGGTTTCCTCTGGGTTCAGTAATACCTTCAGACTTTTTTTTTGTGGAAACATACAAGTTGTGAATGTATAAAAGGTAAAAGTGTATGTTCTTAGACTAATGGGCTACAACACATGGGCAGATGGCTCAATATTCAAGGTCTACAAGTGTCAGGTAAATAAATCTCCACTTTGTTTTTTCTCTTTGAGATGGCAATATGAGGGAGAAGAGTGTCCTGGTGGAGGATGTGACACAGCTAAAGAAGCTGGCAGATGTTTCTGTACAAGATCTCACACATAAAGAGGAGGAACAGAAGAGCATTCTTCATCAACTGCACAGCACCATTCACAATGTGAAGGAGAAGGACCGAGACCTCCGCCTCCTGCAAACACAAGTAATAATGTCTGCCTCCTTACAATGGCACAATGACCTATTCTGGGTCAGGGCAGGACAATTCTTAGCACTTACGCAGAGCTAGATCCCGGGAGGGAGGACACAAAAATCATACTCAGATTTTTATCAATATTTAAGAGCCATGTGCACTGACCTCTAGATGATGATGATGATTGTTATGTTATTACTATGGACTGTAGGTGCTTCAGTAGTTCAGATACGTCATCATCAATTTGAGATTCTCTAGTTCTCTAACCTCTAGAGATGGTGGACCCTCACCCATCCCTGAAAATGTTCTTTAATTTTGCAGATAAGTAGTGCCGGAGGCTTCTACCAGCTGCTCATCTCTGCTTCTACAGAATTATAGGAGGCCTAGCAGATGAAAAGGAAAATTAGGCCTTTGTTGTTGACATTTTTGCAGCTATCACATTCATCAAAAATCCCATTCTGGTACACGGACACTGAGGCTTCGATTCACCACTCCCATTTCTTTTTAATCTATTGACAGAACTTGCTGTTTTAGGCACCAAATTAATTAAAGTAACAAATGTGATTCTTGAATTTGGCGCAAAGTAATTAAAAAATTTGCCTTTTTCCTGTCTTTTTTTTTTTTTGCAAAGAGTCTCACATTGGTGCCAAAAGTCACTAAAGATTGAGCAAAGCTCCTGACCTTCTCAAAAATACACCAGGGGGGAAAACAGAGTGAAGTTTCACCAAATTTTGTGACTTTTTAACTAGAAAAAAGGTGGAAATAGAATAATGTATGGGTGCAAATTAAAAAAGGCACAAAATACTCAAAACCTGAGAAAAGACAGGCGCAAATACAATGATGAATCAGGGCCTGAATTTGCCAATACATTTCAATTTTGAGATGTGATTATTGGGGTGAAATGTGCCAAAATTAAATGATTGATGCACTTCAAGCCAAAAAAATGAAATCTCTCTGCAATAGGCCATTTACTATGTAGTGGTTCGTTGTTGGCCTTGCTTCTCCCACTAAACCGCGTTCACTTTCAAAAAGTGGGAAGAGGGGTAAAAGGGTGCAAGCATTGTGAGCACTATACCAAATTTTTAACACCCCAAAACTGGAACAAATCTGATAAAATTATTCTCTACTACAGTTAAATGATACGGTTCCTTCTTCAGACATCACTACACTGCTGTACGTGGTTCTGGCAGCATATGTCTGCTGTACGTGGTTCGGGCAGCATGTGTCTGCTGTACATGGTTCGGGCAGCATGTGTCTGCTGTGCGTGGTTCGGGCAGCATGTGTCTGCTGTACGTGGTTCCGGCAGCATGTGTCTGCTGTACGTGGTTCTGGCAGCATGTGTCTGCTGTACGTGGTTCGGGCAGCATGTGTCTGCTGTACGTGGTTCGGGCAGCATGTGTCTGCTGTACGTGGTTCGGGCAGCATGTTTCTGCTGTACGTGGTTCGGGCAGCATGTGTCTGCTGTACGTGGTTCGGGCAGCATGTGTCTGCTGTACGTGGTTCGGCAGCATGTGTCTGCTGTACGTGGTTCGGGCAGCATGTGTCTGCTGTACGTGGTTCGGGCAGCATGTGTCTGCTGTACGTGGTTCGGGCAGCATGTGTCTGCTGTACGTGGTTCGGGCAGCATGTGTCTGCTGTACGTGGTTCGGGCAGCATGTGTCTGCTGTACGTGGTTCGGGCAGCATGTGTCTGCTGTACGTGGTTCGGGCAGCATGTGTCTGCTGTACGTGGTTCGGGCAGCATGTGTCTGCTGTACGTGGTTCGGGCAGCATGTGTCTGCTGTACGTGGTTCGGCAGCATGTGTCTGCTGTACGTGGTCCGGACAGCATGTTTCTGCTGTACGTGGTTCGGGCAGCATGTGTCTGCTGTACGTGGTTCGGGCAGCATGTGTCTGCTGTACGTGGTTCGGCAGCATGTGTCTGCTGTACGTGGTTCGGGCAGCATGTGTCTGCTGTACGTGGTTCGGGCAGCATGTGTCTGCTGTACGTGGTTCGGCAGCATGTGTCTGTTGTACGTGGTTCGGGCAGCATGTGTCTGCTGTACGTGGTTCGGGCAGCATGTGTCTGCTGTACGTGGTTCGGGCAGCATGTGTCTGCTGTACGTGGTTCGGGCAGCATGTGTCTGCTGTACGTGGTTCGGCAGCATGTGTCTGCTGTATGTGGTTCGGCAGCATGTGTCTGCTGTACGTGGTTCAGGCAGCATGTGTCTGCTGTACGTGGTTCGGCAGCATGTGTCTGCTGTATGTGGTTCGGCAGCATGTGTCTGCTGTACGTGGTTTGGGCAGCATGTGTCTGCTGTACGTGGTTCGGGCAGCATGTGTCTGCTGTACGTGGTTCGGGCAGCATGTGTCTGCTGTACGTGGTTCGGGCAGCATGTGTCTGCTGTACGTGGTTCGGGCAGCATGTGTCTGCTGTACGTGGTTCGGCAGCATGTGTCTGCTGTACGTGGTTCGGCAGCATGTGTCTGCTGTACGTGGTTCAGGCAGCATGTGTCTGCTGTACGTGGTTCGGGCAGCATGTGTCTGCTGTACGTGGTTCGGGCAGCATGTGTCTGCTGTACGTGGTTCGGGCAGCATGTGTCTGCTGTACGTGGTTCGGTAGCACGTGTCTGCTGTACGTGGTTTGGGCAGCATGTTTTCTGCTGTACGTGCTTCGGGCGGCGTGTTGCTCTTATCATAAAGCACCAAGGCCCCCCGCAGTCCCTGTGTCCACTATATACACTCCACTGCTCTTGGGTAACTATAAGTAGCCTCAGCCTATAGATAATCCAAAGACTATATTGAGGTTATTTTCATTGAATTTTGGGATTTAGGCTTTTATTCAAGTGCAACAAAAAGAAGCAACATCCTGGTGTGTGCTAGAGCCATTCCAGGTACTGTAGTGCGGCATTCAGCGTTTCCATTATTATTTGTCAGCTTCAGGAACAGGTAAAGCAGCAGGAATCTGTGGAAGCACAACTGTCTGAGAAGAGATCAGAATGCCTGTCGTTACGGTCTGCGGTGCATCACCTGGAGGAGCAGTATTTATCCACTGCCCAGTCTGTTCAGGAGCGGATTGTGTCTGAGCTTCGGTATGTATGCTGACGGCCCAAATCTCACAGCTATCAATACACCTGTTTCCAGAGGAGTCCAGTGTTGCAGAGCATGTCTGTATATCAAAGTGCATACGGTGCACATCATTGTAACAGCTGATGCCGGCAAAGTAGTGGCGGGCTCAGCTATTGCAATGAGTGAAAATTCTGTCTAATATCTGTACTTGGAAGCTCTGTTTTTCTGGGTTTCTATAATTCTGTATACGTGCAGCCACCACTAGGGGGAGCTACCTGCATACAGCTACTCTTCCGATGCCTATATAAATCTATGTACAGTCGTGGCCAAAAGTATTGACACCCCTGCAATTCTGTCAGATAATACTCAGTTTCTTCCTGAAAATCATTGCAAACACAAATTATTTGGTATTATTATCTTCATTTAATTTGTCTGAAATGAAAAAACACAAAAAGAATTGTCCTAAAGCCAAATTGGATATAATTCCACACCAAACATAAAAAAGGGGGTGGACAAAAGTATTGGCACTGTTCGAAAAATCATGTGATGCTTCTCTAATTTGTGTAATTAACAGCACCTGTAACTTACCTGTGGCACCTAACAGATGTTGGCAATAACTAAATCACACTTGCAGCCAGTTGACATGGATTAAAGTTGACTCAACCTCTGTCCTGTGTCCTTGTGTGTACCACATTGAGCATGGAGAAAAGAAAGAAGACCAAAGAACTGTCTGAGGACTTGAGAAACCAAATTGTGAGGAAGCATGAGCAATCTCAAGGCTACAAGTCATCTCCAAAGACCTGAATGTTCCTGTGTCTACCGTGCGCAGTGTCATCAAGAAGTTTAAAGCCCATGGCACTGTGGCTAACCTCCCTAGATGTGGACAGAAAAGAAAAATTGACAAGAGATTTTAACTCAAGATTGTGCGGATGTTGGATAAAGAACCTCGACTAACATCCAAACAAGTTCAAGCTGCCCTGCAGTCCGAGGGTACAAAAGTGTCAACCCGTACTATCCGTCGGCATCTGAATGAAAAGGGACTGTATGGTAGGAGACCCAGGAAGACCCCACTTCTTACCCCGAGACATAAAAAGGCCAGGCTGGAGTTTGCCAAAACTTACCTGAAAAAGCCTAAAACGTTTTGGAAGAATGTTCTCTGGTCAGATGAGACAAAAGTAGAGCTTTTTGGGCAAAGGCATCAACATAGAGTTTACAGGAGAGGCATTCAAAGAAAAGAACACGGTCCCTACAGTCAAACATGGCGGAGGTTCCCTGATGTTTTGGGGTTGTTTTGCTGCCTCTGGCACTGGACTGCTTGACCGTGTGCATGGCATTATGAAGTCTGAAGACTACCAACAAATTTTGCAGGATAATGTAGGGCCCAGTGTGAAAAAGCTGGGTCTCCCTCAGAGGTCATGGGTCTTCCAGCAGGACAATGACCCAAAACACACTTCAAAAAGCACTAGAAAATGGTTTGAGAGAAAGCACTGGAGACTTCTAAGGTCGCCAGCAATGAGTCCAGACCTGAATCCCATAGAACACCTGTGGAGAGATCTAAAAATGGCAGTTTGGAGAAGGCACCCTTCAAATATCAGGGACCTGGAGCAGTTTGCCAAAGAAGAATGGTCTAAAATTCCAGCAGAGCATTGTAAGAAACTCATTGATGGTTACCGGAAGCAGTTGGTCGCAGTTATTTTGGCTAAAGGTTGTGCAACCAAGTATTAGGCTGAGGGTGCCAATACTTTTGTCTCGCCCATTTTTGGAGTTTTGTGTGAAATGATCAATGTTTTGCTTTTTGCTTCATTCTCTTTTGTGTTTTTTCATTTAAGTTAAATTAAATGAAGATAATAATACCAAAGAATTTGTGATTGCAATCATTTTCAGGAAGAAACTGAGTATTATCTGACAGAATTGCAGGGGTGTCAATACTTTTGGCCATGACTGTATGTCTTGTCAGCTGCTCTCAGTGTAGGTAGATCACCATAAAGGTCTTTGTTGGCAGATTATTGTCGCGACTATAGTGCACATGACCGCTGCGGTCAATCACTGGGCTCACCAGCTTGTGCCCTCTACAGAGGCAGAGCTGATGGGCCTCATGATTGTCTGCAGCAGTCGCATGCGTGGTAGTCTTCACGTCACCACTGCAGCCTGTCAAAAGAGAGGGAGCAGCAGCAGAAAAGCATCAGTGGAGCAGGAGAAGGTGAGAACTGCTGAGATAATTATTCCCAACACGAGCAAACCAATAAAGAATTTAAAAATTATAAATGGAAAACCCCTTCAAGGATTAGTTGGGAAAGCAGAGCCTTGCGCCCTGCCCATATGGCTATTATTATAAAGAAGCCATTCTAACATAAATTATATAGTCTATACCCCTGTAGTGCAGTATGGAGGCATAAATAGCAGCAAGGTGAATGAGATCCCCCAGTTTAGTAATGGCCTATTTACATGGAGCCGTTTTCCCCAGGGCCGATAAACGACTGACAATGACTTTCCCATTATCACGGTAATACTTCTGTTTACACCTAACAGTGCGCTGTGGCCATTAGCAGATTCCTTGGGGCTGTCCCCATCACTCCCATAGACTGTGAAGGAAGTCCCATCACCTTTACTTACCTGCTCAACCACTCATACCCTTAACAGTTTTGACCAGTTCTGAAAAAGTTGTAAAATGCTGTACATTGTTTTACAAAATATTGTGTTTTTAGCACAAAATACTAGTGTACATGCTTTTCATTGGAGAGTGGCACTATGTCACTCTATAGGATCCCTCTTTAGGAAAGGGTGGTGGTGCTGCCACCAGGTACCGTGTCTTCGTTCTCTTAGTAGGCCGGGAGTTGCAGCGGTCGGTCACGACTCAGAAAACCCTTGTAATATCATACACTTACATTATAGATAAAGAACTAATAAAGTTTGGGGCAGGATTCTCTTCCTAGGCTCCCGTCGCCCCGTGCCAAGGATTGTTGTCATTGCCTAAAATTATACATTTTACAGCAAAGAGGCAGAAAAGTTACGGACTCAGTTGACAGAAAGGCGACTTACAGCAGATGAAGATAAATACCTGCGGGACAAAATGATGGAGGACAGCGCACGTCTTACCAAAGGAAATGGCCACTTGCAATCCAGAGTTCTGGAAGCTAAAAAACAACTTGAAGAGGTAAGAAAAAAGTTTTCAAAAACATTTGCTGGAATTCGGTACAGAGATGTTTTCATATTGGAAACGCGAGTGTTATAATGAGTAGTAATCTCTGCGCCGGGGCTTCCAGTTTAGTGCTGGCTCTGACCACTTATATTTCTTGTTACGCAGGAGTGCCACCAGTAGGTAAAACTGGTGAATTATATACGGCCAGTGTGACAAAGTAACTAGCAAAGTTAGCTTCAATGATTTGAAAACCAGAAGTTTCCTCCAGCACACCATGTGTTGAGAGGGGTTAATCTGCCATCTTAAGGGCTGGGTTTTTGTGGACATCCATAGAGCGGGTGGGAGATTGTCCACCTTATTTCCACCTTAGGGTGGTCTGGGGTTTAAATTTTCAGCCTCCAGGGACATTCAGTGTTCAGTGGGTCTGGAGCACGCAGCTCCAGAGTAGTGGTTTTGTGTTAAACTGTACTGAACCTGGCTGTTATATCCTGAGCGGGCAGATCCCCGCAGCTGCAGAGACTGTACACCATTTTGTTTTGTTTTCCTGTTTTGCCCAGAGGGCAGTGTTTATTTTTCTTTGTGTTGGTTTATGCCACATGTAGAATAAACTAGCGGAAGATTTAAAGAGACAGTGAACCTATGTCTACCTCCGTGTGCAGCCAAGTGAGCCGATCTACCACACCGGATTCACACATCCATGTTTCACTCTCTGAGTAGAGACCTCAATGCAGGAACTGGCCTTGGGTCTCCTGACCTGAACTCAATAGTTTCATATATGAATATATGAGACTGTTAGTTTTGGGTCAAGTGCCTCACTGCTGGTCTGTGCTTTGAAATCTGTACACAGAGCGCGGAAAACAGATCAGTGAATCCAGCCATAAACACACTATCCAAGGTGTATATCCAGTGAGCATGAAAGAATCTGGCATGTTCATCTTTAGCCCTGTGTCCCCCAGACACATCACTTAAGGCTTTCTGGCCAGGGCTGAATTGTGTGTGTGTGGGGTGGCTGGCTGGTTCTTCTAACTATATTTTCTCTGAAATGCTGGACCACCTGATAGAAAAATATACCTGGCTGCAATCACGAAGTCAGGCTCTGATTCATGCTTCTGGGGCTTGGGCGACATAAATAACGTGACAGGTTCACTTAAAGGGAACCTGCCACCTCAGATTGGCGGGATATTTAAATGCCTTTTTTCTGGTCTGATGGGCGGCATTTCGTCTTCATTTCTCCACCCCATCCGTCCCTGTTGTCCGCAATATGTTCGTGAATTAGAGTACTTGTCCTCCATAGTTTGCACGTGCGCAATGCAATCTTCGCTCGCCCACGCGCAGTATGCTTTGCCTAGCTGCGGTCAAAGCCGAAAAGCATTACTGCGCATGTGCCCGCGCACTATGTCCCGGAAGTATTTAGCCGTGTTCTTGGACATACCTTGGGTGTTGGACAGATGTCCTGAATAGCACCTGGACAGATCACATGCCTGTGTGTTAGACAGTCCCTGGTAGGGGCGGACGTCCTGAATAGCACACTGAGTAGCCTGTGTTGGAAGTCCTGGGAGTAGGCTTCCTGAAAAGCACAACATGTGTTGGATATCCTGGGAGTAGGAGTCCTGAAGAGCACATGCCAGTGTGTTGGATGCTCCCAGGTGGGATGGACATCCTGAATAGCGCACAGTGAGGCTGTGGTCCTGTACGGTCTGTGTTGGAAGCTCCTGTGAGGGGAGTCCGAGCACCTGAGAGACCGTGGACCTGGACGGTCTGTGTTGGGGAAGCTACCGACCTTCGGTGACTCTGGACTAACTGATGTGTGCCTGCCAGGCAAGTTGGTGAACACCGTAAGGCAGCTTCCCTGAGAGAGAGAAGACTAAAAGGAGGTCAGCGTGTGGAGCAGGAGCTCCAGAAAGGTAACACCCGGTAAGGGGGGCTATCATAACGGCAGAGACGTATCTGCCAGTGGAACAGACTATTGATGCTTCTTGTGTTCCACGGGTAGTGATGAACTGTGCGGTCTCCCACGGTAACTGGATGAAGTGAGGTCCAGCATGTTTAGAGACGGTGATCCAATGTCGTGTGCGCTATATGACACGGACATTGATACGGCGTACGGACACCCCCGGGAACTAGTCAAGGAGGGCTGGCGGGTGTAGTGTCTGAACTATGAATTGAAGCCGTACAAAATGTACGGTATATAATGAACTGTGCATAACCCAGTTTATGATGCTATAATAAACCGCATGGACTGTATTTGTGTTAAAAAAAATTGCCTGTCTGACTGAATCCCGTTGCTAAGTGAGTGTCCCCCAACACATGCAGTAAGCACAATCTTACAGTATCTATTACTATCGGTATGGCTCCTTACTCTCTGCTATGGCATGATGGGAAGCCTGACCACTATGACAAAATCATATAGATCTCGATGGGGTTGGATGATCCACAGGATTCTGCCTCCCTGACCCCCAGCCATAGCGTAACCTTATCTGGCCAAATGCACTTACACGGGGCTCACTGAGGTGCACAAAACAATGACATCACTATGACATCACCATGACATCACCATGACATCACTGGTAAGATATCTGCCAATCGGCATTAGCCCGGAACTAACAGACCCACCGATGCAGAGAGACAGAGAACCTGTAGTAAAACCCAGGTAGTATGAGCTAGAAGACCACAAAATGTGTTTAGTTTTTAAATGGTCCATTGTGACAGATTGTAACCCACTGATGTATAACAGGTCGGACAAGTTTTTTTCAAGTTTGACTAGAACAGTAGGTAACAGTATTCAGCCCATCATGGCAATGAAAACAGGACAGGTAGGGTCCATGATGGTGGTGTGAACACAGTCCCATTGTTCTTGATACCACAAATACAGAGCAGCCTGCCCGCCACAAATAGTGTTCACTCCCATTGGGCCAGATCTTTCCTGCTGTTTGCTCACATTCTTACATCCAGTTTAGTTATCTTATCCAGGGTTAGATTGGTTATAGATGTGATAATTTACTCCCTTGCCCCACAGATTGTTTTGGGCTCCATACAACATGAGGACACTGATCCTAAGGGCATACTAAAGGTACCTTCACACTAAAGGCCCCTTCACATTAAGCGACGCTGCAGCGATACCGACGACGATCCGGATCGCTGCAGCGTCGCTGTTTGGTCGCTGGAGAGCTGTCACACAGACCGCTCTCCAGCGACCAACGATGCCGGTAACCAGGGTAAACATCGGGTAACTAAGCGCAGGGCCGCGCTTAGTAACCCGATGTTTACCCTGGTTACCATGCTAAAAGTAAAAAAAAACAAACACTAGATACTTACCTAACGCTGTCTGTCCTCCAGCGCTGCGCTCTGCTTCTCTGCTCTCCTCCTGTACTGTCTGGGAGCCGGAAAGCAGAGCGGTGACGTCACCGCTCTGCTTTCCGGCTCACAGCCAGTACAGGAGGAGTGCAGAGCGCAGCGCTGGAGGACAAACAGCGGTAGGTAAGTATCTAGTGTTTGTTTTTTTTTACTTTTAGCATGGTAACCAGGGTAAACATCGGGTTACTAAGCGCGGCCCTGCGCTTAGTTACCCGATGTTTACCCTGGTTACCAGTGAAGACATCGCTGGATCGGTGTCACACACGCCGATCCAGCGATGTCTCCAGGGAGTCCAGCGACGAAATAAAGTTCTGGACTTTATTCAGCGACCAACGATCTCCCAGCAGGGGCCTGATCGTTGGTCGCTGTCACACAGAACGATATCGTTAACGATATCGTTGCTACGTCACAAATAGCAACGATATCGTTAACAATATCGTTATGTGTGAAGGTACCTTTAGCGACGCTGCAGCGATACCGACAACAATGCCGATCGCTGCAGCGTCGCTGTTTGGTCGCTGGAGAGCTGTCACACAGAGAGCTCTCCAGCGACCAACGATGCCGGTAACCAGGGTAAACATCGGGTTACTAAGAGCAGGGCCGCGCTTAGTAACCCGATGTTTACCCTGGTTACCAGCGTAAAACTAAAAAAAACAAACACTACATACTTACCTTCCACTGTCTGTCCACGGCGCTGTGCTTTCCTGCACTGACTGTGGGCACAGCGGCCGGAAAGCAGAGCGGTGACGTCACCGCTGTGCTTTCCGGCTGGCTGGCACTCACAGTGCAGAGAAGCACAGCGGGGGACAGACAGCGGAAGGTAAGTATGTAGTGGTTGTTTTTTTTTACTTTTACGCTGGTAACCAGGGTAAACATCGGGTTACTAAGCGCGGCCCTGCGCTTAGTAACCCGATGTTTACCCTGGTTACCAGTGAAGACATCGCTGAATCGGCGTCACACACGCCGATTCAGCGATGTCTGCAGGGAGTCCAGCGACAAAACAAAGTGCTGGACTTTCTGCAGCGACCAACGATGGCACAGCAGGGGCCTGATCGCTGCTGCCTGTTAAACTGAACGATATCGCTAGCCAGGACGCTGCAACGTCACGGATCGCTAGCGATATCGTTCAGTGTGAAGGTACCTTAAGGTCTCTCCTACTTCTGTAGTGCAACTTCAGGGACATCATTTTGGAAAAGCCCTGTGTGCACACGTCAGGATTTCTTGCAGAAATTTCCTGAAGAAAACCGGACATTTTCTGCAAGAAATCCACATTTTTTTCGCTTTTTTTTTTAGCATTTTGCAAGCGTAATTAGCTTGCAGAATGCCAAAGTTTTCCTGACTGACAGGTTGGTCATACTTGTCAAACATAGTGTTTGACAAGTGTGACCAACTTTTTACTATAGATGCAGCCTATGCCGCATCTATAGTAGAAATAGAATGTTTAAAAATAATAAAAAAATTTAAAAAATGGTTATACTCACCCTGCAGACAGCCGATCTCCTCAGCGGCGTCCATTCCTATAGATGGTGTGTGTGTGCAGGACCTTGGATGACGTGGCGGTCACGCAACCAATCACAGGACCGCGACGTCATCGCAGGTCCTTCACACAGACCATCTATAGGAACAGAAGCGGCAGCGTGCACCGCTGAGAGGCGGGAAGACACCGGGGCCATCAGAGGGTAAGTATATGACTATTTTTTATTTTAATTCTTTTTTTTTACTAATTATATGGTGCCCAGTCCGTGGAGGAGAGTCTCCTCTCCTCCACCCTGGGTACCAACCGCACATAATCTGCTTACTTCCCGCATGGTGTGCACAGCCCCATGCGGAAAGTAAGCAGATCAATGCATTCCTAGGTGTGCGGAATCCCCGCAATTCCGCATTTTTAATGAACATGTTGCTTTTTTTTCCGCAATGCGATTTTTTTCGCGGAAAAAAAGCAACATTTGCACTAGAAATGCGGAATACACTGTAATTAATAGGAGGCATATGTAAGCGTTTTTTTTCGCGTTTTTATCACGTTTTTATAGCGAAAAAAACGCGAAAAATACTGAAAGTGTGCACATGGCCTTATGGTGCTTGTTTAAAAATCAAATAAATCATTAACTGTTTTTTACTCATGCTCCAGGGGTCCAACACTGACATCACTTCTGTAACACAGCAGTCAAACAGTGAGCTCTACACGGTCAGAGCTGCTGAGCTCATTTATTGTCTGCAGTGTTGCCGACATGTTGTCAACACTGCAGACTTAACCAGGCAGTGGGGAACAAGGGTTTTCCAAAACTAGAAAACCTCTTTCAAGGGGTTTACCAGGTTTGGCTCAAGTCTGCAGTCAATCTATGTGACTGCAGATTTGTGAATCCTCACTGCTCTCACAGTGTGCGCTGTCAAGATTCTCCGGTGCAGTGGGCGAATATATCCATACTTCCGGACACATTCCCACTAGACGTCCACAGCTTTGCTCAATTCACTTGCATTGAGTGAGGTCGTGCACAGCTAGTCAGAATGTGACCAGGAGTATTCCACACCGGCATCGGGGAATCCTAACAGTGCGTGCTGTGAAGATTCACAAGTCTACAGCCACATACAGTGACTGCAGGCATGTGTTAAACCTGAACAACCCTTTTAAGACCCCAAACACATTAGACTAAAGTCGGAGACTAATGTGTATGATGGCCTCCTTACTTCCTTCCCTAACAGATGTTGAATTTCACCAGCTGATCATTTGCTCTCCTCATAGAGAACACAAGAGCGCTTGGCCGATCTGAACATGGGGAAATTAGAAGAGATCATTTTCGGTTGACCAATCGTTCAGACCAAAGTAAACGGTGCACACTTGTACGTTATTCCCCAGACGGGATCCCTTTGCTCCTTTTTGCCTAATCTGCCACCAAACAATGTTCACTGTGAATCCTGCTCGTAAGGTATTGTATCATTATTGATTACATGATGTAAGGGAGTGAAAGATGGCCAGAAAGACCGGAGATCCACCAATGTATTAACTTATTGGGGAGAGTCCTATAGCGTACCATGATTGTCTCACCCGGACCGTTCCCTGTCCATACGCACTGTAAGGGCACATAGGGGTCATAAAGGAACCCAACGTGTCTGGGAACTACATGGATGCCATTTGTGTGAACAGTCGGCGTGTCATAGTACGTTTCCTCTGTAGGTGAAATATCTGGCTGTTCACAGCTTCTTCCAGAACTAACAATTAATTTTTTGGTTTCCCCTATCTCGCCCGAGACCACCTAATTTTACAGTTAACTATCTATTGTATGGTTATGAATGTTCTGTAACCAGATTGCTTGGAAATGACTTTCTCCATATAGCTTTAGTCAAGCTACTTTCCAGTCATTCAAAATTACACCATATTATATCAAGAGAGTACGCAAAAATTTGCTTGATGCCGGATGTCAACCTCCCACCAATCTGATACTGATGACTTTTCCCAATGATAGGTCCTCCATATTCTAAGACTGGAAAACCACTTTTAAGGTTACTTTACTATATCATTGTTACTAACTCCTTGAAACCAGTTTCAGAAAATAGCAAGAATTTCAAGCATCTGCGTTGTTTTTGTTGTGTCCATGCACATCCACGTTTTCAGGAGCGACAGCTAAGAGAACAAGAAAGTCTGAATCGTGCAAAAAGAATTTCTGAGATAAGTTCTGGGAAGGAGAATGAGAGACATCTAGAGCTGACACTGTCACATTGGAGAAGACTTCTAGAGGATGAGAAGGAAAAAGTCGCTTCAGCCCAGGAACAGGTTGGCTAATAAACCTTCACGGCTTGTAATTTAAAGGAATGCTATCATCAGAAAATGACCCTTTGTTTAAATCAGGTTTTTGTGTTAATTTTTTGTTCCAAATCACTATCTGTATTAAAAATTAAAAAAATACAAATCTTGCAATTTTCACACTGGGGCTTTTATAGACTCTAATTTCCTGTTTTAGGAAACAACACATGTACATAGCCACGATGACCAGGCTGTGATCTCCTCTTTTGTACTAAAACATCTATTGAGCGTTTGCATAGACGAGGGGGAGCAGCATCAGCTATGACATCCCATATTGTGATTAGTGGACCTTGACGTTATCAGCTGTGTAAATCTGTGTTATGTGTTATTGCAATCCTGCCTCTGATAAGCAGCCTGCTGAAAACTCTTCCTTAAAAGACAAGAAGTATGACTCTAAGTATGACTCTAATGTACCGGTGGCCAGTGTGAAAATACTTACTAATTTTGCTTTTTTAATACAAATCGTGGTATGAAACAAATTTATTGTCAAACATTGTTCTCACTCAGGGCACCGTGATCGGTCAGTCGATCTGACTGACCGATCACAGCATAATCGCACAGGAGGTGCTGAAATATGATTTAGGAGGGATCTCTCTCTTACTTCAGATCGCCCTCCCTCCCCCCTCGCAATGTCCTCGCGAGGTGTGATTTTTGCCATGGTGACCTGGGCTCGTCACCAGCTATGGAAAGCTGCTTAGACCATGCTCAGAGCTATGATCCTATGATCCGGCGGCATTGCCATCGGCCACAGTTTTGTCCACTTCTGAAGAGAAGGACACCACTAGTGTTGAGCATTCCGATACTGCAAATATCGGGTATCGGCCGATACTCACTGTATCAGAATTCCAATACTGAGTTTCGATATTTTTGCGATATCGGATACCGGAATCGAAAGTTACCATAGTGCAATGATGCACTATAATAGAGTGTGGGCGGAGCATGGGCAGAGACTGCGTGTGTGTGTGCGGGCGGGGTCTGTGCGTGACCGTGGGGGCTCTGTGCGTGCCTGCCGGTGATCTGTGCGTGCCTGCCGGGGGTCTGTGTGGGCTGCCGGAGCTCTGTGCGGCCTGCCGAGGCTCTGTGCGTGCCTGCCGGGGCTCTGTGTGGCCTGCCCAGGCTCTGTGCGTGCCTGCCGGGGCTCTGTGTTTGTGCCTGCCGGGGCTCTGTGCAGCCTGCCCAGGCTCTGTGTGCCTGCCGGGGCTCTGTGCGGCCTGCTGGGGCTCTGTGCGGCCTGCCGGGGCTCTGTGCGTGCCTGCCGGGGCTCTGTGCGGCCTGCCGGGGCTCTGTGCGTGCCTGCCTGGGCTCTGTGCGGCCTGCCGGGGCTCTGTGCGTGCCTGCCATGGCTCTGTGCAGCCTGCCCAGGCTCTGTGCTTGCCTGCCGGGGCTGTGTGTGCCTGCCGGGGCTCTGTGCGGCCTGCTGGGGCTCTGTGCGTGCCTGGCGGGGCTCTGTACGGCCTGCCGCGGCTCTGTACGTGCCTGCCGGGGCTCTGTGCGTGCCTGCCGGGGCTCTGTGTGGCCTGCCGGGGCTCTGTGCGTGCCTGCCGGGGCTCTGTGCGGCCTGCCGGGGCTCTGTGCGGCCTGCCAGGGGTCTGTGCGGGCTGCTGTGGCTCTGTGCGGGCGTCTGTGCGGCCTGCTGGGGCTCTGTGCGGCCTGCCGGGGCTCTGTTCTGCTTGCCAGGGCTCTGTGCGGGCTTGCCGGGGCTCTGTGCGGGCTGCCGGGGCTCTGTGCGGGCTGCCAGGGCTCTGTGCAGGCATCGTCCGATGGGACTACACAAGTGTCCCACGACGATCTCCCGTGGAGAACGGCAGCATCAGCTGATGCGACCGCTCTCTAGGGTCTCCAGGAACACAATGACGGGAGGAAGGTATCCTTCCACACTGTATTCCTCCGCCGCTGTAAAAAAATAGTCCCTAGTCTCACTTTTGGCATTGCTGTGTGAGAAATTTTACCTCGCAGCAATTGCCATAAAGTGAGACTTTGTCCTAAGGTAACCTCTCAGTGATGCACTGCAGGAGCCATTGTCTCCTGTCAGTGTGTCACTGAGGGTCCTATAGAGCAGTGACATCACCCGATGTCACTGTTCTATAGGGGAGATCGTCGTGGGACGCCTATCCATTATTAATCCAGTAGTAATGAAGGGTTAATAAAACACACACACATTAGGAAAAAAGTATTTTAATATTCTTCATTTAACCATACTTACCATACTTCAGCGCCTGAAAAAAACCTAAAATAATAAACCGTATACTACCCGTCCGCCGTAGTCCAATTTAGTCCAATTATTGGGACCTGCAATAATTCTTATGCTCAGTAACTTGCCATCCAATCTTTTTATTTGGGCAGTTCTTCTTAATCAGTATTCAGCCAGTACTGTAGGTTCTGGAATTTCCTTTCTCGCATTTCCCACTGCTCCTGCCAGTTGAATACAATTAATATGGAGTATAGAGTCCATTATATAATATAATTAAGAAAAATAACTTTAATAAACAAAGAGATATATAAAGATAAAAGGACATGTATCAATGGAAAGTCAGCCCATGTAGTATATAGCACATCCACGTAGCATATAACACAGCCATGTAGTATATAACAGCCCACGTAGCATATAACACAGCCACGTAGTATATAGCACAGCCCATATAGTATATAGCACAGCCACATAGTATATAACACGGCCCACGTAGTTTATAGAACAGCCATGTAGTATATAGCACAGCCCACGTAGCATATAACAGCCCACGTAGTATATAAGACGGCCCACGTAGTATATAGAACAGCCATGTAGTATATAGAGACACTTGACCCATATAGTGCTGCACCAACGTTATTGCCCCATAAGATGCTCCATAGAGACACTTGCCCCATTTGCTGTGATAAAAGGCCCCCGGCACTTTCAATATTCACCTGTCCTCGTTCCAGCCGTCGCTCCATCTTCTTCAGCGTCCTCTGCACTGACGCTCAGGCAGAGGGCGCGCACTAACCACGTCACCGCGCCCTCTGACCTCAGCGTCACTGCAGAGGACTTGGAAGACGGAGCGGCGGCTGGAACGAGGAGCAGGTGAATATCGCGCTGCGCTCCCCTCCCTGTTATACTCACCTGCTCCTGGCACGGTGCAGTCACTGCTTCCTGGCGCCGGCAGCTTCTTCCTGTATTGAGCGGTCACCGTTACTGCTCATTACAGTAATGAATATGGGAGGTGGAGCCGCATATTCATTACTGTAATGAGCGGTACCATGTGACCCCTCAGTACAAGAAGAAGCTGGGAAGCCGGGGACCTGCAGGGACCGTGCCAGCCGCCAGGAGTATAATTAGACAGCTCCGTGATGTGCCGCTAGCTGACGGCCCCTTGGGGAGCGGTGGTCCTAGGCACTGGCAGCTGCCTGCCCTTAACGCCGGCCTTGAATGGGCCCCCCTGTCTCGCCAGGGCCCCGGCACTTGCCCGGGTACGCCGGGTGCTGACGCCGGCCCTGCCCTCAGCCCCATAGACTAACATTGATCCACACTCAGATCGAAAATACAGTCTTCTGCACCGGCCCTAAGTGTGATACCTAAAATTTGAACTTTCAACTTTATCTATCAAACAATATCAAATTGTCAAAGTCTAGTTACCGTTTATGTATTTTCTAGGTCTGCCTAGATGGGCGCAGAATGTGATTTCTTCTAGATGTCTAGAAACAATGCATGAGATTGGTTGCGAAGGTGAATGCATTGTGACCTCGTAAGTAAAAGCCGGGTGCATCGCTTTTGTTTTTAGGTCCTGCAGCTACAGAAAGACAGGAAATCTGTGGAGATGACTGGAAGTTCACTGCACAAGCAGCTGACAGATTTACAGAACAAACACGCCAAGGTTCAGCAGGAAAACGCTCTCTTGCGTGTAGAGAAGAGCCATTTGGGTGAGCACATCTCTCAGCTGCATAAACAGGTACGTGCTCAAAGCATGCAGACTCCATACTCCCTGGACTCACAACGGGTATGGGGGGCTGTGTGGCCCGTTATGGGTGACCCGTCAGAAAAGGAGTACGAGGACAGATCCGAGGTCAGCGACAAAACAAGAATTTCCTGTATGTCACTCCCCGAATCACAGAACACTTGGGATTTTCTTACGTGAAACTTTTTTTTTATCTATGATTATGTTGCTGTAACTTAACATCGTAGGTCTTAAAGTGAGTCTGTCACCACCACATGGCAATCCAACTGCATAAACATATATAGAGGGGATGTAACCCCTATAACAATCATACCAGTCATTTACAGTCTAATGTAAAGGAGTATGCCCATCTCTAAGGTCCTCTCCCAATATGTAGTAGGTGTAATAACAATAATATTAGCAAATGCCTCCAATTATAAATGTTGTATAGTTTTTCTGATTTGCTATGTCTCTTTCCTCATGTGCAGACATTGCAGGACCTTAGGTATCCATGGTTACGACCACTAGCAACTAGCTAACTATCACTATAACTATATCAGTGGACGTAACCAAGGATACGTAAGGTCCTGCAATGCCTGCTCATGAGAAAAGAGACATAGTAAATCAGACAAACTATACTACATTTATAATTGAAGGTATTTGCTTATATTATTATTATTATTATTATTATTATTATTACAACTACTAATCATTAGGATAGGATCTTTGAGATGGAAATACCCCTTTAATATTTGCTAAAAATATAATTTTGGTAAACCTTGGTGTGGCCTGTGCCTTGGTGACTGTTACGCCCTCTTATTTGCACATGGATGCCGTTCCCTTGTCGTGATTGACAGAGCTCACTGGTAAGGGCAAGCACGGTTTACAGTCAGTGTGCATGTCTGCGATCGCGCACTGACACTGCAGGAGCAATTACAACATTGTTTAGTAGAGACGGATGAGCAATTTGGTGAGATTTGTTAAGCTAAGTGCTCCAGAATGTTGGTGTAATTTGCGTTATCCCTTTCTATATGATCTCTACAAATATGGACTTGTTTTATTCTCTGCCTCAGCTGACCAGGTAGCTTGGCTAAGATGGAAAAGTGACATAACTTCGAGGAAAGGAGTGTGACTTGAAATGTGAAAAAAAAAGTTGTGACAGGACCACGTCTACCATCGCGTAGCATCCCTACAGTCTATAAACATTCACACACATTACATGGTTCAGCCAACAGCTCCTCCATAAAAGACTTGGCAGAATTCTGTGGCAGCAGCTTAACTCACGGAAAATCAGCAGTTGGAAATCAGACTGGATCTTTGTTTCTACCAACATCATCAGCCAGGAGGGAGCTGGGAGACCACCGTAAACGTTAGGCAAATATCGGATATGCTGTCTTTAATATGCATAGCACTAAAATAGAGGTGGCCCCCAGCACTTCAACATTGGACAATGACGAAGAACACGTAGGCTCAAAAAGGACGCACCGTCAAAGCAGTTCCAAGGAGAAAAAAATCAATGGAAGAAAGAGACCGCGTCCAGTTTAGGTGAAAAAAAAATCAAGGTTCCATTTATTCTGCCATGGATGCAATGTCTCGACCTGTCATAGGTCCTTTTCAATCACCCTTGGAAGATACCTATGGCTGGTCGAAACGTTGCAAATATGGCAAAATAAATGGAACCTTGAAGTTTTTTTCATCTAATGTGTACAAGGGTCTGGGGTGGAGCTGTGCGGCAGAGATCAGGACAGATTGGACAGGTGTTTATCAGTAGACCACAAAGACTGGAGACGCTTAAGGAGCAGCCCTTAACTCTGGTTGATAGAGAACCAGTGAGTCTGGTGAAACTGGTCTTGGTCCATAAACCGTAGTTTTTAGTGCTGATGCCAGATTATGGTATCAACTGGCGTTACTATTGGGTTTTCATAAACCTGTTCATTGAGGTTGGATTTACACACAGGTCCTACACATGAAAACTGTTCTAATGAAGAGTCCGAGTCACATTCTTCTTTTTAGTACAGACGTGAAAATTACAGTATTAGTTTATTGAGATGCTAGAAATATTTTATGCAATTCAGTAGGGTCAGGATTGCTATTGGCCATGGTATCTCATGGGTGCGTCCAGTGTGCTTTACTGCTGGAATAAAGCTGCCGCCAGAGGTGTCTGGCAGCTCCTTATCACAGGCTTCATATTGAAAAGCACAAGCAGGGTCAGCCGGTACAAACATGCCTTTGTATGTGATCTTGGGTATGTGGCTTACCATAGCAAGTGGTAGTCCTCACATCTTATAGTAAAGAGAGGTCGGCTGGGAGAAGCTAAAACAGGGAAGTGCAATCTATAGAAAGGTGAGTTTTGCAACCTTAAATCTTTGGAGATTGTGGCACAAGACGTGTTATGAAAGTCTTCCACATTAAGTAACGTAAGTAAAGACATCCAAGAACAGGACATTGGACATTGTATGTGATGAGTTCCTTTCTAGAAGTCCTCTATATACTCTGCACTGTGGGACACCCATAAATAGTAACCCCTTCTTAACAGGCACATTTTCATTTTTGTGCGCTTCATTTTTCATCTGTTGCTTCCAAGAGCAAGAACTTTTTTTTTTATTTTTCCTTCCACATAGCCACATGAGGGTTAGCGATCATTTCACTGTATTTAATGTACTGAAAAGTGGAGAAAAAACTCCAAGTGCGGTGAAATGGTGAAATTGCAGTTCCTTCTTTTTTTTGGGGGGGAAGAGGGGTATTTGTCTACAGCGTTCAATTTGCAGTAAAAATTACACAGCAGCAGGTCAGTAAGATTCTGGTGATATCAAACTTGTATAGCTTTATTTTTATTTTTATGTATTTTTTTATTCTTTATTTTTTGGTGTATTTTTAAAGCATATCTGGACTTTGTAAAAACTGAAAATTATGTTGCTAAATACGGGGAAGCACATTAAACATATTAGACTTTATCCGTTTTTTATTGGTGTGGCCTTTCGTGCAGCAATAGCTGCATCTAAACATTTCTGGTAATTGTTGATTATTCCTGCACATCGGCTTGGAGCTATTTTAGCTCATTGCTCCCTACAAAACAGCTTTGTAATATTGATGGATTTTCTCCCCGAACTGCTCGCATCGGTTCCTTCCATAACATTTCTATCGGATTAAGGACTTTGACTTGACCATTCCAAAACTTTAACTTTATTCTTCTTTAACCATTCTTTGTAAAACGACTTGTGTGCTTAAGGCTAGTTTCGCACTAGCGTTTTGAGGAGCTGCGGAGGGCTGCGGACTTCCAGTGTGAAGCCCCGCCCTCGGCCGCACCTTCGCCACTACCTCCGCCCACTTCTGCATGCGGCCTGCGCACCTATCTTTAACATTAGGTACACAGGTCGTGCGGTTGTATGCGGATGCTTCCGCATGTGTCGTTTTGACGATGCAGAGAAAAAAAGAAATTGCTACCAGCTGCGTCCTACGCTGGTCGCCGCATCGTCAAAACGACGCATGCGGAAGCATCCGCATACAGCCGCACGACCTGCGTACCTAATGTTAAAGATAGGTACGCAGGCCGCATGAAGGCCGCATGCAAAAGTAGGCAGAGCTAGCGGTGGAGGTGCGGCCGAGGGGGGGCATCACGGAGGAAGTCCGCAGCCCTCCGCAGCTCCTCAAAACGCTAATGTGAAACCAGCCTTAGGTTGTTGTCTTTCTGGATGAGCCACATTCTCTTGAGATTCATCTCATGGATAAATGTTCTGATATTTTCCTTTAGAATTTTGCTGGTATGTTTCACAGTTCATTGTTCCATCGATGTTGTCAAGCTGTCCCGGCCAAGATGCCGCAAACCAGACCCAAAGCATGATACCACTAGGGGTGGACTGGTCCAGGAGGCAGGGAGGCAAATGCCCCCCCGGGGCCAGTTCCCAAGCAGCTGCTCAGTGACACCAGGGGACCACACTGTACCTTTTGAATATGTTCAGCTGCTGTCCCGACCCCATCACAGTGATGCAGACACGACCACTGCACGATGTGCGGGCTTTGTCTGCTGAAGTGACGTCACATAGAGCACCTGAAGCTGCTTCATTGTGCCGGAGAGGAGCCTGCGGATCGGAGACCTCAGTGGATAAGCATGAGATGAGGAGGTCTGCAGTGAGGGGCAGCAGGACGCTGCTCATCTCCTCACACAGAATTGTATATTGTCCGGCTGGTGGCCGCTCTGCTGGGGCTCAGTGTGAGTTATTTCAGTCTGAACTTTGATGCAGATTAGGGTCGTCCTGTCAGTGCGGAAAGTTCACTCTTGTTCAGTAAATCAATGAGTACCGGCAGAGGCCACAGACATCACTATCCAAGATCCATCACAGATTGTACCATATGGCTCCATATATAATACTAGATGGTGGCCCGATTCTAACGCATCGGGTATTCTAGAATATGTATAGTAGAAGTATATAGCACAGCCCACGCAGTATATAACACAGCCTACGCAGTATATAACTCAGCCCACGTAGTATATAGCACAGCCCATGTAGTATATAACACAGGCCACGTAGTATATAGCACAGCCCACGTAGTATATAGCACAGCCCACATAGTATATAGCACAGCCCACGTAGTATATAACACAGCCCACATAGTATTTAACACAGCCACGTAGTATATTGCCCAGCCACGTAGTATATAGCAGCCACGTAGTATATAGCACAGTCCACATAGTATATAGCACAGAGACGTAGTATATAACACAGACCACGCAGTATATAACAGCCCACGCAGTATGTAACACAGGCCACGCAGTATATAGCACAGCCACATAGTATATAGCACAGCCCACATAGTATATAGCACAGAGACTTAGTATATAACACAGGCCACGCAGTATATAACACAGCCCACGTAGTATATAACACAGCCACGTAGTATATAGCACAGCCATGTAGTATATTGCCCAGCCATGTAGTATATAGCACAGACACGTAGTATATAGCACAGAGACGTAGTATATAACACAGGCCACGCAGTATGTAACACAGCCACATAGTATATAGCCCAGCCACGTAGTATATTGCCCAGCCATGTAGTATATAGGACAGCCACATAGTATATAGCACAGCCCACATAGTATATAGCACAGAGACGTAGTATATAACACAGGCCACGCAGTATATAACACAGCCCATGTAGTATATAACACAGCCTACGTAGTATATAGCACAACCACGTAGTATATTGCCCAGCCACGTAGTATATTGCACAGCCACGTAGTATATAGCACAGCCCATGTAGTATATAGCACAGAGACGTAGTATATAATGGCCACGCAGTATATAACACAGCCCATGCAGTATATAACTCAGCCCACGTAGTATATAGCACAGCCCATGTAGTATATAACACAGGCCACGTAGTATATAGCACAGCCCACGTAGTATATAGCACAGCCCACATAGTATATAGCACAGCCCACATAGTATTTAACACAGCCACGTAGTATATTGCCCAGCCACGTAGTATATAGCAGCCACGTAGTATATAGCACAGTCCACATAGTATATAGCACAGAGACGTAGTATATAACACAGACCACGCAGTATATAACAGCCCACGCAGTATGTAACACAGGCCACGCAGTATATAGCACAGCCACATAGTACAGGGTGGAGCGCGGTAATTTGCTGATTTGGGAATGAAATAAAAAAATTATGATCATTAGAAAAATTTATTTTATATTTTAATTATACTGAACAGTAATGGAATTTTTAAATTACATGGTTTTAAATAGTGTATCTGGCAAATGTCGACCTTCGCTATCCACACACTGCTGCATACGTTTTCTGAAGTTTTCATGAACTCTAACAAGCATGTCCACTGGTATTCTGCCAATTTCAGCTTCAATATTGTTCCTTAGGTCTTCCAAGGTGTTGGGACGGTTGATATACACCTTAGACTTCAGGTAACCCCAAAGGAAAAAATCGCATGGGGCTAAATCTGGTGAGCGTGCTGGCCAGTTCACATCTCCTCTCAAAGAGATAAACCGTCCAGGAAACATTTGCCTCAAACAATTCATGGTAACTCTCGCTGTGTGTGCAGTGGCACCATCCTGTTGGAACCATGTATCCTCTAGTTCCATTGCCTCAAGAGCCGGCTGAAAATAATCCTGTATCATAGACAAGTACCGTTCGGAGTTCACAGTTATGGCACGACCATTATCCTGAAAAAAGTAAGGACCAATGATGCCTACTCGTGATATGGCGCACCACACAGTGACGCGGTCCGAATGCAGAGGTCTCTCATGAACTTCTCTGGGGTTTGTTTCACTCCAGTAACGCATATTTTGTTTGTTTACACACCCACTGGGGTGAAAAAGTGCCTCATCAGAAAAAAACACAATTGCGTCACGGAGTATCGTTGCTAACATGTCTTCACAAGAGGTCCGCCGTGTCAACTAGTCCCATGCTGACAAATGTTGGACCACGCACATTTTATACGGGTGAAAATTCAGTTCATCATGAAGAATCCGGTGGAGAGAACGTCTTGAAATGCCAAGAGCAAATGATTGCTTCCGAGCAGAGCGTGTCGGAGATTGCAGCACTGCTGCTCTAACTCTCTCGATGTTTTGTGGTGTTGTAATCCTTCTCTCAGGTCCCCTTCGTACACATGACACATTCCCTGCTGTTCTGAATGCATTCGCCCAATTTACAATTGATTGCCGTCCAGGAACACGTCCGCGTGGAGGAACAGCGAATTGTAAACGAAAAGCACGCTGCACTGCAATGATCGAGTGGGCATTTGAAAAATACGCTTCAACACAAAATGACCTCTCCTCACGTGTCCACTGCATGATGGCAACTGAAAGGCAGAGGAATACAAATCTCCCATCAGCCACTGTAAGCCACACCCACTCTCCCCTCTCTTCGACCGACAGTGCCGCCACAGCATGCAGTGCAAAAAAGCAAATTACCGCGCTCCACCCTGTATATAGCACAGCCCACATAGTATATAGCACAGAGACTTAGTATATAACACAGGCCACGCAGTATATAACACAGCCCACGTAGTATATAACACAGCCACGTAGTATATAGCACAGCCATGTAGTATATTGCCCAGCCATGTAGTATATAGCACAGACACGTAGTATATAGCACAGAGACGTAGTATATAACACAGGCCACGCAGTATGTAACACAGCCACATAGCATATAGCCCAGCCACGTAGTATATTGCCCAGCCATGTAGTATATAGGACAGCCACATAGTATATAGCACAGCCCACATAGTATATAGCACAGAGACGTAGTATATAACACAGGCCACGCAGTATATAACACAGCCCATGTAGTATATAACACAGCCTACGTAGTATATAGCACAACCACGTAGTATATTGCCCAGCCACGTAGTATATTGCACAGCCACGTAGTATATAGCACAGCCCATGTAGTATATAGCACAGAGACGTAGTATATAATGGCCACGCAGTATATAACACAGCCCATGCAGTATATAACACAGCCCACGTAGTATCTAACACAGCCCACGTAGTATATAGCAATGTGGGCAACATATCCCTGTTAAAAAAAAGAATTAAAATAAAAAATAGTTATATACTCACCTTCCGGCGACCCCCGGATCCAGCCCAGGCCTTTAGTGATGCTCCACGCGACGCCCCGGTCCCAAGAATGCTTTGCGGCAATAACACGTGATGATGTAGTGGTCTTGCGAGACCGCTACATCATCTCCGGTCACTGACGCAATGGATTCTTGGGACCGGAGCGTCGCGAGGAGCGGGAAAGGCGCCGGAAGGTGAGAATATAATGATTTTTTATTTTTTTTAATTATTTTTAACATTAGACAGCAGCATCAATAGTAAAAAGTTGGTCACACAGGGTTAATAGCAGTGTTAATGGACTGCGTTACACTGCGTTATGCCGCAGTGTAACGCAGTCCGTTAACGCTATGTGGGCGCTGACTGGCTGGCCACGACCAATCAGCGACGCGTGATTTCCGTGACAGACAAACAGACGGAAGTGACCTTTAGACGATTATATAGATAGATGTGAGGTCCAGGTGTGATCAGTCCAGTAAATACCTGGGTACAAAATATATCACATCCACTGTACAGATTAGTGTATGACCTACTGTGATACACACATCAGATGTGGTAAAAAATGCATATTGCTATATAGCATCAGATGTCTGTAGTCACAGTACAGTATATAGCTGTCGTGTATTCCCCTATATACTCTAGACCGGAGCTGTGCCCTGGGGGAACGAGAATGAGGTGACTATGTGGTGTTTTTTTTCTTTCATATGTGTATGAGATGTATGCCTGCATATTGGGGGCTATGTGAGGACTCTGCCTCTTTATACTATATGAGCACTTATAGCCCCCCTGTATACAGTATATGTGGGGACTCATACTGTATATAGGAGGCTATAGGGGGGGCTCGTATTGTATATGGGAGGCTATGTGAGAGCTCATACTGTATATAGGAGGCTATGTGGGTCTCCACATTGTATATAGGAAGCTAAATGAGGGCTCACACTGTATATAAGAGGCTATCTGGGGCTCATACTTTATGTAGGGGGCTGTGTGGGGGCGCATACTGTTTACAAAGAGAATGTGTGTGCTCATACGGTATATAGGGGGCTATGTGAGGACTCTGCCTCTCTATACTATATGAGCATGTGTAGCGCCCCTATATACAGTATATGTGGGGACTCATACTGAATATAGGAGGCTATAGGGGGGGCTCATATTGTATATGGGAGGCTATGTGAGAGCTCATACTGTATATAGGAGGCTATGTGGGTCTCCACACTGTATATAGGAAGCTAAATGAGGGCTCACACTGTATATAAGAGGCTATCCGGGGCTCATACTTTATGTAGGGGGCTGTGTGGGGGCGCATACTGTTTACAAGGAGCTATGTGTGTGCTCATACGGTATATAGGGGGCTGTGTGTTGCCTCATCTACTATGTAATTGTCTAAGGGACACTTCTGTCTGTCTTTCTGTCTGTCACAGATATTCATTGGACGCGGCCTCTGTCTTTCATGGAAATACAAGTCGCTGATTGGTCGTGGCAAAACGCCCACGACCATTGCCACGACCAATCAGCGACGGGCACAGTCCGGCGGCAACATGGCTGCTCCTTCCTCCCCGCAGTCAGTGCCCGCTCCATATTCCCCTCCAGTCAGCCCTCACACAGGGTTAATAGCAGCGTTAATGGACCGCGTTATGCTGCGGTGTAACGCACTCCATTAACGCAGCTATTAACCCTGTGTGACCAACTTTTTACTATTGATGCTGCATATGCAGCATCAATAGTAAAACGATCTAATGTTAAAAATAATAATAATTTTAAAAAAAAAAGTTATTCTCACCCTCCGACGTCGCGCCCTGTCCTCGGCAGTGCAAGCGGCAGGTTCCGGTGCTAAGGATGCTATGAGAGAAGGACCTTCCATGACGTCACGGTCATGTGACCGCGACGTCATCACAGGTCCTGCACTCATCCAACCCTGGGACCGGAAGCTGCCGTGTGCACCGCACACAGGCGACAGGACTACAAGGGGCCCCTCGCAAGGTGAGTATATGTTTATTTTTTATTTTAAGTCTTTTTTAACCTGTTACATACATGTCTGGGCAATATACTACGTGGCTGGGCAATATACTGGCTTTAAAGACATACTGATAGGGAATCTAGATTGTGAGCCCCATCTGGGACAGTGATGATAATGTGTGCAAACTGTAAAGCGCTGCGGAATATGTTAGCGCTATATAAAAATAAAGATTATTATTATTATTATTATACTATGTGACTGGCCAATATACTACGTGACTGGGCAGTATACTACATGGCTGTGCTGTATACTACGTGGCTCTGTGCTATATACTACGTCGCTGTGCAATATACTACGTGGCTCTGTGCTATATACTACGTCGCTGTGCAATATACTACGTCACTGTGCAATATACTATGTGGCTGGGCAATATACTACGTCGCTGGGCAATATACTACATGACTGGGCAATATAGTACGTAACTGGGCAATATACTACATGACTGGCCAATATACTACGTGACTGGGCAGTATACTACGTGTCTGTGCTGTATACTACGTGGCTCTGCGCTGTATACTAGGCAATATACTATGTAGCTGGGCAATATACTACGTGGCTGAGCAATATACTACGTGACTGGGCAATATACTACGTAGCTGGGCAATATACTACGTGGCTGGGCAATATACTATGTGACTGGGCAATATACTACGTGGCTGGGCAATATACTACGTGACTGGGCAATATACTATGTAGCTGGGCAATATACTACGTGGCTGAGCAATATACTACGTGACTGGGCAATATACTACGTAGCTGGGCAATATACTACGTGACTGGGCAATATACTATGTAGCTGGGCAATATACTACGTGGTTGGGCAATATACTACGTGGCTGGGCAATATACTACGTGGCTGGGCAATATACTACGTGGTTGGGCAATATACTACGTGGACATGCATATTCTAGAATACCCGATGCGTTAGAATTGGGCCACCATCTAGTACAGTATATAGGGGGATGTCCGCATAATTAAATGTGCTCAATATTAAGTGATATAAATATTTTATATTAATTGTAGTTAATATTTATATTGAGTAGAATTAATTTCATCCTATTGGTTTGGCCTCCACAACAGTCACATTCTCTCATGTTGTGGCCCCTCCTCCTGATATATACCATCATATTTATCCATCTGAAGTTTGTATCACAGTATATCATATATCACCACATACTATGCTGTATACTGGATGTAATATACTGTGGTACACCCAGTGGGAGGCTGAGGTCACTTTAGCGTAGATCATAGGATGCAATATACTAATGATCCTCTGCACCCGCTCTGCTGTGAGCGTGATCCTAGTGTCAGTGATCCGAGTGTCAGTGCTCTGTGCTCCGATCATCTCGCATGACAGAATAGCAGCACATTGGAGAGCTTCCAAGCATGAACCGCCTTTTTAAGGTCATGCCACAGCATCTCAATCATATTAAGGTGAGGAGTTTGACTAGGCCACTCCAAAGTCATAATTTTGTTTTTCTTAAGCCATTCAGATGTGGATTTGCTGGTTTGTTTTGGATCATTGCTCTGCTGCATAACACAATTGCGCTTCAGCTTGATGTCACAAACAGATGGCCGGACATCCTCCTTAATAATAATAATAATAATAATTTTATTTATATAGCACCAACATATTCCGCAGCACTTTACAAATTATAGAGGGGACTTGTACAGACAATAGACATTACAGCATAACAGAAATCACAGTTCAAAATAGATACCAAGAGGAATGAGGTCCCTGCTCGCAAGCTTACAAACTATGAGGAAAAGGGGAGACACGAGAGGTGGATGGTAACAATTGCTTTAGTTAGTCGGACCAGCCATAGTGTAAGGCTCAGGTGTTCATGTAAAGCTTGTAGCGTGGCTAAAGGATGTCTAATCGATGGGAGATATGTGTCTTATAGATGGCTTGTTGCTGTGATGTAACCATGGCTACCTATATGTGTTTCAGGACCTGTGGTGATGTCACAACCACATGTCTGGTCATGTGATGGGTTCTGGGTGTGGTTAGACATATAAAAGAAAGCCTAATGCTTAACACAGGTAGATATGTGTGGAGGTGAAACCCTCCTGAGTGTGTTACGGCTTCAGGACTGAGCCGGATGAACTGGACACTTGTTTTTCTTTACCTGAACCAAAGGCTATTTGTTTTCTGTTGTTTGCCACATGGTTTATGAAGCAATAAACCCAGTGAACTTTAAAGGAACACGTCTCCTGAGTGTCAGCCGTCGCAGCTGAGTGAGTGAAATCCCTACAATTGGTGGTAGACGTGTGAGCAGCGTTCCCAGCGGAGACGTGAGTTTATTTTGAATGTCCTGGGTCAAGGCTGTTGCAAGCCAGCAAGCATTGCCGGAGAAAATGGAAGACCTGCTGAAACAATTGGTCCAGATGCAGTCACAGCAGGAGAAAAGGCAGAGCCAGCAGGAGCAAAGGCAGCAAGAGACCAACAGGCTGTTGATGCAGCAGATACAACAGAGCCAGCAGGAGCAACGGCAGCAGATGCAACAAAGCCAGCAGGAGCAACGGCAGCAGTTACAACAGAGCCAGCAGCAGATGCAGCAGAGCCAGCAGGAGCATCAGCAGCAGATGCAGCTTCTGGCAACCGCCATCCAGGGCAAGGCGAGCGCCCCAACCCCAGGTTTGGCTGATGACACCCACGTCCGGAAGACGGTAAGACGCGCATTGCAGAAAATGACTCCCGGGGATGATGTTGAGGCCTTCCTGACGGTGTTTGAGAGGGTCGCTGAGAGGGAAAAACTTCCGCCAGAGCAGTGGGCAGAGGTACTTGCGCCATACCTGACGGGAGAACCCCAGAAGGCGTACTATGATTTGACCTTGCAGGATGCCAAAGAGTATCACAAATTGAAAGCCGAGATTCTCGCACGTTTGGGGGTGACACTGACTGTCAGGGCACAGCGAGTTCACTCCTGGGGCTATCACCGGGACAAACCACCTCGTTCCCAAATGTTTGATCTGTTGCACCTGGTCCAGAAATGGCTGCAGCCAGAGTCCTCTGCGCCTGCACAGATGGTAGAACGGGTGATGATGGATCGGTTTGTCCATTCCCTCCCGAGGCCTATACAGTCTTGGGTTGCCCAAGGTTATCCCCAGAATGCCGACGAGCTGATCGGACTGGTTGAGAGGTACCAAGGGTTGGAAGGCTCCTTCGGGAGGCAGCCCATGCCGTACTGGGGATCCCAGAAGGCAGCTGAGTCCCAAAAAGGGGTGGTGCGTCCAAGGTCACAAAGGGCGGGGGAGGTGGTGCCCAAGGTCCCCACGGGTGATATTATTTGTTGGAGGTGCCACAAGCCAGGACATATAGCTGCCCGTTGTTCCCAAACTACTGAGCAGATGGACTGCAGCATGGGACGCCGTTGTTCATACTATGCGTATCCAGCTTGCAGTGTGAACTCTCCGCCCAACGAGGGACCTCAAGCATGTCCCGTGAAGGTGAACGGTCAAGCAGTAACGGCACTGTTAGACTCGGGGAGCCTAGTGACCCTGGTGAGGGCCACTTTTCCTCTCCACCTGCTCCCGGGAAAGAAGGTCGGAGTGCGGTGCATACATGGTGATGCAAAGGACTACCCTGTGGCCAGTGTGAACATTGAAACGACATGTGGCACGGAGTCCCACATAGTCGGCGTCATTCAGGACTTGTTGCACCCTATAATTATTGGCCGGGATTTCTGTTTGTTTTGGGATTTGTGGGGGAAAGGTTCTGAGCTCCCTAGCAAGAGTAGGGAACCAGTGAACCCGGGAAGGGTGGTGCCACACCCAGAGTCAGACAGATTTCCTTTTTGTGTCCTGGCTGGAGATGAGGAGGAAGTGTCCCCTGCATCTGACATTCTGGAGTTAGAGGTATCCGGTGAAAATTTTGGGACTGCCCAACATAGGGACCCCACTCTGAGGGAAGCCTTTAATAATGTCACAGTTATTGACGGGGTGGTACAGGAGCCGGGGGCAGACACAAGATTTCCCCATTTTCTAATGAGCAGGGAGTTGTTGTACCGGGTCACGAAAATAAGGGAGGAGTTGGTAGAGCAGTTGGTAGTGCCGGGTCCATATAGACGGAAGGTGTTGGACATGGCCCATTCACACATCTTGGGTGGACACCTAGGGGTGGAAAAAACGCAGGAACGGGTTGTGCAGAGGTTCTATTGGCCTGGGTGCCACCGGGAAATAGTGAACTATTGCAGGTCCTGCCCTACATGTCAGCTAACTGCTCCCACTCCTCATTTCCGGAACCCCCTTGTGCCACTGCCCATTATTGAGGTGCCATTCGAGAGAATTGCCATGGACTTGGTCGGTCCCTTAGTTAAATCAGCCCGGGGCCATCAGTATATATTAGTCATCCTGGACTACGCCACACGCTATCCTGAGGCAATTCCCTTGAGAAATTCTTCTTCAAAGAGTATAGCTCGCGAGTTGGTCCATGTCTTTTCCCGGACAGGTCTGCCGAAGGAGATCCTGACTGACCAGGGGACACCTTTCATGAGCAAGGTGATGAGGGAACTATGCAAAGCCCTGAAAATCTCCCAGTTGAGGACCTCGGTGTACCATCCCCAGTCAGATGGCCTTGTTGAGAGGTTTAACAAGACACTGAAGAGCATGCTGAGAAAAGCTATAGAGAAAGACGGTAGAGACTGGGATTGTCTCTTACCCTATTTGATGTTTTCCATTCGTGAAGTTCCACAGGTTTCTCACCGTTTGAGCTTCTGTATGGCCGACATCCACGAGGACTCCTGGATATAGCCAAGGAAACCTGGGAAGCCGAAGTCACGCCCCACAGAAGCGTCATTGAGCATGTGGCCCTGATGCAGCAGAGGATTGCAAAGGTGATGCCTATCGTGAAAGAACACCTTCTCCAAGCACAAGAAGCTCAGGCCAGGGTCTACAACCGGTCTGCAAGAGTGAGGCAATTCAATCCGGGAGACCGAGTTCTTGTGTTAGTTCCGACAGTGGAAAGCAAGTTCTTGGCCAAATGGCAAGGGCCATATGAGGTTGTCGAGAAACTTGGTGAAGTAAACTATAAAATTCACCAACCAGGAAGACGGAAACCATTCCAAGTATACCATGTCAACCTTATCAAGCCGTGGCAAGATAGAGAGCCGACAGTAACTCCATCGTTGTTAAGCAACCCAGAAGATGAGGTTGGAGCGGTTACTATAGCGGAGACGCTATCGGAGTCTCAGAAACAGCAATGCCGGGAGTTACTCCAGAAAAACAGGGACCTGTTTTCCGAGTTGCCTGGGTACACGAAGGTCATAGAGCATGAGGTCATGACAGAGCCCCATGTGCGCGTGAACGTGAAGCCCTATAGAATTCCTGAGGCCCGTCGAGAAATAGTCTCCAAGGAAGTGGAGCGTATGTTGAAGCTTGGAGTCATTGAGGAATCCAAGAGCGGTTGGTCGAGCCCAATTGTCCTGGTCCCAAAACCTGATGGGGAGTGGAGATTTTGCAACGACTATAGGAAGTTGAATGAGGTCTCCAAGTTCGACGCATATCCCATGCCCCGAGTTGATGAGCTCATCGAAAGGCTTGGGCCCGCCAGGTACATAACCACCTTGGATTTGACGAAGGGGTATTGGCAGATCCCCATGGCACAGGAAGCCAAGGAGAAGACGGCGTTTTCTACACCAGATGGATGCTTCCAGTATGTCCGGATGCCATTTGGCCTACAGGGAGCTCCGGCCACCTTCCAAAGGGCTATGGATAGAGTCCTTGCACCCCACAAGGCATACGCTGCTGCGTACCTAGATGATATCGTCATCTTTAGCCCGGACTGGGAGAGTCATCTGGAGAAAGTCCAAGCGGTGTTGGATGCTATAAGAGAGGCCGGATTTACAATAAACCCAAAGAAGTGTGCATTGGGTAAAGAAGAAGCTAAGTACCTTGGATACATAGTGGGTCATGGAGAAATAAAACCCCAAATCAGTAAAGTGGAGGCAATTCAAACATGGCCAAAACCAGTTTCCAAGAAGCAAGTTAAAGCCTTCCTGGGAATCGTGGGATATTACAGGAGGTTCATCCCAAACTTCGCCACAATGGCGGCGCCTCTGACTGACCTGCTAAAAGGGACAAAATCAGTAATGGTTAAGTGGTCCGAAGAAACAGATTCAGCCTTCCAAGAAATGAAAGAGGCTTTATGTAAGCAACCCGTTCTGATGGCCCCAAACTTCAAGAAAGAGTTTATTCTTCAGACAGATGCCTCAGATGTTGGGGTGGGAGCAGTCCTTTCCCAAGAACTACATGGAGAGGAGCATCCTGTTCTCTATCTGAGTAGGAAGCTGTCCTCGTCTGAAAAGAACTACTCAGTCGTTGAAAAGGAGTGCTTGGCCATAAAATGGGCAGTCGACACATTACAGTACTATTTGCTGGGACGTAAATTTAGACTGATATCCGACCATGCCCCACTTAGGTGGATGAGGGAAACGAAGGGTAGAAATGCTAGGGTCACCCGTTGGTTCTTAGCCCTGCAGGACTTCTGTTTCCATGTGGAACATAGGGCCGGAAAGCTGCACGGTAATGCTGATGCCCTGTCAAGAATCCCTTGTCTAGTGGGAGAAAGTGCCAAGCCCCACGGCTTTAGGCAGAGGGGGGAGGTATGTAGCGTGGCTAAAGGATGTCTAATCGATGGGAGATATGTGTCTTATAGATAGCTTGTTGCTGTGATGTAACCATGGCTACCTATATGTGTTTCAGGACCTGTGGTGATGTCACAACCACATGTCTGGTCATGTGATGGGTTCTGGGTGTGGTTAGACATATAAAAGAAAGCCTAATGCTTAACACAGGTAGGTATGTGTGGAGGTGAAACCCTCCTGAGTGTGTTACAGCTTCAGGACTGAGCCGGATGAACTGGACACTTGTTTTTCTTTACCTGAACCAAAGGCTATTTGTTTTCTGTTGTTTGCCACATGGTTTATGAAGCAATAAACCCAGTGAACTTTAAAGGAACACGTCTCCTGAGTGTCAGCCGTCGCAGCTGAGTGAGTGAAATCCCTACAAGCTGCATGAACCAGTTAACTGCCTAAGTATGTAGCAGTATAGACACAGAGGGCTATTAACTGCATAAAGTGTATGAGAACATAATGCGAGGAACCCAATTATGTTTTTTTTTTAATTGGCCACACAGGAATAGTTAGGTTAATGCGTTGAGGCGGTAGGCCAATCTGAATAAATGCGTTTTTAGGGCACGCTTAAAACTGTGGGGATTGGGGATTAATCGTATTAACCTAGGTAGTGCATTCCAAAGAATCGGCGCTGCACGTGTAAAGTCTTGGAGACGGGAGTGGGAGGTTCTGATTATTGAGGATGCTAACCTGAGGTCATTAGCGGAGCGGAGGGCACGGGTAGGGTGGTAGACCCTCTCCTTCAGGATGTCTTGATAGACAGCCGGATTCATGGTTCCATTTATCACAGCAAGTCTTCCAGGTCCTGAAGCAGCAAAACAGCCACAGACCATCACACTACCACCACTATATTTTACTGTTGGTATGATGTTCCTTTTCTGAAATGCTGTGTTACTTCTACATCAGATGTAATGGGACATACGCCTTCCAAGAAGTTCAACTTTTATCTCTTCAGTCCACAGAGTATTCTGCCAAAAGTCTTGGGGATCATCACGAGGTTTTGTGGCAAAACTGAGACGAGCCTTTATGTTCTTATTGCACAGCAGTGGTTTTCGTCATGGAACTCTGCCATGCAGGTCATTTTTGCCCAGTCTCTTTCTTAGGCTGGAGTCACACTAGTGTATGGCATCTGATGCAAGAGTATCAGATGTGATATGCTACTGATCCCCGGCTCTAGCTTTGCTGCAAACGTGAGCACCCTGAGCTACTCACATGACAGGATCGGAACACAGCGCAAAAGTATTTTTTCTATCTTCTCTGCTGCAGGTGTCGGCGTATATTGCACTGCACTCGGGTGATATCCGAGAGCAGTGCGATGTTTCACACGCGCCCATAGAGTTGTATGGGTGCAAGTGAGCCAAGTCTCGCTGCCAATCGCAGCATGCTGAGATTGTTCTCTCATGCCAAATCGCCATGAGGAAATAATCACCTATTTGAGCTGCCCCATAGGATAACACTGGGCCAAGTGCACCACTACAAACGCGCATCTGAACTGGTCCAAGTGCTATCAATTTTTTCCACAAGCAGCACTTAGACAATATGGTTGTGTGAATATGAAGCAGCTGGAAATAAACATGTTAAGGATGGGCCGCTACTCATGAGCCACTGCTTTGTGATTGCCCACCCAGGCTAAAATTTGCTAGCCAGCCCCTGGATGCCACCATCGCTATGTTTCATAGATTGTATGAAGTTTTTATGCTGTAATGCATTGAAGTTTTTTCAAAATATTAAGCTATACCTTTAAACCAGAAAGCCCTTTTTTATCTCATCAATCCAAATAGCATTCTTCAATAGCAATCTGGTTTGTCCAGGTAATCTTAGCTAACTGCAGATGGTTAGCAATGTTGTTCTTGGTGATCAGTGGCTTTCTCCTTGCAAACCTATTGTACACACCGTTGTTGTTCAGTATCCTGATGGAGGCCTTATGAACATTAACATTAGCTAATGTGAGAAAGGCCTTTAGTCGCTAAGAGATTACCTTGGGTTCCTTTGTGATCATGCAGAGTATTATAAACATTGCTCTAAAGGTACCGTCACACATAACGATATCGTTAACGATATCGTTGCTTTTTGTGACGTAGCAACGATATCGTTAAGGAAATCGTTATGTGTGACAGCGACCAACGATCAGGCCCCTGCTGGGAGATCGTTGGTCGCTGAGGAAAGTCCAGAACTTTATTTCGTCGCTGGACCTCCCGCAGACATCGCTGGATTGGCGTGTGTGACGCCGATCCAGCGATGTCTTCACTGGTAACCAGGGTAAACATCGGGTTACTAAGCGCAGGGCCGCGCTTAGTAACCCGATGTTTACCCTGGTTACCAGCGTAGACGTTAAAAAAACAAACACTACATACTTACCTTCAGCTGTCTGTCCCCGGCGCTCTGCTTCTCTGCACTCCTCCTGCATCTTGTGTCAGCGCCGGCCAGCCGGAAAGCACAGCGGTGACGTCACCACTCTGCTTTCCGGCTGACCGGCGCTGACAGTGCAGAGGAAAGCAGAGTGCCGGAGGACAGACAGCTGAAGGTAAGCGAGTGTGCTTGTTACTCAAGATTTCCGAGCATGCTCCTGGTATCTCCAAGTATTTTGGGTGTGCTCGTAGATTATGTTTGTGTCTCTGCAACTGCATGATTTGCTTAACAAACAGGCAATCCCTGCATGTGTTCAGGTTGTCTAACAGCTGCAAATCATGCATCTGCGGCAACACAAACATAATCTACGAGCACGCCCAAAATACTCGAAGAACACTCGAGCATGCTCGGAAAACTCAAGTCATCATGAGCACACTCGCTCATCATTAGGTCACATACTTTTACCACTTACAAACATGTGATATTGGATAATTTTCTTCAATAAGAAATGATAGTCTAATATTTTTATGGAAAGGTCCGAAGGGTTCACAAAATTTTAAGCAACAATGTATCTATCAACAGCTTGCTCTTCTCCCCATATAAAACACACTCGCTCTGTCAAACCAAGTGTGCATATGTTTGAAGGAGATGGGATGGCAGAAATGTCTGGTAGATGTGGTTCCCACCACTTATATCCAGAACGTGGGTCTCTTGTTCCTGCTGATGCCTGACTGCAGTTATAGGAGAGGTGACGTGTGCAGCTCTCTCCATTCACTGCAATGGTATTTCCGAATTCAGAAACTGTGGATACAAAAATGTGATATGTGAATCTTGGGTTTGATGTGGATTCAGTAATGCCAATAAATAATTAATCAATCTGATGTTTTACCATACTGCATCATTTCCATTGGGCTTTGTAATTTAGCTATTATTTGACGTGGACCAGTTCATGGTTATAGAATGATATCTAAGTGTGGTTTCACCCTTATTAACGTAAATACATCCAACATAGGATCTATACTTGGGTGACAGATGTCCGTGCACTGCCTGGGGGGGGCTCAGCAGATATGGCATAGGAAGTGTGTGGTCTGTAAACCTGAATTTCTTGTTTCCTCTTCTGATTATTCATGGGCAGCTGGTGATCAGGGCAGGTGGGGGAGGATGCTCGCCAGCAAACTCTGGACATTACTCTCCCCTTTGTATTGCTTGTGCTTTAGTCATCCTTTTAGAGTAGAGGGGGTTTTTTGCTGCTTTTTTATATCTACACACAGTTTGTAAGTTGTTTATAAAAAATTGCATGAATTTGGTGCATTCTGTACATGCGCTTTTGGTGGTGTTTTGCTTGGTTACATACGGTACTTATTTTTGTCAGGCATTTTTTCCTACACTAACCTGTTAAAAACACCATGCCCTGAGCATACTACTGTGCTTTGAAATGAAAAAAAAAAGTCAAAAACGCACGAAAAAAGGCAATGTTTGTATTGTGTTGTAGAATTTTCTGTTGACCTCCTGCTGCAGTTATTTTTGTGCAATAAAAAGTGGCAAAAAAAAGAGAACCAGCCAAAAACTGTTTGTTTGTTTTTTCTTCATAAAAATTGCTTTATCTGAAGGCACAATTGTATATGAATAATATGATCAGTTGTTACAGAATGAATTGAGGGTTCTAAACTATCTCCTACGTTCTGAACTTGCAACCTGGAAACTGGAATATTACACATTCTCCATACCTAATTATTACCAAATTCTGAATATTTTAGGTAATATGCTCTCCACGATCTATTCGGTACCATGTAAATAAAAGCATTACCATTGGCACTAGTGCCATCAGTATAGCTAGTCGCCATTGATATGACCTCTACCGTCTTCCACTCCACATGGATTTAGGTCTTGTCACAATTAGTACATGGCTGCCAGTGTACAACAGATGGACATGGCACAGAGGATTACAGAGCTAATGTCTTTACAAGCGGCCAACAGTGAGGGACAAGAATGGTTTCCTTGAGTGTGGAGTCTCTAAATGTTAGTGCTTATAAACAGTATATTTGGGAGATAGCACAACGACCCAGAATAATATTTGCCTGATCTCTTTATGCTACATCCACCGATGGCGTCATGCTTGGCCCATGGCTGGGGAATGGTGGGAGACATGGTTCAGACTTTCCACTCCCCAAGTACCTACGATGGTCATTTTGGACAAGACGAGAAGACACCACAAAGCAGGGAAATGACGGAAGCGTAAACCTAAAGGAATGGCTACATATCAGAAGTTTGAAGCCAAATTTAAAGTAGGGGTGGAGGCTCCCTTTAAATCATTGCCAGATATTTTTGGAGGTGTAGGATTGCTCTTCAGAACAAACGCTCTACATGTTGAAGTTCAAGATGCCGGATATTCCTTTGCTCTGATCTCTGTTGTTGGAAGTAAGACCCCTACTTATCTATCCTGATAGCAGCTGCCTAATTCTGGTTTCTACACTTCAACGGTCACATCCAGACCAAACTCTAAACTATCTATATAAATTGACATACTGTACATTAGTTTTTCACCCTTACACGATGATGAGAAGACTTCTCAGTAATACTGTAGATGGCGTAAAGGGGGTCTGTCATCGCTGAAATCCCTATCAAAGAAAGCACAGATGTCGTAGGGATCCTCACTCGAGAGAGAACCATTTATTTCTTTTAGAAACTAGTAGGATAGTTTTTCCCGAATTGTTAGCTGTGGCGTCCGGAGGCACCCTTCCTCCCACAGTTTTACTGGCTATCTCCATCCCTTATTGCAATGATTGACAGTCCCGACTCCTGCACGTGCTCAGATCGCCACAAACTCAGCACTTTCTGAAAATAAAGCAGCCGGGTATGTCATGGTCACACATGCGCGGGATTTCAGAGGAAACGGTGCCAGGTAATGAGAATCTAGTGCTGTCAATCAATGCTGCAGGGGCTGAGATAGGCTTTACAGAGCACACGTCTCCGCCCACGGTGCTCCGAGCACTTTATATATATGGACAGAAAAAAACATTTTTGTATATTTTGTCAAAAGAAATGTTTTGTTTCTTCTTAGTGCGAGGTCTCCGACGGGGATGTGTGTTTACTTTAATAGGGTTATCCAAGGTATCAGACTTTCTTTAAGAACAGATAGCCATCTTGCCAAACGGTGGGTGTCCGTCTTGTATACCGTACGGCATATTGTCTCTTAAACAGACTTTTCTTTTTTTCCATGTTTTGTGTTGACTGGCTGCATAGAAAACCATCATGTGTTTTACATTTGCTACTTGGTTAACATTGTGTAGATCACAAGGTACCCATCTGCGTGCATTATCCTCGGCACCGCCAGACCCTCACGATTCATTATTAAACTTCCTTCCCCACGTTGCCCAGCCATTGAACACACCAGTAGTTCTGTGAACCAGAAAACAAATGTTTTCATTCTTTTCAGATTGCAGAGAAGAATGATGAAATCCGGCGCATGCAGGGTCATGTGGACAGCTTGTGTTACGATATGGATAGCCTGAAGCTCCGCAGAGATCTGGACGACTCTTCTGACAAAGAGGCCTGGCAGCAGCTCTCCAGCATCAGTCACAATGTGGAGAAACTTGCCGAGGACATGAGCTCCAATTAATCACTCCAGTGCTTTTTATTAATGCTCCCTTTTATATCGGCCAGTGATTTCAGGCCATGTTAGATATAGTCCATGAGCATATATGGTACACGCTGCAGCCTTTCATCCATAATGTATCTCACCGGGCATTCCTGATATTCTATTTTCAGAAAATCTGTGCCAATCAGATGCGGCCCAAAATTATAATTTGTAATTATTACTAATTTATGCCCAAAATTGTGCAAAACCCAACTGATATCTCCACTAATTACTTTTATAAGGGAGTTGTGGAGGGAAAAATTAAAATAAAAATTACTTATTGAAATCAGTGTTGTGTTGTGTTGTCTGTCCAGCAGCAGATTATGGGGGATAATACAGATTACATTTAGGGTAAGAACTTTTGGTGAGTTTTTGCCACTGCATATTTTTGCTGTGTCAAAAATGCAACGTCTTAGGGTGCCGTCACACTATCAGTATTTGGTCAGTATTTTACATCAGTATTTGTAAGCCAAAACCAGGAGTGGAACAAATAGAGGAAAAGTATAATAGAAACATATGCACCACTTCTGCATTTATCACCCACTCCGGGTTTTGGCTTACAAATACTGATGTAAAATACTGACCAAATACTGGTAGTGTGACGGCAGCCTTAAAGTTCCAGCAAAGTGGACGGGATTTATGGAAATCTCATACCACTGTGTTTTTTTTTTGTTGTTCTTTTTTACCCAGCGTAAACTGACCTGCGGCTCGTATTTCAAATCCGCAAAATGTTAATTTCTCTTGCAGGTACGCTGAGCGCTATGTGCCGACTCTTCCCATAGACTTGTATTAGATGTGGAAAATCTGGACGTACAAAAAATTTTCTGCGTGACCATGGTGGAAACTTGTAAAGAACGCATATAATTCGCACCTGACTGTACCAATAAAGCTTTGTCAAAGCCAAATACCTGGAGAAATCAAAAACAAAGCAACTTTGCTTAAAACATGATAAAACAACAAGAGTCAAAAACCGCTGCTTCAAAAAGTGAATAAAAACACGTAAAAAATGAACTAAAAAAAGCGCTGAAAAAACACAAGTAACCTAATTTACATAATAGGCCCAGAAAATAAGTAACATCAAAAGTACATAGTGGGAATGTAACCTTAGACATTCACTAATATGTGAAAAAAATTGTTTCATGCGGATCGCATACGGATGCAAGCCAAGAAAATAATTTCACAACTGAAAATGCATCAAAACTGTCTCTTATGCAGCTTTTTTCCTCCCAACACTCTTTTTTTTATATATTTTTGTAGATAACCTGTGGCAAATGCTCAAGGTGTGCACATAATGGTGTAAAACGTTGTGACCTAACGCTGGGTAATAACTTACCTATAAAGTGATTCTGCTCCACGTTAATAATACGGCAGAGCAGAACACAGAGGGAACGGCAGATGTTGTGGCCCTGATGCAGTTTTAATAAGGTCAAAAACCACATGTGCATTATTGAATGTGAATTTTGCACAAAAATACTTTGGAAGTACAGGGTTTGACTGCATGACCCAAATTTATTAGTGTTTTTTTTTATTTTTTTTTATTTTACATCAACTACTCTTTATTTTGTTTCCATAAATTACCAGTACAAGCAGTAATTATAAGAAACTGTTATGTATCCTATTTGATAACTATATATAATTCACTCTCAAAAACTCATATCTGTTTACATATCTGTCTTCAGTGAGGGATCAAATTACACCTGCAGCCTATAGAAGATAGGGATATGGAAAAGGGAAGGACAGATAATGACAACTGAAACTGCTGAGGCTTCTTGCGCAGAAAAAAAAAGTTCCAAAAAATGAAAAATACAAGTCATATGATGATTAAAAATAATGTAATTCTTCATGAATACTTGTTTTAAGAGGTTCCTGAAAGTGCAGGTACAATGTGAAACATCTGTGGTGACCATGATAAATACACTGCGAAAGCATAGAGAGTTATGTAAAAAGAAATACGCATGCAGTCGATTAATTGAAGTTTGAAATTTGCATCATGGCTGCCCCTGAGTTTCCTTTTTAGGCCACGTTCACACGTCGAGTATTTGGTCAGTATTTTTCATCAGTATTTGTAAGCCAAAACCAGGAGTGGGTGATAAATGCAGAAGTGGTGCATGTGCTTCTATTATACTTTTCCTCTGATTGTGCAGACCAATACTGACTGTGTGAACGTGGCCTTAGATTACTTCTATGTAACATCTTTGTTTATAAATTATCCTACAAAAAGGAGCGAACAATTGTGGACTATAAACTGTAAAATTCAGTAGGTGGCCCACCACCAAAAGCAAAGCACTGGGAAATGCTTCTTTCCTTTATGCCTATGCACATTACCCTAACATGGAGCCATAGCATTATTCATCATTATGAAAAAAAGACTGCGCAAGCGCAAGCGCCGGCGCAGTCTGGACCCCACAAAGTGACACTCCCAGGAGATCGCGGTATGCGTAACCACTGAACGCACACCGCGATCTCCAACGGAGAGACAGGGACGTGGCAGGAGGGTGAGTATAAGCTATATTCACCTGTCCCGTTCCAGCGCTGCGTGCCGCTCTCTTCCGGGTCCTCTGCCTGTGACGTTCACAGTTCAGAGGGCGCGATGATGCGCTTAATGCGCGCCGCCCTCTGACTGACCAGTCACAGCCAGAGGACCCGGAACACGGAGCGGACGCAGCGCTGGATCAGGGCCAGGTGACTATAGCAAGTGTCGGGGGCCTGAGCTAGCGGCGACTCCGACACCTGACCGACAGCGCGCCGGTGTCCCCGCCTGCTCAGGCCCCCCAGCACTCGGCGCCCAGCGACGATAGGTGAGTATGTTTTTTTTTTATATATCGCAGCAGCATACGGGGCATATAATACAATGGAGCATCTTATGGGGCCATCAACATTTATGGAGCAGTATACGGGGCATATAGTATGGAGCATCTTATGGGGCCATCAACCTTTATGGAGCAGCATATGGGGCATATAGTATGGAGCATCTTATGGGGGCCATAAACCTTTATGGAGCAGTGTACGGGGCATATACTATGGAGCATCTTATGGGGGCCATAAACCTTTATGGAGCAGCGTACGGGGCATATACTATGGAGCATGTTATGGGGGCCATAAACCTTTATGGAGCAGTGTATGGGGCATATACTATGGAGCATCTTATGGGGGCCATAAACCTTTATGGAGCAGCGTACGGGACATATACTATGGAGCATCTTATGGGGGCCATAAACCTTTATGGAGCAGCGTACGGGGCATATACTATGGAGCATCTTATGGGGGCCATAAACCTTTATGGAGCAGCGTACGGGGCATATACTATGGAGCATCTTATGGGGGCCATAAACCTTTATGGAGCAGTGTACGGGGCATATACTATGGAGCATCTTATGGGGGCCATAAACCTTTATGGAGCAGCATACGGGGCATATACTATGGAACATCTTATGGGGACCATCAACCATAATGCAGCAGCATACGGGGCATATACTATGGAGCATCTTATGGGGGCCATCAACCATAATGGAGCAGCATATGAGGCATATACTATGGAGCATCTTATGGGGCCATCAACCTTTATGGAGCAGTGTATGGGGCATATGGATGGGAGCAGCAAATTACAGAACGGGGGCGCAGGATGGGAGCAACACATGACAGAATAGGGCAGCACATGACAGAACGGGGGTGCAGGATGGAAGCAGCACATGACAGGATGGGGGCACAGGATGGGAGCAGCAAATGACAGAGTGGAGGCGCAGGATGGGTGCAGCACATGTGAGAATGGAGGCACAGGATGGGTGCAGCACATGTGAGAATGGAGGCGCAGGATGGGTGCAGCACATGTGAGAATGGAGGCGCAGGATGGGTGCAGCACATATGAGAATGGAGGCGCAGGATGGGTGCAGCACATGTCAGAATGGAGGCGCAGGATGGGTGCAGCACATGTCAGAATGGGGACGCAGGATGGGTGCAGCACATGTGAGAATGGGGGCGCAGGATGGGAGCAGCACATGTCAGAATGGGGGCACAGGATGGGAGCAGCACATGACAGAATGGGGGCACAGGATGGGTGCAGCACATGACAGGATGGGGGCGTAGGATGGAGCAGCACATGACAGGATGGGGGCGCAGGATGGAGCAGCTCATGACAGGATGGGGATGCAGTATGGAGCAGCACATGACAGGATGGGGACGCAGGATGGAGCAGCACATGACAGAATGGGGGCGCAGGACGGAGCAGCTCATGACAGGATGGGGACGCAGGATGGAGCAGCACATGACAGGATGGGGACGCAGGATGGAGCAGTACATGACAGGATGGGGGCGCAGGATGGAGCAGTACATGACAGAATGGGGGCGCAGGATGGGTGCAGCACATGACAGGATGGGGACGCAGGATGGAGCAGCACATGACAGGATGAGGACGCAGGATGGAGCAGCACATGACAGGATGGGGACGCAGGATGGAGCAGCACATACCAGGATGGAGACCATATACCAATATAAATGCTCGCCACCCGGGCGTAGAACGGGTTCAGTAGCTAGTATATATATATATATATATATATATATATATATATAAGCACGCCTCTGCATTCTGACAGCTTACTCTGCACATTTGAGCTGCAGAGCGAGCTGTCAATCAAAGTGCCAGGGAGGGATTATAGCCGCCACTCACAGAATAGTTCCCTGAAGGAAATAAGTTTTTCCCGGTAGCTGTATTTCCAGTAAGGCAGCATTTTACAATTATTTACTTGCAGATTAACCCTATAGTTACATTTCCTTAAATGCTGTAAAACAGAGGTATTCTCTCCAAAAAGCAGACTACAGTTGTGCTCAAAAGTTTACATACCCCAGCAGAACTTTTGCTTTCTTGGCCTTTTTCCAGAGAGTATGAATGATAACACCAAAACTTTTTCTCCACTCATGGTTAGTGGTTGGGTGAAGCCATTCATTGTCAAACTACTGAGTTTTCTCTTTTTAAATCATAATGACAACCCAAAACATCCAAATGACCCTGATCAAAAGTTCACATACCCCATTTCTTAATACCGTGTATTGCCCCCTCTAACATCAATGACAGCTTGAAGCTTTTGTACTTTTTTTTCTTCATGTGTTAACCCCTTCATGACATGCGCCGTATATATCAATCTCTGACAGTGGCATTTAATTTGCACCAACGAGCACGCGTATACTTACTTCCATCCATCGGTGATGGCAAACCACCACAAAGTGGCTGCTTCATTCCCTGCCTCGGCTTTTATACAGGCTATGATAGTTCCTCCTGACTGGCTGTGCCATACCACACGATGTGATAACTGTAGGGCAGCACCTGAGGCCATGTGAGCCTTCTCTGGCTGATACCGTTTTCCTCAACATGTAAAATGGCAACTGCCATTTAGGCAATTCCCATTAATCGAATCGCAAATTGTTCAAATTTGCTGGGTTTTGCGAACACCTGAAAACTGGAATCACATCTTTTCGATTAGCTCTTCTTTAATGTTAAGATACAAATGATTTATATTCGCACAATACTATTTTTGTACGATTGCCCTACAAATAGAATCTAATATTATTTATAAGATTGCATAGAAACTTTGCTGTGATTTATCGAGAAGTTTGGTAACAGGAGGGTTATACCTGTGCGCCTTTCTCTTAGCCAGTATGGACTGTATTAAAGATATGAAGTCATCCAACTCTTATTCTCCAGTCCTGTCAGAGATAAAGATTTAGGATTTCAGTAATTAATTTCTTAGTGGTCTAGATGGGGATTATTGATTGCTTGAATGCTAATGAATTAATTGTGAAAGTGCCGGGGTGAGAAGTATTTGGAGTGTGAAGGTCAGTCCGTACTCCCATCTGTCACTTCTATTGCCTGTACATTACTTACAATATGTATACATTGGTTTTAATGAGTCTTTACCAATCCTGGGTAATAAATGATGATGAACACTAATAAAAGAGGGAATGGTTAGTGTGTAATGTCCTGTATGTGGACATTATATCGTATAATTATGCTCTACTTATTCACTGTAAGGTAGTTATTAAAATGTGATTGTAAGACAGAATTATGGCTCATTAAATACAGAATTACCGTACCTTCTTATAATAATGAACCATGTAAAATAAAACCACATCCTTAAACTACTTACTTAAAAACATCGTAAACTACAAACATAAACTGACTTCCGATTCCCGAGAATAATCACATTTAGGATCCGTTTGTTGTAATTGCTTGTAAGTTGTATCACTGTGACCTACATTGTTTTTTTATAAAATGACTGTAATTCATACGTGTGGCAGAATTCTGTAGGGTTAAAAAGAAGAAAATTGTGCAGGAAATGTGATAAAATAATAAAAAGAAATAAAAATCCTATTCAATCCCCCCTTAGCTCCAGTGCTGACCTTGTGATGGTCCACAATGATTAATTCCTGGTGACCAACGTCGTCAATCGTCATCCTTGAGGACAGTGATTGGCTGCATCGGTTATGTGGATGTACAGTGTATCAGCACTGCAGCCACTCGCTAGCCTCAGCGGCGATGCTTGCGTGTACAGAATGGGGTCGTAGAAACAAGTAACTGCGGGATCTCGAGCGTTGGGCGGGGGATTGAACAAGTAAGTATTAGTCATTTTTTATTTTATTGCTTTTTCTGCGCTTACGTTTTTAAAACCACAGAACACTCCATTAGGCTGGGCCTTATGGCGATGTCAGTCATGCCCCAATTCTGAGATAAGTTGTGTGAACATAAACATTGTGCGACTTGCTGTTGCGTGCCATTTTGCTGTAAAAAGGCAGTCACTTGCAAATTGCACAAAAATGAGTCACATAAGACTTACAGCCAGCAACCGAAAATTTAAAGAGGTTGTCCACTACTTTTTCAATGATGACCTATACTCAAGAGAGCCCATCAATCCATCAATGTCTGATCGGATGGGGTCCTTCACCCCCGCTGATCAGCTGTCCTCAGTGGTGGCCACCGGAGATACTCGATTGCGGAGCTGCTCCGTATACTGATAGTGGAAGCGGCCGGGTATGGGACATCCGTCTCCTATTGATTTGAATTAGAGGAGGATGTGTTGTACCCTTTCCCAGCCGCTATCAGAAGTTAGAGCTCCGCAATCCATCAGTTCCGCCCAGAACCGGCAGCCGCCAACACCATAAATAGCTGATTGGTGGGGATGCCAGGTGTCGTGTCGGACCCTGACCGATCAGACATTCATGGCCTATCCTAAAGATAGGTCATCAATGAAAAAGTAGCGAACAGCCTCTTTAATATGATTGGAAACATCTGAGACTCTGTCACAGTCTATTTTGGTGGCCGGTTGCCACACGGCACAAAATGATTTCATTAGTGACGAAGTGATGCCAAGATGTCTGTGCTGCATTGTAGCCCCTAGCTTAAAACTGGCAGGATGAAAAGTACAGCATCTTAATAATGTAGTTAGGGTTTACGATAAATCTCCCTAATTGTGTATGAACAAGTCTTCAGCCTCCAGGTGTAAACTAAAATGTTCTCATTCACTGATGGCGCGTAAACACGCTCAGCACTCTGCGATTAACGAATACATGAACGCCACTATTGCTCCACACGTAAAAACGTGAAGAACTTAGTTCACCTTTTTATGATCAAAAAGCATATAAGCCATAAGGTGACCGCACATTTTGATAAAAAATTGTTAACTAAATACACAATTTTTACATCTGTAGTTATAGCTGATTTATATATTCCATAATTACACGGTGCTGATGTGTTGTATTTGTATACATATGTCTGTGTACTGGCCACACCATACATGCAAAAAAAAAATTACAGAAAAAAGACAGCCATATTTACCAACACCAGGTCACAAAACAAATGCACTACAGGGTGCAGCAGACCCATAATAAAGGCGGAGGCAGCAAAAGTGCAAAATACTGATGAAACAACCACCTCCATACCTACCATTCATGGAGGGGTGATTGCCTAGTATTATAAATGCACACAGATAAGGCTTATGTAGGGCGCCAGTCACACAGAGACATGTAGTGCATTAGTTTTGTGACCTGGTGTCCGTACACAGTACATTCACCTGCACATTAATTTACTACTATAGGAGTTCTGTCAGTGATGTAACTACAATAGGTGCAGAGGTGGCAATCGCACTCAGGACCTGGAGCATAGGAGGCCCCAAAAAAAACCTTCTTCCTGTATAAAAAGACCAATGCTATTAAAGGGACTCTGTCAGCAGTGTTTTGCTATGTAATCTGAGGACAGCATGAGGTAGGAGATAAAACACAGATTTCAATGATGTGTCACTTATCAGGTTGTGTGCTGTTTACTTACTATGAAGGTTTTATCACCTGGTAATTATCATTCCCCAGACTATGGCAGCGTGTACATGCTAGTCCCCCCCTTCTGTAATGAGCAGCTCATTGTCTATAGACAAAGTACATACAGAGTCTCGCGTTGGTGGACTTAACTGTGGTGTAAGTGGGGTTAGCTGTAGGTGTAGTTAGCTTGCTCAGCTCTGCTGCTGTCACACTGTGATGATATTTGGTAAGGAAGAGGTGCCTCAAACTGTCCCTGGTACTGGGACCCTAACTATCCCTGTCCCGGGCGTACTCTTGAAGGTAGAGAGGCCCGAGTTTCTGACCTTACTATGCTCCTACTAAACCATGATCTGTCCTTTCCCCCACCCCATGAGACATGGGACAGAAATGTAAGGTAAACAAGACAAAACAGAGATAACAGAAAACCTCTATCATACAAAAGCACTAACTAACAATAGGGAGGAGGATAGAGACCGAGAGGAATTAACAAAATGGGAACAGAGACTAAGGGTACCGTCACACCAAGCGACGCAACTATGTCGATCGCTGCAGCGTCGCTGTTTGGTCGCTGGAGAGCTGTCACACCGACAGCTCTCCAGCGACCAACGATCCCGAGGTCCCCGGTAACCAGGGTAAACATCGGGTTACTAAGCGCAGGGCCGCGCTTAGTAACCCGATGTTTACCCTGGTTACCAGCGTAAACGTTAAAAAAACAAACACTACATACTTACCTTCAGCTGTCTGTCCTCCGGCGCTCTGCTTTCCTCTGCACTGTCAGCGCCGGTCAGCCGGAAAGCAGAGCGGTGACGTCACCGCTGTGCTTTCCGGCTGGCCGGCGCTGACACAGGATGCAGGTGCAGAGAAGCACAGCGCCGGGGACAGACAGCTGAAGGTAAGTATGTAGTGTTTGTTTTTTTAACGTTTACGCTGGTAACCAGGGTAAACATCGGGTTACTAAGCGCGGCCCTGCGCTTAGTAACCCGATGTTTACGCTGGTTACCAGTGAAGACATCGCTGGATTGGCGTCACACACGCCGATCCAGCGATGTCAGCGGGAGATCCAGCGACGAAATAAAGTTCTGGACTTTCCTCAGCGACCAACGATCTCCCAGCAGGGGCCTGATCGTTGGTCGCTGTCACACATAACGATTTCCTTATCGATATCGTTGCTACGTCACAAAAAGCAACAATATCGTTAGCGATATCGTTATGTGTGACGGTACCTAAGAGATAAACACACACATACCACAGATTACTACTCCAACCTCACTCTAACCACTTAGCTTTAGCACACAGCACAGGAAGACGAGTCTTTCAACAGCAGGGACAAGAAGGTCTGGCCAGTTTTTATAGGAAGAGGTGATGGCCAGATCAAAAGCAGCTGAAATGGAAATCTTTCTGACCAGCATAGAAAGGGTAATTAACTTCTTCAGCACCAGAGGAAAGTAAATCCATTTATTATGGGACACAAATCACACCATCTGTAAAGAAGACCTGTGAGTCATTATGTCCACGTGACCATCTAACTCCAGGTCTTCCAGGGGGACGTAACATCCTCGTGACAGTACACCCCTTCTACGAGGGGCCGCTGCACCCTCAGGACTGGGTTTATCTGGAAGGACCATATTAGTTTACTGGCATTAAGCTCCGATGCTGGTACCCACATCCACTCCTCAAGACCGTATCACTTCCAGTGCACCAAGTATTTTAAGAGCTGTGAACCATATGAGAATTCACAATTCTTGCCACCTCAAACTCTAAATTACCATCAATAATAATTGGCAGCGGTAACAAGAGTGACGGATCCACAGGCGCTACATATTTTTTGAGCAATGACCTGTGGAAAACGTTGTGGATTTTAAGAGTAAGAAGAAGCTCAAAATGAATTGCCGCAGGGTTAATTATGGCCACCACCTTATAAAGACCAATGAACCAAGGACCTAATTTCCAGGAAGGAATTTTCAGTTTAATATTTCTGATAGACAGCCATGCTAAATCATTCACACCCAGGTCCGGACTTGACAACAGTTTCTTGTCAGCCTTGCGTCTGTATCTGTCCCCAATGATCTTTAATTTGTTCTGAACCCCTTGACATACAGATGAGAGTGATAAAGAGAATTGTTCCTCCCCAGGAACCACTGAAGACCACTCCTTACTGAAGGTACAAAACTGAGGATGGAAGCTATATGCACCAAAAAATGGGGGCTTACCAGTGGACTCACTGCTACAATTGTTTAAGGCAAACTCAGCTAATGATGGAAAGGATAACCAATTCCCCAGATTATATGACACAAAATACCTGAGGTATATCTCCAGACTTTGGTTTAGACGTTCAGTCTATTAGTATGAGAATGAAACACCAAAAAAAGGATAGATGCATTTCTAGTTGAGGACAATATGCCCTCCAGAATTTAGATACAAACTGGTTCCACTGATGTGACACCACATTGACACCACATTGTTGACAAACACCTGAGCCAGGGTCTTAGCATTAGGGAGAGAAGGTAAAGCAATTTTACTGCACCTATCCACCACAACTAAAATAACATTCTTACTGGAAAAAGAAGGAAGATCTGTAATAAAATCCATGGATAAATGAATCCATGGCCGGTCGGGTATGGTTAATGGTATGAGACCCAGATTCACAAGTATGCGGGGTCTTGGAACGTGCACTGGAAGACACAAAGTCGACTACATCCCAACGCAACCTTGGCCACCAAAAATGAAGAGAAAGGTGGTCCAAGGTTGCTTTACTACCTGGATGACCAGCGAGAACCCAGCTATGATGTGCCTCTAAAACTTTGAGATGCAGTTGCAATGGTACAAATAATTTTCCTGAAAGACAAGCAGGGGTGTTCCCTTGAGCTCTCAATACCTCTTCCTCCAGCTCAGAACACACAGCAGAGATGATCACTCCTTCCTGTAAAATAGGGGCATAGTCATCCGAACAACCACCCTCAGGGAAAATTCGAGACAAAGCATCAGTTTGACATTCTTAATCCTAGGACGGTAAGTGATAATAAAATTAAACATGCTGAAAAACAAAGACCATCTACCTTGTCAAGGATTAAGACGTTTAGCGGATTCAAGGTACAACAGATTTCTATGATCAGTAATGATAGTGACAGGGTAGACTGCCCCCTTCAAAGAGTGATGCCAGTCCTCAAAAGCCAACTTGATGGCCAAAAGTTCTCTATTGCCTACATCATAGTTCCTTTTGGGCGACGATCATTTTTAGAGAAGAAGGCAGAAGGATGCCACTTACCAAGGGATGACCCTTTAGGCAACACAGCCCCGAACCCCACCTGAGATACATCAGCCTCAACAATAAATGGTTGGGAAACATTTGGTTGAATAAATACAAGAGCAGTGGAAAAGCATTTCTTCAAAGAAGAAAATGCCTGACGAGCGCTGTCCGACCATCTTGAGAAATCCGTACCTTTCTTTGTCATGTCAGTGAGGGTTTTGACAACCGACAATAAGTTATTAATATACTTACGATACTAGCTAGCAAACCCCAAAAAGTGTTGTAATTCTTTCAGATTTTCTGGTAGATCTCGTTCCAGAACTGCACGGTCTTTATCAGTGTCTGTCCGGAAAAATGGCGCAGACCCTAGGAAACCCAGGAACTGAACCTCTTGTTCTGGCGAATACAGATTTTTCTAATTTGGCGTGCAGTTTATTATCCTGCAAAACCTGTAACACCTGCCGGATGTGTACCTGATGTGACTTGAGATCAGGTGAGTACATTAAAATATGGTCAAGGTACAACACTACAAATTTACCCACAAGGTAGTGAAAAATGTCATTAGCAAAATGTTGGAAAACGGAGGGGGCACTAGTCAAACCAAAGGGCAGGATAAAGTTTTCATAATGCCCTTCAAGAGTGATTAAGGCATCTTCCTCCTTGATGCTAATCAGACTATAGGCTCCCCTGAGGTCAGGCAAAAGGTACCGTTACACTAAAACGACTTACCAACGATCACGACCAGCGATACGACCTGGCCGTGATCGTTGGTAAGTCGTTGTGTGGTCGCTGGGGAGCTGTCACACAAACAGCTCTCTCCAGCGACCAAAGATCAGGGGAACGACTTCGGCATCGTTGAAACTGTCTTCAACGATGCCGAAGTCCCCCTGCAGCACCCAGGTAACCAGGGTAAACATCGGGTTACTAAGTGCAGGGCCGCGCTTAGTAACCCGATATTTATCCTGGTTACCATTGTAAAAGTAAAAAAAAAAAACACTACATACTCACATTCCGAGGTCTGTCACGTACCCCGCCGTCAGCTACCCGCACTGACTGTGTCGGCGCCAGCCGTAAAGCAGAGCACAGCGGTGACGTCACCACTGTGCTCTGCTTTACGGCCGGCGCTGACAGTCAGTGCAGGGAAGCTTACGCCGGGGGATGTAACAGACATCGGAATGTGAGTATGTACTGTTTTGTTTTTTTTAACTTTTACAATGGTAACCAGGGTAAATATCGGGTTACTAAGCGCGGCCCTGCGCTTAGTAACCCGATATTTACCCTGGTTACCAATCGGCGTCACACACGCCGATCCAGCAATGACAGCGGGTGATCAGCGACCAAAAAAAAGTCCTGATCATTCCCCAACGACCAACGATCTCCCAGCAGGGGCCTGATCGTTGGTCGCTGTCACATATAACGAGATTGTTAGCGGGATCGTTGCTATGTCACAAAAAGCATGACGTTGCAACGATATCGTTAACGATATCATTATGTATGAAGGTACCTTTAGAGAACCATTTTGCCCCAACAATCTGATTAAATTTTTCAGGAATGAGAGGGAGGGGACAAGGGTCCCGGATAGTAATTCAATTTAACTCACAAAAATCTAAACAAGGACGCAGGCCCCCATCTTTCTTTTTAACAGAGAAGAACCCCACCGCTACTGGCAAAAAGGAGTGTCTAATAGGACCCATAGCAAGACTCTCAGATATGTAATCCTTCATGGCCTGCCTTTCAGGGCCATACAGATTGTATAATCTGGTTTTGTGTTATTTTGTTCCAGGGAGCAAGTTTACGGGCCAATCATACACACTGTGGGGAGGCAGTTTGAGGCACCCATTTTCTGAGAACACATCCACAAAATTGGACAGAAAGAAAGGAGGGTATGGTTTTAGTGGAAACAGTAGAAATGATAGTACTGAGTCTATTATCTTCTCAGAAATCACTCCATTTGACTATTTCTCTTGACTGACAGTCAATAACGTGATTATGCACAGTTAGCCAGGGAAGGCCTAACACAATAGAAGCAAGGAGACCTTCCAAGATATAACAAGAAAGGAGCTTCCCGTGAAGAGCCCCTATGCGAAGATTCACATTAAGCACTACTTGCGTAAAATTTCTCTGCCCAAGAGGTGCAGAGTCAATTGCAAATATGGGGATGGGCTTCACCAGAGTACTGCAAGAAAGACCAAGGTCCCATGCGAATTGAGCTTCCACCATATTGGCTCCCATCCCACATCCAATAAGATAGCTATTTTCTCAGTTTTCATACCAATAACTACTTCTGCGGGTAAGAAAAACTGAGATACACATGTGGAGGAAATATATGCACCAAACTGCACAGGTTCTTCAAAGCGCACAGGGAGAATCTCGGTTTTAGGGAGTACCATGGGGGGGGGGGGGGTGCTCAGTGTCAAAGCAGGATTATCCCTGAGGCGTCTATCTATGCGTATTGGCCAGAGCCATGGTGGCCTCCATCAAGTCAGGAGTTTCGTAAAGCACTAGTGCGTCATTTAATCTTTCAGACAGGCCCTGACAAAACTGACTCCTAAAGGTACCATCACACTGAGCAACTTTAGAACGATAACGATAGCGATCCGTGACGTTGCAACGTCCTGGATAGCGATATCGTTGTGTTTGACACGCAGCAGTGATCAGGATCCTGCTGTGACATCGCTGGTCGGAGCTGAAAGTGTGGAACTTTATTTCGTCGGTGGATCACCCGCTGACATCGCTGAATCGGCGTGTGTGACGCTGATCCAGCGATGTGTTCACTTGTAACCAGGGTAAACATCGGGTTACTAAGCGCAGGGCTGCGCTTAGTAACCCGATGTTTACCCTGGTTACCATTGTAAATGTAAAAAAAAAAAACACTGCATACTAACATTCCGGTGTCCGTCGCATCCCCCGGCCTCAGCTTCCCTGCACTGTGTCAGCGCCGGCCGGCCGTAAAGCAGAGCACAGCAGTGACGTCACCGCTCTGCTTTACGGCCGGCGCTTACACAGTGCAGGGAAGCTGAGGCTGGGGGACGCGACAGACACCGGAATGTAAGTATGTAGGGTTTTATTTTTTTTACATTTACAATGGTAACCAGGGTAAACATCGGGTTACTAAGCGCGGCCCTGCGCTTAGTAACCCGATGTTTACCCTGGTTACCCGGGGACTTCGGCATCGTTGGTCGCTGGGAAGCTGTCTGTGTGACAGCTCTCCAGCGACCAAACAGCGACGCTGCAGCGATCGGCATAGTTGTCTATATCGCTGCAGCGTCGCTTAATGTGACGGTACCTTAAGAGCAGGATCACTGTACCTGGTGTCAGTGGTCTATCCACAGAAATTATCTACAGAAATCGGAACAGAATACATCTGCTGACCGGTCTCTCTGCTAGAGCTTACGTAACTTAGACTCAACAAGGGAGACACAGTCTGGATCATGATACCAGAGGCCTAGAGCCTCAAAAAAAAAACATTAACCAACCAGAGAGACAGTGAGCCCGCCAGAAGTGAGGCCTAAGATTGAGGATCTCTATTTATAACAATCCCAACCTGTTGCTCCTCACTCCCAGATGAAAGAAAACAAAGCCTAAAATAAACCTTGCAGGCTTCACGGAATACAACATATTTAGCACATCCCCTAGAAAACCTATCCGGGAGGGGCACCTTAGGTTCCGGTTCAGCCTGACTACCCACCAGACCAAAAGTTTGCTGCTGTGAGACCCTAGATTGCAGGTGTGATAGTTCAAGCGACAGACCCTGCAATTATTTGGCAAAGACTGCAACGGGATCTGGAGAACCTCCGTGGGCAAGGGGGTACTCGGTACCGGGTCCTGCGGTTCACAGGGGGATGTACGGTGGCTGACCCCGTCCGTGGCCCTGGGATGTCCGTGTAAAAGGGAAAGGTCTTTAAAGGGATAATTCGTGACGCCACCTGTGGTATTCGGTCAGGGTGACCGACGCTGCTTTAAGGGGTCCGCTGGGGTGATGTTATGGCAGCAAGATGGTATACCTTCCCACAAGTGAAGTGTATCCCCAGGGCTTCCCGGTGAGTAGATGGTGGATGGTGAGAGGCGCAGTGAAGAACGAGGACACAGGTTTGCTGTCTCTTTACCTTTTACTGAAGGCTTCAGCATCCACAGTCCAAAGCACCAGATCACAGGGCAGGCAGAGTCCGTTCGGTTTGGAGTCAAATCCAGAGTCCCCTTATCCAGGTAGAAATCAATAGCCTTCCTCTAGCGCCGTAGTGTAGTACCTTACTGCTAAGCCTCTCATAAGGTCCTCACAGATGTTGTAGATGTTATGTCTCTCTCTCTCTGTCCCCCAGATGGATAGAACAAACCCGTATGACCGCTGGCTTGAGGCGTTTTACAGGGACTCTATTATGCCCCAGCCTCTAAGGGGTGCCACCTTGCCTCCTGGGTATAGGGGCGAACAGGTAACGTGAAATTGGCTGTCCTGACGGTCTCTGGAGCAAGGCATAAAGGATCGCTGCTCCCTCGTTGTTCCCGCTACCGGGATCCTGCACCTCAGTAGGAGGCAGCCTTTGTAGGGCAGAACTCTTGTGATATCCACTCCTTTGCTACGACTTCTTCACCCTCTCTACAATACAGTTCTCCTTAGTGTCTCTTTCTAGAAGCTGCCGCACTTAGGGCAGGCACAGCTCCGTGTCCTTCTGTCTCGATCTCTGACAGGCTCCCACCCCTGCCAGGGACCAAACACCTGAGCAAAGCTCAGCCAGCAACTGTCTAACTTCCTCTCCAGGCAACCAGTTTTACCTAAGTGTGAAGAGTGCCCTAATAAATTGGAGCATAGCTCCCCCTGGTGGCCTGGAGTGCGAAGTGTGTGGCATGTTTCTGATACCTGGATTCAGTTGTCCTTCTTTGCCTCCAAACGTAACATCACTCCCCCCTAGAGGAGAATGGTATTACTGCAACGATCAGGACCCTGGGGCGCTGCAGATCCATACCAACATACAAAATGAGGGGCCAGTGAAAATGTTGCGTTGTGACGGTCTTCGGTAAAGAAGGTGTGCCATTTTATTGATGTCCTGCACACAGGACGCCTGCACCCACTGTGCGAACGCTCCGCCCACACAATGTTGTGTACATTGATGTGCTGCTTCAATCACACTTCCCTAGGACAAAACTTGAACTAATAATGGAAGTTGAGCGAAGCAGCCCACAGGCAGTATGTGGCCGCAGTGCTCACGTAAAATAAAAATGTCACACGAGTATCTGGAAAAATGGCGCTGACATCGCCGGAGGTGCGTATAAGGGTTTTTTTATTTTATTTGGGGGACTCAGCACACTAAGATATATAGTTGTCTGACACAGCCACCTCTCTGCAGAGATGAATAGAAAAGTGGCTGGCAGGTTACTAAATTCTTCACACAGCCATTTATATGGTTTTGTCAATCATCTAAACAAGATCTGCCAATACAAGCTGATGCCGACCTGCCATTCTAATATGCAGATTGTGTATGACCTAATCCCTGAGTCACGGGGTTGGCTTTATGATAATGGGACCTGTGTTTTTACCCCATGAGCATTTAGATTACTGCAAATGATTCTAACAAGAATTTCTTTTAATTTTTTTTTTTTCAATTCAGTTAGTTAATTTTTCATTTGTGTAGATCAGTAAACCAGAGACAGAATTGTTGTTTTTTTCAAGGAGAGATATTACAAATTCATTTCTTATTGTCTCCATTTCAATGATCCATATGTGCTCCAAGCCAAAATATACCCATTGGGAATTAGTTGCCATTAGACTGCCAAATGTGCTGTTATCCATAATCATCCAAATGAATAAAAGACAGACTACATGGGTGATGTGCGCTGCAGCAGGAGCTATCAGAAACCCGGCTGACGTAGAATCGAGGTGCAAGATGCTCAGAATCTGTATATTCTAGAACAGGCCCTTGTTATACACACACTTATAAAAAGGAAGGATAACCAATCATTGGTGCACTGCTACTACTCGGATCTGCTATTCACCATCTGCTCCTTGTTTTATTGTATGACCTCTTGCACTAGTAGACAAAACTCCCCTGTTAAACAGTCACGCCTCATTGTTTTATGTGGTGGTAGGGAGTAGTGTCCTACTTATAGTCACCTCTTTCCTGATGTGTGATGGCCATAGTGTTTTCATCAGAAATATATCCTACCAATGTACGGTAGAATGCAGACTTTTCTCAGTACTATAACTAAAATCTACCAACCCTATGTTCTCCTAAAGATGCACACTAAGTGGAATTTCCATCACAAAGTCCGAGTACGGTAAATAAGATGCAAATTGCACGTAACATCCTCCGTTGAGAAGTGATGCCTACTTAATATGGCAGTCATTCATGGCATGACCCTGTAGGCAAAATGCAGTTCATATGTATGTATGGATAATTGGATGTCTGATTTGTTTGTTTGGGGGGTAACAGAGGGTTCAAGGACGATCTGTCTCCTTTGTGATTCTCTATGCATTCAGGGGAGATCTAAAGGCCCCTTTGCATTGGCTGGTAATTAATTGTTCAAATGATAGGAACTAAAAATCATCCTTGTTGGTAATACATCTTCCTGATGAACACCAGGTTTTTCCACATGATTTACATGCTTAAATGGAATATATCATGTAAATAGCGTTCTGAAGCCGTGCCGCCACTGCACTGAATGTCCAGCTGCCAGGAGGAAAAGAACTGTATTCCTCCCAGCAGCCTCCGGCTTTCAGTGATAAAGGAGTGGCTTCAGTCACTACTCAGTACACAGTGAGCGTGTAAGTACTCGGGCAGAAATCCGAGAGTGGACCCTCTGGGTCGTGACTCTAGAGCCCCCGGGGTCGAGCGGACCAGATGGAATCACCCCCTATACAGGGAGTGTTAGGAGCAGGACCTCGGGGGAATGGAGACACAACAGCTAGAGCCAAAGGGGCGACCCAAGATAAAGAAGGAAACCACAGGCTATAAGGATGGCAGGGAATAATAGGAAAACAAGACTTAACTGAAAATGACTGGAACACGGAACGGCAGAACACAGCAGAAACACGGACTGGCAGGACTCAGCAGGAACACGGACCGGAAGGACTCAGCAGGAACACGAACAGGCAGGACACAGCAAGAACACGAGTTGGCAGAACACAGCAGGAACACGGACTAGCAGGATACAGCAGGAACACGGACTGGCAGGATACAGCAGGAACACGGACTGGCAGGATACAGCAGGAACACGGACCGGCAGGATACAGCAGGAACACGGACTGGCAGGATACAGCAGGAACACGGACTGGAAGTATACAACAGGAACACGGACTGGCAGGATACAGCAGGAACACGGACTGGCAGGATATAGCAGGAACACGGACAGGCAAGACACAGCAGGAACACGGACTGGCAGGACACTAAGACAAAGTAAAGACTGGGCTGAGAGAAGACACTGGTGCAGGGGAGCCTAGGGCATAGGGACACTGACGGCAGACAGTGCACCTACAAAGCAAAGGCGTCTTACCTAGGGAGACGCCGGGAAGAAATACCCGATGGGCGCCGCCATGTTGGGGCGGAGCCACCGGGTCGCGACCTCCCAGAAGGCTCTGCGATGGAGGAGATGCGACCGCGCATGCGCAGAGGGACCGGACGCCGTGAGCCGGCGAAGGAGGAAGCAGAGCGGCGCTTCACAGGATCGCGAGTGCGCCGAGGGATGGGAGAAGCCGGGTAAGTATGCGCAGCGTTCGTAACAGTACCCCCCTCCTTAGTCCCCCTCTTTTTAAGGCTAGAAAGGAATCTTTTCATGATAAGAGGAGCATTGATGTTCTCTCGGGGCTCCCAGGACCTCTCCTCGGGGCCAAATTCCTCCCAATCAATCAAAAAATAAGTTTTACCCCTAACTACCTTTTTGGCAAGAATGTCTTTAACATTAAAGATTCCATCAGAAGTACAGAGCTGAGGAGAGGAAGAGGTAGCGGAGTGAAAACGATTAAAGACTGCAGGCTTGAGAAGAGACACATGGAAGGCATTGGGAATGCGCAAAGAGGCAGGCAACTTCAACTTATAAGAAACATCATTAATGCGACTCAAGATAGGAAAAGGACCAATATAGCGGGGACCCAGTTTGCAAGAGGGAATTTTAAGCTTGATATAGCGAGAGGAAAGCCAAACTTTATCACCCGGAGAATATGGCGGAGCATCCAAACGCCTTTTGTCAGCAAACTTTTTCATATTAAGGCTAGCTCTCTCAAGAGCCACTTTGGTCTCACTCCAAATCGTAGAGAATTCCCGGGACAAGAAATCCGCTGCCGGTACCCCCGAGGAAAGAGAAACAGGAAGAGGAATGTTCGGATGTTGACCATAGACTACAAAGAAGGGAGTTTTGGAGGAAGACTCGCTGGGAAGATTGTTATATGAGAATTCGGCCCAGGGGAGAAGAGAGACCCAGTCATCTTGGTGTGCATTGGAGAAATGTCGCAGATATGTAGTCAGGACTTGATTAACTCGCTCCACTTGTCCGTTGGACTGAGGGTGATAGGCGGAAGAAAAGTCCAAGTTAACCTTTAATAGACTGCAGAGAGCCCTCCAAAAACGTGAGGTAAATTGTACTCCACGGTCTGAGACGATATGATGAGGAAAACCATGAAGACGGAAGACTTGGTGTAAACAGATCTTTGCCAACTCAGGAGCGGAAGGCAGACCAGGCAATGCGATGAAGTGAGCCATCTTGGAGAACTGATCTACAACAACCAAGATGACAGAGCAATTCGAGGAACAAGGTAGATCAGTGATGAAGTCCATAGCGATATGGCTCCATGGGACGGAAGGCCCAGGCAGAGGATGCAGGAGACCGGAAGGAAGCTGCCTAGGGACTTTATTTTTTGCACAAGAAGGACAAGAAGCGATGAATTTGGTGACGTCTTGTCGGAGAGATGGCCACCAGTAATGCCGAGAGATAAGAGAAAGTGTCTTCTTGACTCCTACGTGACCTGCAATTTTGGAGGAGTGACCCCAACGTAAAACTCTCTCCTTGTCTTGGTTAGCCACAAGAGTCTTGCCAGGAGGAGTTGAAATCACTCTTAGAGGAGCAAGAGTGACGATCTTCGCAGGATCAATGATGTGAGCCGGAGAATCCTCTAGGTCCAGAGGCTGAAAGGATCTTGAAAGAGCATCTGCTTTGACATTCTTATTTCCGGGTCGGAAATGAAGTTCAAATTCAAATCGTCCGAAAAATAAAGACCATCTGGCCTGTCATGGATTTAGTCTTTGGGCAGACTGAATATAGGCCAGATTCTTGTGGTCTGTGTAAATGGTGAATGGATGAAGAGCCCCCTCAAGGAGATAACGCCATTCCTCCAAGGCTAGCTTGATAGCCAAAAGTTCTTTATCTCCAATAGAGTAGTTGCGCTCAGGAGCGGAAAGGGTTTTAGAAAAAAAACCACAGGTCACCAAACGTCCGGACGAGGATCTTTGCAAAAGTACAGCACCAGCTCCAATAGAGGATGCGTCGACCTCAAGGACAAACGGTCTATTAGCATCATGACGATGAAGCACAGGGGCCGTAGCGAAGCTTTGTTTAAGAGACAGAAAGGACTCTTCAGCCTCAGGGGTCCAAAGACTGGAGTTGACTCCCTTGCGAACTAGAGCAGAGATAGGCTTGGTCATGGAAGAAAAATGAGGAATAAATTGTCTATAGTAATTGGCAAAGCCAAGAAAACGTTGGATTGCTTTTGTTCCAAGAGGACGAGGCCAATTCAGGACAGCAGAAACCTTCTCCGGATCCATCTCTAAGCCAGATCTTGAGACAATATATCCCAGGAAGGGAAGAGAAGATTGTTCAAAGACGCACTTCTCAATCCTAGCGAACAGATGATTCTCTCTTAGCCTTTGCAGAACACGACGGACATCTCGCCTGTGAGTGGAGAGATCCGGAGAAAAGATGAGAATGTCGTCAAGGTAAACTACGACCGAGGAGTAGAGAAGATCCCGAAATACATCGTTCACAAATTCCTGGAAAACCGCGGGGGCGTTGCAGAGACCAAACGGCATAACCAAGTACTCGTAGTGACCGTCACGAGTATTGAAGGCAGTCTTTCACTCATCGCCTGCACGAATACGAACCAAATTATATGCGCCACGTAGATCTAATTTGGTAAAAATTTGCGCACCCCGAAGACGGTCGAAGAGTTCCGGAATGAGTGGCAGAGGATATTTGTTCTTCACCGTGATGTTGTTTAGGCCTCGATAATCAATGCAGGGACGGAGAGAACCGTCTTTCTTCTTCACGAAAAAAAACCCTGCTCCGGCCAGAGAAGAAGACTTGCGAATGAATCCTTTATTAGCAAGATTTTCTTGAATGTACTCAGACATAGCTTGAGTCTCAGCAGGAGAGAGAGGATAGATCCTGCCCCTGGGCGGGTTAGTTCCAGGCACGAGATCTATGGGACAATCATAGAGCCGGTGAGGCGGAAGACCCTCAGCCTCCTTCTTGTTGAAGACATCAGAATAAGCGCTGTAGACACAGGGTAAGGCGGGAAAAGAAGAGGAAGGAGAAGAATTAGAGGAAGATCCCACAGGACGCACCGGCAGCAGACAACGTTCCCGACAAAGCTCACCCCAGCGCAAGATATTACCATTGCGCCAATCTAAAATGGGCTCGTGGTTCCGTAACCAAGGAAGACCTAAGAGCATAGGATGAGACAGACCCGCTAAAACATAAAATGCAATTCTCTCCTTGTGTAGAGCCCCAACCTGAAGTTCCACCTCAAGTGTTACTTGAGTAATGGTCTCCTGTAACGGTTTACCATCCACAGATGCAAGAATCACAGGAGCCTCTAAGGTTTTGACTGGAACGGAGAATTTCAAAACCTCCTCCAACCTAATAAAATTCCCTGCTGCGCCCGAATCCACATACGCATCCAGAGAAATGCCTTTGCCCGCAATATGCAAAAGAACGGACAAAGTAAGGGGTTGAGAGGGATCACACACACCTAGGGAGGCCTCTCTTACCTGACCTAGGCGGAGGAGTTTTCCGGACGTTCAGGGCAAGAGCGTAATAAATGAGCAGCACTCCCGCAGTAAAAGCATAATCCCTGAGTGCGCCTCTCTTTACGACGTTGTTCGGACATCTTAAGACGGTCCACTTGCATAGGTTCCGGTGCGGACGCCTGAGAGGAGGTTCTAGGCTGAGGACTGACTGGCTTACGAGTGGCAGAAGGACGAAGAGACCTCCGCTCACGGGCGCGTTCTTGGAACCGAAGGTAAATACGGGTAGCTAAGGAAATTAATTCCTCCAAAACAGTAGGGGTGTCCCGACCGGCTAACTCATCTTTTATGCGCCCAGAGAGACCCCGCCAAAAAGCACCCACCAACGCCTCATTGTTCCAGCCCAAGTCAGAGGAGAGTGTGCGGAACTGAATAGCGTACTGGCCTACGGATAACGATCCCTGATGGAGAGAAAATAGAGCTTCAGTTGTAGAGGCCAGACGTCCAGGTTCGTCAAAGACAAGACGGAAAGTCTCCAAAAATTCAGACAACCGGGAGACTAGGGGATCGTCTCGCTCCCAGAGTGGATTAACCCATGCCAAGGCGTCACCCTCCAGATGGGAAATCAAAAACGCAACTTTGGACCGATCCGTCGGGTAATGCTGGGGCAGAAGCTCAAAGTGAAGACGGCATTGGTTTAGAAATCCTCGGCAGGACTTAGGATCCCCATTGTACCGAGGCAGTTTAGCCAAGCGGGGTGGAGGGTGGGACGCAGGAGCAGACGTAGAAGCGGCTGTCTGGATGGAAAGCAGCCGATCGTCAATAGAAGACATATAACTAAGTATATGGGCCTGGGTGTCACGCTGCTGAGCTAACTCTTGCTGTAAGCCAATGAGTAGAGCGGCGTTGCCAGGATCGGAGGACTGGAGCGTGGACAAACGAGAATCCATAGCCTTCATAAAGGACATCATACGGGACTGATTCTCCCGCAAAAAGAGTAGCTCTTTCTGCGCAGCAGAGGCCCCAGCGGGGTCCATGGCCTTTGCTTACTGTAAGTACTCGGGCAGAAATCCGAGAGTGGACCCTCTGGGTCGTGACTCTAGAGCCCCCGGGGTCGAGCGGACCAGATGGAATCACCCCCTATACAGGGAGTGTTAGGAGCAGGACCTCGGGGGAATGGAGACACAACAGCTAGAGCCAAAGGGGCGACCCAAGATAAAGAAGGAAACCACAGGCTATAAGGATGGCAGGGAATAATAGGAAAACAAGACTTAACTGAAAATGACTGGAACACGGAACGGCAGAACACAGCAGAAACACGGACTGGCAGGACTCAGCAGGAACACGGACCGGAAGGACTCAGCAGGAACACGAACAGGCAGGACACAGCAGGAACACGGGTTGGCAGAACACAGCAGGAACACGGACTAGCAGGATACAGCAGGAACACGGACTGGCAGGATACAGCAGGAACACGGACTGGCAGGATACAGCAGGAACACGGACCAGCAGGATACAGCAGGAACACGGACTGGCAGGATACAGCAGGAACACGGACTGGAAGTATACAACAGGAACACGGACTGGCAGGATACAGCAGGAACACGGACTGGCAGGATACAGCAGGAACACGGACAGGCAAGACACAGCAGGAACACGGACTGGCAGGACACTAAGACAAAGTAAAGACTGGGCTGAGAGAAGACACTGGTGCAGGGGAGCCTAGGGCATAGGGACACTGACGGCAGACAGTGCACCTACAAAGCAAAGGCGTCTTACCTAGGGAGACGCCGGGAAGAAATACCCAATGGGCGCCGCCATGTTGGGGCGGAGCCACCGGGTCGCGACCTCCCAGAAGGCTCTGCGATGGAGGAGACGTGACCGCGCATGCGCAGAGGGACCGGACGCCGTGAGCCGGCGAAGGAGGAAGCAGAGCGGCGCTGGACAGGATCGCGAGTGCGCCGAGGGACGGGAGAAGCCGGGTAAGTATGCGCAGCGTTCGTAACAGAGCGAAAGCTGTAACCACGCCCCGACACTGACTGACAGCCAGCTCAGCAGTGCATCAGTACAGAGCCGGCTGTCAGTCAGCACCGGGGACCGGATACAGCCACCGTTCACTATGTACTGAGCAGTGATTGAAATTGCGCCGGCTGCACCTCTATGACTGAAAGCCAAACGCTGCCGAGAAGAATAAAGATCATTTCCTCCCAGTACCAGACTTCCATTGCTGTGGCCACATGGCTTTAGAACGCTATTTACCTGCAGATTAACCATGTATATGCAGGATAATAATGGTTTTTTTTTTCACATGCCAGGTTCCCTTTAAAGGGATGCTATCATCAGAAAATGACCTATTGTTCATGTTATGTTTTTCTATTAAATACATTATTTAAAAATTTGGGAGATTTTTTATTTCATCTGAGAATGAGTATTAAATGCCCCTTTCCAACCAGACGATTTCCTGTTTTTTTGCACTTGTTTTTTGCTCCTCTTCTTCTAAAAGCTATAACTTTTTAAATTTCCATTCACATAGTTGTGTTAGAGCTTCTTTGTTGTGGTACAAGTTGTACTTTTGAATGACGCCATCTACTTTATAGTGTGAAGTACATGGAAAGTGGGAAAAAAAATTCCAAGTGCAGCAAAATAGCGATAAATACACGATTCCCCAGTTGATTTTAGGTCTTTTCATTTACAGAATTCATTATACTACAAAAAAGAAAAGAAAATATGATTCTCCAGGTCTCCTATGCAGCATCAATAGTAAAAGATAGAATGTTAAAAATAATAATAAAAAATATGGTTATTCTCACCTTCCGATGGCCCCGATCTCCTCAGCGGCGCTCCCGCTACATTCCGTTCCCAGGGATACTTTGCGCAAAGGACCTTTGTGACGTCTCGGTTGCGTGACAGCGATGTCATCCCAGGTGATTCGCGCAATGCATCCCTGGGAACGGAAGCCGCTGCGTGCACCGCTGAGAGGTGGGAGGACTCCGGGGGCCATCAGAAGGTAAGTATATCCCTATTTTTAATTTTTTTTTTTTTTACAGGGATATTGTACCTAGGGCCTGGAGGAGAGTCTCCTCTCCTCCAGACTCGGGTACCATCCGCACATGAAGCACTCACTTTACGCATGATGGGCATAGCCCTATAGCTGCGGAATCGCCGCGATTCCGCAGAAATAATGAACATGCTGCTGATTTTACCACTATGTGATTCCGCAGCGGGAAAATCCGCAGCATGGGCACAGGAACTGCGGAATCCCATAGGATTGCATGGGAATGCGTTTTTTAGTGTTTCCGCTGCGGCAAAAAACGCAGCAGAAACACATAAAAAACGCAACGTGGGCACACAGCCTTACAAAGAGCCATTGCAAACCTTCTTCATCTCCCGTTGCAGCAGAGTTTTTCTTTGTCAAGAAAAATGAAAGGGATACACTACCCTGCCTAGATTTTTGCAAACTTAATCGGATCAGGGTCCGGAATCCATATCCTCTCCCTCTCATCCCGGACCTCTTTAGATTGTAGGAGCTAAATGATTTTCTAAGCTGGATCTCAGGGGGGTCATATAATCTCTTTCGAGTTAAGGACTGTAGCTTGGTGATTTGTCTGTGTGCATATCCTCCCTATCCTATTTGGTTTTTCCTTCCTTTACTTCCCGGTGTTCTACTCTGTTGTTTTGATAGTGCATATTTATATGATTGTTATTTTCATTTATACCTGTACATCTTCCATTGTAATTCTCGTCTGTGTATTCTTATACACTATATCTCCCAGCTTCCCTGGGTGGTGGAGGGAACATATAAGGGCTGATTTAGGAGCTCAGCAAGGCACATGGCCCCAGCGTCTTCAATATCAGAAGTAATCCAAGGACAGGGAAGGAGCCCCTAGCCCAGGAATTTCCTGCAACAGTACTGTGACAGATAGACTTGTGAGTATCATACTTTTTACAAAAGAAACTAGTGCGTGCTGCGATTTTTTTTTATATGCAGATTTGATCAGTAAAAATATTTGTTCATTCACATCGTCCCATTGAATAACATTGGTCAGAGTGTGTTTTTTTAACAAATAGCAGTCCGATCAAAAATACAGCTATATGAGCGAAACCTAATAAAGCTTTTTAATAAGATTGTGATATGAAAAAAAATAATAAACTTTTATATATATAATGCAAAACCTTGATTTAATCAATTGGTCATTTTCAGATTATACAGTGCCTTGCGAAAGTATTCGGCCCCTAGAACTTTTCAACCTTTTCCCACATATCATGCTTCAAACATAACATAGTAACATAGTAACATAGTTAGTAAGGCCGAAAAAAGACATTTGTCCATCCAGTTCAGCCTATATTCCATCATAATAAACCCCCAGATCTACGTCCTTCTACAGAACCTAATAATTGTATGATACAATATTGTTCTGCTCCAGGAAGACATCCAGGCCTCTCTTGAACCCCTCGACTGAGTTCGCCATCACCACCTCCTCAGGCAAGCAATTCCAGATTCTCACTGCCCTAACAGTAAAGAATCCTCTTCTATGTTGGTGGAAAAACCATCTCTCCTCCAGACGCAAAGAATGCCCCCTTGTGCCCGTCACCTTCCTTGGTATAAACAGATCCTCAGCGAGATATTTGTATTGTCCCCTTATATACTTATACATGGTTATTAGATCGCCCCTCAGTCGTCTTTTTTCTAGACTAAATAATCCTAATTTCGCTAATCTATCTGGGTATTGTAGTTCTCCCATCCCCTTTATTAATTTTGTTGCCCTCCTTTGTACTCTCTCTAGTTCCATTATATCCTTCCTGAGCACCGGTGCCCAAAACTGGACACAGTACTCCATGTGCGGTCTAACTAGGGATTTGTACAGAGGCAGTATAATGCTCTCATCATGTGTATCCAGACCTCTTTTAATGCACCCCATGATTCTGTAACCTTGGCAGCTGCTGCCTGGCACTGGCTGCTCCAGGTAAGTTTATCATTAACTAGGATCCCCAAGTCCTTCTCCCTGTCAGATTTACCCAGTGGTTTCCCATTCAGTGTGTAATGGTGATATTGATTCCTTCTTCCCATGTGTATAACCTTACATTTATCATTGTTAAACCTCATCTGCCACCTTTCAGCCCAAGTTTCCAACTTATCCAGATCCATCTGTAGCAGAATACTATCTTCTCTTGTATTAACTGCTTTACATAGTTTTGTATCATCTGCAAATATCGATATTTTACTGTGTAAACCTTCTACCAGATCATTAATGAATATGTTGAAGAGAACAGGTCCCAATACTGACCCCTGCGGTACCCCACTGGTCACAGCGACCCAGTTAGAGACTATACCATTTATAACCACCCTCTGCTTTCTATCACTAAGCCAGTTACTAACCCATTTACACACATTTTCCCCCAGACCAAGCATTCTCATTTTGTGTACCAACCTCTTGTGTGGCACGGTATCAAACGCTTTGGAAAAATCGAGATATACCACGTCCAATGACTCACCGTGGTCCAGCCTATAGCTTACCTCGTCATAAAAACTGATTAGATTGGTTTGACAGGAGTGATTTCTCATAAACCCATGCTGATATGGAGTTAAAGAGTCATTCTCATTGAGATAATCCAAAATAGCATCCCTCAGAAACCCTTCAAATATTTTACCAACAATAGAGGTTAGACTTACTGGCCTATAATTTCCAGGTTCACTTTTAGAGCCCTTTTTGAATATTGGCACCACATTTGCTATGCGCCAATCCTGCGGAACAGACCCTGTCGCTATAGAGTCCCTAAAAATAAGAAATAATGGTTTATCTATTACATTACTTAGTTCTCTTAGTACTCGTGGGTGTATGCCATCCGGACCCGGAGATTTATCTATTTTAAGATACCAAATATGAATTTTTGGTGAAGAATCAACAACAAGTGGAACACAATTGTGAAGTTGAACGAAATTTATTGATTATTTTAAATTTTTGTTGAAATTCAAAAAATGAAAAGTGGGGTGTGCAATATTTTACGGCCCCTTTAACTTAATACTTTGTTGCGACACCTTTTGCGGCGATTACAGCTGCAAGTCGCTTTGGGTATGTCTCTATCAGTTTTGTACATCAAGAGACTGAAATTCTTTCCCATTCTTCCTTGGCAAACAGCTCGAGCTCAGTGAGGTTTGATGGAGATCGTTTGTGAACAGCAGTTTTCAGCTCTTTCCACAGATTCTTGATTGGATTGAGGTCTGGACTTTGACTTGGCCATTCTAACACCTGGATACGTTTATTTGTGAACCATTCCATTGTAGATTTTGCTTTATGTTTGGGATCATTGTCTTGTTGGAAGACAAATCTCCGTCCCAGTCTCAGGTCTTTTGCAGACTCCAACAGGTTTTCTTCAAGAATGGTCCTGTATTTGGCTCCATCCATCTTCCCATCAATTTTAACCATGCCCCCCTGTCCCAGCTGAAGAAAAGCAGGCCCAAATCATAATGTTGCCACCACCATGTTTGACAGTGGGGATGGTGTGTTCATGGGGATGATCTGTGTTGCCTCTATGCCAAACATAACATTTGGCATTGTTGCCAAAAAGTTTGATTTTGGTTTAATCTGACCAGAGCACTTTCTTCAACATGTTTGTTGTGTCTCCCAGGTGGCTTGTTGCAAACTTTAAACAACAGTTTTTATGGATATTTTTGAGAAATGGCTTTCTTCTTGCCACTCTTCCATAAAGGCCAGATTTGTGCAGTGTACGACTGATTGTTGTCCTATGGACAGACTGTCCCACCTCAGCTGTAGATCTCTGCAGTTCATCCAGAGTGATCATGGGCCTCTTGGCTGCATCTCTGATCAGTCTTCTCCTTGTTTGAGATGAAAGTTTAGAGGGACGGCCGGGTCTTGGTAGATTTCCAGTGGTATGATACTCCTTCCATTTCAATATGATCGCTTGCACAGTGCTCCTTGGGATGTTTAAAGTTTTGGAAATCATTTTGTATCCAAATCCAGCTTTAAACTTCTCCACGACAGTATCACGGCCCTGCCTGTTGTGTTCCTTGGTCTTCATGATGCTCTCTGTGCTTCAAACAGAACCCTGAGACTATCACAGAGCAGGCGCATTTATACGGAGACTTGATTACACATAGGTGGATTATATTTATCATCATTAGGCATTTAGGACAACATTGGATCATTCAGAGATCCACAATGAACTTCTGAAGTGAGTTTGCTGCACTGAAAGTAAAGGGGCCGAATAATATTGCAAGCCCCACTTTTCAGTTTTTGAATTTCCAAAAAAAAGAAATATAACCAAAAAATTTCGATCAACTTCACAATTGTGTTCCACTTGTCGTTGATTCTTCACCAAAAATTAACATTTGGTACCTTTATGTTTGAAGCATGATATGTGGGAAAAGGTTGAAAAGTTCCAGGGAGCCGAATACTTTCGCAAAGCACTGTAGCCTCCCTTTAAATGTGTAAGACTTGTGGCCCCTTTGTAAATATGATCTTTGTATGAATCACTGGCTGACCATTATATCACTACCATCAGTAATCAATACATAGAAAATTGCAAGGAAGACAAATATCATTGTCTCCCCTGCTCTTAATATGTTGATATTACTGGCCTCCATGAAGACCAGTGGCATACCGCCAATGGCAGCAGGCCAAGTGGCTACTATGGGGCCAGTGAGCTAGCACTGGGTCCCCCCACCCATCATAGCATATTCAACTGTATCGGCATCCTGAATGCTGATACAGTTGGAAGCAGCGATGGAGGAGGCAGCTTCCTCCATAATTCTTCTGCATTTGATGTCTCAGAGCAGCGGTCTGAATGAAGAGGAGGGGGTGAATTTTTTTTTTTTTTTGCAATCAGTGAATGCATTATGGTGACCATATGAAGAACTATGGGGAGTGTATTATACTACATAGTAACATAGTTATTAAGGTTGAAGGAAGACTTCAAGTCCACCTAGTTCAACCCATAGCCTAACCTAACATGCCTTAACATGCTGATCCAGAGGAAGGCAAAAATAACTATGTGGCAAACAGTAAGCTCCACATTGGGGAAAAAAAAATTCCTTCCCGACTCCACATACGGCAATCAGACTAGTTCCCTGGATCAACGCCCTATCAAGAAATCTAGTATATATACCCTGTAACATTATACTTTTCAAGAAAGGCATCCAGTCCCCTCTTAAATTTAAGTAATGAATCACTCATTACAACATCATAGGTCAGAGAGTACCATAGTCTCACTGCTCTTTCAGTAAAGAATCCACGTCTGTTATTATGCCTAAACCTTCTGCCCTCCAGACGTAGAGGATGCCCCCTTGTCCTTGTCTCAGGTCTATGATTAAAAAGATCATCAGAAAGGTCTTTGTACTGTCCCCTCATATATTTATACATTAAAATAAGATCACCCCTTAGCCTTCGATTTTCCAAACTAAATAGCCCCAAGTGTAATAACCTATCTTGGTATTGTAGACCTCCCAGTCCTCTAATAACCTTGGTCGCTCTTCTCTGCACCCGCTCTAGTTCAGCTATGTCTTTATTATACACCGGAGACCAGAACTGTGCACAGTATTCCAAGTGTGGTCGAACTAGTGACTTGTATAGAGGTAAAATTATGTTCTCCTCATGAGCATCTATGCCTCTTTCAATGCATCCCATTATTTTATTTGCCTTTGTAGCAACTGCCTGACACTGGCCACTGAATATGAGTTTGTCATCCACCCATACTCCCAGGTCTTTTTCATTGACGGTTTTGCCCAGAGTTTTAGAATTAAGCATATAGTTATACATCTTATTACTTCTACCCAAGTGCATGACCTTACATTTATCCCCATTAAAGCTCATTTGCCATTTATCAGCCCAAGCTTCTAGTTTACATAAATCATCCTGTAATATAAAATTGTCCTCCTCTGTATTGATTACCCTGCAGAGATTAGTGTCATCTGCAAATATTAAAATTCTGCTCTGTATGCCCCCTACAAGATCATTAATAAATATGCTAAAAAGAAGAGGGCCCAATACTGACCCCTGTGGTACCCCACTGCTAACCGCTACCCAGTCCGAGTGTGCTCCATTAATAACCACCCTTTGTTTCCTATCCCTGAGCCAGCTCTTAACCGACTTACACATATTTTCCCCTTTCCCATTATTCTCATTTTATGTATCAACCTTTTGTGTGGCACCGTATCAAAAGCTTTTGAAATGTCCATATACACTATGCCCACTGCGTTCCCTTGTTCCAGTCCGAAACTTACCTCTTCATAGAAATTGATCAGATTAGTCTGACAGGAACGGTCCCTAGTAAACCCGTGCTGATACTGGGTCATGAGGTTATTCCTCTTAAGGTACTCCAGTATAACATCCCTTAGAATGCCCTCCAGGATTTTACCCACAGTAGAGGTTAAGCTTACTGGCCTGTAATTTCCGAGTTCATTCTAATGCATTCTTACTGGTCTATAATTACCGAGTTCAGTTTTTGTCCCCTTTTTGAATATTGGCACCACATTTGCTATACGCCAGTCCTGTGGTACAGACCCTGTTATTATGGAGTCTTTACAGATTAAAAAATAATGGTCTATTAATGACTGTACTTAATTCCTGCAGTACATGGGGGTGCATCCTATCCGGGCCTGGAGGTTTGTCAATTTTAGTGATTTTTAGACACCGCCGTACTTCCTGCTGGGTTAAGCAGGTGACAGTTAATGGGGAATTTTTGTTATCACTGATCATATTGTCTGCCATGGAATTTTCTTGTGTAAATACTGATGAAAAAAAGTCATTTAGCATATTGGCTTTTTCCTCATCCTCATCCACCATTTCACCCAGACTATTTTTAAGGGGGCCAACGCTATCATTTTTTAGTTTCTTACTATTTACGTAGTTAAAGAATATTTTGAGATTATTTTTACTCTCTCTGGCAATGAGTCTCTCTGTCTCAATCTTTGCTGCCTTGATTTGCTTTTTACAGAATTTATTTAATTTTCTATATTTATTTAAAGGGCACCTGTCACCCCGAAAATCGCGGGTGAGGTAAGCCCACCGGCATCAGGGGCTTATCTACAGCATTCTGTAATGCTGTAGAGAAGCCCCCGATGTTACCTGAAAAAGGAGAAAAAGACGTTAGATTATACTCACCCAGGGGCGGTCCCGCTGCTGGTCAGGTCGGTTGGGCATCTCCGGTCCGCTGCAGCGCCTCCTATCTTCTTTCCATGACTTCCTCTTCTGATCTTCAGCCACGGCTCCGGCGCAGGCGTACTTTGCTCTGCCCTGTTGAGGGCAGACAAAGTACTGCAGTGCGCAGGGCCTCTGACCTTTCCGGCGCCTGCGCACTGCAGTACTATCCTCTGCCCTCAAGAGGGCAGAGCAAAGTACGCCTGCGCCGGAGCCGTGGCTGAAGATCAGAAGAGGATGTCATGGAAAGAAGATGGGAGGCGCCACAGCGGACCGGAGACGCCCATCCGACCTGACCAGCAGCGGGACCGCCCCTGGGTGAGTATAATATAACGTCTTTTTCTCCTTTTTCAGGTAACATCGGGGGCTTATCTACAGCATTACAGAATGCTGTAGATAAGCCCCTGATGCCGGTGGGCTTACCTCACCCGCGATTTTCGGGGTGACAGGTTCCCTTTAATGCCTCATAACTACCGTATATACTCGAGTATAAGCCGACCCGAGTATAAGCCGACCCCCCTAATTTTGCCACAAAAAACTGGGAAAACTTATTGACTCGAGTATAAGCCTAGGGTGGAAATGCAGCATTTACCGGTGAATTTCAAAAATAAAAATAGATCATTATTTCCCCATAGCTGTGCCATATAGTGCTCTGCACCGTTCATATTTCCCCATAGGTGTGAACCATATAGTGCTCTGCACCGTTCATTGTGCCCCCTAGCTGTGCCATATACGGTGCTCTGCACCGTTCATTGTGCCCCATAGATGTGCCATATACGGTGCTCTGCACCGTTCACTGTGCCCCATAGCTGTGCCATATACGGTGCTCTGCACCGTTCACTGTGCCCCATACATAGCTGTGCTGTGCCATATACGGTGCTCTGCACCGTTCACTGTGCCCCATAGCTGTGCTGTGCCATATACGGTGCTCTGCACCGTTCACTGTGCCCCATAGCTGTGCCATATACGGTGCTCTGCACCGTTCACTGTGCCCCATAGCTGTGCTGTGCCATATACGGTGATCTGCACCGTTCACTGTGCCCCATAGCTGTGCTGTGCCATATACGGTGCTCTGCACCGTTCACTGTGCCCCATAGCTGTGCTGTGCCATATACGGTGCTCTGCACCGTTCACTGTGCCCCATAGCTGTGCTGTGCCATATACGGTGCTCTGCACCGTTCACTGTACCCCATAGCTGTGCTGTGCCATATACGGTGCTCTGCACCGTTCACTGTGCCCCATAGCTGTGCTGTGCCATATACGGTGCTCTGCACCGTTCACTGTGCCCCATAGCTGTGCTGTGCCATATACGGTGCTCTGCACCGTTCACTGTGCCCCATAGATGTTCCACATAAATTTGTGCCGCCGCTGCCGCAATAAAGAAAAAAAAAACACATACTCACCTCCCTTGATTGCAGCTCCCGGCGTCTCGTTCCGGCGCCTCCATCTTCCCGGCGTCTCTGCTCTGACTGATCAGGCAGAGGGCGCCGCGCACACTATATGCGTCATCGCGCCCTCTGCCTGAACAGTCAGAGAGCAGAGACGCCGGGAAGATGGAGGAGCCGGCCGGGAAGATGGATCGGCGCCCGGCGGCTGGAACGAGGACAGGTGAATATGCTATACTCACCTAGTCCTGGCGATCCTCGCGCTGTCCCCTCCTGTCTTCGGTGCCGCAGCTTCTTTCTCTATCAGCGGTCACCGGCACCGCTGATTAGAGAAATGAATAAGCGGCTCCGCCCCTATGGGAGGTGGAGCCGCTTATTCATTTCTGTAATGAGCGGTCCCACGTGACCGCTGAAGAGAGGAAGAAACTGCAGCGCCGAAGCCCGTGGGACGGCAGGGACAGCGCGAGGATCGCTGGGACTAGGTAAGTATGCCTCAGCGCCCTCACCCGCCGACCCCACCGCTACCGTGACTCGAGTATAAGCCGAGGGGGGCACTTTCAGCCCAAAAATTTGGGCTGAAAATCTCGGCTTATACTCAAGTATATACGGTACCTACTTCCTTTAATTCTCTAAATGCTTTCTTTTTGTCACTTATTGCGCCCCTTACAGCTCTATTTAGCCATATTGGTTTCCTTCTATTTCTGGTATGTTTATTCCCATACGGTACATACTGTGCACAGGTCCTATCCAGGATGCTAATAAACGTCTCCCATTTTCTTTGTGTATTTTTATGTCTCAGGATATCGTCCCAGTTAATTGCACCAAGATCATCTCTCATCCGTTGGAAATTTGCCCTCCTGAAGTTTAGTGTCCATGTATCCCCTCTACTACACATCTTATTAAAGGATACATGAAAACTTATTATTTTGTGTTCACTATTCCCCAAGTAACCCCCAACCCTTATATTTGCTATGTGGTCTGGCCTGTTGGTTAATATTAGGTCTATCAGTGCCCCCCTTCTTGTTGGGTCCTGAACCAGTTGTGAAAGGTAATTGTCTCTCATAGTTGTCAAAAACCAATTACCTTTGCTGGAACTGCAGGTTTCTGTTCCCCAATCTATTTCAGGGTAGTTGAAGTCCCCCATAATAATGACTTCTCCTTGAGCCGCAGCTTCATCTATTTGCTTTATGAGGATATTCTCCTTTGCTTCCATTATTTTTGGAGACTTATAACAAACCCCTATCAGTAATTTATTATTTTTTCCCCCTCCCCTTATCTCCACCCTCCAGGGACTCTACATTTTCATTAGATTCACCTGTATTATCACGCAGGATGGGTTTTAAGGATGATTTTACATATAGACACACCCCATTTCCCTCGCTTATCCATTCGGTCATTTCTGAACAGACTATAACCCTGCAAGTTAACAGCCCAGTCATGGCTCTCATCCAGCCATGTTTCAGATATCCCCACCATGTTATAATTATGCTCCAACAACATTAATTCTAATTTGTCCATTTTGTTGGCGAGGCTTCTGGCATTAGTATACATACATTTTATGCATCTCTCTGCACCTCTATTCTTTCTTAAATTATTAATTGATCTAACCCCCCATGCCACCGCCACCCCCAACTTCCTTATTCGTGACCAGGTCTCTATCTGCACATGGAGGACTATGGGGAGTGCATTATACTGTATGGATTATGGGATGCATTATGCTATATGGATGACTAAGGGTAGTGCATTATACTGTATTGGACTATGGGATGCATCATACTATATGGAGAACTATGAGGAGTGTATTATACTATATGGAGGACTATGGGGAGTAAATCATACTATAAGGAGGGCTATGTGAGACCCATGGAAGGCTATGCTGGGGACATTATAATATTTGTAGGGCTATGTGGAATACATTATAGTATTTGGTGGGCTACGTCATGGCCATTATACTGTATGCAAGCAATTATACAGTGTGAAGGTTTGTGTGGGCTCCATCATACTGCGTGAAGGGCTGTGTGGGGGATATTATACTGTTTGGAGGGCTAGTGCGGGCCATTGTATAGTGTGAGGGCCATTATACTGCATGGAGGTCAGTGTGGGGGCTCACAGTTGGGGGATCATACTGTGTTGGGGCAATCGTACTTTGCCGGAGAAGTTGAGGTAGGGTACAGTAGAGTCATCATACTGTGCATGTGGAGGGTACTGTGGAGGAATTAACTGTGAGGGTATCATACAGCATTTGTGGTGCACTAGTGTTGGCATCATACATTATGGATGGAATGAAAGGGGAATGTAGGGGCTTCAATAGGAGGAAAATTACTTTGTAAAGGCTGCAAAGTTGTGAGATATGCTTTTCTGTGACCGACTATTATTTATGTTATTTTTTTTTTGGGGGGGGGGCATGGGGGCCTCAATTCGAACTTCTGTTGGGGCCCCATGATTTCTATGTATGTCCATGATGAAGACCTACTAATGTACATTACATTGGCAAATACAGAGAATACTACCTTCAACTTTCAGGTGTTGCATCTCTAGCCGAGGCTGATTCACAACCTATCCTACTTATCCTTTTCCTGAACAGGATGTATGATTCTGTATAGATTATAGAAGCAGTGACTTGGCAACTACTGTAAAATGCTTTCATTAGTTGCATAGCATGCTCTCTTTGTTCCAGATGGCATTATTTTACCTGAGAGCATATTTCTAATAGTTAAAAAAAATCAAAAGTCAGCAAAAGTATGAATGCAGTGAATATGAAACAAAAGCACTTATGAACTTGGAAACAAAAGTCAGCTTTTTACATGAAATGAAGAAAAATGTTGCATCTGGCATTGGGGCTCAGTGAATTTTTTTACTTTTGGTGCTGCTGTAAAACTTATTTAGAAGGTGAATGCATAAAACACATATATAAAAAAAATGAAAATCTATAGTGTCCTTCTTCAGGGTTCTGCTCTTTTAGGTTATTTTACATTAAAATGGACCTTTCACCAAATTTTCCAAGTTAAACTGGACACACAATGTACTAATAGATGCAGAGCAGAATAATTTTTAATTTTTCCTCTCCGCTGAGGAGATATTAGTATTCAAAGTATTTGGCACCTAATGAGTTAATTTTAAGTCCATGAGGGTGCTATGGAAGTTGCCACTGGGAGCATGTACTTCCCATATGATGCAGACCATTTATAAGAAGGCAGCCTCAAAGAAAAGAAGAATATGTCCCCTCCATAGATTAGTGCAGCTCCCTCTGAAATTGGTGACCAATGACGTCTTATAGGAGGCCTGCTCCGAGACGCTGCCGGCCGTGGTAGCTTGTGTCGGCCACGCAGGTCACAATATGCGGCCTTGCCTCATATTGAACACGGATCCTAGGATAATTTGGAGAATTGGCTGTACTACAGGATCCACAACCAAATCAATGTAATGTCAAGCTGTTAGTGTACCTAGTAGGGCTCCTACTGCCACCCAGGCTTGGACTGGACCACAGGAGAACCCTCCGGTGGGCCCATGTGCAAGAGTGGGTCACCACCCTCTTATACAGTTAGGGCCAGAAATATTTGGACAGTGACACAAGTTTTGTTATTTTAGCTGTTTACAAAAACATGTTCAGAAATACAATTATATATATAATATGGGCTGAAAGTGCACACTCCCAGCTGCAATATGATAGTTTCCACATCCAAATCGGAGAAAGGGTTTAGGAATCATAGCTCTGTAATGCATAGCGTCCTCTTTTTCAAGGGACCAAAAGTAATTGGACAATGGACTCTAAGGGCTGCAATTAACTCTGAAGGCGTCTCCCTCGTTAACCTGTAATCAATGAAGTAGTTAAAAGGTCAGGGGTGGATTACAGGTGTGTGGTTTTGCATTTGGAAGCTGTTGCTGTGAGCAGACAACATGCGGTCAAAGGAACTCTCAATTGAGGTGAAGCAGAACATCCTGAGGCTGAAAAAAAAGAAAAAATCCATCAGAGAGATAGCAGACATGCTTGGAGTAGCAAAATCAACAGTTGGGTACATTCTGAGAAAAAAGGAATTGACTGGTGAGCTTGGGAACTCAAAAAGGCCTGGGCGTCCACGGATGACAACAGTGGTGGATGATCGCCGCATACTTAATTTGGTGAAGAAGAACCCGTTCACAACATCAACTGAAGTCCAGAACACTCTCAGTGAAGTAGGTGTATCTGTCTCTAAGTCAACAGTAAAGAGAAGACTCCATGACAGTAAATACAAAGGGTTCACATCTAGATGCAAACCATTCATCAATACCAAAAATAGACAGGCCAGAGTTAAATTTGCAGAAAAACACCTCAAGAAGCCAGCTCAGTTCTGGAAAAGTATTCTATGGACAGATGAGACAAAGATCAACCTGTACCAGAATGATGGGAATAAAAAAGTTTGGAGAAGAAAGGGAACGGCACATGATCCAAGGCACACCACATCCTCTGTAAAACATGGTGGAGGCAACGTGATGGCATGGGCATGCATGGCTTTCAATGGCACTGGGTCACTTGTGTTTATTGATGACATAAGAGCAGACAAGAGTAGCCGGATGAATTCTGAAGTGTACCGGGATATACTTTCAGCCCAGATTCAGCCAAATGCTGCAAAGTTGATTGGACGGCGCTTCATAGTACAGATGGACAATGACCCCAAGCATACATCCAAAGCTACCCAGGAGTTCATGAGTGCCAAAAAGTGGAACATTCTGCAATGGCCAAGTCAATCTCCAGATCTAAACCCAATTGAGCATGCATTTCACTTGCTCAAATCCAGACTTAAGACGGAAAGACCCACAAACAAGCAAGACCTGAAGGCTGCGGCTGTAAAGGCCTGGCAAAGCATTAAGAAGGAGGAAACCCAGCGTTTGGTGATGTCCATGGGTTCCAGACTTAAGGCAGTGATTGCCTCCAAAGGATTTGCAACAAAATATTGAAAATAAAAATATTTTGTTTGGGTTATGTTTATTTGTCCAATTACTTTTGACCTCCTAAAATGTGGAGTGTTTGTAAAGAAATGTGTACAATTCCTACATTTTCTATCAGATATTTTTGTTCAACCCTTCAAATTAAACGTTACAATCTGCACTTGAATTCTGTTGTAGAGGTTTCATTTCAAATCCAATGTGGTGGCATGCAGAGCCCAACTCGTGAAAATTGTGTCACTGTCCAAATATTTCTGGCCCTAACTGTATGAGCAGTACTTGGCACAATATACTTGAATCACTATGTACAAACAAAGGCAGCATCTTATTAATTGAATAACGTATAAATTTATGATTGAGGATAATGTCACGTGTGCATGCAGCTGAAAAGTGGGATCCTGTTTCTTTCCCCAAGTCGGAATGCCCCCTTTTAGGTTAAAAGCTTTATTATATGCCAAGAAGTACAAGTACAATTACATATTTAATGAAGAGGATTTAACATTGCTTTATTATAAATATTGTTTCAATAAGGATGATCTTTTCCCCATCCCTACTCTCCACGTTTATCTCATCCAACCTTCTCCTATGCCCTTTTCTTTCCTTCCCATTCCCCTCTACCTTTACCTACTTGTTTAATAGAACACGTTTTAGATCACTCTGTTAAGTTTTATTACTCACCTTATTGACTATAACTATAATCCCATTCCCAGAAATTGTTAAAAAATCCCCCCAAAGAAAAAGAATATTGTTGAGAAAAGTGGGGTCCTGGGGTTGATTACTGGTGGGCCCTTGGCACACCAGTCCGGCACTACTATAATCCCAGGAGTAGGACCAGTTTGATGTTCCCTCATGAAGACCTTTTTATTGATCTAGTGCCACCTTTTTCTATAATGGTGTAGAGCAAGTCCACAATAGAGGCAGCAATGGAGGTCTATCCTCTTCAGCGATGAGTCCCGCTTGTGTCTTGAATGCACTGACAGCCAAAGATTGTTCTGGAGACAATGTTCTCATGAACAGGTCTTCACGAGGGAATGTCAGACTGTTCTTATTCCTGGGACTATGTTGTGGAATAGCATAAAGTACAGTAGCCGCCTCTTGTAGTTTTCGTCCCGTGTGCACTAATAGCTCTTAGGCTATGACTAAGAAATCAGAGAGAGTTGACAACGCATAAGTTTATGGATATTTATGGATAGTTTATGGTATTTTTTATGGAATTTTTAAATAAGTGATTGTATTCTATCTACGTGAATGTGCCAAATCAACTTTACTGCTCGATAAAATGTGAATTACTCCGAGATGAAGCAAAAGATAGAAGATATCAATGAATCAATGGATTTACATTTCATAGACTTGCATTCCCATATATCCAGCTTTGGGTGGGTTAATCCTAGTGACAGATTTCTTTTAAAGGGAAGTTATCTGCATTAAATGACCCATTGTTTAAATTAAGCTCTTGTTTTGAATGTTAGATACTGGGCATCACTGGCGCTCACCACTAGATCACCAATAGGTTAGAAACTACAAGAAGTTTGGTCCCCCAGCTGCTGGAATCAATAACAGAATATGTGCCACTTCTGTGAGAAAGAAAAAACGATAACCAGATAACAGATGCCGCGCTTGGGGGATATGGTCAAAGATGCCAACCTAGCAGTAAACACCACCAAACACAAAATCCAGGTACAAACAAGCGTGAGTATGGTAAAGTGCAGCCACAGAAATCCTTACATAGATGTCACAGCACCCTGGCTGCGGGAATCATATTGCCGTATGAACGTGAGCGTGGTATATACTGTACACTGCTGCCCCAGGGTGGTATATACTGTACAGATGCCCCCAGGGTGGCATATACTGTACACTGCTGCCCCCAGGGTGGTATATACTGTACACTGCTGCCCCAGGGTGGTATATACTGTACACTGCTGCCCCAGGGTGGTATATACTGTACACTGCTGCCCCAGGGTGGTATATACTGTACACTGCTGCCCCAGGGTGGTATATACTGTACACTGCTGCCCCAGGGTGGTATAAACTGTACACTGCTGCCCAGGGTGGTATATACTGTACACTGCTGCCCCCAGGGTGGTATATACTGTACACTGCTGCCCCAGGGTGGTATATACTGTACACTGATGCCCCCAGGGTGGTATATACTGTACACTGCTGCCCCCAGGGTGGTATATACTGTACACTGCTGCCCCCAGGGTGGTATATACTGTACACTGCTGCCCCAGGGTGGTATATACTGTACACTGCTGCCCCAGGGTGGTATATACTGTACACTGCTGCCCCAGGGTGGTATATACTGTACACTGCTGCCCCCAGGGTGGTATATACTGTACACTGCTGCCCCAGGGTGGTATATACTGTACACTGCTGCCCCAGGGTGGTATATACTGTACACTGCTGCCCCAGGGTGGTATATACTGTACACTGCTGCCCCAGGGTGGTATATACTGTACACTGCTGCCCCAGGGTGGTATATACTGTACACTGCTGCCCCCAGGGTGGTATATACTGTACACTGCTGCCCCAGGGTGGTATATACTGTGCACTGATGCCCCCAGGGTGGTATATAATGTACACTGATGCCCCCAGGGTGGTATATACTGTACACTGCTGCCCCCAGGGTGGTATATACTGTACACTGCTGCCCCCAGGGTGGTATATACTGTACACTGCTGCCCCAGGGTGGTATATACTGTACACTGCTGCCCCCAGGGTGGTATATACTGTACACTGCTGCCCCAGGGTGGTATATACCGTACACTGATGCCCCCAGGGTGGTATATACTGTACACTGCTGCCCCCAGGGTGGTATATACTGTACACTGCTGCCCCCAGGGTGGTATATACTGTACACTGCTGCCCCCAGGGTGGCATATACTGCACACTGCTGCCCCCAGGGTGGTATATACTGCACAACGCTGCCCCCCGGGTGGCATATACTGTACACTGCTGCCCGCCAGGGTGGTATATACTGTACACTGCTGCCCCCAGGGTGTTATACTGTATACTGCTGCCCTCAGGGTGGTATATACTATACACTGCTGCCCCCAAGGTGGTATATACTGTACACTGCTGCCCCCAGGGTGGTATATACTGTATACTGCTGCCCCCAGGGTGGTATATACTGTACACTGCTGCCCCCAGGGTGGTATATACTGCACACTGCTGCCCCCAGGGTGGTATACACTGTACACTGCTGCCCCCAGGGTGGTATATACTGTATACTGCTGCCCCCAGGGTGGTAAATACTGCATACTGCTGCCCCAGGGTGGTATATACTGTACACTGCTGCCCTCAGGGTGGTATATACTGCACACTGCTGCCCGCCAGGGTGGTATATACTGCACAACGCTGCCCCCAGGGTGGTATATACTGTACACTGCTGCCCCCAGGGTGTTATACTGTATACTGCTGACCTCAGGGTGGTATATACTGTACACTGCTGCCCCCAGGGTGGTATATACTGCACACTGCTGCCCCCAGGGTGGTATATACTGCACACTGCTGCCCTCAGGGTGGTATATACTGCACACTGCTGCCCCCAAGGTGGTATATACTGTACACTGCTGCCCCCAAGGTGGTATATACTGTACACTACTGCCCACAGGGTGGTATATACTGTACACGGCTGCCCCCAAGGTGGTATAAACTGTACACTGCTGCCCCCAGGGTAGTACATACTGTACACTGCTGCCCCCAAGGTGGTATATACTGTACACGGCTGCCCCCAGGGTGGTATATACTGTACACTGCTGACCCCAAGGTGGTATATACTGTACACGGCTGCCCCGAGGGTGGTATATACTGTACACGGCTGCCCCCAGGGTGGTATATACTGTAAACGGCTACCCCCAAGGTGGTATATACTGTACACTGCTACCCCAGGGTGGTATATACTGTACACTGCTGCCCCCAAGGTGGTATATACTGTACACTGCTACCACAAGGTGGTATATACTGTACACTGCTGCCCCCAAGGTGGTATATACTGTACACGGCTGCCCCCAGGGTGGTATATACTGTACACTGCTGCCCCCAAGGTGGAATATACTGTACACGGCTGCCCCGAGGGTGGTATATACTGTACACGGCTGCCCGCAGGGTGGTATATACTGTAAACGGCTACCCCCAAGGTGGTATATACTGTACACTGCTGCCCCCTGGGTGGTATATACCGTACACTGCTGCCCCCGGGTGGTATATACTGTACACGGCTGCCCCCAGGGTGATATATACTGTACACTGCTACCCCAGGGTGGTATATACTGTACACTGCTACCCCAGGGTGGTATATACTGTACACGGCTGCCCCCAGGGTGGTATATACTGTACACTGCTGCCCCAGGGTGGTATATACTGTACACGGCTGCCCCCAGGGTGGTATATACTGTACACTGCTGCCACAGGGTGGTATATACTGTACACGGCTGCCCCCAGGGTGGTATATACTGTACACTGCTGCCCCCAGGATGGTATATACTGTACACTGCTGCCCCCAGGGTGGTATATACTGTATACTGCTGCCCCCAGGGTGGTATATACTGCACACTGCTGCCCCAGGGTGGTATATACTGTACACTGCTGCCCTCAGGGTGGTATATACTGCACACTGCTGCCCGCCAGGGTGGTATATACAGTACACTGCTGCCCCCAAGGTGGCATATACTGCACACTGCTGCCCCCAGGGTTGTATATACTGCACAACGCTGCCCCCAGGGTGGTATATACTGTACACTGCTGCCCCCAGGGTGTTATACTGCATACTGCTGCCCCCAGGGTGGTATATACTGCACACTGCTGCCCCAGGGTGGTATATACTGTACACTGCTACCCCAGGGTGGTATATACTGTACACTGCTACTCCAGGGTGATATATACTGTACACGGCTGCCCCCAGGGTGGTATATACTGTACATTGCTGCCCCAGGGTGGTATATACTGTACACGGCTGCCCCCAGGGTGGTATATACTGTACACTACTGCCCCCGGGTGGTATATACTGTACACGGCTGCCCCCAGGGTGGTATATACTGTACACTGCTGCCCCAGGGTGATATATACTGTACACTGCTGGCCGCCAGGGTGGTATATACTGTACACTGCTGCCCCCAGGGTGGTATATACTGCACAACGCTGCCCCCAGGGTGGTATATACTGTACACTGCTGCCCCCAGGGTGGTATATACTGCACACTGCTGCCCCAGGGTGGTATATACTGTACACTGCTGCCCTCAGGGTGGTATATACTGCACACTGCTGCCCGCCAGGGTGGTATATACAGTACACTGCTGCCCCCAGGGTGGCATATACTGCACACTGCTGCCCCCAGGGTGGTATATACTGCACAACGCTGCCCCCAGGGTGGTATATACTGTACACTGCTGCCCCCAGGGTGGTATATACTGTACACTGCTGCCTTCAGGGTGGTATATACTGTACACTGCTGCCCCCAAGATGGTATATACTGTACACTCCTGCCCCCAGGGTGGTATATACTGTACACTGCTGCCCCCAAGGTGGTATATACTGTACACTACTGCCCCCAGGGTGGTATATACTGTATACTGCTGCCCTCAGGGTGGTATATACTGTACACGGCTGCTCCCAGGGTGGTATATACTGTACACTGCTGCCCCCAGGGTGGTATATACTGTACACTGCTGCCCCCAAGGTGGTATATACTGTACACTACTGCCCCCAGGATGGTATATACTGTACACGGCTGCCCCAGGGTGGTATATACTGCACACTGCTGCCCCCAGGGTGGTATATACTGTACACTGCTGCCCACAGGGTGGTATATACTGTACACTGCTGCCCCACGGTGGTATATACTGTACGCTGCTGCCCCCTGGGTGGTATATACTGCACACTGCTGCCCCCAAGGTGGTATATACTGTACACTGCTGCCCCCAAGGTGGTATATACTGTACACTACTGCCCCCAGGATGGTATATACTGTACACGGCTGCCCCAGGGTGGTATATACTGCACACTGCTGCCCCCAGGGTGGTATATACTGTACACTGCTGCCCCCAGGGTGGTATATACTGTACACTGCTGCCCCACGGTGGTATATACTGCACACTGCTACCCCAGGGTGGTATATACTGCACACTGCTGCCCGCCAGGGTGGTATATACTGTACACTGCTGCCCCCAGGGTGGCATATACTGCACACTGCTGCCCCCAGGGTGGTATATACTGTACACTGCTGCCCCCAGGGTGGCATATACTGCACACTGCTGCCCCCAGGGTGGCATATACTGCACAACGCTGCCCCCCAGGTGGCATATACTGTACACTGGTGCCCGCCAGGCTGGTATATACTGTACACTGCTGCCCCCAGGGTGTTATACTGTATACTGCTGCCCTCAGGGTGGTATATACTGCACACTGCTGCCCCCAAGGTGGTATATACTGTACACTGCTGCCCCCAGGGTAGTACATACTGTACACGGCTGCCCCCAAGGTGGTATATACTGTACACTGCTGCCCCCAGGGTAGTACATACTGTACACTGCTGCCCCCAAGGTGGTATATACTGTACACGGCTGCCCCCAGGGTGGTATATACTGTACACAGCTGCCCCCAAGGTGGTATATACTGTACACAGCTGCCCCGAGGGTGGTATATACTGTACACGGCTGCCCCCAGGGTGGTATATACTGTACACGCTACCCCCAAGGTGGTATATACTGTACACTGCTACCCCAGGGTGGTATATACTATACACTGCTGCCCCCTGGGTGGTATATACCGTACACTGCTGCCCCCCGGGTGGTATATACTGTACACGGCTGCCCCCAGGGTGGTATATACTGTACATGGCTGCCCCCAGGGTGATATATACTGTACACGGCTACCCCAGGGTGGAATATACTGTACACTACCCCAGGGTGGTATATACTGTACACTGCTACCCCAGGGTGGTATATACTGCACACGGCTGCCCCCAGGGTGGTATATACTGTACACTTCTGCCCCAGGGTGGTATATACTGTACACGGCTGCCCCCAGGGTGGTATATACTGCACACTGCTTCCCCAGGGTGGTATATACTGTACACTGCTGCCCTCAGGGTGGCATATACTGCACACTGCTGCCCCCAGGGTGGTATATACTGCACAACGCTGCCCGCAGGGTGGTATATACTGTACACTGCTGCCCCCAGGGTGGTATATACTGTACACTGCTGCCCCTAGGGTGGTATATACTGTACACTGCTGCCCCCAAGGTGGTATATACTGTACACTACTGCCCCCAGGGTGGTATATACTGTACACTGCTGCCCCCAAGGTGGTATATACTGTACACTACTGCCCCCAGGGTGGTATATACTGTATACTACTGCCCCCAGGGTGGTATATACTGTATACTGCTGCCCTCAGGGTGGTATATACTGTACACGGCTGCTCCCAGGGTGGTATATACTGTATACTGCTGCCCCCAGGGTGGTATATACTGTACACTGCTGCCCCCAAGGTGGTATATACTGTACACTACTGCCCCAGGGTGGTATATACTGTACACGGCTGCCCCCAAGGTGGTATATACTGTACACTGCTGCCCCCAGGGTGGTATATACTGTACACTGCTGCCCCAGGGTGGTATATACTGTACACTGTTGCCCCCCGGGTGGTATATACTGCACACAGCTACCCCAGGGTGGTATATACTGCACACTGCTGCCCGCCAGGGTGGTATATACTGTACACTGCTGCCCCCAGGGTGGCATATACTGCACACTGCTGCCCCCAGGGTGGTATATACTGTACACTGCTGCCCCCAGGGTGGCATATACTGCACACTGCTGCCCCCAGGGTGGTATATACTGTACACTGCTGCCCCCAGGGTGGTATATACTGTACACTGCTGCCCCCAGGGTGGCATATACTGCACACTGCTGCCCCCAGGGTGGTATATACTGCACAACGCTGCCCCCCGGGTGGCATATACTGTACACTGCTGCCCCCAGGGTGGTATATAATGCATACTGCTGCCCCAGGGTGGTATATACTGTACACTGCTGCCCTCAGGGTGGTATATACTGCACACTGCTGCCCCCAGGGTAGTACATACTGTACACTGCTGCACCCAAGGTGGTATATACTGTACACGGCTGCCCCCAGGGTGGTATATACTGTACACTGCTGCCCCCAAGGTGGTATATACTGTACACAGCTGCCCCGAGGGTGGTATATACTGTACACGGCTGCCCCCAGGGTGGTATATACTGTACACGGCTACCCCCAAGGTGGTATATACTGTACACTGCTACCCCAGGGTGGTATATACTATACACTGCTGCCCCCTGGGTGGTATATTCCATACACTGCTGCCCCCCGGGTGGTATATACTGTACACGGCTGCCCCCAGGGTGGTATATACTGTACACGGCTGCCCCCAGGGTGATATATACTGTACACTGCTACCCCAGGGTGGTATATACTGTACACTACTACCCCAGGGTGGTATATACTGTACACTGCTACCCCAGGGTGGTATATACTGTACACTGCTGCCCCCAGGGTGGTATATCCTGTACACTGCTGCCCCTAAGGTGGTATATACTGTACACGGCTGCCCCCAAGGTGGTATATACTGTACACTGCTGCCCCCAGGGTGGTATATACTGTACACTGCTGCCCCAGGGTGGTATATACTGCACACAGCTACCCCAGGGTGGTATATACTGCACACTGCTGCCCGCCAGGGTGGTATATACTGTACACTGCTGCCCCCAGGGTGGCATATACTGCACACTGCTGCCCCCAGGGTGGTATATACTGTACACTGCTGCCCCCAGGGTGGCATATACTGCACACTGCTGCCCCCAGGGTGGTATATACTGTACACTGCTGCCCCCAGGGTGGTATATACTGTACACTGCTGCCCCCAGGGTGGCATATACTGCACACTGCTGCCCCCAGGGTGGTATATACTGTACACTGCTGCCCCCAGGGTGGCATATACTGCACACTGCTGCCCCCAGGGTGGTATATACTGTACACTGCTGCCCGCCCCCAGGGTGGTATATACTGTACACTGCTGCCCGCCAGGGTGGTATATACTGTACACTGCTGCCCCCAGGGTGTTATACTGTATACTGCTGCCCTCAGGGTGGTATATACTGCACACTGCTGCCCCCAGGGTGGTATATACTGCATACTGCTGCCCCAGGGTGGTATATACTGTACACTGCTGCCCTCAGGGTGGTATATACTGCACACTGCTGCCCCCAGGGAAGTACATACTGTACACTGCTGCCCCCAAGGTGGTATATACTGTACACGGCTGCCCCCAGGGTGGTATATACTGTACACTGCTGCCCCCAAGGTGGTATATACTGTACACAGCTGCCCCGAGGGTGGTATATACTGTACACGGCTACCCCCAAGGTGGTACATACTGTACACGGCTGCCCCCAGGGTGGTATATACTGTACACGGCTACCCCCAAGGTGGTATATACTGTACACTGCTACCCTAGCGTGGTTTATACTATACACTGCTGCCCCCTGGGTGGTATATACTGCATACTGCTGCCCCAGGGTGGTATATACTGTACACGGCTACCCCCAAGGTGGTATATACTGTACACTGCTACCCCAGGGTGGTATATACTATACACTGCTGCCCCCAGGGTGGTATATACTGCATACTGCTGCCCCAGGGTGGTATATACTCTACACTGCTGCCCTCAGGGTGGTATATACTGCCCACTGCTGCCCCCAGGGTAGTACATACTGTACACTGCTGCCCCCAAGGTGGTATATACTGTACACGGCTGCCCCCAGGGTGGTATATACTGTACACTGCTGCCCCCAAGGTGGTATATACTGTACACAGCAGCCCCGAGGGTGGTATATACTGTACACTGCTGCCCCAGGGTGGTATATACTGTACACGGCTGCCCCCAGGGTGATATATACTGTACACTGCTACCCCAGGGTGGTATATACTGTACACTACTACCCCAGGGTGGTATATACTGTACACTGCTGCCCCCAGGGTGGTATATCCTGTACACTGCTGCCCCTAAGGTGGTATATACTGTACACGGCTGCCCCCAAGGTGGTATATACTGTACACTGCTGCCCCCAGGGTGGTATATACTGTACACTGCTGCCCCACGGTGGTATATACTGTACACTGCTGCCCCCCGGGTGGAATATACTGCACACTGCTGCCCCCAGGGTGGTATATACTGTACACTGCTGCCCCCAGGGTGGCATATACTGCACACTGCTGCCCCCAGGGTGGTATATACTGTACACTGCTGCCCCCAGGGTGGCATATACTGCACACTGCTGCCCCCAGGGTGGTATATACTGTACACTGCTGCCCCCAGGGTGGCATATACTGCACACTGCTGCCCCCAGGGTGGTATATACTGTACACTGCTGCCCGCCAGGGTGGTATATACTGTACACTGCTGCCCCCAGGGTGTTATACTGTATACTGCTGCCCTCAGGGTGGTATATACTGCACACTGCTGCCCCCAGGGTGGTATATACTGCATACTGCTGCCCCAGGGTGGTATATACTGTACACTGCTGCCCTCAGGGTGGTATATACTGCACACTGCTGCCCCCAGGGAAGTACATACTGTACACTGCTGCCCCCAAGGTGGTATATACTGTACACGGCTGCCCCCAGGGTGGTATATACTGTACACTGCTGCCCCCAAGGTGGTATATACTGTACACAGCTGCCCCGAGGGTGGTATATACTGTACACGGCTACCCCCAAGGTGGTATATACTGTACACGGCTGCCCCCAGGGTGGTATATACTGTACACGGCTACCCCCAAGGTGGTATATACTGTACACTGCTACCCTAGCGTGGTTTATACTATACACTGCTGCCCCCTGGGTGGTATATACTGCATACTGCTGCCCCAGGGTGGTATATACTGTACACGGCTACCCCCAAGGTGGTATATACTGTACACTGCTACCCCAGGGTGGTATATACTATACACTGCTGCCCCCAGGGTGGTATATACTGCATACTGCTGCCCCAGGGTGGTATATACTGTACACTGCTGCCCTCAGGGTGGTATATACTGCCCACTGCTGCCCCCAGGGTAGTACATACTGTACACTGCTGCCCCCAAGGTGGTATATACTGTACACGGCTGCCCCCAGGGTGGTATATACTGTACACTGCTGCCCCCAAGGTGGTATATACTGTACACAGCTGCCCCGAGGGTGGTATATACTGTACACTGCTGCCCCAGGGTGGTATATACTGTACACGGCTGCCCCCAGGGTGGTATATACTGCACACTGCTGCCCCAGGGTGGTATATACTGCACACTGCTGCCTGCCAGGGTGGTATATACAGTACACTGCTGCCCCCAGGGTGGCATATACTGCACACTGCTGCCCCCAGGGTGGTATATACTGCACAACGCTGCCGGCAGGGTGGTATATACTGTACACTGCTGCCCCCAGGGTGGTATATACTGTACACTGCTGCCCCTAGGGTGGTATATACTGTACACTGCTGCCCCCAAGGTGGTATATACTGTACACTACTGCCCCCAGGGTGGTATATACTGTACACTGCTGCCCCCAAGGTGGTATATACTGTACACTACTGCCCCCAGGGTGGTATATACTGTATACTGCTGCCCTCAGGGTGGTATATACTGTACACGGCTGCTCCCAGGGTGGTATATACTGTACACTGCTGCCCCCAGGGTGGAATATACTGTACACTGCTGCCCCCAAGGTGGTATATACTGTACACTACTGCCCCAGGGTGGTATATACTGTACACGGCTGCCCCCAAGGTGGTATATACTGTACACTGCTGCCCCCAGGGTGGTATATACTGTACACTGCTGTCCCAGGGTGGTATATACTGTACACTGCTGCCCCCCGGGTGGTATATACTGCACACAGCTACCCCAGGGTGGTATATACTGCACACTGCTGCCCGCCAGGGTGGTATATACTGCACACTGCTGCCCGCCAGGGTGGTATATACTGTACACTGCTGCCCCCAGGGTGGCATATACTGCACACTGCTGCCCCCAGGGTGGTATATACTGTACACTGCTGCCCCGAGGGTGGTATATACTGTACACTGCTGCCCCAGGGTGGTATATAGTGTACACTGCTGCCCCCAGGGTGGTATATACTGTACACTGCTGCCCCCAGGGTGGTATATACTGTACACTGCTGCCCCCAGGGTGGCATATACTGCACACTGCTGCCCCCAGGGTGGTATATACTGCACAACGCTGCCCCCCAGGTGGCATATACTGTACACTGCTGCCCGCCAGGGTGGTATATACTGTACACTGCTGCCCCCAGGGTGTTATACTGTATACTGCTGCCCTCAGGGTGGTATATACTGCATACTGCTGTCCCAGGGTGGTATATACTGTACACTGCTGCCCTCAGGGTGGTATATACTGCACACTGCTGCCCCCAGGGTAGTACATACTGTACACTGCTGCCCCCAAGGTGGTATATACTGCACACTGCTGCCCCCAGGGTGGTATATACTGCATACTGCTGTCCCAGGGTGGTATATACTGTACACTGCTGCCCTCAGGGTGGTATATACTGCACACTGCTGCCCCCAGGGTAGTACATACTGTACACTGCTGCCCCCAAGGTGGTATATACTGTACACTGCTACCCCCAGGGTGGTATATACTGTACACTGCTGCCCCCAGGGTGGTATATACTGTACACTGCTACCCCCAAGGTGGTATATACTGTACACTGCTACCCCAGGGTGGTATATACTGTACACTGCTGCCCTCAGGGTGGTATATACTGCACACTGCTGCCCCAGGGTGGTATATACTGTACACTGCTGCCCTCAGGGTGGTATATACTATACACTGCTGCCCCCAGGGTGGTATATACTGTACACTGCTGCCCCCAGGGTGGTGTACACTATAGACATGTACATTTGGGGTACACGGGGGCTTTCTGTGCACACCACTGGACGGTGCAGTAATGACCAGACTTGTGTATGGCTGCAGTCAGCTGTTCTCTGTTATCAGCCAGCAGCCTGCAATGACGGACGCGCAGCAGAGGCTCCTGTCCCCCGTGATGGCGGTGACGGCACCTGCTGCAGGTATGAGGTGACAGCAGGGCCGGGTACCTGGGGTGCGGGGTGTCCGTGTCCTCGGGGGCTACAGTGGGGTGCGGGGTGACCGTGTCCTCGGGGGCTGTAGTGGGGTGCGGGGTGACCGTGTCCTCGGGCTGCAGTGGGGTGCGGGGTGACCGTGTCCTCGGGGGCTGTAGTGGGGTGCGGGGTGACCGTGTCCTCGGGGGCTGCAGTGGGGTGCGGGGTGACCGTGTCCTCGGGTGGCAGTGGGGTGCGGGGTGACCGTGTCCTCGGGCTGCAGTGGGGTGCGGGGTGACCGTGTCCTCGGGGGCTGCAGTGGGGTGCGGGGTGACCGTGTCCTCGGGCTGCAGTGGGGTGCGGGGTGACCGTGTCCTCGGGGGCTGCAGTGGGGTGCGGGGTGACCGTGTCCTCGGGCTGCAGTGGGGTGCGGGGTGACCGTGTCCTCGGGCTGCAGTGGGGTGCGGGGTGACCGTGTCCTCGGGGGCTGCAGTGGGGTGTCCGTGTCCTCGGGCGGCAGTGGGGTGCGGGGTGACCGTGTCCTCGGGCTGCAGTGGGGTGCGGGGTGACCGTGTCCTCGGGGGCTGCAGTGGGGTGCGGGGTGACCGTGTCCTCGGGCGGCAGTGGGGTGCGGGGTGACCGTGTCCTCGGGCGGCAGTGGGGGAGGTGCGGGGTGACCGTGTCCTCGGGGGCTGCAGTGGGGTGTCCGTATCCTCGGGCGGCAGTGGGGTGCGGGGTGACCGTGTTCTCGGGCTGCAGTGGGGTGCGGGGTGACCGTGTCCTCGGGGGCTGCAGTGGGGTGCGGGGTGACCGTGTCCTCGGGCTGCAGTGGGGTGCGGGGTGACCGTGTCCTCGGGGGCTGCAGTGGGGTGCGGGGTGACCGTGTCCTCGGGCTGCAGTGGGGTGCGGGGTGACCGTGTCCTAGGGCTGCAGTGGGGTGCGGGGTGACCGTGTCCTCGGGGGCTGCAGTGGGGTGTCCGTGTCTTCGGGCGGCAGTGGGGTGCGGGGTGACCGTGTCCTCGGGCTGCAGTGGGGTGCGGGGTGACCGTGTCCTCGGGGGCTGCAGTGGGGTGCGGGGTGACCGTGTCCTCGGGCTGCAGTGGGGTGCGGGGTGACCGTGTCCTCGGGCTGCAGTGGGGTGCGGGGTGACTGTGTCCTCGGGGGCTGCAGTGGGGTGTCCGTGTCCTCGGGCGGCAGTGGGGTGCGGGGTGACCGTGTCCTCGGGCTGCAGTGGGGTGCGGGGTGACCGTGTCCTCGGGGGCTGCAGTGGGGTGCGGGGTGACCGTGTCCTCGGGCGGCAGTGGGGTGCGGGGTGACCGTGTCCTCGGGCGGCAGTGGGGGAGGTGCGGGGTGACCGTGTCCTCGGGGGCTGCAGTGGGGTGCGGGGTGGCCGTGTCCTCGGTCTGCAGTGGGGTGCGGGGTGACCGTGTCCTCGGGCTGCAGTGGGGGGGTGCGGGGTGACCGTGTCCTCGGGCGGCAGTGGGGTGCGGGGTGACTGTGTCCTCGGGCGGCAGTGGGGTGCGGGGTGACCGTGTCCTCGTGCGGCAGTGGGGTGTGGGGTGACCGTGTCCTCGGGCGGCAGTGGGGTGCGGGGTGACCGTGTCCTCGGGCGGCAGTGGGGGAGGTGCGGGGTGACCGTGTCCTCGGGCGGCAGTGGGGTGCGGGGTGACCGTGTCCTCGGGGGCTGCAGTGGGGTGCGGGGTGACCGTGTCCTCGGGCTGCAGTGGGGTGCGGGGTGACCGTGTCCTCGGGCTGTAGTGGGGTGCGGGGTGACCGTGTCCTCGGGGGCTGCAGTGGGGTGTCCGTGTCCTCGGGCAGCAGTGGGGTGCGGGGTGACCGTGTCCTCGGGCGGCAGTGTGGTGCGGGGCGACCGTGTCCTCGGGCTGCAGTGGGGTGCGGGGTGACCGTGTCCTCGGGGGCTGCAGTGGGGTGCGGGGTGACCGTGTCCTCGGGCGGCAGTGGGGTGCGGGGTGACCGTGTCCTCGGGCGGCAGTGGGGGGGTGCGGGGTGACCGTGTCCTCGGGGGCTGCAGTGGGGTGCGGGGTGGCCGTGTCCTCGGTCTGCAGTGGGGTGCGGGGTGACCGTGTCCTCGGGCGGCAGTGGGGTGCGGGGTGACCGTGTCCTCGGGCGGCAGTGGGGGGTGCGGGGTGACCGTGTCTTCAGGGGCTGCAGTGGGGTGCGGGGTGGCCGTGTCCTCGGTCTGCAGTGGGGTGCGGGGTGACCGTGTCCTCGGGCTGCAGTGGGGGGGTGCGGGGTGACCGTGTCCTCGGGCGGCAGTGGGGTGCGGGGTGACCGTGTCCTCGGGCGGCAGTGGGGTGCGGGGTGACCGTGTCCTCGGGCGGCAGTGGGGTGCGGGGTGACCGTGTCTTCGGGCGGCAGTGGGGTGCGGGGTGACCGTGTCCTCGGGCGGCAGTGGGGGAGGTGCGGGGTGACCGTGTCCTCGGGGGCTGCAGTGGGGTGCGGGGTGACCGTGTCCTCGGGCGGCAGTGGGGTGCGGGGTGACCGTGTCCTCGGGGGCTGCAGTGGGGTGCGGGGTGACCGTGTCCTCGGGCGGCAGTGGGGTGCGGGGTGACCGTGTCCTCGGGCTGCAGTGGGGTGCGGGGTGACCGTGTCCTCGGGCGGCAGTGGGGTGCGGGGTGACCGTGTCCTCGGGGGCTGCAGTGGGGTGCGGGGTGACTGTGTCCTCGGGCGGCAGTGGGGTGCGGGGTGACCGTGTCCTCGGGCTGCAGTGGGGTGCGGGGTGACCGTGTCCTCGGGCGGCAGTGGGGGAGGTGCGGGGTGACCGTGTCCTCGGGGGCTGCAGTGGGGTGCGGGGTGACAGTGTCCTCGGGCTGCAGTGGGGTGCAGGGTGACCGTGTCCTCGGGCGGCAGTGGGGTGCGGGGTGACCGTGTCCTCGGGCTGCAGTGGGGTGCGGGGTGACCGTGTCCTCGGGGGCTGCAGTGGGGTGTCCGTGTCTTCGGGCGGCAATGGGGTGCGGGGTGACCGTGTCCTCGGGCTGCAGTGGGGTGCGGGGTGACCGTGTCCTCGGGGGCTGCAGTGGGGTGCGGGGTGACCGTGTCCTCGGGCTGCAGTGGGGTGCGGGGTGACCGTGTCCTCGGGCTGCAGTGGGGTGCGGGGTGACTGTGTCCTCGGGGGCTGCAGTGAGGTGTCCGTGTCCTCGGGCGGCAGTGGGGTGCGGGGTGACCTTGTCCTCGGGCTGCAGTGGGGTGCGGGGTGACCGTGTCCTCGGGCGGCAGTGGGGTGCGGGGTGACCGTGTCCTCGGGCGGCAGTGGGGGAGGTGCGGGGTGACCGTGTCCTCGGGGGCTGCAGTGGGGTGCGGGGTGGCCGTGTCCTCGGTCTGCAGTGGGGTGCGGGGTGACCGTGTCCTCGGGCTGCAGTGGGGGGGTGCGGGGTGACCGTGTCCTCGGGCGGCAGTGGGGTGCGGGGTGACTGTGTCCTCGGGCGGCAGTGGGGTGCGGGGTGACCGTGTCCTCGTGCGGCAGTGGGGTGTGGGGTGACCGTGTCCTCGGGCGGCAGTGGGGTGCGGGGTGACCGTGTCCTCGGGCGGCAGTGGGGGAGGTGCGGGGTGACCGTGTCCTCGGGCGGCAGTGGGGTGCGGGGTGACCGTGTCCTCGGGGGCTGCAGTGGGGTGCGGGGTGACCGTGTCCTCGGGCTGCAGTGGGGTGCGGGGTGACCGTGTCCTCGGGCTGTAGTGGGGTGCGGGGTGACCGTGTCCTCGGGGGCTGCAGTGGGGTGTCCGTGTCCTCGGGCAGCAGTGGGGTGCGGGGTGACCGTGTCCTCGGGCGGCAGTGTGGTGCGGGGCGACCGTGTCCTCGGGCTGCAGTGGGGTGCGGGGTGACCGTGTCCTCGGGGGCTGCAGTGGGGTGCGGGGTGACCGTGTCCTCGGGCGGCAGTGGGGTGCGGGGTGACCGTGTCCTCGGGCGGCAGTGGGGGGGTGCGGGGTGACCGTGTCCTCGGGGGCTGCAGTGGGGTGCGGGGTGGCCGTGTCCTCGGTCTGCAGTGGGGTGCGGGGTGACCGTGTCCTCGGGCGGCAAAGGGGTGCGGGGTGACCGTGTCCTCGGGCGGCAGTGGGGGGTGCGGGGTGACCGTGTCTTCAGGGGCTGCAGTGGGGTGCGGGGTGGCCGTGTCCTCGGTCTGCAGTGGGGTGCGGGGTGACCGTGTCCTCGGGCTGCAGTGGGGGGGTGCGGGGTGACCGTGTCCTCGGGCGGCAGTGGGGTGCGGGGTGACCGTGTCCTCGGGCGGCAGTGGGGTGCGGGGTGACCGTGTCCTCGGGCGGCAGTGGGGTGCGGGGTGACCGTGTCTTCGGGCGGCAGTGGGGTGCGGGGTGACCGTGTCCTCGGGCGGCAGTGGGGGAGGTGCGGGGTGACCGTGTCCTCGGGGGCTGCAGTGGGGTGCGGGGTGACCGTGTCCTCGGGCGGCAGTGGGGTGCGGGGTGACCGTGTCCTCGGGGGCTGCAGTGGGGTGCGGGGTGACCGTGTCCTCGGGCGGCAGTGGGGTGCGGGGTGACCGTGTCCTCGGGCTGCAGTGGGGTGCGGGGTGACCGTGTCCTCGGGCGGCAGTGGGGGAGGTGCGGGGTGACCGTGTCTTCGGGCGGCAGTGGGGTGCGGGGTGACCGTGTCCTCGGGCGGCAGTGGGGGAGGTGCGGGGTGACCGTGTCCTCGGGGGCTGCAGTGGGGTGCGGGGTGACCGTGTCCTCGGGCGGCAGTGGGGTGCGGGGTGACCGTGTCCTCGGGGGCTGCAGTGGGGTGCGGGGTGACTGTGTCCTCGGGCGGCAGTGGGGTGCGGGGTGACCGTGTCCTCGGGCTGCAGTGGGGTGCGGGGTGACCGTGTCCTCGGGCGGCAGTGGGGGAGGTGCGGGGTGACCGTGTCCTCGGGGGCTGCAGTGGGGTGCGGGGTGACCGTGTCCTCGGGCGGCAGTGGGGTGCGGGGTGACCGTGTCCTCGGGCGGCAGTGGGGTGCGGGGTGACCGTGTCCTCGGGCTGCAGTGGGGTGCGGGGTGACCGTGTCCTCGGGCGGCAGTGGGGTGCGGGGTGACCGTGTCCTCGGGCGGCAGTGGGGTGCGGGGTGTCCGTGTCCTCGGGCGGCAGTGGGGGAGGTGCGGGGTGACCGTGTCCTCGGGCTGCAGTGGGGTGCGGGGTGACCGTGTCCTCGGGCGGCAGTGGGGGAGGTGCGGGGTGACCGTGTCCTCGGGCGGCAGTGGGGTGCGGGGTGACCGTGTCCTCGGGCGGCAGTGGGGTGCGGGGTGTCCGTGTCCTCGGGCGGCAGTGGGGGAGGTGCGGGGTGACCGTGTCCTCGGGCTGCAGTGGGGTGCGGGGTGACCGTGTCCTCGGGCTGCAGTGGGGTGCGGGGTGACAGTGTCCTCGGGGGCCGCAGTGAGGTGCGGGGTGACCGTGTCCTCGGGCTGCAGTGGGGTGCGGGGTGACCGTGTCCTCGGGGGCTGCAGTGAGGTGCGGGGTGACCGTGTCCTCGGGCTGCAGTGGGGTGCGGGGTGACCGTGTCCTCGGGCTGCAGTGGGGTGCGGGGTGACCGTGTCCTCGGGCTGCAGTGGGGTGCGGGGTGACAGTGTCCTCGGGGGCTGCAGTGAGGTGCGGGGTGACCGTGTCCTCGGGCTGCAGTGGGGTGCGGGGTGACCGTGTCCTCGGGGGCTGCAGTGAGGTGCGGGGTGACCGTGTCCTCGGGCTGCAGTGGGGTGCGGGGTGACCGTGTCCTCGGGGGCTGCAGTGAGGTGCGGGGTGACCGTGTCCTCGGGCTGCAGTGGGGTGCGGGGTGACCGTGTCCTCGGGCTGCAGTGGGGTGCGGGGTGACAGTGTCCTCGGGGGCTGCAGTGAGGTGCGGGGTGACCGTGTCCTCGGGCTGCAGTGGGGTGCGGGGTGACCGTGTCCTCGGGGGCTGCAGTGAGGTGCGGGGTGACCGTGTCCTCGGGCTGCAGTGGGGTGCGGGGTGACCGTGTCCTCGGGCGGCAGTGGGGTGCGGGGTGTCCGTGTCCTCGGGCGGCAGTGGGGGAGGTGCGAGGTGACCGTGTCCTCGGGCTGCAGTGGGGTGCGGGGTGACCGTGTCCTCGGGCTGCAGTGGGGTGCGGGGTGACCGTGTCCTCGGGCTGCAGTGGGGTGCGGGGTGACCGTGTCCTCGGGCTGCAGTGGGGTGCGGGGTGACCGTGTCCTCGGGCGGCAGTGGGGGAGGTGCGGGGTGACCGTGTCCTCGGGCGGCAGTGGGGGAGGTGCGGGGTGACCGTGTCCTCGGGGGCTGCAGTGGGGTGCGGGGTGACCGTGTCCTCGGGCGGCAGTGGGGGAGGTGCGGGGTGACCGTGTCCTCGGGCTGCAGTGGGGTGCGGGGTGACCGTGTCCTCGGGGGCTGCAGTGAGGTGCGGGGTGACCGTGTCCTCGGGCTGCAGTGGGGTGCGGGGTGACCGTGTCCTCGGGCGGCAGTGGGGGAGGTGCGGGGTGACCGTGTCCTCGGGGGCGGCAGTGGGGTGCGGGGTGACCGTGTCCTCGGGCTGCAGTGGGGTGCGGGGTGACCGTGTCCTCGGGCGGCAGTGGGGGAGGTGCGGGGTGACCGTGTCCTCGGGGGCGGCAGTGGGGTGCGGGGTGACCGTGTCCTCGGGCTGCAGTGGGGTGCGGGGTGACCGTGTCCTCGGGCTGCAGTGGGGTGCGGGGTGACCGTGTCCTCGGGCTGCAGTGGGGTGCGGGGTGACCGTGTCCTCGGGCTGCAGTGGGGTGCGGGGTGACCGTGTCCTCGGGCTGCAGTGGGGTGCGGGGTGACCGTGTCCTCGGGGGCTGCAGTGGGGTGACCGTGTCCTCGGGGGCTGCAGTGGGGGGTGCGGGGTGACCGTGTCCTCGGGCGGCAGTGGGGTGCGGGGTGACCGTGTCCTCGGGCTGCAGTGGGGTGCGGGGTGACCGTGTCCTCGGGCGGCAGTGGGGTGCGGGGTGACCGTGTCCTCCGGCGGCAGTGGGGGAGGTGCGAGGTGACCGTGTCCTCGGGGGCTGCAGTGGGGTGCGGGGTGACCGTGTCCTCGGGCTGCAGTGGGGTGCGGGGTGTCCGTGTCCTCAGGCTGCAGTGGGGTGCGGGGTGACCGTGTCCTCGGGCGGCAGTGGGAGAGGTGCGAGGTGACCGTGTCCTCGGGGGCTGCAGTGGGGTGCGGGGTGACCATGTCCTCGGGCGGCAGTGGGGTGCGGGGTGACCGTGTCCTCGGGATGCAGTGGGGTGCGAGGTGACCGTGTCTTCGGGCGGCAGTGGGGGAGGTGCGGGGTGACCGTGTCCTCGGGCGGCAGTGGGGGAGGTGCGGGGTGACCGTGTCCTCGGGGGCTGCAGTGGGGTGCGGGGTGACCGTGTCCTCGGGCGGCAGTGGGGGAGGTGCGGGGTGACCGTGTCCTCGGGGGCTGCAGTGGGGTGCGGGGTGACCGTGTCCTCGGGCGGCAGTGGGGGAGGTGCGGGGTGACCGTGTCCTCGGGCTGCAGTGGGGCGCGGGGTGACCGTGTCCTCGGGGACGGCAGTGGGGTGCGGGGTGACCGTGTCCTCGGGGGCTGCAGTGGGGTGCGGGGTGACCGTGTCCTCGGACGGCAGTGGGGTGCGGGGTGACCGTGTCCTCGGGCGGCAGTGGGGTGCGGGGTGACCGTGTCCTCGGGGGCTGCAGTGGGGGGGTGCGGGGTGACCGTGTCCTCGGGCGGCAGTGGGGTGCGGGGTGACCGTGTCCTCGGGCGGCAGTGGGGTGACCGTGTCCTCGGGGGCTGCAGTGGGGTGACAGTGTCCTCGGGGGCTGCAGTGGGGGGTGCGGGGTGACCGTGTCCTCGGGCGGCAGTGGGGTGTGGGGTGACCGTGTCCTCGGGCGGCAGTGGGGTGCGGGGTGACCGTGTCCTCGGGCTGCAGTGGGGTGCGGGGTGACCGTGTCCTCGGGCGGCAGTGGGGTGCGGGGTGACCGTGTCCTCCGGCGGCAGTGGGGGAGGTGCGAGGTGACCGTGTCCTCGGGGGCTGCAGTGGGGTGCGGGGTGACCGTGTCCTCGGGCTGCAGTGGGGTGCGGGGTGTCCGTGTCCTCAGGCTGCAGTGGGGTGCGGGGTGACCGTGTCCTCGGGCGGCAGTGGGAGAGGTGCGAGGTGACCGTGTCCTCGGGGGCTGCAGTGGGGTGCGGGGTGACCATGTCCTCGGGCGGCAGTGGGGTGCGGGGTGACCGTGTCCTCGGGATGCAGTGGGGTGCGAGGTGACCGTGTCTTCGGGCGGCAGTGGGGGAGGTGCGGGGTGACCGTGTCCTCGGGCGGCAGTGGGGGAGGTGCGGGGTGACCGTGTCCTCGGGGGCTGCAGTGGGGTGCGGGGTGACCGTGTCCTCGGGCGGCAGTGGGGGAGGTGCGGGGTGACCGTGTCCTCGGGGGCTGCAGTGGGGTGCGGGGTGACCGTGTCCTCGGGCGGCAGTGGGGGAGGTGCGGGGTGACCGTGTCCTCGGGCGGCAGTGGGGGAGGTGCGGGGTGACCGTGTCCTCGGGCGGCAGTGGGGTGCGGGGTGACCGTGTCCTCGGGGGCTGCAGTGGGGTGCGGGGTGACCGTGTCCTCGGGCTGCAGTGGGGTGCGGGGTGACCGTGTCCTCGGGCGGCAGTGGGGGAGGTGCGGGGTGACCGTGTCCTCGGGGGCGGCAGTGGGGTGCGGGGTGACCGTGTCCTCGGGCGGCAGTGGGGTGCGGGGTGACCGTGTCCTCGGGCGGCAGTGGGGTGCGGGGTGACCGTGTCCTTGGGGGCTGTAGTGGGGGGGTGCGGGGTGACCGTGTCCTCGGGGGCTGCAGTGGGGTGCGGGGTGACCGTGTCCTCGGGCGGCAGTGGGGTGCGGGGTGACCGTGTCCTCGGGGGCTGCAGTGGGGTGCGAGGTGACCGTGTCCTCGGGCTGCAGTGGGGTGCGGGGTGACCGTGTCCTCGGGCTGCAGTGGGGTGCGGGGTGACCGTGTCCTTGGGGGCTGCAGTGGGGGGGTGCGGGGTGACAGTGTCCTCGGGGGCTGCAGTGGGGTGCGGGGTGACCGTGTCCTCGGGCTGCAGTGGGGTGCGGGGTGACCGTGTCCTTGGGGGCTGCAGTGGGGGGGTGCGGGGTGACCGTGTCCTCGGGGGCTGCAGTGGGGTGCGGGGTGACCGTGTCCTCGGGCTGCAGTGGGGTGCGGGGTGACCGTGTCCTCGGGGGCTGCAGTGGGGTGCGGGGTGACCGTGTCCTCGGGCTGCAGTGGGGTGCGGGTTGACCGTGTCCTCGGGGGCGGCAGTGGGGTGCGGGGTGACCGTGTCCTCGGGCGGCAGTGGGGTGCAGGGTGACCGTGTCCTCGGGCGGCAGTGGGGGGGTGCGGGGTGACCGTGTCCTCGGGCTGCAGTGGGGTGCGGGGTGACCGTGTCCTCGGGGGCTGCAGTGGGGGGGTGCGGGGTGACCGTGTCCTCGGGCTGCAGTGGGGTGCGGGGTGACCGTGTCCTCGGGGGCTGCAGTGGGGGGGTGCGGGGTGACCGTGTCCTCGGGCTGCAGTGGGGTGCGGGGTGACCGTGTCCTCGGGGGCTGCAGTGGGGGAGGTGCGAGGTGACCGTGTCCTCGGGCTGCAGTGGGGTGCGGGGTGACCGTGTCCTCGGGCGGCAGTGGGGTGCGGGGTGACCGTGTCCTCGGGCTGCAGTGGGGTGCGGGGTGACCGTGTCCTCGGGCTGCAGTGGGGTGCGGGGTGACCGTGTCCTCGGGGGCGGCAGTGGGGTGCGGGGTGACCGTGTCCTCGGGCTGCAGTGGGGTGCGGGGTGACCGTGTCCTCGGGCTGCAGTGGGGTGCGGGGTGACCGTGTCCTCGGGGGCGGCAGTGGGGTGCGGGGTGACCGTGTCCTCGGGCTGCAGTGGGGTGTGGGGTGACCGTGTCCTCGGGCTGCAGTGGGGTGCGGGGTGACCGTGTCCTCGGGCTGCAGTGGGGTGCGGGGTGACCGTGTCCTCGGGCGGCAGTGGGGTGCGGGGTGACCGTGTCCTCGGGCGGCAGTGGGGTGACCGTGTCCTCGGGCGGCAGTGGGGTGCGGGGTGACCGTGTCCTCGGGCGGCAGTGGGGTGCGGGGTGACCGTGTCCTCGGGGGCTGCAGTGGGGTGCGGGGTGACCGTGTCCTCGGGCTGCAGTGGGGTGCGGGGTGACCGTGTCCTCGGGCTGCAGTGGGGTGCGGGGTGACCGTGTCCTCGGGCTGCAGTGGGGTGCGGGGTGACCGTGTCCTCGGGCTGCAGTGGGGTGCGGGGTGACCGTGTCCTCGGGCTGCAGTGGGGTGCGGGGTGACCGTGTCCTCGGGCGGCAGTGGGGGGGTGCGGGGTGACCGTGTCCTCAGGGGCTGCAGTGGGGTGCGGGGTGACCGTGTCCTCGGGCTGCAGTGGGGTGCGGGGTGACCGTGTCCTCGGGCGGCAGTGGGGTGCGGGGTGACCGTGTACTCGGGGGCTGCAGTGGGGGGGTGCGGGGTGACCGTGTCCTCGGGCGGCAGTGGGGTGCGGGGTGACCGTGTACTCGGGGGCTGCAGTGGGGGGGTGCGGGATGACCGTGTCCTCGGGCTGCAGTGGGGTGCGGGGTGACCGTGTACTCGGGGGCTGCAGTGGGGGGGTGCGGGATGACCGTGTCCTCGGGCGGCAGTGGGGTGCGGGGTGACCGTGTCCTCGGGCGGCAGTGGGGGGGTGCGGGGTGACCGTGTCCTCGGGGGCTGCAGTGGGGGGGTGCGGGGTGACCGTGTCCTCGGGCGGCAGTGGGGTGCGGGGTGACCGTGTCCTCGGGCGGCAGTGGGGGGGTGCGGGGTGACCGTGTCCTCGGGGGCTGCAGTGGGGGGGTGCGGGGTGACCGTGTCCTCGGGCGGCAGTGGGGGGGTGCGGGGTGACCGTGTCCTCGGGCGGCAGTGGGGTGCGGGGTGACCGTGTCCTCGGGGGCTGCAGTGGGGGGGTGCGGGGTGACCGTGTCCTCGGGCGGCAGTGGGGGGGGTGCGGGGTGACCGTGTACTCGGGGGCTGCAGTGGGGGGGCGCGGGGTGACCGTGTCCTCGGGCGGCAGTGGGGTGAGGCGGGGTGTTGTGTGCACGAGGCCTCCCCTCCCTCAGCTGCTCCCCCACCCCCCTGACTCCCCCTCTCCGGACAGCGCCCCAGTGCATTGTGGGCGCAGTCCGTTGTTCATTTGCCATCCGACCTCGGCCGCGCAGGAGCCGCCGCGACTTGTGGGCGCTATCCGACCCCGGAGCCGGTGGAGGCAGAAGCCGCAGCCTTCAAGGGGCCTGAGTGAGCGGAGCTGAGGCGGCGGTACCCAGCACCCCCTGCGGCGCACACAGCGGGCTCGTCACGTCTTGTACCGGGAGCGGCAGCGGGTCCCCCACCGGAGCTCCCGGGCGGCCTGTGTGCGTGCGGCGCGGACATGGCGGAGATGAACCGCAGGACCTTGGCCTTCCGGGGCGGCGGAGGCCTGGCTGCCGTGGCCCCCATGAACAATAACAACAATGGCGGCAGCGCGCTGTCCGTGGACGCCTCCGCGGCCTGGTCCCTAGGCCGGCAGCTGAATGGCGGGGGCAGCGGAGCTCCGGCCGGGGAGGAGGAAGAGGTGGAGGTGGAACTGGAGCCCGAGGGCCTGCTGGACGACGACGACGAGACGGAGGCCTACCCGGGGGTCGTGCTGGCCGGCCGGGCGGAGAGCCGGCAGAATGCGGCCGGTGGCAGCGCGGTGACCGGGGCCTCGGGCAGCGGGGAGAGCAGCGACGACGACGAGGAGGAAGAGGACGACGATGAGGAGGAGGACGAGGAGGCTGCGGGCGGCCGGAGGGAGGCGGCGGCCGCAGAGGACGAGGACTGCAGCATCCAGGGAGACGGGCCCCGCCGCTACGGCCTCCTCCCCGCCGCCCGCAGCCAGTCCCTGCTGCCCAGCCTGCACTGCTCCTTCCAGGGCTTCTGGCTGCAGGAGTTCCCGTGGCTGCGCTTCTGCCAGGAGACCGGCCTGATGTCCTGCGCCTGGTGCTACAAGGAGACGGGCGGGCACGACGAGCTGGCCAAGGGCACCCGCAACTACAAGAAGGCGCTGCTGGTGCGGCACTGCCAGTCCCCGGAGCACCGCCTCGGAGACCCCTCCGCTCAGGTGAGCTGGCCTGCGGCCTCATGGACCGTGTGATGTTCTGTGTGTGCACTACAAGTCCCAGCATGCCGGACGATGTCCTCTACGCTGGGACTTGTAGTCCCCCGGCATAAATGGCGGCTCTAAACATTGTGATCACGTGTGCGCTCGTCCTTGGAGATCAGTGATCTAAGCTGATTACTGCACTGCCCGGGAGGAGGGGGTGACCTACATTCTGCAAGAGGGGCCCAGGCCGGAAGTGTGCTCCCCTCCCCGCCGGCCTCAGGTGGGCGCCGCCTCGGACTTTCCCGGGTGACTACGTGGCTGCTCCCCGGTGGGTCCCTGCCTGTGCTGAGGTCATGTGCCCGGGCACTGTAAAAGGCGAGCAGAGGCTATACATCCACAGGGGCTGCACCTGCACTCATCATGCCCAGCAGGTGCAGGGGTCCAACCTGTGAGAGCCCCCCAGAGCATGTGAAGGGCTGCAGGTGTAGTGCTACAGACTCCTCACTGCACATCCCGTGGTCCAGGGCAGCCACAGCTGAAAATGAATGCGGGCAGCTGCATTGGGAGCCGTGCTGCGTTGGGGCGGTACAGTGTTGGGGGGGGGTTGGGCGCTGTGCTGGGAACATTGGGGCGGCTGGGCGCTGCGCCAGGAGCAGTGCTGTGTTGGTGCGGCTGGGAGCAGTGCTGCGTTTGGGTGGCTGAGCGCTTCGTTGGGTTCTGTTCTGCGTTGGGGGGCTGGGCGCTGTTCTGCGTTGGGGGGCTGGGCGCTGTTCTGCGTTGGGGGGCTGGGCGCTGTTCTGCGTTGGGGGGCTGGGCGCTTCACTGGGAACGGTTCTGCGTTGGCGCGGTTGGGCGCTGCGCTGGGAGCGGTGCTGCGTTGGGGCGGCTGGGTGCTGTGCTGAGAGTGTTGGGGCGGCTGGGAGCTGCGCTGCGTTGGAGCGGTTTGCTGCGAGCGGTGCTGCATTGGGAGCCGTGCTGCGTTGGGGCGGTACAGTGTTGGGGGGGGTTGGGTGCTGTGCTGGGAACATTGGGGCGGCTGGGCGCTGCGCCAGGAGCAGTGCTGTGTTGGTGCGGCTGGGAGCAGTGCTGCGTTTGGGTGGCTGAGCGCTTCGTTGGGTTCTGTTCTGCGTTGGGGGGCTGGGCGCTGTTCTGCGTTGGGGGCTGGGCGCTGTTCTGCGTTGGGGGGCTGGGCGCTGTTCTGCGTTGGGGGGCTGGGCGCTGTTCTGCGTTGGGGGGCTGGGCGCTGTTCTGCGTTGGGGGGCTGGGCGCTGTTCTGCGTTGGGGGGCTGGGCGCTTCACTGGGAACGGTCCTGCGTTGGGGCGGCTGGGTGTTGTGCTGCGAGCGGTGCTGCGTTGGGGCGGCTGGGCATTGTGCTGCGTTGGGGCGTCTGGTTGCTGCACACGGGAGCCCAAATCATTGCTGTATCCCTTAGTCTCAGTTATCCATGATGACACATCTCAGCGCTGTGCTGTCACTATAACCGCGGGGAATACTCCTGCAATTAGCGGTGCAGGGCCAGGACAGATACTGGCCTCTAGGGCACCAGTCACGTTTGGTCACACAGGAGTTGTAGCTTCGCCATTAATGTTTCTCTCTAGGGAAAGAGAGCCATGCAGCCATCACAGAAATCCTCACCATGACGCATTATTATAAGCAAGATTACTCACAACTTTCTTTTACATGGAAAAACATGACAACTCTGGTCCTGCTGCGTTTCCTGGTGACTGACAGCTCTGCTCCGTGAGGAGCCTTAGGATGTGAATGGAACACGATCCTGAAAATGTGGAGAAACTGAAACTAAGCCCTCATTCAGACGTCTGCTTCTCACATGCATGTTCTTTCAACACGCACCCCCTATAGTCTATATACGTATTATAGTCGTGGGTCCAGGGGTTATTTTTGGGTGTGGACTTCGTGTCTGCAAAAGATTTAGTGACATCTGTTTTTTGATGCAAGTTTCATATGAAAATGCCCTATAGAAGTCTATGGATCTGTGAAAATCATTGACTCTGCCTTGTGCTGTACGGCTTTAGCATTGTGGTGGGTGATAGAACTTTGACATATTAATTAATTTTGTGTACAAGACAATCGCTGAGGAAACTGATGGTGAAAACATTGACCAAATGCCGACTGTCACCAGTGCTATGGATCCGATTCTAATCTGTCCATTTTATTTTTTCACAATCAGACAATGTGAATGAGGCCTAAGGCCTTGTATAGACGAGCGTTTATTCGGTTCTGGAGCCAGAATGCTTATGGATCAATGCGAGTGAGTTGGGTGGGTTAGTACTCGGCATGCACTAGGGTTCAGTTTTTTAAATCTGACTTTGTCCATTAATTTCACTGGGTGCTTAAAATAAAAAATGGCATACTGACATTGTACCAGAAAGATGTCATGCGGATCTTGCTTCAGATCCTTTTATCGAGTCTAAGGCTATGTGCACACGTTCAGGTTTTTTCGCGCTAAAAACGCTATAAAAACTCATTAAAAACGCATACATTATGCATTCTATCATTTAGAATGCATTCTGCATGTTTTGTGCACATGCGAAAAAAACGCATCGCGGTAAAAAAATGAGCATGTTCATTGTTTTTGCGGATTTTTTGTGTTTTTCCCGCAATTCTATGCATTTGGGAAAAACGCACCAAAAACGCGTGAAAACCGCGGTAAAATCGCGTGAAAAACGCATGCGGATTTCTGGCAGAAATGTCCGGTTTTTGTCAGGCAAAATTTCTGCAAGAAATCCTGACGTGTGCACATACCCTTAAGACTTCTTTCAGAAGTCAGTGTGTCCGGTACGTGTGGTGACAGGTTTCACATGTACTGGAGACACATAGACCCATTCTTTGCACATGTCGGTGTGTCTCCACGGACCGTGTGTCTGAGGGCAAAATACGCTTAGATGTCCATTTTTGAAAAGCACGGACCGTAAAACGACCCGCACATGGATGACATCCGTATCATCAGTGTGAACACCGGACAGTTCTCCGGCGTCGGGTGCTGAAGACTGCTCTCATCATTCTCGTGTCACGATCAGTGCAAGCAGGGGAGAATGTTGAGTTGTATTCAACTGAAAACAGCGAGAGTAGACAACCGCTGATGGGGCTACTACTCCCATCAGAAAACACCTGCTGCCGTTAATAGTGAGAACATTCGGCAGCTGGAGTATTCATCAGCCAGCGCCTGCACTATAAATATAAAAAAAAATGAAACGGCATGCATTCCCCTGTATTTTTGATAACCAGCCAGGCAACACCGACATCTGCGAGCTGCAACCCCCAGCTTTCAGCTTAAGTAAGGCTGGTTATCAAGAATAGAGGGGTCCCCAAGCCATATTTTTAACTATTTAAATAAATAATGAAAAAAACCAAAACATCTGGACCCCCTCCCTCCCATTTTTGACAACCAGCCTTGCTAAAGCTGGAGGCTGGTATTCTCAGGCTGGTAAGGGGCCATTGATATTGCCCTCCAGCCTAAAAATAGCAGCCCGCAGCCGCCCAGAAAACTTTCATCTATTAGAAGCGCAATTCTGGCGCTTTGCCCGGCTCTTTCCACTTGCCCTATGGCGGTGGCAAGTGGGCTTCATAGTTGTGGGGTTGATGTCACCTTTGTATTTTCTGGTGACATCAAACCCATGGATTAGTAATGGAGAGGCGTCTATAAAACATCTATCCATTACTAAACGTATAGTTGTATGCTAAATAAACACACAGCCAGAATAAAGTCTTTTATTTGAAATAAAAACAAAACGCACTTTTCCTTTTTTTAAAAAAAATTAAAAATAAACACCGTTATACTCGCCTAACGCCCATTCTCCTGTAATAAAACAAAAATAAAAAACATCAGTGAGCAGCGGTGATCTCATCGAGGTTACTGCCGGTCACTGTGGCTGCATTCCCTGCTGGCCTGAACTGCGGTGGCCAGGCAATATCAATGGCCTCTTACCATTCTGAAAATACCAGCACCCAGCTATTTGCTTTAGCAAAGCTGGTTGTCAAAAATTGAGGGGAACCCCACCCTGTTTTTATGGTTTTTTTTTTTGTTTTTTTTTTTTTTTTAAATTTATTTAATCGATTAAAAATACAGCATGGGGACACCTTTATTCTTGATAACTAGCCTTGCTAATGCTGAAACCTGAAGGTTGCAGCCTGCAGCTGTTAGTTTTTCCTGGCTGGTTATCAAAAATACAGGGGATCACATGCCATTTTTTTTATTTATAGCGCTGGCTGATGAATACTCTTATCAGCCGCTGCCTGCTCTTATTAGCGGCAGCAGGTGTAGGCTGATGGGAGTAATAGTCCCATCATCCACCGCCTGCTCTTGGTGTTCAGTTGAATGCAGACGGAGCATTTCATACTTATAATAAAATTTGCCGTTGTTTTCCCTTACTATTCTAAGACCACATTCACACGTTCAGTATTTGGTCAGGATTTTACATCCGTATTTGTAAGCCAAAATCAGGAGTGGAACCATCACAGGAAAAGTATAATAAACACGTCACCACTTCTGTATTTCTCAGCCTCTCTTGGTTTTGGCTTACAGATACTGATGTAAAATACTGAACGTGTGAACGTGGCCTAAGGGTATGTGTCCACCTTCAGGATGGCCGGCGGTTTACGCGCTAAGCTCCGCCCCCTTCTGGGATGCGATGATGCGGGATGTGTTCATAGCACACATGCGGGATCATCGCACCCCACACATAGGGCCCTGTGTTATACCTTGCAGCGGCGCCGCAAGGTATACAGACATGCTGCGATCTTAAAAGACGCGCCACATGTCCAGAGTCGCAGGGCCGCCGCGTGCGTGTTACCACGCATAGTGGAGACGGGATTTCATTCAATCCCCTCCACTATGCTGTAACATCTGGACGCTGTGTGTTTGACGCTGCGTCTCTATGCAGCGTCAAACACGCAGCGTTTACTGCACGTGGAAACATACCCTAAGAGGTGTGAAGGGGCAGCACTTGCCACCAGCGCAGCAGACTTATCAGTTATGCTGGAGAATGCAAAATCTCTGTACCTCTTAGTAAATTTCCCACATTTCATTCCTGTTGAAAACAATTTGACCAGTTAGGCCTCTTTCACACTTCAGTCTTCTGGCGTCAGTCAAAATCCGTCATCACGATGGAGCGACGAATCCATCAAAATTAGTGAAAAGCGGAAACAGATCCGGTTTTTCGACGGATCCATATAGCGGATCCGTCGCAAAAACCGGATCCATTGCATCTGTCGCATCCGGTTTTTCATCCTTTTCTTCCACAGATCCGTTTTTTCATATTTCCAAATGGGAGGCTCCCAAACGTGATTGGCTACTGGAAAATAATGGAAACCTATATATTGAGTGTTTTAACACCCCATCTTTGAGAGGTTGTAGAGCAAGTGGCAGAAATGGAAGGAGTTCTAGCAAATATTGTGACCATCTATGCATCTATCCACCAGGCAGGTTGCTGGCAGGTTTCTTGCTTGTATGCTTCTTGCTGGCACATTGAGGAATGAAGCCACATGGCAGGTTTATATAGATTTGGGGCTGTCTGGCCAATTGGCTACTGAATACAAATTTGGAGCATGCTCAGTGTAAAAAAAAAAAAAAAAAAACGGAATCAGTCTCTGGATTCCGTCATTTGACGGACAGCAACGGATCCTGCGCCCATTCCATTGGGAGCTCTCATTCCTGAATGATTGTCCTGTTTAAATGCACCCTAAAGGCCCCTTCACATTAAGCGACGCTGCAGCGATACCGACAACGATCCGGATCGCTGCAGCGTCGCTGTTTGGTCGCTGGAGAGCTGTCACACAGACCGCTCTCCAGCGACCAACGATGCCGGTAACCAGGGTAAACATCGGGTAACTAAGCGCAGGGCCACGCTTAGTTACCCGATGTTTACCCTGGTTACCATGCTAAAAGTAAAAAAAAACAAACACTACATACTTACCTACCGCTGTCTGTCCTCCAGCGCTGCGCTCTGCTTCTCTGCTCTCCTCCTGTACTGTCTGGGAGCCGGAAAGCAGAGCGGTGACGTCACCGCTCTGCTTTCCGGCTCACAGCCAGTACAGGAGGAGTGCAGAGCACAGCGCTGGAGGACAGACAGCTGTAGGTAAGTATGTAGTGTTTGTTTTTTTTTACTTTTAGCATGGTAACCAGGGTAAACATCGGGTTACTAAGCGCGGCCCTGCGCTTAGTTACCCGATGTTTACCCTGGTTACCAGTGAAGACATCGCTGGATCGGTGTCACAAGGGTATGTGCCCATGATCCGGAGTTGCTGTAGGTTTGACTCTGCATATTTTTGCAGCTTCAAATCTGCAGCGGCCAGATGTGACAGCATAGTGGATGGGTTTTCTAGAAATCCCATGTCCACTATGCATCCACAGATTCCTGCGCATGCGGTGCATCTTTCCAGTTGTTAGCATGTCAATTTCTCTTGCAGTGACACTAGTCTCCGCAATAATAATTACATCAATAGAATGTATTGAACATGGTAAAACCGCATGGTTCAATGAACAAGTGCGGATTCACCTGCGTTCAGTAGAAGGCAATGCTTTGGACCCAGCGAATATACACTGCATCCAAAGCGCTGCTAGTTCTGGATTGTGGGCACCCGGCCTAAGGCTGCGTGTCCACGATCAGGATGGCCGGCGGTATCGTCGGAGCGGCTTTGCTGCTCTGCGCTAAGCCCCGCCCCCTTCTGGGACGCGATGATGCCGGATGTGTTCACAGCACACATCCGGCATCATCGCACCCATCGCATAGGGCCCTGTGCTATATCTTGCGGCGACGCAGCGTCGCCGCAAGATATACGGACATGCTGCGATCTGAAAAGACGCGCAGCATGTCCGGAGTCGCATGGCCATCGCGTGCGTGTTACCACGCATAGTGGAGACGGGATTTCATTCAATCCCCTCCACTATGCTGTAACATCTGGATGCTGCGTGTCTGACGCTGCGGCTCTATGCAGCGTCAGACACGCAGCGTTTCCTGCACGTGGAAACATACCCTTAGGGCCTGATTCATACTCTGGTGCTGGCCACGATGGTCTTGATGAGGGGGTGTGCTGGAGTCACACACATTCACTATGAGATGCTCCCAACCCATAAAGAGGTGTGCGTCAGATGAGCGGTGTACACCGCCGTGTGCACCTTGCTACAAATCCTGCTGTAGTCCATGCCGGAGTAAGACTTGTCACCACACTCCCGGCCTACCCCAGCTCCATCCACTTCAGAGAAACTGGCGTTAATTTAAGACTCAAATAGTCTCAAAATTTAGCAGTTGTGCCTACATTTTGCGGCCTTACAAAGCTTTTTACACTAGAATTCTGGCCCGAAAGCTTTGATAAATTGGGGCCTAGGTGTATTAGAAACTTTTAGAACCAAATGATGGCAAAGTCTATGCTCCCCAATCTGATTTTAATTGGATGCTGTCTTCAGTTGATGTCGGCAGGACCACACAACCATCTGGTGTGTGTGGCAGATGCCCCTCATGCTCGATCCTGTGTTTCCCAGCTGTCGGTGAGCGTGCACGTTCTGCTGATTTGAGCGTGTGCGCTCGTTAGAAGGGGGCTGTTCTCTAAAAATCACTATATTATGGCTGCTTATGTAAAGTGCCTTCAGACTGACCACACGCTTTAAGCTGTAAAATAAATCTAACTTTTGGGAGGAACTAAAAAGGGTTCATGATGACGGGTAACGTGTTCTTGGTATTTTCTGTAATAAAGTTTCAGCATTACCCTCCTGGACAGTGATCATGTTCCGACCTTCCTATAATAAGATGTTGTGGTCACAGATATATTGTGTGTGCACACTACTGATGATGTTTTTGCCCAAATCATTAATTTTCACTTTTCTTTGCAGGAGCCTGAAGTAAAAGAGGAAGTGCCAGAAACCTACAGTGACTATAGTATAAAGCCAAATGAGAATTCCTACTGTTATCAGCTTCTGCAGGAACTAAATGACCAGAGAAAGAAGGGCATTCTCTGCGACGTCAACATCGTGGTAAATGGCAAGGTTTTCCGAGCTCACAAGAACATCCTGGTTGCAGGCAGCCGCTTTTTTAAAACTTTATACTGTTTCACAAACAAAGAGAGCCGTGACCAAACCACTGTTACGTACTTGGACATCGTCGCCGTTCATGGGTTTTCGGTCATCTTGGACTTCATGTATTCTGGTAATCTCGTACTCACAAGCCAAAACGCCATAGAGGTGATGACTGTGGCTAGCTACCTCCAGATGACTGAGGTGGTCCAGTCGTGTCGCAATTTCATCAAAGATGCCTTGAATATAAGCATAAAGTCTGAAGCGCCGGATTCTGTTGTCGTCAGCTATAACAAAAGGAAAAACAGCGAGGGGAATCCTTCCCGGGAACAGAAGTCTGCTAGTTTCTGGGCCACCCGCAACCTTACCAGTTTAGCAAGCAATGTAAAGCTAGATACAGAAGGGTTCAGCATTGAAGAAGCCTCCACTGAAAACTTCCAGGCCAATGATTCAACATGGATTCAGGATAGTTCTCCAGAGGTTACGGAGATCGAGCCACCAGCTCAGGGAAAGGTGTTTGTATGGAATGAACTGGCTTCGAATGCAGTAAGCACGCAAGAGGGTAATAAGCAAAGGAGGAAAAACCAAACTACAAAGAGATTTGTGTATAACATCCCTCCAAACAGTGAACTTCAGGTAGATGGGAACACAATGCTGCAGCAACCTAACCCTTACCAGGAGGAGTATGTGCAATGCTTCCAGGACGGAGCAGGTAGGTCCTGGGCCCATGTATCTTTATTACTCATGGCTTTTTTTACGTGGAGAATGTATTAATTAAATGGGGTGTCTTCAAAGCAGGAATATTTGAGCTTCAGCCTCAGGGGTTTTTGTCCAAGCAAAGATCTCAAGCATGTAAATGTAATTCCTAAATTACTCATTAACTAGTTAAGTGCACGTCTGCAAACCTATTTACATCATTCTGCTCCATCATATGAAAGTGACAGAAGCACTGGCTCCTTCATGTGATGGACCCCATCAACACCCAAGTTATCCCATTGGTATAGCTGACAGGGTTTTTCTACGGCAGATAAAAGTGTTCTTTAGCCTTTCTGGCATTAATAATCTTTAAAGAAACTGAACCTGCAGTACATATTGGTTAGTTGATTTAAAGATTGGGATAGTGACATTGTAAGGTATTAAAGGGGTTGTCCACTACTAGGGAAACCCCTTCCTGATCAAAATACTTGGCGCTGATAAAATCATAAAGCCTGTACTCTCCTCCCATGCCGGCGTCGTTCCCGTGGTGTCGGCACTCGCAGTCCTGGGGCTGTAGTGCGGTTGTTGTGACACCGGCTGTCAATTAGCCCTGGCGTCACTGTCTTCGCCTTTGGACAAATCGAGCATGAAGAGGAAGCCGGGGCTGCAGCTGATCTCGGACTTCTTCTTCCTGCTCCATTTGAGAGGAGGCAGGGGCGGTGACACCACCACGGTTTGGGCGCCAGTGGCACGTTTCTCGGCAATATAGGAGAGTGGTGCCAGGATGGGAGGGGAGTATAAGCTTTATTATTTTATGGGGCCGTGTGTGGGGTAGGAGAAGTTGTTCAAGTACTGGACGACTTCTTTAATATTAGGAAGGATCAGGTGCCTACGTCGTGGTACCTGTGGTTGTCACAATTTAACCATAAAATCTCAGAAAGCTGGATCAACTGGATGGATCAACTGGAAATAAGTAAAAGGCAGAAGGCTAGCACTCGATTCTTATGGATATGACGGTGCTAGTGAACGGAGCTGATGGTCTCATAAACAATAGAGAATATAATCACTGCACTCGTACAAATTGAGGAATTTTGCTTCAAGTGAAAAATACAGGTGGCAGGTGAACTGACAGGCAAATTAACGTTTCGGCCAGTTAATGGCCTCGATGACAATGCTGCCCTTAAAATTTTTTCTCTAGGTTAGAACACAAAATGTCAATATGGATGGTTGCAGTAAAAATGAATGGACACAATTCAAAATAGGGGAAGTTATGCACAAGGGTCACCCCCGCGCTCTGACACGTGTACCAGCATCTCCCACTCGTCCACCAACGCCGGCTCCTGCAGCTGCGTCTCTCATATGCTCCTGGGGTATTGCTGTACCCGTTTCCACAGCTGCGCTATTGCCATTGGATTTGGCTCCCTAACCTATATGACAGCGCCGACCTGTTTTATCGGAATCTTCTTCAGACACAATATGTGCCGGTATTCGCTAAATAGCCACTGGTGTCGGCGTCTGCTGCAACGCTACCCAGCTGTTCCCAAGGCACATTCGTGTCTGCATACACAACTTTACCACTTATGGAATTACAGTCTTATTGACCTATATAATCAGCGTGGTGTCAGTTTTGACCCTTGTGCATAACTTCCCCTATTTTGGATTTTGTCCATTTTTACTACAACCATCCATATTGACATTTCGTGTTCTAACCTAGAGAAATTTTCCAAGGGCAGCATTGTGATCGAGGCCATTAACTGGCCGAAACGTTAATTTGCCTGTCAGTTCACCTGCCACCTGTATTAAATCTTTCACTTGAAGCAAAATTCCTCAATTTGTACGAGTGCATTGATTATATACTGGAAATGAGGGCACTGATGGTGAGCGGATCAGCAGCGTCTGGCTGCTCCAGAGGAAATACTGCACAGTTTCAAGTGCAGCCATTGTCATTAGGTCTTCCTCTGTGCAGTGCCAACTTTTTATGGGTAATTCTAGCTTAAACTTCTTCATTGGGTAAGTATTAGACAATTGTGTCTTCACATTGGAAGTTAGTAAACCTCTCCATAAGTCAATATTCTTATTGATAAAGCTGTTGGAAGCAATTTTCCTTTTAGGTTTTTCCTAAAAATAAACACTTGTGATGAGTTCAGAGTATGTACAAGCCCATTAACACAATGCTGCAGCAACCTATCCCTTACCATGAGGAGTATGTGCAGTGCTTTCTGAACAGACCATTAAGAGTACCCAGCAGCCGACTAGAATTTCTGTCGCTGGCCTAGCAAGATGACGTCAGTATTTGAACATTTCGTCACCTTGCTTATGGGATATTCCAGCCCTGTGACAATAGTAGCTGGAGTCAGAATGTGGACTTTGCAGGAGGTTGCTCTTGTGTATGGAATCCAATAAATGAGGGTGGTTAAAATAATGCAGGGAAAGAGCCCAGGTGCACTTGGTGAAAAAAACGACCCCTGCATAAAGAAGCATTCCTATTAAAATTATTATGGGCTAAACCTCTGTGAATGTACAGTGGGGCAAAAAAGTATTTAGTCAGTCAGCAATAGTGCAAGTTCCACCACTTAAAAAGATGAGAGGCGTCTGTAATTTACATCATAGGTAGACCTCAACTATGAGAGACAAACTGAGAAAAAAAAATCCAGAAAATCACATTGTCTGTTTTTTTAACATTTTATTTGCATATTATGGTGGAAAATAAGTATTTGGTCAGAAACAAACAATCAAGATTTCTGGCTCTCACAGACCTGTAACTTCTTCTTTAAGAGTCTCCTCTTTCCTCCACTCATTACCTGTAGTAATGGCACCTGTTTAAACTTGTTATCAGTATAAAAAGACACCTGTGCACACCCTCAAACAGTCTGACTCCAAACTCCACTATGGTGAAGACCAAAGAGCTGTCAAAGGACACCAGAAACAAAATTGTAGCCCTGCACCAGGCTGGGAAGACTGAATCTGCAATAGCCAACCAGCTTGGAGTGAAGAAATCAACAGTGGGAGCAATAATTAGAAAATGGAAGACATACAAGACCACTGATAATCTCCCTCGATTTGGGGCTCCACGCAAAATCCCACCCCGTGGGGTCAGAATGATCACAAGAACGGTGAGCACAAATCCCAGAACCACGCGGGGGGACCTAGTGAATGAACTGCAGAGAGCTGGGACCAATGTAACAAGGCCTACCATAAGTAACACACTACGTCACCATGGACTCAGATCCTGCAGTGCCAGACGTGTCCCACTGCTTAAGCCAGTACGTGTCCGGGCCCGTCTGAAGTTTGCTAGAGAGCATTTGGATGATCCAGAGGAGTTTTGGGAGAATGTCCTATGGTCTGATGAAACCAAACTGGAACTGTTTGGTAGAAACACAACTTGTCGTGTTTGGAGGAAAAAGAATACTGAGTTGCATCCATCAAACACCATACCTACTGTAAAGCATGGTGGTGGAAACATCATGCTTTGGGGCTGTTTCTCTGCAAAGGGGCCAGGACGACTGATCCGGGAACATGAAAGAATGAATGGGGCCATGTATCGTAAGATTTTGAGTGCAAACCTCCTTCCATCAGCAAGGGCATTGAAGATGAAACGTGGCTGGGTCTTTCAACATGACAATGATCCAAAGCACACCGCCAGGGCAACGAAGGAGTGGCTTCGTAAGAAGCATTTCAAGGTCCTGGAGTGGCCTAGCCAGTCTCCAGATCTCAACCCTATAGAAAACCTTTGGAGGGAGTTGAAAGTCCGTGTTGCCAAGCGAAAAGCCAAAAACATCACTGCTCTAGAGGAGATCTGCATGGAGGAATGGGCCAACATACCAACAACAGTGTATGGCAACCTTGTGAAGACTTACAGAAAACGTTTGTCCTCTGTCATTGCCAACAAAGGATATATTACAAAGTATTGAGATGAAATTTTGTTTCTGACCAAATACTTATTTTCCACCATAATATGCAAATAAAATGATAAAAAAACAGACAATGTGATTTTCTGGATTTTTTTTTCTCAGTTTGTCTCCCATAGTTGAGGTCTACCTATGATGTAAATTACAGACGCCTCTCATCTTTATAAGTGGTGGAACTTGCACTATTGCTGACTGACTAAATACTTTTTTGCCCCACTGTATATGTGGCGAAGGTCCAGTAATATACCCATCGATCGCCATCTTCTCTGATGTCCAGGTCCGCTTCATTCTCTTCTTAGTCACATGACTGAAATTCTGACTATAGCTCACACTGCTGTGTATGTGTGACCTGGAAATCGCTATTAGGCTGGGATCACGCATGCGAGAAACACGGCCGAGTCTCGCATGTTAACACCCGGCCCTGCCGCCTGCATTCTGAAGCAGAGTGTACGGCCGCATAGCAATACATGCAGCCGCATGCTCCGCTCCTGAGTGACGGCGGCAGTGCCGGGTATTAACATGCGAGACTCGGACGTATTTCTCGCTTGTGTGATCCTGGCCTTACAGTGCAAAGCTATGTAGCTTTTTTTTTTTTTTTTTGACTCTCCAAAGACTAAGGGTATGTTTCCACGTGCAGGAAACGCTGCGTGTCTGACGCTGCATAGAGCCGCAGCGTCAGACACGCAGCGTCCAGATGTTACAGCATAGTGGAGGGGATTGAATGAAATCCCGTCTCCACTATGCATGGTAACACACGCGGCGGCCCTGCGACTCCGGACATGCTGCGCGTCTTTTCAGATTGCAGCATGTCCGTATATCTTGCGGCGACGCTGCGTCGCCGCAAGATATAGCACAGTGCCCTATGCGATGGGTGCGATGATGCCGGATGTGTGCTGTGAACACATCCGGCATCATCGCGTCCCAGAAGGGGGCGGGGCTTAGCGCAGAGCGGCAAAGCCACTCCGACAATACCGCCGGCCATCCTGAAAGTGGACACATACCCTTACATTGCCATAATGTCCTCCTGGTCAAACATAGAAGCCTTGTGTTATCCGGATAGTTGGAATTACCGTCACGTGATCCAGAATAGGGGCAGAGCGTCACTGAAAACAGATGACATCAATCAATGAGTGTATTAAAGGGGTACTCTAGGAAGAATAAAACATTTTTGTGCAGTCCATGCCATCATAACTATAAAGTTGAGATGCCCAGTGTACTTTAATTATGTTTAGAAAACTTGTAATTCCGTGTGACATCAGCTGCCCCTCACTGCTCCCCCCGCCTGTCTGGTACATGACCACACACAGCAATGTGCGCCTCCCCACTGTGAGCGACAGCCAGTCTGAGAAGAGGGGGTGGCCACGCTGCAGAGAAATCAGGACTGGCTGATGACGGCATGGGATACAGCACTGCTGTAATGTCCCAGACCAGGGGTGTGAATTCGGTATAAAATGGACAGACTCCGACTCCTAAAATATATAATAAATTGGGTACAGTAGTTCAATGCAGGTTGTGCTGTAAATGTTTTCATAAGAATTGGGAAAATTGTGAATTGTCCTATAAATGATTGTTCTGCAGAGTCAGTCGTGGAGTCTTGAGGCGGAGGTTTGGCTTACTGAATCCATAGCCCTGTCCCAGATGGGAGGGGTGAGCAGTGAAGAGCAGCTCCTGTCATGCCAGACCCCTGATAATGTCTCCCTATCTGCAGTCTGAGGTGAGGTGGCGTGGCCAGTGAAGGAGACATTATCAGGGGGTTGGCTCCTACTAGAAGGGGGAGGGTTTAGGCCATGCACCCTCACCTCTGACTGCAGACAGTGGCATTATCAGGGGGCTGGTGTGACAGGAGATGCTCCTCACTGCTCACTTCTCCATCTGGGACTTTACAGCAATGTGCAGCTCCCTGCTGCTTCCATCCGGTCTCCTGATAATAGCGGTTTCCCTGACCACATCCCCTCTTCTCAGGGTGATTGTTACTCCTAGTGGTGAGCTGCACATGACTGTGATGTGAGGTCCCAGACGGGAGGGGGGAGCAGTGAGGAGCAGCTTCTGTCACACAGAATTACAAGGGTTATAAAGATAAAGTGCACTATGCGTCTCATGTTTATAGCGTGAGGGTAGGGACAGTACAATAATGTATCTCCCCAGAGTACCCTTCTAATGCACCTACACTAGATTACATATACATTCACACATGTTTAGCCCATAAACATTTTAATGGGGAGTGCTTCTTAAATCCAAGCCCTATGAGGTTCACTTTGTGTTTAGGGCCATTCCTAGCTGCTTTCCTGTCAGAGAAACATTATATGGTTGTTTGGTGTTTTTGAAGGTACATGTGGGTTTTTCCATTCAATGCTGAAAGCATAGAACTTAAAGGGGTATTCCCATCTCCAAGAGACCTAGCGAATCAGATAAACTATACTACATTTCTAATTGGAGTTTTTTGCTATTGCTATTATTACACCCACATTTTTGGTTACAATCTTTGAGATGGGAATGCTCTTTTAAGGCTGCAGCTGCATTCTTGCTTGCATTTTTACAGATCAAGGTGCTGACCGTTATTTAATCTCATGGCACAACAAGGACTTTAGAGTTTTATTTGTATGAAAAAAGGGGAATGGTTAACGGGAGAAGTCAGCTCACCATTTGCAGTCTTTCCAATGAGTTCCACGCACAGAGCCGCCTGGGCTAGGGCATTCTAGTTCCAAAGAATGAAGAAAAGAAGGTACTCCAGTGTTGAAAAATATAAAACTTTATCTTTAATGGAAAAAAGTTATAAAAACAGGCACAATGCGGACAACATATAGATCCCAGAGAGCTAACAACCGACGCGTTTCGACACTCCGGTCTTAATCCTGGTTGAGAAGTTTAATATTTTTCTACGCTGGAGTACCTTCTTTTCTTCATTGTTTCGACTTTCATTGTTCCTTAGGCTATGTGCCCACGTTGCGTTTTTTTAAGCGTTTTTTCCACTGGGGAAACGCTTACAAAATGCATCACATTACTTTTAGTGGAATTCCGCATTGTTGTGCCCATGCTGCGTTTTTTTTTTTTTTTTTCCACAGCGGAAAAAAATACAGCATGTTCACTAATTTTGCAGAATTGTAGCGATTTTTTTTCCCGCTATATAATTGTATTGGGACTCATGGAAAAAAAACGCGAGCAAATTTCCTGGCAGGGGAGTCCGGTTTTGATGAGGAAATTCTGCAAACATTCTGCAACGTGGGCACATAGCCTTAGGGTATGTGCACACGTCAGGATTTCTTGCAGAAATTTTCCTGACAAAAACGGACATTTCTGCCAGAAATCCGCATGCTGTTTTTTTGTGTTTTCTCATGCGTTTTTGAGGCGTTTTTTTGTGTGCGTTTTTTCCCAAATGCATAGAATAGTGGGAAAAACGCAGAAAATCCACAAAATTAATGAACATGCTGCTTTTTTTTACCGCGATGCGTTTTTTTCGCGGAAAAAACGCATCATGTGCACAAAACATGCAGAATGCATTCTAAATGATAGGATGCATAATGTATGCGTTTTTAATGAGTTTTTATAGCGTTTTTTACCAGGAAAAAAACGCGAAAAAACCTGAACGTGTGCGCATAGCCTGACACATACAGTTTAAAAACTGATCTGCTTGTCTAATCTGTGAGACTCGGAGAATGTCCTATTGTAATCTAGTTTGCACATTAGTTGCCATTAATGTCTACAGGGTTCCTTGAAAAATGGAAGACATCCTTTTTTGTTTAAAGGGTTCCCTAGCCACCGGTCATGGAGACTACTAGGGCAGGCAGGCCCCCGGCAGCTTCTTGAGTGATAGGTCTCTCCGCTGAGGACCCGTCTGTCCGACTAGTCTCCTGTGTGGCTCAGTCCCCGGTAGCTATTAGGCTGTGTGCACACGTTGTAAGAAGGAACATAAACCAGCTCACCCGTGATGCAAGAATCAAACCTCGGGAGCACGGACCCGCTGTGTCCAGGCGTACAAGGTCCAAAAAAAGAAAGGAATATCCAGCTTCACCGCGTCCGTAAAAAATTTTTTCTTTATTCACAAACTTTAAACATGGAGGATACAGACTTCAGCACAACCATATGGGTAAGAATCTCAACGCGTTTCTGGAGACTAAGCTCCCTTAATCATGACATGAATAAAGAAAACTCTTTTTTACGGACTCGGTGAAGCTGGACATTCCTTTCTTTTTTTTGACCTTGTGTGCATATGTTGCAGATTTTTCGTGTTTTTTCGCTATAAAAACGCGAAAAAATGCATACATTATGCATCCCATCATTTAGAATGCATTCCGCAATTTATCTGCACATGATGCGTTTTTTTCCGCTAAAAAAACACATCACGGTAAAAAACACAGCATGCTCATTAATTTTACAGATTTTTTGCGGATTTCCCACTATATTATTGCATTGGGAACCTCCGGAAAAATCCGCAAAAAAAAAAAGCACCAAAAACGCTGTAAAAAAAGTGCAAAAAAAATGCATGCGGATTTCTTGCAGAAAATGTCCAGTTTTGCTCAGGAAATTTCTGCAAGAAATCCCGAACATGTGCACAAAGCCTCAAAGTACATTTTTGTCATGAATGCCGCAGCGTCTGAAATTCTGCAGCCACGATGTGATACATGCTGTATGTGGATCGGCCAGTATGAGTCGGCCGACAGCTTCGTTTTCTGTCTGTTGTTCACCGATCCATTGTTTAGAGCTCACGGAAAAAGAAAGATCTTTCAGACTGACTGATTCTGTTAAAAAAAAATATATATATATATATATTTTTTTTAATGGATGGAAAAATGAAGATGGGTGTGTGACTGTAGCCCAATTCTGGAAGGTGATATAAAGCTGGATGTTATGAGAGAATGCAGTGCACAGGGCCGTCTGCACATAGCAGGGTGTCCTGTGGTGGCAATGCTCGGTGCTGCCCCTGCACTGATCTGTAGCCGCAGTGCTAGTGGACAATGGCTGCCCTCATAGATGGTGGCGGGGAGGGCTGTGACTGCTCCCGAAGTTGTAGGTCAGCTCTGACTGTAGAAATAGAGGGGAGTGTGAAGGACCCAGCAGCAGAGGGTCACTGCTGACATGGGTTTTAAAGAGAACATTGTGCTGATACTGGGGGAGGGGCAGATCCACGGCGCTGGTCATTTTATCGTGTGGGTTATCTCTGCCAGTTTGTGGGTGGCATTTCATCAGTTCTCCTCCCCAATGCTGGTACTGTAATAGGTTTCCATTCACTGGTGATACATTTGTTGCAGACATTTTGGTTCAGTACTTCTGCATGCTGCGGTGGTTTTAATTTTAGCATCCACATTTAGATGAATAGGACAGTCCCCAAAAATTCTGATTAAAATCTGCCAGTTGTGAATTCTCAGTTAAAGTGGTGACTGTCCTTTCTGCAGCAGACGCGCTGTAGATTCGATACCTGTAAAGGCTGATCATAGAGCAGGTGCTGAACTCTACATTGTCGTTGGTTCTCACATTTACTCTAACTAAAAATTTACAAAGCGGAACATTTAGGACCTAATTCATCAGTCTACGTCCGTTTTACGACAAGTTGAGGAAACGTTTTGTGACCCTTCCGGTAATTACTCCACCTCCGCCATCTTCTTTAAAAGTGGCCAGAACTATAAGGCTATGTTCACACTCTGCAGATTCCACTGCGGATTTTTCCGCAGCAGAATTGCAAAATCCGCAGTGAAAACCCATCGCGGTTTTTACTGCGGATTTATCGCGGTTTTTACTGCGTTTTCTTCTGCGGATTTTCATCTGCAGTTTTCTATTGGAGCAGGTGAAAATCCGCAGAAAAGAAGTGACATGCTGCGGAATGTAATCCGCAGCGTTTCCGCGCGGATTTTTCTGCAGCATGTGCACAGCGTTTTTTGTTTCCCATAGGTTTACATTGAAATGTAAACTCATGGGAAACTGCTGCGGATCCGCAGCGGTCAAATCCGCTGTGGATCCGCAGCAAAATCCGCAAAGTGTGAATATAGCCTTAAGGGTTTGCCATAGTGATGAGCGAACGTATTAAGGTGTTATCTGAGCATGCTCGGGTGCGAACAGTGTCTTCGGCATACTGGAAAAATATGTTCAAGTCCCTGTACCTGCATGTCTCGCTGCTATTTGACAGCCGCAGCACATGCAGGGATTAGCTAACAAAGCAGGCAATCCCTGCGAGACATGGAGCCGCGGGGACTCGAACATATTTTTCAAGCACAACGAAGACACCTGGTTAGCACCTGAGCATGCTCAGATAACACCTTATCCCAGCACTTTTTCTCATCACTAGACTTGTCCACCTTTTGAAAAGTTTTTTTTTTTATCTTCCTAATTAAATCTTGTAATTGGGGCTACAAATTATTTCTGCAATTGGGTTGCATTAAAGATGCTGCACTTTGCCTCCTATAGCCGCTGTATTACACTGTCTATTGCTGGCTGCATGATGAGTAGACGAGGGCGGCCACATTATCGTTATTTTATCAGTTGTGTTGGGGACACGGTTCCCGGATCTTATTATACAGGTATGACCGGTTCTCCTGCTCTTCTTGGTGCAGCTTCCATCACAGCACAGGTCCCCCGGTCCATACAATGGCTGCTGGTGGAGGAGCAGTGACCGGACCTGTCCATCAGCCTCCTCCAATAGAAAACCTCACATGGAAATGCTTTTGTATTGGAGGAGGCTGATGGACAGGTCCGGTCACTGCTCCTCCCCCATCAGCCATTGTACGGACCGGGGACCTGTGCCGTCTGTGATGGAAGCTGCACTAACCAGAGCAGGAGAACCTGTCATACCTGTATAATAAGATCCGGGAACCGTGTCCCCAACACATCTGGTAAAATAACGATAATGTGGCCGCCCTCGTCTACTCATTCTGCAGCCAGCAATAGACGGTGTAACATACATTTTTAATGAAACACAATTGCAATTTTTTTTTTTTATCCCCAAATGCTTGTATTTAAGCAAGAAAAAAAAAATTGGTCCCCAAAGTTGGACAGCCCTTTTAACTAAAGGTTGTGCTGAGCTCATCAGATTGATCAAAATGTACAGCACAAGTGAAGGTTTGACATATGTATTCCAGCCTTTGATTAGGGGTGCATTTCTTACTCTGGCACACAACATCTGAACGATGGCCGAAATACATTGAGCTACATTCTTAATGAGTTGGGCACATGTTATTCCAGAGCACCCTACCCACATCAAGACTGGCACACAATGCTGCAGTCCTGAAGCTGGGCCATAGGCTGTGTGTGCACTGAAAGATGACGTTTGACGAGTCTCCATATTAAAGGGAACCTGTCACCCCCCACCCCAGCCGTTATAAACTAAAAGAGCCACCTTATGCAGCAGTAATGCTGCATTCTGACAAGGTGGCTCTTTTAGTTATTGGTGCTGTAACTGCAGAAATAATTGTAATTTGTCGCAGCGCTGCCCGTCCTCTGTCCTCATATGTCCTCATATCATATACGATCATCATATCATCATATCATATGTCCTCATATCAGCAGCTAGACTGCATATGAGGACAGAGGACGGGCAGCGCTCACTGCGCCTGCCCAAGGCATGACAAAAGAGCGCAGGCGCCGGCTGTTTTCAAAACCGCGCTGAGTAGGCGGCGCCCGGCGCCAAGAAGACTTGAGTGACGGCTGTGTGGCGTCTGCAGCACGGGGGGGGGGAAAGACCTGCCTCCAGGACTGAAGACAGGTATTTAGGACAAATTACAATTATTTCTGCAGTTACAGCACCAATAACTAAAAGAGCCACCTTGTCAGAATGCAGCATTACTGCTGCATAAGGTGGCTCTTTTAGTTTAAAACACCTGGGGGTATTTGTCATCAGATGAAATTAACTTTGTTCATTCTGGCGGTGCATCCTCCTGTGTAATCAGGACTCTCGCTGCCGAAAACCATGGCCGCCTTTGTGCAGTGCGCGATAGATTACCGATCGCCGAGTTTGCATTGTTTACTGCAGTCTGCCTGTGTAGTGGCCGGCCATTGGTAAAACTTTACGTTTAGTGCCGCTGGTTCTTCCGTATAAATGGAGCCTTAGATTATAAAATGTTGGCAAGTGGCCTTAACGTTGCCATATATACATATAAGAAACGTTAGGAGTATGTATAAAGTAAGGCGTTTCCACGTCTCCCCTTGTCTTATTGTAGCCCATCTGTCAGCTCGGGGGCTCTGGCCAGGTAGGTGGTACACGCCTCTGAGAGCTGAGCTAACTTTACCTTTTCCCTCCCCCTTCACCCATGCTTTGCTTGGGGCAGTAGAAATCTCCATTGATTGGCAAATGTAGGGTTCCTGTTTATAAAACAGCCACCAGGGATAATGGTGTAGGTACATCTGCATCATTTAGGTTACTGTTAGTGGGGCAATGCAATGTGTTACCAGTACGGTAATTTGGGAACAGTAGCTCCTTTTGTCTGTCCCTTCCCAGTATCTGTGTCTGTATGCACAGGGCATCTTTTAGACTTTTGAGCTGCTGTTTTTTGGGGCTCTTGTCTATTCTCTTTTTGCTCTCTTTTTTTTTTTTTTTGTGAGAAGACATCTTGATGTAAACTATTGAGCAGAAACTGCTTAATGCCACTACTTTTGGCCACTTCACGGCTTTCGAAGCCTATAGCAGTTAAAACAAGCTGAAAAAGGCCGAACACATGCGCAGTAAGGCTTCTTTCACACTAGCGTCGGGCTCGGCCCGTCGCAGTGCATCGGGCCGAGGTTACCGACGCTAGCGTTGTCTCCGCCGCACAACGGGTGCAGCGGATGCTGCTTTTCAGCGCTTCCGCTGCCCCATTGTGAGGTGGGGGCGGAGTTCCGACCGCGCATGCGCGGTCGGAAAAGACGGTCCGTCGGCTGCAAAAAAAGTTACATGGAACGTTTTTTTGCTACCGACGGTCCGCCAAAGCACGATGCAACCGTCGCGCGGCAATGCGTCGCGTAATGTTAGTCAGTGGAGAAAAAACGCATCCTGCAAACTCTTTTGCAGGATGCTTTTTTTCTGCAAAACGACGCATTGTGACGGATTGCAGTTAACGCTAGTGTGAAAGTAGCCTAAGTCATGTTGACATCGCACTGCATGTGTTTGTTATTTTTAGCCTTTTAGAAACACTTTTTCAGTTTTTTGGTGGAGTCTCATGAGACATTGTGCTGCATGTACCTTATTGTTTTTAGTGATGCATCGTATTTGTCGTGTTTTGCAGCAGCGTTTTTTTACTCTTATACATAAATTGTCAGCTGCTAGACGTGAGCTACCTGCAGAATTGTCAGGTTTACGTCTTTTAGCTGCTTCACAACTTTTTGAAGCCTAAAGCCATGAGGATCTGTTTATACCAAGGAAGTTGACGGGCACAAGGGGGCATTCTTTGCGTCTGGAGGAGAGAAGGTTTTTCCACCAACATAGAAGAGGATTCTTTACTGTTAGGGCAGTGAGAATCTGGAATTGCTTGCCTGAGGAGGTGGTGATGGCGAACTCAGTCGAGGGGTTCAAGAGAGGCCTGGATGTCTTCCTGGAGCAGAACAATATTGTATCATACAATTATTAGGTTCTGTAGAAGGACGTAAATCTGGGGATTTATTATGATGGAATATAGGCTGAACTGGATGGACAAATGTCTTTTTTCGGCCTTACTAACTATGTTACTATGTTATGTTAAAAGAAGGTAAAAAGATGGCAGAATAGGCACAGAAAGTCATTCATTCATTTACATGCTTTATCTGGAGGGTTCCAGGCAGAATCTGTGTGAAGATGATGTGCACGTACCCTTAGGTTCCCAAAAGAGTGCAGTTTCAGGGCACGATCACTGCATAGGACCGTCTACCATTTAATAATAAAATGATTTTATGATTTGGTAATTACCTGAATTGTCCGTGTTCTTATGTCACAGTGAATCACATTCACATCCTTCACTTTAATTGGACAAGGAGGTCATCTGGTTCTGGGAGCATTGTACTAATCATAACAAAGGCATGGGGGTGGGGGGCTCTTTTTCTCTGAGATGAGGCTTGGACTGTCCTTTGATGCCTACCCCTCTATTATGTATGTAATATGAGATGGTGCGTACAAAAATGGTGGTTTAAAGTACTAGTTCCATTTCCCAAAATAATTTGCCTTTTTATTGTGAACTCAGAAATTCTGGTTGCTGTCAATACAAATATAATAAAGGATCTGAATATTTTGGGTAAAGCGGACCGGACCTTTCACTAGTTTGACTATAGCCACATCATGGAATAGTGGCTACTGAGCTGAATAAAGCAAGTCTTTATTTTTTTTTATGTTTCCTCTTTGATGCAGAGATGTTGGCCTGTAAAGTTTGTTGTAATGTTCCTCTCAGCCGAGGAGGTGTTGGCAGAGGTTCGTCTCTAGGGGTGGTTACTTTTTCTCCTGCATGATGTTGACCAATCATAAGCAGGAAGTGTTATTTATTATGTAGGTCATTAATAAATCACTGTAATGTAGCATAACATGCTGCTATAAGCAAGTTTGAAATGCATGTGAAACAGATTTCATGTGTTATGAGTTTAAAGAATGCACTGGGGGCTGACATCTTGGTTTTGCAGCAGTAGCAGGGCACTATCCGTGTCAGATTACGGCACCCCATGGACATAGGGTCAGCGCCAGTCTATTATCTCCTATCTGTAACATTGTAGCTGCTTTAGCAGTGAGCTGGGCACGCCTCTGTGGGCTGCACAACTCACTGCTGTAGGTGTGACTAGCTGCCATTTTATTATAGCCCTGTGCTCTCTATCGCAGGACAGAAGAAGCCCTCACTGCTCCTCTGTACTCCAGGCAGGCAGGTCCTGGGCACAGTGGGCAGACATCCTCTGCTCCTCACACGCTGCCCTGTGTGCTTCTCCTGCTCTGTCTCTGCCTCCCCCTCACACACAGTCCCTGTGATCTCTGGTAAGCTGCACTCACAGCCTGCAGAGAGGGAGGTGACACCTGGAGAGACAGAGCAGGACAGCTGACAGGACAGGGATTAGGGTGGGGGAAGGAGGATGGCAAGAATGTTATTCACAAAAAATGCTGCTGAGCCCACTGTGTTCTGCTCCTCTGTAAACAAGCTGTGCCTCTGATGTAGTAACTGCTGGTGATAGCAGGTCACAGGGCAGTCACACACAAAATGGTGCTGCCCTGTGATGCTGCTCTTCATTCTGCCCCAGGGATATTAGACCACCCAAAAGGGGAGGGAAATGGTGATGTCAGCAGTTACTGCCCCAATTTTCCAGCAAAGAGTAAAATCTGCTAAATCTTACTATAGCTGCTTGAGGTCTAAAACGGAAAATGCTCCCCCTAGTGGTAAATATGTATATTTGTAGAAAAATATACAATATTTTTCATATAGAAATGTTTGCAAACATTGCATTAATACATTTTAATTACTATTTTAAGCTTAATTTCACAAAAAAAAACAAAATACAAGAAAACTGGTGGCACCTTCCCTTTTAAGGGGGGGAAAAAGAGAATGTCAGCTGCTCTGTATTTGCAGCTTTCATCTCCTAGTGCTGCCAGTGTGGGGAAGAAGTACAGCAGAGCTGACAGCGCTGTGACATGAGAGCTGCAGAGGTGTTTGTAATCACACACGACTCTGCTCTACTCTCTCCTCGCCCATTTGTAATCGCAGTAGATGGCGGCAGTGAGACCAGTGAGGAGAGCAGGGCTGTGCCTGGGGGAATTTTGCTTCTCTTCTCCCATCCCATGACTTCTTGCTTATGATTGGTCAAAGTCATATAGGGGCAAAGTACACTCCACAAGAGACGGATGTCTGTTACCCAGGTTAATACGATTAATCCCCAATCCCCACAGTTTTAAGCGTGCCCTAAAAACTCATTTGTTCAGACTGGCCTACCGCCTCAATGCATTAACCTAACTATCCCTGTGTGGCCTATTAAAAAAAAAAACAAAAAAAAAACATTCAACATAATCAGGTTCCTTGCATCATGTTTTCATACACTTTTTATGCAGTTATTAGCCCTCTGTGTCTATACTGCTACATACTTAGGCAGTTAACTGGTTCATGCAGCTTTACATGAACACCCGAGCCTTAAGGTATCTTCACACTGAACAACTTTACAACGAGAACGACAGCGATCCGTGACGGTGCAGCGTCCTGGATAGCGATCTCGTTGTGTTTGGCATGCAGCGGCGATCTGTATCCCGCTGTGACATCGCTGGTCGGAGCTAGAAGTCCAGAACTTTATTTGGTCGTCAGGTCGGCGTGTATTGTCGTGTTTGACAGCAAAAGCAACGATGCCTGCAATGTTTTACATAGAGCGAACAACCAGCGAGAACGATAAGTACGTCACTGGATCGCTCCTGCATCATTCAGCTGTTGCCGGTGTTTGACGTCTCCTAGCGACCTAAACCGCGACGCTGCAGCGATCGGCTCATTGTCTATATCGCTGCAGCGTCGCTAAATGTGACGGTACCTTAACACTATGGCCGGTCCGAATAACTATGGTAATTACCATCTACCTCTCGTGTCTCCCCTTTTCCTCATAGTTTGTAAGCTTGCGAGCAGGGCCCTCATTCCTCCTGGTATCTGTTTTGAACTGTGATCTCTGTTATGCTGTAATGTCTATTGTTTGTACAAGTCCCCTCTATAAGTTGTAAAGCGCTGCGGAATATGTTGGCGCTATATAAATAAATATTATTATTATTATTATTACACTGCCTTGGTTGACGGGGCAATTGGAATCTATGCGTTACAAGCTAATGTCTCTGCAGCAGAGATGAGAAATAAGAATGTTCAGCCCCGCAGCCACTACTCCATGATGTGGGCAGTGTAACATACAAAGTCATTTTTACAGCTCATATTTTTTGTCTTCTTGACGATGCTACAATTGCAGCATCATAAGAAGAGCACCCAAGTCTCGGCTATATTGAAGGAACATTATCAGCGGCTGCTTGTAGCGTTTGGATCCTGTTGTAGTAGATATGTTAGAATGATTTCATTTTTTAATGTTTAGCCTCTGGTTTGTTTTTTTCAGGTACCTCAAATGAATTTAAATTCAGTATGCTCCCAGAAACCTGGCAAAGGGAATCGTGGGAAAACGGTAATCCATCTTTTCTCCTTTCTAGTTGGATTGCTTCTTATGTTGTACTCGGGTATGATGGGGCACAAGCTCCAGCCTCCCTAGGTCCCATTAGGAGACACAATGGCAGATCCGTGCTACAGCGGAGATATCCTGCTACCCATCACTATTTGAGCATCTGCGATCACATCATCAGTCTGCTATTAATAATCACCCCTCAGCAGGGCATTTTGGAAAGCTGAAAACCATTTTTCAAGTAGGCCAGGTGCACACGATCTGGAAGTGGCAGCACTTTGGACACGGCACATGTTTGCTGTCTATTGGGCGCAGGTAAATATGCATGTGTTCACTGTACCATGTGGATTCACCGCGTCCTATACATTCTATGGGTGAAATATCGCTTACGGAGATGCTAGAAATTGACTTGCTGCGGTCTGGAGAGACGCGCCGCATGTAAGTCTCCGCAGGCGTCTGTGGCGCATAGTGGACATGGGATTTCTTGAAATCCCATCCACTGTGCTGTAACATCTGGCTGCTGTGGGTTTGATGCTGCATAAGTATGCGGCATCAAACCCGCAAAGATTACTGATTGCGTGCATATACCCTTAAAGTATCCAAAATGAACAGGGATAATTAAAGGGGTTGTCCACTTTAGGAGAACCCTTTCTTAATCAATTCAGGGCCCCAAAGAAATTAAAACAATGGCTACTTTCCTCCCGCAGCGGCACAGTTCTGGCAATGTTGCTGGTTCCAGTGCCCGCTTCTTAAATAATCTATATCCAAGTATAATTGCAATATGTATGTACTGCTTCAAGTCACATGCCTTTTTCTTCAAGGGAATCTGATGCCACTTATAAAGTCATGTAGGGGGCTTAGGCCTTTAATAATCATACCTGCAGTAGACATCTCACTATTTTAGTTTTACATAAAAACAATATTACGTATAGAAATGTGGCGTCCATGGTGCACCCTTGGTGTGGCCAAGAACTTGGTGCACTATTCTGTCCCCATGGCATCTGCTGTACCTGATCTTAGCTTGTTTTTACACCCTTCCCCCATCGCGAGCGCTGACTAATCTGCAGTATACACACAGGGGACATTTCTCTCCTTTCATGACTACAGCGGCCACACGCAGGATCACAGAGTAACAGATAAAAGATAGGAAAGAGGGAGGAAAGCATGCGTGTACTGATGCCTCCTCTCTGGGCAAAGGGTCACTGTCACAGGCCAAGGGGAGCTGTGGGGGGTGCTGAGTGCAAGGAATGGGGCACCGAGCCCTTGGGCAGGCCAAGGGTTCACCGAGGACCCCTCACATGCATGTGCAACAAAACATTTAAGTGAAACTAAAGTAATAATCTATATTTCAGAAACAATTTGTATTTGTTACAGGCTAAGTTCCCTATATAACTGTATAAGTTATATAATTTGAGTTGGGGGGGTGACGGGCTCACTAAATCTTTTAATACATTTGTCATTAATGTGATTTATCATTTCGTGTATTTTTCTTCTTTAGGAGATGCATCAGCGGGGCTCAACAAACTAAAATGTCCTCACTGCAACTATGTAGCAAAATACAGAAGAACGCTGAAAAGACACTTACTCATTCACACAGGAGTGCGATCTTTTAGCTGTGATATCTGTGGAAAACTGTTTACTAGAAGAGAGCACGTCAAGAGACATTCCCTGGTATGTTCCTCCGCAGCCATCGCATTACAGCCATATTAATAATCAGAGAGCAGGTCTGACAGCCTGGCTGGTATTTAGTCACTGCGTTCTGCTATTATGTTCTTTGATAATAGGTTAAGGCCTCATTCTCACTGGGGTCTTTTAATTCAGAATTTCTAAGCCAAAACTTTGAGCTGGAGGTCTTTCTAAAGATCCATTCTGTGCTTTTGGTTTCCTTTTCTGAGCCAACAAATACTGCTATATTTTCCTGAGCAAAATATGGCCGAGCCCAGACAGTGGGACTATGAGATCCGGGCTCGGGAGGAGACGAAGAGTCACAATAAGCAGTAAATACATGAATTATTATTTGTTGTCTTGCCATTAAAATCCACTTCATTGCCAATAATCCTGAGTTGGAGAGTGCAGGTTTCCTAAAGTATCTTCTGACATTAAGAATTTTCAGTTTCACAAAGCTTCAGCTGTCAGCCACAGGCAAAAAATATATCTCTATGGTGCCATTATGGAAGAGTGCAGGAGAGTTGAGCTGTGCTAGAACCAGCTAATGATGGAAAGCCACACAGGCAGCTATACGGATGTAGATGGTCCAGCAGTGTACTCTACTCTGGCAGAGGGTGAAGTCTACACTTATTTAGCTTGATGATGGCTCAAACGTGGAGATGGGAGCACACGGGAGAGGGGTCTGCAGCATTGGGGAGAAGCAAGTGCTGCTGGGAAATGTAGATTTGGCAGATAAGAATAAGACTGCTAATTTCTGCTATGTGAAGCTGAATGCACAAAGGTGCCAATAGAGACCAAAACAAAGGTACAAGAAAAACTTTGTTTGCTTAGTTTGCATATTAATAGTTATGCATTTACTGCGCTTTGTGAAAAATGGTGTATTGTGGGAGCACCCCTTTAATTGGTATCTAAACTACCTTTCTGTTTTTGTCCAGGTGCACAAGAAAGACAAGAAATACAAGTGCATGGTTTGTAAAAAGATCTTCATGCTGGCAGCAAGTGTTGGCATTCGGCATGGCTCCAGACGATACGGAGTGTGTGTAGACTGTGTGGATAAATCCCAACCGGGGTTTCAAGAGGCTGGTGTAGATCAAGTGACAGACCAAGACTTCCCCAGGGATGAAGAATACGACGATAATGACCCTGTGGAGACGGTTGATGCAGATGATGACCTAGTTGATGAAGGAGAAGATCAGAATGACCATTCTCGGTGGTCCGAGCAAAATGACCCATCACGCTGGGGAGAACAGAATGATCCGTCACAGTGGGAGCGACAGAAACCTCAACCGCGGTGGGACGAGTCGGGAGACGTTTGTATGACGATAGATGATTGACTGCCGATTGGCATGTAAAACTCAAGGGTGCTGCAGCTGGACGGGACATTACTAAAACATTGGACTGAAGGCTTACAATACATGGTACCGTGCTGGACGATAGTTGTTGCTGTGAAAACTGTAGGGTTAAAGCCTTATAGCAAAAATAAAATTGTTTTATTTTGTTTTTATTTTATTTTTTTTTTATATATATTTTTTTTGCACAGGACTGTACAGAATACAACCATTTGGTTGACATTTACAGAGCCCTAACATCTCCAATCAGTTATCAAAGAAATTTATTTTTATTTATAGGATATAGCTATGTCGGTCCTATCGGAGCCTAAAAACTACTATTGTAATGTTAATGCGTGTCTCAGTTACGTTTTGTTAGTATGATGAGCCGGGGCGTGTATGTGATGTCCTTACACTACTAGGGTGTGAATAACGGTCACTTTTTTTTTTTTTGCGCGTTGCTACCCCTTATTGCTCTGTATAGATCCATCTACTGCTTTAAGCTAAACTGCAGGTCTATATCCGATGGGTCTGGGGAACTTTCTGACATTTTTTTCTTTCTCTGCAAATGGGTGATGAAAACAAGATGTTAGCGTTAGATCACATTTCTGCCACGTAGAAAAAAAAAACCGTCTATGTTTTGGGTTTGTTTTTACTTTGTATCATTCACTGTGATTGTATCCCCATTTTCTTTAATTTATTGTCTGTAAAGGCCAGCAGTTTTGTTACTGCCCTGTCCCCTGACGTTGGCCCGAGTGCTGAAATCACACCTCGATCTACACTTCAGCAGTATGCATATAAAGGGATTACTGAACTGGGGGGGCGGCAAGTCGCTCAGGATTGTAGGATCATTTCTGTTTTATCGTTCAGTGACTTGCTCCTGAATTGCTGCTTTTTCTATTCTCCATGACACATGGCTGAATGTAATCTTTTATTAGTAAGGCAGTGCGTTCCACGTTCTTTTATGTCCTCCTTTTATTAAATGTGGCAATATTTTCCCATAAATGCCTGACTTTAGCACTTGGCATGCAATTTTTAATTTTTTTCCCCCCCTTAAACCTACCATTATATATTTGCTTTTGATAAGCAGACTGTCCGTTGTGTCCTCGCTTCTCCCAAATAGGCATTTTCAGTAGTTCAGATGATGAGAAACTTGCTCTCGACAAAAATAGTTAAAACTCAATGTCCTTGCAGAGCGTCACTGCATAAGGGAACATATTTCTGTACGTATCTGATGCCTGTGAGTGCCGGATTGCACGACGTCTCCCGAGGATGGTCATATCTTCCCCCTAGTAGTAAAGTGCCGCAGCCTTCAGCCAGGAACCCGAAGGCTAGCCTAAAATTCTTGTATGTGGTCCTGTGTTTCCCTCTGTGTACATTTCCTGTTTTGTTTTTTGTTTTTTATTTTTATTTTTTAATATATAATTGATTGAAACTGAATTGTCCTAGCTGTTTGGAGTTTTTATGTAGAGCGCCCGGCAATTCTTAGTTGCTCAGAGGTTTTTTTCTTTTAATTTGTTAAATGATTTGCTTTATGATTGTCTTTTCTGTTAATAGGAATATCATGTCAGGTCGAGATTTCAGATGTGTACAAACTGCAATTATCTTTACAGTTTTATTATTTATTTTCTATATATATATATTTTTTGGGGGAGCAATATTGCATTGACTATCTAACTAGAAGAACAATGAAGTCTGTTTTATTTACATGCTACCATGTGTTAATTCTTTTGATTCTTACTCCAGAACATCAGGTATTTCTATACAGCCAAGCAGTTTGCAGGTTCTTTACTCTTGTTCCTGCTGCTGATACTTCTCCCAAGTTCAGTTTTGGGTTGACTTGATGGTAATGGGGTCGTCTGGTCTCCTGTTAAGTTTGCAGCCACTCTGTGATTACTGACGCCTGAATCCTTGCACCACACACTGTCGGGATTCTCTGGTGTTGTAGTACGAATGCAATTTGCATATTTCTGGTCACAATCCTACTTGACTTGCAAGGTCGAGCACGTCTAGTCGGCACGTAATTTCATGTATGCAAATTGAATTCCCTGGTTCACATGACGACTCGCTCTCACCGGTGACCATGGGCAATCCGACAGCGTTAAGTGCGTGCTCTACAAGGACTCCGAAGTCTGCAGTCACATGGTAACTGCAGTTTTATCAGAAGACCGGACAATCCCTTTAAAGGGAACCTGACGGCTGATTCATGCTGCCAGAACTACGGGAAGAATGAATCAAGAGTCCGGCTCCATCATTTCAGCCAGGTATGCTTTTTTCTGATATTTGAGAGGAAATATACTTTTAGCATCCTGGTGGGAACTATGAAACTAGGATGACTAGTCCAAGAAGCCGCTCACTGATGGTTCCCCCGCTCCATGATTGACTTACAGGCCTGTTTCTGTACAGTGGGGAAGACCTGTTAGTCAAGGACCGATGCCACCATGGAACATCCTTGTCGCATAGTCCCCAGCTGGCTTATCAAACTATTTTTTTTTTTTTTTCTCTCTCTGAAAAGCCTCGGCATTTCATATTAACGACATACATGGCTGAAATGGGTGTCAGGTCCCCTTTATACTCCCTTCTCCATACTGTGTACTTGCCTAAGGTCTATGCTGCTGCTATTGTGGGTGTCTTGTTGTAGTGGGTATTGCGGCCATTGGTTGGCGCTCTACTTTGCTGCCCTGCTGAGTGACGCATAAAAACGTCGTACACTATAGTGAGTAAGGACAGCCGGCTAGAGCCAGGAATGCCCATTATCAATAAATCTTAAGGTGGGAAATGAATATGACATGTCACCCCAATCCAGACTTTGGAGGAGTGTTCCCCTTTAAGTATTTTATAAGCTACTATAAATTGTATAAAGGAAAGGAGAAAAAAAAAAAGCATTTAGGCAATGTTCATTGTAATGTGTCGCTGCATCCTGTAACAATATTGCTGTCTAAATTGGAATATATTTATTAAAAGTCCCCCAGAATAATGGCCGCTGGCCTATAATGGGAAACTGCAGTCAGTTGATTTTCATTACGTTATTGGAAAGCGAATACCTCCTAATCGTTAAATGTTACTTTTTTTTATTATTCGGTTAATTTGATTTGATTTTTTTTTTTTTTTTTGTCCTTTGGTGAAGTCCAAAATAGATTTCGTTTACTTAAATTGTGAATATCATGTTCTGCTTTGTGAATATGTAAGTAGTGTTATTTTTTTTTTCCCCCACCCTCCTATTTCTCATGTAGACTCCTATAAATAGTTTAAATAATTTGCTCCGTATAGATATGTCAATATATACGTATATATATAAGAAAATATAATATATACATTTCACAAAAATCTGCATTTATATTAGGAGCAAGCTCACTCAGAAGCGTAGACCCTCGGACCTGGCTTTAAATTCTGTTGTGTAATTATTATTATTTTTATTCCCCCCCATTTGTTCCCACAAATTCTTATTCTATTGAAAATGAGTTTTTATTACTTCAATCATTTATGTATATTCGATAAATTATGACCAAATGTGATGTTAGATTGCATACAGTAAATTGAAATATACACTTGGTACACTACAGCATTGTTGTGGCGTTTTATTTCCCGTTACATGACGGGTGCCTGTGTGGTTGGTTGGATGTTTTGGTCTATAGCGGTACATGTTGTGTGTGCACCTAATCACAGCGGGATACTGAAGGATCTGCGCTCACTCAAATCACCGTATGATGTTTCTCCAAGAAACCAGACCAGATGCCAAGGAGTCCGCAATTTGAGAACTTCCGACTTGTGTACATCGCCCTAGCTACAAATGTCAGAAACTAATATACCCCCTACTGCTGACCGCTCTGGCCATTGTCCGGTCCTCTTCCTTCTACCGTCGCAAAAGGTGGAACCTAGAGGTATTTTACTTAAATGACGACTTCTGTCAGGCCGGGGTCACACTTGCAAGTGGAATGCGAGAAAGTCGTGCGAGTCTCTCCTCAATACCCGGCACTGCCACCGGCACTCGGGACTGGAGTGTGCGGCTGCATGTATTTCTGTGCAGCTGTTATGGCCTATGACTGAGAGGATGATAGCCACGCTCTATTCCAAAGTTTACGTGTTTGGGACAGTGTCACCATGTACAGTAGTGTTCAAAATAATAGCAGTCCACTATGATTAACCCGGTTAATCACAGTTTTTGGTACAAATTACATTACCACGTCACACAATTTACCATTTGGTGCTGTAGGTTCTAAGAAAATCAGACTCCGCATTCATGATCTGCAGGTTTTTGAGTCTGTGTTAGAATAATTAATTGAAAGGAGGAGTGTTCAAAATAATAGCAGTGTGGAGATCAACTAGTGAGGTCAATCATTCTGTGAAGAAACGGGTGAGAATCAGGTGGCCTTTATTTAACCATGACCCCAGCTTTTTTTCTGTTTTGCGTTTTCTTTTTTTGCTCCCCTCCTTCCCAGAGCCATAACTTTTTTTTTTTTTTTTTTTTCCGTCAATATGGCCATGTGAGGGCTTATTTTTTGCGGGACGAGTTGTACTTTTGAACGACATAATTGGTTTTACTATGTCGTGTACTAGAAAACGAGAGAAAAAATTCCAAGTGTGGTGAAATGCAAAACAATAAGCAATCCAACAGTTATTTTTTGTTTTGGCTTTTTTGCTAGGTTCACTAAATGCTAAAACTGACCTGCCATTGTGAATCTCCAGGTCATTACGAGTTCATAGACACCAAACATGTCTAGGTTCTTTTTTTTCTCTAAGTGGTTAAAAAAATCCAAACTTTGCTTTAAAAAAAAAAAAAAAAAATGCTCATTTTCCTATCGCCACGACAGCACCCATACGAGAGAGGGGATCCGCCCACCATCTGGACAGGAACCTACAGGATTTAAAGGGGCGGTCCCCCTCACCACTCCAGTTTGGGTTCCTGTCCGGATGGTAGGACCCTGCAGGATGTCTCTTACCCAGGTCCACCAGGCCTCTGCGCGGTATCCTTGAGAACGGCAGAATCGGGGACTCTGGAAGCAGCGTCGGGGGTGTTCTTTTTCAGACCCCTCCTCGTCTGGCCGTACGGATGCGATCCCAGGGGTCGGGCAGTGCCGCCCTGGGTCGCGTGAGCGCGCTCAGCGTCCCTTCATACCGATGACCCGGAAGTGGAAGGTAGGACTTCCGGGGGAGGCTGGGGGAGGAGGCGCGGCTGCGGGTATTAAGCGGCAGAGGCTGCAGAGCAACGTGCGGCAAAGAAATGTCCTCGGTTGCGGACACAGAGCACCTTCAGGTGGAGGTGCCTGACCAGCGCAAGAAGAGCGACAGCAGCCGCTCCAAAAGCAGCAGCAGTGTGGTACGGGGGCAGCAGCATGCGGGTGCCTCAACGTCACATACGGATTCCCCTCAGAGACCGGTACTGCTCAGTTCAGCCTTGGTGAGTGTCATGACGAAAATCACCTGGTAGCTGATATAGTCTGTCTGTCATTGTGCTTTGTTTTAGGCAAAGAAATCAGCCAAATCTAAGCACAGGCAATGTGCCCTATGTACAGTTCCCTTACCTGATAGTTATCAGAAAAGGCTCTGCCAAACTTGTATTTGCCAGACCTTAGAAGAAGAGGCTCCCCTTCGTGCATCAGATCTCAGAGCAGTTATAAGGGAGGAAATTGATTGTTCCCTTAGAAGCAGTCGGCATGAGAGATCCAGGGAAGTATCACCAGGATCCAGTCCGTTGTTGCAGGAAGGTGAATGCTCACGTTCATCATCACCGTCCTCTTCGGACGAAGAAGGGAGACCTTGTTTTTCAGTAGATGGAATGGACGTACTGGTTAAGGCAGTTCGCACAACCATGGGGGTTGTAGAGAACAAGGAGCCAAGGTCAACCCAGGACTTAATGTTTGCAGGGTTGTGCCAGAGAAGCCGTAAATCGTTTCCTGTGGTAGATACTGTGAAGGACCTTATTAAGCGTGAGTGGGACAAACAGGATAAGGGTTTCCTACCATCATCAGCAAAGAGAAGGTACCCTTTTGATGATAAAGTCCTAGCAGAGTGGGTGAAAATACCTAAAGTGGATGCGGCTGTGGCCTCCACATCTAAATCAGGCACCTTACCACTGGAGGATGTAGGTCTTCTGAAAGACCCTTCGGATAGGAAAGCAGACATGTTTCTTAAAAAAGTTTGGGAAGCATCGTCAGGTGCTTTTAAACCAGCAATCGCAGGTACCTGCACAGCCAGATCAGTTATGGTCTGGGTAGCCCAGCTGGAGGAGCAGCTTAAAACTAAAATACCTCGTGATAAGTTGCTGGATTCACTGTCCCAGATTCGGGATGGTGTGGCGTATTTGGCGGATGCCTCGGTGGATTCCTTGAAACTGGCGGCCAGATCAGCAGGACTTTCAAATGCTGCCCGGCGGGCTTTATGGCTTAAAACCTGGAAAGGAGACGCACAGGCTAGAGCTAAACTATGTACCATTCCATGCAGGGGTGAGTACTTATTTGGCCCGGTGCTAGATGACATCCTAGCTAAGGCTGAGGATAGGAATAGAGGTTTTCCTAAAGTGTTCAATCCCACCTTTAGGAATACCTTCAAGAGACGCTTCCCGTACCGGAGACCCTACTCAGCCCGAAATTGGGAGGCGCCAGAGCCGAAGAAGAGAAGTTCAGACTTCAATACATCATCTTCCTCAAGACGTAGGCGAAACTATCGTTAATTCAAATCTTCCTGTAGGGGGCAGACTAAAACATTTCTATACTCAGTGGGCCAGGATAACTTCCAGTAATTGGATCCTGGGTATAATTAGGTCAGGATTGAGATTAGAGTTCCGGGAAAAACCTTCAAATTATTATATATTGACTGCCCCTGGTTCCTTAGACCAACAGACACTGAGACAGAAAGAAGTTATTGTAGAGGTTCCAAAAGAGCAGGAGGGGGAAGGATTCTATTCCCCTTTATTTTTAATCTCCAAACCTGATGGTTCCTTTCGAACCATCATAAATTTACGGAAACTGAACAAATTCCTACAATACCATGCTTTTAAGATGGAATCAATTAAATCAGCGACTAAACTTCTTTTTCCCAGGTGTTATATGACAGTCCTGGATCTAAAAGATGCGTACTACCATCTGCCCATTCACGAAGATCACCAACGGTTCCTCAGAATGGCGGTGTGCTTAAACAATCAGGTCAGGCACTTTCAGTTTACGGCAATGCCATTTGGATTATCTATGGCGCCAAGAGTGTTTACTAAAGTCATTGCGGAAGTAATGGCTCATATCAGAGAACAGGATACATTAGTTATACCCTACTTGGATGACTTCCTAGTAGTGGGTAATTCGTTTGTTCAGTGTAAAGATCGCCTAAACTGTATAATATCTTCCCTACAGGACCTAGGTTGGCTGGTCAACTTAGAGAAGTCAAAACTAAACCCATCAACAAATCAGATTTTCCTGGGTATTTTGCTAAATTCAGAACATCAGCTGTGTTTTCTTCCAGAGGAAAAGAAGCAGAAGATTATACACAAAGTCAGGACTGTGATAAAGAAACCGGATCTGACCTTAAGAGACGCAATGTCCCTATTGGGATCGTTAACATCATGCATACCGGCTGTTCAGTGGGCTCAATTCCACACTCGGATATTGCAAGCCCAGGTCCTGGATACAGAGAGGAGTCTTCAAGGTCACTTAAGCGGAAGACTCAAGCTATCTACCACCACTCTAAAGAGTCTAGAATGGTGGCTAAATATGGAACATCTGGCAAAAGGGGTACATTGGGAAATAGTTCCAGACAACACGGTCACAACCGATGCCAGTCCAATAGGATGGGGAGCTCACATAGGAGAGGTTTGGGCTCAAGGACAATGGTCTCAAATTGGAAAGAGCTTATGGCAGTAAAAAATACCCTGCTCAGATGGCTACCGTTCCTGCGGGGCTCGCATGTAAGAGTTCAGTCGGACAACACGACAGTGGTCGCATATCTCAACCATCAGGGAGGAACGAGGTCAAAGTCTCTGATGATCACCACCGCAGACATATTCAACATAGCCGAAGCTCATTTTCATTCTCTTTCAGCGGTTCACATACGAGGAGAACACAACATAGAGGCAGATTACCTCAGCCGTCATTCTCTGCGTCAGGGAGAGTGGGTCCTAAATCGGCTAGTTTTCAAACAGATAGTGGGTCTCTGGGGGTTACCTGTTATAGATCTGTTTGCTACGAGGGAAAACAGACAAACCAAGAAGTTTGCATCCCTTCGGGTAGCGGACAAACCTTCTGTAGTAGACTCCCTTCAGATTCATTGGGATTTCCCTCTAGCCTACGCATTTCCCCCACTATGTCTGATCCCTCTAGTTCTCAGGAAGATCAGGAAGGAGGGGGCGAGAGTAATCCTAATTGCCCCCTTCTGGCCCAGAAGGGCATGGTTCTCCTTACTCAGGGCAATGTCCGTGACCGACCCCTGGGTGTTGCCGGTGAGTCCGGAACTCCTTTCTCAGGGTCCATTTCGTTATCCGAATGTGGAATCTCTGCATTTGACGGCATGGAATTTGAGAGGGAATTATTAAAAAGGAGGGGTTTTTCTGACGCTTTAATATCTACCCTTTTAAGTAGCCGGAAAGAAGTCACTACTAAAATTTACTGTAAAATCTGGAAAAAATTCCTTGCCTTTTATCAACAGCCCTTTACGGATAAAATTCCAATTCCGGCTATTCTGGAATTCTTGCAGAAAGGCCGAGAATTGGGTTTGGCGGTAAATACCCTTAGAGTTCAGGTATCTGCCCTGGGGGCATTATACAATAGCAATGTGGCAGGAAATAGATGGGTATCTAGATTCATGAGAGCTATGGAACGTAGTAACCCTGTACATATTGTTAGATTACCGCCATGGGATCTAAATTTGGTTTTGGATGCTTTAACAGAACCCCCCTTTGAGCCATTAGATTCTGTCTCCATTAAAAATTTAACTTTAAAGACGGCTCTGCTAGTGGCCTTGACTTCTGCTAGAAGAGTGAGTGATATGCAAGCGTTGTCGGTAGACCCTCCTTATCTAATGGTCTTTCAGGATAGGTTAGTTTTAAAACCGGATCCAGCATATCTGCCAAAGGTAGCTTCTAAATTCCATAGAAGTCAAGAAATATATTTACCATCATTTTGTGATAATCCAGTTTCAGCAGAGGAGCAGAAATGTCATATGCTAGACGTTAGAAGAGCAGTATTACAATACCTGCACAAAACAGAACCTTGGAGGCAGAGTAGGGCTCTGTTTGTTTCCTTTCAGAATCCAAGGAAGGGGGCGAGTGTAACAAAGGGCTCTATTGCCAGATGGATCAGAGATGCGATATGCCTTGCCTATACTGCCAAAGGTCAAATTCCACCAGAAGGCATCAAGGCCCACTCCACCCGAGCCATGGCCTCATCCTGGGCGGAGAGAACGGACGTCTCCATAGACGTGATATGTAAGGCGGCAACATGGTCATCTCCTTCCACCTTTTATAATCATTACCGTCTTGATCTATCATGTAAGGCCAATTTAGACTTTGGCCGTTCAGTACTTAGTGCTGTAGTCCCTCCCAGGTGATTGGTCTTTTAAAGTCTCTCGTATGGGTGCTGTCGTGGCGATAGGAAAACCGGTTTTTACGTACCGGTAATAGGATTTTACAGAGTCCACGACAGCACCCGCACATTCCCCCCCGTAGTTAATCACTGGTTTCCTGCACTCTATTGGAAGGTGTGCTTTTAATTGTCACTCTCTAGAAGGTGATGGTATTTAGTAATGTTTAAGTATTTATGATTGTGTACTAACTCAATGGCGGTGTCCCTTATACTCTGAAACACAAACTGGAGTGGTGAGGGGGACCGCCCCTTTAAATCCTGTAGGTTCCTGTCCAGATGGTGGGCGGATCCCCTCTCTCGTATGGGTGCTGTCGTGGACTCTGTAAAATCCTATTACCGGTACGTAAAAACCGGTTTTTCCAATACCCGTAGCATCTCCATTTTTTGTGATCTGAGGTTGGGTGATGGCTTATTTTTTGCGCGCCGCCCCCTTCTGTACACTCGGTGATTTCGGATGTGCTCATTGCACACATCCGGATTCTCTGCACCCCATGCATAGGACCCTGGAGCGTCGCTGCAAGGTAAACATACAAGCTGCGGTCTAACAAGACACGCCGCATGTCCGTTAAGGCAGGGCCGCCAGGTGCGTGTTGGCACGCATAGTGGAGACGGGATTTCATAAAATCCCCTCCACTATGCTGTAACATCTGGACTCTGCAGGTTGAACACTGAGGCTGTACGCAACGCTCAATCTGCAGCTTATCCGGATGTAATCTGGCCCGTGGACACGTTCAGGTTTTTTCACGTTTTTTTCGCGATTAAAACGCATACATATGCATCCCATCATTTATAATGCATTCCACAATATTTGTGCATATGTTGCATTTTTTTTCCGCAAAAAAAAAACGCATTGCCGTAAACGCCGCATGTTCATTAATTTTGCGGATTTCCCACTATATTATTGCATTGGGATCCTTTGGAAACAAAAATGCAAAAATCTGGAAAAAAAAAAACACAAGCGAAAAAAACATGTGGATTTCTTGCAGAAAATGTCTGGTTTTGTTCAGGAAATTTCTGAAAGAAATCCTGACTTGTGCACATAGCCTAATAGTTAGAAGACCTGTGTGAAGCTAATCTCTTAGCAAGAAGTCCCCGCAAAGTCCCACTATTAGGCCATGTGCACACGCTGCGGATTCCGTTGCGGAATTTTCCGCATCGGATTTGATTAACCCCTTCATGACCAGGGGATTTTTCGTTTTTCCGTGTTCGTTTTTCGCTCCCCTCCTTCCCAGAGCCATAACTTTTTTATTTTTCCGTCAATTTGGCCATGTGGGAGCTTATTTTTTGCGGGACGAGTTGTACTTTTGAACAACATCATTGGTTTTAGCAGTCATGTACTAGAAAACGGGAAAAAAATTCCAAGTGCGGTGAAATTGCAAAAAAAAGTGCAATCCCACATTGGTTTTTTGTTTGGCTTTTTTGCTAGGTTCACTAAATGCTAAAAATGATCTGCCATTATCATTCTCCAGGTCAGTACGAGTTCATAGACACCAAACATGACTAGGTTATTTTTTATCTAAGTAGTGAAAAAAAATTCCAAACTTTGCTAAAAAAAAAAAAAAAATTGCGCCATTTTCCGATACCCGTAGCGTCTCCATTTTTCATGATCTGGGGTCGGTTGAGGGCTTATTTTTTGCGTGCCGAGATGACGTTTTTAATGATAGCATTTCGGTGCAGATACGTTCTTTTGATCGCCCGTTATTGCATTTTAATGCAATGTCGCGGCGACCAAAAAAACGTAATTCTGGCGTTTCTAATTTTTTTCCCGCTACGCTGTTTAGCGATCAGGTTAATACTTTTTTTTTAATTGATAGATCGGGCGATTCTGAGCGCGGCGATACCAAATATGCGAAGATTTGATATTTTTTTTTATTGATTTATTTTGATTGGGGCGAAAGGGGGGTGATTTAAACTTTTATGTTTTTTTTAATTTTTTTTCACATTTTTTAAAACTTTTTTGTTTAACTTTTGCCATACTTCAATAGCCTCCATGGGAGGCTAGAAGCAGGCACAGCACGATCGCCTCTGCTACATAGCAGCGATCTGCCGATCGCTGCTATGTAGCAGAAATGGAGGTGTGCTGTGAGCGCCGACCACAGGGTGGCGCTCACAGCGACGGGCAATCAGTAACCATAGAGGTCTCAAGGACCTCTATGGTTACAATATACAAACATCGCCGACCCCCGATCATGTGACGGGGGTCGGCGATGACGTCATTTCCGGCCGCCCGGCCGGAAGCGGCAGTTAAATGCCGCTGTCTGCGTTTGACAGCGGCATTTAACTAGTTAATAGGTCCGGGCAGATCGCGATTCTGCCCGCGCCTATTACGGGCACATGTCAGCTGTTCAAAACAGCTGACATGTCCCGGTTTTGATGCGGGCTCACCGTGGAGCCCTGCATCAAAGCAGGGGAGCCGGCATCGGACGGTATAGTACGTCCGATGCCGGTAAGGGGTTAAATCCGCAGTGCAAAAAGTACTGCGGATTTATCGCAGTTTTTTGTGCGGTTTCCACTGCGGTTTTGGACACCTACGGATTTTTAATATGGAACAGATGCCAAACCGCTGCGGATTCCGCACAAAGAATTGACATGCTGCGAAAAATAAACCGCAGCGTTTCCGTGCATTTTTTTCCGCAGCATGTGCACAGCGGTTTTTGTTTTTTACATAGGTTAACATTGTACTGTACACCGCATGGAAAAGTGCTGCGGATCCGCAGCGTCAAAACCGCTGCGGATCCGCAGCAAAAACCGCAACGTGTGCACATACCCTAAGGCCGGAGTCACACTAGACCATAATACGGACGACTGCAATGTGATAAAAAATCGCATAGCACTCGGCCCAATGTTAATCAATGGGGCAGCTCCTATTATCCATTGTTTTCTTAGCCGTATTCAGGATCTGAGTGAAATGGCAGCATGCTGCGATTGTCAGCGTATCTCGGCCGAGAATCGCCAATGAAAGTCTATGGGGGCGAGAAAAAAACGGATTACACACGGTCCATCAGTGTGACTTGCGAGAAATACACAGCGATGTTCTATAGAAAAGCCGGCAATTCATTGCGGTGTACAGTGTGTGTGTGTGTATGTATGTATATAGAGATATATAATTAGACATGGGCTCTAGCTGTTGAAATAAAGGGTTAAATCACGGGAAAAAACTCGATGTGCTCCCGCGCAATTTTCTCCGCCAGAGTGGGAAAGCCAGTGACTGAGGTGTATGGGATATTGTTGTTTTTTTTTTTTTTAATTTTAACTTTGTTTCAGGTGACAAGGGTCTTCAATTGGATTGAGCGTTTAATAAACTATTACAACCCCCTGTGTCTTTATTTAATTAAAATACTTATTTCCTAATGTGTGCCTTTTTTAACCCTTTATGAACATAGGATTAATAATGGATAGGTGTATTATTGACATCTCTCCATTAATAATCTGGCTTAATGTCACCGTACAATAGCAAGGTGACATTAACCCTTTATTACCCCATATCCCACCGCCACACAGGAGTGGGAAGAAAAAGGCTAAGTGCCAGAATAGGCGCATCTTAGAGATGTGCCTATTCTGGGGTGGCTGGGGGCAGATGTTTTTTAGCCGGGGGGGGGGGGGGGGGGGCGGCGGCAATAACCATGGTCCGTCTCTAGGCTATTTATTAACCCCTTAAGCCCCGAGGGTGGTTTGCACGTTAATGACCGGGCTAAGTATTACAATTCTGACCACTGTCCATTTATGAGGTTATAACTCTGGAACGCTTCAACGGATCCCAGTGATTCTGACATTGTTTTCTCGAGACATTGTACTTCATGATAGTGGTAAAATTTCTTTGATATTACCTGCGTTTATTTGTGAAAAAACGGAAATTTGGCGAAAATTGAGAATATCGCAATTTTTCCAACTTTGAATTTTTATGCCTTTGAATCACAGAGATATGTCGCACAAAATACTTAAGTATAATTTCCCACATGTCTAATTAACCGCACAATTTTGGAAACAAAATTTTTTTTGTTAGGGAGTTAGAAGGGTTAAAAGTTGACCAGCAATTTCTCATTTTTACAACACCATTTTTTTTAGGGACCACTTGACATTTGAAGTCACTTTGAGGGGTCTATATGATAGAAAATACCCAAGTGTGACACCATTCTAAAAACTGCACCCCTCAAGGTGCCCAAAACCACATTCAAGAAGTTTATTAACCCTTCAGGTGTTTCACAGGAAGTTTTTGGAGTGTTTAAAAAAAATAATTTACTTCAGCTCCAATTTGGTTTATTTTACCATGGGTAACAGGAGAAAATGGACCCCAAACGTTGTTGTGCACTTTGTCCTGAGTATTCTGATACCCCATATGTGGGGGTAAACCACTGTTTGGGTGCATGGCAGAGCTCAGAAGGGAAGGAGTGCCGTTTTACTTTTCAATGCAAAATTGGCTGGAATTGAGATGGGATGCCATGTTGCATTGAGGAGCCCCTGATGTTCCTAAACATTGAACCCCCCCTTCCCACAAGTGACACCATTTTGGAAAGTAGACCCCCTAAGGATCTTATCCAGATGTGTTGTGAGAGCTTTGAACCCCCAAGTGTTTCACTACAGTTTATAACGCAGAGCTGTGAAAATAAAAAAAAAAATTTCCACAAAAATTATTTTTTAGCCCCCAGTTTTGTATTTTCCCAAGGGTAACAGGATAATTTGGACCCCAAAAGTTGTTGTGCAATTTGTCCTGAGTACGCTGATACCCCATATGTGGGGGTAACCACCGTTTGGGCGCATGGCAGAGCTCGCAAGGGAAGCAGTGACATTTGCAATGCAGACTTAGATGGATTGGTCTGCAGGCGTCACGTTGCATTTGCAGAGCCCTTGATGTACCTATACAGTAGAAACCCCCCACAAGTGACCCCATATTGGAACCTAGACCCCCCAAGGAACTTATCTAGATGTGTTGTGAGAACTTTGAACCCCCAAGTATTTCACTACAGTTTATAACGCAGAGCCGTGAAAATTAAAAAAAAATCATTTTTGTCCCACACACACATTTTTTTTTGCCCCCAAAATTTTTATTTTTCCAAGGGTAACAAGAGAAATTGGACCCCAGAAGTTGTCCAATTTATCCTGAGTACACTGATACCCCATATGTTGGGATAAACCCCTGTTTGGGCGCACGGGAGAGCTCGGAAGGGAAGGAGCACTGTTTTACTTTTTCAACGCAGAATTGGCTGGAATTGAGATCGGACGCCATGTCGCGTTTGGAGAGCCCTGATGTGCCTAAACAGTGGAAACTCCCCAATTATAACTGAAACCCTAATCCAAACACACCGCTAATCCCAACCACACCCCTAATCCCAACCGTAAATTGTAATACTAACCCTAACCCTAGACCAACCCTAATGGGAAAATGGAAATAAATACATACCATATTTTAATTTTTTTATTTATCCCTAACTAAGTGGTGATGAAAGGGGGGTTTGATTTACTTTTATAGCGGGTTTTTTAGCGGATTTTTATGATTGGCTGCCGTTACACACTAAAAGACGCTTTTTATTGCAAAAAATATTTTTTTGCGTTAACACATTTTGAGAGGTCTTGTTTTTTGCGGGACGAGTTGACGGTTTTATTGGTAACAATGTCACGGGCACGTGACATCTTTTGATCGCTTTTTATTCCAATTTTTGTGAGGCAGTGTGGCCAAAAACCAGCTATGGCATTTATACCATTCCACGTTTTTAAAATGGATTAAGCAGTTTTATTCTTCGGGTCACTACGATACCTCATTTATATCATTTTTTTTAATGTTTTGGCGCTTTTTATACGATAAAAACTTTTATAGAAAAAATAATTATTTTTGCATCGCTTTATTTTGAGGACTATAGCTTTTTATAACTTTTTTTTTTCACTGATGACGCTGTATGGCAGCTCGTTTTTTGCGGGACAAGATGATTTCAGCGGTACCATGGTTATTTATATCTGTCTTTTTGATTGCATGCTATTCCACTTTTTTTTCGGCGGTATGATAAAGGGTTGTTTTTTGCCTCTTTTTTTTTTTTTTTTTTTTCATTGAAGGGGTTAACTAGTGGGCCAGTTTTATAGGTCGGGTCGTTACGGACGCGGCGATAGTAAATATGTGTACTTTTTTTTTTTTTATATTTAGATAAAGGAATGTATTTATTGGAACAATATATATATATATTTTTTATTTAGGAATTTTTTTTTTTTTGCACATCTGAATATTTTTCTTTTTAGTTTTTTACTTTGCATCACAGGGGGGGCATCACAGTAAAGTGACAGATCGCTGATCTGACACTTTGCTGTGCACTGTGTCAGATCAGCGATCACACAGGTACAGCAGGGAGGCCTCCCGGCGCCTGCTCTGAGCAGGCGATTGGTATGCCACCTCCCTGCAGGACCCGGATGCAGCCCTGCGGCCATTTTGGATCCGTGGCCTATAGAGAGGAGATGCTCGGTACAAGGTGAGCACATCGCCTTGTACCGATGGTTTCTGGAAAGCACGCAGGGAGCCCCCTACCTGCTCGATGCTTCCCTATGCCCCCGGAACGCTGCAATCATGTTTGATCGCAGTGTGTCGGGGGTTAATGTGCTGGGGCGGTCCGTCACCGCTCCTGGCACATAGTGCCGGATGTCAGCTGCGACAGCTGACACCCGGCCACGCTCCCCCCGTGAGCGCGGCCGATCGCTATGATGTCCTATCCCGTCCCTGGGAATTAAGTCCCAGGTCACCTCGACGGGATAGTATGCCATATGGGATTAAGGGTTAATATCTGCCCTCAGTCACTGGTTTCCCACTCTGGCGGAGAAAATTGCGCGGGAGTCCACACCAGTTTTTTCTGTGATTTAACCCTTTATTTTAACAGAGCCCCCAAATTTTGCACACATACAGTTCTAACATTACTAGTGAGGAATATTTTTAAAAAAATAAGGGATATGAAATGGTTTACTGTATGTAATCCATGTCTCATATCCTGTCTGGTTTGATAAGGAGATAGGAAAAGCCAACAATTGAATTACCGGCTTTTAAGCTATCTAGCGCTGTATGAAAAAAAAAAATATATATATATATATATATATATATATATATATATATATATATATATATATTACAGACCAAAAGTTTGGACACACCTCATTTAAAGATTTTTCTGTATTTTCATGACCATGAAAATTGTACATTCACACTGAAGGCATCAAAACTATGAATTAACACACATGGAATTATATACTTAACAAAAAAGTGTGAATCAGCTGAAATTATGTCTTATATTCTAGGTTCTTCAAAGTAGCCACCTTTTGCTTTGATGATTGCTGTGCACACTCTTGGCATTCTCTTGATTAGCTTCAAGAGGTAGTAACTGGGATTGTCGTCCAACAATCTCGAAGGAGTTCCCAGAGATGCTTAGCACTTGTTGGTCCTTCTGCCTTCACTCTGCGGTCCAGTTCAACCCAAACCATCTCAACTGGGTTCAGGTCTGACCGTCTGGTGACTGTGGAGGCCAGGTCATCTAGCGTAGCACCCCATCACTCTCCTTCTTGGTCAAATAGCCCTTACACAGCCTGGAGGTGTGTTTGGATTCATTGTCCTGTTGAAAAATAAATGATGGTCCAACTAAACGCAAACCAGATGGAATAGCATGCCGCTGCAAGATGCTGCGGTAGTAATGCTGGTCCAGTATGCCTTCAATTTTGATTAAATCCCCAACAATGTCACCAGCAAAGCATCTTCACACCATCACATCTCCTCCATGCTTCACGGTGGGAACCAGGCATGTAGAGTCCATCTGTTCATCTTTTCTGCGTCGCACAAAGACACGGTGGTCGGAACCAAAGATCTCAAATTTGGACTCATCAGACCAAAGTACAGATTTCCACTGGTCTAATGTCCATTCTTTGAGTTCTTTCTCTTCTGCTTGTTGCCTGTCCTTAGCTGTGGTTTCCTAGCAGCTATTTTACCATGAAGGCCTGCTGCACAAAGTCTTATCTTAACAGTTGTTGTAGAGATGTGTCTGCTGCTAGAACTCGGTGTGGAATTGGCCTGGTCTCTAATCTGAGCTGCTGTTAACCTGCGGTTTCTGAGGCTGGTGACTCGGATAAACTTATCTTCAGAAGCAGAGGTGACTCTTGGTCTTCCTTTCCTGGGGCGGGCCTCATGTGAGCCAGTTTCTTTGTAGCGCTTGATGGTTTTTGACACTGCACTTGGGGACACTTTCAAAGTTTTCCCAATTTTTTGGACTGATTGACCTTCATTTGTTAAATTAATGATGGCCACTCGTTTTTCTTTACTTAGCTGCTTTTTTCTTGCCATAATACAAATTCTAACAGTCTATTCAGTAGGACTATCAGCTGTGTATCCATCAGAATTCTGCACAACACTACTGATGGTCCCAACCCCATTTATAAGGCAAGAAATCCCACTTATTAAACCTGACAGGGCACACCTGTGAAGTGGAAACCATTCCCGGTTGCTATCTCTTGAAGCTCATCAAGAGAATGCCAAGAGTGTGCAAAGCATTCATCAAAGCAAAAGGTGGCTACTTTGAAAAACCTAGAATATAAGATATAATTTCAGTTGTTTCACACTTTTTTTGTTAAGTATATAATTCCACATGTGTTAGTTCATAGTTTTGATGCCTTCAGTGTGAATGTACAATTTTCATAGTCATGAAAATACAGAAAAATCTTTAAATGAGAAGGTGTGTCCAAACTTTTGGTCTGTACTGTATATATACAGTACAGACCAAAAGTTTGGACACACCTCATTTAAAGATTTTTCATGACTATGAAAATTGTACATTCCACACTATGTTCATTTATCAAGCCGGAGAGAAAATCTCGCTGTACGAATGCCATACGGATGACACACGGATAATTTTGGGAGAAAAAAATCGCATCCTCGCATTTGAATATGGATCACTGTTCAGGAAATTTTCTGTGTATCTCGGCCATCAAAAACGGACCGTATTTTTACACGTGTGTGACTCCAGCCTTAAAGGGAACCTGTCACCTGAATTTGGCGGGACTGGTTTTGGGTCATATGGGCGGAGTTTTCGGGTGTTTGATTCACCCTTTCCTTACCCGCTGGCTGCATGCTGGCTGCAATATTGGATTGAAGTTCATTCTCTGTCCTCCATAGTACACGCCTGCACAAGGCAAGATTGCTTTGCGCAGGCGTGTACTATGGAGGACAGAGAATGAACTTCAATCCAATATTGCAGCCAGCATGCAGACAGCGGGTAAGGAAAGGGTGAATCAAACACCCGAAAACTCCGCCCATATGACCCAAAACCAGTCCCGCCAAATTCAGGTGACAGAGTCCCTTTAAAAAGACATGTACTGCACCGGATACATTTTTGCCAAAGAACACATCAACTGGCTTAAAGAGAAATGGAGAAACATTTTGTGGACTGGTGAAAGTAAAATTGTTCTTTGTGGATCCAAGGGCCGCAGACAGTTTGTCAGACGACCCTCAAACTCTGCATTCAAGCCACAGTACAGTCTGCAGCCAGTGAAGCATGGTGGTGCCAGTATCATGGTATGGGCATGTCTCTCTTACTATGGTGCCAGACCTATTTACCGCATAGCAGGGAGCATGGACCAGTTTGCATATATTATAATATGTGAAGAGGTCATGTTGCCCTACGCTGAAGAGGATATGCCCTTGAAATGGGTGTTTCAACAAGACAACAACCCTAAACACACCAGTAAATTAGCAAAATCTTGGTTCCAGTCCAGCAAAATTGATATTATGTAGTGGCCAGCCCAATCCCCGGACCTTAATCCGATAAAACATACAATATTAGCTTAGTGATTCAGAGGAATGCTAAATGAGGTTTAACAATGATAAATGTAAGGTTATACACATGGGAAGAGGGAATCAATATCACCATTACACACTGAACGGGAAACCACTGGGTAAATCTGACAGGGAGAAGGACTTGGGGATCCTAGTTAATGATAAACTTACCTGGAGCAGCCAGTGCCAGGCAGCAGCTGCCAAGGCAAACAGGATCATGGGGTGCATTAAAAGAGGTCTGGATACACATGATGAGAGCATTATACTGCCTCTGTACAAATCCCTAGTTAGACCGCACATGGAGTACTGTGTCCAGTTTTGGGCACCGGTGCTCAGGAAGGATATAATGGAACTAGAAAGAGTACAAAGGAGGGCAACAAAATTAATAAAGGGGATGGGAGAACTACAATACCCAGATAGATTAGCGAAATTAGGATTATTTAGTCTAGAAAAAAGACGACTGAGGGGCGATCTAATAACCATGTATAAGTATATAAGGGGACAATACAAATATCTCGCTGAGGATCTGTTTATACCAAGGAAGGTGACGGGCACAAGGGGGCATTCTTTGCGTCTGGAGGAGAGAAGGTTTTTCCACCAACATAGAAGAGGATTCTTTACTGTTAGGGCAGTGAGAATCTGGAATTGCTTGCCTGAGGAGGTGGTGATGGCGAACTCAGTCGAGGGGTTCAAGAGAGGCCTGGATGTCTTCCTGGAGCAGAACAATATTGTATCATACAATTATTAGGTTCTGTAGAAGGACGTAGATCTGGGTATTTATTATGATGGAATATAGGCTGAACTGGATGGACAAATGTCTTTTTTCGGCCTTACTAACTATGTTACTATGTTACTATGTCATTGCCAACAAAGGATATATTACAAAGTATTGAGATGAAATTTTGTTTCTGACCAAATACTTATTTACCACCATAATATGCAAATAAAATGTTAAAAAAAAAACAGACAATGTGATTTTCTGGATTTTTTTTTCTCAGTTTGTCTCCCATAGTTGAGGTCTACCTATGATGTAAATTACAGACGCCGCTCATCTTTTTAAGTGGTGGAACTTGCACTATTGCTGACTGACTAAATACTTTTTTGCCCCACTGTTTATATATTTTAATATACATTTTTATACATATATATATATATTTTTTTACTCTCAACTATTTATGTTATTTTGTATGGTCTACTATTAATAATTAATAAACATTTATATGATTACATTCTCTGTTGTGATTGCTCTATGGGATTTTTCTATGTGGTGAGCATGACTCCTTCTAACTAACGTAGTGTTACACTACACCACTGGCACACTGGGTGTCCTCGGGGTATTTAATACATTTATATAGATTATTAATTATTTTATCATTTTACTCTATATATGTAGATTTTTTTACCCTGTTAACGGTAGTGTGTTTTACTAATTACTATATACTACGTGGCCTGTGCTATATACTATGTGGCTGCTATATACATACATAGATATTCTAGAATACCCGATGCATTAGAATCGGGCCACCATCTAGTAATATATATATATATATATCTATATATATAATTGTCTAAGGGTTTTTCCGTCTGTCTGTCTGTCTTTCTGTCTGTCTGTCTGTCCTGGAAATCCCGCGTCTCTGATTGGTCGAGGCCGCCAGGCCTCGACCAATCAGCTACGGGCACAGCGACGATGATGTCATAAAGGACGTAGACATCCCGCGTCTCTGATTGGTCGAGGCCGCTAGGCCTCGACCAATCAGCAACGGGCACAGCGACGATGCTGATTGGTCGAGGCCGCCAGGCCTCGACCAATCAGCAACGGGCACAGCGACGATGATGTCATAAAGGACGTAGACATCTCACGTTTCTGATTCAGCGACGGGCACAGTATCGACGTAGATGTCATAATGGTTGCCATGGCGACGATGATGTCATAAATGTTGCCTCGACCAATCAGCGACGGGCACAGTCTGCTGCGAATTCTGGAATCATCATTGTCCATATACTACGGGGACATGCATATTCTAGAATACCCGATGCGTTAGAATCGGGCCACAATCTAGTATATATATATAACCACAGTTCCTTGCGAAAGTATTCGGCTCCCTGTAACTTTTCAACATTTTCCCACATATCATACTTCAAACATAAAGATCAGAGACTTGATTACACACAGGTGGATTATATTTATCATCATTAGGTATTTAGGACAACATTGGATCATTCAGAGATCCACAATGAACTTCTGGAGTGAGTTTGCTGCACTGAAAGTAAAGGGGCCGAATAATATTGCACGCTCCACTTTTCAGTTTTTGAATTTCCACAAAAATGTAAAATAACCAATACATTTCATTCAACTTCACAATTGTGTTCCACTTGTTGATTCTTCACCAAAAATGTACATTTGGTATCTTTATGTTTGAAGCATGATATGTGGGAAAAGGATGAAAAGTTCCAGGTAGCCGAATACTTTCGCAAGGCACTGTAATATATATATATATACTAGATGGTGGCCTGATTCTAACGCATCAGGTATTCTAGAATATGCATGTCCACGTAGGATATTGCGCAGCCACATAGTATATTGCCCAGCCACGTAGTATATTGCCCAGCTACGTAGTATATTGCCCAGCCACGTAGTATATTGCCCAGTGACGTAGTATATTGCCCAGCTACGTAGTATATTGCCCAGTGACGTAGTATATTGCCCAGCGACGTAGTATATTGCCCAGTGACGTAGTATATTGCCCAGCCACGTAGTATATTGCCCAGACACGTAGTATATTGCCCAGTGACGTAGTATATTGCCCAGCCACGTAGTATATTGCCCAGTCACGTAGTATATTGCCCAGTCAATTTAGTATATTGCCCAGTCACGTAGTATATTGCCCAGTTACGTAGTATATTGCCCAGTGACGTAGTGTATTGCCCAGTGATGTAGTATATTGCCCAGCCATGCAGTATATTGCCCAGCCACGTAGTATATTACACAGCGACGCAGTATACAGCACAGAGCCATGTGATATACAGCACAGACACGTAGTATACTGCCCACTCACGTAGTATATTGCCCAGTCACGTAGTATATTGCCCAGCTACGTAGTATATTGCCCAGCCAGGTATGTAACAGGTTAAAAAATAAAAAAGAAACATATACTCACCTTCCGAGGGCCCCTTGTAGTTCTGTCGCCTGTGTGCGGTGCACACAGAAGCTTCCGGTCCCAGGGTTGGTATGAGCGCAGGACCTGTGATGACGTCGCGGTTACATGACCGTGACATCATGGCAGGTCCTTCTCGCATACCATCCTTAGTACCGGAACCTGCCACTTGCACTGCCGAGGACAGGGCGACACGTCGGAGGGTGAGAATAACGTTTTATTAATGATTATTATTTGTAACATTAGATCTTCTTACTATTTATGCTGCATATGCAGCAGGGTTAATAGCTACGTAACCGGAGTGCGTTAAACCGCACTACAGTAACGCTAGCATTAACCCTGTGTGAGGGCTGACTGGATGACTGGAGGGGAGTATGGAGCGGGCACTGACTGCGGGGAGAAAAGAGCGGCCATATTGCCGCCGAATTGTGGCCGTCGGTGATTGGTCGTGGCAATGGTCGTGGGCGTTTTGCCACGACCAATCAGCAAATTGGATTCCATGACAGACAGAGGCCGCGACAAATGAATATCCGGGACAGACAGAAAGACGGAAGTGACCCTTAGACAATTATATAGTAGATAGGGGCGACTATTTGAAGACTATGTCAAAAGTGGAGTCTAAGTGGATTTTCACATTGGATAGTCTGGCCCCCAAGGGATTAAATTATAAAACTGAGCTGTATGTCCTGTATATTTTTATAATATTTTTACAGCATCATCTTGGGGTATACTCTTTTTAAATAATAACATTTTAGGTAGCATTTACTTATTTATGTATTTAATATTGAGCAATTTACCGGGTGGAGTCCATTTAAGCGCAAGAAGAAGATTCAGCAGTTATTTGTTCGCAATTTTATAGTAATTTTATAGTAACTTAAATAGGTAGTTTATAGTAATTTTATAGGATTTTTTATAGCATATAATATAAGTTTTTAAACACACATATGATTTGTTTTTAAAAGTTTAGAATAAAGTATTGATGGTTTTAATCAACAAAAAATTCTGTTCTAGGCATGGAATGCGAACATTTAGGTGGAAGTTTACCACCAACATTAACATTTGTGCTAGGACTATAGTAGTCACTTGTGGGCAATACCAGTGAATACAGGCTGGGGATTCACTATGTGTGACATTGTGGGCGTTCTGGGTGCAGGAGGGCGGTATATTGTTGTACACAGAGCTAGACAGCGTGGCTATATAATAGGCAGTGTGAGCAGGGTGGCCACACCTTGAGAAAGAGGGATTTTTCCCTCGAAACGTGTCGGGATTGGCCCCTTGCTTGTGTCCGTCAGTTGGAAAGGTGACGTCACCGCTTTAGTTACGCCCCCCGCACACCACGCGACTGCACGGCGGCGCCATCAGCCGAGACTGCTTGCCGGCACATCCAGCGGCATGCGCGCAGGGGATTCAGCAGATTGGGAGGACGCTCCCTTGCATTTGTGGTTTGCAAAACGCCACTTCCCCCCTCAGTAGTGCGAACGGCACGGTTGCAGCAACAGCTCACTTTCCATATGGTGGATAAGCCAGTTACACTTACAAGGTAATACAACTGATTATTCACCGTTTTCATGTTTCAGTCACAAATAGTTTTATCCTCTTTCAGCGCGGCATCCTATATTGGGAGTATTGGTATATATATATATATATATATATATATATATATAAAAATATATATATATATATATATATATATATATATATATATATATTAAAGAGAACACTTAAACAACAGAATGTAACTCCAAGTAAAGCAAACTTCTGTGAAATCAAACTGTTCACTAAGGAAGCAACACTGTTTGACAGTCAATTTCACATGCTGTTGTACAAATGGACTAGACAACAGATGGAAATTATTGGCAATTATCAGGACACCCTCAATAAAGGAGTGGTTCGGCAGGTGGGGACCTGTTATGATCTGGTGGTTTAGGAACAACATGAGACAAGCTCTGAAGGAGGTGGTATCTGTACTGACCGCAAACCCTGAACCTAGCAGCGCAACTAAAAATAGCCATGGGGGGTACCTGACGTTCCCTAGACCCCTCGGCACAGCCTAAGATCTAACTTCCCCTAAAGATGGAAACAGGAAACCTATCTTGCCTCAGAGAAAATCCCCAAAGGAAAGATAGCCCCCCACAAATATTGACGGTGAGAGGAGGGGAAATAACATACGCAGAAATGAAATCAGATTTTAGCATAGGAGGCCAGTCTAGCTTGATAGATAGGACAGGAAAGGATACTGTGCGGTCAGTATAAAAACTACAAAACAATCCACACAGAGTTTACAAAAATCTCCACACCTGACTAAAGGTGTGGAGGGTAAATCTGCTTCCCAGAGCTTCCAGCTAATCAGAAATAATCCCCACTGACAAGCTGGACAAATATAGAATGCACAGAACAATAAGTCCACAACATGTGGACTGAAATGAGCAAAGCCAGAACTTATCTTTGCAGAACTGGTCAGGAAACCAGGAGAATCCAAGCAGAGATGTGAATCCAGCCAGGAAACATTGACAAGTGGCACAGGCTGAAGAAAGAGCCAGACTTAAATAGCAGAGCAGAAGAGACGATCAGTGGAGGCAGCTGATGACAGCTAACTCCAAGGAGCAGCCATACCACTAGAAACCACAAGAGGGAGCCCAAGAGCAGAACTCACAAAAGTGCCACTTACAACCACCGGAGGGAGCCCAAGAGCGGAATTCACAACAGTACCCCCCCCTTGAGGAGGGGTCACCGAACCCTCACCAGAGCCCCCAGGCCGATCAGGACGAGCCAAGTGAAAAGCACGAACCAAATCGGTGGCATGGACATCGGAGGCAACAACCCAAGAATTATCCTCCTGGCCATAACCCTTCCACTTGACAAGATACTGAAGCCTCCGCCTCGAAAAACGAGAATCCAAAATCTTCTCAACCTCATATTCCAACTCTCCCTCAACCAACACCGGGGCAGGCGGGTCAACCGAGGGAACAACGGGCACCACATATCTCCGCAACAAAGATCTATGGAAAACATCATGAATGGCAAAAGAGGCTGGAAGAGCCAAACGAAAAGACACCGGATTAATAATTTCAGAAATTTTATAAGGACCAATAAACCGAGGCTTAAACTTAGGAGAAGAAACCTTCATAGGAACATGACGAGAAGACAACCAAACCAAATCCCCCACACGAAGCCGGGGACCAACACGCCGACGGCGGTTAGCAAAACATTGAGCTCTTTCCTGAGACAACGTCAAATTGTCCACCACATGAGTCCAAATCTGCTGCAGCCTGTCCACCACAGAATTAACACCAGGACAATCAGAAGGCTCAACCTGCCCAGAAGAAAAACGAGGATGAAAACCAAAATTACAAAAGAAAGGTGAAACCAAAGTAGCCGAACTAGCCCGATTATTAAGGGCAAACTCGGCCAACGGCAAGAAAGACACCGAATCATCCTGATCAGCAGACACAAAGCATCTCAAATAGGTCTCCAAGGTCTGATTAGTTCGCTCAGTTTGGCCATTAGTCTGAGGATGAAACGCCGAAGAAAAAGACAAATCAATGCCCATCCTAGCACAAAAGGCCCGCCAAAATCTAGAGACAAACTGAGAACCTCTGTCAGACACAATATTCTCCGGAATGCCATGCAAACGAACCACATGCTGAAAAAATAATGGAACCAGATCTGAGGAGGAAGGCAACTTAGGCAAAGGTACCAGATGGACCATTTTAGAGAACCGGTCACAAACAACCCAGATAACAGACATCTTCTGGGAAACAGGAAGATCCAAAATAAAATCCATGGAAATATGCGTCCAGGGCCTCTCAGGGACCGGCAAAGGCAAAAGCAACCCACTAGCGCGGGAACAGCAAGGCTTGGCCCGGGCACAAGTCCCACAGGACTGCACAAAAGCACGCACATCGCGAGACAAGGAAGGCCACCAAAAGGACCTAGCAACCAAATCTCTGGTACCAAAAATCCCAAGATGACCAGCCAACACTGAACAATGAACCTCAGAAATTACCTTACTTGTCCATCTATCAGGAACAAACAGCTTCCCCACTGGACAGCGGTCAGGCCTATCAGCCTGAAATTCCTTAAGTACCCGCCGCAAATCAGGGGAGATAGCAGAAAGAATCACCCCCTCCTTAAGAATGCCAACCGGCTCCAGGATTCCAGGAGAATCAGGCGAAAAACTCCTAGAGAGGGCATCAGCCTTAACATTCTTAGATCCCGGAAGATACGAGACCACAAAATCAAAACGGGAGAAAAACAGGGACCATCGAGCCTGTCTAGGATTCAGCCGCTTGGCCGACTCGAAGGTAAATCAGATTCTTATGATCAGTCAAGACCACAACGCGGTGCTTAGCTCCCTCAAGCCAATGTTGCCACTCCTCAAACGCCCACTTCATAGCCAACAACTCCCTATTGCCGACATCATAATTGGGTTCCGCAGGCGAAAACTTTCTGGAAAAAAAAGCACACGGTTTCATCAAAGAACCATCAGACTCCCTCTGAGACAAAACTGCCCCTGCCCCAATCTTGGAAGCGTCAACCTCAACCTGAAAAGGAAGAGAAACATCCGGTTGACGCAACACAGGGGCAGAAGTAAATTGGCGTTTAAGCTCCTGAAAGGCCTCAACAGCCTCAGAGGACCAATTCGTCACATCAGCGCCTTTCTTCGTCAAATCAGTAAGGGGCTTAACCACACTGGAAAAGTTGGCAATGAAACGGCGATAGAAATTAGCAAAGCCCAAAAATTTTTGAAGACCCTTCACAGATGTGGGTTGGATCCAGTCATGAATAGCTTGGACCTTAACAGGATCCATTTCTATAGATGAGGGAGAAAAAATAAAACCCAAAAAAGAGACCTTCTGAACTCCGAATAGGCACTTAGACCCCTTCACAAATAAAGCATTATCACGAAGGATCTGGAACACCATCCTGACCTGCTTCACATGAGACTCCCAATCATTGGAAAAAATCAAAATATCATCCAAATATACGACCATGAATTTATCAAGATAATTGCGGAAAATATCATGCATGAAAGACTGGAACACACATGGAGCATTAGAGAGCCCAAATGGCATCACAAGGTATTCAAAATGGCCTTCGGGCGTATTAAATGCAGTTTTCCATTCGTCACCCTGTTTAATACGAACAAGATTATATGCCCCTCGGAGGTCAATCTTAGTAAACCATCCTGACCTGCTTCACATGAGACTCCCAATCATTGGAAAAAATCAAAATATCATCCAAATATACGACCATGAATTTATCAAGATAATTGCGGAAAATATCATGCATGAAAGACTGGAACACAGATGGAGCATTAGAGAGCCCAAATGGCATCACAAGGTATTCAAAATGGCCTTCGGGCGTATTAAATGCAGTTTTCCATTCGTCACCCTGTTTAATACGAACAAGATTATATGCCCCTCGGAGGTCAATCTTAGTAAACCAACTAGCCCCCTTAATCTGAGCAAACAAATCAGTAAGCAAAGGCAAGGGGTATTGGAATTTGACCGTGATCTTATTAAGAAGACGATAATCAATACAGGGTCTCAAGGAGCCATCCTTCTTAGCAACAAAAAAGAAACCCGCTCCCAATTGTGACGAAGAGGGCCGAATATGCCCTTTCTCCAAAGATTCCTTAACATAGCTCCGCATGGCGGCATGCTCTGGCACAGACAGATTGAAATGTCGGCCCTTAGGGAACTTACAACCAGGAGTCAAGTTAATAGCACAATCACAGTCCCTATGTGGAGGAAGGGAACTGGACTTGTGCTCATCAAATACATCCTGGAAATCCGGCAAAAACTCAGGGACCTCAGAAGAGGGGGAAGAGGAAATTGACATCAAAGGAACGTCACTATGTACTCCTCGACAACCCCAACTAGTCTTCGACATAGTTTTCCAATCCAGCACCGAATTATGTTCCTGTAACCATGGAAATCCCAGTACAACAACATCATGCAGGTTATGCAACACCAGAAAATGGCAATCTTCCTGATGTGCAGGAGCCATGTACATAGTCATCTGTGTCCAGTACTGAGGTTTATCCTTGGCCAAGGGTGTAGCATCAATGCCCCTCAAAGGAATAGGGCTCTGCAAAGGCTGCAAGGAAAAACCACAGCGCCTGGCGAATTCTAAGTCCATTAAGTTCAGGTCAGCGCCTGAATCCACAAATGCCATGACAGAAAAGGACGACAATGAGCAAATCAGGGTCACAGATAAGAGAAATTTAGGCTGTATAGTAGTAATGGTAACAGACCTAGCGACTCTCTTAGTACGCTTAGGGCAATCAGAGATAACATGAGCCGAATCACCACAGTAAAAACACAGCCTATTCTGACGTCTGAATTCCTGCCGTTCTATTCTAGTCAAAATCCTATCACATTGCATAGGTTCAGGACTTTGCTCAGAGGACACTGCCATATGGTGCACAGCTTTGCGCTCGCGCAGACGCCGATCAATCTGAGTGGCTAGAGACATAGATTCGCTCAACCCGGCAGGTGTAGGAAAGCCCACCATAACATCTTTAAGGGTTTCAGAAAGACCTTTTCTGAAAATAGCAGCCAGAGCCTCCTCATTCCATTTAGTGAGCACAGACCATTTTCTAAATTTCTGGCAGTATAACTCTGCCGCTTCCTGACCTTGACACAAGGCCAACAAGGTTTTTTCTGCATGATCCACAGAATTAGGTTCGTCATACAATAATCCGAGCGCCTGAAAAAATGCATCTACATTCAATAATGCCGGATCCCCTGTTTCAAGAGAAAAAGCCCAGTCTTGAGGGTCACCACGCAGCAAGGATATGATGATTTTTACTTGCTGAATGGGATCACCAGAAGAACGGGGTTTCAAAGCAAAAAACAATTTTCAGTTATTTTTAAAGTTCAAAAACTTGGATCTGTCCCCAAAAAACAAATCAGGAGTAGGAATTCTGGGCTCTAAAGCCGGAGTCTGGATCCACACGAGAAAACAAACCCTGAACATCCATGCCAAAACATATATCCTGAACCACCCAGATATCAACAGGAAAAAAAAACGACAAACCAAAGCACAGAAAAAAAAATGGTTCAGAACTTTCTTTTCCTTCTTTTGAGATGCATTTAATTCATTTTTGGCCACTTGTACTGTTATGATCTGGTGGTTAACGAACAACATGAGACAAGCTCTGAAGGAGGTGGTATCTGTACTGACCGCAAACCCTGAACCTAGCAGCGCAACTAAAAATAGCCGTGGGGGGTACCTGACGTTCCCTAGACCCCTCGGCACAGCCTAAGATCTAACTTCCCCTAAAGATGGAAACAGGAAACCTATCTTGCCTCAGAGAAAATCCCCAAAGGAAAGATAGCCCCCCACAAATATTGACGGTGAGAGGAGGGGAAATAACTTACGCAGAAATGAAATCAGATTTTAGCATAGGAGGCCAGTCTAGCTTGATAGATAGGACAGGAAAGGATACTGTGCGGTCAGTATAAAAACTACAAAACAATCCACACAGAGTTTACAAAAATCTCCACACCTGACTAAAGGTGTGGAGGGTAAATCTGCTTCCCAGAGCTTCCAGCTAATCAGAAATAATCCCTACTGACAAGCTGGACAAATATAGAATGCACAGAACAATAAGTCCACAACATGTGGACTGAAATGAGCAAAGCCAGAACTTATCTTTGCAGAACTGGTCAGGAAACCAGGAGAATCCAAGCAGAGATGTGAATCCAGCCAGGAAACATTGACAAGTGGCATAGGCTGAAAACTAGAGCCAGGTAAAATAGCAGAGCCAGGAGAGACGATTAGTGAAAGCAGCTGATGACAGCTAACTCCAAGGAGCAGCCATACCACTAGAAACCACAAGAGGGAGCCCAAGAGCAGAACTCACAAAAGTGCCACTTACAACCACCGGAGGGAGCCCAAGAGCGGAATTCACAACAGGGACCACAGACTGTTGTGAATTCTGTGGTCAAGCTCCCTCCTGTGGTCGTGAGTGGTACTGCAGCTGGTTCTGTCTATAAGCTTCCTTTGGTGGATGAGAGTGGTACTGCGGCTTCTGAGTTTCCTTCCTCAGGTGATGAGGTTAAGTCGTTAGGTGCTGCTCTATTTAACTCCACCTGGTGCTTTGATCCTGGCCTCCAGTCAATGTTCTAGTATTGGTCTTGCTTCCTCCTGGATCGTTCCTGTGGCCTCTCTATCCTGCATAAGCTAAGTTCTGCTTGTGTTATTTTTGTTTGCTATATTTTCTGTCCAGCTTGCTTTATTGGTTTTTTCTTGCTTGCTGGAAGCTCTGAGACGCAGAGGGAGCACCTCCGTACCGTTGGTCGGTGCGGAGGGTCTTTTTGCCCCTCTGCGTGGTTGTTTGTAGGTTTTTGTGTTGACTGCAAAGCTATCTTTCCTATCCTCGGTCTATTCAGTAAGTCGGGCCTCACTTTGCTAAATCTATTTCATCTCTGTGTTTGTATTTCATCTTTACTCACAGTCATTATATGTGGGGGGCTGCCTTTTCCATTGGGGAATTTCTCTGAGGCAAGGTAGGCTTATTTTTCTATCTTCAGGGCTAGTTAGTTTCTCAGGCTGTGCCGAGTTGCATAGGGAGCGTTAGGCGCAATCCACGGCTACCTCTAGTGTGGTGTGTTAGGATTAGGGATTGCGGTCAGCAGAGTTCCCATGTCTCAGAGCTTGTCCTATGTTTTTGGTAGATGTCAGGTCACCTTGTGTGCTCTGAACTTCAAGGTACATTGTAGTTCTGAATTACCTGTTCATAACAGTACTGGAGGCCCAAAGTACTAATGCTTCTCAATAGAGGGAAAAGAGAAGTTCTGAGACCATTTTTTTTTCTTTGCACTGTGTTCTGTCTTTCTTTTCCCCTTTACATCAGGGTGGTTCAGAACACAGGTGTGGACATGGATATTCAGTGTCTGTCCTCTTTGATGGATAATCTCACTATAAGAGTACAGAACATTCAAGATTTAGTGGTTCAGAATCCTATGTTAGAACCTAAAATTCCTATTCCTGAGTTGTTTTCTGGAGATAGAGCTAAGTTTTTGAATTTTAAAAATAATTGTAAACTGTTTCTGGCTTTGAAACCCCGCTCCTCTGGTGACCCAGTTCAACAAGTTAAAATCATTATTTCTTTATTACGTGGCGACCCTCAAGACTGGGCATTTTCCCTTGCGCCAGGAGATCCTGCATTATGTAATATTGATGCATTTTTTTCTGGCGCTAGGATTGCTGTACGACGAACCTAATTCAGTGGATCAGGCAGAGAAAAATTTGCTGGCTCTGTGTCAGGGTCAGGATGAGATAGAGATTTATTGTCAGAAGTTTAGAAAGTGGTCCGTGCTCACTCAATGGAATGAATGTGCGCTGGCAGCTATTTTCAGAAAGGGTCTCTCTGAAGCCCTTAAGCATGTCATGGTGGGATTTCCTATGCCTGCTGGTCTGAATGAGTCTATGTCTTTGGCCATTCAGATCGGTCGACGCTTGCGCGAGCGTAAATCTGTGCACCATTTGGCGGTATTATCTGAGCATAAACCTGAGCCTATGCAGTGCGATAGGACTTTGACCAGAGCTGAAAGGCAAGAACACAGACGTCAGAATGGGCTGTGTTTCTACTGTGGTGATTCCACTCATGCTATCTCCGATTGTCCTAAGCGCACTAAGCGGTTCGCTAGGTCTGCCACCATTGGTACGGTACAGTCGAAATTTATTTTGTCCGTTACTTTGATCTGCTCTTCGTCTTCCTATTCTGTCATGGCATTTGCGGATTCAGGCGCTGCCCTGAATTTGATGGACTTGGAGTATGCTAGGCGCTGTGGGTTTGTCTTGGAGCCCTTACAGTGTCCTATTCCATTGAGAGGAATTGATGCTACGCCTTTGGCCAAGAATAAGTCTCAGTATTGGACCCAGCTGACCATGTGCATGGCTCCTGCGCACCAGGAGGATATTCGCTTTCTGGTGTTGCATAATCTGCATGATGTGGTCGTGTTGGGGTTGCCATGGCTACAAGTCCATAACCCAGTATTAGATTGGAAATCAATGTCTGTGTCCAGCTGCGGTTGTCAGGGGGTACATGGTGATGTTCCATTTCTGTCTATCTCATCATCCACCCCTTCTGAGGTCCCAGAGTTCTTGTCGGATTACCGGGATGTATTCGATGAGCCCAAGTCCAGTGCCCTACCTCCGCATAGGGATTGTGATTGTGCTATCGATTTGATTCCTGGTAGTAAGTTTCCTAAGGGTCGACTGTTTAATTTATCTGTACCTGAGCACGCCGCTATGCGGAGTTACGTGAAGGAGTCTTTGGAGAAGGGTCATATTCGCCCGTCATCGTCGCCATTGGGAGCGGGTTTCTTTATTGTGGCCAAGAAGGATGGTTCGCTGAGACCTTGTATTGATTACCGCCTTCTAAATAAAATTACGGTCAAATTTCAGTACCCCTTGCCGCTGCTGTCTGATTTGTTTGCTCGGATTAAGGGGGCTAGTTGGTTCACCAAGATAGATCTTCGTGGTGCGTATAATCTTGTGCGTATCAAACGGGGCGATGAATGGAAAACAGCATTTAATACGCCCGAAGGCCATTTTGAGTACCTGGTTATGCCATTCGGACTTTCTAATGCTCCATCAGTGTTTCAGTCCTTTATGCATGACATCTTCCGAGAGTACCTGGATAAATTCCTGATTGTATACTTGGATGATATTTTGGTCTTCTCGGATGATTGGGAGTCTCATGTGAAGCAGGTCAGAATGGTGTTCCAGGTCCTGCGTGCTAATTCTTTGTTTGTGAAGGGGTCAAAGTGTCTCTTTGGTGTTCAGAAGATTTCATTTTTGGGGTTCATTTTTTCTCCTTCTACTATCGAGATGGACCCTGTTAAAGTTCAGGCCATTTATGATTGGACTCAGCCAACATCTCTGAAGAGTCTGCAGAAGTTCCTGGGCTTTGCTAATTTTTATCGTCGCTTCATCGCTAATTTTTCTAGCATTGCTAAACCGTTGACTGATTTGACCAAGAAGGGTGCTGATGTGGTCAATTGGTCTTCTGCTGCTGTGGAAGCTTTTCAGGAGTTGAAGCGTCGTTTTTCTTCTGCCCCTGTGTTGTGCCAACCAGATGTTTCGCTTCCGTTCCAGGTCGAGGTTGATGCTTCCGAAATTGGAGCAGAGGCTGTTTTGTCGCAGAGAAGTTCTGATTGCTCGGTGATGAAACCATGCGCCTTCTTTTCCAGGAAATTTTCGCCTGCTGAGCGAAATTATGATGTTGGCAATCGAGAGTTGCTAGCCATGAAGTGGGCATTCGAGGAGTGGCGTCATTGGCTTGAAGGAGCTAAGCATCGCGTGGTGGTCTTGACTGATCACATGAACTTGACTTATCTCGAGTCTGCCAAGCGGTTGAATCCTAGACAAGCTCGTTGGTCGTTGTTTTTTGCCCGTTTTGACTTTGTGATTTCATACCTTCCGGGCTCTAAAAATGTGAAGGCGGATGCTCTGTCTAGGAGTTTTGTGCCCGACTCTCCGGGTGTATCTGAGCCGGCGGGTATCCTCAAAGAGGGGGTAATTTTGTCTGCCATCTCCCCTGATTTGCGGCGGGTGCTGCAAAAATTTCAAGCTAATAAACCTGATCGTTGCCCAGCGGAGAAACTGTTTGTCCCTGATAGGTGGACGAATAAAGTTATCTCTGAGGTTCATTGTTCGGTGTTGGCTGGTCATCCTGGAATCTTTGGTACCAGAGAGTTAGTGGCTAGATCCTTTTGGTGGCCGTCTCTGTCGCGGGATGTGCGTACTTTTGTGCAGTCCTGTGGGATTTGTGCTCGGGCTAAGCCCTGCTGTTCTCGTGCCAGTGGGTTGCTTTTGCCCTTGCCGGTCCCGAAGAGGCCTTGGACACATATCTCTATGGATTTTATTTCAGATCTTCCCGTCTCTCAAAAGATGTCAGTCATTTGGGTGGTCTGTGATCGCTTCTCTAAGATGGTCCATTTGGTACCCTTGTCTAAATTGCCTTCCTCCTCTGATTTGGTGCCATTATTTTTTCAGCATGTGGTTCGTTTACATGGCATTCCAGAGAACATCGTTTCTGACAGAGGTTCCCAGTTTGTTTCGAGGTTTTGGCGAGCCTTTTGTGGTAGGATGGGCATTGACTTGTCTTTTTCCTCGGCTTTCCATCCTCAGACAAATGGCCAGACTGAACGAACCAATAAGACCTTGGAAAAATATCTGAGATGTTTTGTTTCTGCTGATCAGGATGATTGAGTGTCCTTTTTGCCTTTGGCTGAGTTCGCCCTTAATAATCGTGCCAGCTCGGCTACTTTGGTTTCGCCGTTTTTCTGCAATTCTGGGTTCCACCCTCGTTTCTCTTCAGGGCAGGTTGAGTCTTCGGACTGTCCTGGTGTGGATACTGTGGTGGATAGGTTGCAGCAGATTTGGACTCATGTAGTGGACAATTTGACTTTGTCCCAGGAGAAGGCTCAACGTTTCGCTAACCGCAGGTGCTGTGTGGGTCCTCGACTTCGTGTTGGGGATTTGGTTTGGTTGTCATCTCGTTATATTCCTATGAAGGTTTCCTCTCCTAAATTTAAGCCTCGTTTCATTGGTCCATATAGGATTTCTGAGGTTCTTAATCCTGTGTCTTTTCGTTTGACTCTTCCGGCTTCTTTTTCATCCATAACGTGTTCCATAGGTCATTGTTGCGGAGATACGTGGCACCGATGGTTCCATCTGTTGATCCTCCTGCCCCGGTTTTGGTGGAGGGGGAGTTGGAGTATATTGTGGAGAAGATTTTGGATTCTCGTGTTTCAAGGCGGAAACTCCAGTATCTGGTTAAGTGGAAGGGTTATGCTCAGGAAGATAATTCCTGGGTCTTTGCCTCTGATGTCCATGCTCCCGATCTTGTTCGTGCCTTTCATATGACTCATCCTGGTCGTCCTGGGAGCTCTGGTGAGGGTTCGGTGACCCCTCCTCAAGGGGGGCGTACTGTTGTGAATTCTGTGGCAGAGCTCCCTCCTGTGGTCACAAGTGGTACTTCGGCTGGTTCTCTCTGTGAGCTTCCGTTGGTGGATGAAAGTGGTACTGCGGCTTCTGAGTTTCCTTCCTCAGGTGATGTGGTGAAGTCGTTAGGTGCTGCTCTATTTAACTCCACCTAGTGCTTTGATCCTGGCCTCCAGTCAATGTTCTAGTATTGGACCTGTTTCCTACTGGATCGTTCCTGTGGCCTGCTGCTCTGCATAGCTAAGTTCCTCTTTGCTATTTGTTTGCTGTTTTTTTCTGTCCAGCTTGTCAATTTGTTTTTTTCTGCTTGCTGGAAGCTCTGGGACGCAGAGGGTGTACCTCCGTGCCGTTAGTTCGGTACGGAGGGTCTTTTTGCCCCCTTTGCGTGGTTTTTGTAGGGTTTTGTGTTGACCGCAAAGTTACCTTTCCTGTCCTCGCTCTGTTCAGAAAGTTGGGCCTCACTTTGCTAAATCTATTTCATCTCTACGTTTGTCTTTTCATCTTAACTCGCAGTCATTATATGTGGGGGCTGCCTTTTCCTTTGGGGTATTTCTCTGAGGCAAGGTAGGCTGATTTTCTATCTTCAGGCTAGCTAGTTTCTCAGGCCGTGCCGAGTTGCATAGGGAGCGTTAGGCACAATCCACGGCTGCCTTTAGTGTGGTTGGAGAGGATTAGGGATTGCGGTCAACAGAGTTCCCACGTCTCAGAGCTCGTTCTTGTTTTTTGGGTTATTGCCAGGTCACTGTATGTGCGCTGACCTCTATGTCCATTGTGGTACTGAATTACCTTTCATAACAGCCTGGGCATGCTCCTGATGAGGCGGCAGATGGTCTCCTGAGGGCTCTCCTCCCAGACTTGGACTAAAGCATACACCAACTCCTGGACAGTCTGTGGTGCAACGTGACGTTGGTGGATGGTGCGACACATGATGTGTTCAATCGGATTCAAGTCTGGGGAATGGGTGGGCCAGTCCATAGCTTCAATGCCTTCATCTTGAAGGAACTGCTGACACACTCCAGCCACATGAGGTCTGGCATTGTCCTGCATTAGGAGGAACCCAGGGCCAACCGCACCAGCATATGGTCTCACAAGGGGTCTGAGGATCTCATCTCGGTACCTAATGGTAGTCAGGCTAACCCTGGCGAGCATATGGAGGGTTGTGCGGCTCTCCAAAGAAATGCCACCCCACACCATTACTGACCCACTGCCAAACCAGTCATGCTGAAGGATGTTGCAGGCAGCAGATCTCTCTCCACTGCGTCTCCAGACTGTCACGTCTGTCACATGTGCTCAGTGTCAACCTGCTTTCATCTGTGAAGAGCACAGGGCACGAGTGCGAATTTGCCAATCCTGGTGTTCTGTAGCAAATGCCAAGCGTCCTGCGTGGTGTTGGGCTGTGAGCACAACCCCCATCTGTGGACGGCGGGCACTCAAATCATCCTTTTTAACCGTTTGTGGAGACACATGCAGATTTGTGGCCTGCTGGAGGTCATTTTGCATGGCTCTGGCAGTGCTCCTCCTGTTGCTCCTTATACAAAGGCTGAGGTAGCAGTCCTGCTGCTCGGTTGTTGCCCTGCTACGGCCCCCTCCACATCTCCTGGTGTACTGGCCTGTCTCCTGGTAGCGCCTCCAGCCTCTGGACATTACGCTAACAGACACAGCAAACCTTGCCACAGCTCGCATTGATGTGCCATCCTGGATGAGCTGTACTACCTGAGCTACTTGTGTGGGTTGTAGAGTCCGTCTCATGCTACCACGAGTGTGAAAGCACAACCAATATTTAAAAGTGGCCAAAACATCAGGCAGAAAGCATTGGTACTGAGATGTGGTCTGTGGCCCCCACCTGCAGAACCACTCCTTTATTGAGTGTGTCTTGATAATTGCCAATAATTTCCTTCTGTTGTTATTCCATTTGCACAGCAGCATGTGAAATTGATTGTCAATCAGTGTTGCTTCCAAAGTGGACAGTTTGATTTCACAGAAGTTTGATTTACTTGGAGTTATATTCTGTTAAGTGTTCCCTTTATTTTTTTGAGCAGTGTATTTTATAGAAAAGATAATTATTCGCCTTATTCTGAGAGCTATACAGTTTTTATTTTTTGCCGCTAATGGAGCTTGTTTTTTACGGGACAAGATGACGTTTTCAGTGGTACTATGTTTAGTTATATTCATCTTTTTAAAAATATTATATTCTACTTTTTGTTCAGCAGTATGATGATAAATCGTTTTTGTTTATTTTTACATGGTGGAGGGGTTAACTAATGGGACAGTTTCATAGGTCGAGCCATTCCAGACACAACAATACCAAATGTGTACTTTTATTGTTTTTTTTTTAATAAAACTATTTATTTATGTTTACAATATATATTTTTTATTTAATTTTTTAAATATTTGTACAATTTTTGAATGACTTTTTTTTACTTTATTTTTTTAATCATTTTTTACAGATTGATCGCTTTCTGAAAAATGTCAACTCTGCACTGTCAAAGTTGCTGATCATGCTCTGAGCATTATCTAGCAACTTTGCCAACTCCGATGACGACATCGGGACAACATGGCAATGATTGGGACCCTGCAATGACGTTGTGGGATCTCCAATCTAAGGGCAGAGGGGCTGTCTTCCCTCTGCCCGCTCTAGTAATGCTGTGATGAAGTTCGATCACAGCATTTAGGGGTTTAAAAAGCCAGCAGCAGTGCTGGACCGCTCCTGGCACTGAATGCCAGATGTCAGCTGTCAGAATCATCTGACACCCGATGGCTATCTCATGCGCACAGCCTGTATGCTCGCAAAATCGCAAGTCACAGATCAATAAGATCCAGGTCACAGGGATGTATGCTTCGGCGTAACTATCGCGGTCGCAGGTGCGACGGGGCCCGGAGTGCTTAGGGGCCTGCCCAGTCCAGCAGAGACTGGGCGGGCCCCTAAGCACTCTGAGCTACAAAATGGGCCGCCGGCCCTTTAAATCTTCTGTACAGGCCCTGGTGCGCGTGCACTCTCTCAGTGCGTGCGCGATCACGGGTGAGACTGCACTTGTCCCGCAGCAGAGCCCCTCCACTGCAGAGAGCCGCACACCACAACTATGGCTGACGCTGCTCTGTGTGCACATGACCTGTGATGAGGTCACAAGAGGGGAGCAGTCAGGAGTCACATGATCAAGGGTCTCCGTGTAGTGCAGGACTCTGCTGGTTGTCATGATACTGGACGAGGGTAAGCCTTTGTGTGGGGTCAGGAGTGGTTTGTGTGGACGTAGCAGAGCCATGTGTGTACAAGGTGTACGGAGCGGAACTGGGTGTGTGAAAGGTGTATGGTGCGGAGCCGTGTGTGTATAAGGTGTACGGAGCGGAACTGGGTGTGTGCAAGGTGTATGGAGCGGAGCCATGTGTGTATGAGGTGTACAGAGTGGAACTGGGTGTGTGCAAGGTGCATGGAGCGGAGCCGTGTGTGTACGAGGTGTACAGAGCGGACCCGTGTGTGTACGACATGTACAGAGCGGAGTCGTGTGTGTACGAGGTGTACAGAGCGGAGCCGTGTGTGCAAGGTGTACGGAGCTCAGTCGCGTGTGTAGGAGTAACTAGGCATGGCCATTATACTGAGAAACAAAAGAGGAAAAGGAGCAGCACAACCCCCCACACACAGAGAAAATCCCAATTAGCACATTTGTTCCGATATAGCAGTCCGAGAAGGAGAGGGAGGTGCTATTTGCATGAAAAAAGTCTATGTAAATCCAGCGTCGTAAGAAAGAATTGCAAATGCACTCACCGACTGCAGTTCAAGGTGTTTATTCAGACACAAAGCAAGACATCTTCACGGCACGGGGGAGAGGGAGGTAGCCAGGGAGAGTGCGGCAGACGAGACGACGGCCGTTTCGCGCTACACAAGAGCGCTTCTACGGGTCCATAGAAGCGCTCTTGTGTAGCGCGAAACGGCCGTCGTCTCGTCTGCCTAACTTTCCCTGGCTACCTCCCTCTCTCCCGTGCCGTGAAGGTGTCTTGCTTTGTGTCTGAATAAACACCTTGAACTGCAGTCGGTGAGTGCATTTGCAATTCTTTCTTACGACGCTGGATGGCCATTATACTGTACGCAATATGTGTGGCCATTGTACAGTATGGAGCACTATGTGTGGCCATTATACAGTATAGAGCACCATGTGGGGCCATTATACAGTATGGAGCATCATGTGGGCCATTATACAGTATGGAGCACTGTGTGGCCATTACACAGTATGGAGCATCATGTGTTGCCATCATACAGTGTGGAGCATCATGTGTAGCCATTATACAGTATGGAGCACTATGTGTGGCTATTATACAGTATGGAGAATCATTTGGTGCTATTATACAGTATGGAGCACTATGTGTGGCCATTATACTGTATGGAGCACTGTGTGGACATTATTCAGTATGGAGCACTATGTGTGGCCATTATACAGTATGGAGCCCTATGTGTGGCCATGATACAGTATGGAGCACTATGTGTGGCCATTATACAGTATGGAGCACTATGTGTGGCCATTATACAGTATGAAGCACTATGTGTGGCCATTATACAGTATGGAGCACTATGTGTGGCCATTATACAGTATGGAGCATCATGTGTGGCCATTATACAATGTGGAGCACTGTGTGTGGCCATTATATAGTATGGAGCACTGTGTGGCCATTATACTGTATGGAGCACTGTGTGTGGCCATTATACAGTATGGAGCACTGTGTGTGGCCATTATACTGTATGGGGCACTGTGTGTGGCCATTATACAGTATGGAGCACTGTGTGTGGCCATAATACAGTATGGAGCACTGTGTGTGGCCATTATACTGTATGGGGCACTGTGTGTGGCCATTATACAGTATGGAGCACTGTGTGGCCATTATACTGTATGGAGCACTGTGTGTGGTCATTATACAGTATGGAACACTGTGTGGCCATTATACAGTATGGAGCACTATGTGTAGCCATTATACAGTATGGAGCACTATGTGTGGCCATTATACAGTATGGAGTACTATGTGTGGCCATTATACAGTATGGAGCACTGTGTGGCCATTATACGGTATGGAGCACTGTGTGGCCATTATACAGTACGGAGCACTGTGTGGCCATTATACAGTATGGAGCACTATGTGTGGCCATTATACAGTACTAGATGGTGGCACGATTCTAACGCATCGGGTATTCTAGAATATGCATGTCTACGTAGTATATTGCACAGCCCACGTAGTATATTGCCCAGCTACGTAGTATATTGCCCAGCCACGTAGTATATTGCACAGTCATGTAGTATATTGGCCAGCCACGTAGTATATTGCCCAGTCACGTAGTATATTGCCCAGACACGTAGTATATTGCCCAGTCAAGTAGTATATTGCCCAGTGACGTAGTATATTGCCCAGTCACGAAGTATATTGCCCGGTCACGTAGTATATTGCCCAGCCACGTAGTATATTGTCCAACCACGTAGTATATTGTCCAGCCACGTAGTATATTGCCCAGACACGTAGTATATTGCCCAGTGACGTAGTATATTGCCCAGTGACGTAGTATATTGCCCAGCCACGTAGTATATTGCCCAGTGATGTAGTATATTGCCCAGCCACGTAGCATATTGCCCAGTTACGTAGTATATTGCGCAGCCATGTAGTATATTGCCCCGTCACGTAGTATATTGCCCAGTGACGTAGTATACAGCACAGAGCCATGTAGTATATTGCAGAGCCATGTAGTACACAGCACAGAGCCACATGGTATATTGGCCAGTCACGTAGCATATTGCCTAGTTATGTAGTATATTGCCCAGTGACGTAGTATACAGCACAGAGCCATGTAGTATATTGCAGAGCCATGTAGTACACAGCACAGAGCCACGTAGTATATTGGCCAGTCACGTAGTATATTGACCAGCCACGTTTGTCACAGGTTAAAAAATAAACATATACTCACCTTTCCGAGGGCCCCTTGTAGTCCACGGCAGCTTCCGGTCCCAGGGTTGGTATGAGCGCAGGACCTGTGATGACATCACGGTCACATGACCGCGACGTCATGGCAGGTCCTTCTCCCATACCATCTTTGCCACCGGAACCTGCAACGGACGATGACGGCCGGCGCGAGCGGCTCAGCGGACTACAGAGGGTGAGTATAGCAGGTTTTTTTTTAAATTATTTTTAACATTACATTTTTTACTATTGATGCCGCATAGGCAGTGTCAATAGTAAAAAGTTGGGGACACACAGTGTTAAAAGTGGCGGTAACGGAGTGCGTTACCCGCAGCATAACGCGGTCCGTTATCGCCGGCATTAACCCTGTGTTAGCGGTGACCAGAGGGGAGTATGCGGGCGCCAGGCACTGACTGCGGGGAGTAAGGAGCGGCCATTTTCTTCCGGACTGTGCCGTCGCTGATTGGTCGCGGCAGCCATGACAGGCAGCTGGCGAGACCAATCAGCGAATGAATATCCGTGATAGACAGAAGGACAGACGGAAGTGACCCTTAGACAATTATATAGTAGATGGAGGACTGTGTGGCCATTATTTTCTGTTTATATTTATTGTTTATGAAACAGTGTGATCAGCAGTGCTAAATGGGTGTGGTTGGGACGTGGATTTGGGTGTGACTCGCCGTGAAATGGGTGTGGTAAGAGGCGTGGCCAAAAATTTACCGCGGCCTGCTACGCGCGCCACAAACTTTGTCCCTCTTTCCCTTCTACAAAAGTTGGGAGGTATGGAGTACACACATCATGTACTCTGTGGGCAGGACATTAGAGGTGTGGGACCCCTGCACCAATTCATGGGATGCAGATTTCCTGCTTGGTGCGGCCATCCCATAATGATCCCCCATAGCCACAGAGCACATATTAAAGCCATATGCATAGTGGAGCAGAGTCTGGCTAGCTGCAGATATCCCATAATGATCCCCCATAGCCACAGAACACAGAATAAAGCCATACACATAGTGGCAGATTCTGTCAGGTGCTCTTCAAATAACGCCTTTACCAAGGACTGTTGAAGGGCACAACGCAGTATAGCAAAATCCACTGATCGAGTGTGGGGAGAGTGTTATAGTATGTGGGCTGCTGGGGTTTGTGTGGCAGGGCTGCTTTTTTGTCCCAGTGCCGCCCTGGACAGCTCTACAGGGAGGCTGCCATACTTTGTACTGGTTTTACTCCCTGCATATTGTAAGGCAGCTGAAGGGTTCAGGTAGCAGTGTCAGTGCCCTGTGTTGTTCTGTAGCCCACATCCCCACACTGACTATACACAGTGGGCAACTGTAACAACTCTACTGGCATCACGGCATGGCCTATCATCTCTCACACTATCTTACCCACTGCTCCAGGCCATGATGTGGTTTCTGTTTCTTGCCAGCTCCATATTCTGTTCCTCTGCTCTCTGCATGCTTCCTGGCTGTGTGCATAGGGGGCCGGCGCCTGAACTCTCTGATTCTTATAGGAATCAGGTGCACCTGTCTAATCTGTTCCTGACCAATTACCAAGTGGCCTCCAGTATTTAGTGCAGCTCCACCCAGTGGACTGGGCCTGTGCAATGTGTTAGCTCAGTTTGTGCTTAGCTTTTGAGTTTGCCAGGCCTTGCTCTGTTACTCCCTCTCTAGAGGCTCTTCTCGGTGTTCTTGCCTTGATCTTTTTGTCCACCCTCCAAGAGGCAGAATATCCTGGTCCCTGTGTCTTTGTTCTTGTGCTTTGTCTGGTTCCATTTCCTTGTTTGAACCTTGTCCTACCTCTGTCTCCTTGTCTGTGGCTTCTCTCCCTGCTGTGTCTTTCCTTGTGTCCTCTGTTTGCTCTGCACTCTTGCGGCTCTTGTGGCTTTGCCTGTGCTCTGCTCTCTTGCAGCTTTGCCTCTGCTCCACACTTCTGCGGTTCTGCTCCGTTCTACTCTGCTCTGATCCTGCTGCAGTAATCTCTTGCTGCAGCTCCTCTCCGCATTCGTTGTGGTTCAGCTATGCTTAGCTTTTGTTGCTGCGCTATCTCTTGCTGCTCTTCCGCTTCTATCTGCAGCCTTGCACTTCTCTTCCTGTGTGAATAGGTCCCAACCTGTTCCTTCACACTCCATTCCTTCCTGCTTGTTTCCGTACCTGCACCTCCAGTGTGAACAGGTCCCAACCTGTTCCTTCATACACCACACCAACTAGCCCTGTGTTCTCTGCCGTGCCTGCCAGCCCTGTGTTCTCTGCCGTGCCTGCCAGCCCTGTGTTCTCTGCCGTGCCTACCAGCCCTGTGTTCTCTGCCGTGCCTGCCAGCCCTGTGTTCTCTGCCGTGCCTGCCAGCCCTGTATTCTCTGCCGTGCCTGCCAGCCCTGTGTTCTCTGCCGTGCCTGCCAGCCCTGTGTTCTCTGCCGTGCCTGCCAGCCCTGTGTTCTCTGCCCTGTCTCTGCCAGCCCTGAGTCTCAGCCATGCCAGCCTACTCATCTGAGTTTCAACCGTGCTCTTCTGCCAGTCCTGCCTGATGCCCGCACCTGTCCTTGTGTTCCTGTTCTCCAAGTGGGATCAGTCAGGGCGTGAGCGTGACAGCAACTAAAGTGTTGACAGCAGTTCCTTATGAACATTACAGTCAGTGGGTAAATGTAAATACCTCTTTTACAATGGTATGGCCCAAATGTGAGCTGAGGTAAAACATTGCCAGAAGCTAAGAGGGACCAAGCTTTCTCCTCTCTAGCTTCTGACATATCCATACACGGGCACTAATGCCCTCAAACTTCTGCCAGTATGTACAGCCGTGTGTGTGGCAGTAGTTTTTCTAATAGTCTTATCACACCTGTCTGCCATACTTCCTTGAGGCAGGACGGGAACCATAGTGTTGTAGTGTTGAACTCCCATTTCCCAGCACTGGCAATGCACAAATTATGGTTGGAGAATTGGCAGTATTTCTTGTCAGGATGTGACTTTCCCCACCAGGTGATTGCAGGGTTTAGAGGGGCACACTTCCATTTATAAGGGGTCGTCCCTGTCAGGCTTTGTTTACAGGAGCTTATTAGACACGAATGTGTGAGTTTGGATCGGGACACCCTCCGCTAGGCTGGATGTTGTGGTCTGTATACAGACCGTGAACTTCACTCTTGTGAACCCAGCCCACTACTAATTCTGTAATGGTGTATGTATACTAACGCAGATGACGTTTGCGTGTGACACCATTTCTAATTCACCTATATATTTTGGTATGGGGGCCCCATTTGAAAGCTCGCACCGGGGCCCATAACTTTGTAGTTACGCCACTGGATGTATGGATATGTCTCAGGTGGGAAAGGGGTTAAAGTATAATGGACAGCCCATAGCCATCCATAAAGTATAATTCACAGTCCATTGTCATCCATAAACTACAATGCACCCCACAGTCATATGTAACAATAAAACATGAGCCCTCTGGAAAATTGTTGCAAGATGTGCCATTAATGAGGAGAGACTGCCATCTGCTGGCCAGCCAAAATCAAGTGGAACCAAAGTGTGCTGGTGCTGGATGATTTGCAGAGGAAAGAACCTTGTGTGCTGGACCAGATCAGGTGACCCTCTGTAAGAACTTCTGTGATATAAAAGCTCAGCGCACCAAACCACAGAGGGATTTGGTGCCAGGAGAGAGAGTGGGGCAGACTTGCTCCATAGATACCACTGAGACTGTAGAAATCACAGGAATGTTAGATGTTGTCAACGACAGGAGGCAGATCAAGAGTTAACAGGTTTATTAACAACAAGTATACTCCGCGCAGGGAGTGGCAGACATGGGAGGTGTGTTAGGGAGAAGGGCAGAACTGGGAGCTAGGACCGGGTAAGGCAGGAATGAACGATAGTTCGATAAGTTTTATTGCCTTTGTTTCTTCTTATCAGTCTGTAGTCTTCTTGATTGCAGCGTCTTGGTTCTCCAACGGTGGCACCGACAACAGCGGCATGTGATGTCTCAGAGGTATCTGAAGAGGATGGGGCTCCAATCCACAGAGTGGGTGAAGAGTCTTTGAAGGGGAGTTCCCGCACCCATGAAAGCCAAACACTGTGCTCAGTCCAGTACGAAGAACTCCCGGAACAAGGCTTTGCTCTGCGGTGTATACAGGTACTTGGCTAAGAGGCTCTGGCCTAGTCACCTGCTTCTCACTGCGCTGTGCTTACGTTACAGTCTTTGATTTCAACTGTGAGTCACCTCCTGGCACGCAGGATAGCGGGGAACTGGCAGTCTGTCGTTCACCTACAGTGGACCTGGACGCAGGGGATCTACCAAGTCGGCCTGCGCTCAAGGGATGCTCTGCTGTCACAGCCGACACTGCACCTGACTGTCCGCTTAGCTTTCCCGCCTGGACTCTGTCTCTTTTCCCACGCGCAGCGCTTTTTAAAATGGCCCTGCCTACCACAGTCACATGCAAGGATCGGTCCTTGTCTGAAAATCTTCCCCCCTGCAACATAGGTGACAGTCCTGGTAGTTCCAGAACCGGTGTGAGAAAGGTATACCCAATCTTGTTCTTCCTTTTACAAGACCAACATGACAGGCCTCAGCAGGGACACTGTGCAACCCGGGTGTTGGTCACCACCTGGCAAGGACCGGATTCACTAGAAGATATTCCCGAGTATGGCTTATGCTGGTCAGAGCCGTAATCTGCGCCCTGCGCTGGCCAAGCCTCTAAGCTCGGATTAAGCCTGTCAAGAGTTGATCCCGGTCCCCTCTGCCCCGAACCTGAGAGACCTTCATTGACGATCAAGCCGAGAAGGGCCGCGCGGCGACTGTGACTGGAGATGCATACCTGCAAGAGACAAGAAACAGTGCAAGTGATCAGCGCTGTCACTTCCAGGTATCACCTACGGTACTGGGGCCGGCTGGGACTAGGATCACAGGTTGGGAGGGGGCCGGTTGGTGTGTGGGATGCTCAACAGGCTTTAATAGGCTAAGTCAGGAAGAGACTTGAAGCTGTCACGCCCTACAGAAGGATCAATCGGGTAGACCCACTGGACCGCAAATACTGCGGTTGCTGATACCAGGAAGGGAGAGCCAGACCAGGGAAGCAGGTAAAAAGCTTTATTGTAAGAAATACAAAATATACTAGGAGAGACACCCCAAAGGAAGGCCACAGGACCAAAACACCAGGGTGCCTCTAAGGAGTCCAAGGCTAGGAGTGACCCCTATACAGGGATTTCCCCTTGACCTCCAAAAGAGGGTCCGATGAGACAGAAACCTGTGTTAAACCGACCTAGGAGGTTGAGAAGAAATGAACGGACAAAAACGGGGAAGAATGTGGAACTTGGAAGCAGGCTGAAGACTGCAGGGAACCACACTGGAAACAGGACTCAGGATGCTGAGAAGACCAGACACGATCCTAGGGAAAAAGGTAAACAGAGTAAGACAGGCAAATTGGACTGGTAACCCTAGCTAGACCAGACCTGGAGCAGAGACTTCAGGATAATAGAAGTTGCCCAGGCGGCGTCCAGGAGTGACTGAGATCCTTATATACCTCCAGCCTCCAGGTTATAGGCCGGGAGGAGGGGCAGTGAGTAGGGAGGGGCTGACCCTTTAAGAAGCCAGAGAGCTCGCCTGCCCGCCCCCTATGCACTCCCTAGGAGAGGGAGAGAAAGGAGGAAGTGCAGCAGACATGGGAGCAAGGACCCGGGCAGCATGTCTGCAGGGACGGACCCCGGAGCGCCGGCGGACGACTGGAGCATGACCCTGCTGGCTAAGGACAGGACCAGAAGAGGTAAGAGCAGGCGGGGAAGAGAAAGAAGGCGCCCCGGACTGCGAGGAGGTGACAGTACCCCCCCCCCCTCCAGGCCCCCCCGGGCGATGACTGGCAAAGAACCGCCTTAGGAGACGAGGAGCATGGACGTTGCCCTCCGGCTCCCAGGACCTCTCCTCAGGACCAAACCCCTTCCAGTCGACCAGGTACCATGTGGCACGCCCTCTCTTCTTCACGTCCAGGATGGCACTGACCTCATACTCGTCATTGGCCGAAATCGGAGGAGGATGCTCTCCGGGATCCTGGGAGAAGCGGTTGAGGATCACAGGTTTGAGGAGGGAACGGTGGAAAGAATTATGTATTCGCAGAGAAGGAGGCAGTAGTAGCCGATAGCACAAATCGTTGAGTCTCCGGGACACCTCGAATGGTCCGATGTACCGAGGTCCGAGCTTGAAGGAGGGCACCTTAAGGCGGACGTACTTGGCTGATAACCATACCTTGCCTCCCGGTTGAAACATCTGGGCATCAAGTCTTCTCTTGTCAGCATGGTCCTTCATGCGCTGGGATGCTTTCACAAGAGCCTCACGAGTCTTGTTCCAGATGTTGGCGAAGTCGCGAGCCACGGCCTCTGCTGCAGGATTGGGAGTCGCGATGTCCAAGGGAGTCGGGATCATCGGGTGCTGCCCATATACAATAAAAAAATGGAGTGTTACGAGAGGACTCACCAACATGATTATTGTACGAGAACTCCGCCCAAGGCAGTAAGGACGTCCAGTTGTCGTGGTGTGCGTTGACAAAGTGTCGTAGAAAACCTGCCAACACCTGGTTTACCCGTTCCACCTGTCCGTTAGACTGTGGATGATAAGCCGAAGAGAAGTCCAAGGCAATATCGAGTTTCCTGCAGAGAGACCGCCAGAATCGGGACACGAATTGTACTCCCCTATCGGAAACAATGTTGTAGGGTAACCCATGCAACCGGAGGATATGTTGAACAAACAACTCGGCCAGCTTGGGTGCCGAAGGAAGACCAGGCAGAGAAACGAAGTGACTCATCTTGGAAAACCTGTCCACCACGACCCAGATGACAGTATTCCTGGAAGATGCAGGAAGATCCGTGATGAAGTCCATCACAATGTGTTGCCATGGTTTTGATGGTATAGGCAAGGGCAAGAGTTGACCGGTGGGAAGCCGTTTGGGGGTCTTGTTGCGGGCACAGGAAGAACAGGCTGAGACGTAGTCTGACACCTCTTGACGCATCCCAGGCCACCAGTAGTGCCGACTGATCAACTGTAGAGTCTTAGTCAGACCCGCGTGGCCGGCTAGTAAGGAGGAATGTCCCCAGCGAAGGATGCGTTCTCGACTCAGTTCGGGCACCAGCGTCTTACCTGGAGGTACCTGCGACAGTCGAAGCGGTGCAACCATGATCACCTTGGATGGATCGATGATGGGATGATGTTCCTCCTCCTGATCGTTGGTAAGAAAAGACCGGGAGAGGGCGTCAGCCTTGATATTCTTATCTGCGGGACGAAAATGAAGACGGTAATCAAACCGAGCAAAGAATAAAGACCAACGGGCCTGACGAGGATTGAGCCTCTGGGCAGACTGGAGATAGGCCAAGTTCTTGTGGTCGGTGTAGATCACCACCGGGTGCACCGCTCCCTCTAGGAGGTAACACCACTCCTCCAAGGCCACCTTGATGGCAAGCAACTCACGGTCACCAATGGAGTAATTCCGCTCACAGGGGGTAAAGGCCTTTGAAAAGAAGCCGCAAGAGACAATGCGTCCGGAGGCAGCTTTCTGCGTGAGGACGGCCCCGGCACCTGTGGAGGATGCGTCCACCTCCAGAAAGAACTGCTTCTCAGCGACGGGCCTGTGCAGGGTTGGTGCGGAGGAGAAGGCCCGTTTGAGTGCCTGGAAGGAACACTCGGCCTCTGGAGTCCATCCATTAGCAGGCATTCCCTTGCGTGTGAGTGCTGTGAGAGGCTTGACCAGATCGGAGAAGTGCTGGATAAACTGCCGGTAGTAGTTGGCGAATCCTACGAACCGCTGGATGGCTTTGATCCCGACCGGCCGAGGCCAGTTCATGATGGCCGACACCTTGTTAGGATCCATCTCCAGCCCAGAGTCAGAGACGATGTATCCAAGGAACGGCAGAGAAGACCGCTCGAAGAGGCATTTCTCATACTTGGCATACAAGCGGTTCTCCCGTAATTGAAGGAGAACTCGTCGGACGTCTCTTCTGTGTGTGGGTAGGTCTGGGGAGAAAACCAAGATATCATCCAGGTATACCACTACACATACGTACAGCATGTCACGGAAGATGTCGTTCACGAACTCCTGGAAAACGACTGGTGCGTTGCACAGACCGAAGGGCATCACCCGGTACTCGAAGTGACCATCACGGGTGTTGAAGGCGGTTTTCCACTCGTCACTGGCCCGGATGCGGACAAGGTTGTAAGCCCCTCGCAGGTCCAGCTTGGTGAAGATCCGGGCTCCCCGGAGCCGATCAAAGAGTTCTGGAATAAGAGGCAGTGGGTACTTATTCTTTACCGTGATAGCGTTTAATCCACGGTAGTCAATGCAAGGACGCAAGGACCCGTCCTTTTTAACGAAGAAGAACCCGGCTCCCACAGGAGATGTGGACCTCTGGATGAATCCCCGGGCCAAGCTGTCTGTGACGTATTCTGACATCGCCTGAGTCTCAGCAGGGGACAGAGGGTAGATTCGTCCTGTAGGAAAAGAAGCACCTGGAACCAAATCGATGGGACAATCATAAGGCCTGTGCGGGGGCAAGACCTCTGCTTCTCGTTTATCGAAGACATCCGCAAATGCCCAGAAGGCCTCCGGAAGTCCGGGCAAGGACGTAGGTGAGGGAGGCAAACGGATGGGCCGGACGGACAGCAGGCAACGGCTATGGCAGGCCGAACCCCAACGCTGGACCTCCCCACTTCGCCAGTCTGTGACTGGCTCATGCGTACGCAGCCATGGCAGACCGAGCATGAAAGGCGGAGAGAGAGTGGGTAGCACGTAAAAGGCAATCCTCTCAGCTTGGAGAGCTCCGATCTGAAGCTCCACCTCACTGGTAATGCCCTCAACGGAATCTAGTAGGGGTCTCCCGTCTATGGTGGTGATGATGATGCGGGGATGCTGCAGGGGGTGTATGGGAATGCCGAGGCGGAGAGCCATGTCTCGCTGAATAAAGTTACCTGCAGATCCCGAGTCCAAATACGCCAACTCTGAGAATTGCCTGTCACCGACTTTCACTTGTATGGAAACAGTTAACGGTAGAGAGGTATCACTCTCACCTAGGATGGCCTCTCTTACCTGTCCTAGGTGGAGGAGTTTTCCGGTCTTCTGGGACATTGCCGGCGGAAATGATTGGAGCCACCACAATAGAGACACAACCTCCGGGCGACTCTCTCCTCACGCTCCCGGGGACTCAGCTGGAGACGATCGACCTCCATGGGTTCGGGTGCTTCAGCAGAAGAAGCGTTACCTAGTAACAGGGGCCTCTGAAAAGAGGGTGCCAATCGAGGTGGTCTTCTCTCCTGGGTTCTCTCCTGCGTTCTTGTAGGCGACGATCTATCCGGACGGCAAGGGAGATGTATTCATCCAGGGTACCGGGAAGATCTGGTACGGCGAGCTCGTCCTTCAGGCGACTGGATAACCCTCTCCGGAAGACACCAATCAGGGGCTCGTCAGACCAGCGAAGCTCAGAAGCCAAAGTGCGAAACTGTATGGCGTATTGGCCAACCGACAGAGTACCTTGCTGTAAGTTGAACAAATCCTCCGTGGCAGAAGCCACCCGACCTGGCTCATCAAAGATCTTCCGGAAGGTGTCCAAGAAGGCCCGCAAATCGGATACAATGGGGTCCTCTGTTGTGAATTCTGTGGTCAAGCTCCCTCCTGTGGTCATGAGTGGTACTTCGGCTGGTTCTGTCTATGAGCTTCCTCTGGTGGATGTGAGTGGGGCTGCGGCTTCTGAGTTTCCTTCCTCAGGTGACGAGGTTAAGTCGTTAGGTGCTGCTCTATTTAACTCCACCTAGTTCTTTGTTCCTTGCCTCCAGTCAATGTTCCAGTATTGGTCTTGCTCTCTCCTGGATCGTTCTTGTGGCCTGTCTGCCCTGCATAAGCTAAGTTTTGCTTGTGTTACTTTTGTTTGCTATATTTTCTGTCCAGCTTGCTATATTGGTTTTTCTTGCTTGCTGGAAGCTCTGAGACGCAGAGGAAGCACCTCCGTACCGTTAGTCGGTGCGGAGGGTCTTTTTGCGCCCTCTGCGTGGTTGTTTGTAGGTTTTTGTGCTGACCGCAAAGCTATCTTTCCTATCCTCGGTCTATTCAGTAAGTCGGGCCTCACTTTGCTAAAATCTATTTAATCTCTGTGTTTGTATTTTCATCTTAACTCACAGTCATTATATGTGGGGGGCTGCCTTTTCCTTTGGGGAATTTCTCTGAGGCAAGGTAGGCTTATTTTTCTATCTTCAGGGCTAGCTAGTTTCTCAGGCTGTGCCCGAGGCACCTGGGTCTGGTCAGGAGCGCTCCACGGCTACCTCTAGTGTGGTATGATAGGATTAGGGATTGCGGTCAGCAGAGTTCCCACGTCTCAGAGCTCGTCCTATGTTATTAGTAACTATCAGGTCACTTTGTGTGCTCTTAACCACTAGGTCCATTGTGGTTCTGAATCACCAGTTCATAACAGTACTGGAGGCCCAAAGTACTAATGCTTCTCATCAGAGGGAAAAGAGAAGTTCTGAGACCATTTTTTTTTCTCTGCACTGTGTTTTGTCTTTCTTTTCCCCTAGACATTTGGGTGGTTCAGGACACAGGTGTAATGATGGACATTAAAGGTCTGTCTTCTTGTGTGGATCATCTCACTGCAAGAGTACAAAATATTCAAGACTTTGTGGTTCAGAATTCTATGTTAGAACCAAGAATTCCTATTCCTGATTTGTTTTCTGGAGATAGAGCTAAGTTTCTGAGTTTTAAAAATAATTGTAAACTGTTTCTGGCTTTGAAACCCCGCTCCTCTGGTGACCCAGTTCAACAAGTTAAGATCATTATTTCTTTATTACGTGGCGACCCTCAAGACTGGGCATTTTCCCTTGCGCCAGGAGATCCTGCATTATGTAATATTGATGCGTTTTTTTCCGGCGCTCGGATTGCTTTATGATGAACCTAATTCAGTGGATCAGGCAGAGAAAAATTTGCTGGCTCTGTGTCAGGGTCAGGATGAGGTGGAGATATATTGTCAGAAGTTTAGGAAGTGGTCTGTGCTCACTCAATGGAATGAATGTGCGCTGGCAGCAATTTTCAGAAAGGGTCTCTCTGAAGCCCTTAAGGATGTCATGGTGGGATTTCCTATGCCTGCTGGTCTGAATGAGTCTATGTCTTTGGCCATTCAGATCGGTCGACGCTTGCGTGAGCGTAAAACTGTGCACCATTTGGCTGTATTATCTGAGCATAAACCTGAGCCTATGCAGTGCGATAGGACTTTGACCAGAGCTGAACGGCAAGAACACAGACGTCAGAATGGGCTGTGTTTTTACTGTGGTGATTCCACTCATGCTATCTCCGATTGTCCTAAGCGCACTAAGCGGTTCGCTAGGTCTGCCACCATTGGTACGGTACAGTCGAAATTTCTTTTGTCCGTTACTTTGATCTGCTCTTTGTCATCCTATTCTGTCATGGCATTTGTGGATTCAGGCGCTGCCCTGAATTTGATGGACTTGGAGTTTGCTAGGCGCTGTGGGTTTGTCTTGGAGCCCTTGCAGTATCCTATTCCATTGAGAGGAATTGATGCTACACCTTTGGCCAAGAATAAGCCTCAGTACTGGACCCAGCTGACCATGTGCATGGCTCCTGCGCATCAGGAGGATATTCGCTTTTTGGTGTTGCATAATCTGCATGATGTGGTCGTGTTGGGGTTGCCATGGCTACAAGTCCATAACCCAGTATTGGATTGGAAATCAATGTCTGTGTCCAGCTGGGGTTGTCAGGGGGTACATGGTGATGTTCCATTTCTGTCTATTTCATCATCCACCCCTTCTGAGGTCCCAGAGTTCTTGTCGGATTACCGGGATGTATTTGATGAGCCCAAGTCCAGTGCCCTACCTCCGCATAGGGATTGCGATTGTGCTATCGATTTGATTCCTGGTAGTAAGTTTCCTAAAGGTCGACTGTTTAATTTGTCTGTGCCTGAGCACGCCGCTATGCAGAGTTACGTAAAGGAATCCTTGGAGAAGGGTCATATTCGCCCGTCGTCGTCGCCATTGGGAGCAGGGTTCTTTTTTGTGGCCAAGAAGGATGGTTCGCTGAGACCTTGTATTGATTACCGCCTTCTAAATAAAATCACAGTCAAATTTCAGTACCCCTTGCCGCTGCTGTCTGATTTGTTTGCGCGGATTAAGGGGGCTAGTTGGTTCACCAAGATAGATCTTCGTGGTGCGTATAATCTTGTGCGTATTAAACAGGGCGATGAATGGAAAACAGCATTTAATACGCCCGAGGGCCATTTTGAGTACCTGGTTATGCCATTCGGGCTTTCTAATGCTCCATCAGTGTTTCAGTACTTTATGCATGACATCTTCCGAGAGTACCTGGATAAATTCTTGATTGTATACTTGGATGATATTTTGGTCTTCTCGGATGATTGGGAGTCTCACGTGAAGCAGGTCAGAATGGTGTTCCAGGTCCTGCGTGCAAATTCTTTGTTTGTGAAGGGGTCAAAGTGTCTCTTTGGTGTTCAGAAGGTTTCATTTTTGGGTTTCATTTTTTCCCCTTCTACTATCGAGATGGACCCTGTTAAAGTTCAGGCCATTTATGATTGGACTCAGCCGACATCTCTGAAGAGTCTGCAAAAGTTCCTGGGCTTTGCTAATTTTTATCGTCGCTTCATCAATAATTTTTCTAGTATTGCTAAACCGTTGACTGATTTAACCAAGAAAGGTGCTGATGTGGTCAATTGGTCTTCTGCTGCTGTGGAAGCTTTTCAAGAGTTGAAGCGTCGTTTTTCTACTGCCCCTGTGTTGTGCCAACCAGATGTTTCGCTCCCGTTCCAGGTTGATGCTTCTGAGATTGGAGCAGGGGCTGTTTTGTCGCAAAGAAGTTCTGATGGCTTGGTGATGAAACCATGCGCCTTCTTTTCCAGGAAGTTTTCGCCTGCTGAGCGTAATTATGATGTTGGCAATCGAGAGTTGCTGGCCATGAAGTGGGCATTCGAGGAGTGGCGTCATTGGCTTGAAGGAGCTAAGCATCGCGTGGTGGTCTTCACTGATCACAAGAACTTGACTTATCTCGAGTCTGCCAAACGGTTGAATCCTAGACAGGCTCGTTGGTCGCTGTTTTTCTCCCGTTTTGACTTTGTGGTTTCGTACCTTCCGGGCTCTAAAAATGTGAAGGCGGATGCCCTGTCTAGGAGTTTTGTGCCCGACTCTCCGGGTTTGCCTGAGCCGGCGGGTATTCTCAAAGAGGGGGTAATTTTGTCTGCCATCTCCCCTGATTTGCGGCGGGTGCTGCAAAAATTTCAGGCTAATAGACCTGACCGTTGCCCAGCGGAGAAACTGTTTGTCCCTGATAAATGGACGAGTAGAGTTATCTCTGAGGTTCATTGTTCGGTGTTGGCTGGTCATCCTGGAATCTTTGGTACCAGAGATTTGGTGGCTAGATCCTTTTGGTGGCCGTCTCTGTCGCGGTATGTGCGTTCGTTTGTGCAGTCCTGTGGGATTTGTGCTCGGGCTAAGCCCTGCTGTTCTCGTGCCAGTGGGTTGCTTTTGCCCTGGCCAGTCCCGAAGAGGCCCTGGACACATATCTCTATGGATTTTATTTCGGATCTCCCCGTCTCTCAAAAAATGTCGGTCATTTGGGTGGTTTGTGATCGCTTCTCTAAGATGGTTTATTTGGTACCCTTGTCTAAATTGCCTTCCTCCTCTGATTTGGTGCCATTGTTCTTCCAGCATGTGGTTCGTTTACATGGCATTCCGGAGAACATCGTTTCTGACAGAAGTTCCCAGTTTGTTTCGAGGTTTTGGCGAGCCTTTTGTGCTAGGATGGGCATTGATTTGTCTTTTTCCTCGGCTTTCCATCCTCAGACAAATGGCCAGACTGAACGAACCAATCAGACCTTGGAAAAATATCTGAGATGTTTTGTTTCTGCTGATTAGGATGATTGGGTGTCCTTTTTGCCTTTGGCTGAGTTCGCCCTTAATAATCGGGCCAGCTCGGCTACTTTGGTTTCGCCGTTTTTCTGCAATTCTGGTTTCTATCCTCGTTACTCTTCAAGGCAGGTTGAGTCTTCAGACTGTCCTGGTGTGGATACTGTGGTGGATAGGTTGCAGCAGATTTGGACTCATGTAGTGGACAATTTGACATTGTCCCAGGAGAAGGCTCAACGTTTCGCTAACCGCAGGCGCTGTGTGGGTCCCCGACTTCATGTTGGGGATTTGGTTTGGTTGTCATCTCGTTATATTCCTATGAAAGTTTCCTCTCCTAAGTTTAAGCCTCGTTTCATTGGTCCGTATAGGATTTCTGAGGTTCTTAATCCTGTGTCTTTTCGTTTGACCCTTCCAGCTTCTTTTTCCATCCATAACGTATTCCATAGGTCATTGTTGCGGAGATACGTGGCACCTGTGGTTCCATCCGTTGATCCTCCTGCCCCGGTTTTGGTTGAGGGGGAGTTGGAGTATATAGTGGAGAAGATTTTGGATTCTCGTATTTCGAGACGGAAACTCCAGTACCTGGTTAAGTGGAAGGGTTATGGTCAGGAAGATAATTCCTGGGTCTTTGCCTCTGATGTTCATGCTGCCGATCTGGTTCGTGCCTTTCATTTGGCTCATCCTGGTCGGCCTGGGGGCTCTGGTGAGGGTTCGGTGACCCCTCCTCAACGGGGGGGTACTGTGGTGAATTCTGTGGTCAAGCTCCCTCCTGTGGTCATGAGTGGTACTTCGGCTGGTTCTGTCTATGAGCTTCCTCTGGTGGATGTGAGTGGGGCTGCGGCTTCTGAGTTTCCTTCCTCAGGTGACGAGGTTAAGTCGTTAGGTGCTGCTCTATTTAACTCCACCTAGTTCTTTGTTCCTTGCCTCCAGTCAATGTTCCAGTATTGGTCTTGCTCTCTCCTGGATCGTTCTTGTGGCCTGTCTGCCCTGCATAAGCTAAGTTTTGCTTGTGTTACTTTTGTTTGCTATATTTTCTGTCCAGCTTGCTATATTGGTTTTTCTTGCTTGCTGGAAGCTCTGAGACGCAGAGGAAGCACCTCCGTACCGTTAGTCGGTGCGGAGGGTCTTTTTGCGCCCTCTGCGTGGTTGTTTGTAGGTTTTTGTGCTGACCGCAAAGCTATCTTTCCTATCCTCGGTCTATTCAGAAAGTCGGGCCTCACTTTGCTAAAATCTATTTAATCTCTGTGTTTGTATTTTCATCTTTACTCACAGTCATTATATGTGGGGGGTTGCCTTTTCCTTTGGGGAATTTCTCTGAGGCAAGGTAGGCTTATTTTTCTATCTTCAGGGCTAGCTAGTTTCTCAGGCTGTGCCCGAGGCGCCTAGGTCTGGTCAGGAGCGCTCCACGGCTACCTCTAGTGTGGTATAATAGGATTAGGGATTGCGGTCAGCAGAGTTCCCACGTCTCAGAGCTCGTCCTATGTTATTAGTAACTATCAGGTCACTTTGTGTGCTCTTAACCACTAGGTCTATTGTGGTTCTGAATCACCAGTTCATAACAGTCCTCTCTCTCCAGTAGTGGGTTGAACCAGGCCAAGGCCTCGCCCTCCAGGTGTGATGCCAGAAAGGCCACTTTCGCCACATCCGTAGGGTATTGATGAGGGAGAAGCCTGAAATGCAGCTGGCATTGGTTGATGAAACCCCTGCACATTTTTGGATCCCCAGAGTACCTGGTGGGTTTGCAGAGACAAGGGGAAGAGAAGACGCCTCCTACGGCACCGGGACTCAACACGGATGCTGCAACCGGGGCAGAAGGAGACCGCTGCAGATTAGAGAGCCGCTCGTCCACAGACGTCATGTAATCCAGCATCTGGGTCTGCATCCGTCCTTGTTGATCCAGCTCCTGATGGAGATCTGCAAGATGAGAGGAGTAAGATGCATCCACCCCCAGAGGGGAAGCTAGACGGGCCTCAAGGGTCCGCATGAACGCAACAACCTGCTCCTGGCTCTGGCGAAGACTAACGAGCTCCCTCTGAGCATCGAACCTGGCATCAGCGGGGTCCATGGCCTGGGCAAAATCTGTCACGCCCTACAGAAGGATCAATCGGGTAGACCCACTGGACCGCAAATACTGCGGTTGCTGATACCAGGAAGGGAGAGCCAGACCAGGGAAGCAGGTAAAAAGCTTTATTGTAAGAAATACAAAATATACTAGGAGAGACACTTCCCAAAGGAAGGCCACAGGACCAAAACACCAGGGTGCCTCTAAGGAGTCCAAGGCTAGGAGTGACCCCTATACAGGGATTTCCCCTTGACCTCCAAAAGAGGGTCCGATGAGACAGAAACCTGTGTTAAACCGACCTAGGAGGTTGAGAAGAAATGAACGGACAAAAACGGGGAAGAATGTGGAACTTGGAAGCAGGCTGAAGACTGCAGGGAACCACACTGGAAACAGGACTCAGGATGCTGAGAAGACCAGACACGATCCTAGGGAAAAAGGTAAACAGAGTAAGACAGGCAGATTGGACTGGTAAACCTAGCTAGACCAAACCTGGAGCAGAGACTTCAGGATAATAGAAGTTGCCCAGGCGGCGTCCAGGAGTGACTGAGATCCTTATATACCTCCAGCCTCCAGGTGATAGGCCGGGAGGAGGGGCAGTGAGTAGGGAGGGGCTGACCCTTTAAGAAGCCAGAGAGCTCGCCTGCCCGCCCCCTATGCACTCCCTAGGAGAGGGAGAGAACGGAGGAAGTGCAGCAGACATGGGAGCAAGGACCTGGGCAGCATGTCTGCAGGGACGGACCCCGAACCGCCGGCGGACGACCGGAGCATGACCCTGCTGGCTAAGGACAGGACCAAAAGAGGTAAGAGCAGGAGGGGAAGAGAAAGAAGGCGCCCCGGACTGCGAGGTGGTGACAGCAGCCTAGTGGGAAAACTCGGTGACCCCCGCTAGAGTCAGAGCTTCAAGAACTCACGTGGTGTCTCTCAAGAATGGGCACACCACCAATGTTAAGTACTGAGAGACTTTCTAGCTATTATGTTATCTGAGGCGAAAGCGAGAGTGGACCCTCTGGACCGTGGTAAGGTACTACCTCCGGGCGAGCTGACCTGGTGTTAACCAACCCCTATACAGGGACTGGCTGGGGCAGGCCCGAAGAAGACCAAACCACAGTAGCAGATACCAGAAGGGACGGCTCAGGAGCAAAACAAGAGAAGGAAACAAAAACGGAAACACAGGAGCGGGAACACACAGGAGCGGGAAAGGAGGCGAAAAACAACGGAGGACACGAAGACTGGAAACAAGGCTGTACTGAGGAAAAGCTGAGACGGAGGCGAAACTGTAGAGAGAAAGGGAGAGAGAGGACGGGATAAATGGAGGCACAATAACGAGAGGTAAGCGTAGAACACAGGGCTAGCACGAAGCACAAGGCGAGAAGGGGCCAGAGGCAAAAGCACAGGCAAATGACACTCAGGCACCTCCTAGCAGGGGAGGTGGCCTGAAATACTGTGGGTCTTACCGGGATTGGTTGAGACTACTGGATCCCAGCCCCTGGAAGCAGGAGATCCAGGACTGGAGCGCAGGCGCCCACCGTCGAACCCTGCGCGCCGGCGCAGATGTCCGTGCGCCGGCGCAGATGCCGAACCTCCCCAGCAGGATGTGGAGGAGGAGCCTGCTGAGGACGAGCGCACCGCCCCCCAGAGGCAGGACAGCGGGGACGAACAGCGGCGGAAGGAGTCGGCGCCGCTGGAGAGGCAGGAGGAACGGCACGCCGGGACCCGGAAGAGGAGCGGCCAATGCAAGCAGGGACAGCGCACCGGCGACGAGGGTAAGTAGCGGCCGTAACAGTACCCCCCTCTTTAAAATTCCCTCTCCCAAAACTAGACAGAAATTTGTTTAGAAGACGAGGTGCATTAATATTTTCTCGCGGCTCCCACGATCTCTCCTCAGGACCGAAACCCCTCCAATCCACCAAGAAAAATTCTCTCCCTCGAACCCTCTTCATAGCCAAAATATCCCTAACCTCAAAAACGTTATCAGCACGAACAGGCTGAGGAGAGGTACAGGAAGATGGATGGAAGCGGTTAAGAATAACAGGTTTGAGCAAAGACACATGAAAGGTATTGGGAATACGGAGCGAGGCGGGCAATTTCAGCTTGTAGGCGACATCGTTGACTCGACTCAGAATCTCAAAAGGACCGATGTAGCGAGGACCAAGTTTACAAGAAGGAATCTTGAGTCTAATGTAACGTGAGGAAAGCCAGACCTTGTCACCGGGTAAAAACGGAGAAGAATCTAAACGTCTCTTGTCAGCATGTCTTTTCATCCTAAGAGATGCTTTACTGAGTGCTTCTTTAACCTCTGCCCATATAGAAGAAATGTCCGAAATTACAGAATCAGCTGCTGGTACTCCAGACGTAGAGGAAACTGGGAGAGGCATATTTGGATGTTGACCAAACACGATGAAGAAAGGAGATTTTGCAGAGGATTCATGGGAGTGATTATTATAGGCAAACTCAGCCCAGGGCAGAAGACTGACCCAATCATCCTGGTGGACATTAGAAAAGTGACGTAGGTAGGCAGCCACAATTTGATTCGTTCGTTCTGCTTGCCCATTAGTTTGAGGATGATGGGCAGACGAAAAATCTAGAGTCACCTTCAAAGGTTTGCATAACGCCCTCCAAAAATGAGACGTAAATTGTACTCCTCTGTCGGACACGATGTTTTGAGGAAAACCGTGAAGTTTGAAGATTTTCAAAATAAAGATCTTCGCCAACTCTGGAGTCGAAGGTAGACCGGGCAGGGGAACAAAATGAGCCATCTTGGAAAACCGATCTACCACCGTAAGGATGACTGTACAACCTGAGGAATTCGGTAAATCGGTGATGAAGTCCATGGCTATGTGCTGCCACGGACTAGAAGGAACGGGAAGAGGAAGCAGACCTCCGCGAGGAAACCGTCTTGGCACTTTATTCTTAGCACAAGAAGAACAAGAAGCGACAAACTCCTCGATATCTTGACGTAACGCAGGCCACCAGTAGTAGCGGGCAATGAGAAGGTAGGTCTTTATCCCAGCATGGCCTGCCAATTTTGAGGAATGTCCCCAGCGAAGCACCTTCTCTCTGTCACCCTCTGCCACAAGGATTTTACCCGGAGGAGGACAGATCATGCTTAAAGGAGCCACCGTGACAACTTTGCAGGGATCCAAAATATATGCTGGTTCCTCATCGACATCCTCTGACTGTGAAAGCCTAGATAGTGCGTCAGCCTTGATATTTTTGTCACCAGGCCGGAAGCGAAGCTCGAAGTCGAAGCGAGCAAAGAACAAAGACCAACGAGCCTGCCGTGGATTAAGTCTTTGTGCAGTCTGAAGATAGGCCAAATTTTTGTGGTCAGAGAAGATTACGAATGGATGAACAGCTCCTTCAAGAAGATGCCTCCAGAGCTAGCTTAATGGCCAAAAGTTCACGGTCTCCAATAGTATAATTGCGTTCAGAGGCAGAAAACGTTTTAGAAAAGAATCCGCAAGGAACCAGTCGACCCGCAGGAGATCTTTGGGAGAGCACCGCTCCGGCTCCCGTGGAGGAGGCATCCACCTCGAGAACAAATGGCTTGTTAACCTCAGGATGGTGCAATACTGGAGTGGACGAAAATGACTGCTTTAGGAGTACAAAGGCGTTCTCGGCCTCCGGGGTCCAAATCTTAGGGTTGGAACCCTTGTGGGTGAGGGCTGAAAGAGGCTGAATTACAGAGGAAAAATGGCATATGAACTGCCTGTAGTAGTTAGCGAATCCCAGGAACCGCTGGATAGCCTTTACACCATAGGGACATGGCCAATTGAGAATGGCATTCACTTTCTCAGAGTCCATCTTAAGACCCGAATCCGAGATAATGTATCCAAGAAAGGGCAAAGAAGTTTGTTCGAAGAGACACTTCTCATACTTCGCATAAAGACGATTCTCTCTCAAACGTTGCAGTACCAAACGAACACTTCTTCTGTGGGACGGCAAATCCACAGAGAAGACCAGGATGTCATCTAAATACACCACAACACAGGAGTAGAGAAGGTCACGGAAAATATCGTTAACGAACTCCTGGAAGACTGCTGGAGCATTGCAGAGGCCGAACGGCATGACCAGGTATTCATAATGACCGTCTCGGGTGTTAAATGCGGTTTTCCATTCATCGCCGGCATGGATACGAACAAGGTTGTAAGCTTCCCGGAGATCTAACTTAGTAAAAATTCGCGTCCCTCTAAGTCGATCAAAGAGCTCTGGAATGAGAGGTAGAGGGTACTTGTTCTTGACCGTGATGTTATTTAAGCCTCTGTAGTCGATGCAGGGTCGAAGCGAACCGTCCTTCTTCTTGACAAAGAAAAATCCCGCACCTGCAGGAGAAGAAGACTTTCGAATGAATCCTTTAGTCAAGTTTTCTTGGATGTATTCAGACATCGCTCTGGTCTCAGCAGAAGAAAGTGGGTAAATTCTCCCTCTAGGTGGGGTGGAACCGGGAAAAAGCTCGATCGGGCAATCATAGGAACGATGCGGCGGAAGACTCTCAGCCTCTTTTTTATCAAAAACATCTGCAAATGTCCAGTATGGAGAGGGCAATCCGGAGGGAATGGAAACTTCCAGAGGAGGAACTACAGGACTAACGGACTGTAGGCATTGCTTTTGACAAGTAGATCCCCAACGGAGCACGTCTCCCGAACGCCAGTCCAGAGTAGGTTCATGAGTTCAGAGCCACGGTAACCCAAGTAACAGAGCATGGGCGAGGTTAGGCAGGACGTAAAAGGTGATCTTCTCACGATGTAGGGCCCCGATCCGTAGTTCGACCTCCTCCGTAATTAGGGTAATGGCGTCTTGCAAGGGTCTCCCTTCTACGGAAGCAATCAGACGAGGAGTGTCCAGAGAGATAACTGGAACGCGAAGTCTCCGAACCGTCTCAAGGCTGATAAAATTGCCCGCCGCGCCCGAATCCACATACGCGACCTTGGAAAAACGCTTTAGATTAAGAACAAGTAAGACAGACAAAAACAAGGGTAGAGAGGAATCAGAAACACCTAGGGAGGCCTCTCTTACCTGTCCTAGGCGGAGGAGTTTTCCGGTCGCTCAGGGCAGGATCGCAGCAAGTGAGAAGCGCTACCACAATAAAAGCAGAGTCCTTGGGAACGTCTCTTCCGACGCCGTTGCTCTGCCATTTTAACACGATCTACTTGCATGGGCTCAGGTACGGATGCAGCAGGGGACATCAAAGGGCGCGGACTCCCAGACCTACGGACTGATGGTATGGAGCGAACAGGCCTCCTCTCCTTGGCGGTCTCACGAGTTCGCTCTTGGAAGCATAGGTCTATGCGCGTAGACAGAGCTATGAGGTCTTCTAAAGAGGTAGGAGTATCTCGTCCAGCCAACTCATCCTTTATCCGACTGGACAGACCACGCCAGAAAGCGCCGACCAAAGCCTCGTTGTTCCACCCCAGCTCAGAGGCTAAAGTACGGCAGCGGATGGCATATTGGCCTACCGTTAGAGAGCCTTGCTGAAGATTAAAAAGAGACTCCGTCGTAGAAGCTAAGCGCCCGGGCTCATCAAAAACCCTACGAAAAGTTTCCAGGAAGAAAGCTAACTGAGAGACTATGGGATCATCCCGCTCCCACAGGGGATTGATCCAAGCTAAGGCCTCCCCCTCTAAATGGGACATAATAAAAGCCACTTTGGCCCGATCAGTCGGGTATTGTTGGGGAAGAAGTTCGAAGTGGAGGCGGCACTGGTTCAGGAACCCCCTACAGAGATTAGGATCCCCGCTATACCTGGGAGGTTTGCCGAGACGAGGTGGCGGGTGGGGTAGAGAAGAAGAATTTGAGTCTTGTGAGACCACCTGAGCGGAGTACGCAGAGACGGACTGCAGGTTGAATAAGCGGTCATCAATGGAAGCCATATAAGTCAGCATGCGCGCCTGCGTATCACGCTGCTGGGAGAGCTCTTGCTGAAGACCCGCTAAATGAGTAGCACTAACTGGGTCGGCGGCCTGTAAAGAGGTCAGACGGGACTCCATGTTTTTCATAAAGGACATGATGCGCTGTTGGTTGTCGCGCAAATGTGCCAATTCCTTTTGGGCAGAAAACGCGGCACCTGCGGGGTCCATGGCCTGAGTGTTCTATTATGTTATCTGAGGCGAAAGCGAGAGTGGACCCTCTGGACCGTGGTAAGGTACTACCTCCGGGCGAGCTGACCTGGTGTTAACCAACCCCTATACAGGGACTGGCTGTGGCAGGCCCGAAGAAGACCAAACCACAGTAGCAGATACCAGAAGGGACGGCTCAGGAGCAAAACAAGAGAGGGAAACAAAAACGGAAACACAGGAGCGGGAACACACAGGAGCGGGAAAGGAGGCGAAAAACAACGGAGGACACGAAGACTGGAAACAAGGCTGTACTGAGGAAAAGTTGAGACGGAGGCGAAACTGTAGAGAGAAAGGGAGAGAGAGGACGGGATAAATCGAGGCACAATAACGAGAGGTAAGCGTAGAACACAGGGCTAGCACGAAGCACAAGGCGAGAAGGGGCCAGAGGCAAAAGCACAGGCAAATGACACTCAGGCACCTCCTAGCAGGGGAGGTGGCCTGAAATACTGTGGGTCTTACCGGGATTGGTTGAGACTACTGGATCCCAGCCCCTGGAAGCAGGAGATCCAGGACTGGAGCGCAGGCGCCCACCGTCGAATCCTGCGCGCCGGCGCAGATGTCCGTGCGCCGGCGCAGATGCCGAACCTCCCCAGCAGGATGTGGAGGAGGAGCCTGCTGAGGACGAGCACGCCGCCCCCCAGAGGCAGGACAGCGGGGACGAACTGCGGCGGAAGGAGTCGGCGCCGCTGGAGAGGCAGGAGGAACGGCACGCCGGGACCCGGAAGAGGAGCGGCCGAAACAAGCAGGGACAGCGCACCGGCGACGAGGGTAAGTAGCGGCCGTAACACTAGCTTGTTCATAAACTGTTATACTCCTCTATATTGTTAAATTGCACATTTATTAACCATAATTGTTTAGAAGTTATTGTTGTATAAAAATAACAATATATCACCCCCTGGCTGTTTCCGCCTCTTGATATCTGTATGTTGCATGCATGCGCCTGCATTACACATCCATATTAATATAATGCACCCGATAGTCATCCTATAAAGTATAATGCACCCCATAGTCATCGATAAGGTATAATTCACTGTCTATAGTCATCCATAAAGTATAATGCACCCTATAGTCATCGATGTAGTATAATGCACCCCATAGTCATCTATGTAGTAGTATGGCCACTGATTTAAAAAATAAATAAATACTCACCTTCCCGTCACTCCCCCGCTGCGCACATCCTCTTGTGAAACTGACAGCTGACTTTGGCGTGTGATGGGAACGAATAACGTCACTGCCATGTGCTTCGACATATGCACTCCAACGTCAGCTGCTAGCCTCTGATTGGCCAGCAGCATATATTTTCATGCACATACCTGATGGGTCTGTACACCGCAATAAACTTCGAGCTGAAGTTTCTGCTGGTGCCCCGGGCCCGATTGCAGCGGTTGCTACTCCACTGGAGGCACACAGGGCATAAGTGCTATATCCATTGGGAGGGGGTGGGTTTTTTACTTTATAAGGTGCATTATGATAGGGCTCACCAGGTGAGGTAGATCAGCTAAACCTTTGGTCTGGGTGGGCATATGGTGCAGTTTCCAGAGGACATGTGGAATCGTATGGACTAGGACTAAATGGAAACTCAGAACCAGCTGGAAAGATGGAGTGGTACCCAGCAGGGATGGATGCGAGTGGTAAGATCATGGAGCATACCAAACAAGGAAGAGTCTAGAGTCTCAGTCCCAAGACACAGATGTGTGTATCAATGGGACCTAAATAGATTTAGAGAGTTGATGTCCTAGATACACGCCAGCCAACCTGCAAAACCTGACGTGGAGCACTACACAGGGCAGCAGACTTAGAAGAAGGGAGCGGTTCCCGGGATACCCAGGATAGTTGAGTAACATCTTTGCTGCATTATTTACTTGGGGAATTGTAACTTTCAAAGAAGCACATGGGGCTTCTATGATTTTTTTTGGATAAAATGTGGCTCAGGATGATCTTTAAGAGCTGAAAGGTACGCAAGTTTTGGAATCCTTGGTCTACACTAGAGCATTAGGACACTGTGTAACCCTATCCTAAGTATATGGGGTTCTTTTGTAAGATGAAGGGATTAGTGACATTTCAATTAATCTTTTTCAGAGATTCACATAGTCAGGTGTTCGCAGCTCAGAACTAAATTGAAACAAGAACAAAAGTCAACAATGATAACTAATCCTGTGGTAATAAAATGGGGATAGTAGAAGATAGCAGAGTATTTCTTTACCCATATATGTAATTTTAATAATACAAAATATTTTTTAAGGGGCACATATCGAAAATATAATGTGCAATTAAAGTAGAGGAGTCAACACTGAATATTAAAGAAAATAACATTTCTATCAGGAAAAAGCAGCTCGGTTTTTCTGGGATCCATTATTCTCATAGGTTACATGTGGCCTGAAGACATCGGACCATTGTGTGAGGTTGGAGATACAGTGGGGCAAAAAAGTATTTAGTCAGTCAGCAATAGTGCAAGTTCCACCACTTAAAAAGATGAGAGGCGTCTGTAATTTACATCATAGGTAGCCCTCAACTATGGGAGACAAACTGAGAAAAAAAAATCTAGAAAATCCCATTGTCTGTTTTTTTATCATTTTTTTTGCATATTATGGTGGAAAATAAGTATTTGGTCAGAAACAAACAATCAAGATTTCTGGCTCTCACAGACCTGTAACTTCTTCTTTAAGAGTCTACTCTTTCCTCCACTCATTACCTGTAGTAATGGCACCTGTTTAAACTTGTTATCAGTATAAAAAGACACCTGTGCACACCCTCAAACAGTCTGACTCCAAACTCCACTATGGTGAAGACCAAAGAGCTGTCAAAGGACACCAGAAACAAAACTGTAGCCCTGCACCAGGCTGGGAAGACTGAATCTGCAATAGCCAACCAGCTTGGAGTGAAGAAATCAACAGCGGGAGCAATAATTAGAAAATGGAAGACATACAAGACCACTGATAATCTCCCTCGATCTGGGGCTCCACGCAAAATCCCACCCCGTGGGGTCGGAATGATCACAAGAACGGTGAGCAAAAATCCCAGAACCACGCGGGGGGACCTAGTGAATGAACTGCAGAGAGCTAGGACCAATGTAACAAGGCCTACCATAAGTAACACACTACGCCACCATGGACTCAGATCCTGCAGTGCCAGACGTGTCCCACTGCTTAAGCCAGTACATGTCCGGGCCCATCTGAAGTTTGCTAGAGAGCATTTGGATGATCCAGAGGAGTTTTGGGAGAATGTCCTATGGTCTGATGAAACCAAACTGGAACTGTTTGGTAGAAACACAACTTGTCGTGTTTGGAGGAAAAAGAATACTGAGTTGCATCCATCAAACACCATACCTACTGTAAAGCATGGTGGTGGAAACATCATGCTTTGGGGCTGTTTCTCTGCAAAGGGGCCAGGACGACTGATCCGGGTACATGAAAGAATGAATGGGGCCATGTATCGTGAGATTTTGAGTGCAAACCTCCTTCCATCAGCAAGGGCATTGAAGATGAAACATGGCTGGGTCATTCAACATGACAATGATCCAAAGCACACCACCAGGGCAACGAAGGAGTGGCTTCGTAAGAAGCATTTCAAGGTCCTGGAGTGGCCTAGCCAGTCTCCAGATCTCAACCCTATAGAAAACCTTTGGAGGGAGTTGAAAGTCCGTGTTGCCAAGCGAAAAGCCAAAAACATCACTGCTCTAGAGGAGATCTGCATGGAGGAATGGGCCAACATACCAACAACAGTGTGTGGCAACCTTGTGAAGACTTACAGAAAACGTTTGACCTCTGTCATTGCCAACAAAGGATATATTACAAAGTATTGAGATGAAATTTTGTTTCTGACCAAATACTTATTTTCCACCATAATATGCAAATAAAATGTTAAAAAAACAGACAATGTGATTTTCTGGATTTTTTTTTCTCAGTTTGTCTCCCATAGTTGAGGTCTACCTATGATCTAAATTACAGACGCCTCTCATCTTTTTAAGTGGTGGAACTTGCACTATTGCTGACTGACTAAATACTTTTTTGCCCCACTGTATGCGCATTAGCATTTCCCCATGTCTTGCTGCCTCATGTATCATCAATATTAGGTCCTCAGTTGAGTTATGCAGAGAATTTCTAACATGCAAACAAGAGGCGAGATTTCATCCAGCCAGATTATTGTTCAATCTAGGGCATTCCATGGTTTATGTATGAGGGTAGTACCTGACAACGGATCTGTCATTGAAGCGGCCACTGGAAGAGAAAAACCTTCATGCAACATTTTACCATTTCAGCAGTGTTAGTGATTTGCTTGACATTTAAAAATAAGAAAACCGCAAAACCATCACCCATCATGTAAACACCCATCATGATGATCATTATTATGTATACCCCTCCTCACATGTAAAGCGCCATGGAATAAATGGCGCTATAACAATAAATAATGATAATAATAATAATAATGATCAGCTTAGTCCATATATTTACTTACTATATACAGGTGCTTCTAACAAAATTAGACTATCATCAAAAAGTTAATTTATTTCAGTTCTTCAATACAAAAAGTGAAACTCATATTTCTGTTAATGTTGATGATTATGGCTTAAAGCCAATGACAACCCAAAAGTCATTATCTCGGTAAATTATAATACTTTATAACACCAGCTTGAAAAATGATTTTAAAATCCAAAATGTTGGCCTCCTGAAATGTATATTCAGTAAATGCACTCATTACTTGGTCGGTCGGGGCTCCTTTTGCATCAGTTACTGCATCAATGCGGCGTGGCATGGATGCAATCAGCCTGTGGCACTGCTGAGGTGTTATGGAAGCCCAGGTTGCTTTGATAGCAGCCTTCAGCTTGTCTGTATTGTTGGGTCTGGTGTCTCTCATCTTCCTCTTGACAATACCCCATAGATTCTCTATGGGGTTAAGGTCAGGCGAGTTTGATGGCCAATCAAGCACAGTGATACTTTTGTTTGTAAACCAGGTATTGGTACTTTTGGCAGTGTGGACAGGTGCCAAGTCCTGCTGGAGAATGGACGCCCCCCCTTTGTAGCATACGAAGGGGGTCGCATGATAACACAGCCTCTCACCACAGTTCTATTGTTTTTCATATTTCTGGCATATTTTTAATGGGTTTTTATAAGGTGTTAAAGTTGGTGATAAAAGGGTTAATTTATTTGGTAAGCTGTGCTTTTGCGCGAGCAGGTTCTAACCGGTTCTAGCTGGTTGTTTTCCCGCATTTTTCGGAGGTTCTGATTGGTTTAGGTGGAAAATGTGGGAAGAATTTCTTGTATATAATCAGCTGTTTCATCAGCTGGTCCCTAGTCATCTGATAAAGATTGAAGACCCCTCCCTCCCTTAAGTTATGTTATTAGTGACTACATCTGTCGTGTCGTTTATTTGTGGGATAATCGCCCGTTGAGTTCGGGTGGATTTGAAGTGATTGGAGTAATATATTTATTTCAGTATTAAATTGGTTTATTATTGATTATAAGTTTAAAATATAATTTTACATGTAACTCAAAATAAACGCCACGGCCAATTTCTTCCAAATTAAATCTCTTGTCTCTTGTGTTTTTATTGGGGTTTTTGATAATGGGGCTTGTGTTACCATGAAATTTCCATCTCCATAAAGCTTGTCGGCAGAGGGAAGCATGAAGTGCTCTAAAATTTCCTGGTAGACGGCTGCACTGACTTTCATCTTGATGAAACACAGTGGACCTACACCAGCAGATGACATAGCTCCCCAAACCATCACTGATTGTGGAAACTTCACACTAGACCTCAAGCAGCTTGGATTGTGGCCTCTCCACTCTTCCTCCAGACTCTGGGATCTTAATTTCCAAATGAAATACTACATGTATTAATCTGAAAACAACACCTTAGACCACTGTGTAACAGTCCAGTTCTTTTTCTCCTTGACCCAGGTAAGATGCTTCTGGCGTTGTCTATTGGTCATGAGTGGTACTGTTTTATTTATTAATTTTTACTTGAGACACTGCAGACTGCCATTTTGCATGTGTCTGAGCACGACATCTACACACCTCAAATACGTCAGTCCCTGTGCATAAGTGTCTGAGGTCGCCATCCAACTGCATCTCTTGCATTGAGGCTGCTCCTCCTGCCTCTAGCTGTGACCTGGGCACACCCCCTGGGCTGTCCATGTCACAGCTGTGGGAAGAGATCGTCACCATCTTTATGGAGCCCGCAGTGTATGCTGTGCCCTGCACTTTCCCCCTGTCATCGCACACACTGCTCAGTGTGTGTGATCACAGTAGGTGCCAGGGAGTGGAGGTTCGGGGTGAGGTAAGTATCAGGGCCGGACTGGCTATCGGGCACTTCTGGCAAATGCCAGAAGGGCTGGTGCCAGGAGTGGGCCGCTGCCGCTATCAGCTGCGCCAGGGCTGACTCCTCCCGCCAGCGCCGACTCACCCCCCGATCGCCCGCCCCGCCGGTACAGTTGAATGCAAAGATGGAGGAGAGAGTGTCCGCTGACGCTCCCTCTCCCATCATTCCCTGATCTGCCTCACTCTGACACTGCGGGTGCGCGATGACGTCATATCATCGCGCACCTGCTGTGTGGCTGGGCAGACTGCAGCTGCTGAGACCGGAGCCGGGAGCAGCACGAGGAGAGGTGAGGAGAGTTTTTTTTTTTTTAATATGTCAATGAATGATAACTGGATTGTGGGGCAATTGGGGTGGGCTATATTACATTCTATGGGGCTGTGCTGTATTACATTCTATGGGGGCTGTGCTGTATTACATTCTATGGGGCTGTGCTGTATTACATTCTATGGGGGCTGTGCTGTATTACATTCTATGGGGCTGTGCTGTATTACATTCTATGGGGCTGTGCTGTATTACATTCTATGGGGGCTGTGCTGTATTACATTCTATGGGGCTGTGCTGTATTACATTCTATGGGGGCTGTGCTGTATTACATTCTATGGGGCTGTGCTGTATTACATTCTATGGGGCTGTGCTGTATTACATTCTATGGGGGCTGTGCTGTATTACATTCTATGGGGGCTGTGCTGTATTACATTCTATGGGGGCTGTGCTGTATTACATTCTATGGGGGCTGTTCTGTATTACATTCTATGGGGGGCTTTATTACATTCTATGATTCTATGGGGGCTTGTTGCATTATATTCTATGGGGGCTGGCTGCATTACATTCTATGGGGGCAGTGCTGTATTACATTCTATGGGGGCTTGTTGCATTATATTCTATGAGGGCTGTGCTGCATTACATTCTATGGGGGCTGGCTGCATTACATTTTATGGGGCTGGCTGCATTAGATTCTATGGGGCTGGCTGCATTCTATGGGGGGCTGTATTATATTTTATGGGGGCTACATTATATTCCATGGGGGGTTGTATTATATTCTGTGGGGAGGTCGGCTGTATTACATTCTATGGGGTGCTGTATTATATTCTATGGGGGGCTGTATTACATTCTATGGGGGGCTGTATTACACTCTCTGGGGGCTACACTATATTCTATGGGGGGCTGTATTATATTCTATGAGGGGTAATTGCATCATACTCTATTAGGGGGCTACATTGTATTCTATGGGGAGCTGCATTATACTATATGAGCTGCATTATATTCTCGGGGGGGGGGGGGGTTACATTATACTCAGGGGGCTACAATATATTCTGTGGGATGGCTGCATTATACTCTGGAGTGGCATCATTCTATACGTGGGCTGCATTATACTGTATCGAGGACTATGGGGAATACATTATACTATATGAAGAAGTATGGGGTGCATTATACAATGGGAAGTGAATTGTACTACATGGATGACAATGGCGGTGCATTATACTATATGAAGCACCAGGGCCGCCATCAGGGCATTACAGCCCTTACTGTTGTATGGGGCCCGGAGATCAGGAGGAAAGAGGAGGGCCCGGAAATGCTGGCTGCTCGGGCCCCGCCCCCCTTTGCTTCAGCTGAGCAGCTCACCGAGAACCAGAGGCAAGGGGGCCAGTCACCGTCACCCATCACTTATTAACAGTAAGGCTTCTTTACTTTTCACAACTGTGTGCACGGTGCAGCATCTCCCATCTGTCTTCTTCCTCCTGCTCCTCCTCGTCCTGTCTGGCACCTGCTGGATGCCTCCTTCTCCCTGCACTGCACACACACTTCCAGCCTGTGCAGGACAGCGTCTGCACACTCGTGGCTGGAGGGAAGCTGTGCAGGACCTCAATCACCCCCTGAACAGGAGGTAAAGAACGGCCTGAATGTGTCCGATTGTTTAGGAGAGTAAAGAGGGGAGGCAGGGGCTGCAGTCAGAGACTAGAAGCAGTGATTTACTGACTGTGACCCCGGAGCTTTGTGCTATCTGGTTGGTGTAGGATTCTCAGCCACACACAGCACCGACCAGAGAGCTCAGAGCTGGGGAACACTGGCACTACATCACTAGCTGTATTCTCTGACAGGCTGCCTCATGTCATTGATCCTGAGCCCTGAGCCCATTCCCCAGTGAAGACTTTATTCACATAAACTGTACCTGTTGCATTTAACACACAGGTACAATGCATAGACAGATAATACATAAATGTATAGCATATCACCAGGGCATTACTGACATGAGGGAGCATCGCCGCAGGAGCACGGCCAGGTAAGAGGAAAGATTTTTTTATTTTTATTGAAAGCGGCAAGCCCGGGGCAGAATGGGAGACACGGGGGGGAACAATGGAGACACAGGGGGAAGTATGGAGATATGGGGAAGCATGGAGACACGGGGAAGAATGGAGACGCGGGAAAATATGGAGACACGGGGGGGAAACAACGGAAACACAGGGGGAAGTATGGAGACACGGGGAAGTATGGCGACACGGGGAAGTATGGAGACACAGGGGGAAGTATGGAGACACAGGGGGAAGTATGGAGACACAGGGGGAAGAATGGAGACGCGTGAAAATATGGAGACACGGGGGGGAAACAACGGAAACACAGGGGGAAGTATGGAGACACGGGGAAGTATGGCGACACGGGGAAGTATGGAGACACAGGGGGAAGTATGGAGACACGGGGAAGTATGGCGACACGGGGAAGTATGGAGACACAGGGGGAAGTATGGAGACACAGGGGGAAGTATGGAGACACAGGGGGAAGTATGGAGACACAGGGGGAAGTATGGAGACACGGGGAAGTATGGCGACACGGGGAAGTATGGAGACACAGGGGGAAGTATGGAGACACGGGGAAGTATGGAGACACGGGGAAGTATGGAGACACGGGGAAGTATGGAGACACGGGGAAGTATGGAGACACAGGGGGAAGTATGGAGACACGGGGAAGTATGGAGACACAGGGGGAAGTATGGAGACACGGAGAAGTATGGAGACACAGGGGGAAGTATGGAGACACGGGGAAGTATGGCGACACGGGGAAGTATGGAGACACGGGGAAGAATGGAGACACGGGGAAATATGGAGACACGGGGGGTGAACAACGGAAACACAGGGGGAAGTATGGAGACACAGGGGGAAGTATGGAGACACGGGGAAGTATGGAGACACGGGGAAGTATGGAGACACAGGGGGAAGTATGGAGACACGGGGAAGTATGGAGACACGGGGAAGTATGGCGACACGGGGAAGTATGGCGACACGGGGAAGTATGGAGACACGGGGAAGTATGGAGACGGGGAAGAATGGAGACACGGGAAAATATGGAGACACGGGGAAATATGGAGACACGGGGGGGAACAACGGAGACACAGGGGGAAGTATGGCGAGACGGTGGAAGTATGGAGACACTGGGGAAGTATGGAGACACAGGGGGAAGTATGGAGACACAGGGGGAAGTATGGAGACACGGGGGGTGAACAACGGAAACACAGGGGGAAGTATGGAGACACGGGGAAGTATGGAGACACGGGGAAGTATGGAGACACAGGGGGAAGTATGGAGACACGGGGAAGTATGGAGACACGGGGAAGTATGGCGACACGGGGAAGTATGGAGACACGGGGAAGTATGGAGACAGGGGGAAGAATGGAGACACGGGGAAATATGGAGACACGGGGAAATATGGAGACACGGGGGGGGAACAACGGAGACACAGGGGGAAGTATGGCGAGACGGTGGAAGTATGGAGACACTGGGGAAGTATGGAGACACAGGGGGAAGTATGGAGACACAGGGGGAAGTATGGAGACACAGGGGGAAGTATGGAGACATAGGGGGAAGTATGGAGACATAGGGGGAAGTATGGAGACACAGGGGGAAGTATGGAGACAGGGGGAAGTATGGAGACACAGGGGGATGTATGGAGACACGGGGGAAGTATGGAGACACGGGGAAGTATGGAGACACAGGGGGAAGTATGGAGACACGGGGAAGTATGGAGACACGGAAGTATGGAGACACAGGGGAGGTATGGAAACACGGGGGAAGTATGGAGACACGGGGGAAGAATGGAGAATGAAGAATGGAAACACGGGGAAATATGAAGACACGGGGCAGAATGGAGACGCAGAGGGAAGTATGGAGACACGGGGAAGTATGGAGACACGGGAAAGTATGGAGACATGGGGAAGTATGGAGACACGGGGGAAGAATGGAGAATGAAGAATGGAACTCGGGGAAATATGAAGTATGGAGACACGGAAGTATGGATACATGGGGGAAGTATGGAAACACGGGGGAAGTATGGAGACACGGGGAAGTATGGAGACATGGGGAAGTATGGAGACACGGGGGAAGAATGGAGAATGAAGAATGGAACACGGGGAAATATGAAGTATGGAGACACGGAAGTATGGATACATGGGGGAAGTATGGAAACACGGGGGAAGTATGGAGACACAGGGGGAAGTATGGAGACACGGAAGTATGGAGACACAGGGGAAGTATGGAGACACGGGGAATTATGGAGACACGGGGGAAGTATTGAGACACGGGGGAAGTATGGAGACACGGGGAAGTATGGAGACACGGGGGAAGAATGGAGAATGAAGAATGGAAACACGGGGAAATATGAAGTATGGAGACACGGAAGTATGGATACACGGGGGAAGTATGGAGGCACGGGGAAGTATGGAGACACGGGGAAGTATGGAGACACGGGGAAGTATGGAGACATGGGGAAGTATGGAGACACGGGGAAGTATGGAGACACGGGGAAGTATGGAGACACAAGGAAGTATGGAGACACAGGGAAGTATGAAGACACAGAGAAGAATGGAAATGGGGAAGTATGGAGACACAGGGGGAAGTATGGAGACACGGGGAAGAATGGAAACAGGGAGAATGGAAACACGGAAGTATGGAGACACGGGAAGTATGGAGACACAGGGGGCAGAATGGAGATGCAGGGGGAAGTATGGAGACACAAGGAAGTATGGAGACACAAGGAAGTATGGAGACACGGAAGAATGGAGACACAGGGAAGTATGGAGACACAGAAGAATGGAAACGGGGAAGTATGGAGACACAGGGAAGAATTGAAACAAGTATGGAGACACGGGGAAGTATGGGGACACAGGGACGTATGGGGACACGGGGGAAGTATGGAGACACACGGGAAGTATGGAGACACACGGGAAGTATGGAGACACACGGGAAGTATGGAGACACGGGAAGTATGGAGACACGGGAAGTATGGAAACGCAGGGAAGTATGGAGGCACAGGGGGCAGAATGGAGACACAGAAGTATGGGGACACGGAAGTATGGAGACATGGGGGAAGAATGGAGACAGGGAAGTATGCAGACACAGGGAAGTATGGAGACACAGGGGGAAGAATGGAGACACGGGAAGTATGGAGACACAGGAGGAAGTATGGAGACACGGGGCAGGATGCGAGACATGGTAGGATGGGAGACACGGGGGCAGGATGGGAAACACAGGGGGCAGGATGGGAGACACGGGGGCAGGATGGGAGACATGGGGCAGGTTGGGGGGCAGGATGGGAGACACGGTTCAGGATGGAGACAGATGGGGCAGGTTGGAGACATGGGGCAGGATGGAGACACATGTGGCGGGATCATGGGGCAGGATGGAAACAAATGGGGCAGGATCATGGGGCATGCTCATGAAGCAGGATGGGGCATATCCAAGGGGCAGGATGGAGACAGATGGGGCAGGATGGAGACACATGGTGCAGGATCATGGGGCAGGATGGAGACACATGGGGCAGGATCATGGGGCAGGATGGAGACACATGGTGCAGGATCATGGGCAGGATGGATATAATAAAGACAGATGGGGCAGGATCATGGGACAGATAGGGCAGGATCATGGGACAAATGGGGCAGGATCATGGGACAGATGGGGCAGGATCACGGGACAGATGGGGCAGGATCACGGGACACTTGGGGTAGGATCGGACATCACATGGGGGCAGAATGGATACTCATGAGGGCAGGATTGGAGAACATATGGCTGGAGCCAGGAATGAGATACATGGGGGTCACAATTGGGGATATTATTACCATAAGGGCTAATTGAGGGATATTATTATTGCAATGATGTATTTATTTTATTTTTTAAGGATACTGCTTTAAATGCGGGAGGCGGTACTGTTACTGTGCAGAGCGACACTATATTGCCTTTTTTCTTTATCTGGTGTAGTTTAGAAGTTGAGAAAAAATTAAGTAATGTGTTCTACAAGTGGTGCTCTAGCTAACTGTGTTATTTCCTGCAGAGACGAGCCCTGGCTGGAAGTGATGGCGGTCTGTGCTGGATGAAGATGAAAAGAAAAGATGAAGGACTTCACCTAGTGACGTCACTGGTGAGTCAGTGTTTTACCTGTAGACTGGCACTGTACACTGAATACTATATACAGCAGTCCTGAGTACAATTTCACCAGTGATCACTGTATTACCTTTAAACTGATACTATGTATAGAGCTCCTGTGTATAATGTCATTGATCACAGTATAACCTGTACAATATATACAGTTCTCGTGTGTATAATGTCACTGTTGATCACTGTATTACCTGTACACTAATACTGTATACAGACCTCCTGTGTATAATGTAATCTGGATCACTGTATTACCCGTACACTATACATTGTATACAGCGCTGCTGTGTATAATGTCACTGGTGAACACTGTATTACCTGTACACTGACCCTATATACAAAGCTCCTGTGTATAATGTCACCGATAATCACTGTATTACCTCTACACAGACATTGCATACTAAGTACAGATCTACTGTGTATAATAACACGTATGGTGAGATTATTATTGTGTTTTTTTTTATTAATGATCAGTATTGTAGTGTTCAGTCACTATGTGGTGGTAATATGTTGTCCGGCCATGGTGTGGCGGTATTTGTTTCTTGCTTGTGCTATTTGGTCACTATGTGGTGGTAATATGTGATCTGGACATGGCGTGTCGGTATTTTTTCCTTGTATGTAGTATTATAGGTCTCTATGTGGTGGTAATATGGTGTCTGATCATGGTGAGGTAGTATTTGTCCCTTGTATGTGATATTATTGGTCATTTTAAGAATTGAAAAATAAATAAAAATATACCTAGATTGTATTGCTTATTTTAACAAATGATTAATAGGTTGCAGTAGAGTAGGGCCCGACCAAAAGAGTCTACCTTGTCGTGGTGGCGGCTTAAAAAATTGTTTGGCAAAACAAAAGCTGCCGGCTATATGTGTGATCTGGTGATGGGAACTGTTAATGTGTGATTGGTGAGAAGTGGAGTTTTTCCAAAAGAGTGGTAGGGCTGTGGCCAGTTTGAGGGGTGGAGGCGGGGCTGGGGTGGAGCCTGGGCGGAGTCTCGGGGGGGCCCTGAAAATTTTGCCAGTATGGGGCCTCAAAATTCCTAGTGGCAGCCCTGTGAAGCACTATGAGGCGTGTATTATACTATTTGGAGGACTGTGGCAGTACATTATAATATATGGAGGACTGAGGAGTGTATTATACTATATGGAGGACTGAGCAGTGTATTTTAATATATGGAGGACTATGAGGAGTGTATTATACTATATGGAGGAGTGTATTATACTATATGGCGGACTGAGGAGTGTATTATACTATATGGAGGACTGAGGAGTGTATTATACTATATGGAGGACTGAGGAGTATATTATACTATATGGAGGACTGAGGAGTGTGTTATACTATATGGAGGACTGAGGAGTGTATTATACTATATGGAGGACTGAGGTGCACATTATAATATATGGAGGGCTATGGGGTGTATTATACTAAACAAGCAGAATGCTGCCTATTCATCAAGTGATTGGATTGTTTATGTGGGAACAGAAATCCTTGTTCTCAGCAGCACATCGCCGGTGTAAACTGTAGTTGTGCTGCTGATAACATGATACTGTATGGGGACAGATTGATCTAATAGTGATGGTTCTGTCCCCATCATTCTTTCTCAGTTGGTGTAAAGAGGCCGGGAAACAAGCGAACGACTTCAATATTGTCGATCACACTCGTTTATAGGCCTGAGATCAGTGCATGTAAATACAACAGAAATGCTTCACAGGGAGATGAGGAACGGATGATGACAGTTGTAGTTAGCACCCGGCGCCTGGGAATAGCGCTAACTCTACTGCTTTTCCCAGCCACCAGAGCATTTAATTCTGGTATGTGTAATGATTTTTAGGGTTGATGTCAGCTGTGTAATGTCAGCTGCTATCAATCCCTGGTGTAAGTAATGGAGAGGTGTCTATCAGACACCCCCACTACTAGCCCAGACCTGGCGAGACCCAGCGACTCTGAAGAGCGGTGATGGTAGTAACAATACCGCTCTTCACAGTCGCCGAGCTCAGCGCAAGACGCAGAATATCTGAAGAGAACCGCTCTGATGTCACTGCTCTTCAGAGTCACCGGGTCTCGTGCTGCGGAGCAGAGCCAAAAGTGGCTGTAGGCAAAGTGTATGGAGCATCAGAATGAGGTTCCATAACCTTTGGTCGTCTCAATCCCGTCATTATCTACGAGATCCAGTTATGTAGGTAAAGTAGCGGCTTTTCTTGGTACTACGACTAAAAGCAATAAATAGGACTGAGCTGTAATGCTGGATACAGCTGTGATTATATGTTATATACGGTAGTCGGGCTACACTCCCCTCACTTCTTGTAACCTACAAGTGTACAAAGATATTATACAGTCACCATGTGACAAGTGGGCCTCTGTACCTTCAAATGCCAGGGCTGAATTTAAGTCCCAGTCCGGCCCTTATCTGCAGGGAGCGATCATCGCAGCCTGTCATCAGTATTACAGTACAGGCTGCGATCACCGCTCACTGTCGACCTGTTCAGAGCACAGCAGGGAAATCATCACTCTGCTGCGCTCTGAACACACTGAATAGGACGCTGCGCTACGTGGGAGCAAAGGGAAGGTAAGTATAAGTGTTTATTGTTTTCTATGCATTGGATATAAGGGGAACATATACCAGGATGGGGCCGTATACCAAGATGGGGGCCATATAACCAGGATGGGGACATATACCAGTATGGTGCCATATACCAGGTTGCACTATATGGGGCTATTATACTGTGGGGTACTATATGGGGCCATTATGCTGTGAAGCACTATGTGGGGCCATTATACTATGGGGTACTATATGGGGCCTTTATATTGCAGGGCACATTATACTATGAGATACTATATTGGACCATTATACTGTAGGACACTATATGGGGCTGTTATAAGGTAGGGTACTATATGGGGCCATTATACCATGTGGTAATATATGGGGCCATTATACTGTCGGGCAAATTATACAATGAGGTACCATATGGGGCCATTATACTGTGGGGTACTGTATGGGGCCATTATACTGGGGAGAACTATGTGGGGTCCCTACGCAGAGGGCAGCGTGACTCGGTAGCGGAGCGCAGCGGGACTCCGAGTGGCTGCTGCTACAGGCTCCATAGCCTTTGGACATTGGATTTGGGGATCGTTGTGGAAGCGCTATGGACTTTGTTTTTCTAATAAATTGGTGAACGAGGGACAGTGTCTTTATTTCTGTCATTTTATGTTTTTCAGGTTCCAATTTGTGGACTACAGCGGATAGCCTTTGTCTTTGCACTGGTTGCCCATCCACTACAGAGTACAATAATGAATATAACTTATCACTCTCATCCACAAAGCTCTCCACAGTTGTGCATTACCGTAGGTGTACCTCCCTCTTCTCTGTCTACCATCCTACCCGTCCTCTCGGTCCTGCTAATGGCCGAAGACTAACATCCACAAAAATCCAAACTCCCGTCTACAGGACTTCCTCATGCAACCCCAGTTTCTGGAGTGCTCTACCCCAGCCATTCCGGTAAATTCCCAGTATCCAGTTTCAAGCACTCACTAAAAACACATTTCTTTAGACTGGCATCTCGCCCACTAATCTAACCAACTATTCTCTGTTTTCCCTTCCATGCCCCCAGTAGCAGCAGACTGATCACTCCTATGCACTCTGTGAGAAGTAGAAAGCATGAGCTGCTGATTTCAGTGATTGGCTGCAGCGGTGATGTGCACGGTCAAAGTGATGTCAAAGCTGTAGCCAAAACTCTAAGACCAGAGCAGTATTTGCCTGTATTACTAGACCCAGGGAGGGTGAGTACATGCTGTTTGCTATTTTAGATATTTTACAGTGTTTGGAGTCCACTATCCTAAAAGTGAAAAACCCCTTTAACTTTCCCAATGAAGTTTCCATCCTGATCTAGGGACAGAATGAACTTATAAAACAATGTAATTACACTTCTGTCCACTTGATGCTACTGTTGCTCCAAAGAACATTTATTTAATTACTAGATGATTTGCTTCCTGTCAGATCCCAGCCATGATGCTTTCTGCAGGTTTTCTCATGATCCCGCAATACCTTGTCTATGCCAAATCCGCTATTCCCATCCACATTGCCACTTCTGATTACTGTTACCTGCTTCTTTACAATTAATTTATTCTGACAGATGCTGCACAAAGTGTGACACTTGGAAACTCTATGAGATATGGAATGCCATGCTAGAATTAAAGGGGCAACCTATACTTATAAAATTGGATAGGGCATCAATTTTAAGGGTATGTGCCCATGCTGCGGATTAGGCTGCCGTCACACTAGCAGTATTTGGTCAGTATTTTACATCAGTATTTGTAAGCCAAAACCAGGAGTGGATCAAATAGAGGAAAAGTATAATAGAAACATATGCACCACTAATGTATTTATCACCCACTCCGGGTTTTCGGGTGTGACGGCAGCCTCTGCAGATTTTTCCGGACTGATTTTGGTAAATCCGCAGGCAATCCGCACTGATTTACCACATTTTTTTGCGGTTTTTGTGTGGATTTTGCCTGCTTCTTAACACCTGCGGATTCCTATTATGGAGCAGGTGTAAACCGCTGTAGAAACCGCACAAAGAATTGACATGCTGCAGAATAAACAATGCTACGTTTCCGCGCGTTTTTTTCCGCAGCATGTGCACTGCCGATTTTGTTTTCCATAGGTTTACATGGTACTGTAAATTCATGGAAAACTGCTGCGAATCCGCAGCGGCGAATCCGCAGCGGCCAATCCGCAATGTGTGCACATACCCTAAATCAGTGGAATCTGACTTTCAGCACCTCCTGTGATCGGCTGCTTGAAGTAACTTCAGTACTCATACATTTACTGTGTCCTGTTTCTATAATTCCGGAGCAGCACTTATTGTAATCGGTGTTCTGAAACTCAATCTTTAGTGATATGGTCGCTGTATGGTAGAGACAGCATTCCTGATCGCTTCAAAACAAGGTTGCAGAAAAAAAAGCCAATATCCTGTAAAGATTTTTAGGTCATCCCACTTTAAGGCTGTGTTTACATGTAGCAGATTTTTCACGGTTTTTCGCTATAAAAACGCTATAAAACCGCGAAAATGCAATCCACATTTTTTGTGCACATGCTGCGTTGTTTTCCTGAGCGGAATCGCATTCCAGAAAAAAACGCAGCATGTTCATTAAATTTGCGGAATCGTAGTAATCCCTATTGTTACACTATTGTTTAGCAGCTTTAGCTAGGTATTTTTTGGCTGTTATTTATTCACTGATATGTATAGCACCCATGCACTTTATTATTATTATTTATTATAATATGCATTAACCATATACCACATCACCAATTAGATTTATTATATAGCATTAGTTTAATAATATATTGAATAATCAAATTTATATTTATTTATTTATTTTTGTGGGGATGATATGTAGCCTGCACGTGTTGTCCCTCTATCTGGCCTTTACATGCTAAGTCCACATAGTTCAATCGAGATTCACGACATACTGTAGGTTAGGCTCTTTCCCTGCCCTCTTTTGATGAAGTCTGCGTTTTGTTCTTCTCTGTATGTCTTTCCCTCCCAGCTTCCGCTCCTCAGACACCATAGTGTATACCTCCCTCCGTCCCCACTATCTACTCTGCGGCGTGTGCGCTCCATCGCTGTCCGGGTTACCGTGTTGCTATGGAGACGCGTCCGTGACGTCGCTGACTCCGCCCCCCGGCTTGACGCGTCGGACGGGGAAGCAGAGCAGTGACTAGGGACGCTGACCTGAGTGTGCCCTGGGGCCTGACTCAGCGATGTGAGCGCCATAACAACGCCGCTGCCACTAATGAAAGACAGGGCTATAAAAAGTAACTGACACCCACACATACAATTCCCCCAGAAGAAGCAAAACGCGAAACGCGTGTTGGGGCCTTCAGGACTGCACGTGCAGGTTATGTATTATATCCATGTTTTTTATCTTTGATATGCATTAAGTATGGGGCATGGCGTGGTTGCTAGCCCCTTTTGCACAGCATTTCTGCAATTACAATTAACTATTTGGTGGCTGCAATGTAAACTGGTTTACACTGCACTAAGCACTTTACTTAATGTTTTCTTTTTTTGGTATCGGTCCATGCATATTATGATACTGGGGATAGTGACCCCCACAAGTAAGAGACATATATTAACTAGTCTGGATTGATCTTGAATAATTTACTATATAATTGTCTAAGACAGTGTTCCCCAACTCCGGTCCTCAAGAGCCACCAACAGGTCATGTTTTCAGGATATCCTTAGTATTGCACAGGTGATGGTTGCATCACATGCACAGGCATTAATTCCATCACCTGTGCAATAGTAAGGAAATCCTGAAAACATGACCTGTTGGTGGCTCTTGAGGACTGGAGTTGGGGAACACTGGTCTAAGGGGTACTTCCATCTGTCCTTCTGTCTGTCTGTCTGTAACGGTTATTCGTTGGCTGATTGGTCTCGGCAGCTGCCTGTCATGGCTGCCGTGACCAATCAGCACGCACACAGTCCGGAAGAAAATGGCCGCTCCTTACTCCCCACACTCACTGCTCGGCGCCCGCATACACTCCTCCAGTCTGCCCTCACACAGGGTTAATGGCAGCGGTAACGGACCGCATTATGCCGCGGTGTAATGTAGTCCGTTACCGCTGCTATTAACCCTGTGTGACCAAGTTTTTTACTATTGACGCAGCCTATGCAGCGCCAATAGTAAAAACATCGAATGTTAAAAATAATAAAAAAAATAAAAAATGGTTATATACTCACCTACGCTGCCTTTCCCGCTCCTCGCGATGCAACCGGCACGTTCCGGTCGCACGGATGATCTGGCAGAAGGACCTGCCATGACGTCACGGTCATGTGACCGCAAAGTCATCACAAGTCCTGCGCAGAAAGGACCTGCCGTGACGTCACGGTCATGTGACCGCGACGTCAGCAGACCCTGGGACCGGAAGATGCCGCCTGCACCCCACACAGTCGACAGTGCTAAAACGCGCCTGCGGAAGGTGAGTATATGTTTATTTTTTATTTTTTTAACCTGTGTCATACGTGGCTGGGCAATATACTACATGGGCTGTGCAATATGTTACGTGGCTCTGTGCTGTATACTACGTTACTGGGCAATATACTACGTGACTGGGCAATATACTATGTGGCTCTGCTGTATACTACGTCACTGGGCAATATACAATGTAACTGGGCAATCTACTACATGGATGGGCAATATACTACGTCACTGGGCATTATACAATGTAACTGGGCAATCTACTACGTGGCTGGGCAATCTACTACGTGGCTGGGCAATATACTACGTCACTGGGCAATATACAATGTAAGTGGGCAATATACTACGTGGCTGGGCAATATACTACGCGGCTGGGCAATATACTACGTGGCTGGGCAATATACTACGTGGCTGGGCAATATACTACGTGGCTGGGCAATATACTATGTGACTGGGCAATATACTACGTGACTGGGCAATATACTATGTCACTGGGCAATATACAATGTAACTGGGCAATATACTACATGGCTGGGCAATATACTACGTCACTGGGCAATATACTACGTGGCTGGGCAATATACTACGTGGCTGGGCAATATACTATGTGACTGGGCAATATACTACGTGACTGGGCAATATACTATGTCACTGGGCAATATACTACGTGGCTGGGCAATATACTACGTCACAGGGAAATATACTACGTGGCTGGGCAATATACTACGTGGCTGGGCAATCTACTACGTGGCTGAGAAATCTACTACATGGCTGGGCAATATACTACGTGGCTGGGCAATATACTACGTGGCTGGGCAATATACTACGTGGCTGGGCAATATACTACGTGGCTGGGCAATATACTACGTCGCTGGGCAATATACTACGTGGCTGGGCAATATACTACGTGACTGGGAAATATACTACGTGGGTTGGCAATATACTACGTCGCTGGGCAATATACTACGTGGACATACATATTCTAGAATACCCAATGCGTTAGAATCGGGCCACCATCTAGTAATATATATTACTCTGCCCATTAATTTACTGTGTAATAGTTGTTTCTGTGCATACTGACTTTCTTACATATGTTATGGTTGGTGTACATGGCCTTGTGCCTGCGGTTATATATTGCATGTGTATCTCCCAGAGGACGGTATAGAATATGTTTTATATATAAAAAAAGAAGTTGTTTTTTAATAGTATTTAATAAAATTTTGCTGTTTTTGGATACTTATGACTAGGGTTTAGCGAAACGGGTCGTTCATTTTCAAAAGTCGGGTTTCATGAAACCCGATCCGACCCCTGTGCGGGGTCGGCCATGCGGTACGCGACTTTCGCGCCAAAGTCGCGTTTCAATGACGCGAAAAGCGCCATTTCTCAGCCAATGAAGGTAAACGCAGAGTGTGGGCAGCGTGATGACATAGGTCCTGGTCCCCACCATCTTAGAGAAGGGCATTGCAGTGATTGGCTTGCTGTCTGCGGCGTCACAGGGGCTATAAAGGGGTGTTCCCGCCGACCGCCATGTTACTGCTGCTGATCTGAGCTTAGGGAGAGGTTGCTGCCGCTTCGTCAGAAGCAGGGATAGCGTTAGGCAGGGTCCATTAACCACCAAACCGCTTGTGCTGTAGCGATTTGCACTGTCCAACACCACCTTCGGTGTGCAGGGACAGTGGAAGCTACTTTTTTTTTTTTCCCCCTCAGCGCTGTAGCTCATTGGGCTGCCCTAGAAGGCTCCCTGATAGCTGCATTGCTGTGTGTACACCGCTGTGCAAACCAACTGCTTTTTTCAAAGCACAAATCCTCTTGTTCCTTCCTTTCTGCACAGCTATCTTGTTTGTTTGTCCACACTTTTTATTTAATTTGTGCATCAGTCCATTCCTTATTGCTGCCTGCCATACCTGGCTGAGATTACTGCAGGGAGATAGTAATTGAAGGACAGTTCCTTTTTTTTTTTTTTTTTTTTTGTGGGAGATTAAGATTGACATTTCTGCTAGAGTGCCATCCCTGTCTGTGCCATCTCTCGCTCAGTGGGCCATAGAAAGCCTATTTATTTTTTTGCTTGATTTGGGTTCTAAAATCTACCTGAAAAAATCACTACATCAATCAGTGGGAGAAAAATATTGGCCTCAGGGCTTGTGTGCCACTCCTGACTCCTGTGTGTGCCATCTCTCAGTCAGTGGGCCATAGAAAGCCTATTTATTTTTTTGCTTGATTTGGGTTCCAAAATCTACCTGAAAAAATCACTACATCAATCAGTGGGAGAAAAATATGGGCCTCTGGGCTTGTGTGCCCCTCCTGACTCCTGTGTGCATCATCTCTCACTCAGTGGGCCATAGAAAGCCTATTTTTTGTTTTATTTGTTTTCTAAATTCTCCCTGAAAAAATCATTTTATTTTATTTGGTTTCTAAATTCTTCCTGAAAAAATCATTTTTTTTTATTATTTTTTTTTTATAAAGTCTCCCTGAAAAAAAAAAAAAATCAAATCAGTGGGAGATTAATATTGCCCTTTCTGCTTGTGTGCCAGTCTTGACTCCTGGGTGTGCCATCTCTCTCTCTCTCTCCAATTGTGGGCCATAGAAAGCCTATTATTTTTTTAGCTTGATTTGGGTTCCAAAATCTACCTGAAAAAATCACTACATCAATCATTGGGAGAACAATATTGGCCTCTGGGCTTGTGTGCCACTCCTGACTCCTGTGTGCATCATCTCTCACTCAGTGGGCCATAGAAAGCCTATTTTTTGTTTTATTTGTTTTCTAAATTCTCCCTGAAAAAATCATTTTATTTTATTTGGTTTCTAAATTCTTCCTGAAAAAAATCATTTTTTTTTATTATTTTTTTTTTCTAAAGTCTCCCTGAAAAAAAAAAAAAAATCAAGTCAGTGGGAGATTAATATTGCCCTTTCTGCTTGTGTGCCAGTCTTGACTCCTGGGTGTGCCATCTCTCTCTCTCTCTCCAATTGTGGGCCATAGAAAGCCTATTATTTTTTTAGCTTGATTTGGGTTCCAAAATCTACCTGAAAAAATCACTACATCAATCATTGGGAGAACAATATTGGCCTCTGGGCTTGTGTGCCACTCCTGACTCCTGTGTGCGTCATCTCTCACTCAGTGGGCCATAGAAAGCCTATTTTTTGTTTTATTTGTTTTCTAAATTCTCCCTGAAGAAATCATTTTATTTTATTTGGTTTCTAAATTCTTCCTGAAAAAATCATTTTATTCTATTATTTTTTTTTCTAAAGTCTCCCTAAAAAAAAAAAAAAAATCAAATCAGTGGGAGATTAATATTTACATTTGTGCTTGAGTGACAGTCCTGCGTGTGTGGCATCTCTCTCATTTGTTGCCACCAAAAACAGAGTGTGTAACATTGTGCCTGATTTTCCTTGCGGTCTCACCCACCTGTAAAGGGGTAGCTAAATCATACTGAAGTTATAGCTCACCGTGTAAGTTGTGTGACAGCAACAAATACCGTTAGTTTGGTTACGTTTTTAAAACAATGAGGAAGTCTGGTGGAAGAGGTCGTGGCCGGGGGCGTTCATTGTCAGCTGGTAATGAGGGTAGTGGTAGTGGTGGAGCATCAGGTGGTAGTGGGAAAAAAAATATTGCACCTAAGTCTGGAGCTGTGGAGCCAGGTTCGTCGTCTGGCTACACAAGGCCTCGAACGCTCCCTTTTCTGGGAGTAGGAAAACCGATTTTAAAGCCGGAGCAGCAAGAGCAAGTTTTGGCTTATCTTGCTGACTCAGCCTCTAGCTCTTTTGCCTCCTCTCGTGAAACTGGTAAATGTAAAAGCAGCGCGTCGTTAGTGGATGTTCACGGTCAGGGACAAGTCGCTTCCTTGTCCTCTTCAGCAAAAACAACAACAGAGAAGAATGCAGCAGGCGACACAACGGGTTACTCCATGGAGCTCTTTACACATACCGTCCCTGGCTTAGAAAGTGAAGCAGTTAACAGTCCATGCCCATTACAAGTTGAATCTGACATGGAGTGCACTGATGCACAGCCACAGCCAGACTACTATGCTGGTCCTTTGACTCAGACCACAACATTGCCCTCGCAGGGTAATGATCAAGAATCAGACCCTGATGAGACTATGTTGCCCCATCACGAACGCTATACCACCGACCGACACGGTGACACAGACGAAGTTGCACACGAGCTACAAGAAGAGGTAATAGATGACCCAGTTCTTGACCCCGATTGGCAGCCATTGGGGGAACAGGGTGCAGACGGCAGCAGTTCTGAAGCGGAGGAGGAGGGGCCGCAGCAGGCATCAACATCGCAACAGGTTCCATCTGCCGGGCCCGTATCTTGCCCAAAATGCGTGGCAAAGCCAAAACCTGTTGGAGGACAGCGTGGCCATCCGGTTAAAGCCCAGTCTGCAATGCCTGAAAAGGTATCCGATGCTAGAAAGAGTGCAGTCTGGCATTTTTTTAAACAACATCCAATTGATCAGCGCAAAGTCATCTGTCAAAAATGTTCAACTACCTTAAGCAGAGGGCAGAATCTGAAAAGTCTCAATACAAGTTGCATGCATAGACATTTAACCACCATGCATTTGCAAGCTTGGACTAACTACCAAACGTCCCTTAAGGTTGTAGCACCCTCGGCCAATGAAGCTAGTCAGCAACGCAACATCCCTTCCGGCAGTGTAGGGCCACCATTTTCCGCACCACCTGCAGTATCTGTGCAGGTTTCTTTGCCAGGCCAAAGCAGTCAGGGTCAGGGAATCACCAGTTTCGTAGTAGGAAACACTGCATCTAGGGCACCGGCGGCAACAATACCATCTCCCACCGTCTCTCAGTCTGCCATGTCCACCGGCACCCCCGCTAGTTCCACGATCTCCAGCTCTCCAGTCCAGCTCACCCTACATGAGACTATGGTTAGAAAAAGGAAGTACTTAGCCTCGCATCCGCGTACACAGGGTTTGAACGCCCACATAGCTAGACTAATCTCGTTAGAGATGATGCCCTACCGGTTAGTTGAAAGCGAAGCTTTCAAAGCCCTGATGGACTACGCTGTACCACGCTACGAGCTACCCAGTCGACACTTTTTTTCCAGAAAAGCCATCCCAGCCCTCCACCAGCATGTTAAAGAGCGCATCGTCCATGCACTCAGGCAATCTGTAAGCACAAAGGTGCACCTGACAACAGATGCATGGACCAGTAGGCACGGCCAGGGACGTTACGTGTCCATCACGGCACACTGGGTGAATGTTGTGGATGCAGGGTCCACAGGGGACAGCAAGTTTGGGACAGTTCTGCCTAGCCCACGGTCTAGGAAACAGTTGGCTGTAGCCGTTCGCACCCCCTCCTCTTCCTCCTCGTCCTTCTGCAGAAGCGAGAGCTCGTCCACAGACCGCAGTCGCACAACTACTCCATCCGCAGCTGCCACTGTTGCACACCAGGTCTCCCATTATGGGGCAGCTACTGGCAAACGTCAGCAGGCTGTATTGGCTATGAAGTGTTTGGGCGACAACAGACACACCGCGGAAGTTCTGTCAGAGTTCTTGCAGAAAGAAACGCAGTCGTGGCTGGGCACTGTAGATCTTGAGGCAGGCAAGGTAGTGAGTGATAACGGAAGGAATTTCATGGCTGCCATCTCCCTTTCCCAACTGAAACACATTCCTTGCCTGGCTCACACCTTAAACCTGGTGGTGCAGTGCTTCCTGAAAAGTTATCCGGGGTTATCCGACCTGCTCCTCAAAGTGTGTGGACTTTGCTCACATATCCGCCGTTCGCCCGTACACTCCAGCCGTATGCAGACCTATCAGCGTTCTTTGAACCTTCCCCAGCATCGCCTAATCATAGACGTTGCAACAAGGTGGAACTCAACACTGCACATGCTTCAGAGACTGTGCGAACAGAGGCGGGCTGTTATGTTTTTGTGGGAGGATACACATACACGGGCAGGCAGTAGGATGGCAGACATGGAGTTGTCAGGTGTGCAGTGGTCGAAGATTCAAGACATGTGTCAAGTCCTTCAGTGTTTTGAGGAATGCACACGGCTGGTTAGTGCAGACAACGCCATAATAAGCATGAGCATCCCCCTAATGCGTCTGCTGATGCAAAGTTTGATGCACATAAAGGATCAGGCGTCTGCAGCTGAGGAAGAGGAAAGCCTTGATGACAGTCAGCCATTGTCTGGCCAGGGCAGTGTACAGGACGAGGTAGCGGGCGAAGAGGAGGAGGAGGATGATGGGGATGATTATATTTTTAATGAGGAAGCTTTTCCGGGGCCACTGGAAATTGTTGGCGCGGAAAAGTCGGGTTCTGGTTTTTTGAGGGACACAAGTGACGTGGATTTGCCTGAAACTGCCCCTCAACCAAGCACAACCGCAGATTTGAGAACTGGAACTTTGGCCCACATGGCGGATTATGCCTTACGTATCATCAAAAGGGACACACGCATTACTAAAATGATGAACGATGACGATTACTGGTTGGCCTGCCTCCTTGATCCTCGCTATAAAGGCAAATTGCAAAATATAATGCCACATGACAACTTGGAACTAATATTAGCAACCAAACAATCAACTCTTGTTGACCGTTTGCTTCTGGCATTCCCTGCACACAGCGCCCGTGATCGTTCTCACACGAGCTGCAGGGGCCAGCAGACCAGAGGTGTTAGAGGGGCAGAAATCAGAAGTGGCGTTGGACAGAGGGGTTTTCTGACCAGGTTGTGGAGTGATTTTGCTATGACCGCAGACAGGACAGGTACTGCAGCATCAATTCAAAGTGACAGGAGACAACATTTGTCCAGTATGGTTACAAACTATTTTTCATCCCTTATCGACGTTCTCCCTCAACCGTCATTCCCATTTGATTACTGGGCATCCAAATTAGACACCTGGCCAGAATTGGCAGAATATGCATTGCAGGAGCTTGCTTGCCCGGCAGCTAGTGTCCTATCAGAAAGATGAAGTGACCGAGGGCAAGGTCGCCCATGTATATCCATGATCTGGCCCAGCAAAACTTCCACACTCAGATTCTATTTTAACAACCGTATCTTTACTGTTATACATTTTCTTTAACACAGCGGAACACAATAATATACAGTACAAAATATGCCTATTCACAGAGATAACGTGTAATAACAAACTGTCCCTCACTTTCCCTATCCACACGTTACCAGTTCCTTTGTTCCAAGAGGTTATCTTCCCACGTCGCAGGCCTGTCTGTCACTGCAGGGGGACGCTCCAGCCGAAGAGAAAAACAACAGGGATTGAACAAAACTCCGTCTCTCAGGTCCAGACTGTAGTCCTTGGGGTTCAACAGGTAAGGGTGGAATGTTCGGCCTCTCAACAGAGGACCCGCTTACAGTTCATGGGCTCCAGGATCTGTGAAGATGTCACCGTTGGGTGCTCCGCAGTGTGGGAGCTGGGAACAATCTGGATGTCGGCTTCCAAGAGATAGCGGTCATCCAGGCAATCTTCTATATCGCCTCTACAGGAGGACGCCAGCAGACACAGACCTCTCTCTGCACACACCAGTTTCCCGGGCTTTCTCTTTTCCTCCCCTTCCTGTTCACATGACATCACAGGGGGAAGTTTTGCCAATACAGTTTGTCCCTCTGTAATCACATTTGGCATAGGTATAACTTCTGGCCACACGGGGGCAGTGTCTGTCACAGATTCTATGTCAATGATAACAGAACAGTCACAGCCGGCCAGCTCACTACACGCCCCCCCGCTTAAAGGTTGGCAGTCCCTGTCAACGACTGTCTCCAGGGCGGCGATGGCTGTGGAGGTTGTAGGACCCGGCTGCGAAAAGGGCCACACATATTGGTCTCTGTAGGACTGTCCCGGGGGCACTCCTGCGGTGGTCCTCGTTGTCCGCCTAACGGGTGCTAACCTCTCTTCCCGATCAGTCACCCCACTCTCTGCCCCAGTCGGTAAGTCAGTCGAGGAGGTAAGGGGTTCAGACGCTTCAGTCAGGCGAGCAGGGGTAGGGATGTCTTCCACCTCTACATCCCCGGTATCGGTGTCTCCCACAGTATTAGTGATATCCATCTCTCTAGGTATCACAGGAGGGGAGTCAGGCTGAGAACGACAGGGGCGCAACATGTTGCGGTGCAGGGTGCGGAGGCTGCCGCTGTCTTCGCCTTGTACTTGGTAGACGGGGCCACCAGGGTACGGGTGTCCAATTATTCGATAGACTTCGGTCTCCCACTTGGGCCGGAGTTTTCCTTGCGGTTTCTTTATACGACCTAGGACCAGTTGACCCACACTCAGTAGGTCTTCTTGTACTGGAAGTGGATCAGCGTGGACCTGGTCCTGGATCTGCTGTTCCACCAGCCGGTAGACAGTTTCCATCCTTTGACGGTGTGCTTGTAGCCAGGAAGGATAGGTACCACAGGTGTCTTCATCAGAGTTAGACAGGTGTAGCTCATGGATGCCTTTGCCTGGGCGGCCAAAAAGGAGGGTGTAAGGCGTGTATCCGGTGACAGAATGAACTTGATTGTTATAGGCCCACAGCAGTTCTGGGAGGAATCGAGGCCAGTCGGGCTTTTTGTCTTCTGCTAAGGTTCGGATCAGTTGTAAGAGGGTCCGGTTGAAACGTTCACACGCGCCATTCCCTTGCGGATGATACGGGGTGGTCCTGGACTTCTTGATTCCATACATCTGCTGGAGTTCTTCAATGACTCGCCCTTCGAAACACGCCCCCTGATCAGAGTGTAGCCGCTCCGGACACCCGTAGACCCGAACGAAGTGCCGACAGATGGCCTGTGCAGCTGATTCGGCAGTCTGATCTTTGGTAGCAACAGCGACGGCGAATTTCGTGAAGTGGTCTACCATCACCAGACAGTACTGGTAGCCACTATTCGCCGTTCCAATCAACAGATAGTCCACCATCAACAATTCGAGGGGCCTGGATGTGCTAATAGTCTGGACGTTTTCAACCAGCTTACGGAGTCCTGGGCAAAAAATGAATTGCTGGGTCCACCGGAGGGTCTTGTCTATGCCGAAGTGGCCGTTCCTTCTGTGGGCTTCAGCCACCATCTCATGGGCCAGCTGCACCGGGACGACAATCTGCAAACATTCTTCCAGCATATGGGATAAAAGGGCCCTGCGATACAAGACTCCATCCTTCACGATCAGCCGATCCCATTGGGCAAGTAGGGCAGAGGTCCTGGTTGAGAGTCGGGCTCTTACTTCGGAGGGTGGTTTCTCTTGTGTCTTCACGTACTGTTTCAGTAAGACGTGTTCAGGGTCTCGATCTTGAAGCTTGGCCCATTCTTGTTGGGACAGGGGTGACCCCACTATGGCTTCGATCCCGCCTACAGCATACTGGCGGCTATCTTCTATTTGTTTAGCTAGCCGGGCAAAGTCGGGCAGTTCATCTTCCTCCAACTCTTCATCCCGGTCCCCCACTGGCGAGGATGATGTCACTCTGGAAAGGCTGTCAGCATTCTGATTCTCCGTCCCCGCTCTGTATTTAATTTTGTATTGGAATCTAGAGAGCCTTGCCATCCAGCGCTGTTCCATTGCCCCTAGTTTGGCATTTTCTAGGTGGGCAAGAGGATTGTTGTCTGTCACGACCAGCACCTCCGCCCCTGTCAGGTAGCCAGCGAATTTCTCTGTCATAGCCCAGGTCAGGGCCAGGAGTTCCAGGCGGAAAGAGCTGTAGTTGACGGGGTTCTTTTCGGTGTCACGGAGGGATCTACTGGCATAGGCTATTACGCGTTCCTTGTTATCTTGGACTTGGGAGAGGACCGCCCCGAGACCTTGAAGGCTGGCGTCTGTGTATAACTGGAACGGCAGGGTGTAATCTGCAAATGCCAGAATAGGGGGCGATGTCAAAGCAGCTTGAAGCGCCCGGAAGGATTTTTCTTGGTCGGGCCCCCAGCTGATGCGTCGTCCTCTGGGACTGTTCGCGGTCCCTCGGAGAGTCTCATGCAGTGGTTCCGCAAGCCGGGCAAAGTCCTTGACAAATCGGCGGTAATAGCCCGCTAGTCCCAGGAAAGCCTGGACTTCTTTGATGGTAGTTGGTTGTGGCCACTCTCGGACAGCTGCTATCTTCTCTGGAGAGGGTTGGACACCTTCGGCTGAGATCCGGTGTCCCAGGTAATCGATCTCCTGCTGGAATAGACGGCACTTGCTGGGCTTCAACTTCAAGTCGTGTCTCTTCAAGCGCTGGAGCACTTTGCCAAGCTTGTGAAGATGATCCTCAAAGGTGGCGGAGTATACCACGATGTCATCAAGGTATATCAGCGTGAATTCGAAGTTGAAATCTCCCAGACAGCGTTCCATCAGTCTCTGAAAGGTCCCTGGTGCGTTACTCAAGCCGAATGGCATCCGGTCAAACTCGTACAGGCCCATGGGAAGGATGAAGGCGGTCTTTTCTCTGTCCTTCTCACTCATGGGGACCTGCCAATATCCACTGGCCAAGTCTAGAGACGAAAAATATTTGGCCTTCTTCAGGGCGGTCAGTGACTCTTCGATCCGGGGGAGTGGATAGGAGTCCCGGATCGTGCACGCGTTCAGCCGACGGTAGTCTACGCAAAATCTCAGGGACCCATCTTTCTTTTTGACTATCACCACGGGTGCAGCCCATGGGCTCTGGCTCTCCCGCACCACTCCAGCGTGTAGCATAGATTCTAAGAGGCTTTTCACCTCCTGGTATTGTTGAGGTGGTATTTGTCGGTACCTCTCGCGAATAGGGGCAGTATCGCCCGTGGGAATCTCGTGTTGGATACTGGTGGTGTACCCGAAGTCGGTGTCATGCTTTGCAAAGGAGTCTTGGTGTTCTCGCAGTAGTCCCTCCACTTGAGACACTTCCTGTTTGGTGTACTGGGACGGGTCCAGTTGCACTTTTTCCAGTAATTTTCGCCCAATATCTTCATCATCTGCTTGAGCATTTATGGCTGAGACAGTTACCGTCCAGCCATCTTCTGTAGATGGGGTGAATTGTAAGGGCCCCATGGGGTTCACTTCTGTGGGTAGAGCATATACTCTGGCAAGTTGCGTGCCAGCTTCGAGGGCTACACCTACGTCTGCGGTGTTGTTCAGCCGGACAGGGACTCTTCCGTTCCTCACGACGGCTAGGGTGCGGGCGACCAGTGGGTTTAGCTTACCCCCACTTGGAGCCCTCGGCTCGATTAACACTTCAACTCCTTCAAGCTGTCGGTTGGTGTTAAGAGGCAGGGAAATGACTGTCTCTTTTTCAGCGGGCAAAGTAATCCGGGTACAGCGGGGCACTTTAATGGCTGCTAGGGGTAGTTGTTCCTTTGCCATCTGTTGGAGTCCAACGGTCCGGATTACGCGCTGGAACGCCAGACGAGTCGGTTTATGTTTCGTAACTTTCTGCCAGTACTTGGGCCCTTTTCTTGTCAACAGCATAAGATCCAGGTCTTTCAAGATATTCATTCCGATTATTACTGGGGTCTCGGAGCCGAAGCCTTCCTTGACAATGACGATTCCTCGTTTCCCTAGGTCTTGTCCGCAGGCCTTCTTATCCATCCAGGCGACTCCGGTTACTGGAATGGGTAGGTTATTAGCCGCAATTATCTTAATGGCGGTATCTGGATCACAAGCAGTCCTTGGTTTGAGGTACTTTTCATAAAACTGTTCAGAGATCGTGGTCACTTGCGACCCAGTGTCCATCAATCCTTGTACTGCAACTCCCTCCAGAATAACTTCAAGTGTAGGACTACTCGAGGCAAGAGTACTCCGTTGCTGGCTCTGTTTTTCTACACCCCATTCTCTGTCCCCCCCTGCTGCTCGAACCTCAGCTGCAGGGGTGTCTAGTTTAACGGCGGCCATTGTGGTGAGACCTGGCGTGGCTGCTCTGCTCGTGGATGTAGCTGATATTCTGTTCGTCGTGGTAACTGATGGTTTGTTCGTTGAGGACAACGATTCGCCCTATGACGAGGATCACCACATGACCAACACGGTCCTGCGGGACGGCTAGGTTGCATCCGCTGGTCTCTCTATCGTTCTAGTGTTAACTGTGACACCTGTTGCTGTAAATCTGCTACCATCTGTTTCAGCTCCTCGGTGTCACTGTTGGGCTGTTTAACGTCTAATATGGATCTGCACGCAGCGCTTTGAGTCCCCACATCCATGACGGGTCCCCTAGAACGTTCTATGGCCTCCTGCTTGACTTCAGCGAAGGTGAGAGTCGGCGTCATCCGAATCAAGTCCTGTAGCGTACGGTTAAGATACTGGTCTCTCAGCCCTATAACGAATTGGTCTCTCAGTACCAGGTCACGAGGAGCTATAGTAGTCAGTTGTTCCCCTTTTGCACAGACTTGTTCAAGGAGTACCTGAAGGGCATTTGCATATTGGGGGATGTCTTCCCATTCAAGCTGTGTCCGTCTAAAGAACAGGTATCGCAGTGTTCCCTGGTACGTAGTAGGTCCATAGGTCTTTTCCAGCACCCGCACCAAGTCCTCCAACGTACGCTGCCCCCTGACCGTCTCCAGTCTGACTGTCGTCCATGCCTCCCCCTCTAGCGTCAGTACCGCCATTTCTGCCAAGGTCTTAGGGTCAATATTATACATTTCTCCCAGTATCCGCACTTGTTCCGCCCATTCTGGTACGGGGTAGTTTCGCCCGCCAAACTTCCTGACCTGGTTTACAATGGACACCGGCGGCGGTTTCTGACTGTACACTGGGTGGGAATCCTGCTGGGCACAGATCCTGCCGACTACGCCAGATGAAGTGACCGAGGGCAAGGTCGCCCATGTATATCCATGATCTGGCCCAGCAAAACTTCCACACTCAGATTCTATTTTAACAACCGTATCTTTACTGTTATACATTTTCTTTAACACAGCGGAACACAATAATATACAGTACAAAATATGCCTATTCACAGAGATAACGTGTAATAACAAACTGTCCCTCACTTTCCCTATCCACACGTTACCAGTTCCTTTGTTCCAAGAGGTTATCTTCCCACGTCGCAGGCCTGTCTGTCACTGCAGGGGGACGCTCCAGCCGAAGAGAAAAACAACAGGGATTGAACAAAACTCCGTCTCTCAGGTCCAGACTGTAGTCCTTGGGGTTCAACAGGTAAGGGTGGAATGTTCGGCCTCTCAACAGAGGACCCGCTTACAGTTCATGGGCTCCAGGATCTGTGAAGATGTCACCGTTGGGTGCTCCGCAGTGTGGGAGCTGGGAACAATCTGGATGTCGGCTTCCAAGAGATAGCGGTCATCCAGGCAATCTTCTATATAGCCTCTACAGGAGGACGCCAGCAGACACAGACCTCTCTCTGCACACACCAGTTTCCCGGGCTTTCTCTTTTCCTCCCCTTCCTGTTCACATGACATCACAGGGGGAAGTTTTGCCAATACAGTTTGTCCCTCTGTAATCACATTTGGCATAGGTATAACTTCTGGCCACACGGGGGCAGTGTCTGTCACAGATTCTATGTCAATGATAACAACAGTCACAGCCGGCCAGCTCACTACAAAGAGTATTCAGTGCTGCAGGTTCAATACTAACAGAAAAAAGGACTCGTCTGGCTACCCAAAATGTAGATGATCTAACCTTCATTAAAATGAACTACAACTGGATTTCAAAATCTTTTGGCCCACCTTGCCCGGCTGACACCTAGCTTTCCTATGAAAAGGTCTTGCCTGTGGACTATTCTGAATGACTTTTCCAATCTCGTAATTTTCTGCACCTGATTGTCCAGCATACGACATGTTTACACCTCACTAAATGGCCAAACTCCCCACACGGGGCCGTGGTATCGCCACTTGGCGCCAGCACCCGTGAGAGTGCTGTTTGTCTGAAGAGGTGGGTGTGCCCGCTTTTGGTCGACGGCACTGCCACTGGGTCCCTCATAGTACAATAAAGTGTCTCTGGCGGTGGTGGTGCGCACCCAACGTCAGACACACCGTTGTAATATGAGGGGCCCTGGGCCTGTACCGCCGGCCACAAGACAGTTCCTCCCCCCAGCTCAAACAGTGCTCTACCACTTGCAAAATTATCTCACACAGCTCCACCAATGTTTAGTCTATGCGCTGACATCCTTCAATGCCTGGCACTGACAATACCATTATATTGACATTTTTGTTATGTTAGGCCTTCGAAGCCTGTCTGTGGTCCCTCCTTCCACTAGGCCTCCACTGACCATTGTACTGCTGCCCGTGTACCCCTGGAACCAATTTTAAATTGCCAACAGCCCTATTTTTTTATGTTAGGCCTTCGAAGCCTGTCTGCGGTCCCTCCTTCCACTAGGCCTCCACTGACCATTGTACTGCTGCCCTTGTACCACTGGAACCAATTTTAAATTGCCAACAGCCCTATTTTTTTATTTTAGGCCTTCGAAGCCTGTCTGCGGTCCCTCCTTCCACTAGGCCTCCACTGACCATTGTACTGCTGCCCGTGTACCCCTGGAACCAATTTTAAATTGCCAACAGCCCTATTTTGTTATGTTAGGCCTTCGAAACCTGTCTGCGGTCCCTCCTTCCACTAAGCCTCCACTGACCACACCACTGCTGCCCGTGTACCCCTGGAACCAATTTAAAATTGCCTACAGCCATCTGTTATTATGTTAGGCCTTCGATGCCTGTCTGCGGTCCCTCCTTCCACTAGGCCTCCACTGACCACACCACTGCTGCCCGTGTACCCCTGGAACCAATTTAAAATTGCCTACAGCCAGCCCAATTTTTTTATTTTAGGCCTTCGATGCCTGTCTGCGGTCTGTTCTTTCTACTACTACTACACTGACCAGGCCACTGCTGCCCGTGTTCCCCTGGAACCAATTTAAAATTGCCTACAGCCATGTGTTATTATGTTAGGCCTTCGATGCCTGTTTGCGGTCACTCCTTCCACTAGGCCTCCACTGACCACACCACTGCTGCCCGTGTACCCACGGAACCAATTTAAAATTGCCTACAGCCATGTGTTATTATGTTAGGCCTTCGATGCCTGTCTGCGGTCACTCCTTCCACTAGGCCTCCACTGACCACACCACTGCTGCCCGTGTACCCCTGGAACCAATTTAAAATTGCCTACAGCCAGCCCAATTTTTTTTATTTTAGGCCTTCGATGCCTGTTTGCGGTCACTCCTTCCACTAGGCCTCCACTGACCACACCACTGCTGCCCGTGTACCCCTGGAACCAATTTAAAATTGCCTACAGCCATCTGTTATTATGTTAGGCCTTCGAAGCGTGTCTGCGGTCCTTCCTTCCAATAGTTCTCCACTGACCAGACCAATGCTGGCCGTGTACCCCTGTAACCCAGCTGAAAGTGCATGTAGCCTCCTTTTTTTCTTTGTTTTATATTTAGAAAGCCCAGATGAACTACGCTGTGCAACGGTTCAAGCTACCCAGTCGACATTTCTTTTGCGAGAAAAGCCATCCCAGCCCTCCACCGGCATGAAAAAGTCTGCATTGTCATAGCACTCAGGCAATCAAACAGTAGAAAGGTGCACCTGACAAGAGACGCATGGACCAGTAGGCATGTCCACAAAAAGTTACGTGTCCATTACGGCGCACTGGGTTAATGTGTTGGATGCATGGTCCACAGGGGACAGCCTACAAAGTCTGTCTGCAGTCCCTAATTCCAATTTTCCTCCGCTGACCACACCACTGCTGCCCGTGTACCCCTGGAACCAATTTTACAGTGTCTACAGCCTAATTTTGTTATGTTAGGCCTACTACGCCTGTCTGCGGTCCCTCCTTCCAATACTCGTCCACTGATCACACCACTGCTGCCCGTGGACCCCTGGAACCTATTTTTAATTGCATAGAGCATCCTTTTTTTAATAGTAGGCGTTCAAAGTCTGTCTGCGGTCCACTATTGAAATTGTCCTCCACTGCCCAGAGCACTGCTGCTTGTGTACCCCTGTAACTTTTTTAAGCTGCAGTGAGCCACATTTTTGGTTTAAGTCCTACTACCTGTGTCTGTCTGCGCCACTCAATTCAGCTGTGTTCCTTTGAAAAAAGCTGAGCGTCAATAGTCTTGTTTTCAGTCTCTAGGAATTTTAAAACTGCATTGGGGGTACAACTTTGGTAGGGCCTACTAACGGTGTCTGCCTCCCCAAGGTGTGCCCCAGGTTTCCTCGCCATTGCTTCGATCTTAATGCTCTCGTTTAGTAGTTGTTGGAAACTAGACTGCATTAGGCCTACAAATTGGGTATGGGGTGTAGAGAGATGGTGTGTTCCACTCCAAGGTGTTCCCCAGGTTTCCTCTCCATTGCTTCGATCTTCATGCTCTCGTTTAGTAGTTGTTGGAAACTACACTGCATTAGGCCTACAAATTGGGTATGGGGTGTAGAGAGATGGTGTGTTCCACTCCAAGGTGTTCTCCAGGTTGCCTTTCCTGAGCTTCGATCTTCCGGCTCTCGTTTAGTAGTTGTTGGAAACTACACTGCATTAGGCCTACAAATTGGGTATGGGGTGTAGAGAGATGGTGTGTTCCACTCCAAGGTGTTCCCCAGGTTTCCTCGCCATTGCTGCGATCTTAATGCTCTCGTTTAGTAGTTGTTGGAAACTACACTGCATTAGGCCTACAAATTGGGTATGGGGTGTAGAGAGATGGTGTGTTCCACTCCAAGGTGTTCTCCAGGTTGCCTTTCCTGAGCTTCGATCTTCCGGCTCTCGTTTAGTAGTTGTTGGAAACTACACTGCATTAGGCCTACAAATTGGGTATGGGGTGTAGAGAGATGATGTGTTCCACTCCAAGGTGTTCTCCAGGTTGTCTTTCCTGAGCTTCGATCTTCTGGCTCTCGTTTAATAGTTGTTGGAAACTACGCTGCATTAGGCCTACAAATTGGGTATGGGGTGTAGAGAGATGGTGTGTTCCACTCCAAGGTGTTCCCCAGGTTTCCTGTCCATTGCTTTGATCTTCATGCTCTTGTTTAGTAGTTGTTGGAAACTACACTGCATTAGGCCTACAATTTGGGTATGGGGTGTAGAGAGATGGTGTGTTCCACTCCAAGGTGTTCCCCAGGTTTCGTCCACATGGCTTCGGTCTTCCGACTCTCGTTTAGTAGTTGTAGAAAACTACACTGCATTAGGCCTACAAATTGGGTATGGGGTGTAGAGAGACGGTGTGTTACACTCCAAGGTGTTCCCCAGGTTTCGTCCACATTGCTTCGATCTTCCGACTCTCGTTTAGTAGTTGTTGAAAACTACACTGCATTAGACCTACAAATTGGGTATGGGTGTAGAGACGGTGTGTTCCACTCCAAGGTGTTCCCCAGGTTTCCTCTCCATTGCTTTGGTCTTCTGACTCTCGTTTAGTAGTTGTTGAAAAGTACACTGCATTAGGCCTACAAATTGGGTATGCGGTGTAGAGACGGTGTGTTCCACTCCAAGGTGTTTCCCAGGTTTCCTCTCCATTGCTTCAATCTTCCGACTCTCGTTTAGTAGTTGTTGAAAACTACACTGCATTAGGCCTACAAATTGGGTATGGGGTATAGAGAGATGGTGTGTTCCACTCCAAGGTGTTCCCCAGGTTTCGTCCACATTGCTTCGGTCTTCCGACTCTCGTTTAGTAGTTGTAGAAAACTACACTGCATTAGGCCTACAAATTGGGTATGGGGTGTAGAGAGACAGTGTGTTCCACTCCAAGGTGTTCCCCAGGTTTCGTCCACATTGCTTCGGTCTTCCGACTCTCGTTTAGTAGTTGTAGAAAACTACACTGCATTAGACCTACAAATTGGGTATGGGGTGTAGAGAGATGGTGTGTTACACTCCAAGGTGTTCCCCAGGTTTCGTCCACATTGCTTCGATCTTCCGACTCTCGTTTAGTAGTTGTTGGAAGCTACACTGCATTAGGCCTACAAATTGGGTATGGGGTGTAGAGAGATGGTGTGTTCCACTCCAAGGTGTTCCCCAGGTTTCCTCGCCAATGCTTCGATCTTCATGCTCTCGTTTAGTAGTTGTTGGAAACTACACTGCATTAGGCCTACAATTTGGGTATGGGGTGTAGAGAGATGGTGTGTTCCACTCCAAGGTGTTCTCCAGGTTGCCTTTCCTGAGCTTCGATCTTCCGGCTCTCGTTTAGTAGTTGTTGGAAACTACGCTGCATTAGGCCTACAAATCGGGTATGGGGTGTAGAGAGATGGTGTGTTCCACTCCAAGGTGTTCCCCAGGTTTCCTCGCCAATGCTTCGATCTTCATGCTCTCGTTTAGTAGTTGTTGGAAACTACACTGCATTAGGCCTACAAATTGGGTATGGGGTGTAGAGAGATGGTGTGTTCCACTCCAAGGTGTTCTCCAGGTTGCCTTTCCTGAGCTTCGATCTTCCGGCTCTCGTTTAGTAGTTGTTGGAAACTACACTGCATTAGGCCTACAAATTGGGTATTGGGTGTAGAGAGATGGTGTGTTCCACTCCAAGGTGTTCCCCAGGTTTCCTCTCCATTGCTTCGATCTTCATGCTCTCGTTTAGTAGTTGTTGGAAACTACACTGCATTAGGCCTACAAATTGGGTATGGGGTGTAGAGAGATGGTGTGTTCCACTCCAAGGTGTTCTCCAGGTTGCCTTTCCTGAGCTTCGATCTTCTGGCTCTCGTTTAGTAGTTGTTGGAAACTACGCTGCATTAGGCCTACAAATTGGGTATGGGGTGTAGAGAGATGGTGTGTTCCACTCCAAGGTGTTCCCCAGGTTTCCTGTCCATTGCTTCGATCTTCATGCTCTCGTTTAGTAGTTGTTGGAAACTACACTGCATTAGGCCTACAAATTGGGTATGGGGTGTAGAGAGATGGTGTGTTCCACTCCAAGGTGTTCCCCAGGTTTCGTCCACATTGCTTCGGTCTTCCGACTCTCGTTTAGTAGTTGTAGAAAACTACACTGCATTAGGCCTACAAATTGGGTATGGGGTGTAGAGAGACGGTGTGTTACACTCCAAGGTGTTCCCTAGGTTTCCTCTCCATTGCTTCGATCTTCTGGCTCTCATTTAGTAGTTGTTGGAAACTACACTGCATTAGGCCTACAAATTGGGTATGGGGTGTAGAGAGATGGTGTGTTCCACTCCAAGGTGTTCCCCAGGTTTCGTCCACATTGCTTCGGTCTTCCGACTCTCGTTTAGTAGTTGTAGAAAACTACACTGCATTAGGCCTACAAATTGGGTATGGGGTGTAGAGAGATGGTGTGTTCCACTCCAAGGTGTTCCCCAGGTTTCCTCTCCATTGCTTCGATCTTCATGCTCTCGTTTAGTAGTTGTTGGAAACTACACTGCATTAGGCCTACAAATTGGGTATGGGGTGTAGAGAGATGGTGTGTTCCACTCCAAGGTGTTCTCCAAGTTGCCTTTCCTGAGCTTCGATCTTCCGGCTCTCGTTTAGTAGTTGTTGGAAACTACGCTGCATTAGGCCTACAAATTGGGTATGGGGTGTAGAGAGATGGTGTGTTCCACTCCAAGGTGTTCCCCAGGTTTCCTCGCCAATGCTTCGATCTTCATGCTCTCGTTTAGTAGTTGTTGGAAACTACACTGCATTAGGCCTACAAATTGGGTATGGGGTGTAGAGAGATGGTGTGTTCCACTCCAAGGTGTTCTCCAGGTTGCCTTTCCTGAGCTTCGATCTTCCGGCTCTCATTTAGTAGTTGTTGGAAACTACACTGCATTAGGCCTACAAATTGGGTATGGGGTGTAGATAGATGGTGTGTTCCACTCCAAGGTGTTCCCCAGGTTTCCTCTCCATTGCTTCGATCTTCATGCTCTCGTTTAGTAGTTGTTGGAAACTACGCTGCATTAGGCCTACAAATTGGGTATGGGGTGTAGAGAGATGGTGTGTTCCACTCCAAGGTGTTCCCCAGGTTTCCTCTCCATTGCTTCGGTCTTCCGACTCTCGTTTAGTAGTTGTTGAAAACTACACTGCATTAGGCCTACAAATTGGGTATGGGGTGTAGAGACGGTGTGTTCCACTCCAAGGTGTTCCCCAGGTTTCGTCTCCATTGCTTGGGTCTTCCGACTCTCGTTTAGTAGTTGTTGAAAAGTACACTGCATTAGGCCTACAAATTGGGTATGGGGTGTAGAGACGGTGTGTTCCACTCCAAGGTGTTCCCCAGGTTTCCTCTCCATTGCTTCAATCTTCCGACTCTCGTTTAGTAGTTGTTGAAAACTACACTGCATTAGGCCTACAAATTGGGTATGGGGTGTAGAGAGATGGTGTGTTCCACTCCAAGGTGTTCCCCAGGTTTCGTCCACATTGTTTCGGTCTTCCGACTCTCGTTTAGTAGTTGTAGAAAATTACACTGCATTAGGCCTACAAATTGGGTATGGGGTGTAGAGAGACGGTGTGTTACACTCCAAGGTGTTCCCCAGGTTTCGTCCACATTGCTTCGGTCTTCCGACTCTCATTTAGTAGTTGTAGAAAACTACACTGCATTAGGCCTACAAATTGGGTATGGGGTGTAGAGAGACGGTGTGTTACACTCCAAGGTGTTCCCCAGGTTTCGTCCACATTGCTATCGATCTTCCGACTCTCGTTTAGTAGTTGTTGGAAACTACACTGCATTAGGCCTACAAATTGGGTATGGGGTGTAGAGAGATGGTGTGTTCCACTCCAAGGTGTTCCCCAGGTTTCCTCGCCAATGCTTCGATCTTCATGCTCTCGTTTAGTAGTTGTTGGAAACTACACTGCATTAGGCCTACAAATTGGGTATGGGGTGTAGAGAGATGGTGTGTTCCACTCCAAGGTGTTCTCCAGGTTGCCTTTTCTGAGCTTCGATCTTCCGGCTCTCGTTTAGTAGTTGTTGGAAACTACACTGCATTAGGCCTACAAATTGGGTATGGGGTGTAGAGAGATGGTGTGTTCCACTCCAAGGTGTTCTCCAGGTTGCCTTTCCTGAGCTTCGATCTTCCGGCTCTCGTTTAGTAGTTGTTGGAAACTACGCTGCATTAGGCTTACAAATTGGGTATGGGGTGTAGAGAGATGGTGTGTTCCACTCCAAGGTGTTCCCCAGGTTTCCTCGCCAATGCTTCGATCTTCATGCTCTCGTTTAGTAGTTGTTGGAAACTACACTGCATTAGGCCTACAAATTGGGTATGGGGTGTAGAGAGATGGTGTGTTCCACTCCAAGGTGTTCTCCAGGTTGCCTTTCCTGAGCTTCGATCTTCCGGCTCTCGTTTAGTAGTTGTTGGAAACTACACTGCATTAGGCCTACAAATTGGGTATGGGGTGTAGAGAGATGGTGTGTTCCACTCCAAGGTGTTCCCCAGGTTTCCTCTCCATTGCTTCGATCTTCATGCTCTCGTTTAGTAGTTGTTGGAAACTACGCTGCATTAGGCCTATAAATTGGGTATGGGGTGTAGAGAGATGGTGTGTTCCACTCCAAGGTGTTCTCCAGGTTGCCTTTCCTGAGCTTCGATCTTCTGGCTCTCGTTTAGTAGTTGTTGGAAACTACGCTGCATTAGGCCTACAAATTGGGTATGGGGTGTAGAGAGATGGTGTGTTCCACTCCAAGGTGTTCCCCAGGTTTCCTGTCCATTGCTTCGATCTTCATGCTCTCGTTTAGTAGTTGTTGGAAACTACACTGCATTAGGCCTACAAATTGGGTATGGGGTGTAGAGAGATGGTGTGTTCCACTCCAAGGTGTTCCCCAGGTTTCGTCCACATTGCTTCGGTCTTCCGACTCTCGTTTAGTAGTTGTAGAAAACTACACTGCATTAGGCCTACAAATTGGGTATGGGGTGTAGAGAGACGGTGTGTTACACTCCAAGGTGTTCCCTAGGTTTCCTCTCCATTGCTTCGATCTTCTGGCTCTCATTTAGTAGTTGTTGGAAACTACACTGCATTAGGCCTACAAATTGGGTATGGGGTGTAGAGAGATGGTGTGTTCCACTCCAAGGTGTTCCCCAGGTTTCGTCCATATTGCTTCGGTCTTCCGACTCTCGTTTAGTAGTTGTAGAAAACTACACTGCATTAGGCCTACAAATTGGGTATGGGGTGTAGAGAGATGGTGTGTTCCACTCCAAGGTGTTCCCCAGGTTTCCTCTCCATTGCTTCGATCTTCATGCTCTCGTTTAGTAGTTGTTGGAAACTACACTGCATTAGGCCTACAAATTGGGTATGGGGTGTAGAGAGATGGTGTGTTCCACTCCAAGGTGTTCTCCAGGTTGCCTTTCCTGAGCTTCGATCTTCCGGCTCTCGTTTAGTAGTTGTTGGAAACTACGCTGCATTAGGTCTACAAATTGGGTATGGGGTGTAGAGAGATGGTGTGTTCCACTCCAAGGTGTTCCCCAGGTTTCCTCGCCAATGCTTCGATCTTCATGCTCTCGTTTAGTAGTTGTTGGAAACTACACTGCATTAGGCCTACAAATTGGGTATGGGGTGTAGAGAGATGGTGTGTTCCACTCCAAGGTGTTCTCCAGGTTGCCTTTCCTGAGCTTCGATCTTCCGGCTCTCATTTAGTAGTTGTTGGAAACTACACTGCATTAGGCCTACAAATTGGGTATGGGGTGTAGATAGATGGTGTGTTCCACTCCAAGGTGTTCCCCAGGTTTCCTCTCCATTGCTTCGATCTTCATGCTCTCGTTTAGTAGTTGTTGGAAACTACGCTGCATTAGGCCTACAAATTGGGTATGGGGTGTAGAGAGATGGTGTGTTCCACTCCAAGGTGTTCCCCAGGTTTCCTCTCCATTGCTTCGGTCTTCCGACTCTCGTTTAGTAGTTGTTGAAAACTACACTGCATTAGGCCTACAAATTGGGTATGGGGTGTAGAGTCGGTGTGTTCCACTCCAAGGTGTTCCCCAGGTTTCGTCTCCATTGCTTGGGTCTTCCGACTCTCGTTTAGTAGTTGTTGAAAAGTACACTGCATTAGGCCTACAAATTGGGTATGGGGTGTAGAGACGGTGTGTTCCACTCCAAGGTGTTCCCCAGGTTTCCTCTCCATTGCTTCAATCTTCCGACTCTCGTTTAGTAGTTGTTGAAAACTACACTGCATTAGGCCTACAAATTGGGTATGGGGTGTAGAGAGATGGTGTGTTCCACTCCAAGGTGTTCCCCAGGTTTCGTCCACATTGTTTCGGTCTTCCGACTCTCGTTTAGTAGTTGTAGAAAACTACACTGCATTAGGCCTACAAATTGGGTATGGGGTGTAGAGAGACGGTGTGTTACACTCCAAGGTGTTCCCCAGGTTTCGTCCACATTGCTTCGATCTTCCGACTCTCGTTTAGTAGTTGTTGGAAACTACACTGCATTAGGCCTACAAATTGGGTATGGGGTGTAGAGAGATGGTGTGTTCCACTCCAAGGTGTTCCCCAGGTTTCCTCGCCAATGCTTCGATCTTCATGCTCTCGTTTAGTAGTTGTTGGAAACTACACTGCATTAGGCCTACAAATTGGGTATGGGGTGTAGAGAGATGGTGTGTTCCACTCCAAGGTGTTCTCCAGGTTGCCTTTCCTGAGCTTCGATCTTCCGGCTCTCGTTTAGTAGTTGTTGGAAACTAGGCTGCATTAGGCCTACAAATTGGGTATGGGGTGTAGAGAGATGGTGTGTTCCACTCCAAGGTGTTCCCCAGGTTTCCTCGCCAATGCTTCGATCTTCATGCTCTCGTTTAGTAGTTGTTGGAAACTACACTGCATTAGGCCTACAAATTGGGTATGGGGTGTAGAGAGATGGTGTGTTCCACTCCAAGGTGTTCTCCAGGTTGCCTTTCCTGAGCTTCGATCTTCCGGCTCTCGTTTAGTAGTTGTTGGAAACTACACTGCATTAGGCCTACAAATTGGGTATGGGGTGTAGAGAGATGGTGTGTTCCACTCCAAGGTGTTCCCCAGGTTTCCTCTCCATTGCTTCGATCTTCATGCTCTCGTTTAGTAGTTGTTGGAAACTACACTGCATTAGGCCTACAAATTGGGTATGGGGTGTAGAGAGATGGTGTGTTCCACTCCAAGGTGTTCTCCAGGTTGCCTTTCCTGAGCTTCGATCTTCTGGCTCTCGTTTAGTAGTTGTTGGAAACTACGCTGCATTAGGCCTACAAATTGGGTATGGGGTGTAGAGAGATGGTGTGTTCCACTCCAAGGTGTTCCCCAGGTTTCCTGTCCATTGCTTCGATCTTCATGCTCTCGTTTAGTAGTTGTTGGAAACTACACTGCATTAGGCCTACAAATTGGGTATGGGGTGTAGAGAGATGGTGTGTTCCACTCCAAGGTGTTCCCCAGGTTTCGTCCACATTGCTTCGGTCTTCCGAGTCTCGTTTAGTAGTTGTAGAAAACTACACTGCATTAGGCCTACAAATTGGGTATGGGGTGTAGAGAGACGGTGTGTTACACTCCAAGGTGTTCCCCAGGTTTCCTCTCCATTGCTTCGATCTTCTGGCTCTCGTTTAGTAGTTGTTGGAAACTACACTGCATTAGGCCTGCAAATTGGGTATGGGGTGTAGAGAGATGGTGTGTTCCACTCCAAGGTGTTCTCCAGGTTGCCTTTCCTGAGCTTGGATCTTCCGGCTCTCGTTTAGTAGTTGTTGGAAACTACGCTGCATTAGGCCTACAAATTGGGTATGGGGTGTAGAGAGATGGTGTGTTCCACTCCAAGGTGTTCCCCAGGTTTCCTCTCCATTGCTTCAATCTTCATGCTCTCGTTTAGTAGTTTTTGGAAACTACGCTGCATTAGGCCTACAAATTGGGTATGGGGTGTAGAGAGATGGTGTGTTCCATTCCAAGGTGTTCCCCAGGTTTCCTCTCCATTGCTTCGATCTTCATGCTCTCGTTTAGTAGTTGTTGGAAACTACGCTGCATTAGGCCTACAAATTGGGTATGGGGTGTAGAGAGATGGTGTGTTGCACTCCAAGGTGTTCTCCAGGTTGCCTTTCCTGAGCTTCGATCTTCTGGCTCTCGTTTAGTAGTTGTTGGAAACTACGCTGCATTAGGCCTACAAATTGGGTATGGGGTGTAGAGAGATGGTGTGTTACACTCCAAGGTGTTCTCCAGGTTGCCTTTCCTGAACTTCTATCTTCAGACTCTCATTAAATTGTGGTTAAATGATACAACTGCATTTGGCGTACTAGTTGGTTTGGGGCCTACTATCGGTGTCTGCCACTCCTTGCTGTTCTCCTGGTTTCCTGTCCTGAAATTCCATTTTCAGGCTCTTGTTAAGTAGTTGTTAATGTTAGACTGCATTTGGCCTACTAGTTGGGTTGGGGCCTACTATCGGTGTCTGCCACTCCTTGCTGTTCTCCTCCACTGAACAAAGCTGTGCCGCCTGTTTACTACGGTTGCCAATTTTGAACTGCATTTCGACTACTTACTGATTTGGGCCTACTCTCTGTGTCAGCCTCTCATTCCAGTTGTCCTCCACTGCAATGCCCCCTGGTTAGTCCTGTGTTACCAATTTTGAACTGCATTTAGCCAACTTTATTCTTTGGGCCTATATCTGTGTTTCCTCCTTATCCTGCCCATTGCCCAGCCAGTGATAGATGAGTCTGCTGGTACATTGACCCATAACGCAAAATTCCCCGTGCACGCTACACAGCAAGATTGTGACCCTGCTGAAAGTCAGGTTCCTCTTCCCGCATACCATACCACCTTACACGGGGACAAAGAGGAAGGTGCATATGAAAGTGCAGGTTCCTTCATCAGGTGGGGGGAGGAATACTAGTTGGTGACGTCACTGGCACAGGGCCTCTCATAGTACGCAAAAGTGTTGCTGCCGGTGGGAGGCGCCCCCGCCGTGCAAACACACCGCTGTACTTTGAGGGGCCCTGTGCCAGTGCCAATGCCAACGAGTGGGCCCCCCCTGCTTGCTCAGGATCACAGCACTTGCAAAGTTGAAATACTTACCTCTCCCTGCTCCACTGCCGTGATGTGGTCCAGATTTACTGGGCCCACTAATTACTTGAACCAGCCCTACCCCCCACAACTTTAGCCAAATGACCCCCAATTTCAAATGCCTTCCAATTATTATAAGGTAAATTACGATTGACAAGCTTCTGTAACAAGAATGGATGTTTTTGCCATTAAAATGGGCAGTGTAGGTGTTTTCCTGGTCTCCACTCACTGCCGACTATGCTCCCCCATTGACTTGCATTGGGTTTCGTGTTTCGGGCGATACCCGACTTTTCGCCATAATCGGCTGATTCCACTCGACTCGACTTCTAAGATAGTCGGGTTTCGCGAAACACGACTCGACTCTAAAAAGGTCAAGGTCGCTCAACCCTACTTATGACATTTGCTTCCGTTATTCTTTTTTGTTTTTTTCAACCTGTCAATCAGTTTTCCAAGCTACAGATCGCTTGGAAAACGCTAGCATTGTGCAAGCTAATTATACTTGCAAAACGCTAGTTTTTAGCAGGAATATGCATGCCAATTCCGCATGCGATATACCCGCGGCAGGAATTGCAGAATTGCTGCGGAAATTTCCGTGGGATTCAAGCTTCAGGAGGCTAATTTGCATATTCCAGGTGCCTTCTGGGAGAAGCGAAGTCTCCCTAAGCTAGAAGATCGTTGGGTACAGCCGGGACCAGCTGCTTCGAAAGCATCACCAAACCAGGGATTCAAGCTTCAGGAGGCTAATTTGCATATTCCAGGTGCCTTCTGGGAGAAGCGAAGTCTCCCTAAGCTAGAAGATCGTTGGGTACAGCCGGGACCAGCTGCTTCGAAAGCATCACCAAACCAGGGATTCAAGCTTCAGGAGGCTAATTTGCATATTCCAGGTGCCTTCTGGGAGAAGCGAAGTCTCCCTAAGCTAGAAGATCGTTGGGTACAGCCGGGACCAGCTGCTTCGAAAGCATCACCAAACCAGGGATTCAAGCTTCAGGAGGCTAATTTGCATATTCCAGGTGCCTTCTGGGAGAAGCGAAGTCTCCCTAAGCTAGAAGATCGTTCGGTACAGCCGGGACCAGCTGCTTCGAAAGCATCACCAAACCAGGGATTCAAGCTTCAGGAGGCTAATTTGCATATTCCAGGTGCCTTCTGGGAGAAGCGAAGTCTCCCTAAGCTAGAAGATCGTTGGGTACAGCCGGGACCAGCTGCTTCGAAAGCATCACCAAACCAGGGATTCAAGCTTCAGGAGGCTAATTTGCATATTCCAGGTGCCTTCTGGGAGAAGCGAAGTCTCCCTAAGCTAGAAGATCGTTGGGTACAGCCGGGACCAGCTGCTTCGAAAGCATCACCAAACCAGGGATTCAAGCTTCAGGAGGCTAATTTGCATATTCCAGGTGCCTTCTGGGAGAAGCGAAGTCTCCCTAAGCTAGAAGATCGTTGGGTACAGCCGGGACCAGCTGCTTCGAAAGCATCACCAAACCAGGGATTCAAGCTTCAGGAGGCTAATTTGCATATTCCAGGTGCCTTCTGGGAGAAGCGAAGTCTCCCTAAGCTAGAAGATCGTTGGGTACAGCCGGGACCAGCTGCTTCGAAAGCATCACCAAACCAGGGATTCAAGTTTCAGGAGGCTAATTTGCATATTCCAGGTGCCTTCTGGGAGAAGCGAAGTCTCCCTAAGCTAGAAGATCGTTGGGTACAGCCGGGACCAGCTGCTTCGAAAGCATCACCAAACCAGGGATTCAAGCTTCAGGAGGCTAATTTGCATATTCCAGGTGCCTTCTGGGAGAAGCGAAGTCTCCCTAAGCTAGAAGATCGTTGGGTACAGCCGGGACCAGCTGCTTCGAAAGCATCACCAAACCAGGGATTCAAGCTTCAGGAGGCTAATTTGCATATTCCAGGTGCCTTCTGGGAGAAGCGAAGTCTCCCTAAGCTAGAAGATCGTTGGGTACAGCCGGGACCAGCTGCTTCGAAAGCATCACCAAACCAGGGATTCAAGCTTCAGGAGGCTAATTTGCATATTCCAGGTGCCTTCAGGGAGAAGCAAAGTCTCCCTAAGCTAGAAGATCGTTGGGTACAGCCGGGACCAGCTGCTTCGAAAGCATCACCAAACCAGGGATTCAAGCTTCAGGAGGCTAATTTGCATATTCCAGGTGCCTTCTGGGAGAAGCGAAGTCTCCCTAAGCTAGAAGATCGTTGGGTACAGCCGGGACCAGCTGCTTCGAAAGCATCACCAAACCGCGCGCCGTTAGGACATTATTGCAAGAGAGCTTGGCTGAGTAGATTACACAAGGAGGAAAACACACAGCAAGTCAGCAGGATCTAGGAGCAACATGGCAGATGTGACAACCTACATGGTGAGCTGCAGCATGTGCTACATGTTCACAGATCGACCAGAAGAAAAATCCAATTTCACCTGTCAGAAGTGTAGACTAGTGGCCCTTTTAGAAGAAAAGGTGCGGGGTCTGGAAGAAAGAATAGCAACTTTGAAACTCATCAAAGAGAATGAAGACTTTCTAGACAGAACAGAAGCATCTCTACTGGTCACAGAAGGTGCAAAAAGTGTCAGAGAACCTCCAAAAGCAGATGAGTGGAAGCATGTGACCAAAAGAAGCAAGAAGACCATGGAGAAATCACCAACCACACAACTGAAGAACCGATATCAAATCTTTGTAGAGGATGAAGATGGCACACCTAAGAATGAAGCAATACCAGCAAGCAAAAAAGAAAAGGGCACACAGCAACAAGTGACAGCAAAAAGTACAGCCAAGAAGCAACGAAGAGTGGTGGTGGTGGGAGACTCACTACTGAGAGGCACCGAAGCAGCCATCTGCAGACCGGACATAACTGCAAGAGAAGTATGCTGCCTTCCAGGTGCGATGATCAAGGATGTGACTGATAGGATACCAAAGCTCTTCAGCTCCAAGGACGTCCACCCATTTTTTCTGATACATGTTGGCACCAATGACACGGCAAGGAAGGACCTACCGACAATCTGCAAGGACTTTGAAGAGTTGGGGAAGAAAGTAAAGGAACTGGATGCACAGGTAGTTTTTTCTTCTATCCTTCCAGTAGACGGGCATGGCACCAGGAGATGGAACAGGATCCTTGATGCAAACAACTGGCTAAGACGATGGTGCAGACAACAAGGATTTGGATTCCTGGACCACGGTGTGAATTACTGGTATGATGGACTCCTCGCCAGAGACGGACTACACCTCAACAAACCTGGGAAACACACATTCGCCAGAAGACTCGCTACACTCATCAGGAGGGCGTTAAACTAGAAGAAGAGGGGACGGGAAGAAAAACATTAGACTCGAACAAAGACGACCCAGGAAAACATACTCAGAAGGGAGGTAAGAACATTTCTAAAACAATCCACAGTGAGGAGATTGGAACAAAACAAAATCCTCTAAACTGCATGCTCGCAAACGCCAGAAGCCTGACAAACAAGATGGAAGAACTAGAAGCAGAAATATCTACAGGTAACTTTGACATAGTGGGAATAACCGAGACATGGTTAGATGAAAGCTATGACTGGGCAGTTAACTTACAGGGTTACAGTCTGTTTAGAAAGGATCGTAAAAATCGGAGAGGAGGAGGGGTTTGTCTCTATGTAAAGTCTTGTCTAAAATCCACTTTAAGGGAGGATATTAGCGAAGGGAATGAGGATGTCGAGTCCATATGGGTTGAAATTCATGGAGGGAAAAATGGTAACAAAATTCTCATTGGGGTCTGTTACAAACCCCCAAATATAACAGAAAGCATGGAAAGTCTACTTCTAAAGCAGATAGATGAAGCTGCAACCCATAATGAGGTCCTGGTTATGGGGGACTTTAACTACCCGGATATTAACTGGGAAACAGAAACCTGTGAAACCCATAAAGGCAACAGGTTTCTGCTAATAACCAAGAAAAATTATCTTTCACAATTGGTGCAGAATCCAACCAGAGGAGCAGCACTTTTAGACCTAATACTATCTAATAGACCTGACAGAATAACAAATCTGCAGGTGGTTGGGCATTTAGGAAATAGCGACCACAATATTGTGCAGTTTCACCTGTCTTTCACTAGGGGGACTTGTCAGGGAGTCACAAAAACATTGAACTTTAGGAAGGCAAAGTTTGAACAGCTTAGAGATGCCCTTAATCTGGTAGACTGGGACAATATCCTCAGAAATGAGAATACAGATAATAAATGGGAAATGTTTAAGAACATCCTAAATAGGCAGTGTAAGCGGTTTATACCTTGTGGGAATAAAAGGACTAGAAATAGGAAAAACCCAATGTGGCTAAACAAAGAAGTAAGACAGGCAATTAACAGTAAAAAGAAAGCATTTGCACTACTAAAGCAGGATGGCACCATTGAAGCTCTAAAAAACTATAGGGAGAAAAATACTTTATCTAAAAAAACTAATTAAAGCTGCCAAAAAGGAAACAGAGAAGCACATTGCTAAGGAGAGTAAAACTAATCCCAAACTGTTCTTCAACTATATCAATAGTAAAAGAATAAAAACTGAAAATGTAGGCCCCTTAAAAAATAGTGAGGAAAGAATGGTTGTAGATGACGAGGAAAAAGCTAACATATTAAACACCTTCTTCTCCACGGTATTCACGGTGGAAAATGAAATGCTAGGTGAAATCCCAAGAAACAATGAAAACCCTATATTAAGGGTCACCAATCTAACCCAAGAAGAGGTGCGAAACCGGCTAAATAAGATTAAAATAGATAAATCTCCGGGTCCGGATGGCATACACCCACGAGTACTAAGAGAACTAAGTAATGTAATAGATAAACCATTATTTCTTATTTTTAGTGACTCTATAGCGACAGGGTCTGTTCCGCAGGACTGGCGCATAGCAAATGTGGTGCCAATATTCAAAAAGGGCTCTAAAAGTGAACCTGGAAATTATAGGCCAGTAAATCTAACCTCTGTTGTTGGTAAAATATTTGAAGGGTTTCTGAGGGATGTTATTCTGGATTATCTCAATGAGAATAACTGTTTAACTCCATATCAGCATGGGTTTATGAGAAATCGCTCCTGTCAAACCAATCTAATCAGTTTTTATGAAGAGGTAAGCTATAGACTGGACCACGGTGAGTCATTGGACGTGGTATATCTCGATTTTTCCAAAGCGTTTGATACCGTGCCGCACAAGAGGTTGGTACACAAAATGAGAATGCTTGGTCTGGGGGAAAATGTGTGTAAATGGGTTAGTAACTGGCTTAGTGATAGAAAGCAGAGGGTGGTTATAAATGGTATAGTCTCTAACTGGGTCGCTGTGACCAGTGGGGTACCGCAGGGGTCAGTATTGGGACCTGTTCTCTTCAACATATTCATTAATGATCTGGTAGAAGGTTTACACAGTAAAATATCGATATTTGCAGATGATACAAAACTATGTAAAGCAGTTAATACAAGAGAAGATAGTATTCTGCTACAGATGGATCTGGATAAGTTGGAAACTTGGGCTGAAAGGTGGTAGATGAGGTTTAACAATGATAAATGTAAGGTTATACACATGGGAAGAGGGAATCAATATCACCATTACACACTGAACGGGAAACCACTGGGTAAATCTGACAGGGAGAAGGACTTGGGGATCCTAGTTAATGATAAACTTACCTGGAGCAGCCAGTGCCAGGCAGCAGCTGCCAAGGCAAACAGGATCATGGGGTGCATTAAAAGAGGTCTGGATACACATGATGAGAGCATTATACTGCCTCTGTACAAATCCCTAGTTAGACCGCACATGGAGTACTGTGTCCAGTTTTGGGCACCGGTGCTCAGGAAGGATATAATGGAACTAGAGAGAGTACAAAGGAGGGCAACAAAATTAATAAAGGGGATGGGAGAACTACAATACCCAGATAGATTAGCGAAATTAGGATTATTTAGTCTAGAAAAAAGACGACTGAGGGGCGATCTAATAACCATGTATAAGTATATAAGGGGACAATACAAATATCTCGCTGAGGATCTGTTTATACCAAGGAAGGTGACGGGCACAAGGGGGCATTCTTTGCGTCTGGAGGAGAGAAGGTTTTTCCACCAACATAGAAGAGGATTCTTTACTGTTAGGGCAGTGAGAATCTGGAATTGCTTGCCTGAGGAGGTGGTGATGGCGAACTCAGTCGAGGGGTTCAAGAGAGGCCTGGATGTCTTCCTGGAGCAGAACAATATTGTATCATACAATTATTAGGTTCTGTAGAAGGACGTAGATCTGGGTATTTATTATGATGGAATATAGGCTGAACTGGATGGACAAATGTCTTTTTTCGGCCTTACTAACTATGTTACTATGTTACTAATTCTGCGACGTGTGCACTTAGCCTAAAGCAAATGTCATCAAAAACTGACTTATTGTTTAAATCAAGTTTTTATGTTGCATTTTTTTATTTTATTTTGTAGAGCTTTTTCTATATAACAATCTAGCTGTATTCATACCAGGGGCGGAATGGGACTGAAATTCAGCCCTGGCATTTGAAGTTACACAGGCCCACTTGTCACATGGTGACTGTATAATATCTTTGTACACTTGTAGGTTACAAGAAGTGAGGGGAGTGTAAGGCTGGTTTCACATTTGCGTTTTTTTGGGTGCGTTTTTGCAGTAAAAAACGCAAAAAAACGTATGGTGAAAAAACGCATGTAAACGCGTGCAAACGCTGCGTTTTTTGACGCATGCGTTTTTGCATGTGGTGAAAAAAACACGGCGTTTTGACGCGTTTACATGCGTTTTTTCATGCGTTTGCGTTTTTTAAACGCATGCTGAGAAATGTGTGACAGCTGCCAATCATCAAAATAAAGTAAAAAACCCACTATAAACAGAAATAGTTAGGGTTAGGGTTAGGGGTAGGGTTAGGGATCCTAACCCTAACCCTACCCCTAACCCTAACCCTAAGGGATCCTAACCCTACCCCTAACCCTAAGGGATCCTAACCCTACCCCTAACCCTAACCCTAAGGGATCCTAACCCTACCCCTAACCCTACCCCTAACCCTAACCCTAAGGGATCCTAACCCTACCCCTAACCCTACCCTAACCCTACCCCTAACCCTAAAGGGATTAGGGTTAGGGGTAGGGTTAGGGTTAGGATCCCTTAGGGTAAGGGTTAGGGTTAGGGTTAGGATCCCTTAGGGTTAGGGTTAGGATCCCTAAGGGTTAGGGTTAGGGGTAGGGTTAGGGTTAGGATCCCTTTATCACTTTTATGTTGGGGGGTGGCATATTAGTGTGTTTTCTGGTTTTTTAATATAAAAACGCATGCGTTTTTAACGCAAAAAAACGAATGCACAAAAAAACGCATGCGTCCCCATTGACTCCAATGTATTTTTTTACCCAAAAAAAACGCATGAAAACGCATGCGTTTTTTTTGGTCCAAAAAACACCTCTCAAAAATACTACAGGTTGCATTTCTGAAAATGAACGCATGCAGTAAAAAAACGCATGCGTTTCAAAACGCGACCAAACGCGTACAACAAAAAACGCATGCGTTTTCAATGTTAAATATAGGAAAAAAACGCATGCGTTTTTTTGAAAAAAAAAACGCTGCAGACAAAAACGCAAGTGTGAAACCACCCTAACACGACTATATAACATATAATCACAGTTGTATCCAGCATTACAGCTCAGTCCTATTTATTGCTTTTAGTTGCAGTACCAAGAAAAGCTGCTACTTTACCTACATAACTGGATCTCGTAGATAATAAAGGGATTGAGACTAGGGCCGGCTCCAGGTTTTCATGGGCCCTGGGCAAAAGAGTCCCGGTGGGCCCCTTTAACACATACCACAATTCATAATGCACCGATACGGCAGAGAAATATAGGTATAGTACAATGCCAAAGATTTCACTTGGTTAGTAAGTAAGGCCGAAAAAAGACATTTGTCCATCCAGTTCAGCCTATATTCTATCATAATAAATCCCCAGATCTACGTCCTTCTACAGAACCTAATAATTGTATGATACAATATTGTTCTGCTCCACTTCTTACATTACACGAGTGATCTCTATTGTACATTCTATATTAGCTCAGAAACCGGACAGTATAGTCCTCTATACAGAATAATGATCCCCATATATTGCTCCAAACAGAATAATGAGCCCCATATATTGCCCCATACAGTATAATGGCCCCATATAGTGCTCCATACAGTATAACTGGCACCACATAGTCCTCTATACAGAATAATGAGCCCCATATATTGCTTCAAACAGAATAATGAGCCCAATATGATGCTCCATACAGAGTAATGAGCCTAATATAATGCTCCATACAGTATAATAGGCATCACAGAGTGCTCCATACAGAATGAGCTGCACATATTGCTCAATACGGAATTGACCCCATATAGTGCTCCATACAGTATAATGAGCCACATATAATTCTCCATACAGTATATGATGGGCCCCATCTATTGCTCCATATATAATGGGACTCATATAATGCTCCATAGAGTATATGATCGGCCCCATACAGTATACTGAGTCCCATATAGAATGGGCCCCATATGATGCTCCATACAGAATGGGCCCCATATGATGCTCCATACAGAATGGGCCCCATATAATGCTCTATACAGAATGGGCCCCATATAATGCCCCAAAAATAATTGGCCCCATAAGATGCTCCATGTATAATGAGCCCCATATAATGCTCCATATATAATTAGTCCCATGAGATGCTTCATATATTATTGGCCCCATATACTGCTCCATATTTAATTGGCCCCATATACTGCTCCATATTAAATTGGCTCCATATTAAATTCGCCCCATATAATGCTCCCTATAGAATTGGCTTCATAAGATGCGCCCTATATTATTAGCCCCATAAGATACTCCATATAGAATTAGCCCCACATAATGCTCCATATATGGGCCCCTTCTGATGGTCCCCATATATTGCTCCAAATATTTAAAAAAAAATGAAATACTCACCTCTCATTGCTTGACGCTGCTCTGCTCTGGACTCCTCCCCGTCGGCGTCTTCCTGCTCTCTGTGCTGCGACTGCTCAGGCAGAGGGCGCGCACTGGTGACGTCATCGCACCCTCTGACCTGATCGTCATAGTCAGAGGATGGAAGACGCTGCAGCGCTGGAACTGGGAGAGGTAAGTATCGCAAGTGCCAGGGCCCGGAGCAGGCGGGGGGGTCACTATAGCGCGCCAGTGTCCCCGACGGCGAGTGGGACCCCAGCACTTGCCCGGGTGTGCCGGGTGCTGACGCCGACCCTGATTGAGATGACCACAAGCTATGGAACCTCATTCTGATGCTCCATAAACTTTGCCTACAGCCACTTTTGGTTCCGCTGTGCAACACGAGACCCGGTGACTCTGAAAAGCGGTGACATCAGTAACGTCACTGCTCTTCAGATATTCCGAGTCTTGCGCTGAGCTCGGCAACTGTGAAGAGCGGTATTGTTACTACCATCACCGCTCTTCAGAGTCGCTGGGTCTCGCCAGGTCTGGGCTAGTAGTGGGGGTGTCTGATAGACACCTCTCCATTACTTACACCAGGGATTGATAGCAGCTGACATTACACAGCTGACATCAACCCTAAAAATCATTACACATACCAGAATTAAATGCTTTGGCAGCTGGGAAAAGCAGTAGAGTTAGCGCTATTCCCAGGCGCCGGGTGCTAACTACAACTGTCATCATCCTTGCCTGGTCTCCCTGCAAAGCATTTCTGTTGTATTTACATGCGCTGATCTCAGGCCACTAAACGAGTGTGATCGACAGTACTGAAGTCGTTCGCTTGTTTCCCGGTCTCTTTACACCAACAGAGAAAGAATGATGGGGACAGAACCATCACTAATAGATCAATCTGTCCCCATACAGTATCATGTTATCAGCAGCACATCTACAGTTTACACCGGTGATGTGCTGCTGAGAACAAGAACAAGGATTTCTGTTCCCACATATAAAATCCAATGACTCGATGAATAGGCAGCATTTTGCTTGTTTAGTATAATACACCCCATAGTCCTCCATATATTATAATGTGCACCTCAGTCTTCCATATAGTATAATACACTCCTCAGTTCTCCTTATAGTATAATACACTCCTCAGTCCTCCATATAGTATAATACACTGCTCAGTCCTCCATATAGTATAATACACTCCTCAGTCCTCCATATAGTATAATACACTCCTCAGTCCTCCATATAGTATAATACACTCCTCAGTCCTCCATATAGTATAATACACTCCTCAGTCCTCCTTATAGTATAATATACTCCTCAGTCCTCCATATAGTATAATACACTCCTCAGTCCTCTATATAGTATAATACACTTCTCAGTCCTCCATATAGTATAATACACTCCTCATAGTCCTCCATGTATTAAAATACATTGCTCAGTCCTCCATATAGTATAATACATTCCTCAGTCCTCCATATAGTATAATGTACTGCCACAGTCCTCCAAATCGTATAATACACTCCGCATAGTGCTCCATATAGTATAATGCACTGCCATTGTCATCCATGTAGTACAATTCACTTCCCATGGTATAATGAACCCCATAGTTCTTCATATAGGATAATGTATTCCCCATAATCCTCGATACAGTATAATGCAGCCCACATATAGTATAATGATGCCACTCCAGAGTATAATGCAGCCACCCCACAGAATATATTGTAGCCCCCTGACTGAGTCACTTCCATCTTTCTGTCCTTCTGTCTGTCTGTCACGGATATTCATTGGTCGCGGCCTCTGTCTGTCAAGGAAATCCAAGTCGCTAATTGGTCGCGGAAAAAAAGCCACGACCAATCAGCGACGGGCACAGTCCGGAAGAAACTGCCCGGCGCCCGCATACTCCCCTCCAGCCACCGCTAATACAGGGTTAATGCCGGCGGTAACGGACCGCGTTATGCCACGGGTAACGCACTCCGTTACCGCCGCTATTAACCCTGTGTGTCCTCAACTTTTTACTATTGATGCTGCCTATGCGGCATCAATAGTAAAAAATCTAATGTTAAAAATAATAAAAAAAACAAAAAACCTGCTATACTCACCCTCCGTTGTCCGCAGAGCCGGCCGCCATCTTCCGTTCCCGGCGATGCATTTCGAAATTACCCAGAAGACTTAGCGGCCTCGTGAGACTGCTAAGTCATCTGGGTAATTTCGCAATGCATCCTGTGAACGGAAGATTGCGGCAGCCGCGCGCACATCGCCTGCGCCAGATGCGAAGGTGAGTATGTTAGAACTACAATGGGCCCTCGGATCCGAAGGTGAGTATGTTTATTTATTTTTTTTTTAACCTGTGACATATGTGGCTGGGCAATATACTACGTACCTGGGCAATATACTACGTGATTGGGCAATATACTACGTAGCTGGGCAATATACTACGTGACTGGGCAATATACTACGTGGCTGGGCAATATACTACGTCACTGTGCAATATACTACGTAACTGGGCAATATACTACGTCGCTGTGCAATATACTACGTGGCTGGGCAATATACTACGTGGCTGGGCAATATACTACGTGGCTGGGCAATATACTATGTGGCTGGGCAATATACTACGTGGCTGTGCAATATACACGGCGGTAACGGAGTGCATTACCCGCGGCATAATGCGGTCCGTTACTGCCGAAATTAACCCTGTTTTAGCGGTGGCTGGAGGGGAGTATGCGGGCGCCGGGCAGTGACTGCGGGGAGTAAGGAGCGGCCATTTTCTTCCGGACTGTGCCTGTCGCTGATTGGTCGTGGCTTTTTTCCGCGACCAATCAGCGACTTGGATTTCCTTGACAGACAGAGGCCTCGACCAATGAATATCCATGACAGACAGACAGAAGGACAGAAAGACGGAAGTTACCCTTAGACAATTATATAGTAGATACAGGAGGAGATGACACACATACATATATACTATATACAGGAGGAGATGACACACAGGTATACACTATATACAGGAGGAGATGACACACTGGTATCTACTATATACAGGGGAGATGACACACAGGTATATACTATATACAGGAGGAGATGGCACAGGTATATACTATATACAGGAGGAGATGACATACAGGTACATACTCTATACAGGAGGAGATGACACATAGATATATACTATATACAGGAGGAGATGACACAGGTATATACTATATACAGGAGGAGATGACACAAAGGTATATACTATATACAGGGGAGATGACACACGTATATACTATATACAGGAAGAGGTGACACAGATATATACTATATACAGGAGCAGATGACACACAGGTATATACTATATACAGGAGGAGATGACTTACAGGTATATACTATATACAGGAGGAGATGACACACGTATATACTATATACAGGAGGAGATGACATACAGGTATATACTATATAAATGAGGAGATGACATAGGTATATAGAGGAGATGACATACAGCAGGTATATACTATATACAGGGGAGATGACATACAGGTATATACTATATACAGGAGATGACATACAGGTATATACTATATATAGGAGATGACATACAGGTATATAGTATATACAGAAGAGATGACATACAGGTATATACTATATACAGGAGGAGATGACACATAGGTATATACAATATACAGGAGGAGATGACATACAGCAGGTATATACTATTTACAGGGGAAATGACATACAGGAATATACTATAAACAGGAGATGACATACAGGTGTATACTATGACTGTGACTATGTGACTGCGGAGAGTAAGGAGCGGACATTTTCTTCGGGACTGTGCCTGTCGCTGATTGGTCATGGCTTTTTTTCCGCGACCAATTAGCAACTTGGATTTCCTTGACAGACAGAGGCCGCGACCAATGAATATCCGTGACAGACAGACAGAAGGACAGAAAAACAGAAGTTACCCTTAGACAATTATATAGTAGATACAGGAGGAGATGACACACACACATATATAATATATACAGGAGGAGATGACACACAGGTATACACTATATACAGGAGGAGATGACACACTGGTATACACTATATACAGGGGAGATGACACACAGGTATATACTATACACAGGAGGAGATGACACAGGTATATACTATATACAGGAGGAGATGACACAAAGGTATATACTATATACAGGGGAGATGACACACGTATATACTATATACAGGAGGAGATGACACAGATATATACTATATACAGGAGCAGATGACACACAGGTATATACTATATACAGGAGGAGATGACACACAGGTATATACTATATACAGGAGGAGATGACATACAGGTACATACTATATACAGGAGGAGATGACACACAGGTATATTCTATATACAGGAGCAGATGACACACAGGTATATACTATATACAGGAGGAGATGACTTACAGGTATATACTATATACAGGAGGAGATGACACACGTATATACTATATACAGGAGGAGATGACACACGTATATATTTTATACAGGAGGAGATGACATACAGGTATATACTATAAAAAAGAGGAGATGACATATAGGTATATAGAGGAGATGACATACAGCAGGTATATACTATATACAGGGGAGATGACATACAGGTATATATTATATACAGGAGATGACATACAGGTATATACTATATATAGGAGGAGATGACATACAGGTATATACTATATACAGGAGGAGATGACACATAGGTATATACAATATACAGGAGGAGATGACATACAGCAGGTATATACTATTTACAGGGGAAGTGACATACAGGTATATACTATATACAGGAGATGACATACAGGTGTATACTATATAAGGGAGATGACAAACATGTATATACTTGAGGGGAAAATGAGAGGTGTGAGGTGAAAATGAGGGATGTGAGGTGAAAATGAAAAGGTGTGAGTGCAAAATGAGAGGAGTGAGGAAAAATAGTGGAGTGATCGGAAAATGACAGAAGTGAGGTCGAAATGACAAGTGTAAGGCTATGTGCACACGTTGCAGATTATTTGTGGTTTTTTAGCGTTTTTGCGCTATAAAAACGCTATAAAACCGCAAATAATCTGCATACATTAAGCATCCTATCATTTTTAATGAAATCCGCAACTTCTGTGCACATGATGTTCGTTTTTCCACATGAAAAACGCATTGTGGAAAAATAATCAACCTGCTCATTAATTTTGCGTTTTTTTCGCGGTTTTCCCACTGTCTAATGCATTGGGAAATGTCCGGAAAAAAACGTGCAAAAACCGCGTCAAAACCGCGCAAAAAACACGCAAAAAAACGCATGCGGATTTCATGCGGAAATCTGGCAGAAATGTCCGGATTTTCACAGGAATTTTCTGCATGAATTCCTGAACATGTGCACATAGCCTTAGGGGGGAATGAGAGGAGTGAGGGGGAAAATGAGAGGTGTAAGGGAGAAAATGAGAGGCGTGATGGGAAAATAAGAAAAGTGAGGTGCTATAACTAACCACAGATATTTACTATGCCCAGGCAACGCCGGGCTCTTCAGTATATATATATATACTAGATGGCAGCCCGATTCTAAAGAATCGGGAGTCTAGAATCCATATATACTTTATTTATTCAAATGTAAGAATAATACAATTAATAAATAATAGTAAGAAAGAACAAAAATAATAGGCAGTATATGGAGAAAACACCAAACAAAAGTTCAAAATTGGTGTGAAAATGTCACTGAACCACTTCACAACTAAATATATATAGTTTTGGTAAATGGTATTATCATTTTTTTGACGAAATTCGGCAGGAGCTTGAAGAGCAACGTCACTGGGCCCGCCTCCACGCAGTAGAAACTTGCTGTGAGGTAAAAATTCAAAAATCACACCAAAATGGCGGGCGGAGTGTGTCACAGTACGGCACGTTTCTGATTGGTCGCTCGCAGCAGGCGGCAACCAATCAGACACTGGACACTGTTGACGTCACTTATCTCCGGACATTAGCTCCGGACATTAGCTCCGGACATTAGCTCCGGACATTAGCTCCGGACATTAGCTCCGGACAAAGCCACGGAAGTTGGCACAAATTGCAGGAAGTAGTATTCTAGGCAATTATATATTACTAGATGGCAGCCCGATTCTAAAGAATCGGGAGTCTAGAATCCATATATACTTTATTTATTCAAATGTAAAAATAATACAATTAATAAATAATAGTAAGAAAGAACAAAAAATGGCTGCACTCACCAGCTCTTGACAATTCTTGTTATTTAAGGTACAGTTACACAGGATCCATGAACATGCTTATGAGGGGAGGGATGAAAGACATCAGACGACAACTTTGCGTGTTGTGGCAAATGCCACAACAACGGTTCTTTGCTTAAGAACAATGTCAGGTAGTAGGAAAATAGCCAGTTAATAATAGGCAATAGTTCTTTGCAGGAATGCAGATATTAATAAATAGGCAGTTTATATTGCAGAGAAATTGCTGGGCAATAATGGACAATGTCCTTATGTGGCAAATAATAGAGCAATATACCCAATGTGGCAAAGAAGAGGTTAATAAACGGCAGTCTCTCAGTATAACAGTCAGTGAATAATAGGCAGTATATGGAGAAAACACCAAACAAAAGTTCAAAATTGGTGTGAAAATGTCACTGAACCACTTCACAACTAAATATATATAGTTTTGGTAAATGGTATTATCATTTTTTGACGAAATTCGGCAGGAGCTTGAAGAGCAACGTCACTGGGCCCGCCTCCACGCAGTAGAAACTTGCTGTGAGGTAAAAATTCAAAAATCACACCAAAATGGCGGGCGGAGTGTGTCACAATGCGGCACGTTTCTGATTGGTCGCTCGCAGCAGGCGGCAACCAATCAGACACTGGACACTGTTGACGTCACTTATCTCCGGACATTAGCTCCGGACATTATCTCCGGACATTAGCTCCGGACATTAGCTCCGGACAGGAAGTTGGCACAAATTGCAGGAAGTAGTATTCTAGGCCATTATATATTATATATATATATATATATATATATATATATATATATATATATATATATTCTGTACAAACTTTAATTTATATAAAAATATGTACCGTATTTTTCGGACTAAAAGACGCACTATTTCCCCCCCAAAAAAGGGGGGAAAATGGGGGGTGCGTCTAATAGTCGCAATGCAGGCTTACCTAGGTGGCAGAGGTGCGGTGGCAGAGGTCCGGTGGCAGAGGTGCGGTTGCGGGGGTGTGGCGGCAGAGGAGGCGCAGTAAGCGGGGTCCCTTTCCCCGGTATGGTGATGCAGCAGGCCCGGTATGCAGCAGAGCCGGGTGAATCCTCTTGTTATTGGTGGTGGCGGCCATTTTCCGGAGGCCGCGCGTGCGCAGATGGAGCGCTCTGCTTCTCGGGGCTTCAGGAAAATGGCCGCCGCGATCTCCATCTGCGCACGCGCGGCCTCCCGCGGCCATTTTCCTGAAGCCCCGGGAGCCGAGCGCTTCATCTGCACACGCGCGGCCTCAGGAAGATGGCCGCGCCCACCGATAACAAGAGGATTCACCCGGCTCTGCTGCATACCGGGCCTGCTGCATCACCATACCGGGGAAAGGGACCCCGCTTCCTGCGCCTCCTCTGCTGCCACACCCCCGCCACCGCACCTCTGCCACCGGACCTCTGCCACCGCACCTCTGCCACCTAGGTAAGCCTGCATGGTACGCCAGGGACCCCTCTCACGCCATACCTCTCACTGCACCTCCTGATCCCAGCACCTCCTGATCCCAGCACCTCCTGATCCCAGCACCTTCTCATCCCAGCACCTCCTGATCCCAGCACCTCCTGATCCCAGCACCTCCTGATCCCAGCACCTCCTGATCCCAGCACCTTCTCATCCCAGCACCTTCTCATCCCAGCACCTTCTCATCCCAGCACCTCCTCATCCCAGCATCACCCCACCTTGCCTCCTGTGACCCTGCTCTGCCACCGCCATAAGATACTGTAAATTCGGACAATAAGACGGACCCCCATGTTATAAAAAATCTTTTTTTCTGCAATTTTCACCCCAAATTTGGGGTGCGTCTTATGGTCCGGTGCGTCTTATAGTCCGAAAAATACGGTATATATACAGTCATGGCTAAAAGTATTGACACCCCTGCAATTCTGCCAGATAATACTCATTTTCTTCCTGAAAATGATTGCAAACACAAATTCTTTGGTATTATTATCTTCATTTAATTTGTCTTAAATGAAAAAACACAAAAGAGAATGAAGCAAAAAGCAAAACATTGGTCATTTCACACAAAACTCCAAAAATGGGCCAGACAAAAGTATTGGCACCCTCGGCCTAATACTTGGTTGCACAACCTTTAGCCAAAATAACTGCGACCAACCGCTTCCGGTAACCATCAATGAGTTTCTTACAATGCTCTGCTGGAATTTTAGACCATTCTTCTTTGGCAAACTGCTCCCGGTCCCTGATATTTGAAGGGTGCCTTCTCCAAACTTCCATTTTTAGATCTCTCCACAGGTGTTCTATGGGATTCAGGTCTGGACTCATTGCTAGCCACCTTAGAAGTCTTCATTGCTTTCTCTCAAACCATTTTCTAGTGCTTTTTGAAGTGTGTTTTGGGTCATTGTCCTGCTGGAAGACCCATGACCTCTGAGGGAGACCCAGCTTTCTCACACTGGGCCCTACATTATGCTGCAAAATTTGTTGGTAGTCTTCAGACCAGGGGCTGACTGGCAAATTTTGGCCTGGGGGGCAAGCACACAGCAGTGGCCCATGAGGAGCAGCCCATCCTTAAAGGGGTTGTCGGATCTTATGCTACATGTCTACAGTCACTATGTGTGAATCCTCATATCGTGCGCACTGTGCGCTGTGAAGATTCTCTGGTGCCGGCAACAGGTGGTCTTGTGACCACAACCATGCAATATACGGTATATATTCCCAGCCACATTTCGACTAGACTGTTTTGGGCCTTGTTCAATACAGTTGCATTCACCATGCAAGTCTTGTCGGCATGTGACCGCATGTACGCAAATCACAAACTTGCAGCCAGACACCCGCCAAATAACCACAGCTCTGCGAGCAATGTGAGATGCACAAGTCTGCAGTCACATAGAATGACACAGAGTGAATGCACCAATGACACACACACAGCCCCACTGTATAATGACACACGCACAGCCCCACTGCATAATTACACGCACAGCCCCACTGTATGAGAGGCACACACGCACAGCCCCACTGTATAATGACACACACGCACAGCCCCACTGTATAATGACACACACGCACAGCCCTACTGTATAATGACACACACGCACAGCACTACTGTGTAATCACACACACGCACAGCCCCACTGTGTAATGACACATACGCACAGCCCTACTGTATAATGACACACACGCTCAGCCCCACTGTATAATGACAGACACACGCACAGCCCCACTATATAATGACAGACACACGCACAGCCCCACTGCATAATTACACACACGCACAGCCCCACTGTATAATGACACACACACAGCCACACTGTATAATGACACACACGCACAGCCCCACTGTATAATGACACACACGCACAGCACCACTGTGTAATGACACACACGCACGGCCCCACTGTATGACACACACGCACGGCCCCACTGTATAATGACACACACGCTCAGCCCCACTGTATAATGACACACACGCACAGCCCCACTCTATAATGACACACACGCACAGCCCCACTGTATAATGACACACACGCACAGCCCTACTGTATAATGACACATACGCACAGCCCTACTGTATAATGAAACATACGCACAGCCCTACTGTATAATGACACATACGCACAGCCCTACTGTATAATGACACATACGCACAGCCCCACTGTATAATGACACATACGCACAGCCCCACTGTATAATGACACATACGCACAGCCCTACTGTATAATGACACATACGCACAGCCCTACTGTATAATGACACATACGCACAGCCCTACTGTATAATGACACATACGCACAGCCCTACTGTATAATGACACATACGCACAGCCCTACTGTATAATGACACATACGCACAGCCCTACTGTATGACACATACGCACAGCCCCACTGTATAATGACACATACGCACAGCCCTACTGTATAATGACACATACGCACAGCCCTACTGTATAATGACACATACGCACAGCCCTACTGTATAATGACACATACGCACAGCCCTACTGTATAATGACACATACGCACAACCCTACTGTATAATGACACATACGCACAGCCCTACTGTATAATGACACATACGCACAGCCCTACTGTATAATGACGCACAGCCCCACTGTATAATGACGCACAGCCCCACTGTATAATGACACACACAAACAACCCCACTGTGTAATGACAGGCACACGCACAGCCCCACTGTATAATGACACATACGCACAGCCCCACTGTATAATGACACATACGCACAGCCCCACTGTATAACGACAGGCACACGCACAGCCCCACTGTATAATGACACATACGCACAGCCATACTGTATGACGCACGCACAGCACCACTGTAAAATGACACACACGTACAGCCCCACTGTATAATAACATACACGCATGCAGCTCACACACACGCATGCAGCTCACACACACACAGCTCACACACACACGCAGCTCACACACACGCAGCTTACACACATGCAGCATCACACATACACACGCAGCATCACATATGCAGCTCTGACACAAATGCATAACACACGCAGCCATCACACACACGCAGCCATCATACACACGCAGCCATCACACACATGCAGCCATCACACACACAGGCAGCCATAAAAACACAGGCAGCCATCACACACACAGGCAGCCATCACACACACAGGCAGCCATCACACACACAGGCAGCCAGGGGTGGATTAAGGGTAGCCAGGGCCCCGGGCTGTTCAGACACTGTGGGCCCCCCCGGTCATGTGACGGGGGTCATGTGACGGGGGTCATGTGACGGGGGTCATGTGACGGGGGTCATGTGACGGGGGTCATGATATACTTGAACCAGATTATTCCAGAAAAATGGCCGGGCCCTACTCTACTGTAACCTATTAAATATTTATTAAAATATGCAATACAATTTAGGAATATTTTGACCAATATCACATACAAGGAACAAATACCACCGCACCATGACCAGACCACAAATTACAACCACAGTGATCGAATAATATCACATACAAGGAACAAATACCACTGCACCATGTCAAGACCACATACATTATTACCACCACTTGGTGACCAAATAGCACACACAAGGGACAAATACCACAACACCATTTCCAGACCACATATTACCACCACATAGTGACTGAATAGTACAATACTGATCAGTAATAAAAAAACCAAAAAAAATACAATACTATCACCATAAGTGCCAGTATTCACAGGAGATCTGTACTTAGTATGCAGTGTCTGTGTAGAGGTAATACAGAGATCACTGGTGACATTGTACACAGGACCTCTGTATATAATGTATAGGTAATACAGTGATCACTGGTGGTATTATACACAGGAGCTCTGTATACAATGTATAAGTAATACGGTGATCACTGGTGACATTATACACAGGAGCTCTGTATATAATGTATAGGTAATACAGTGATCACTGGTGACATTGTACACAGGACCTCTGTATATAGTATACAATGTATAGTGTCAGTGTATAGGTAACACTGACTCACCAGTGACGTCTCTAGGTGAACTCCTTCATCTTTCATCCAGCACAGACTGCCATCATTTCTTCCAGCCAGGACTCGTTTCTGCAGGAAATAACACAGTTATCTCAAGCTCTGCTTGCAGAACACATTACTTAATTTTTCACAACTTCTACATAACACCACATGAAGAAAAAAAGGCGACATAGTGTCACTCTGCACAGTAACAGGACCGCCCCCCCTCCATTTAAGACAGTATACTCAATAAATAAAATAAATACATCCGTAATAATATCCCTTAATTAGCCCCTATGGTAATAGTATTCCCCATACTGGCCCCGTATATTTCATTCTTGGCTCCAGCCATATGTTCTCGCATCCTGCCCTCATGAGTATCCATTCTACTCCATATGATCCATATGATCTCCCCATCCTGCCCCATCTGTTTCCATCATGCCCCATAATCCAATCCTGCCTCATGTCTTTCATTCTTCCCCGTGTCTCCAATCATGCCCCGTATCTACATTCTGCCCATGCCTCCAGTCCTGCCCCCAGTGTGTACAGCATATTACCCCAGTGTGTCCAGCATATTAACCCCAGTATGTCCAGCATATTGCCCCAGTGACCAGCATATTGCCCCAGTGTCCAGCATTGCCCCCAGTGTGTCCAGCAATCTGCCCCAGTGTGTCCAGCAATCTGCCCCAGTGTGTCCAGCAATCTGCCCCAGTGTGTCCAGCAATCTGCCCCAGTGTGTCCAGCAATGTGCCCCAGTGTGTCCAGCAATCTGCCTCAGTGTGTCCAGCAATCTGCCCCAGTGTGTCCAGCAATCTGCCCCAGTGTGTCCAGCGTATTACCCCCAGTGTGTCCAGCAATCTGCCCCAGTGTGTCCAGCATATTGCCCCAGTGTGTCCAGCATATTGCCCCAGTGTGTCCAGCATATTGCCCCCAGTGTGTCCAGCAATCTGCCCCAGTGTGTCCAGCAATCTGCCCCAGTGTGTCCAGCATATTACCCCCAGTGTGTCCAGCAATCTGCCCCAGTATGTCCAGCATATTGCCCCCAGTGTGTCCAGCATATTGCCCCCAGTGTGTCCAGCAATCTGCCCCAGTGTGTCCAGCAATCTGCCCCAGTGTGTCAAACATATTACCCCCAGCGTGTCGAGCATATTGCTCCAGTATGTCCACCATGCCCCCAGTGTGTCCAGCATTGCCCCCACTGTGTCCAGCAATCTGCCCCAGTATGTCCAGCAATCTGCCCCAGTGTGTCCAGCACATTGCCCCCAGTGTGTCCAGCAATCTGCCCCAGTATGTCCAGCATATTGCCCCCAGTGTGTCCAGCATATTGCCTCCAGTGTGTCCAGCAATCTGCCCCAATATGTCCAGCAATCTGCCCCAGTGTGTCCAGCATATTGCCCCCAGTGTGTCCAGCAATCTGCCCCAGTGTGTCCAGCAATCTGCCCCAGTGTGTCCAGCATATTACCCCCAGTGTGTCCAGCAATCTGCCCCAGTATGTCCAGCAATCTGCCCCAGTGTGTCCAGCATATTGCCCCCAGTGTGTCCAGCAATCTGCCCCAGTGTGTCCAGCAATCTGCCCCAGTGTGTCCAGCATATTACCCCCAGTGTGTCCTGCAATCTGCCCCAGTATGTCCAGCATATTGCCCCCAGTGTGTCCAGCAATCTGCCCCAGTGTGTCCAGCAATCTGCCCCAGTGTGTTCAACATATTACCCCCAGTGTGTCGAGCATATTGCTCCAGTATGTCCACCATGCCCCCAGTGTGTCCAGCATTGCCCCCACTGTGTCCAGCAATCTGCCCCAGTCTGTCCAGCAATCTGCCCCAGTGTGTCCAGCATATTGCCCCCAGTGTGTCCAGCAATCTGCCCCAGTATGTCCAGCATATTGCCCCCAGTGTGTCCAGCATATTGCCTCCAGTGTGTCCAGCAATCTGCCCCAGTATGTCCAGCAATCTGCCCCAGTGTGTCCAGCATATTGCCCCCAGTGTGTCCAGCAATCTGCCCCAGTATGTCCAGCATATTGCCCCCAGTGTGTCCAGCATATTGCCCCCAGTGTGTCCAGCAATCTGCCCCAGTATGTCCAGCATATTGCCCCCAGTGTGTCCAGCATATTGCCTCCAGTGTGTCCAGCAATCTGCTCCAGTGTATCCAGCATTCCGCCAGTGTGTCCAGCATTGCCCCAGTGTCTCCAGCAATCTGCCCCAGTGTCTCCAGCAATCATCTGCTCCAGTGTGTCCAGCATATTGCCCCCAGTGTGTCCAGCAATCTGCCCCAGTCTGTCCAGCAATCTGCCCCAGTGTGTCCAGCATATTGCCCCCAGTGTGTCCAGCAATCTGCCCCAGTATGTCCAGCATATTGCCCCCAGTGTGTCCAGCATATTGCCTCCAGTGTGTCCAGCAATCTGCCCCAGTATGTCCAGCAATCTGCCCCAGTGTGTCCAGCATATTGCCCCCAGTGTGTCCAGCAATCTGCCCCAGTATGTCCAGCATATTGCCCCCAGTGTGTCCAGCATATTGCCCCCAGTGTGTCCAGCAATCTGCCCCAGTATGTCCAGCATATTGCCCCCAGTGTGTCCAGCATATTGCCTCCAGTGTGTCCAGCAATCTGCTCCAGTGTATCCAGCATTCCGCCAGTGTGTCCAGCATTGCCCCAGTGTCTCCAGCAATCTGCCCCAGTGTCTCCAGCAATCATCTGCTCCAGTGTGTCCAGCAATCGTTAGGTTAGCAAAAAACAAACAAAAAAACCCAACAAACTGAGTTCTCCTCACCTTACCAGCGCTCCAGGCGGCGAGCTCCCTCCAGCAGCGCGCATTCGCCGGCGACTGACAATGACGTCAGACGCCGGCGACGTGTGCGCTGCGCGTGCGCCTGCGGCCGTCTTCAGCTGCCAGCCTCCAATTGGCTGGCGGCTGTTGTTGTTAACTATTGACGTGCGGGCACGCGCCCGCACGTCAATAGGAAACCGCCGCAGCGCCGGTAGGGGCCCGGTGAGCAGATGAGACGGGGCCCGATGCAGGCCCCCTCTCTCTGCCAACCGGGCCCATAAATGATACGCCAGTCAGGGCACGGGCAGTAATGCCCTGATGGCGGCGGGCAATCTGTGCGGTAGCCCCGGGCCCCCCCCCACACCACTTGGCCCTGGGCTACCGCCCATATTGACCCTCTTATAATCCGCCCCTGGTCACGCAGCCATCACACACATGCATGCAGCCATCACACATACACAGCTATCACACACACGCAGCCATCACACACACGCAGCCATCACACACACGCAGCCATCACACACACGCAGCCATCACACACATGCAGCCATCACACATGCAGCCATCACATACACAACACACCAGATACCAGGCTCATACACACATCACACATTCTCCTCTGTGGTGCAGGGGCGGCTGATGTCCATGTGCAGCTCTTCAGTTTCTCCTGCTCACAGCTCTGCACTGTCCGGGCACCTCCCCCCTCTCTCCTTCTCTGCCGGGATAGCAGATAAGAGCAGGAGAAGCCGGAGCTCCATGCACACACAGGAGGTATGCTGAGTCACTGACCTTTCATCTTGATTGCTGCTGGCTCTCTCCCTCAGAGTGGCAGCGCCGCACAGGAGCCTGCTCATCACATACCCTTGCAGCCTATATGTCGGCTGCTGGCGGGATGACGCCACTACAGGTGGCGCTATGTATTGCAATCACTGCTACTGCTAGTCCTCCAGCGGCCCTGTGCAGCTGCTTAGGCACCGGCCCAGGGGGCATATGCATTCCTGCCACCTGGGCCAGTCCGCGCCTGCTTCAGACTTCATAATGCCATGCACACGGTCAACTAGTCCAGTGCCAGAGGCAGCAATACAACCCCAATACATCAGGGAACCTCCGCCATGTTTGACTGTAGGGACTGTGTTCTTTTCTTTGAATGCCTCTTTTTTTTCTCCTGTAAACTCTTTGTTGATGCCTTTGCCCAAAAAGCTCTACTTTTGTCTCATCTGACCAGAGAACATTCTTCCAAAACATTTTAGGCTTTCTCAGATAAGTTTTGGCAAACCCCAGCCTGGCTTTTTTATGTCTCGGGGTAAGAAGTGGGGTCTTCCTGGGTCTCCTATCATACAGCCCCTTTCATTCAGACGCCGACGGATAGTACGGGTTCACACTGTTGTACCTTTGGACTGCGGGGCAGCTTGAACTTGTTTGGATGTTAGTCGAGGTTCTTTATCCAACATCCGCACAATCTTGCGTTGAAATCTCTTGTCAATTTTTCTTTTCCGTCCACATCTAGGGAGGTTAGCCACAGTTCCATGGGCTTTAAACTTCTTGATGACACTGCGCACGGTAGACACAGGAACATTCAGGTCTTTGGAGATGGACTTGTAGCCTTGAGATTGCTCATGCTTCCTCACAATTTGGTTTCTCAAGTCCTCAGACAGGTCTTTGGTCTTCTTTCTTTTCTCCATGCTCAATGTGGTACACACAAGGACACAGGACAGAGGTTGAGACAACTTTAATCCAGGTCAACTGGCTGCAAGTGTGATTTAGTTATTGTCAACATCTGTTAGGTGCCACAGGTAAGTTACAGGTGCTGTTAATTATACAAATTAGAGAATCATCACATGATTTTTCGAACAGTGCCAATACTTTTGTCCACCCCCTTTTTTATGTTTGGTGTGGAATTATATCCAATTTGGCTTTAGGACAATTCTTTTTGTGTTTTTTCATTTAAGACAAATTAAATGAAGATACCAAAGAATTTGTGTTTGCAATCATTTTCAGGAAGAAACTGAGTATTATCTGACAGAATTGCAGGGGTGTCAATACTTTTGGCCATGACTGTATATATATATAGTTATATATATATATATATATATATATATATATATATATATATATAGTTATATATATATATATATATATATATATATATATATATATATATATATATATAACTATATATATATACAGTGGGGCAAAAAAGTATTTAGTCAGTCAGCAATAGTGCAAGTTCCCCCACTTAAAAAGATGAGAGGCGTCTATAATTTACATCATAGGTAGACCTCAACTATGGGAGACAAACTGAGAAAAAAAAATCCAGAAAATCACATTGCCTGTTTTTTTAACAATTTATTTGCATATTATGGTGGAAAATAAGTATTTGGTCAGAAACAAACAATCAAGATTTCTGGCTCTCACAGACCTGTAACTTCTTCTTTAAGAGTCTCCTCTTTCCTCCACTCATTACCTGTAGTAATGGCACCTGTTTAAACTTGTTATCAGTATAAAAAGACACCTGTGCACACCCTCAAACAGTCTGACTCCAAACTCCACTATGGTGAAGACCAAAGAGCTGTCAAAGGACACCAGAAACAAAATTGTAGCCCTGCACCAGGCTGGGAAGACTGAATCTGCAATAGCCAACCAGCTTGGAGTGAAGAAATCAACAGTGGGAGCAATAATTAGAAAATGGAAGACATACAAGACCACTGATAATCTCCCTCGATCTGGGGCTCCACGCAAAATCCCACCCCGTGGGGTCAGAATGATCACAAGAACTGTGAGCAAAAATCCCAGAACCACGCGGGGGGACCTAGTGAATGAACTGCAGAGAGCTGGGACCAATGTAACAAGGCCTACCATAAGTAACACACTATGCCACCATGGACTCAGATCCTGCAGTGCCAGACGTGTCCCACTGCTTAAGCCAGTACATGTCCGGGCCCGTCTGAAGTTTGCTAGAGAGCATTTGGATGATCCAGAGGAGTTTTGGGAGAATGTCCTATGGTCTGATGAAACCAAACTGGAACTGTTTGGTAGAAACACAACTTGTCGTGTTTGGAGGAAAAAGAATACTGAGTTGCATCCATCAAACACCATACCTACTGTAAAGCATGGTGGTGGAAACATCATGCTTTGGGGCTGTTTCTCTGCAAAGGGGCCAGGACGACTGATCCGGGTACATGAAAGAATGAATGGGGCCATGTATCGTGAGATTTTGAGTGCAAACCTCCTTCCATCAGCAAGGGCATTGAAGATGAAACGTGGCTGGGTCTTTCAACATGACAATGATCCAAAGCACACCGCCAGGGCAACGAAGGAGTGGCTTCGTAAGAAGCATTTCAAGGTCCTGGAGTGGCCTAGCCAGTCTCCAGATCTCAACCCTATAAAAAACCTTTGGAGGGAGTTGAAAGTCCGTGTTGCCAAGCGAAAAGCCAAAAACATCACTGCTCTAGAGGAGATCTGCATGGAGGAATGGGCCAACATACCAACAACAGTGTGTGGCAACCTTGTGAAGACTTACAGAAAACGTTTGACCTCTGTCATTGCCAACAAAGGATATATTACAAAGTATTGAGATGAAATTTTGTTTCTGACCAAATACTTATTTTCCACCATAATATGCAAATAAAATGTTAAAAAAACAGACAATGTGATTTTCTGGATTTTTTTTTCTCAGTTTGTCTCCCATAGTTGAGGTCTACCTATGATGTAAATTACAGACGCCTCTCATCTTTTTAAGTGGTGGAACCTGCACTATTGCTGACTGACTAAATACTTTTTTGCCCCACTGTATATATATATATACTGTGTATATAAATATGTGTGTTCATGTGTGACCTCGAGTCTTACACACTTGTTCCTGCTCCCTCTTCCTGCAGATCATTGCTCTTGATAAGCGGATTCCGGTGAGACACAAATGTACTTACCGTACATGTGTTACCACTTATCAGTCAAAAGCTATATATAAGGGACAAATCCCCGTGGTAGTAAGGAAAATGTTTGTGCATAAATATTCTTGTAAAATTACATAGAAGTGACATATAAGTGCTTACTACCCAGGAAGGACCAGTATTCCCGGATACATTGTGGTATCTAATTTGTAAAATTGGCATATTTGTAGATTGTGAGCCCTCGCGGGCAGGGTCCTCTCTCTTCCTGTACCAGTTGTGACTTTTATTGTTCAAGATTATTGTACCTGTTTTTATTATGTATACCCCTCCTCGCATGTAAAGCGCCATAGAATAAATGGCGCTATAATAATAAATAATAATAATAATATTTGTATAAAATGTAACAAAGTGGCGCAAAGTGTCACAAAGGCTTACTATCCTGCAGCGAATCCAACAATTCCCCACAAAGAATTGTGCACTAGTAAATAAATGTAATGACACGTGTATATAATGATATATACAGGATCGCGCTGGAAGAAAGCCACTGGAAGCGCTAAATAGGTATCCACAAGTAATATAAAACTGGGAAATTAATAGTAAAAAATATAATCCATAATAAAAACAAACATAATAAAAATAGTCTAAAAAAATGCAAAGTTTAGTTAGTATAGGTCCCTATATGCCCCTGTGGTAAAATGTACGTGGGGAGGACTAAACGCGCCATGAAAGTTAGAATTAATGAACATATTCGTAACATCAAAAATAAATTCATGGGCCACCCATTTTCCAAACATTTTATTTACCATCATAGTGGAAGAGCGCATGACATGGAAATAGTGGATCTTGCAGTAGTGCATCAACATTGGAGGGGTGGCAATTTCATCAAGGCTATGTCCAGAGCAGAGACCAAGTGGATATTCCTATTGGATACCATCACACCAAGAGGACTCAATGTTGGAGCCAAACTGTTTGGCTTCCAGTAATTAAGCTAATTGCTGAAGGCATTATAAAAAAAAAAAAAAAAAAGGCATTATAAGGTTAACCTCTGTGGAATAGGGACCATCCCTGAGGAAGGAGACAGGTGTCTCCGAAACGTGTAGGATAGAGGTCCCTATCGCACTCCATACACATCATCACACAGGGCTCCAGTAGCGGTCACGTGGGTCCACTACGTCACACAGGTCCTGCAGACTAGCCGGAATCACCGCGCATATCACATGCGGCGTTGGCTCAGCAGGAGCCCGCTTTTACCTGTATCTCGGTGAGTAGGGGCTGCCACCGGCCGGGGCAGCCACCTGCAGAAAGGCTTACACATCTTGGACTACTGCTACCGCCGCACGACAGCTTAAAGCCAACTGTTCTTCATAGAAGCTTTACACGGCGGGTAAGAGAGTCCTCTCTTTAGATTGCAGGTCAATAGACCTATACTAACTTTAGCGCTTCCAGTGGCTTTCCTCCAGCGCGATCCTGTATATATCATTATATACACGTGTCATTACATTTATTTACTATTGCACAATTCTTTGTGGGCAATTGTTGGATTCGCTGCAGGATAGTAAGCCTTTGTGACACTTTGCGTCACTTTGTTACGTTTTATACAAATATTATTATTATATATTATTATAGCGCCATTTATTCCATGGCGCTTTACATGTGAGGAGGGATATACATAATAAAAATAGGTACAATAATCTTGAACAATACAAGTCACAACTGGTACAGGAGGAGAGAGGATCCTGCCCGCGAGGGCACACAATCTATAAATATGCAAATTTTACAAATTAGATACCACAATGTATCCGGGAATACAGAAAAAGGACGCGTATCCAGGAGTATAGTACATAAAGGTTCCAAAAGAAAAAAACTGTGTAATACCCATATGGATCACGGCTGCACATATATGCAACAAAAAATTGTTGTGCTGCTAACATTGAGTAGAATCCATAGAAATGCCACAAAAAACGAACGTGTAAGTTAAAGTCACAAAAGATACAAAATCACACTATGTGATAGTGAATCAAACCATCTGCAATAAACAATAAAAAGTGCCGATTGAAAAATAATACCATGGCGTAAAGGTGAAGGGCACACTGTGGTTCACTATAGAATCTGTTAGAAGCAGTAACTTCAGTGTACAGTCACTGATATTTAAGACCTAAGTATTGGGGAAGTGAAAAACAGTCAGGGAATCAATGTAAGATAAAAATCAAAGCAAATTAACAGTGCATAATCACTTACTATAAAATTGTGAAACCCTGATTCCTGAATGGCGTCCTCCCCAACGCGCGTTACGGCTCTTTGCCTTCGTTGCCTTTGCTTTTTTCCCATTTTTATCTTTTTAATGTCATAATAATTTTTAAATAATAAAAAATTACTTTATTGGACTATTTGGTCGGTGTGTGATGCTCTTCTCGGGTTTTTAGTTTCCATGTGATATGTAAGAATCTGTATCTGCAGCCACCGTACAATGTACTGTGTAGTTAGGTATATTGTGCAATGTATCCTGCACTTTATTATAATGCCTTTGCACTGCTTACAGATAGATTGCATTTCTGTATAGAGCAGAACAGTGTTGCAGCATGTATTTGCCTTATATAGATATTATAACTGCATTCCTGTGTTGTAATGTTACTGTGCAGCCTCTGTAATGTGAGTTACTGATATATTTACACTCTGTATCATGCTTTTGTCTCTGTTATCTGCCAGTACTGATACACTGTTTATTCCCTTTGTAGTTTTTACCCATTATTGTCCACTGTTCGTCATCTCAATAAATATAGACTTAAGAATCCATACAGTCTGTTTACTGGGAAGTGGATGAGGATTAGCCGTATGCTGAAATCCACACGGCACCATACGTGGAGGAAGGCAGAACAGAAGGTGTACTTAATTTATCTCATGATTGTATATAATGACATAAACCTACATATCATAATATACCTATTCAATGCATCTGAGGGTGCATTGCTGTAATGAACGTACTGAAAAGCATGGCTAGGAAGTGTGCCTATGGCATCAGTAGCAGTTGCAGTCTGTAATACACAGCTAATATCCCACTACAACAGTGGTGACCAGGGCCAAATTAGGGGCTGGCAGACCAGGCTACTGCCTGGGGTCCCCGCTCCTCCAGGGGCCAGTGACTGCTATGGGGTTTGTGAGTAAGACAGGCCTGGCACCGCCCCCCACATTGCGCATTTTGGGTCTCTGCACTATACTGTGTGTGTCTTGGAGGGCTGCATTATACTGTGAATGGATGGCTGCAATATACTGTGTGAGGGGAATTCCACTATACTGTGTGTGGGGGCTGCACTATACTGTGTGTGGGGGCTGCACTATACTGTGTTTGAGAGAGCTGTACTATACTGTGTGTGGGAGAACTGCACTATACTGTGTGTAGGGGGCTGCACTATACTGTGTGTGGGGGGCTGCACTATGCTGTGTGCTGGGGTACTGCACTACACTGTGTGTGTGGAGGGGCATCACTATACTGTGTGTGTTGGGGGCTGCACTATATATATATGGGGGCTGCACACAGTATACTGTGTGTGAGAGGGCTGCATTATTCTGTGAGTGGGGGGCTGTACTATGCTGTGTGTGTGGGAACTGCACTATACTGTGTGTGTGGGGCTGCACTATACTGTGTGTGGGGGACAGTGTTGGACTGGGGTGATAAGGGCCCACCATTAACATTGACTTTGGGGAGGGCCACTTTTCACCTGCATGCAAATATTATACTACCTTCGTTCATAAATTTACCTATATCTCTATATAATTACTGGGTAGCGTGGTTAATGAATGATGAGATGCTGCTTTTTTCTGTACAAAATGAATCAAGTAAATTATGCCAAGTACTAGCCATACAGTGGGGTTGGGGGCTCAGATCTACACAGAGGCCCACCGGGGGATTCCTGTTACCCTATAAGGCCGGTCCGAGCCTGGTGAGGGGGCTGCACTATACTGTGTGGGGGGCTGCATTATACTGTGTGGGGCTGCACTATACTGTGTGGGGGGGCTGCATTATGCTGTGTATGGGGGGCTGCACTATACTGGGTGTGGGGGAACTGCACTATTCTGTTTGTGGGGGGACTGCACTATACTGTGTGTGGGGAGGGCTGCACTATACTTTTGTGTGGGGGGCTGCATTATGCTGTGTGTGGGGGGCTACATTATACTGTGTGTGGGGGAGCTGCATTATGCTGTGTGGCTGTATTATACACTGAGAGGGCTGCATTATACTGTGTGTATGGCTGCATTATACTCTGAAAGGGCTGCATTATACTCTAAGGGGGCTGCATTATACTCTATGGGGGGCTACATTATACAGTGTGTGCGGCTGCATTATACCCTATTACGGGGGCTGCATTATACTCTATGAAGGGGCTGCAGTATACTCTATGACGGGGTCTGCAGTATACTCTGGCGACATCAGATGAAAACACCGTAAGGGTATGTGCACACATTGCGGATTTGGCTGCGGATCCGCAGAGGATTTGGCCCTGTGGATCCGCAGCAGTTTTCTATGCGGTGTACAGTACCATGTAAACCTATGGAAAACTAAATCCGCTGTGCATATGCTGTGGAAAATTCTGCATGTAAACACAGCGGTTTATTTTCTGCCGCATGTCAATTCTTTGTGTGGATTCCGCAGTGTTTAACACCTATTACATTATAGGAATCTGCAGGTGTCAAACCGCAGGCGAAATCCGCACAAAATTTGCACAAATTCCGCAGAAAACCCGCAGGTAAAACACAGGTCATTTTACCTGCGGATTCTGTAGAATCCGCGTGGAAAAATCCGCAATGGAATCCGCAATGTGTGCACATACCCTAAGGTGAGTATCAGGCAAAGGGCAGGGGACTTACATTTAAAACACCACTCCAGTGGTGCAATAAAAATGCTGGAGTTGTGCTTTAAGCACTATTGTGTGCTGCAGAACAATGTGTCTCTACTGGAGTCTTTCTTGGATGGCTTGTACATTATTTCCATTTATTCGCATATTCTCCTGAACTTCATGAATAATTTAAACCCGTTCAACTAATTTCTTGTCATACTCTCCTAGATCTGGTATCATTTACTAAAATTATGCATTGTATTCTGCATTAAGCACACTGACTGTCCTGCTGTGGTCATTTAATATTTAAGTTTTTTTTTTTCTTGGCTACTATTGATTTTTAGGACTGGAAGTTCTAATTTCTGTATTTGTTTCATCCACTGACTTATTATAGAGTTTGTAAGATTGTGCCATGGTGTCTGCCATCCTGCCAGTAAGATATTGCTGTATGTGCAGAATCGGCCACAGAGACTAATGAAAAAGTGAATTGCTTGTTTTTGAAAAGGGCATTTTTGACTATTTGGGAGCATTAAGGAGTTTCAGGTAGTAAAAAAATGAAGTATATAGGCCTAAAACCAATTACTGTACTTTTCCAGTCAGTTCTGTTATCACCCTATTTATTTCTTTATGTTCACTTGTTGCAACATCCGTGTAGTAGTGTACACACAATGCTGGGAAGCTTAAAGTCTCCCAGTACACAATAGAAGTACATCAATAGGCTGACAACTCTCTCTCATCCTCCATATACATACACAGTAATGCTTGGCTGAGTTCTCCTGTGTATGCTATGAGACAGCCACTACCAGAATTCTCTGGTGGCACCTTATCTCCTGAAGAGGCAAAACAATAGGCTTTTGAAACATCATCTGTGAGTTTTGTCTGGTTGGTTCAAGAAAATAGTGTGGAACCCACATTGGGTTTTTCATTCATTTTTTTTAATTAGATCGCAGGTGGCGGCTGTGGAATACCCCCATCCTCCGCTCCTGCTGTCATTGTTATTAGCGGCAGCAGGTATCGGATGATGGGGGTAAAAGTCCCAAAAGCCCCCACCTGCTGTCATCATTCAGACATCATTCTCCTCTGCTCGCGCCAATCGCCGGCAGAGCAGGAGAGAATGACGAGAGCCGATTTCAGCACCAGCCGCCGGGGAACAGTGCTTACTGTAGCGCTTCTTCCCCGGCGGCCGTCCGTGTGCTACTGATGCGGCACACAGTTGCCACACGTGTGCCGCACATAGTACATACACGGACATGAATATCTCTGGTACCGATACTGATACATCACACGGATGGCATCTGTGTGCGGTACGTGTTTACACGGACCCATTGACTTGAATGGGTCCATGTGATTCGTGCAGCTGCACAAAAACGGACATGTCTACGCGTGAGTCAGTTGGACACACAGTCCGTAAAAAAGCACAGATATGTGCACAGACCCTTTCATTGGAATGGGTCTACGTGTGTCAGTGTCTCCAGTACGTGTAAAAACTGTCACCACACATACTGGAGACACTGAAGCGTGAAAGAGGCCTTACAGGAAGTTAAAGAATATAGACACCTTTAGAAGCTACTTTTTACTTAAAAGTGTTTCAATACAATTTTGGACTATTTGGCATCAGTTTTCTTATCTGATGGCTCTGGTATGTAGCCCTATTTCCACTCCTTAACTCCAGCACTAATAATCAATTGTAGCCAAGAAAAAAATACTGAAATATTAAATGACCATAGCAGGACAGTCAGTGTGCTTAAAGGGAACCTGTCACCCCCAAAATGGAAGATGAACTAAAGGTACCTTCACACTCAGCGACGCTGCAGCGATACCGACAACGATGCCGATCGCTGCAGCGTCGCTGTTTGGTCGCTGGAGAGCTGTCACACAGACAGCTCTCCAGCGACCAACGATCCCGAAGTCCCCTGGTAACCAGGGTAAACATCGGGTTACTAAGCGCAGGGCCGCGCTTAGTAACCCGATGTTTACCCTGGTTACCAGCGTAAACGTAAAAAAAACAAACACTACATACTTACCTTCTGCTGTCTGTCCCCGGCGCTGTGCTTTCCTCTGCACTGACTGTGAGCACAGCGGCCGGAAAGCAGAGCGGTGACGTCTGGCCGGTGCTCACAGCCAGTGCAGAGAAGCACAGCGCGGCCCTGCGCTTAGTAACCCGATGTTTACCCTGGTTACCAGTGAAGACATTGCTGAATCGGCGTCACACACGCCGATTCAGCGATGTCTGCAGGGAGTCCAGCGACGAAATAAAGTTCTGGACTTTCTGCAGCGACCAACGACATCACAGCAGGATCCTGATCGCTGCTGCGTGTCAAACTGAACAATATCGCTAGCCAGGACGCTGCAATGTCACGGACCGCTAGCGATATCGTTCAGTGTGAAGGTACCTTTAACCCACCGGCATCAGGGGCTTATCTACAGCATTCTGTAATGCTGTAGATAAGCCCCCGATGTATCCTGAAAGATGAGAAAAAGAGGTTAGATTATACTCACCTAGAGGCATTCCCACTGCGGTCCGATGGGCGTTGCGGTCCGGTCCGATGGGCATTGCGGTCCGGTCCCTCCCATCTTCTTACGATGACGTCTTCTTCTTGTCTTCATATTGCGGCTCCGGCGCAGGCGTACTTTGTCTGCCCTCAATTTTTCTGCAATTTGCGCTCTTTAAGATTTATAAGTTTTGTTCTTGTTTTTAATTTTTTGTGCATATTGTTTTTAATGTTCTATGCATTCACTTTAGTAAGTGGGAGTGTTGTTAGTGTCGGCTGTCAGGGGACGGTGCCCCACATGTGTGTGGTTAAAGGCACTTTTCTCCTGCTGCCTGTCATTAGGACCCGTTGAAGCGCAGGAGTGAGAAATGGCAGTTGTCCGCACTCTCTACATTGCTCCTGAGCCTATGCTTTTTTATCCATGAAATAAAGACTTCCACTTTTGTTAACGGTGAGTGCCTTCCTTTTTTCTTTTACTGTGCAATTGGACTCTATATTCACACAGGATTGAGCACCCGTTCCCCGGGGTGTGTTGCGTGAACATAGTGTGTGAATGGTCTCTGCAGATTTGTTTTAGAGACCACGGTGATGCACTTTATTGTTGATGTTTATATCAGTGGGTCACATACTGTACTTTATAATCTACTTTGTCACATATATGACCTACTGATAAATGGCGCTATAAAATGTATAATAATAATAATATAGTATCTTGCACTAAGCACTTTGTTATACGTATTTCTTGTTTTTTTTTGTATTATTTTATAATAGACGTTCTTGTCTATTATATATACACTAGATGGAGGCCGGATGCTATCGCATCGGGAGGGTGGTAATGTCGCGATGGTGGCAGGCTTTGCAGCGTTGAGAATCTCTCCCCCATGTGCTCACCCACCTATCCACTGTCTCTTTCCCCATGTGCTGACTTCTCCTGTCTGTGCTCTCTTCTGTGACCTGTCTACCCCATGTGCTTCCCCCCTTCTCTCTCCTTCCTGTGCTGTGTTCTCCCCTCATGTGCTGTCCCATTTGAGCTGTCTCCCTCATGTGCTCTGTCTCTCTCACCCCTGTGCGCTTTCTCTCTCCCCCATCTGCTGTCTTTTCCTCTCATGTCATTTGTGTGTGTGTGGTGCATACGGCATATACAGTGCGTGTTTGTGTGTGGTGCGTACGGTGTATACAGTGTGTGTGTGTGTGTGGTGCGACGGTGTTCCGCTGGTGGTACCGCGCAAGAGGCTGGTACCACCAGCAGTTTCCATATTGATGCACCCATCACTTGGGTGTTCGCTTGGAATTCTGGGATCCAGGCACATCTGGACGGAACAGGATGTGATGTCATTACAAGGTAAGTATATATTAAGATGTATCTGATCTAGCAGCTACTTAAATCAATAACCTTACATTTCCCTTTGGGTTTCAATTAAGAAAGAAATGCATGCAGTGCAACTAAACTAACGTATACAATTTGTGATGCTCACCTGACCTGTGTAGTTTATTTTGTACCTGTATCTCCATTGAAAGAGGATTTTAGATTATGTATGGTAAATAAAGTTTATTAATTTTTGACAATTGGGCAATGACTTCCCTTTTTTGTAGGAGTATATATTGTTGGAAGTGCCTCTTTCTAGGCCTATAGTAATTTTTTAGCTTCTAAAGGTGTCTATATTCTGTAACCTGATCTATGACCCAAAGTTCAACTTTCAACTGGTTAGAAATAAATTTAGAAGATAGTCCTGGAGAAGAAAGTTAAAGGTTCCAAAAGATGAAAAATGTCCAGCTTCACCGAATCTGTGAAAATAAAGTTTCTTTATTCACAAACTTGCTCCTTAAGGGAGCTTAGTCTCCAGAAACACGTTGAGATTTACACCCACATGGTTTGTGCTGAACTTTGTATCCTCTATGTTACAAGTTTGTGAATAAAGAAACTTTATTTTCATTGATTCGGTGGAGCTGGACATTTTTCTTCTTTTGAATCCTACACGCCTGGACACAGCGGGTCCGTGCTCCCGAAGTTCAGCTTATGTATCACGGGTAAGCTGGTTTATATTTCTTCTCCTCAAAGACAAAGGTTACAGACTTTATCATCAGATGAATTCACTGATGGATTGACAGTTAATGTTTTCTTCCATCTATTGTGTACTGCAGTGTTCCCCAACTCTGGCCCTCAAGAGCCACCAACAGGTCATGTTTTCAGGATTTCCTTAGTATTACACAGGTGATGGGATTCTTGGTCGTCCAGCTGATGCAAGTATCACCTGTGTAATACTAAGGAAATCCTGAAAACATAACCTGTTGGTGGCTCTTGAGGACCGGAGTTGGGGAACACTGGTGTACTGGATACATAGAGGGTGTAGAAGCGAAACGGTGCTCAAGTCCCATTAAATTGTGATTTCTAATTATTTTCTCTGTTTCCACCCATATATTATGTTTAGTAAATGTTTTATTTATAAGTGGATAGTATGAACTCTCTAAATGATTTGATATGTTGGGTTCAGTCTAACCCTCGTTAGTAAGATTTCCATGAATCAATTGAGCCACTCTGGGGAGATCTCAACCGCGCAGTTCATGCTAGACAGCCTAGGAATTTACAGGAACTGGAGGCTTTTTGCCAAGAAGAGAGGGTAGTTTTACCATCTGAGAAAATAAAGAACCTCATCCACAACTACCACAAAAGACTTCAAGCTGTCATTGATGTTAGAACTTTAGATCAGGGTCATTTGATGTTGTGGGTTGTCATTATGATTTAAAAAGAGAAAACACAGTAGTTTGGCAATAAATGGCTTCACCCAACCACTAACCATGAGTGGAGAAAAGGTTTTGGTGTTATCATTCATATTCTCTGAAAAATGGGCAAGAAAGCAAAAATTCTGCCTGGGTATGTAAACTTTTGAGCACCCCTGTATCAGGATGGTGAGCTGTCTACAAATATCTGAAGGGATGTCACAGTGTTGAGGGATCATCCTTATTCTCATTTGCACATGGAAACAAGAGAAGCAATGGAATAAAACTGAAAGTGAGGAGATACAGATTACATATTAGAAAAAACTTTATGACAGTGAGGTGATCAATGAGTGGAACAGGCTGCCACGAGAGGTGGGGAGGTCTCCTTCAATGGAAGTCTTCAAACAGAGGCTGGACAGACATTCTCCATTGAGCAGGGGGTGAACATGATTACCCTGGAGGTCCCTTCCAACGCTAACTTTCTATGATTCTATCAAGTGCCCAAAATAATAATAATTTTTATTTCTATAGCGCCAACATATTCTGCAGCACTTGATGATAAATGATAAATTTGCCCGAAATGTGTATGATCAGCTTATGATAAATTTATATATTATACAAATCAATTGCTACCATCTTTTACTTTCCAGCTCCTGTTATCTACAAGTTCCAATCACTGGAAGAGCAAACACGTCAGCAACCATGTAGTCTAGTGTGGCACCCCAGAGTCCTGGTCGTCACAGTAGCATTGCTTTCCTCACGGGGAGAGTGATGTTACGCTTGAAGGCAAGAAGGGATAACTGCAACCAGGTACCACAAACATACAACACATTCACACTCCAGGCCACCAGGGGGAGCTTTTGATTCTACTTGCAAGGTGACGGTGATCATTCAGATGTTCTGTATGGGATCCATTATATATATATAACTGGTAGTCTGTAGGGAGAGTGAGAACAGTTCTTGCCAGGAAACAGACTGGATCAGTCTGAGGCAGAGGAAGGTTTTACGGAGTTGTGCAGCCGCAGTGCAGCAGTTCCTGGAAAGAGACATTTAGAAGGCTGAATTGATTGCAGCAAACGTGCAGGAGAGCAAAGCACAGGAGAGAACATCAGGGGGAGACCAGCTGCGAGCAGGCTGCCTCCTTCTGAGGCGCAGAGACCGGTAGCCGTAACACCGAGGTTGTATGGACCTCTATGACTTACATCAGAGACCGGCAGGACAGCTGAACTTTAAAGGGAACCTGTCACCCCGTTTTTTCAAGAAGAGCTAAAAATAGCCTTAAATAGGGGCAGAGCTGGGCTTTACATTAGTGTATTTTAGAGCCGTTTTGGGCTGTCACTCACGCTGGTCAGGTCATATGGGCGTGGTGACAGCGCTGTTTCTTCCCCAGATCTCCGTTGGTGGCGTAGTGGTGTGCGCATGTCCAAGTGGCGAATCCACTGCGCAGCTTCAAGGAAAATAGCGCGATCTGCGCTATTCAGCCGTTTATCGGTGGGCGCGGCCATCTTTGTGAGGCCGCGCGTGCGCAGATGGTTCTTCTCGGCTTCCCGGGGCTTCAGGAAAATGGCCGCGGGATGCCGCAGATGGCGATCTCAACGGCCATTTTCCTGAAGCCGAGTTCGCATCTCGGCTGCTGGAAAATGGCCGCCGCGATCTCCATCTGCGCACGCGCAGCATTCCGCGGCCATTTTCCTCAACCTGAGGATTCTTGCCGAAGCAACCTTATCCCTGCGGCTATCAGACTGTCCTTGTTCACTGCTGCACCTCAACTGCTTCTTGCCCTGGGTATGGCTGCCCGGGCTCTGCTGACTAACCAGGAATTACAATCACTATCCTACTGCCCTACACTACTCCCATCTGTAACTCCTCCCAGCTTGGAAAACCCCAAATATTAACTATACCTATTCTCACATTCTCATTCCCTATCTTTAATGTGCCCCACTATTCTATTTCCATTATCATCCTAGGCTATCACTAATCTTATACACAACACATATAAAATACAAACACATTATATCAGCATTACATGAACACATTAACAGTAATAAACACTAGGAAACCGCACACATTTAATATAAATACTGTGCGAAGAGGGAGAGGCATATGCGGCCTCTGTCACCTCCTTACACTGGATCCATGAGTAAGTAACAGATTGGTGACACCACTTGGCAATGATGTGAATGAATCTTTGTTTAGAATGTTGCATCAGATTTCCAGGAACCGAAATCTCTAAGTAGGGAATGAACTTCTGGTAGAAAATGTTCAATCTACAAATACCGTAAATGATGACTCAGCATCATAGGCATTACTTATGTCCTCGTGTGTAATATCATTTTGCCCTAATTTAGTTTTTTTATATTTTGGAAAGGTCAACTCATCACCTGTAATGTTGCCTCAGGCATTTGAATGACAAGTCCACCCTGCAATTCAGGAAAAGCGAGACTTGTAGCTGGTCACATTTAGGTCCACTCAGGGTATGATGACTCCCTTGTGCTGATGTGGCAGACCCAGCGGTACAGCAGACATGTACGTGTGTGCTGCGTGTGTACACAACGGCCCAGATATTAGCAGCACACTGTCCAGAAAGGCCGTACTGGGGGCCCACGGCACGTAAGGGGAGGCCGCCATGACGGGGTTACGTGGGACCTGGGGAGCTGGAGCAGTTAGAAGGGATACAGATGTAAGGGTTAACTGGGAACTCGAGGGGTTGCTTAAGGGGCATTTTTTTAAAGTAAGGGGTGGAACTAGGGGACTGCGGGGAGGGGGCACATAAAAAGGGGCACGCTCCTCACGCAGGCATCCATTTTAGGTGCCTGCGTGACAAGTGAGGAATCTGCCACACTTACCAGCATGGATATTGAAGCGATCCTCCAGCGTCTCCGGACGGCAGCCAGCTCTCAGGGGACCGACTGGCTTAATGATTCGGTGAACAGCCTCCTCCAGGGTACATCCGTGCCACCTTCCCAGGCACAGCAGGACAGGCGCCGGCCGCGGAGGTCTAGGCCTCCGGCGCGCCTAAGCCCTGACGTGATCCCCAGGGCCTGGTGCCGAAATAGGAGCCCCTCTGCGGACCCTCCGGTAAGCAGCGCTGTTCCCTCCACCTCACAGCGCGGCGCCGGGAGGAATCCTCCAGCGCGGCGGGGCCTACAACGGGGGGTGGATCCTTCCTCCCCTCCTTCTGTGTCCGGCCGATGTGGGGCGACAGGAGCAGGAGCCGGAACTGCGGCCGCCAGCATGTCCGCTGGCGCCGCTCAGCGTGGGAGGCAGCGACAGCCGAGGAGACGGGGGTCAGGTGCGGTGGCCCCTCAGCGCCGGGGATTATGCGGGCGGCAGTCGGCTGGCCCTGGCATCAGCGTGCGGCCTTCTGCAGCGCACAGCTCTGGAGTCTTCAACGCAGCTGCGCCCTCTGCTGGTGGTGGCCTGGATATTACAAGTTCTGCGCCCTCTGCTGGTGGTGGCCTGGATATTACAAGTTCAGCGCCCTCTGCTGGTGTTGGCCGGGATTTTCCTGCATCAGCGCCCTCTGCTGGTGATGGCCGGGATTTTCCTGGATCTGCGCCCTCTGCTGGTGATGGCCGGAACTTTCCTGGATCTGCGTCCTCTGCTGGTGGTGTCGGAAATTTTCCGGTAGGCGACATTCCGTCGCTTCGGGAGGCAGTTCTGGGAACGTATCCGTGGCAAGGAGCCGCACATCTTCCATCGGGCGGCAGGATGCCGGCTCGGCCTATTCCCCTTCCACAGCACCAGGGCAGTCGACGGCATCACCGGGTCGCCAGGACGCGGATACGGCCGCCAGAAGTTCGGCGGGCAACATCGCGGATCAAGCCGGTCGGGATGCAGGACACCTTCGGCTGGGAGCTGGATCTTCGGCTGCTGGGCTCACAGCACCCAGGCAGCTAGGTGAGAACATTTTCCCTATCTTTAATATGCCAGGCATAGTTTCCCCTGAAGCTAGGAATACTGACATTACTTCGGGAGTTGCTAGCGGGGGTATGGGTTTAATCCTTAGAGGTTTAGGGGAGCTAGCGGGCTTGTGGGGTTCTGGTCTTAGCAGGGGGTCTTTGCCGTCAGCTGCTTGGTTGGGAAATACGGGGTCGTTTGAGGGGTCTAGACAGTTGTCTGAGGTTACGGGTACATCCAGCAGTGCGGGTCCTGCGTCAAACACTGGGAGCAGCGCTATCCATAGGGCCCGGGTCAGGAATTGATGCATCAGGTGAAGGAGCTTTGCAGGATAAGGAAAAGGAGGATGTCCCGCAACTAGACGATGCGGCTAGGGGGGAGGTCTATGTTTGCTTCGAGGGCCCGTTAGGGGCACATTTAAAACAGGAGGTTAGGGAAAAAATCTGGAAAGGGGAGTATATAGAAATATTTTCTCTTTTACCCCTAGAGAGATTTAATTTGGATAGACCTAGAAGGGAGCACTCTAAAAAAGAAGATGAGGAGAAACGGAGATATAGGCTGATTCCCAGATCATTTGCAAACTGGCTGCAGGCTTTCGCTATTATGGCTAGCGTAATCGGGGAGAAGGCCCCGGAAAATTGCTCGGCGTTATTCTGTTACTTAGATGCCATAGGGGAGGCTTACAGGACCTACGGGGGACAGGGTTGGTTACGCTATGACGAACAGTTTCGTCAGCGTAAGGCTTTTAGGCCAAGTATCAGGTGGGATCACAAGGACATAGCGTTGTGGATGAGAGTTATGGTCCCGTCCCGTTTAAGTCAGACCAGCCAGCCTTTTCACGGGGGCGCCGGGAGTTCAGGGCAGTCAGGACACTCGGCGGCTTTGCAGAAGGGACTGTGTTTCGCCTTCAATGATGGGGTATGCATATTCGGGAGCAAGTGTAAATATAGGCACGAGTGTTCATCCTGCGGGGGGGTGCATAGCGCTTCAAAATGTTTCAGGGGTAACAGGCAAAAAGCTGGAGATTCAGCTGACAAAAGGGGTTACTCCGGTGCAGTGGGTCGTGATGGAGGCCTTTCTAAGTAGATACCCCGATAGGTCAGCTGCAGTTTTATTGCGCGACGGTTTTAAGGAGGGTTTCAAAATTCCTTATGTTGAGCAGGATGTTAGTTTAAAAAGAAAAAATTTGAAATCGGCGTTACAATTCCCGGAGGTCATATCAGAGAAGTTGCATAAGGACGTTGCTCTGGGAAGAATGGCCGGCCCGTTTGTCGCCCCCCCGATTGCTAATCTGAGGGTGTCACCTCTTGGCGTGGTCCCTAAGAAAGAACCTAATAAATTTAGGTTAATCCATCACCTGTCGTTCCCGAAGGGATCTTCGGTTAATGATGGTATTGATCCCAAGTTGAGTTCGGTGTCGTACTTATCATTCGATTCAGCGATGGAGTGGGTTTGAGCTTGTGGAAAGGGGGCTAAGTTGGCAAAAACCGACATCGAAGCGGCCTTTCGCTTGTTGCCAGTTCATCCCGACAGTTTGCATTTATTGGGTTGTTTTTGGGATGGTGGCTTCTTTGTTGATCGTTGTCTTCCCATGGGTTGCTCGATTTCATGTGCTTACTTTGAGGCCTTCAGCACGTTCCTAGAATGGGTGGTGAAAGATGTGTCTGGGATATGCTCATGTTCGCATTATCTGGATGACTTTTTGTTTATAGGGCCAGCGGAGTCAGCGGATTGTTCAATTTTGTTGCATACAATGGAAAGTGTGGCAAAAAACTTCGGGGTGCCTTTAGCAGAGGATAAAACAGTTGGTCCGGTGACAGTGTTGAGCTTCTTAGGCATTGAAATTGACACGGTAGCAATGGAATGTAGGCTACCTGCAGACAAGCTTACCGCGTTGCGCCAAGATGTGGTTAATACGATCGGTTTGAAGAAGATAAATTTGCGCAGTTTGCAATCGTTGTTAGGGAAATTGAACTTTGCATGTAGGATCATGCCGATGTGTCGAGCGTTCTGCCGCCGCCTATCCTTGGCAACAGTAGGGGTAAAGTCCCCTTTGCATTTCATCAGGATAAAGAAAGAGTTTCGAGGCGATTTGAAGATGTGGGCAGATTTTCTTGACGAGTACAATGGCAGATCTCTGTGGATTCAGCCTGTGGCAGATGCTACTTCCTTGGGCATTTTGGTACATGTCGTTGAAATGAGTGGCTTTGGTCTTTTCTTTCATGGTAGCTGGTCAGCAGCGGCTTGGCCAGAAGAATGGAAGGAGGAGGGGTTAACAAACAACCGGCTACTGTTGCATTTGTTCCCCAGGGTAGTTGCGTTGGCCCTGTGGGGTGACAAATTGAGGAATTTGAAGATTTCTTTTCATTGTGAGCATGTTGGAACGGTGACGGCGGTAAACTCGTTGTCAGCGGCTACGCCTGCAGTAGTGATGGTCTTGCAGCACTTGGTTTTCCTGGGTCTTAAGTTTAACTTATGGATTGTATCTGAAGTTAGCTTGTCAGCGTCTGATCCAATAGTTGTTGCTCTTTCTCAATTTCAGTGGCAGCTTTTCCGGGATTTGGCACCACAGGCGGAGAGCGCGGGCCGGGATTGTCCAGTGGAATTGTGGAACCTGCCGCGAGGGCCGTAACAGAGTTATTTACCAAATCGCTCGCGGATTCATCTTGGTCTCATTATAATCAGGCTTGGAGCTTGTGGGAATCCTGGATGTCAAGTATGGATCAGGATATGGAGGAGGAGTATGGTTTGTTGTTGTTCTTAGGTCATCATTGGGAGGCAGGTTGGTCTGTGACACGTTTGAATAAGTTTTTGGCGGGGCTAGCCTTCAACCTTAACCCCTTCCCGACCCATGACGCCACGTAGGCGTCATGAAAGTCGGTGCCAATCCGACCCATGACGCCTATGTGGCGTCATGGAAAGATCGCGTCCCTGCAGATCCGGTGAAAGGGTTAACTCCCATTTCACCCGATCTGCAGGGACAGGGGGAGTGGTAGTTTAGCCCAGGGGGGGTGGCTTCACCCCCTCGTGGCTACGATCGCTCTGATTGGCTGTTGAAAGTGAAACTGCCAATCAGAGCGATTTGTAATATTTCACCTATTATAACGGGTGAAATATTACAATCCAGCCATGGCCGATGCTGCAATATCATCGGCCATGGCTGGAAATACTAATGTGCCCCCACCCCACCCCACCGATCGCCCCCCCCAGCCCCCCGATCTGGCCGGTACACTGCTCCGGCTCCCCTCCATCCAGTGCTCCGCTCCCCCCCCGTGCTCTTGTCCGCTCCCCCAGTGCTCCAATCACCCCCCCGTGCTCCAATCACCCCCCCTGCATTCCGATCCACCCCCCCGTGCTCCGTTCCACCCCCCCGTGCTCCGTTCCAGCCCCCCGTGCTCCGTTCCACGCCCCCCGTGCTCCGTTCCACGCCTGCCGCGCTCCGATTCCCCCCCCGTGCTCCGATCCCCCCCCCCCGTGGTCCCCCCCACCCCATCATACTTACCGATCCTGCCGGGGTCCCATCCGTCTTCTCCCTGGGCGCCGCCATCTTCCAAAATGGCGGGCGCATGCGCAGTGCGCCCGCCGAATCTGCCGGCCGGCAGATTCATTCCAAAGTGCATTTTGATCACTGAGATAGATTATATCTCAGTGATCAAAATAAAAAAAATAATAAATGACCCCCCCCCCCCTTTGTCACCCCCATAGGTAGGGACAATAAAAAAAATAAAGAAATTTTTTGTTTCCACTAATGTTAGAATAGGGTTAGGGGTAGGGTTAGGGTTAGGGTTAGGGGTAGGGTTAGGGTTAGGGATAAGGTTAGGGGTAGGGTTAGGGCTAGGGTTAGGGTTTCGGTATGTGCACACGTATTCTGGTCCTCTGCGGATTTTTCCGCTGCGGATTTGATAGATCCGCAGTGCTAAACCGCTGCGGATTTATGGCGGATTTACCGCGTTTTTTTCTGCGCATTTCACTGCGGTTTTACAATTGCGATTTTCTATTTGAGCAGTTGTAAAACCGCTGCGGAATCCGCACAAAGAAGTGACATGCTGCGGAATGTAAACCGCTGCGTTTCCGTGCAGTTTTTCCGCAGCATGTGTACAGCGATTTTTGTTTCCCATAGGTCTACATTGAACTGTAAACTCATGGGAAACTGATGCGGATCTGCAGCGTTTTCCGCAGTGTGCACATACCTTTAGAATTAGGCTATGTGCACACGGTGCGGATTTGGCTGCGGATTGGCCGCTGCGGATTCGCAGCAGTATTCCATCAGGTTTACAGTACCATGTAAACATATGAAAAACCAAATCCGCTGTGCCCATGGTGCAGAAAATACCGCGCGGAAACGCTGCGTTGTATTTTCCGCAGCATGTCAATTCTTTGTGCGGATTCCGCGGCGTTTTACACCTGTTCCTCAATAGGAATCCGCAGGTGAAATCCGCACAAAAAACACTGGAAATCCGCGGAAAATCTGCAGGTAAAACGCAGTGCCTTTTACCCGCGGATTTTTCAAAAATGGTGCGGAAATATCTCACACGAATCCGCAACGTGGGCACATAGCCTTAGGGTTGGAATTAGGGTTGTGGTTAGGGTTGTGATTAGGGTTATGGCTACAGTTGGGATTAGGGTTAGGGGTGTGTTGGGGTTAGTGTTGGAGGTAGAATTGAGGGGTTACCACTGTTTAGGCACATCAGGGGTCTCCAAACGCAACATGGCGCCACCATTGATTCCAGCCAATCTCGTATTCAAAAAGTCAAATGGTGCTCCCTCACTTCCGAGCCCTGACGTGTGTCCAAACAGTGGTTTACCCCCACATATGGGGTATCAGTGTACTCAGGATAAACTGCGCAACAATTACTGGGGTCCAATTTCTCCTGTTACCCTTGTGAATCTAAAAAAATGCTTGCTAAAACATCATTTTTGAGGAAAGAAAAATTATTTTTTATTTTCACGGCTCTGCGTTGTAAACGTCTGTGAAGCACTTGGGGGTTCAAAGTGCTCACCACATATCTAGATAAGTTCCTTGGGGGGTCTAGTTTCTAAAATGTGGCCACTTGTGGGGGGTTTCTACTGTTTAGGCACACCAGGGGCTCTGCAAACGCAATGTGACGCCAGCAGACCATTCCATCAAAGTCTGCATTTCAAAAGTCACTACTTCCCTTCTGAGCCCCGACGTGTGCCCAAACAGTGGTTTACCCCCACACATGGGGTATCAGCGTACTCAGGAGAAACTGGACAACAACTATTGGGGTCCAATTTCTCCTGTTACCCTTGGGAAAATAAAAAATTCTGGGCTAAATAATTATTTTTGAGGAAAGAAAACGTATTTATTATTTTCACGGCTCTGCATTATAAACTTCTATGAAGCACTTGGGGGTTCAAAGTGCTCACCACACATCTAGATAAGTTCCTTTGGGGGTCTAGTTTCCAAAATGGGGTCACTTGTGGGGGGTTTCTACTGTTTAGGCACATCAGGGGCTCTGCAAACGCAACGTGACGCCCGCAGAGCATTCCATCAAAGTCTGCATTTCAAAACGTCACTACTTCACTTCCGAGCCCCAACGTGTGCCCAAACAGTGGTTTACCCCCATATATGGGGTATCAACGTACTCAGGAGAAACTGGACAACAACTTTTGGGGTCAAATTTCTCCTGTTACCCTTGGGAAAATAAAAAATTGCAGGCTAAAAGATCATTTTTGAGAAAATAATTTTTTTATTTTATTTTCATGGCTCTGCGTTATAAACTTCTGTGAAGCACTTGGGGGTTCAAAGTCCTCACCACACATCTAGATTAGTTCCTTTGGGGGTCTAGTTTCCAAAATGGGGTCATTTGTGGGGTATCTCCAATGTTGAGGCACACAGGGGCTCTCCAAACGTGACATGGTGTCCGCTAATGATTGGAGCTAATTTTCCATTTAAAAAGCCAAATGGCGTGCCATCCCTTCCGAGCCCTGCCGTGCGCCCAAACAGTGGTTTACCCCCACATATGGGGTATCAGCGTACTCAGGACAAACTGGACAACAATATTTGGGGTCCAATTTCTCCTATTATCCTTGGCAAAATAGGAAATTCCAGGCTAAAAAAATCATTTTTGAGGAAAGAAAAATTATTTTTTATTTTCATGGCTCTGCGTTATAAACTTCTGTGAAGCACCTGGGGGTTTAAAGTGCTCAATATGCATCTAGATAAGTTCCTTGGGGGGTCTAGTTTCCAAAATGGGGTCACTTGTGGGGGAGCTCCAATGTTTAGGCACACAGGGGCTCTCCAAACGCGACATGGTGTCCGCTAACAATTGGAGCTAATTTTCCATTCAAAAAGTCAAATGGCGCGCCTTCCCTTCCGAGCCCTGCCGAGTGCCCAAACAGTGGTTTACCCCCACATATGAGGTATCGGCGTACTCGGGAGAAATTGCCCAACAAATTTTATGATCCATTTTATCCTACTGCCCATGTGAAAATGAAAAAATTGAGGCGAAAATAATTTTTTTGTGAAAAAAAAGTACTTTTTCATTTTTACAGATCAATTTGTGAAGCACCTGAGGGTTTAAAGTGCTCACTAGGCATCTAAATAAGTTCCTTGGGGGGTCTAGTTTCCAAAATGGGGTCACTTGTGGGGGAGCGCCAATGTTTAGGCACACAGGAGCTATCCAAACGCGACATGGTGTCCTCTAACGATGGAAATAATTTTTCATTCAAAAAGTCAAATGGCGCTCCTTCCCTTCCGAGCCTTACCATGTGCCCAAACAGTGGTTTACCCCCACATGTGAGGTATTGGTGTACTCAGGAGAAATTGCCCAACACATTTTAGGATCCATTTTATCCTGTTGCCCATGTGAAAATGATAAAATTGAGGCTAAAAGAATTTTTTTGTGAAAAAAAAGTACTTTTTCATTTTTACGGATCAATTTGTGAAGCACCTGGGGGTTCAAAGTGCTCACTATGCATCTAGATAAGTTCCTTGGGGCGTCTAGTTTCCAAAATGGGGTCACTTGTGGGGGAGCTCCAATTTTTAGGCAGACGGGTGCTCTCCAAACGTGACATGGTGTCCGCTAAAGAGTGGAGCCAATTTTTGATTCAAAAAGTCAAATGTCGCTCCTTCCCTTCCAAGCCCTGCCGTGCGCCCAAACAGTGGTTTACCCCCACATATGAGGTATCAGCGTACTCAGGACAAATTGGACAACAACTTTCGTGGTTCAGTTTCTCCTTTTACCATTGGGAAAATAAAAAAATTGTTGCTAAAAGATAATTTTTGTGACTAAAAAGTTAAATGTTCATTTTTTCCTTCCATGTTGCTTCTGCTGCTGTGAAGCACCTGAAGGGTTAATAAACTTCTTGAATGTGGTTTTGAGTACCTTGAGGGGTGCAGTTTTTAGAATGGTGTCACTTTTGGGTATTTTCAGCCATATAGATGCCTCAAACTGACTTCAAATGTGAGGTGGTCCCTAAAAAAAATGGTTTTGTAAATTTCGTTGTAAAAATGACAAATCGCTGGTCAAATTTTAACCCTTATAACTTCCTAACAAAAAAAAATTTTGTTTCCAAAATTGTGCTGATGTAAAGTAAACATGTGGGAAATGTTATTTATTAACTATTTTGTGTCACATATCTCTCTGGTTTAACAGAATAAAAATTCAAAATGTGAAAATTGCGAAATTTTCAAAATTTTCGCCAAATTTCCGTTTTTATCACAAATAAACGCAGAATTTATTGACCTAAATTTACCACTAACATGAAGCCCAATATGTCACGAAAAAACAATCTCAGAACCGCTAGGATCCGTTGAAGCGTTCCTGAGTTATTACCTCATAAAGGGACACTGGTCAGAATTGCAAAAAACGGCAAGGTCTTTAAGGTCAAAATTGGCTGGGTCATGAAGGGGTTAAATGGAGGGGGGGTAAGGATATAACGAAATCCTTCTTGGTTCGGCAAGTTGTTCGGGGTTGGAAGAAAGGCTGGAAGGCTTCGGACGGTCGACGACCCGTATCTTATGAGGTGCTCTCAGCCATCGAGCGGAAGTTGCAGGAGGTGTGTTTTTCCGAATGGGAAGTGGTTCTGTTCCGTGCAGCCTTTTCTTTGGCCTTCTTTGGGGCATTTCGGTTAGGTGAGTTGGTTAGCCCGTCCGTTAGTAAAAAAGGTATTTTGTTAAGAGAAAACGTGGATGTCGAAGGGAATAAGGTGGTGGTGTTTATTAAGGCTTCAAAAACGGACGTCTATGGGAAAGGGTGCAAAGTGGTGTTGTTCAATGTTGAAGGATCCCCGGTGTGCCCGGTGGCATCTGTGAAGAAGTACATGGCAAAGGGCGGGGTGTTAGACGAGCCATTCTTGGTGCACGAAAATGGGTCTTTCTTGTCCCGTTTTCAGTTTATTTCTGTTTTTAGGAAATGTTTGGCGGCAGCGGGCTTACCTGCAACACAATATAGTGGTCACTCCTTCAGGATCGGGGCAGCGACTGAGGCCGCTAGGTGGGGCCTTGGTGAGGATGTGGTTCGGAGAATTGGGAGGTGGGAATCTTCAAGATTCCGGTCATATGTTCGCCCAAACCTATTGTGAGTTAGAAGCTGTGTTAAGTTAATTGTTTGTTGCCTTTCTTTCTGTGTTGCAGGGCCTGATCCGATGCTCGTCTGGATCATGGGGCATTCGTTTGTTGTATGGGCTGCGTTGCGTGCTGCGGTTCGTCCGGACGGTCGTCAATTGGGTCTTTCTCGAGAGACAGTGACTTTACGATGGATCGGTAAAAGGGGGATGGTGTGGAAGGAATGGTTACCTGAATTTCATCGTTTTGTTAGACTGGATAGAGTGCCGGAGATCGTGGTGATACATTTAGGGGGGAATGATTTGGCTAAACGGTCTTGTAGGGAGCTGATTAAGGATATTAAATTTGATATCCTGAGGTTCTGGGTCATGTTTCCAAAAGTGTTGTTGGTGTGGTCCGACATCATTCCGCGTAAAAGATGGAGAGGTGCTAGATCACATGAGGGGGTGAACAGGGCCCGGATCAAAATAAACAGGGCCATATCTCGGTTTATGGTGAGGAATGGCACGTTGGCCGTGAGACATGTGGACTTGGAATCGGGTCAAGGAGCTTACTGGAGAGCTGATGGCGTGCACCTGAACGCGGTGGGAAATGATATGTGGTGTTTGGCTATCCGTAGTGGCATCGAATTAAGCTTGAAGGTGTGGAGGGACATGAATGGCTAAGGTGTCAGGCCATTCGTGTTCGTGGCGGGGTGGAGGTCCTCGAAGTCGGTGGAAATGGTAAATCGTGGTTCAATGGGGTGGGGATCTTGAGAGGTCCTGGACACCCCATCAGAGAATTTAACAAGGCGCGGTACGGTTATCCCGCGTGAGGTGGATTTATGGGCCCCTGGCATGGGGGTGGGTTCGGTGGACCAGGATTGGTTGTTATCTATCCCTGAGCTGGTGCTTTACGGCTGGGGGTAAGACTCATCCTGGGCTGAACATTGTGGAGTTTTTGGGATACTGAGTTTTATAACTTTGGGGCTTCGAGGACCGCCCCTCCTATTCTGGGTTGTTATAAAAGTTCTGTTATCTTTTATTTAATAAAATGGCTGCTGTGGCCAATTAAATCCAACATATGTCTCCGTCTGCTGTTTTGAGTACGTTAGAAGTTTATTCTTTAGATTGTTAAGAGGCCTGTTTAAGGGGGTTGGGGTAATTTTTCCAGGTCACGGAACTCACGTATACCCTATGTCAAGTTGTACCCTAAGAGTGAGTGCACATGAGAAATTTTCTATTCGGACCTCAACAATGCCAACAAGTGCACGGAGCCGCACAAGGACCCAGTCATGTCCTTATTTTCAGACATCACTAACCTGAGTATCACAACATCCTATTTAAGCCCAGCATTATGGTTTATGTATAAAATTGCATTTGTGCACAACTTTTTTTTTTTCAGAAACAAACAGATTTGCAGACCCCCATTGACCTGACTGATCTGCAAACTGAGTCTCTTTCATATACATTTCTACATGTATAACTGGTTTTCTAGACCGATTTCCACCACTGGACATAACAACTGGTATGGGGCCAAACTATTGAGGGGTGAAACTTCATTCATAAGGAGCAGTTAGTGATCACTATGGACTTTTTTGAATGTTTTTCCATCCTGTGACCAGGGCCGCCATCAGGGCATTACAGCCGTGACTGGCGTAAGGGGCCCGGTGAGCAGAGGGGGCCCGCATCGGGCCCCCTCTTACCTGCTCACCGGGCCCCTACCGGTAGCCGCAGGCTGAACCGGGCCCTTAGCGGCGGCCAGCGCTGCAGCTGTACGCTATTGACATGCGGGCCCGCGCCCGCACGTCAATAGTTAACAGCCGCCAGCCGCAGCGTGCAGGTCGCCGGCGTCTGACGTCATTGTCAGTCGCCGGCGAGTGCACAGTGCAGCTGCGTGGAGAGAGGAGCGCGGCAGGTAAGTAGAACTTTTTTTTTTTCTATTAAGAGCGGAGAGCGGCGATCGGGGGGGGGGGGGTTTGGGCAGAAGACTGGACACAGAGGGGGCAGAAGGCCGCTGGACACAGAGGGGGCAGAAGGCCGCTGGACACAGGGGGGCAGAAGGCAGCTGGACACAGGGGGGCAGAAGGCCGCTGGACACAGAGGGGGCAGAAGGCCGCTGGACACAGGGGGGCAGAAGGCAGCTGGACACAGGGGGGCAGAAGGCAGCTGGACACGGGGCAGAAGGCAGCTGGACACAGAGGGGGCAGAAGGCCGCTGGACACAGAGGGGGCAGAAGGCCGCTGGACACAGGGGGCAGAAGGCAGCTGGACACAGGGGGGCAGAAGGCCGCTGGACACAGAGGGGGCAGAAGGCCGCTGGACACAGGGGGGCAGAAGGCAGCTGGACACAGGGGGGCAGAAGGCAGCTGGACACAGAGGGGGCAGAAGGCAGCTGGACACAGAGCGGGCAGAAGGCAGCTGGACACAGAGGGGGCAGAAGGCAGCTGGACACAGAGGGGGCAGAAGGCAGCTGGACACAGAGGGGGCAGAAGGCAGCTGGACACAGAGGGGGCAGAAGGCCGCTGGACACGGGGGCAGAAGGCAGCTGGACACGGGGCAGAAGGCAGCTGGACACAGAGGGGGCAGAAGGCAGCTGGACACAGAGCGGGCAGAAGGCAGCTGGACACAGAGGGGGCAGAAGGCAGCTGGACACAGATGGGGCAGAAGGCAGCTGGACACAGATGGGGCAGAAGGCAGCTGGACACAGAGGGGGCAGAAGGCAGCTGGACACAGGGGGGCAGAAGGCAGCTGGACACGGGGCAGAAGGCAGCTGGACACAGAGGGGGCAGAAGGCAGCTGGACACAGAGCGGGCAGAAGGCAGCTGGACACAGAGGGGGCAGAAGGCAGCTGGACACAGAGGGGGCAGAAGGCAGCTGGACACAGAGGGGGCAGAAGGCAGCTGGACACAGAGGGGGCAGAAGGCCGCTGGACACGGGGGCAGTAAAGCTGGACACGGGGGGGGGGGAACAGAAGGCCGCTGGACACAGAATGCCAGTAAAGCTGGACACGGGGGGCAGAAGGCTGGACACGGGGGGCAGAAGGCTGGACACAGGGGGGCAGTAAAGCTGGACACAGGGGGGGCAGAAGGCTGGACACAGAGGGGGCAGTAAAGCTGGACACAGAGGGGGCAGTAAATCTGGACACAGAGGGGGCAGTAAATCTGGACACAGAGGGGGCAGTAAATCTGGACACAGAGGGGGCAGTAAAGCTGGACACAGAGGGGGCAGTAAAGCTGGACACAGAGGGGGCAGTAAATCTGGACACAGAGGGGGCAGTAAATCTGGACACAGAGGGGGCAGTAAATCTGGACACAGAGGGGGCAGTAAATCTGGACACAGAGGGGGCAGTAAATCTGGACACAGAGGGGGCAGTAAATCTGGACACAGAGGGGGCAGTAAATCTGGACACAGAGGGGGCAGTAAATCTGGACACAGGGGGCAGTAAATCTGGACACAGAGGGGGCAGTAAATCTGGACACAGAGGGGGCAGTAAATCTGGACACAGAGGGGGCAGTAAATCTGGACACAGAGGGGGCAGTAAATCTGGACACGGGGCAGTAAATCTGGACACAGGGGGCAGTAAAGCTGGACACAGAGGGGGCAGTAAAGCTGGACACGGGGGGGGGGGGCAGAAAGCTGGACACGGGGGGGGCAGAAAGCTGGACACGGGGGCAGAAAGCTGGACACATGGGGGGCAGAAAGCTGGACACGGGGCAGAGTGCTGGACAGAGATGGGGCAGAGTGCTGGACAGAGATGGGGCAGAGTGCTGGACAGAGATGGGGCAGAGTGCTGGACAGAGATGGGGCAGAGTGCTGGACAGAGATGGGGCAGAGTGCTGGGCAGAGTGCTGGACAGAGATGGGGCAGAGTGCTGGACAGAGATGGGGCAGAGTGCTGGACAGAGATGGGGCAGAGTGCTGGACAGAGATGGGGCAGAGTGCTGGACAGAGATGGGGCAGAGTGCTGGACAGAGATGGGGCAGAGTGCTGGACAGAGATGGTGCAGGATTGGAAACAGATGGGGCAGGATGGATACGATGGAGACAGATGGGGCAGGATGGGGAGATCATATGGGGTAGAATGGATACTCATGAGGGCAGGATGAGAGAACATATGGCTGGAGCCTGAAATGAGACACACGGTGGCCAGGATGGCGAATATTACCATAGGGGCTAATTAAGGGATATTATTATTGCAGTGATGTATTTATTTTATTTTTTGAGTATACTGTTTTAAATGGGGGGGGCGGTCCTGTTACTGTGTAGAGTGATACTATGTTGCCTTCTTCATGTGGTGTAATGTAGAAGTTGGGAAAATTAAGTAATGTGTTCTACAAGCGGAACTCGAGATAACTGTTTTATTTCCTGCAGAGACGAGTCCTGGCTGGATAAAGTGATGGCGGTCTGTGCTGGATGAAAGATGAAGGACTTCACCTAGAGACGTCACTGGTGAGTCAGTGTTACCTATACACTTACACTATACACTGTATACTATATACAGAGGTCCTGTGTACAATGTCACCAGTGATCACTGTATTATCTATACATTATATACAGAGCTCCTGTGTGTAATGTCACCAGTGATCACTGTATTACCTGTACACAGACACTGCTTACTAATTACAGATCTCCTGTGCATAATGGCACTGATGGTGATAGTATTGTGGTTTTTTTTTGTATTACTGATCAGTATTGTAGTATTCAGTCATTGTTGGTAATATGTGGTCTGGTCATGATGTGGAGGTAATATGTGGTCTGGTCATGGTGTAGCGGTATTTGTTCCTTGTATTTTATATTATTCGATCACTGTGGTGGTAATATGTCATCTGGTCATAGTGTTGTGGTATTTGTTCCTTGTATGTAGTATTATAGGTCATTTTAAAAATTGAAAAATAAATAAAAATATACCTAAATTGTATTGCATATTTTAACAAATATTTAGTAGGTTACAGTAGAGTAGGGCCCGGCCAAAAGTGTCTACCTTGTTGTGGTGGCGGCTTAAAAAATCTTTTGGCCAAAACAAAAGCTGCCGGCTATATGTGTGATCTGGTGATGGGAACTGTCAATGTGTGATAGGTGAGAAGTGGAGATTTTCCAAGAGAGAGTGGTGGGACTGTGGACAGTTCGTGGGGTGGAGCCTGGAGGCGGGGCTGGGGTGGAGCCTGGGCGGAGTTTCAAGGGGGCCCCGAAAATTTTGCCAGTATGGGGCCCCGAAATTTCTAGTGGCAGCCCTGCCTGTGACATTACAGTATTATCTATGGATGCTAAAACCATGTTTTCATTATATAGCAGACAACCTAACAAAAATATTCAACCTTTCCCTCACTTCCGGTATTTTTCCCTCCTCATTTAAGCATGCCATCATACATCCATTACTTAAAAAACCATCCCTCGATCAAAACTGTGCCGCTAATTATAGACCTGTCTCTAATCTTCCCTTCATCTCTAAACTCCTCGAACGCCTGGTCCACTCCCGTCTTACCCGCTATCTCTCAGATAACTCTCTTCTCGACCCTCTTCAATCTGGCTTCCGCTCTTTACACTCTACTGAAACTGCCCTCACTAAAGTCTCCAATGACCTACTAACAGCTAAATCTAATGGTCACTACTCCATGCTAATTCTCTTGGATCTCTCTGCAGCATTCGACACTGTGGATCATCAGCTCCTCCTCACTATGCTCCGCTCCATCGGCCTCAAGGACACCGTTCTCTCCTGGTTCTCCTCCTATCTCTCTGACCGATCCTTCACTGTATGTTTTGCTGGTTCCTCCTCCTCTCACCTTCCCCTTACTGTTGGGGTTCCTCAAGGATCAGTCCTAGGCCCCCTCCTCTTCTCTTTGTATACTGCCCCTATTGGACAAACAATCAGTAGATTTGGTTTCCAGTACCATCTCTATGCTGACGACACCCAATTATACACTTCTGCTCCTGATATCACACCGACCTTTTTAGAAAACACCAGTGATTGTCTTACCGCTGTCTCTAACATCATGTCCTCCCTCTATCTGAAACTAAACCTGTCAAAAACTGAACTCCTCGTGTTCTCTCCCTCTACTAACCTACCTTTGCCTGACATTGCCATCTCCGTGTGCGGTTCCACCATTACTCCAAAGCAACATGCCCGCTGCCTTGGGGTCATCCTTGATTCTGACCTTTCATTCACCCCCTACATCCGATCACTGGCTCGCTCTTCTTACCTGCATCTCAAAAACATTTCTAGAATTCGCCCTTTTCTTACTTTCGACTCTGCAAAAACTCTGACTGTTTCACTTATTCATTCTCGTCTGGACTATTGTAACTCTCTACTAATCGGCCTCCCTCTTGCAAAACTCTCCCCGCTCCAATCTGTCCTGAATGCTGCAGCCAGGATCATATTCCTCACCAACCGTTACACCGATGCCTCTACCCTGTGCCAGTCATTACACTGGCTACCCATCCACTCCAGAATCCAGTACAAAACTACTACCCTCATCCACAAAGCACTCCATGGCTCAGCACCACCCTACATCTCCTCCCTGGTATCAGTCTACCACCCTACCCGTGCCCTCCGCTCCGCTAATGACCTCAGGTTAGCATCCTCAATAATCAGAACCTCCCACTCCCGTCTCCAAGACTTTACACGTGCTGCGCCGATTCTTTGGAATGCACTACCTAGGTTAATACGATTAATCCCTAATCCCCACAGTTTTAAGCGTGCCCTAAAAACTCATTTGTTCAGACTGGCCTACCGCCTCAATGCATTAACCTAACGATCCCTGTGTGGCCTATTTATAATAAAAAAAAAAAAAAGGTTCCTCGCATCATGTTCTCATACACTTTATGCAGTATTAGCCCTCTGTGTCTGTACTGCTACATACTTAGGCAGTGAACTGGTTCATGCAGCTTTACATGAACACCTGAGCCTTACACTATGGCTGGTCCGAATAACTAAAGCAATTGTTACCATCCAACTCTCATGTCTCCCCTTTTCCCCATAGTTTGTAAGCTTGCGAGCAGGGCCCTCACTCCTCCTGGTATCTGTTTTGAACTGTATTTCTGTTATGCTGTAATGTCTATTGTCTGTACAAGTCCCCTCTATAATTTGTAAAGCGCTGCGGAATATGTTGGCGCTATATAAATAAAAATTATTATTATTATTATTATTAATATAGATGTGTTACACCTACTGTATCTTATGTGATATGATATCAAGCAGTGCATTCATTTGTACTGTATCGTAGAGGGGGATGCAGCGCCCCAGAGACCTGGTCGTTGCAGTATAGCGCTCTGCCACTAAGGGGAGCAGCGGTACGTCTGATGGCACTAAGGAGTTCTCCTGACCAGGTATCACCAGAACACATTACACTTTACACTCCGGCCACTAGGGGGAGAAAAAGGCTTTATTTATTGGGCCACTCCTCACACTGGTAAAACTAGGGGCTGGGGAGGAAGTTGTCAGAAGCTGACAGGGTTGGAACCAGGCAACATCCCGTGGCAGGGGGTGTTGCAGGGAGAAGGCACAGGGGGGTCCCTGTCAGGCGTGGGAACCTGGCCGGTGCCTAGCGAACAGAACAGAACGTAACGGAACCGCGCCTGCACACCTTGCGGCGGTATCCTAAGGGAAGAATATTGTGGAACAGTGTAAACGAGATCAGCACAAAGGAGAGCCAGTAAGAGTCGTGCCGAGAAAGGAAGGCAACATCTTACTGAGGCGCGTAGTCGGTGGCCGGATCACCGTAGGAGTAACTGACTTCAGGCCTTACTTCAAATTCCGCTGGACAGTTAATCATAGGTTGACTGTCTAGTTTCTACATCTACGAAGACATAGGGGGCAACATTGGGAGAGGGGCGTCTCTAGGGTCCCGGAAGACCTCCAAGCCTTCCCGTCAAACGGGTGGCGTCCTAGCCAAAATATACCTGGGGGACGTTAGAAACTAGCAACATCTGGAACCAAAGAACGAGAGAGATTGAGAGAGAAAGCTGTAGAGAACGAACGAAGGAGAACAGCAGTTGTGAGGACTATTCCGAATGCTCAGCAGGGTAGGACTACAACACACAGGCGCTATTGGTAGGCAACGATTTCCATCTGCGAGGGAAACTCTGGATGTGCCCATCGGACCGGCCGGTCTCTGATAGCCCGGTTGAACGTGCTCTGGACTGAGTATATCGAAGCCTTCAGTAAAAAGGTAAAGAGACTGCAACCTGGTGTCCTCGTTATTGCCTGCACCTCACACCATCACCATCCACCTCACTGGGAAGCCCTGGGGATATACTTCACCTGTGGGAAGGTATACTATCCAGCTGCCATTCCATCACCCCAGCGGACCCCACAGCAGCGTCGGTCACCCTAACCGAACACCACAGGTGGCGTCACGAACCCCTGACAGACTGCTTTACTACTTTCATTGGACGCCCCTTAGCAGGGTTGCGGACCGGGTCTAGCCACCGTGACAGCCTCCAGAGAGGCCTGGTACCGAAACGCGTGGCCCTGTGTCTGGGGGCGCTCCAGGGACATACCATTGGTAGAACCTGTGAAGCTACACAGGGGCCCAAGAGTTAAGGGGACTCACTTTCATCTTCAAAGCAGGTAAAATTCTGCATTATGATGGGGTATTGGACTGCAAGGGGTCCATGTATTGTTCTTGCACATGAGGCCGTCTTTTGTGTCCGCTCCTGCTGTAACATCACTATTTGTATCATTTCTGAGTTGCAGGCCCTGCCATTGTCAAACAATAGTATGATAGATGTTGTGAATTCTGTGGCAGAGCTCCCTCCTGTGGTCACAAGTGGTACTTCGGCTGGTTCTCTCTGTGAGCTTCCGTTGGTGGAGGAAAGTGGTACTGCGGCTTCTGAGTTTCCTTCCTCAGGTGATGTGGTGAAGTCGTTAGGTGCTGCTCTATTTAACTCCACCTAGTGCTTTGATCCTGGCCTCCAGTCAATGTTCTAGTATTGGACCTGTTTCCTCCTGGATCGTTCCTGTGGCCTGCTGCTCTGCATAGCTAAGTTCCTCTTTGCTATTTGTTTGCTGTTTTTTTCTGTCCAGCTTGTCAATTTGTTTTTTACTGCTTGCTGGAAGCTCTGGGACGCAGAGGGTGTACCTCCGTGCCGTTAGTTCGGTACGGAGGGTCTTTTTGCCCCCTTTGCGTGGTTTTTGTAGGGTTTTGTGTTGACCGCAAAGTTACCTTTCCTATCCTCGCTCTGTTCAGAAAGTTGGGCCTCACTTTGCTAAATCTATTTCATCTCTACGTTTGTCTTTTCATCTTAACTCACAGTCATTATATGTGGGGGCTGCCTTTTCCTTTGGGGTATTTCTCTGAGGCAAGGTAGGCTTATTTTCTATCTTCAGGCTAGCTAGTTTCTCAGGCCGTGCCGAGTTGCATAGGGAGCGTTAGGCGCAATCCACGGCTGCCTTTAGTGTGGTTGGAGAGGATTAGGGATTGCGGTCAACAGAGTTCCCACGTCTCAGAGCTCGTTCTTGTTTTTTGGGTTATTGCCAGGTCACTGTATGTGCGCTGACCTCTATGTCCATTGTGGTACTGAATTACCTTTCATAACAGATAGATCAGCTGATTTTCATCCAGAAAACTTGGACGATTTTCATCCATATGCCATACAATTTCCTAAGATAATAATGGAAATGTATCTATAAAAATCAGATGTTCTGTATGGGATCCAATCATTTTGGCACACCCTTTGACTTTAATGGACGATTCTAATCAGACACTTATCCTATGTGAAAAAATTGACATCTGAACAGTCGTATTGAATTAGAAAAATTAGAAAAACTCTCACGGTGCTAGCGGGGATCTCACGGAGGTCACTGCAGTTCATCCCGGCTGGGAACGGAGCCTCAGTGATGTCACCGCTAATCACTGAGGCTGCGCTCTCAGCTGTTCAGTCACCAGTGGTTCTCAGCCTGGACGGTCGCATCTTGGCACCATCCAGGCTGAAAACTAATTATCCCCCAGGCACGGATTACTGCATGGAACAGAACGATGGAGAGGTATGATATTTTGTTGTTTAATTATTTTTGGTTTATTACAGGAGAACGAGGGCTTTGGTGGAATTAGGCAAGGTCATAAGTATTGTTTAATTGAGATTATTAAAGGAGTCTGTGTCATTCTTTCAATTAAAGGACTTTATTCTTGGTGTCTGTGTTTTCTTACAATGTTACTATAGGGTTAGTAATAGGGGCGTCTTATTGACACCTCTCCAGTACTAACTTCGGGGCTTGATGTCACCTGACGGTGACATAAACCCCCAAACTATCACTCCACTTGCCACTGCTACAGGGTGAGTGGGAAGAGCCGGGCAAAGTGCTAGAATTGACACATCTAGTAGATGCACCTTTTCAGAGCTGCTGTGGGCTACTATTTTTAGGCTGGGGGGGGGGGCAATATCCATGGCCCCTTAGCAGCCTGAGAATACCAGCCCCCCAGTTGTCTGCTTTAGTTGTCAAAAATGGGGGGGAACCTGTTATGATCTGGTGGTTTAGGAACAACATGAGACAAGCTCTGAAGGAGGTGGTATCTGTACCGACCGCAAACCCTGAACCTAGCAGCACAACTAAAAATAGCTGTGGGTGGTACCTGACGCTCCCTAGACCCCTCGGCACAGCCTAAGATCTAACTTCCCCTAAAGATGGAAATAGGAAACCTATCTTGCCTCAGAGAAAATCCCCAAAGGAGAGATAGCCCCCCACAAATATTGACGGTGAGAGGAGGGGAAAATAACATACGCAGAAATGATATCAGATTTTAGCATAGGAGGCCAGTCTAGCTTGATAGATAGGACAGGAAAGGATACTGTGCGGTCAGTATAAAAACTACAAAACAATCCACACAGAGTTTACAAAATCTCCACACCTGACTAAAGGTGTGGAGGGTAAATCTGCTTCCCAGAGCTTCCAGCTAACAGAAAAAATCCATACTGACAAGCTGGACAAATATAGAATGCACAGAACAATAAGTCCACAACATGTGGACTGAAATGAGCAAAGCCAGAACTTATCTTCGCAGAACTGGTCAGGAAACCAGGAGAATCCAAGCAGAGATGTGAATCCAGCCAGGAAACATTGACAAGTGGCACAGGCTGAAGAAAGAGCCAGACTTAAATAGCGGACGATAAGTGGAGGCAGCTGATGACAGCTAACTCCAAGAAGCAGCCATACCACTAGAAACCACAAGAGGGAGCCCAAGAGCAGAACTCACAAAAGTGCCGCTTACAACCACCGGAGGGAGCCCAAGAGCGGAATTCACAACAGTACCCCCTGTTGTGAATTCTGTTGTCGGGCTCCCTCCTGTGGTCATGAATGGTACTTCGGCTGGTTCTGTCCATGGACTTCCTCTGGTGGGTGTTTCTGAGTTTCACAGGTGACTAGGTTAATTCGTTAGCTGCTGCTCTATTTAACTCCACTTAGATCTTTGCTCTTTGCCACCTGTCAATGTTCCAGTATTGGTCTAGTTCACTCCTGGATCGTTCTTGTGACCTGTCTTCCCATCAGAAGCTAAGTTCCAGCTTGTATTTCTTTGGTTTTCTATTTTTCTGTCCAGCTTGCTATTTAATTTGTTGTCTTGCTTGCTGGAAGCTCTGGGACGCAGAGGGAGCGCCTCCGCACCGTGAGACGGTGCGGAGGGTCTTTTTGCGCCCTCTGCGTGGTCTTTTTGTAGGTTTTTGTGCTGACTGCAAAGTAACCTTTCCTATCCTCGGTCTGTTCAGTAAGCCGGGCCTCACTTTGCTAAATCTATTTCATCTCTGTGTTTGTATTTTCATCTTTACTCACAGTCATTATATGTGGGGGGCTGCCTTTTCCTTTGGGGAATTTCTCTGAGGCAAGGTAGGCTTTATTTTTCTATCTTCAGAGCTAGCTAGTTTCTTAGGCTGTGCCGAGTTGCATAGGGAGCGTTAGGCGCAATCCACGGCTATTTCTAGTGTGTTTGATAGGATTAGGGATTGCGGTCAGCAGAGTTCCCACGTCCCAGAGCTCGTCCTTTATTATCAGTAACTATCAGGTCTTTCCGTGTGCTCTTAACCACCAGGTCCATTATTGTCCTGACCACCAGGTCATAACAACCCCCCCTTGAGGAGGGGTCACCGTACCCTCACCAGAGCCCCCAGGCCGATCAGGACGAGCCAAGTGAAAAGCACGAACCAAATCGGTATCATGGACATCGGAGGCAACAACCCTAGAATTATCCTCCTGGCCATAACCCTTCCACTTGACAAGATACTGAAACCTTCGCCTCGAAAAACGAGAATCCAAAATCTTCTCAGCCTCATATTCCAACTTTCCCTCAACCAACACCAGGGCAGGAGGGTCAACCGAGGGAACAACGGGCACCACATATCTCCGCAACAAAGGTCTATGGAAAACATCATGAATGGCAAAAGAGGCAGGAAGAGCCAAACGAAAAGACACCGGATTAATAATTTCAGAAATTTTATAAGGACCAATAAACCGAGGCTTAAACTTAGGAGAAGAAACCTTCATAGGAACATGACGAGAAGACAACCAAACCAAATCCCCCACACGAAGCCGGGGACCAACAAACCGACGGCGGTTAGCAAAACGTTGAGCCCTTTCCTGAGACGTCAAATTGTCCACCACATGAATCGAAATCTGCTGCAGCCTGTCCACCACAGAATTAACACCAGGACAATCAGTCCAGGGCCTCTCAGGGACCGGCAAAGGCAAAAGCAACCCACTAGCGCGGGAACAGCAAGGCTTGGCCCGGGCGCAAGTCCCACAGGACTGCACAAAAGCACGCACATCGCGAGACAAGGAAGGCCACCAAAAGGACCTAGCAACCAAATCTCTGGTACCAAAAATCCCAGGATGACCAGCCAACACTGAGCAATGAACCTCAGAAATTACCTTACTTGTCCATCTATCAGGAACAAACAGCTTCCCCACTGGACAGCGGTCAGGCCTATCAGCCTGAAATTCCTGAAGCACCCGCCGCAAATCAGGGGAGATAGCAGAAAGAATAACCCCCTCCTTAAGAATGCCAACCGGCTCCAGGACTCCAGGAGAATCAGGCGAAAAACTCCTAGAGAGGGCATCAGCCTTAACATTCTTAGATCCTGGAAGATGCGAGACCACAAAATCAAAATGGGAGAAAAACAGGGACCATCGAGCCTCTGTAGGATTCAGCCGCTTGGCCGACTCGAGGTAAATCAGATTCTTATGATCAGTCAAGACCACAACGCGGTGCTTAGCTCCCTCAAGCCAATGTCGCCACTCCTCAAACGCCCACTTCGTGGCCAACAACTCCCGATTGCCGACATCATAATTGCGTTCCGCAGGCGAAAACTTTCTGGAAAAAAAAGCACACGGTTTCATCAAAGAACCATCAGACTCCCTCTGAGACAAAACGGCCCCTGCCCCAATCTCAGAAGCGTCGACCTCAACCTGAAAAGGAAGAGAAACATCTGGTTGACGCAACACAGGGGCAGAAGTAAATCGGCGTTTAAGCTCCTGAAAGGCCTCAACAGCCTCAGAGGACCAATTCGTCACATCAGCGCCTTTCTTCGTCAAATCAGTAAGGGGCTTAACCACACTGGAAAAGTTGGCAATGAAACGGCGATAGAAATTAGCAAAGCCCCAAAATTTTTGAAGTCCCTTCACAGATGTGGGTTGGATCCAGTCATGAATAGCTCGGACCTTAACAGGATCCATTTCTATAGACGAGGGAGAAAAAATAAAACCCAAAAAAGAGACCTTCTGAACTCCGAATAGGCACTTAGACCCCTTCACAAATAAAGCATTATCACGAAGGATCTGGAACACCATCCTGACCTGCTTCACATGAGACTCCCAATCATTGGAAAAAATCAAAATATCATCCAAATATACGACCATGAATTTATCAAGATAATTGCGGAAAATATCATGCATGAAAGACTGGAACACAGATGGAGCATTAGAGAGCCCAAATGGCATCACAAGGTATGCAAAATGGCCTTCGGGCGTATTAAATGCAGTTTTCCATTCGTCACCCTGTTTAATACGAACAAGATTATATGCCCCTCGGAGGTCAATCTTAGTAAACCAACTAGCCCCCTTAATCTGAGCAAACAAATCAGTAAGCAGAGGCAAGGGGTATTGGAATTTAACCGTGATCTTATTAAGAAGACGATAATCAATACAGGGTCTCAAGGAGCCATCCTTCTTAGCAACAAAAAAGAAACCCGCTCCCAATGGTGACGAAGAGGGCCGAATATGCCCTTTCTCCAAAGATTCCTTAATATAGCTCCGCATGGCGGCATGCTCTGGCACAGACAGATTGAAAAGTCGGCCCTTAGGGAACTTACAACCAGGAATCAAGTTAATAGCACAATCACAGTCCCTATGTGGAGGAAGGAAACTGGACTTGGGCTCATCAAATACATCCTGGAAATCCGACAAAAACTCAGGAACCTCAGAAGAGGGGGAAGAGGAAATTGACATCAAAGGAACGTCACTATGTACTCCTCGACAACCCCAACTAGTCACCGACATAGTTTTCCAATCCAGCACCGGATTATGTTCCTGTAACCATGGAAATCCCAGCACAACAACATCATGCAGGTTATGCAACACCAGAAAACGGCAATCTTCCTGATGTGCAGGAGCCATGTACATAGTCATCTGTGTCCAGTACTGAGGTTTATCCTTGGCCAAGCGTGTAGCATCAATGCCCCTCAAAGGAATAGGGCTCTGCAAAGGCTGCAAGGAAAAACCACAGCGCCTGGCGAATTCTAAGTCCATTAAGTTCAGGGCAGCGCCTGAATCCACAAATGCCATGACAGAAAAGGACCACAATGAGCAAATCAGGGTCACAGATAAGAGAAATTTAGGCTGTATAGTACTAATGGTAACAGACCTAGCGACTCTCTTAGTACGCTTAGGGCAATCAGAGATAACATGAGCCGAATCACCACAGTAAAAACACAGCCTATTCTGACGTCTGAATTCCTGCCGTTCTTTTCTAGTCAAAATCCTATCACATTGCATAGGTTGAGGACTATGCTCAGAGGATACTGCCATATGGTGCACAGCTTTGCGCTCGCGCAGACGCCTATCAATCTGAATGGCTAGAGACATAGATTCAGTGGCGTAGGAAGGGGGGGCGGGCCGCCCCGGGCGGCACACTGCGGGGGGCGGGTCACCGGGCCGCGGCCGGCGCTGCAGGAGGAGGGGAAAAAAAAAAAAAGATGTGTGCCCTTTAAATCTTCGGGCGCCCCCCCCTGCCAGCGCTAATACTCACTATTCTGCCACCGATATATGTGGATGAGATGTGTCTGAGGGATGTGATCACAAATCGCTATATAAACAATGGCAGGTAGCGTTACTCGCCAACCTGTGCCACCAGTCTCTATCAGCCACGCGTGGTGATCCGGAAGGATGATGCAGTGATATGTTCAACAGGTTTATTTACAGTACCTTGGTGAGAGTGAGGACTGTAGGTTAGAGCTGTTACAGAATCACCAGATAGAGATAATAGAAGCTTCAGGTTAGAGGTAACAAGAGAATCCTTTCTCCAGCTCTGCAGCACATGTGGGATCCAAGATGGCACGGAGTACAAAAACAGGAAGAGAAGGAAAAAGATAGGAGGAGCTAAAGACAGAAAGGTGTTGTGGGAGAATTCCATAACAAATATTACAGTGATATAGCAAACGGCCAGTAGATGGCAGCAAAGTATAACAAATGATAGAACCAGGCTTATTAGCACTACATAATGTCCATGTATGGCTGAAAGTCTATCATAATAAACTGAGCAGCACACTCCCCGTCTGAAATCCTTGGATTTCACTATACCATAAGTCTCGAATTGGGAGTGTTCACCAGAAGTGCATGGAGGGATACCTCAACCTTTAAGATAAAAACAACGCATGCAATGCAACAATAACATATTGAATAACAAGTCTAGAACGATTTCTTGAAGTAATCCAAAGGATAACCCATCTTCGGATTGGAGAAGCCGCGCTAGGCCAAACTGTCTCCAACCCATTTGTAATCCAAAGGTTGAAGTTCCTTGAAAGAGTTCCTACTGATTGGATGGATAATCAATCCTCAACCGGTATGAGTAAGATAATCTCTGATATAGGCCTAATGAAAGTTTTGGGGTCACCTTGCTTAGTAACTGTCACTTCTACCTTGCGTACCTTGCCATCGTCACTTGGAAAGGTTTTAGATATAAGTCCCATAGGCCATTTGTTTTTTTTCCTCCTTCTGGTCTTTCATGAGGATAATATCTCCTACTTGTAAATTTGGCTTTACTTGTTGCCATTTTCTTCGTTTTTGGAGAAGTGTCAGGTACTCCCTCTTCCATCTATTCCAGAAACAATTAGCCAGATGTTGCACATATTTCCACCGTCTCTGATATTTGTTACCGGACACAGAGTCTTCAGGCGGGTTAGGAACAGTTCCAAGTTTCTGGGTGAGGAGAGTTGCCGGAGTGAGAATTGTAGGAGATTCTGGATCCGTAGATATGGGTACAAGAGGTCTTGAGTTTACTATAGCAGAGACTTCTGCTAAGAAAGTGGTCAAGGTCTCGTGAGTGAGTCTTGAAAGATTTGAGTCCATCAGCATAGATTCCAGTTCCTTGTGAAAAACATTCTGCTGCACATTGCGTATCACAATGAGTTCACTCAGAGCAATGTCTTCTGCAGAGAGAGGCTAATGGCAGATATGCCAACCGTGACAATCAGTGTTACTGTCCTTATTGCGATAGCATTGTACAATGTGTACTAACCTTGCAATGGCACGAACCAGCCTCGTCCATCTTGAGAAGCGATCAAAACGCCGACAGTCCAAGCCAACCTCCTCCTTGAGTTTGGTGATGAAGGTGCTGACATCAGGACGGATCTCTGGGTCGACATCTGGATCCTCAAGGCTGAAGCTGTCTTCAACGGCAGTCTCTTTGCACTGTTCGTGAAGGAACTCCAGTCCTGTCAACCAAGAAGAGCTTGCGAAGGCACAAATAGACACTGGTCTAGTAGCAAGGTCCGCAGGGTTAAGATGGGATGGGACGTGCTGCCATTGCTGGGGTTTGGAGGATTTCCTGATCCTTTCCACTCGGTTACTGACATAGACGTAGAAGCGTTTCGTCTGGTTGTATATGTAGCCCAGAACTACCTTACTGTCTGTGTAGAATCTTATGCCATCCACGTGAATAGCTAGTTCGCTCTGTATGAAGTCTGCAATCTCTATGGCTAGTACAGCCCCACAGAGCTCGAGTCTGGGTATGGTGTGCTCGGGTTTAGGAGCCAGTTTAGCCTTTCCAAACAGAAATCCAACATGGGCTTCATTGTTAGAGTCTACAACCTTCAAGTAAGCGACAGCGGCAATAGCTTCAGTGGAGGCATCAGCGAATACATGAATCTCCTTCCTTTGACTTGTAGTTAGGGATGCTGGAGTGTAACAACGTGGTATGTGGATCTTATCCAAGGCGCAAAGAGATTCTCTCCATGACTTCCACTTTAGTTGTTTGTCTGCAGGGAGTGGTATATCCCAGTCCTTAATGTACTCTGAGAGTTGTCTCAGCAGGAGCTTGCCTTGTATAGTCAGGGGTGCGACAAACCCAAGTGGATCATATAGACTGTTCACCACTGACAGAACCCCACGCTTAGTAAATGGTTTTTCTGCACCACTAACCTGAAAGCTGAAGGAGTCATTTAGCAAGTTCCACCTCAGGCCTAGACTTCTCTGTACTGGTGGATTGTCTGAGCCTAGGTTCAAGTCCCTAAATTCTGCGGCATGATCATTAGGGTGAAAGGCCTTCATGACAACAGCACTATTGGAGGCAATTTTATGCAATCTTAAATGAGCTTTAGAAAGCATACCTTGTGTCCGTTGGAGCAGATCTATGGCTTCCTCCACTGTAGGAAGGGATTTAAGACCGTCGTCCACGTAGAAGTCCTTTTCAACGAACTGTTGAGCATCCTTCCCGAACTCTGCTGCACCATCGGAGGCGGTCCTACGTAGGCCGTAGGTGGCGACTGCAGGAGAAGGACTGTTTCCGAAAACGTGCACCTTCATGCGGTATTCGATCATTTCCTTGTTGGTGTCGTTGTCTCGGTGCCATAGAAAACGGAGATAATTTCTGTGATCTTGTTGCACGATGAAACAATGGAACATTTGTTCGATGTCGGCGGTAATGGCGACCGGTTCCTTTCTGAATCTCATGAGCACTCCCACCAGGTTATTAGTCAGGTTCGGACCAGTGAGGAGAACGTCATTCAGAGATACGCCGTCATGTTTGGCGCTTGAATCGAACACCACCCTGATTTGTTTCGGCTTTCTTGGATGATACACTCCAAAGGAAGGTAGATACCAGCATTCTTCATCAGCTTGCAATGGTGGAGCTGGCTCTGCGTGATCATTGCGAAATATCTTGTCCATAAAAGCTATGAAATGTTCCTTCATTTCAGGCTTGTTCCTTAATGTTCTCTGCAGTGAGATGAATCTAGATAAGGCCTGTTCTCTGTTGTTAGGAAGCCTGGTCCTTGAAGCCTTGAAGGGTAAGGGAGCAACCCAGCGGTCAGATTCATTTTTGAAGAATCCACTGTCCATGATTTTAAGAAACTCCTTGTCTTCTATGGATAAGGCAACTTTGTTGTCATCTTTTGTTGTGTGAAACACTGTTCTCCCTAAGTCATCACCGCAGGGAGTGGGAATGATGTCAGGCTCCTGGATGGAATCAGAGAACCTCTCTTTCACTTCGTAGTGATGAAGGCATGGCTTAAAGTGAGTTGCGCGACCATTTTGGAGCACATACGTATTACAGGCGTTGACTTCGGATGCCTTGTGACTCCTATCCAGACATACATCGCCCACGATTACCCAGCCTAGGTCGAGTCTTTGGGCGTATGGAGCATCATCTGGGCCGTTGCATTGTTGGCGTACCTTGTGGACCTTCAGAATGTCCCTTCCGAGTAGGATTAGAATATCAGCATTCATGTCCAGAGGAGGAATTTCATTAGTCAGGTGCCTCAAGTGGCGATGATAAAGTGCGGCTTCCGGAGTGGGAATCTCCTCCCTGTTATCAGGTATCTGGTCACATTCAATTAGGGTTGGCAGAGGTATATGCACGTTTCCCTTGATTGAAGAGACTATGTACCCAGAGGCTCTCCTGCCAGAAGTCTCAATACGACCAGAGCAGGTGTTGAGGGTGTATCGAGTCATTTGTCCCTTTATGTTGAAGATCTCAAAGAATTTGGGCCTTGCTAGAGATCGGTTACTTTGCTCATCTATTATGGCATACATTTTGGAGGCCTTGTCGGGTTGTCCTTCTGGATAGACCTTAATCAGACATACCTTGGCACAGCATTTAGGATCAGTCCCTTCTCCACATACCTCAGTACATGAGGAGGAAACAGCGGTTGCAGTTGGGTCAGGGACCTGTGGCTCCCCGCCATGCTTTTGAGCAGGGTTAGATGCTGCAGAAGGTTGTGAGTTGTATGGAGCTGGCGTGGGATGCATGGCTGTGACGTGTTTATCACTGCTGCATTCAGTGCACTTAATGGCGGCCTTACACTCCTTAGCGAGGTGGTCTGAGGAGGTGCAACACTTATAACATATCCCAAGCTCCTTGAGGGTATCTTTACGCTCCTGCAAAGTCCTTGCTCTGAATCCACGGCATTCTTTAAGTGGGTGAGGCCTTTTGTGGATAGGGCACATACGGTTACTGTCCATGACTTTAGGAGCAACATTATTTGTCTTAGTGAAGGCAGGTGTAGTAAGTGGAACGTCAGTCTTTCTCACAGATACTGTGTTCCTTGAATCTCTACGTTTGGCAATATTATCATACCTTGTAGATGATGATGATGCTGGTGGAGTAGGCTCAGTGAAGTCGAAGCTGGGATCATTCTTCTTCCGAGCTTGGTCACTGATGAACCTGGAAAAATATGAAAAGGGGGGAAAGGACACATTATACTGCCTTTTATACCGTGAGCCGTGGTCTGCCCATTTATCCTGCATGCCGTGTGGCAACTTGGACACTATTGGATTAACGCCATGAGCAGTATCTAGGTAGCTCAGTCCTGAGAGACGTGGGTCTAATTTTGCCAATTCTATTTCCTTTAGCAGGTCGCTCAGATCTTGAAGTTTTCTATTGTCCTTGTTAGTTATCTTTGGGAAGGTTTGCAGTCTTTTAAATAAGGCACATTCTATAGCTTCTGAGCTGCCATAGGTTTGTTCCAGTCTCTCCCAGGCTGCAATAAGACCTGCATCTGAATAGTCCACATGAACTGCCCTTATTGTCTTTATGCGCTCTGCTGATTCAGGGCCTAACCAGTTAACAAGCAAATCCAGTTGTTCCTTGCCGGTGAGATTAAGGTCTTGGATCACTGCTTGAAAGGTGGATTTCCAGGCTCTATAATTCTCAGCACGATCATCAAACTTTGAGAGACTAATGTTTATTAACTCCCGGCGAATCATGTATCTGGCGAAGTCAGACATATCCGATCTCCCGGTCATTGTTGCAGGATGAACTTGTGGTATCCTTAGGGAATGTAAGTTCTCTGGCTTATATGACTGCGACAAATCAGGACGAAATGATGCGGCATAAGGGTTAAACTGCGGTTTAGTCTCTATAGGTTCTGCTGGCTGTGGCCTAAATTGTGAGTCAGTGCTGGAAGTTACCTTGTCCGCAGTAGGTGGCGACATTTCTTGACTTGCGGACGCATCCGTGTTAGAAACTGGAGGTGGTGCTGGTGCAGATGTTGCATGTCTTAGCACGTAGTCTGAAGTTCGATCAGCTGCGTCTTCCATTTCTTCTGGAATAAGACAGTCCGGATTATCATCTTGTCCCAGTGCTTGTTCAAGGACCTTCAGTTTAGCAAGGGCTGTTGCTTCTTCCTTTTCTGCTTGGAGTATTTTTAATTTCCTTTGAGCTTCCATCTCATTTCTTTGAGCTTCCACTTTGTTTCTTTGAGCTTCCACTTCCACTTCAGCCTCCCTTTTAGCAAAGGAGCTTTTTACCCTAGCTTCCTCTGCAGCTGCACGGATCTCCAGTAGCTTGTCAGACAATGTTGATTTCCTGGAGTGAGATGATCTGGAAGACCGAGCTGTGATTTTGGTCGATGTTGTGCGATGTGACCTAACCTCTTGGAGGTGAGCGATGCGGAGTTCTGCTTTATCCTGGGCATCTCGTACTAATGAGGTCTTTTCTTGGAGAAGAGTTTCCCTTTCAGTTACTTCTGCTGGGGCATCTTCCATGTCACAGTTACTCAGGAATGTGATGAACTTTGCAGACAGTCTCTGGTAGCGATCATAGGCGGCAGATAAACTCTTCAATGTGGCGGTTAAACCTGCAGCGTCACTGTGATAGCGTGGAAGAGCTGCTAAATAGTGATCAACTCTGCCCCATAAATGTTCTAGGTTATCATGGAACTCGTCTGTAGTAGTCTCAAAGTTCTCTCTGGCCTTTTGTGTCGGCTTGGTTACACGTTTGGGTCGTACGTCCTGCTCTGCAGTAAGTGTGGACTCTGCTCCTGCAGCATCTATGGTGTCGGGAACCTGATGTGCTTCACTTGCAGATGGGTCCACGGTGCTTTTTGTGGACATGTTTTAGCTAAGATGGCGGACGGTTAAGACTTGCTAGCAGACAATGCATATGCACACAGACACTGTAGACTTAGGTCTCTTGTTACTATTCTGCCACCGATATATGTGGATGAGATGTGTCTGAGGGATGTGATCACAAATCGCTATATAAACAATGGCAGGTAGCGTTACTCGCCAACCTGTGCCACCAGTCTCTATCAGCCGCGCGTGGTGATCCGGAAGGATGATGCAGTGATATGTTCAACAGGTTTATTTACAGTACCTTGGTGAGAGTGAGGACTGTAGGTTAGAGCTGTTACAGAATCACCAGATAGAGATAATAGAAGCTTCAGGTTAGAGGTAACAAGAGAATCCTTTCTCCAGCTCTGCAGCACATGTGGGATCCAAGATGGCACGGAGTACAAAAACAGGAAGAGAAGGAAAAAGATAGGAGGAGCTAAAGACAGAAAGGTGTTGTGGGAGAATTCCATAACAAATATTACAGTGATATAGCAAACGGCCAGTAGATGGCAGCAAAGTATAACAAATAATAAAACCAGGCTTATTAGCACTACATAATGTCCATGTATGGCTGAAAGTCTATCATAATAAACTGAGCAGCACACTCACCTCTCCTGGTTCCTGCGGCTGCGCGGTAGCTGCAGCGTCTTCAGCGCCCTCTGACTCTGCGACGTCTGTCCTGAGCGCGCAGTGACGGAGAGACGTTGAGTGCACCGGACCTGCGCTGGGAACGGGAGAGGTGAGGATTTTACTTTTTTTTTTTCCTTGTCTGACTCTGTCTGTCTGGGGGCAATGCTGGAGACCCAGGGGCAGATTTCTGGACAGACTGGGGCAGATTTCTGGACAGACTGGGGCAGATTTCTGGACAGACTGGGGCAGATTTCTGGACAGACTGGGGCAATGCTGGAGACCCTGGGGCAGATTTCTGGACAGACTGGGGCAGATTTCTGGACAGACTGGGGCAGATTTCTGGACAGACTGGGGCAATGCTGGAGACCCTGGGGCAGATTTCTGGACAGACTGGGGCAGATTTCTGGACAGACTGGGGCAATGCTGGAGACCCTGGGGCAGATTTCTGGACACTGGGGCAATGCTGGACACTGGGGCAGATTGCTGGACACGATGGGGCAATGCTGGAGGACACTGGGGCAATGCTGGACACTGGGGCAGATTGCTGGACACGCTGGGGCAATGCTGGACACACTGGGGGCAATGCTGGACACACTGGGGGCAATGCTGGACACGCTGGGGCAATGCTGGAGGACACTGGGGCAATGCTGGACACTGGGGCAATGCTGGACACTGGGGCAGATTGCTGGACACGCTGGGGGCAATGCTGGACACACTGGGGGCAATGCTGGACACACTGGGGGCAATGCTGGACACACTAGGGACAATGCTGGACACACTGGGGCAATGCTGGAGACCCTGGGGCAGATTGCTGGACACACTGGGGCAATACTGGACACTGGGGCAGATCGCTGGACACACTGGGGGCAATGCTGGACACACTGGGGCAGTGCTGGAGACCCTGGGGCAGATTTCTGGACACACTGGGGGCAATGCTGGACACACTGGGGCAATGCTGGACACACTGGGGCAGATTGCTGGACATACTGGGGCAGATTGCTGGACACACTGGGGGTAATATGCTGGACACACTGGGGCAGATTGCTGGACACACTGGGGGTTATATGCTGGACACACTGGGGGTAATATGCTGGACACACTGGGGCAGATTGCTGGACAACCTGGGGGTAATATGCTGGACACACCGGGGCAGATTGCTGGACACACTGGGGCAGATTGCTGGACACACTGGGGCAGATTGCTGGACACACTGGGGGCAGGACTTGAGGCATGGGCAGAATGTAGACACGGGGCATGATTGGAGACACGGGGCAGAATGAAAGACATGGGGCAGGATTGGATCATGGGGCAGGATGGATACGATGGAGACAGATGGGGCAGGATGGGGAGATCATATGGTGTAGGATGGATACTCATGAGGGCAGGATGCGAGAACATATGGCTGGAGCCAGGAATGAGATAAACGGGGCCAGGGTGGGGTATAGTATTACCATAGGGGCTAATTAAGGGATGTTACTACTGCAGTGATGTATTTAATTTATTTTTTGAGTATACTGTTTTAAATGGGGGGGCGGTCCTGTTACTGTGCAGAGTGACACTATATCACCTTTTTTTCTTCATGTGGTGTAATGTAGAAGTTGTTAAAAATTAAGTAATGTGTTCTACAAGCGGAGCTCGAGATAACTGTGTTATTTCCTGCAGAAACGAGTGCTGGCTGGGAGAAATGATGGCGGTCTGTGCTGGATGAAAGATGAATGAAGGACTTCATCTAGAGACGTCACTGGTGAGTCAGTGCTACCTATACACTGACACTATATACTATATACAGCGGTCCTGTGTACAATGTCACCAGTGATCACTGTATTACCTATACATTATATACAGAGCTCCTGTGTATAATACCACCAGTGATCTTTGTATTACCTCTACACAGACACTGCATACTAAGTACAGATCTCCTGTGAATACTGGCACTTATTGTGATAGTATTGTGTTTTTTTTTCTTTATTACTGATCAGTATTGTAGTATTCAGTCACTATGTGGTGGTAATATGTGGTCTGGAAATGGTGTTCTGGTATTTGTCCCTTGTATGTGCTATTTGGTCACCAAGTGGTGGTAATATGTGATCTGGTCATGGTGAGGCGGTATTTGTCCCTTGTATATAGTATTATTCGGTCACTATGTGGTCTGGTCATGGTGTGGTGGTGTTTCTTCCTGTATGTGATATTATTGGTCTTGGTATAGTGGATTCTGTTGTGTATGACGGTCATTTGTTCTCTCTGATATTAATTAATTAAAAGTCACAGGTTTGGCATGTGGGGGTGACACCATTAGGTCCAGTTTAAGTTCTACAAAACAGGGAAACTATTTTTGGTAAACTTTGTGTGTATTGAGCTCTAGCTATGCCTCTGCATAGATTCGCTCAAACCGGCAGGCGTAGGAAAGTCCACCATAACATCTTTAAGGGTTTCAGAAAGACCTTTTCTGAAAATAGCAGCCAGAGCCTCCACATTCCATTTAGTGAGCACAGACCATTTTCTAAATTTCTGGCAGTATAACTCTGCTGCTTCCTGACCTTGACACAAGGCCAACAGGGTTTTTTCTGCATGATCCACTGAATTAGGTTCGTCATACAATAATCCGAGTGCTTGAAAAAATGCATCTACATTCAAAAATGCCGGATCCCCTGTTTCAAGAGCAAAAGCCCAGTCTTGAGGGTCACCACGCAGCAAGGATATGATGATTTTCACCTGCTGAATGGGATCACCAGAAGAACAGGGTTTCAAAGCAAAAAACAATTTGCAGTTATTTTTAAAGTTCAAAAACTTGGATCTGTCCCCAAAAAACAAATCAGGAGTAGGAATTCTGGGCTCTAAAGCCGGAGTCTGGACAACATAGTCCTGGATACTCTGTATTCTTGCAGCAAGTTGATCCACACGAGAAAACAAACCCTGAACATCCATGCCAAAACATATATCCTGAACCACCCAGATATCAAGAGGAAAAAAAAAAAGACAAACCAAAGCACAGAAAAAAAAATGGTTCAGAACTTTCTTTTCCTTCTTTTGAGATACATTTAATTCATTTTTGGCCACTTGTACTGTTATGATCTGGTGGTTTAGGAACAACATGAGACAAGCTCTGAAGGAGGTGGTATCTGTACTGACCGCAAACCCTGAACCTAGCAGCGCAACTAAAAATAGCCGTGGGGGGTACCTGACGCTCCCTAGACCCCTCGGCACAGCCTAAGATCTAACTTCCCCTAAAAATGGAAATAGGAAACCTATCTTGCCTCAGAGAAAATCCCCAAAGGAAAGATAGCCCTCCACAAATATTGACGGTGAGAGGAGGGGAAAATAACTACGCAGAAATGAAATCAGATTTTAGCATAGGAGGCCAGTCTAGCTTGATAGATAGGACAGGAAAGGATACTGTGCGGTCAGTATAAAAACTACAAAACAATCCACACAGAGTTTACAAAATCTCCACACCTGACTAAAGGTGTGGAGGGTAAATCTGCTTCCCAGAGCTTCCAGCTAACAGAAAAAATCCATACTGACAAGCTGGACAAATATAGAATGCACAGAACAATAAGTCCACAACATGTGGACTGAAATGAGCAAAGCCAGAACTTATCTTTGCAGAACTGGTCAGGAAACCAGGAGAATCCAAGCAGAGATGTGAATCCAGCCAGGAAACATTGACAAGTGGCACAGGCTGAAGAAAGAGCCAGAATTAAATAGCGGACGATAAGTGGAGGCAGCTGATGACAGCTAACTCCAAGGAGCAGCCATACCACTAGAAACCACAAGAGGGAGCCCAAGAGCAGAACTCACAAAAGTGCCGCTTACAACCACCGGAGGGAGCCCAAGAGCGGAATTCACAACAGGAACCCATGCCGTTTTTTTTTTAATTATTTATTTAAATAATTAAAAAATACGGTGTGGGGACCCCTCTGTTCTTGATAACTAGCTTTGCGGAAGCTGACAGCTGAGGGTTGCAGCCCTCAGCTGTGAGTTTTGCCTGCCTGGTTAACAAAAATAGAGGGAACCCATGCTATTTTTTAAAAAATTATTTATATACCTTCGATCACAGAGGAGCGCTCACGTTGTCTTTTGACAGCGTGGGAATGGCGGCTCTCTGACCGGCGGGGATGATTTCACCGCCGATCAGTAGCAGTGTTTGCAGCTCTGTCATGCACATGACAACACGACAAACACCCGATGTTCGGGCAGCCGAACCCTAACAGTAATACAGACTTCCTGGTGAAGTCCATGTTCGGTGTCCCTGCTCGAACAATAGGTGTTCGGTACGGACGCCGAACTTCACTGTTTGAATTTGCCTATCTCTAACCATCACACCATGACCAGACCACATATCACTACCACATAGTGAGTGAATAATGCCACATACAGTGGGGCAAAAAAGTATTTAGTCAGTCAGCAATAGTGCAAGTTCCACCACTTAAAAAGATGAGAGGCGTCTGTAATTTACATCATAGGTAGACCTCAACTATGGGAGACAAACTGAGAAAAAAAATCCAGAAAATCACATTGTCTGTTTTTTTAACATTTTATTTGCACATTATGGTGGAAAATAAGTATTTGGTCAGAAACAAAATTTCATCTCAATACTTTGTAATATATCCTTTATTGGCAATGACAGAGGTCAAACGTTTTCTGTAAGTCTTCACAAGGTTGCCACACACTGTTGTTGGTATGTTGGCCCATTCCTCCATGCAGATCTCCTCTAGAGCAGTGATGTTTTTTGGCTTTTCGCTTGGCAACACGGACTTTCAACTCCCTCCAAAGGTTTTCTATAGGGTTGAGATCTGGAGACTGGCTAGGCCACTCCAGGACCTTGAAATGCTTCTTATGAAGCCACTCCTTCGTTGCCCTGGCGGTGTGCTTCGGATCATTGTCATGTTGAAAGACCCAGCCACGTTTCATCTTCAATGCCCTTGCTGATGGTAGGAGGTTTGCACTCAAAATCTCACGATACATGGCCCCATTCATTCTTTCCTGTACCCGGATCAGTCGTCCTGGCCCCTTTGCAGAGAAACAGCCCCAAAGCATGATGTTTCCACCACCATGCTTTACAGTAGGTATGGTGTTTGATGGATGCAACTCAGTATTCTTTTTCCTCCAAACACGACAAGTTGTGTTTCTACCAAACAGTTCCAGTTTGGTTTCATCAGACCATAGGACATTCTCCCAAAACTCCTCTGGATCATCCAAATGCTCTCTAGCAAACTTCAGACGGGCCCGGACATGTACTGGCTTAAGCAGTGGGACACGTCTGGCACTGCAGGATCTGAGTCCATGGTGGCGTAGTGTGTTACTTATGGTAGGCCTTGTTACATTGGTCCCAGCTCTCTGCAGTTCATTCACTAGGTCCCCCCGCGTGGTTCTGGGATTTTTGCTCACCATTCTTGTGATCATTCTGACCCCACGGGATGGGATTTTGCGTGGAGCACCTGATCGAGGGAGATTATCAGTGGTCTTGTATGTCTTCCATTTTCTAATTATTGCTCCCACTGTTGATTTCTTCACTCCAAGCTGGTTGGCTATTGCAGATTCAGTCTTCCCAGCCTGGTGCAGGGCTACAATTTTGTTTCTGGTGTCCTTTGACAGCTCTTTGGTCTTCACCATAGTGGAGTTTGGAGTCAGACTGTTTGAGGGTGTGCACAGGTGTCTTTTTATACTGATAACAAGTTTAAACAGGTGCCATTACTACAGGTAATGAGTGGAGGAAAGAGGAGACTCTTAAAGAAGAAGTTACAGGTCTGTGAGAGCCAGAAATCTTGATTGTTTGTTTCTGACCAAATACTTATTTTCCACCATAATATGCAAATAAAATGTTAAAAAAACAGACAATGTGATTTTCTGGATTTTTTTTCTCAGTTTGTCTCCCATAGTTGAGGTCTACCTATGATATAAATTACAGACGCCTCTCATCTTTTTAAGTGGTGGAACTTGCACTATTGCTGACTGACTAAATACTTTTTTGCCCCACTGTACAAGGGATACATACCACCACACCATGGCTGGACCACATATTACCACCACATAGTGACCGAATACTACCATACTAATCATTAATAAAAAAACCCACAATATTAATATTACCGTAAGTGCCATTATACAGAGGATTTCTGTACATAGTATACAGTGTATAGTGTCAGTGTACAGGTAAGACAGTGATCACCAGTGACATTATACACAGGAGCTCTGTATATAGTGTCGGCGTACAGGCAATACAGTGATCACCAGTGACATTATACACAGGAGCTCTGTATATAGCGTCAGTGTACAGGTAAGACAGTGATCACTAGTCACATTAAATACAGGAGCCCTGTTTATAGTGTCAGTGTAAAGATAATACAGTGATCACCAGTAACATTATACACAGGAGCTCTGTATATAGTGTACGTGTACAGGTAATACAGTGATCACTGATGGCATTATCCACAAGAGCTCTGTACATAGTATACAGTGTATAGTGTCAGTGTACAGGTAACATATTCAATCTTTGAACCAAAAAAATAGGAGCACAAGATAGAACCAATCATATAATCTAATAGAATTCAAGTAGACAACAACACAATCAACCTAAAGAAAAACCACTTGAAAAGGATGTAAATACCAAAATAAATCACAAACCAAATATGTTCAAAATATAAATAAGTTTATTAAGGACACCAATCCAATCAAACACACACAGTAAAAAACACGTAGGACAAATCTAAAAACTAAGGGAAACAGAGCACCACCAAAAGTCAGAACAAATTGCCTAAATCAGCATAGTTACATAGTTATTAAGGTTGAAGGAAGACTTTAAGTCCATCTAGTTCAACCCATAGTCTAACCTAACTTGCCCTAACATGTTGATCCAGAGGAAGGCAAAAAAAAACCCATGTGGCAAAGAGTAAGCTCCACCTTGGGGAAAAAAATTCCTTCCCGACTCCACATACGGCAATCAGACTAGTTCCCTGGATCAACGCCCTATCAAGGAATCTAGTGTATATACCCTGTAACATTATACTTTTCCAGAAATGTATCCAGTCCCCTCTTAAATTTAAGTAATGAATCACTCATTACAACATCATACGGCAGAGAGTTCCATAGTCTCACTGCACTGAAAGTAAAGAACCCGCGTCTGTTATTATGCTTAAACCTTTTTTCCTCCAAACGTAGAGGATGCCCCCTTGTCCCTGTCTCAGGTCTATGATTAAAAAGATCATCAGAAAGGTCTTTGTACTGTCCCCTCATATATTTATACATTAACATAAGATCACCCCTTAGTCTTCGTTTTTCCAAACTAAATAGCCCCAAGTGTAATAACCTATCTTGGTATTGCAGACCCCCAGTCCTCCAATAACCTTGGTCGCTGTTCTCTGTACCCACTCTAGTTCAGCTATGTCTTTCTTATACACCGGAGACCAGAACTGTACACAGTATTCTAAGGGTACCGTCACACAGTGGCATTTTGATCGCTACGACGGCACGATTTGTGACGCTCCAGCATCGTAACAATATCGCTCCAGCGACGTAGACTGCTGTCACACTTTGCAATGTACGACGCTGGAGCGATAATTTCATGACGTATGTGCGATGTAGAAGCCGTTGGTTACTATGCGCACATCGTATACAATATCGTGCACACCTTTGTTACACCATGCGATCATGCCGCCACAGCGGGACACTAGACGACGAAAGAAAGTTTCAAACGATCTGCTACGACGTACGATTCTCAGCGGGGTCCCTGATCGCAGGAGCGTGTCAGACACAGCGAGATCGCTGGAACGTCACGGATATATCGCTCAAACGTCACGAATCGTGCCGTCGTAGCGATCAAAATGCCACTGTGTGACGGTACCCTTAGTGTGGTCGAACAAGTGACTTTTATAGAGGTAAAATTATGTTCTCCTCATGAGCATCTATGCCTCTTTTAATGCATCCCATTATTTTATTTGCCTTTGTAGCAGCTGCCTGACACTGGCCACTAAATATGAGTTTGTCATCCACCCATACACCCAGGTCTTTTTCATTGACGGTTTTGCCCAGTGTTTTACAATTAAGCACATAATTATACATCTTATTACTTCTACCCAAGTGCATGACCTTACATTTATCCCCATTAAAGCTCATTTGCCATTTATCAGCCCAAGCTTCTAGTTTACATAAATCATCCTGTAATATAAAATTGTCCTCCTCTGTATTGATTACCCTGCAGAGTTTAGTGTCATCTGCAAATATTGAAATTCTACTCTGAATGCCCCCTACAAGGTCATTAATAAATATGTTAAAAAGAAGAGGGCCCAATACTGACCCCTGTGGTACCCCACTGCTAACCGCTACCCAGTCCGAGTGTGCTCCATTAATAACCACCCTTTGTTTCCTATCCCTGAGCCAGCTCTCAACCCACTTACACATATTTTCCCTTATCCCCATTATTCTCATTTTATGTATCAACCTTTTGTGTGGCACTGTATCAAAAGCTTTTGAAAAGTCCATATACACTACTTCCACTGGGTTCCTTTGGTCCAGTCCAGGACTTACCTCTCCATAGAAACTGATCAAATTAGTCTGACATGAACGGTCCCTAGTAAACCCGTGCTGATACTGGGTCATGAGGTTATTCCTCTTCAGATACTCCAGTATAGCGTCCCTTAGAATGCCCTCCAGGATTTTACCCACAGTAAAGGTTAAGCTTACTGGCCTAAAATTACCGAGTTCAGTTTTTGTTCCCTTTTTGAATATTGGCACCACATTTGCTATACGCCAGTCCTGTGGCACAGACCCTGTTATTATGGAGTCTTTAAAGATTAAAAATAATGGTCTATCAATGACTGTACTTAATTCCTGCAGTACTCGAGGGTGTATCCCATCCGGGCCCGGAGATTTGTCAATTTTAGTGATTTTTAGACGCCGCCGCACTTCCTGCTGGGTTAAGCAGGTTACATTTAATTGGGAATTTTTATCACTAGTCATTTTGTCTGCCATGGGATTTTCTTGTGTAAATACTGATGAAAAAAAGTCATTTAGCATATTGGCTTTTTCCTCATCCTCATCCACCATTTCACCCAGACTATTTTTAAGAGGGCCAACACTATCATTTTTTAGTTTCTTACTATTTACGTAGTTAAAGCATATACTTTGATACAAATCCAGCTGTCATAAATAGGGAAGTATACATTTCATGTCGCCAATCACACATTAATTATATAAGAATCCTATTATATCCGATCAGTATACCATAAAGTGCTTTAAGTAACAGGGTACATATAGCCCCAAATAACTTATAAGGTGCACATATTAGAATAATTTATAGTGATCCCCAGTGGGAGACTGGCCGAAGTAAAATGAGCACATATACTAACTGGTATTCATTTCCCTCGTGGTGCTGCTGCTATCCCGCACTCCAAAGTGCGATTAATTAATTAATTAATGTGTGATTGGCGACATGAAATGTATACTTCCCTATTTATGACAGCTGGATTTGTATCAAAGTATATGCTGATTTAGGCAATTTGTTCTGACTTTTGGTGGTGCTCTGTTTCCCTTAGTTTTTAGATTTGTCCTACGTGTTTTTTACTGTGTGTGTTTGATTGGATTGGTGTCCTTAATAAACTTATTTATATTTTGAACATATTTGGTTTGTGATTTATTTTGGTATTTACATCCTTTTCAAGTGGTTTTTCTTTAGGTTGAACATATTCAATCTGCTCACATCTCTAGATGATATACTTCATATTCATGCAGCACCAACCATCATCACTTCTTCCAGCCAGGACTCGTCTCTGCAGAAAATAACACAGCTATATAGAGCATATTACCTAATTTTTCCCCAACTTCTACAGTACGCCAGATGAAGAAAAAAAGAGACAGTGTTGCCCCAATGTAACTCCATACTGCCCCCTTGTCTCTCCATCCTGCCCCTGTCTTTCCATACTGGCCCCATGTACTGTATTTCCATACTGCCCCCATGTCTCTCCATCCTGCCCCATAGTTCTCCATCCTACACAAATGTCTCTCCATTTTGCCCCGTGGACTTCATTCTGTCCCCATGTGACTCCATCCTGCCCCCATTTCTCTCCATTCTGCCCCGTGTGACTTCATCTTGCCCGAAAGTCCATTCTGCCCTCATGTCTCTCCATTCTGCCCCATGTCTCTCCGCTCTGCCCCCTTGTCTCTCCATACTTCCCCCATGTCTCTCCATCCTGACCCCGTCTCTTGATTCTGCTCCGATGTCTCTCCATTCTGCCCCGTGTCTCTTCATTCTTCCCCATGTGACTCCATCATGCCCCATGCCTCTCCATTCTGCCCCCGTGCCTCTCTATACTGCCCCCATGTCTGTCCATTCTGCTCCCATGTCTGTTCATTCGGCCCCATGTCTATCCATACTGCCTCCAAGTTTCTCCATCCTGTTCCAATGTCTCTCTATTCTGCCCCGTCACTCTATCCTGCCCCGTGACTCCATCTCGCCCCATGTCTCTCCATTCTGCCCTCGTCTCTCCATTCTGCCCTCATGTCACTCCATCCTGCCCCGTGAGTCCATCTCGCCCCATGTCTCTCCATTCTGCCCTCGTCTCTCCATTCTGCCCTCATGTCACTCCATCCTGCCCCGTGACTCCATCGCGCCCCATGTCTCTCCATTCTGCCCTCGTCTCTCTATTCTGCCCCGTCACTCCATCCTGCCCCGTGACTCCATCTCGCCCCATGTCTCTCCATTCTGCCCTCGTCTCTCCATTCTGCCCTCATGTCACTCCATCCTGTCCCGTGACTCCATCGCGCCCCATGTCTCTCAATCCTGCCCCAGTGTCTCTCCATTCTGCCCTCGTGTCTCTCCATTCTGCCCTCATGTCTCTCCATCCTGCCCTTGTGTTTCTCCATACTGCCCCTGTGTCTCTCCATTCTGCCTCATGTGATTCCATCCTGGCCCCATGGCTCTCCATTCTGCCCCCCAATAGGATGGCTTTAGATAAAGAAAAAGTTTCTCCTTACCTGGCCGCGGTCCGTTAATTGTTGCGGGAAATATAGATTTTAACTGAATGTCCGACGAATGTTCAGTTACTGAATCGGTAGAATCCTGACGCTGGGGCCCGGAGAGCAGAAGAGAGCGGCCCCCTCTGCTCACCGGGCCCCACACGCCAGTAAGGATGGCGGCCCTGATTGTAATCATATTCATAATCATTTATTATGGTCATCTAATGTGTCTGTGATTTTTTGCAGGAGCTGTCAAGAAAAAGCAGAGAAATCAAGTTGGCACCCCCGGCTTCTTTATCATAGAAAACTGTATTTAGTCTTGTAATGTTTAATGTCTGCTGCTGTAGGAGGACAAATGAGAAGAAATTGTCTGGCTGAAACGCAGGGGATATTTTTATGCGTCGGTGTGAACTGAGCCCACAGGGGGCTCCGCGCTCTGACACAGCTGGGACACTTGTGTCGGTTCAGCTGTTTAAGTAAAGTTGACACAAAAAAAAAAGAAAATGTCAGTGAGGGAGGCAGTGAGGAAGGCTGTGAGGGAGGCTGTGAGAGCTGCCCGGGACGTGGGCGGGCTGTCTGGCGGGGAGTGGACGCGGAGCACTGACTGTGTGTGGCGTTGTTACTGCTCAGTACCAGACAGCGAACAAACATGGAGAGTACGGACCAAGGTGAGTGCTTGTGGTCAGTGCCCCTGATGAGCCGAGTGCGGGCACGGTGCCTGCTGGCTGAGCCTGCGCATCTGTGCACCGGCTGCTCTCCCGTTGGGCTGTGTAGTGGTAGATCGGTGCCTGCTTTACCTGCTTATTATACTGCAGGGTCACGTGACCAGATTTCCACTCGCGGATTGTCCTTCCCACGTCGTGGAATATTTTGTATGAAGTGTAACTTGTATATCCAGTACGGATCTGCGGCTTCTTATTTTCCGCTCTTGTATAGTTTATTCCTGACACGTGCTGGAGGCGATGGCTGCAGGCTCCTCACTTTCTCTGTGTGCTGTTTTTTGTCTTTAACCCTTGACCTTCTGCACCTGCCCCCCAGTTGCTGGTGATGTGCGGCCCCTGCGCTGACAGCTGTGGGCAGACGGGCTGTGACCCCGGTGCTGGGGGCCTGCGGGTGTGTGGCTGCACCCACAGTGTTTGTGGAGTGGGCTGTCTGTGTTTATGTGCAGGATTCTTGCGGTTCGGTTTATTTGGAAATCGCATGTCTGATTCCTGAGGTCAGGCTGTCTTCGCTGACGGATTACATGAGGTCTGTGCGCTCTGCCCAGTGTGGTGTTATTGGTGAATATCGCTGGGGTATATAGTGCAATGTGTGGTGTTTAACTCCAGACCCAAAATATGCAGCAAAGGAACAGAATATCCACTGCTCCAACACCGACCGACGCGCTCATCAGTGTCACCCCAGTCACTTATAATTAGAGACGACGATCTGTCAATTTCAGAAGCAGAAACCATTAAGAATAAATTACTCCTGGTTTGGTGCTCAGGGGAGGCAGATGTGTACTCGGGGGAGGCAGGCGTGTGGGGCAGGGGGAGGCAGATGTGTAGTCGGGGAGGCAGATGTGTAGTCGGGGAGGCAGATGTGTACTCGGGGGAGGCAGGCGTGTGGGGCAGGGGGAGGCAGATGTGTACTCAGGGGAGGCAGATGTGTACTCAGGGGAGGCAGATGTGTACTCAGGGGAGGCAGGCGTGTGGGGCAGGGGGAGGCAGATGTGTACTCAGGGGAGGCAGATGTGTACTCAGGGGAGGCAGATGTGTACTCAGGGGAGGCAGGCGTGGGGGGCAGGGGGAGGCAGGCGTGTGGGGCAGGGGGAGGCAGATGTGTGGGGCAGGGGGAGGCAGATGTGTACTCGGGGGAGGCAGATGTGTACTCGGGGGAGGCAGATGTGTACTCGGGGGAGGCAGATGTGTACTCGGGGGAGGCAGATGTGTACTCGGGGGAGGCAGATGTGTACTCGGGGGAGGCAGATGTGTACTCGGGGGAGGCAGATGTGTACTCGGGGGAGGCAGATGTGTACTCGGGGGAGGCAGGCGTGTGGGGCAGGGGGAGGCAGATGTGTAATAGGGGGAGGCAGATGTGTACTCAGGGGAGGCAGATGTGTACTCAGGGGAGGCAGATGTGTACTCAGGGGAGGCAGGCGTGTGGGGCAGGGGGAGGCAGATGTGTACTCGGGGGAGGCAGATGTGTACTCGGGGGAGGCAGATGTGTACTCGGGGGAGGCAGATGTGTACTCGGGGGAGGCAGATGTGTACTCGGGGGAGGCAGATGTGTACTCGGGGGAGGCAGATGTGTACTCGGGGGAGGCAGATGTGTACTCGGGGGAGGCAGATGTGTACTCGGGGGAGGCAGATGTGTACTCGGGGGAGGCAGATGTGTACTCGGGGGAGGCAGATGTGTACTCGGGGGAGGCAGGCGTGTGGGGCAGGGGGAGGCAGATGTGTAATAGGGGGAGGCAGATGTGTAATAGGGGGAGGAAGATGTGTACTCAGAGGAGGCAGATGTGTACTCAGGGGAGGCAGATGTGTACTCGGGAGGCAGGCGTGTGGGGCAGGGGGAGGCAGATGTGTACTCAGGGGAGGCAGGCATGTGGGGCAGGGGGAGGCAGATGTGTACTCAGGGGAAGCAGGCGTGTGGGGCAGGAGTAGGCAGATGTGTACTCAAGGAGGCAGGTGTGTGGGGTAGGCAGATGTGTACTCGGGCAGGCAGGCGTGTAATTGGGGGAGGCAGATGTGTACTTGGGCAGGCAGGCGTGTGGGGCAGGGGGAGGCAGGCGTGTGGGATCGGGGGAGGCAGGCGTATGCTCGGGGGAGGCAGGCATGTGGGGAGGCAGATGTGTACTCGGGGAGGCAGATGTGTACTCGGGGAGGCAGATGTGTACTCGGGGAGGCAGTCTTGTGGGGCAGGGGGAGGCAGGCATGTGTTGGGCAAGTGTGTGGGCAAGATGAGGCAGGCGTGTGGGGCAGGCAGATGTGTACTCGGGGAGGCAGGCATGTGGGGCAAGTGTGTGGGCAAGATGAGGCAGGCGTGCGCGTAGGGAGGGCCACCCCCAAAAAAATGTTTTTTTCAGGTGGTGCCTCCTAGGGCTGTTCTCACACACCCGTTTTAGTCTCCGCATTTCTCAAACATGGATCGCTTTTCTCTCGTGTCGCCCTGTGTTACATCCATTTTTCTATCATCACATTTTAAAAACCGATGCAGAAGACTTTTTTTGTTTATTCAGTTTCCATTGACTCTTAATGGCTCAGTGAATATCGGATGTTATATTGCGGTACGCAGTCTTCCTTGCAGTTTTAATGGATCTCTGTGAACTTTAATGGCCGAGTCTGAGCTGCAGAACGGATGAGAATGTTCCATGCTCTGAGTCTCCTGGATCGGATACATTTATCCAGTTGTTAAACTGATGTTGGTAAGAATCAATAAGGCTGTGCTATAACGAGTCTCCCACAGACCAGTACAATGGATGTTAAGTAAATAAGGCAGCACACTGCAGCGCTAGAACATACAAACTTGAAAAACGAAATTTGAACTGCATTACTGCACTAGAAATATGAAAAATGAGAGCGTTTAGCGCATAAAAATGGCCAATTTTATGTGTACCTGATAGCCCCTTTACGGCATCTCTCTTATACCAGGTCCTAAACTTGCCTTTCCTCGCTGAGAATAAACGTCTCCATCTGTACCCATTCAGATGGAGACGTTTATTCTCTTCTGATTAGTTTGTCTTTCCTCATGGGCAGGCATTGCAGGACCTTAGGTATCCATGTTAACGACCACTGATCTAGTAACAGTTAGCTAGTTGCTAGTGGTCGTAACCATGGAAATCTAAAGTCCTGCAAAGCCTGCACACGAGGAAAGACATAGCAAATCAGAAAAACTATACAACATTCTTAAGTGGAGGTATTTACTAATATTATTATTATTATTACACCTAGTACATATTGGGATAGGATTTTGGAGATGGGAATACCCTTTTAAAGGGAACCTGTCACCCCGTTTTTTGAGATTGAGCTATAAATACTGTTAAATAGGGCCTGCGCTGTGTGTTCCTATAGTGTATGTAGTGTACCCCGATTCCCCATGTATGCTGAGAAATAACTTACCAAAGTCGCCGTTTTCGCCTGTCAATCAGGCTGGTCAGGTCGGGAGGGCGTGGTGACATCGCTGGTTCTTCCTCAGCTTTACGTTGGTGGCGTAGTGGTGAAGACACAGCGCGCGATCTGCGCTGTCATCCCTTTCGTCGGTGGGGGCGGCCATCTTCCTGGGGCCGCGCGTGCGCAGATCGAGTGCTCTGCTGCACGGGGCTTCAGGAAAATGGCCGCGGGATGCCGCGCGTGCGCATTAGAGATCGCGGCGGCCATTTTCCCAAAGCCGAGTTTGCATCTCGGCTTTGGGAAAATGGCCGCCGCGATCTCTAATGCGCACGCGCGGCATCCCGCGGCCATTTTCCTGAAGCCCCGTGCAGCAGAGCACTCGATCTGCGCACGCGCGGCCCCAGGAAGATGGCCGCCCCCACCGACGAAAGGGATGACAGCGCAGATCGCGCGCTGTGTCTTCACCACTACGCCACTACGCCACCAACGTAAAGCTGAGGAAGAACCAGCGATGTCACCACGCCCTCCCGACCTGACCAGCCTGATTGACAGGCGAAAACGGCGACTTTGGTAAGTTATTTCTCAGCATACATGGGGAATCGGGGTACACTACATACACTATAGGAACACACAGCGCAGGCCCTATTTAACAGTATTTATAGCTCAATCTCAAAAAACGGGGTGACAGGTTCCCTTTAAGAGCTGTCGTGTGATTTAAGTGTTTGCTTATTTTTTTTTTTATTTTTAAGCAATGTACAATGGTTTTTTCTCTAGTCACCTTCCACGACGGCATATGGAGGTTGTCTCTTTGCCCTAATGGGGAACAGGAAACACAGAGAGGTTTAAAAGGACCTCCCACCTCCCACCTGCCAGTGTCTTTCCTGTTCCCCATGGGACAGGGAGAGGTCTCCAGGTGCTGTTGTGGCCGGCGACTGCGGTACCTTTGTGCAGGCTCTGCCTGTTGTAGCCGGGCAGCTGGTGGTCGCGTTCCGCCTCCTCCCCTGCTGCTCCCGTCGTCCTGCTATGCAGGTGCCTCAGGGACCCCCTCCCGGCCTTCCCGCGCCCCCACGAGGGCAAAGCAGGCCTGGGATCCCTCGCCGGGCTCCTCCATGAGCTGCTCAGCGTTCTCCCCCTCCATTGCCGGCTCGGCGTTCTGGATGTGACGTCGGCGGTCTCGCGCGTCGCTTCCGGTCCCTCGTTCTCCTGGAAGCCGCTTCTTCCGGGTTCGCCGGCCGGCGTGTCGGACTGATGGCGTCCCCTCACATGGATCCCGGAGGGGGAGGGGGAACTGCTGATTGCTGGACGCAGGTGCGGACAGCGTTCTTAAACCCTGCTGAACCACCACTGAGGTAAGACTAATTTTCCCAGTATGGATGGTTCCTTGTGCCCTGCATCTGCGGAGCCCAGCGCTACCCCTGCTACAGTAAGTGTTTTGCAGGGATAGGATCCGGGAGGTAGTACCTATAGGGGGTTTTAATGTCCTCACTCCCCTCTCCCTTGTCATTTCAGGGAGAGAAGTCTGCCCCTAAAGCCGCTATTAAAAAGAAGTGCCCAGTCTGTTCTACTAAATTCCCTCTTAACTGGGGCAAAAGACTCTGCCAGCTATGTACTGACAAGATTGTAAAAGCTGAGCAACCATCTCTGCTGGATGAAATTCGCTCCTTAGTAAAACAGGAGGTGCAATCTTCGTTAGCAGCTTTTACTACTCCTCCACCTCCGCCGCCGCATTCCCCAGCTAAAAAGAGAAAAATTCAGGCGGTCGAATCAGACTCTGATTCAGACCTCTCCCATACTTCATCTGTGGGCTGGGAAGATCCTGTATCACCTAAAGCTGAGGTCAGGAAATACCTCTTTTCCTCAGATTACATTGAGGATTTAGTATCTGCTGTCCGTAATACTATGGGCCTAGAAGAGGAATATGAGCCACAGTCCGTACAGGATCAGATGTTTGGCGGACTCAGATCGGAGAAAAGAGTGGGGTTCCCGGTGCACGCTAACATTGTTAGTATGGTTAATCAGGAATGGGAACAGCCTGAGAAACGCCTCACTACCCCTGCAGAAATGAAGCATAGATTTCCTCTAGAGGGTGAAGTAATCAAATTGGACATTCCAAAGGTGGATGTGCAGGTGGCTAGAGTCGCCAAAAGAACAGCACTCCCTTTTGAGGATTCCTCACAATTAAAGGATCCTATGGACAGAAAGATTGAAAGCCTCCTAAAAAAGTCTTGGGAAACTTCAACGTCTATCCTTAAGGCCAATGTCGCTTCCACTTGTGTTGCCAGGGCCCTCTCCTGCTGGCTGGAGAAATTAGAGTCTCATATATCTCAGGGTACCCCGAGAGGTGAATTATTAGATTCACTTCCCATCCTGCATAGAGCCTCTGGGTTTCTGGCTGACGCTTCTCTGGAATCTGTTAGAGTGGCCGCCAGATCTCTCGTACTCTCCAACTCTGCTAGAAGAGCCCTCTGGCTTAAAATATGGAGCGGTGATATCACTTCAAAAGCCAAGTTGTGTGCTATACCTTTTAAGGGAGATTATGTTTTCGGTCCAGCCTTAGACGATATTCTTGACAAGGCTACTGACAAGAAAAAGGCACTCCCGGAGCAAAAACAACCGAGAAAACGGTTTTTTCGTGCCCCACAGTCTCAGCCCCCTCAAAGAGGGAAAGGCAAAACCGGCAGGTGGAGTTACGCCAAAGGTAGAGGGAAAAATATTTTTGTCCCCCAGCAGCAGCAGCAACAGTCCCAACAGGACAAGCAATGACTCCGACCCGGTAGGGGGGAGACTCTCAAAATATGTGGGTCAGTGGGAAAATATCACCAGTTCCCACTGGGTCCTCAATGTCATCAAGGAGGGCCTATTAATAGAGTTAATTTCTTCCCCCCCTCAGGGTCTGAAAGTTACTACCCTTACGTCTTCAAGAGATCACAATTTGTTGACATTGGGTCTCAGAGATCTTATGAAATCAAATGTGATCTCACCAGTTCCACATCTGGAACAAGGAAAAGGACATTATTCCCGTCTATTCTTAGTACCCAAACCCTCAGGGGACGTAAGAATTATTATAAACCTAAAAGGTCTAAACCGACATGTGAAATATCGCAAGTTCAAGATGGAGTCTGTAAGATCTGCAATTCCTCTGATAGGACATCAGTCCTTTATGGCAACCATCGACCTAAAGGATGCATATTTTCACATTCCTATCCACCCGAGACACAGAAAATACCTCAGGTTTGCGATACGGGGGAGTCATCGAGTGGAGCACTATCAGTATGGAGTCCTTCCCTTCGGCATTTCCTCAGCACCAAGGGTATTCTCCAAGATCATGGCAGAGGCAGTGTCATTTATCCGGAGTCAAGGTGTCTGTATAGTGCCCTACTTGGACGATCTACTGGTAGTTGCCCCCACCGAGATGACCCTGATATCCCATGTGTCAACCACTTTGGAGATATTGAAGTCTCTGGGTTGGATTCCAAACATGAAGAAGTCTCAGCTTCAACCCTCAAGAACCAGAAAGTTCTTGGGGGTGGTTCTGGACTCAACAAAACAGATGTCCTTTCTCCCAGACGATCACAGGCTACCATTAGTAGCAAAAGTCAGAAAATTCAAGGAGATGAGATGTCCTACTCTTCGAGAAGGAATGTCTCTCTTAGGCTCCATGACAGCCTGTATACAATCAGTGGCTTGGGCTCAAGCTCACTCCAGAATTCTCCAAACCCACATTCTAGACAGGTGGGATGGTCAACCTGGCACTCTAACAAGAAGGATTCACACACCAGGTCGAGTGAAAGCATCCTTAACATGGTGGATGAATTCCAGAAACCTCCTGAAGGGGGTGAGCTGGATTCAGCTCCCGATAACTACGATCAAGACAGATGCCAGCAGGAGAGGCTGGGGAGCCATAGTAAATCATGTTCCTTACCAAGGTCTTTGGAACCAGTCGATCAGCGAGAAATCGTCAAATTTCAGAGAACTCAAAGCTGTGGAAGAGGCCCTGTTAGCAGCAAGCCGTCAGATTTCCGGTCAACATGTCCAGATCTATTCAGACAACATGACCACGGTGGCGCATATCAGGCGTCAGGGCGGCACAAAATTCCTCAGTTTGAAAAAGATCTCCGCTCGAATTTTTTATTGGGCCGAGAAACACTTACTGTCACTGACAGCAATTCATCTAAAAGGGACTGCAAATATTCAAGCAGACTACCTGAGTCGCCAGGACATTCATCCTGGCGAGTGGAGCCTGGACCTTCAAACGTTCAATATGCTAGTACAAAAGTGGGGTCTTCCAGAAGTCGACCTCTTTGCCTCTCACCAGAACGCAAGTCAAAACCTTTTTTTCCTTGAACCCAAGAGGCAATCCCAGAGGAGTGGATGCCCTAGTCCAAGATTGGCACTTCCAGCTTGTCTACGCATTTCCACCAATCCCAATCCTGGCAAAGGTTCTAAGGAAGATACGAATAGAAGGAACTCCGACTATCCTGATAGCCCCTTTTTGGCCCAAAAGAAGTTGGTTCAACTTGATCATCCAACTACAAGTGGATGGACCAGTAATGTTACCTCTAAAAAACGATCTCCTCTCTCAGGGTCCTATTCTCCATGCAGACCCTCAGAAATGGAATTTAGCGGCGTGGTTACTGAAGCCCAGGTCTTGAAAGCAAAAGGACTATCGGACTCTGTCATAGCTACTCTCCAAAAATCGAGAAAGCCAGTAACCAACGCCATCTACAACAAAATCTGGAAAAAGTTTTCGTCTTTTTGTCTACCTAACCTTCCAGACCCTCTCAAGCCTAATATACCTAACATCTTAGATTTTTTGCAAAAAGGCTTAGGAATGGGTCTTAGGCCCAGTACTCTCAGAGTCCAGGTCTCGGCACTTAGCTCCTTTTTTGATCAAGATCTAGCAGGCCATCGCTGGATCAAAAGATTTTTAACATCAGCAACTAGGATGAATCCTAGAAAACAGATAATAGTTCCCCCATGGGATCTGAATGTGGTGCTTCAAGGTCTTACAGGCCCGCCTTTTGAACCTTTTTCCTCCTGCTCTCTTCAAAATCTTGCATACAAAACTGTGTTTTTGGTAGCCATAACTTCGGCTAGAAGAGTGGGTGAACTACAAGCCTTATCTATAAGAGAGCCGTATCTTCTAGTGAGAGATGACTCAATAGTACTTCGTCTAGATCCTTCTTTTCTTCCAAAGGTAGTCTCTGATTTTCATCGTTCCCAAGAGATTGTTCTACCAACCTTTTGCCATAGTCCTGCAAATTCGGAAGAAAGAAGATTCAACACTCTGGACGTCCGACGTATTGTGCTGCAATACTTAGATCAGACCCGTGCTTTCAGAATCGATCATAACCTCTTTGTCCATCCCTCTGGGCAAAATAAGGGTAAAAAAGTAGCTAAAAGTACCATTGCTACATGGATCAAAAAGGCTATAACGGAAGCCTACCTTGCTCAAAACAAAATACCTCCAGTAGGGATCAAGGCCCATTCAACAAGATCTACGTCAGTCTCCTGGGCAGAAAGAGCAGGTGCATCCCCAGAGCAGATCTGCAGGGCAGCAACGTGGTCTTCACTTCATACTTTCTCTAAACATTACAGATTAGATGTATTGTCCAATAAGGACTTAGTCTTCGGCCGTAAAGTTCTGCAGGCCGTTGTCCCTCCCTAGTGCCAAATTAGTTGGTATTCCTCCATATGCCGTCGTGGAAGGTGACTAGAGAAAATAGAATTATTCTTACCGTTAATTCGGTTTCTAGGAACCTTCCACGACGGCACTAATTTCCCACCCGATATATATTCCTGGATTAGTTCTGGGATTCGGAAGGTAAACCGGTGCTATGGGTTCAGTTGTAAGTCACTGGCAGGTGGGAGGTGGGAGGTCCTTTTAAACCTCTCTGTGTTTCCTGTTCCCCATTAGGGCAAAGAGACAACCTCCATATGCCGTCGTGGAAGGTTCCTAGAAACCGAATTAACGGTAAGAATAATTCTATTTTTTTTATCATCGGTCGCCAGAATACCTTGTGGACTGGAATGTATTTTTTTGTGGACATATAATAGGTGATCACTTGTTGACTGATGCGGTTCGAACCAACAGCGATCTGCAGAACAGGACACTTCTCTCCCCATCAGACTAGAGCGCTAGGCCGCGTGCTCCACTGCTGATCCATTCATTCCAATGAGGCTGCCCAGCGCTGCACTTGCCATTTTCTTTTCTCCCCATAGAGAATGAATGGAGCGACAGTCGGCTCTGTCCTTCCGCTCTATTTTGTCATCAGAATAACGTATCTCGGTTTTGTTATTCCGATCTGTGAGGGCCCCAGCGGCCGGACACCCACCGATCAGCAAGTTAGAACCTATCCTGGTGTTCGGTGCGCTGTCTTAAGTGTTTATACTGCTTCCAGCTGATCGTACCTGTCCATGCGATAATCACAGGTGTATTGCTTGTCATCGTATCTGACTAAGCAGGTGTAGACAAGTGCGCATACCACAGAGGCGGCCCAGCCAGATGCGATGTGGCTCGTGCTGGCCTCAGGCGCTGTACGCCCTTTCCTGTGTGTAGTAACAAACTATAGAGGGTGAATTCAAGAGGTTGTGCTGCCTTCTTTATGGCACTGGTGAGAATATGTGACTTTGTGGGGCCGAAAAATGACACTTTGGGTCACAGTTCTCGCTGTATTTCGTTAAAGGGATTGTCCACTACTAGACATAACCGTGTCATGTGACCCAGCATTGATATCACGGTGCCAGTCTGAGGTAATTTTAGCATTTTTGCACCACCACTTTGACTGACTGCTCCTTTGCCAGTAGTCTCAGACCATAGAGCCTCCTTAGTCCAGCAGGAGGACGTGGCACTGGGTGGGGAGTAGAGCTGGAGTGACATAGACATTAGATCTACTATAGCCCTTCAGTCTCCTATGTATATTAATTCACACACTGATTTCTCAGTAACAGAGGACTGGCCGTGTAAAGGTATTTCTCGTTGAAAGAGTTAAATGCGCAAATTGTTTTGGGGGGTGAAATCCTGCTGACAGACTCCCTTTTAAATGCAATCGGTGTCGCTGCACAGGGGCTCAGGAGGTCCACTGCTAGAAAAAAAGCAGCTAGTAGCTTCTTAAAAGGAGGCAATCATCCAGAAATGACATTTTATTTATATGCGGTTTTGTTACATGTATTTTACCACATTTTAGAAAAAAAATTTCATATTACAATTTTTTTTTTTTTTTAATAAAAAAGTAATCTTGCAATTTTCAGAGGATTACTCATACTAACTTGTCTTGTCATATCAATAGGTGGTGTCACAGCTCACCTGCTCCTCCACCCTGCACATGGTTATTAGGTGCTTCAGTACAAAACATGGGGTTTTGGGGTCTTGCCATCTTGCCATTTTGGTTATGTACATGTGGTGGTCCCTGAAACAGTAGGAAACTAGTCTAAAGCCCCCATGTTCATTGGATCAATGCCTGCTGAATGTGCCATATCTGCGGATTCGGTCGACTGTTTGTGTATGGGGGCGCCGGATAACTCCTTGTCGGAGAGTAAAGGATGGCATGCTTTGTGGTGGCTCTCTAGAAGAGAATGCAGGAGTGCTCATCTGAACAAGTGCTCCTGTGTAGGAGAATGCTGAGGTGGCCACCAGCTGAGCGATCGCCCTAAAGCGTCGTTCAACCATTTTTTGTGTATAGTGGTTATACTAAAATGGTTTAAAACAGGTTTTTATGTTACAGAATTTAAACAATGGGTAATTTTCTGATGATGGATTCCCTTTTAAAGAATTGGTTAAATGATTGGCCAACTATCTAATGTGTATAGGAGCAGTCTGACTGCCGCTACCAGATGATGTCAGGAGACCTAAAGATCAGCTACCAGATGATGTCAGGAGACCTAAAGAGTAGACTGTTGGAATTCCATCGTCCAATCAGTTTGGATCAGAGAGAGAAGCTGCTACCAGATAATTACTTCAGCCGCTCTCGCTGAGAAAAATGAGAGCTTCTGGCTGAGTGGTCCTGTATTTGAGGGACGATAGATTGCTGCCAGTTGAATTGTGTATGGCCAGATTGCATTATCTATTAGATTGTATTTCAACTGAGTCTGTCAGGATATATCTCCCTATCGCGCTAATTACTGACATGAGGAAACCAATTACAGACATGGTCCGCAATCAGGCTGTGCTCGGGCTGTCTTCACAAGAATATAAGAATGCCCTCAATGTCGCTTTAGAAATTGTGGGAGCTCGCTGAACTACAGCACATGACCGCCAGACTACTTGCCTGGCCATGGACGGCCCACTGGGCGCTTGTGACCTAATTAGCATAAATATTACACATTTGTTTTCTTATTAGCTTTATTCAGACGAGCGTCATGTGTTCTATGTACCACAGGATGAGACCAAACAAACCCACTATGGCCAACGTACCAGTGCACATGGTCAATTTTCCAGATCTATGGTCTGCATTAGAAAAAAACCCATCGCAGCCTGCACTACTTTGTCCGTTATTCAGACAAGAATAATGCATGGAACATGAAGGCTGCACCAGCACCGGAGCTACCGCCTCACCAGCACCGTTGCTACCGCCTCAGCAACACCGGAGCTCCTGCAACCCTCAACCTACTGTCTCCTTCCCCATAATCCTGTAGAATGTAAGCCCGCAAGGGCAGGGTCCTCGCCCCTCTGTATCAGTCCGTCATTGTTAGTTTGTTTACTGTATGTGATATTTGTAACTTGTATGTAACCCCTTCTCATGTACAGCACCATGGAATCAATGGTGCTATATAAATAAATAAATAAATAATAATAATAATAATAAAATACCTTTTGGCAATGCAGATGAGCGCAAAGAACCAGTCAAGTCCTCAATTGGCCATCTCGGTAGGCCAAATTGCCAATAAAACTGGCCTTACCAAGATCAGAAAAATCTGGTTATACACTCCTTTAGGGAGCTAATTAATTTCATAGGTAGGCTGGGGATTCACAGCAATTTTGGTCACGACACAGGTTGCATGCCCAAAAATTGCTTTATTCCTCTGAATGGGGTTATATTATGACCCACAAGGTACAGCAACCACTACAAGCAAGTTTCAAAAAATCTGACTGGTTACAACTTTTTGTGACTTTTTCTTTCTTTATATTTTTCTTGGCTGCGCGACTTGTCACTGCTAAACTTTTGGTGTAGTCAGAGTCCAACTGTTGTATCATTAGAGGTTTATCTGGGAGTCCTATGATGAGCTGTTGGCGTACAACAGGGCTCTCAGAGCTGATGTTAGATTTTATTTTTCTACCAACCTATTCTGCAGCACTTTTACAAATTGTATCTGTTTATTTTTTCTTATGTACATCTATATTTTGTGGTTTATATCCCATCCATCTGATCTAATAGAAACCGCAGAATTCAGTTGTTCTGATTTGTCAATACTTACAGCAGGAAATGTTAAAACGTAATTTACTGTGTGATTCAGCCGCCTGGAATTTCTTCCTTTATCATCTAATCTTTTGTCAAGACTCATATTATCTCTGGTATTGTCCTTCACTGTATCATTATCCAATCAATACCTGGACTTTAGGACATAGCTATAGCACTTGTTCTTCAGACGTATCCTCCACGAGTGGTATGATACAAGGGTCCACAATACCCGTATGGCACAAAGTCATATGTTGGCGTGAAAGATGTAAGTGGCCTCAGGATCAATTCCAAATATTTTATTTCATTAAACGATCTGCGCAATGCAATACTAGCCTGGGCTAAGGCCTGAGCGAGGGGCAGCTACAGCTCGGGACCCCACCCAACAACGAGAGTGACAGTCGGGATGTTGAGATCACTGTAGTGTGGAATCGGAGGCATTGTATTCAAGATCTGTGTAATATATATCCTGGATCAACTGCTTCCGTGAGTCTTGAGGACTAATACATGTTCTTTCAATTTCTTAATATCATAGAAGGTGTTTGTCCCTGTCAGACTTACCTGAGACTGCCTTTGCCAAGCCAAGGAGGTAATGTTCCTCTATCTTACACCAATGCGAGAAGCCATTGTTTGATTTTCTAAGTAGGACTGAAGAATGGAGGTGAGGTCATGTTGAGAATTTTACTGATAATGCCGAACTAACCACTGAGTTTTGTTTTGTTTTGTTTAGTAGTAAGAATTTTAAAAGGCCCAGAAGATTTAGTGTAAGCTGCACATTTATAGACGCCTTGGCCATGTGGCTTCTAAAGGTACCTTCACACTGATCAACTTTCCAACGATCACGACCAGCGATACGACCTGGCCGTGATCGTTGGAAAGTCCTTGTGTGGTCGCTGTCACACAGATAGCTCTCCAGCGACCAACGATGCCGAAGTCCCCGGGTAACCAGGGTAAACATTGGGTTACTAAGCGCAGGGCCGCGCTTAGTAACCTGATGTTTTCCCTGGTTACCATTGTAAAAGTAAAAAAAAAAAAAAACACTACATACTCCCATTCCGATGTCTGTCACGTCCCTCGCCCTCAGTTTCCCGCACTGACTGTGTGAGCGCCGGCCGTAAAGCAGAGCACAGCGGTGACGTCACCGCTGTGCTTTACGGCCGGCGCTCACAGTCAGTGCGGGGAAGCTGACGGCCAGGGACGTGACAGACATCGGAATGTGAGTACGTAGTGTTTTTTTTTTTAAACTTTTACAATGGTAACCAGGGTAAACATCGGGTTACTAAGCGCGGCCCTGCGCTTAGTAACCCGATGTTTGCCCTGGTTACCCGGGGACTCATCGCTGGATCGGCGTCACACACGCCGATCCAGAGATGACAGCGGGTGACTTGACGACAAAATAAAGTTCTGGACTTCTAGCTCCGACCAACGATGTCACAGCAGGATCCTGATTGCTGCTGTGTGTCAAACACAACGAGATCGCTATCCAGGACGCTGCAACGTCACAGATCGTTATCATTCAAAAGTTGCTCAGTGTGACGGTACCTTAAGTTGTCTATTTCAGGTTTAGTAAATGCGCGGTTATATATCCTGTCTTTTTAATGAATGATTTTGTAAAGCAGACCATCGGCTTTGTAGTTTCTTTCAAATCACCGGTGTTTTGTGAGTGGATCTAGAGCCAAATATTTAATTTTCCTACATCTCCGCCGCAGGAGCAATGAAGCATTACATGGACCAGTTATCAACCATTGTCCTATAAATGTATTGCACAGATGCACCAAGTCCTGTATAGCAAGAGGTGATCTTTGTAGTCGCTGTTGATGATACGCAAGATGAGAGAAGACACGTGTTAATTAAAAACTCCTTCACAGGGTGTTTTTAAAATGAGCTTTCTAGATAGGACAACCCCCACCTGTCTTCCTATCTATGGTTTCTTCTAACCCACTCTGCAATATGTTTCCTTACTCATCTTGAAACTAACAGAAAAGTAGTCATCAACTTTTCCCGAATCAGTACATGCAAGAAAGTGATGCAGGTGGGCCGGTGTGTAGCATTCAGAGTGAAAGTGTCCCATTTACAGGGACTACCCCTTCACATGTCATTATCATTAAGGTCTTCTCTCTTGTAAAATTCTTTATTATATGAAATTTTAAAGAAAAAGTGCATCAGGGAACTAAATGTACACAGGTTGCATGGCTTTGTCATTGGTAAATTCCTCCAGTGCTGGTAAACTCTTATTTCAGTAGTGATTGCTTACATACAGCTATAGATGCCGTGTGATTGCAGGGTGTATATATTGTATTTGCTGTAACCAAATGGGAAACCTCGGCCTCCAAATCCCAAACTCTGAGTATAACGTGTACGTACCATGTTGTGGACTCGAGAACATATTGGTAACATACCCCAGCGACCAAGGATGATCCTTAATACTAAAGTCGTTATACATGTGGCTCTCCAGGTGAAGGAGCGAAACATGGTCCTGATGAAGGCTCATCTATGAATACCTCTACATGTGCCTTGAATATAATTTTGCCTTCGATGCATTTTCGAGTGTTGTCTTGGTAACTGGTTTGCGATTGTGTAACCTCGTTAGAAGAAAACTGTTCATTTAAAAAAGTCTTTTCTGTTTGCTGAATATGGAGAAATCTTTGTAGTCCTTGTACTTGCCACAGCTGCCAGACTCCATACAGATAATAAAGCATAATGAGCAGTGAGAACCCGCACCCTCCCTGTACAGTAATGGCTGCAAGTTACGCTTCTCTTTAGGCTTCGCTCTTCTGTGATTCCATCATGTCCATGGGTTTTTTTTTGTTTTTTTTTTCCCCTGTGGATTTACGTATAAAGTACATACGATATGTGAAATCAGTTTGAATATGTGGTGTTTGGACATTTCTACTTTCAACATGGACGAATATACCGCGTCCTCACGTTCTACATTTGACTCAGTTACTTTCAGGTATGTATTTGTGGGTCTAGTTCCTCGGTCTGCTGTGTACATAAGGACATGACATTACCAGTAGATGCATTTACCATGGCCGATTATCAGGAATATCTGCCTGTGCACGGCTGCTTTTACACAATAAGAACAGCAACGTCTTTATCCTAATATTTGAGAATCGCAGGTAAAAAAAACTGCAACATAGCTGAAATGCGAGAATGCAGCCTAAACAAGCTGCGGTCACCCAAGAAACCAGCAAAACTCTTTCCTCGGGGAACGTGAATTTTTAGGTTTGACTAAAAACCGCCATCGGCAGCATATCTTCCTGTGTAAACCTAGGTTGTGCAACCATGAACAATGATGTTCTAGTGTGGCCATCGTGTCTAAGCAGGCTATTAAATGACTACCAGTCGCCTGCGTAAATTCATAAGCTAAATTGCTTTAATCAGTTTTATAGTTTAGAGCATTGGGATTTGATATTCCCGAAAATCAGAGGTTGTCCAGGACTTTTATATTGATGGCCAATCCTTAGAATAGGTCATTAATATTTGATTAGTGGGGTTGCTCCACACGTCACTCCCCGCTGATCTTAATCAGATGTCCCCGGTGCTGTCGGCGACTAGACGTGCTGAGTTGCATAATGGAGGATAGGTCATCAACCCCTTTTAAAGGAGTATTCCGATCTATTGCTACGATATGCAATCTAATTTAGATGAGGGCGCCACACTTGAGTGCAAATGCGAGAAACTCGCATCAGTTCCCGGCACTGCCGCCAGAACTCGGGACCAGAGTGTGCGGCTGCATGTATTTCTATGCAGCTGAACGCTTCGGTTCAAGCCGCCGGCGGCAGTGCCAGGTATTGATGCGAGAGACTCGCGCTGCACACGCAGGTGTGACCCCTCCATCCCTCCCGTCCCCTTTAAATCTTTCTCTGCACAGTCATTGAATGGGACAAAGGGTTAAACCAATTATATGGCTGTGGGAGAAATTTAAAGAAATCCTTCTCAACCGGTGTAACAGTCTATAGTATACCCAGAGTCCAGACTATACCCGGGGTTAAAGCAGCCTAGGCTTGATTATACCCCTAGGCCATTTCATACTTCCTCATGACAGGAACAAAGTATTCCCTTCAAAATGTGTGACGGATGCGGTGGGACTCTACCTACTTGTAATGTCCATTATGTTATTGTCATGGCCATTATTGCTTTACATAGTTTTGCGATGTCTTATTAATCATATTGCCATTGACTATTTTGCTGTTTTGTATTTATCTATGATTTTCTCTGTAAAGTAGGAGGGCTATATAGGCATGTATCATATAACTTAATTTAATTAGTCTCCCATTTTGGTCATCCATATATATTATTCCTTGAGACAAAAAAAACTTTTGGTAGTTGTCCCACATTTGTTACCTGTGGTGCCTCATTCCTTTATATGGTTTTAGACTTGTTGTCCTCCCCCCTCCCCCCCCAAAGAAAAAAAAAAAAGGTAAATTTTGTTGGAAAAAAACAAATTGCTGGACAACGTTTAACCCTTATAACTTCCTAACAATGAAATGTCTCACAAATTGTGGTGATGTAAAGTAGACATGTGGTTAATGTACTGACTATTTTGTGTAACATTATTTTTATGCTCTTAAATCAGAGTTAAGTTTGAAAATGTCACAAATAAACGCAACTCGCGTTGAATAAATTTTACCACTGTCACGAAGTAAAATGTCACAAAAAAACATTCTCAGAATCATAAAGTGACACTGGTCAGAATTGTAAAATTTAGCTCGGTCAGGAAGCTGAAAACGGGCTGTATTGAAAAATCTTGTAACAGGTCTGCTTTAACGGAAGTAATTTTCAAGAAGACCATTAAAATATCAGTAAGGTTACAGACAGACCATACTCAGTAATTGTACTACTATCTGTACAATTATCCTTAGCCGAGTGCTGTAAATCATACCTTGATGTGGCTGTAGTTCTCTAGTTACAGCAGAATTAATAACGCACACCAGCAGAATTTATCACCCATGTGACAGACTATCTTCAGTAGCCCACCACTCATCTTCCTGCTAGGAGGGTGATGTGCTCCTGATTGACATTTTGTACCAGTGGAACGGTGTTCTCACCTATGCTACCGGCTGAGTCCTCTGTATCTCTGTAGCATCGGAGGAACGCCATGGCACTGTAGCTGGCTCAATCCAGGAATTGGACTAGTTTCAGAGCAGCACTTTCAAGCTATATATCGAAGAGCTTGGAAGCGTGCCTTTCTTGCCTGGGAAAACTGACCACATCTGATAGACTATAGCAATGGCCAGTAACCTAGGCAATGAGCATTAACTATCAAATAAAAAAGTCCCTTCGTTCTTGAGAATGGAAAGTATTTTTATTGCAAGGTAAATTGAAAATGTTGCCTTCTTACAAGCATTGTGCAGTTTTATCCATTGTGATGAGAATTTCTTTAAAAGGAACCCGTCATGACTGATAATGCTTTTTATCTGCAGATATAGGGTTAATCTGCAGGTCAATAGTGTTATGAAGCTACCTGACTTTTGTATAAAAAGTGTGGCTGCCAGGAGAAAGTGAACCTTATTTATCCCAGAAGTCGCCAACTTTCAGTCATACAGACGTGCCCGGAGCATCTACAGTCATTGATCACTATACTGTCAGCAGTTTTTTTTTTTTTCCCTTCACATGACAGCACCGTACGAGAGAGATGGTATCCGCCCCCAGGAACAGGAAACCTGTAGCAGAGATAAAAGGGGGCCGCACCTCTCTCCTCAGTTTGGTTTCCTGTCAGGGCACAAATCCTGAAGGAGCTGCTGGGTACCGCGCCTCATCCCTTCTCCCCCCCCCCCCCCCGATGGACTCCCCATCGTCCACTCCGTTCAGGAGGTTGGTCCGGGAAGGGGCGTGTCCTTCAGACGCTGGCGCCGAGTGAAGGCGACGACTTCCGGTCGCACCGGAAGTGACGTCACACGCCGGAGGAAGTCGCTCCAGAGGCGTGCACGCCGCTCCTGCCTTATAACAAGAGGTAGATGCGGCAACTGCCTCCTAAACCATGGCAGAGCCCGCAGTGGCATACCGGCGGTACCAGTACCCAAGATGGATGAAGAGACAGGCTACCGGGGTACCCAGGGTCCTGGAGGGGTGAGTGCCTTTGTAAGGCAAAACACGCATACTGATGTCTTTACACCATGTGTTTTTTAGGGAATCAAAGCATTAGAATAGGGCTTGTGCACTATGCAAAAAAAACCTCCCTAGACTGTATAACAAACAAATTTGCCAGTTTTGCATCGATAAAACAGTAGCAGAAGAATCATCTTCCCTACTACAGAATACTAAAACCATCATCTGAAAGGAAGTAAAATCAACTGTTAAGGAACAATTAAAACAGACATTACACTCTACAAAAGTTACCCCTCCAACAAGTGTCCAGAGGTCTGACGTAGATTTTGGAGAACCCCCTCTGATGCCTCAGACCTGGACTCCTCAGATGAGGAGTATGGCCGCCCTTATTTATGCTATGGTTAAGTGGTTAGAAGAGCTGGGTGATCAGATTAAAAACAAATGCCCAAGAGAAAAGCTACTTGAGGCATTACCCTCCTTGCAGGGGGCAGCAGGGTTCCTAGCAGATGCTTCAGGTGACTCTCAGATATGCCGCCCGTGCATGTGCCTTATCCAACTCAGGACGCAGAGCATTGTGGCTAAAAAATTGGGCTGCAGACTTTCAATCAAAAGTCAAACTCTGTGCAGTACCCTGTGAGGGACAGTATCTCTTTGGGAAAGCGTTAGATGAAATCCTAGAGAAGGCGTCAGACAAGAAAAAATTCCTCGGGATTCAATTAGATTCAGTCAAACAAGAGTGTGTTCTCCCGCAGAAGAAAATTCAATCCATTCAACAAAAAATACAACAGGTCCAACTGGGACAGCCCATTTCGTTACTTGAAACCAGGGATTCAAGCTTGAGGAGGCTAATTTGCATATTCCAGGTGCCTTCTTGGAAAAGCGAAGTCTCCCTAAGCTAGAAGATCGTTGGGTACAGCCGGGACCAGCTGCTTGGAAAGCATCGCCAAACCAGGGATTCAAGCTTGAGGAGGCTAATTTGCATATTCCAGGTGCCTTCTTGGAAAAGCGAAGTCTCCCTAAGCTAGAAGATCGTTGGGTACAGCCGGGACCAGCTGCTTGGAAAGCATCGCCAAACCAGGGATTCAAGCTTGAGGAGGCTAATTTGCATATTCCAGGTGCCTTCTTGGAAAAGCGAAGTCTCCCTAAGCTAGAAGATCGTTGGGTACAGCCGGGACCAGCTGCTTGGAAAGCATCGCCAAACCAGGGATTCAAGCTTGAGGAGGCTAATTTGCATATTCCAGGTGCCTTCTTGGAAAAGCGAAGTCTCCCTAAGCTAGAAGATCGTTGGGTACAGCCGGGACCAGCTGCTTGGAAAGCATCGCCAAACCGCGCGCCTTACGGCGCGCGAATTTTTGCCTGTAGGATATTATTGCAAGAGAGCTTGGCTGAGTAGATTACACAAGAAGGAAAACACACAGCAAGTCAGCAGGATCTAGGAGCAACATGGCAGATGTGACGACCTACATGGTGAGCTGCAGCATGTGCTACATGTTCACAGACCGACCAGAAGAAGAATCAAATTTCACCTGTCAGAAGTGTAGACTAGTGGCCCTTTTAGAAGAAAAGGTGCGGGGTCTGGAAGAAAGAATAGCAACTTTGAAACTCATCAAAGAGAATGAAGACTTTCTAGACAGAACAGAAGCATCTCTACTGGTCACAGAAGGTGAAAAAAGTGTCAGAGAACCTCCAAAAGCAGATGAGTGGAAGCATGTGACCAAAAGAAGCAAGAAGACCATGGAGAAATCACCAACCACACAACTGAAGAACCGATATCAAATCTTTGTAGAGGATGAAGATGGCACACCTAAGGATGAAGCAATACCAGCAAGCAAAAAAGAAAAGGGCACACAGCAACAAGTGACAGCAAAAAGTACAGCCAAGAAGCAACGAAGAGTGGTGGTGGTGGGAGACTCACTACTGAGAGGCACAGAAGCAGCCATCTGCAGACCGGACATAACTGCAAGAGAAGTATGCTGCCTTCCAGGTGCGATGATCAAGGATGTGACCGATAGGATACCAAAGCTCTTCAGCTCCAAGGACGTCCACCCATTTCTTCTGATACATGTTGGCACCAATGACACGGCAAGGAAAGACCTACCGACAATCTGCAAAGACTTTGAAGAGTTGGGGAAGAAAGTAAAGGAACTGGATGCACAGGTAGTTTTTTCTTCTATCCTTCCAGTAGACGGGCATGGCACCAGGAGATGGAACAGGATCCTTGATGCAAACAACTGGCTAAGACGATGGTGCAGACAACAAGGATTCGGATTCCTGGACCACGGTGTGAATTACTGGTACGATGGACTCCTCGCCAGAGATGGACTACACCTCAACAAACCTGGGAAACACACATTCGCCAGAAGACTCGCTACACTCATCAGGAGGGCGTTAAACTAGAAGAAGAGGGGACGGGAAGAAAAACATTAGACTTGAACAAAGAAGACCCAGGAAAACATACTCAGATGGGAGGTAAGAACATTTCTAAAGCAATCCACAGCGAGGAGATTGGAACAAAACAAAATCCTCTAAACTGCATGCTCGCAAACGCCAGAAGCCTGACAAACAAGATGGAAGAACTAGAAGCAGAAATATCTACAGGTAACTTTGACATAGTGGGAATAACCGAGACATGGTTAGATGAAAGCTATGACTGGGCAGTTAACTTACAGGGTTACAGTCTGTTTAGAAAGGATCGTAAAAATCGGAGAGGAGGAGGGGTTTGTCTCTATGTAAAGTCTTGTCTAAAGTCCACTTTAAGGGAGGATATTAGCGAAGGAAATGAGGATGTCGAGTCCATATGGGTCGAAATTCATGGAGGGAAAAATGGTAACAAAATTCTCATTGGGGTCTGTTACAAACCCCCAAATATAACAGAAACCATGGAAAGTCTACTTCTAAAGCAGATAGATGAAGCTGCAACCCATAATGAGGTCCTGGTTATGGGGGACTTTAACTACCCGGATATTAACTGGGAAACAGAAACCTGTGAAACCCATAAAGGCAACAGGTTTCTGCTAATAAGCAAGAAAAATTATCTTTCACAATTGGTGCAGAATCCAACCAGAGGAGCAGCACTTTTAGACCTAATACTATCTAATAGACCTGACAGAATAACAAATCTGCAGGTGGTCGGGCATCTAGGAAATAGCGACCACAATATTGTGCAGTTTCACCTGTCTTTCACTAGGGGGACTTGTCAGGGAGTCACAAAAACACTGAACTTTAGGAAGGCAAAGTTTGACCAGCTTAGAGATGCCCTTAATCTGGTAGACTGGGACAATATCCTCAGAAATAAGAATACAGATAATAAATGGGAAATGTTTAAGAACATCCTAAATAGGCAGTGTAAGCGGTTTATACCTTGTGGGAATAAAAGGACTAGAAATAGGAAAAACCCAATGTAGCTAAACAAAGAAGTAAGACAAGCAATTAACAGTAAAAAGAAAGCATTTGCACTACTAAAGCAGGATGGCACCATTGAAGCTCTAAAAAACTATAGGGAGAAAAATACTTTATCTAAAAAACTAATTAAAGCTGCCAAAAAGGAAACAGAGAAGCACATTGCTAAGGAGAGTAAAACTAATCCCAAACTGTTCTTCAACTATATCAATAGTAAAAGAATAAAAACTGAAAATGTAGGCCCCTTAAAAAATAGTGAGGAAAGAATGGTTGTAGATGACGAGGAAAAAGCTAACATATTAAACACCTTCTTCTCCACGGTATTCACGGTGGAAAATGAAATGCTAGGTGAAATCCCAAGAAACAATGAAAACCCTATATTAAGGGTCACCAATCTAACCCAAGAAGAGGTGCGAAACCGGCTAAATAAGATTAAAATAGATAAATCTCCGGGTCCGGATGGCATACACCCACGAGTACTAAGGGAACTAAGTAATGTAATAGATAAACCATTATTTCTTATTTTTAGGGACTCTATAGCGACAGGATCTGTTCCGCAGGACTGGCGCATAGCAAATGTGGTGCCAATATTCAAAAAGGGCTCTAAAAGTGAACCTGGAAATTATAGGCCAGTAAGTCTAACCTCTATTGTTGGTAAAATATTTGAAGGGTTTCTGAGGGATGTTATTCTGGATTATCTCAATGAGAATAACTGTTTAACTCCATATCAGCATGGGTTTATGAGAAATCGCTCCTGTCAAACCAATCTAATCAGTTTTTATGAAGAGGTAAGCTATAGGCTGGACCACGGTGAGTCATTGGACGTGGTATATCTCGATTTTTCCAAAGCGTTTGATACCGTGCCGCACAAGAGGTTGGTACACAAAATGAGAATGCTTGGTCTGGGGGAACATGTGTGTAAATGGGTTAGTAACTGGCTTAGTGATAGAAAGCAGAGGGTGGTTATAAATGGTATAGTCTCTAACTGGGTCGCTGTGACCAGTGGGGTACCGCAGGGGTCAGTATTGGGACCTGTTCTCTTCAACATATTCATTAATGATCTGGTAGAAGGTTTACACAGTAAAATATCGATATTTGCAGATGATACAAAACTATGTAAAGCAGTTAATACAAGAGAAGATAGTATTCTGCTACAGATGGATCTGGATAAGTTGGAAACTTGGGCTGAAAGGTGGCAGATGAGGTTTAACAATGATAAATGTAAGGTTATACACATGGGAAGAAGGAATCAATATCACCATTACACACTGAATGGGAAACCACTGGGTAAATCTGACAGGGAGAAGGACTTGGGGATCCTAGTTAATGATAAACTTACCTGGAGCAGCCAGTGCCAGGCAGCAGCTGCCAAGGCAAACAGGATCATGGGGTGCATTAAAAGAGGTCTGGATACACATGATGAGAGCATTATACTGCCTCTGTACAAATCCCTAGTTAGACCGCACATGGAGTACTGTGTCCAGTTTTGGGCACCGGTGCTCAGGAAGGATATAATGGAACTAGAGAGAGTACAAAGGAGGGCAACAAAATTAATAAAGGGGATGGGAGAACTACAATACCCAGATAGATTAGCGAAATTAGGATTATTTAGTCTAGAAAAAAGACGACTGAGGGGCGATCTAATAACCATGTATAAGTATATAAGGGGACAATACAAATATCTCGCTGAGGATCTATTTATACCAAGGAAGGTGACGGGCACAAGGGGGCATTCTTTGCGTCTGGAGGAGAGAAGGTTTTTCCACCAACATAGAAGAGGATTCTTTACTGTTAGGGCAGTGAGAATCTGGAATTGCTTGCCTGAGGAGGTGGTGATGGCGAACTCAGTCGAGGGGTTCAAGAGAGGCCTGGATGTCTTCCTGGAGCAGAACAATATTGTATCATACAATTATTAGGTTCTGTAGAAGGACGTAGATCTGGGGATTTATTATGATGGAATATAGGCTGAACTGGATGGACAAATGTCTTTTTTCGGCCTTACTAACTATGTTACTATGTTACTATGTTATGGAAAGCAATGTCACTCTTGGGTGTCTTAACAGCAACAATCCCAGCGACCAGGTGGGTGCAAGCCCACATGAGAAAATTGCAATGGCAGATACTATCCGAGCAGACGAAAAATCCATACAACTTGAATCGGAAGATTCTTCTATCACCAAGAGTTCAGGACTCAATAAAATTGTGGCTGAGAACCAAAAATTTAAACAATGCTGTGCCTTGGTCAGTTAGGAATCCAGTGGTGCTAACTACGGATGCAAGCCCATGGGGTTGGGGAGCACACCTGGAGGGTCAAGTCCTGCAGGGTCAATGGGAACCCTCAATGAGAGCAATGTCTTCCAATCTAAAAGAACTGTCAGCGGTGAGGCAAGCATTTCTTCATGTAGAAAAAGAAATCCAGGGGAAACATGTGGTAGTGTTGTCTGACAACAGCACAATTATAGCTTACATAAATCGGCAAGGGGGTACAAGATCAGCATCCCTTATGGCAGAAGCCAAAGAGCTGTTCATATGGGCAGAAAACCACCTTTTGTCCCTGGCGGGAACATACATGAGAGGCTCAGAGAATCTGGTAGCCGATTTCTTAAGCCGTCACATATTACATCAGGAAGCGTGGTCCCTGAACCAGAAAATATTTGGAAAAATCTGTGCCATCTGGGGCACTCCAGAAATAAACTTGTTTGCCACAAAAGAAAATCAGAAGGTGAGAAAATTCTACGCCCTAAACCCAAGAGAACACCCGGAGGGAGTGGATGCACTTCTGTACTGATGGAACTTTCATCTAGCACATGCGTTTCCCCCGATACCATTAATCCCAACAGTCCTCAAGAAAATCCAGGAAGACAAGGCACAAGTAATCCTTGTCGCACCCTTTTGGCCAAAAAGGGCATGGTTCACGTGGCTCAGATGCATGTCTATCTCGGACCCATGGATACTTCCGGATACTCCGAACCTCTTACACCAGGGTCCAGTACAACACCCTCAAGTACACAGGCCTCGTCTCACTGCCTGGAACTTAAAAGAGGGCTTCTACTAGCAAAAGGGTTTTTTGAACCCTTTGGTGGCCACGTTGCTCGCCAGCAGGAAAAAGGTCACGTCAGAGAAATATCAGGAAATTTGGCAGAAATTCCTGGAGTTTTCAGGGCAACAATTGTCCGAAATGAGCAAAGAAATTCCGGTAAAAGAAATTCTAGAATTTCTTCAAAAAGTATTAGAAAGGGGGCTATCTACTAGCACCTTAAAAGTGCAAGTCTCTGCTCTGAGTGCATTGTTTGATCAAAAACTTGCTGACCACCCTTGGGTCTATAGGTTCATCCGGGCCTCCTTTACAGCCAGACTCTCAAAATTATTACCTAAGGTGGCTCCCTGGGATCTAAATTTAGTTCTAAATGCCCTAACCTCGCCTCCCTTTGAGCCTCTTTTTTTCCATTTCAATAAAGTCCTTAACCCTAAAAACGGTCCTCCTGGTTGCCCTAACTTCAGCTCGACTTACCTGCTAGCTATTTCGGTGAACCCCCCCCATACACTACCTTTCAGGATGACAAAGTAATTATAAAAACTGACCCGGCCTTCCTTCCAAAGGTCAACTCAAAGTTCCACAGAGACCAGGAAATAATTTTGCCCTCACTTTGTCCTAAACCAAAATCCCAGGGAGAACAAACTTTCCATTGTCTTGATGTTAGACGCTGCCTGCTTCAATATATAGAAGCCACAAAACCTTGGCGTCGGTCATCAGCCTTTTTTGTTTCCTTCCAGGGGACAAACGGGGAAAAAAAGGCCTCAAAGTCAACTATTGCACGGTGGCTACGTATGGCTATCTCACTTTCATACTCTTCTTCTGGTCAAGTTCCCCCACTGGTTGTAACGGCTCACTCCACACGTGCCATTGCTACATCTTGGGCAGAAAGGGAAAATGCTTCTGTGGAACAGATTTGCAGAGCAGCAGTATGGTCTTCACCCTCCATCTTCTTCCGACATTATAGGCTAGACTTAGGTCTGTTAAACCTTGCTTTTGGGAGAAAAGTATTATCTGTTGTTGTCCCACCCTAGGAGTCTTTCTATTTGTTCCTCTCGCAAACGGTGCTGTCATGGTGAAGGGGAAAAAAATAATTACTTACCGGTAATTTGATTTTCCAGAACCATGACAGCGCCGCATTAATTCCCACCCTACCTTAGTGATGGTTGTGTGATGCACAAAAAAATGTATAGATGTATAATCTATAGATCTCTCTCTCTCTCTCTCTCTCTCTCTCTCTCTCTCTCTCTCTCTCTCTCTCTCTCTCTCTCTCTCTCTCTCTCTCTCTCTCTCTCTCTCTCTCTCTCTCTCTCTCTCTCTCTCTCTCTCGCCCGATGCAAATGCATCGGGTATTCTAGAGTATGCATGTCCACGTAGTTTATTGCCCAGCCACGTAGTATATTACCGAGCCACGTATGTCACAGGTTCAAAAAATAAAGCATAAACATACTCACCTAACGATCCGAGGGCCCCTTGTAGTGTAACATACTCACCATTCTCGGCGCTGCTCCTCTGCGTCCTGTGTCTCCGCTTCCTGGGATCCTGTGCAGATGGGCGCGCGGCTGCCGCCATCTTGCGTTCCCAGGATGCTTTGCGAAAGTACCAATATGACTTAGCAGTCTCGCGAGACCGCTAGGTCTTATGGGTAGTTTCGCAAAGCATCGTGGGAACGCAAGATGGCGGCGGGCGCCGGCGGCTCAGCGGACAACGGAGCGTGAGTATAGCAGGTGTTTGTTTGTTTTTTTACTATTGTTAACATGACTTTCGTTTACTATTGATGCCGCATAGGCAGCATCAATAGTAAAAGGTTGGGGACACACAGGGTTAATAGCGGCGGTAATGGAATGCGTTACCGCCGGCATTAACCCTGTGTTAGTGGTGACCGGAGGGGAGTATGGAGCTTGCGGGGAGCGGAGTGACGGGGACCCAGAGCGGGGAGCGGAGCGCCGGGGACAGTGAGTACGGGGAGCGGAGTGCCGGGGACAGTGACTGCGGGCGGAGGGGACAGTGAGTGCGGGGACAGTGACTGCGGGGAGTATGGAGCGGCCATATTCTTCCGGACTGTGGCCGTCGCTGATTGGTCGCCGCAAAACAGCCACGACCAATCAGCGACTTGGATTTCCATGATAGACAGAGGCCAGGACCAATGAATATCCGTGACAGAAGGACAGACAGACAGACGGAAGTACCCCTTAAACAATTATGTATATATATAATATATATATCTATATCGAGATATAGATATATATATATATAGAGAGAGAAATATCTATCTCTATATATAGAGATAGGTATATAGATAGATATATCTCTATATATAGATATATTTATCTCATAGAAGGGAAAACAAGTGACAATACAAAATGAATGTAAGGCTACGTTCACATTAGCGTTGTGCGGGGCAGCGTCGGGCGCAGCCGCGGCGACGCATGCATCATGCGCCCCTATGTTTAACATGGGGGGGCGCATGGACATGCGTTGTCTTGCGTTTTGTGACGCAGGCGTCATTTTGGCGCAACTGTCAGGGCGCAGAGGTCGCTGCATGATGCAGTTTTTTCTGCGCCAAAAATCATGCAAAAATGAACGCATGCGTCACAAAAAGCTGCGTTGTGCATGCGTTTTTTAATGCGTTGTGCGTTGCGTCGCCCAACGCTGCCCCACACAACGTTAATGTGAACGTAGCCTTATATACATGTGTGTACTAATAAGGCGGTAATCTTCCATACTCTGAAACAAACTGAGGAGAGAGGTGCCGTCCCCTTCTTTTATCTCTGCTACAGGTTTTCTGTTCCTGGGGGCGGATACCATCTCTCATGTACGGTGCTGTCATGATTCTGGAAAATGAAATTACCGGTAAGTAATTATCATTTTTATGAAATGTTCAAGACTAACATTTTAAAGGGAACCTATCGTGTCAGTTAACGCTATTAACCTGCAGATATAGGGTCAATCTACAGGTAACCGGCCACTGTACTGAAAGCTTGGCACCCTGGAGAAAATGAACTTTTTTCTCCTGGGAGCCGTCGGCGCTCACGTGCTGACTAGATGGGCATGGCTTCGCTCAAAGCCACTGTACTGAGCGAGGCCAGAGACATCTAGTTGGAATGTGTCCGGAAGTATGCAAATCGCATACTTGTGGTCCTATGACTGATTGCTCCCGGAGAATCCTCAGTGCGCTTGAAGTGAAGATTCACAAGTCTTCTGGCACACAGGCTACAAGGTTTGTAGTTAAAGGCTGCACAAGCCTTTTAATTTACAAGACCACATTTCATTATACACTTAAAGGGGTTGTCCACTACTAGGACAACCACTTAAACTGAATGTTCAGCCCAGATAAAATAGTCTATACTTTCTTCCTGTGCCGACTCCGTTGCAGCGATGTCAGCGCTCGCTCTTCCCGGGGCTGTGATGAGTGGAATGACAAGCGGCGCCCAATCAGCACTGGCGTCACTGTCTCCACTTTCGGACAAACTGAACTTGAAGAGGAAGTCGGAGATCATCATCTGCAGCCTGGACTGGGCGTTGTGTGTCACGACACCGCATCACAGCCTCGGGGAAAGCGAGTGTCGACTCTGCGGGAAAGGCGCCGACTTGGGAGGGGAGGTGAGAAAAGGCTTTATTATAATATCGGGGCCAAACATTTAGTTTAAGATGGGGTTATCCTAGTAGTGGGCAACCCCTTTAACCCCTTAATCCCATATGACGTACTATCCCATCGATGTGACCTGGCACTTAATTCCCAGTGACGGGATAGTACGTCATATGCGATCGGGAGCGCGGCCGGGTGTCAGCTGACATCCGGCACTATGCCAGGAGCGGTCACGGAATGCCCCTGGCACATTAACCCCCGGAACACTGCGATCAAACATGATCACAGCGTTCTGGCGGTACAGGGAAGCATCGTGCAGGGAGGGGGCTCCCTGCGTGCTTCCCTGAGACCCTCGGTACAAGGCGATGTGCTCACCTTGTACCGAGCGACTCCTCCCTGCAGGCCCCGGATCCAAAATGGCCGCGGGGTTACATCCGGGTCCTGCAGGGAGGTGGCTTACCAGCGCCTGCTCAGAGCAAGCGCTGGTAAGCCTGCAGCCCTGCATGTCAGATCGCGGATCTGACACAGTGCTCTGCAAAGTGTCAGATCAGCGATCTGACCCTATAACATGATGCCTCCCCCTGGGGCAATGTTATAAAGTAAAAAAAAAAATTCACATGTGTATTAAAAAAAAAAATAAAAAAAAAACTTCCCATAAATACATTTCTTTATTTAAATAATAAAAAAATAAAAGTACACACATTTAGTATCGCCGTGTCCGTAACGACCCCATTAAAAACTGTCCCACTAGTTAACCCCTTCAGTGAACGCGGTAAAAAACAAAACAAAAAAAACAAGGCAAAAAAACGCTTTATTATCATACCGCCGAACAAAAAGTGGAATAACACGTGATCAAAAAGATGGATACAAATAACCATGGTACCGCTGAAAAGTCATCTTGTCCTGCAAAAAAATGAGCCACCATACAGCATCATCAGTGAAAAAATAAGTCCTCAGAAGAAAGCGATGCAAAAATAATTATTTTTTCTATAAAATTAGTTTTTATCGTATAAAAGCGCCAAAACATAAAAAAAGATAGAAATGAGGTATCGCTGTAATTGTACGGACCCGAAGAATAAAATTGCTTTTATCAATTTTACCAAAAGTGGAACGGTATAAACGCCCCCCCTCCCCCCCCCCCCCCCACCCAAAAGAAATTCATGAATAGCTGGTTTTTGGTCATTCTGCCTCATAAAAATCGGAATAAAAAGCCATCAAAAATGTCACGTGCCCAAAAATGTTACCAATAAAAATGTCAACTCGTCCTGCAAAAAACAAGACCTCACATGACTGTGGACCAAAATATGGAAAAATTATAGCTCTCAAAATGTGGAGACGCAAAAACAATTTTTTGCAATAAAAAGCGTCTTTCAGTATGTGACAGCTGCCAATCATAAAAAAGCGCTATAAATAGTAAATCAAACCCCCCTTCATCACCCCCTTAGTTAGGGGAAAAATAATAAAATAAAAAAAATGTATTTATTTCCATTTTCCCGTTAGGGCTAGGGTTAGGGTTTCAGTTAGAACTAAGGGTTTCCACTGTTTAGGCACATCAGGGGCTCTCCAAACGCAGCATGGCGTCCGATCTCAATTCCAGCCAATTCTGCGTTGAAAAAGTAAAACAGTGCTCCTTCCCTTTTGAGTTCTGCTGTGCGCCCAAACAGGGGTTTACCCCAACATATGGGGTATCAGCGTACTCAGGACAAATTGGACAACAACTTTTGGGGTCCAATTTCTTGTTACCCTTGGGAAAATAGAAATTTGGGGGCAAAAAAAAACATTTTTGTGGGAAAAAAATGATTTTTTTATTTTCACGGCTCTGCATTATAAACTGTAATGAAACACTTGTGTTGTGAGAACGTTGAACCCCCATCTAGATAAGTTCCTTAGGGGCTCTACTTTCCAAAATTGTGTCACTTTTGGGGGGTTTCAATATTTAGGCACATCAGTGGCTCTCCAAACGCAACATGGCTTACCATCTCAATTCCAGTCAATTTTGCATTGAAAAGTCAAATGGCGCTCCTTCCCTTCCGAGCTCTGCCATGTACCCAAACAGTGGTTTACCCCCACATATGGGGTATCAGCGTACTCGGGACAAATTGTAATAACCTCTTTTTCTTATCTTTTAGGATACATCGGGGGCTTATCTACAGCGTTCCAGAATGCTGTAGATAAGCCCCTGATGCTGGTGGGCTTAGCTCACCCTTGATTTTGGGGGTGACGGGTTCCCTTTAAATGTTCATTTTTATTTAAACATTCCAAACATTCCTGTGAAACACCTGAAGGGTTAATAAACTTCTTGAATGTGGTTTTGAGCACCTTGAGGGGTGTAATTTTTTAGAATGGTGTCACACTTGGTTATTTTCGATCATATAGACCCCTCAAAATGACTTCAAATGAGATGTGGTCCCTAAAAAAAAAATAAATGGTGTTGTAAAAATGAGAAATTGCTGGTCAACTTTTAACCCTTATAACTCCTTAACAAAAAAAAAATTTTGGTTCCAAATTTGTGCTGATGTAAAGTAGACATGTGGGAAATGTTACTTATTAAGTATTTTGTGTGACATATCTCTGATTTAAGGGCATGAAAATTCAAAGTTGGAAAATTACGAAATTTTAAAATATTTTTGCAAATTTCCGTTTTTATCACAAATAAACGCAGGTAATATCAAAGAAATTTTTACCACTATCATGAAGTACAATATGTCACGAGATAACCGTTTCAGAATCATCAGGATCCGTTGAAGCGTTCCAGAGTTATAACTTCATAAAGGGACAGTGGTCAGAATTGTAAAAATTGGCCCGGTCATTAACGTGCAAACCGCCCTTGGGGCTTAAGGGGTTAAAGGCCCATGCAGATCTCTGTGAAAATCGGTTCGAGCCCAGACAAGCTGTGACTCTCCCTGCCCAATCGTCATTTGTTTGTGTGTGTCTGAGACTGGATCAGTTTGCACGCACCTCTACTTGAGCCCTCACTGCCCACAATGATTGAAGAGTACATTGCAATGCAGCTACAGATTAAGACTTGAATAACAACTACACCCCGCAGATACCTGGCAGGAAAAGACCAGGATATGAATGTGCAGATCCTTCTTCCCCTCTAATATGACCATTGGGAGAATAAGACACGGTGTTACTGAACATTCTGCGTCTGTGCCTGGGATGTTTGCTCTTGTGAGCCGCCTCTCATCAGGCAGTCATGTGAGAGCTGTGGGTTTAGTACACGTGTCTCTAGCTGGTATGGTGGGTGGGTGGGGTTGGTATGAGCTTTTCTCTGTTGTATCCTGGCCTTTATTAGCCTTTCCTGCATGACTGGTCAAGTGCATCATTCTGATTAAAGTTCTCCCTTTTATAGTGAATGTTGCTTTGATTTATTATTTCTTGTAGATGTCAACATCATTACAAAATATCTAATGGTTGGATAAAAAATATTGAAAGTTCACGGTCTATTATTTATATTTGTGGGCCCTGTGATGCTGGGGCGCGAGCAGGGTGGGCACTGAGATGCCGGGGCGCGGGCAAGCTATAGTGATGTGCACAACAACTAAATGTGTAGCACCAACACAACTTTAAGTTATCATAAAATACTATTTTTACGCATCAAAACATTTTCTCTTTAAAGGTATAATTGGGCAATAAAGAAGCACTCCCATTAAAATTGATTAAACCTTGTGTAAATATACACTACTCAAAAAAATAAAAGGAACACTAATACCACATCCTAGATATCTTTGAATGAAATATTTCAGTTGCAAATCTTTATTCATTACATAGTGGAATGTGTTGAGAACAATAAAACATTAAGGCTGATCCAACTACAGTGGAAATGCCTCAAGACAAGGAAATGATGCTCAGTAGTGTGTGTGGCCTCCACGTGCCTATATGATCTCCCTACAAGGCCTGGGCATGCTCCTGATGAGGCGGCGGATGGTCTCCTGAGGGATCTCCTCCCAGACCTGGACTAAAGCATCCGCCAACTCCTGGACAGGTTGTGGTGCAACTTGACGTTGGTGGATGGTGCGAGACATGATGTCCCAAATGTGTTCAATCGGATTCAGGTCTGGGGAACGGGCAGGACAGTCCATAGCTTCAATGTCTTCATCTTGCAGGAATTGCGGACACACTCTAGCCACATGAGGTCTGGCATTGTCCTGCATTAGGAGGAACCCAGGGCCAACCGCACCAGCATATGGTCTCACAAGGGGTCTGAGGATCTCATCTCGGTACCTAATGGCAGTCAGGCTACCTCTGGCGAGCACATGGAGGGCTGTGCAGCCCTCCAAAGAAATGCCACCCCACACCATTACTAACCCACTGCCAAACCGATCATGCTGAAGATGTTGCAGGGAGCAGATCGCTCTCCACGACGTCTCCAGACTCTGTCACATGCGCTCAGTGTGAATCTGCTTTCATCTGTAAAGAGCACAGGGTGCCAGTGGCGAATTTGGCAATTCTGGTGTTCTGTGGCAAATGCCAAGCATCCTGCATGGTGTTGGGCTGTGAGCACAACCCCCATCTCTGGACGTCGGGCAATCAGACCATCCTCATGGATTCGGTTTCTAACAGTTTGTGCAGACACATGCACATTTGTGGCCTGCTGGAGGTCATTTTGCAGGGCTCTGGCAGTGCTCCTCCTGTTCCTCCTTGCACAAAAGGCTGATCTAGCGGCCCTGCTGCTGGGTTGTTGCCCTCCTATGGCCCCTCCATGTCTCCTGGTGTACTGGCCTGTCTCCTGGTAGCGCCTCCAGCCTCTGGACACTACGCTGACACACCGCAAACCTTCTTGCCTTAGCTTGCATTGATGTGCCATCCTGGAGGAGCTGCACTACCTGAGCCACTTGTGTGGGTTGTAGAGTTCGTCTCATGCTACCACGAGTGTAAAAGCACAACCAACATTCAAAAGTGACCAAAACATCAGCCAGAAAGCATTGGTACTGAGATGTGATCTGTGTCCCCACCTGCAGTACCACTCCTTTATTGAGGGTGTCTTGATAATTGCCAATATTTTCTATCTGTTGTCTATTCCATTTGCACAACAGCATGTGAAATTGATTGTCAAACAGTGTTGCTTCCTAAGTGGACAGTTTGATTTCACAGAAGATTGATTTACTTGGAGTTATATTCTGTTGTTTAAGTCTTCCCTTTACTTTTTTTGAGCAGTATATTTTGTGTAGGTGTATTAATATGCTCACCAATCTCCATCTTTCCTGACTTCCAGTGATGCCCTGGCCCTTTTCTGGCTCACGTGATGGCTACTCGGACTAGCTAGATCATGCAGAACTCTATATCAGCCATAAGACTTCATTACAATGTAAGACTGTGGAGCTGCCGAACAAGGCACCATAGGCTCCCTCTCCCCCAAAGGTTTGGCCCATAGACATTTGTAATGGGACTGCTTCTTAATGATCAATCCTGATTTTATATTCAATTTTTAATACATTAGGATTGAGCTACAATTGACTTGTAGAAGGTGCGGTATAACGAGCATGTTTCTCTGCATACTTTCTATTCCGTGCAGGTATTTGTTTTTGCTTTGTAGTCCTGATTGCTGTTTATCTGTTCTCCGAGGCGTCTCTTACTACTTATTGCTTTGTAGACAGGAAGTCTCGTAGCTGCAAGATATTAAACTTGGGTTCCTAGATCTGCATTGTTCATCCATAGAGGATTCTTGGGTTGGGTTTATTCTTAGCAAATCACAAACCTGTTGATCAAGTTTACGTAAAATGTGGCTGCATTGGAACATTGATTTCTTATTACAACACCTTTCTAGCTGCAAAAGGAGCTTATATGGGTAATGCTAAAACCGGCCATAGATGGTAACTTTTTTGTGGCCTAGATCCCAAGAAAGTTCTGCGTCTGAGTGTCCGCCTCTAGTAGGTGTATGCGCCTGAAAATAATGCATGACAGCACATTTCTTCTATTGTCATCATTATAGTTAATGGCATTGTCGCCGCGTACACCTGAAACCCGTTTTGAGGAGGCTTCGGACCAAGCCACGACGAGACCACTGAACATGGGCAAGAACACAATGTGAAAGGAGCCTTATGCACACTGGCGGTCTCCAAGGAGAAACCCCTCAATAGATCTTGAAACTACTTGCACAGCCTTGTGCTTTGTGATTGTAGGGCCCTATTCACACTACTGTGTGTTTTGATGAACTTTTTCTTGTAAAAGAAGACAAAACAATCAATCTTAGTGTTTTTCTTAAAAAAGAAAAAAAAAAAAAAAAAATATATATATATATATATATATATATATATATATATATATATATAATATGAAGTATATTTTTACCATCAGTTTCGCTCTCAGATGTGATAATATTGTTCAAGATTACAAAGTCAAACATCTTAAATCAAGAATAATAGAACAAAGGGAGTAAACTGGACACAAAAAAAAAACATTATTTTCCACCCATTAAAAATAAAAAATAGATAGTTCTCAATTATACATGAATGTCGTGTGTTTTTTTTTTTTTTTTATGTATATACATACATACTGGCATATTCGAGCTGTCAATGTCCTCCTACCTTACACAGCAACAGAAAAGGGAACTGAACAGTTTGCAAGAAAAATCCGACACAAGTGTTCACTCTGTAGGAAATGTCCCAACTACTGATGACTTCAGAGAACACATTCCGTGTGGTTTATAAAATATATATATATATATGTGAAATCACATGAGACATGTACATAGGTTCATGCAGTAATAAAAAGAACAGTTTATTTGTTTTTTAACTAATTTTTATTCAAAAATTTTCACCAATTTTAACAATAAAAGACAATGTAACATGTTATTCTGGAATTCACAAAATAAAACTTAGTAGACCATGAATTCCTTCCTTGAATGCCCACTAAAATATTCTTGCTATTCCACATAAGTTTACAACTTCAATTTTAAGAGAAGTGACAAAAGACAAACGCCAAGGAGGGAAAAGATATAGAAAACCTGTGGGAATGTAGAGATAAAGGCTTAGGTAATTTGTTGTGCCCAATGATTATTCCATGGGGCCCAGACTACTTCAGATAAGTCTATTTTTGAGTAGCATTTAAATATTCCATTTGATGCAGATTGAACACCCAGTTGAAAAACTCTTGTCCGGATGCAGGGCTGGTTTTAGACAAAATGGTGCCGTTGGCAAAAGTTTAAAGTGGGGCCCCAAATGCTCACATATCGCACCATCACACAGAAACATTTCAGTTGTATTTACATGCGCTGAGTTCAGGCCGCTAAATGAGCACGATCGACAATATTGAAGTCTATTTGCTATTATGTCACTGTTCCCAAGCAGATGAATCTCCTGTGTGATGTCCATGAGCCCTAGCAGGACATATGGACACTGGTTGCTCAATGCTGTAGCCATCACACAGGATCAGGCAGTGTAATGGCTCAGGATGTCTTCTGAAACGAATTCCGAGAAATTAATTATGGTAGTTAAATTTCTGAATAAAGTTAGGGATATTCCAGATAATTCGCATCACTCTGCTTAATAGGTTCTTTGTGCCAATGTTTGGTTTTAGCTTGTGAGAAGTTGGCAGAACTGCTGGTATCTGAATATACACTTGTTTTTATTCTTCCTCATAAACCTGGTAGAATGCTAATGTTCTCCAGATTTGGACGCACCGTGACTTTTGATGCATCTTTTCTGCCTCCTCTTTTTAATGGTGCATTGATTCATTGTTCTAGATACTTTCTAGGTTGTCTTATGAAATGGGCCATTTCTCCAGTCACCTTCCACGACAGCCACTTTGGAGGTTGTCTTTCCCGCACTAATAGGGGACAGGAACACAAAGAGGTTAAATACCCCTCCCCTTCCTGCAACCACCAGTGTTTTCCTGTCCCCTATGGGGCATGAATAGGATCTGAACGGGCTGCTGTGGCCGGCGACCGGAGTTCCACACACCTGACAAGCCGGGCAGCTGAGGTCGGACTCCCCTCCTCTGTCGCTGCTCCCGTCTCCGCGCTTCGGCGGGACTCTGGACCTTCCCACCCCTCCTGCGCCTGCTCTGGGGGTAATGTGAGGCGGTGATGTGCATACTGGGGACCTCCTGCAGCCCCCCGTTTCCTCCTCCCCTGCTGCACGCTAGGTGGCGCGTCTCGGCTGTGGCGTCTGCGTCGCCATCACTTCCGGGTGAATGCACGTCACTTCCGGGTCGTCCAGTGATGCGTTCCACAGTGGAGCGCACGCCGGCTGTCTTTCTCTCGTGGTCGCGTCGGCCGGCCTGCTGAAGCAGCAATACCGGGACGTTCCTGATTGGGGGGGATCCTATCGAGCGAGGCGGGGAGGAGGAGCACAATGACGCTGTCCCACGATCCTATTTAAAAGATCCGGGTGGCAAGGTAAGCCTGTCTGTAACAGACATGGACGGTGTGTATATATAATATATATTCCTAAGCGGCTTAAAACCTTTCTCTCTCTTAGGCCGGCGTCACACTAGCGAGTTTTACGGACATATGAGAGGCGCAAAAACTACGCATTGCACACGGACCAATGATTCTCTATGGGGCAGCAGCTATCTGCCGTATATTTCTCGGCCGTATTTTACGGGCGTAGAAAATTGCAGCATGCTGTGTTTGTCAGCGTATTGCGCAAAAGATCCGCCAATGAAAGTCAATGGGGGTGAGAAAAATACAGATTACACATGGACCAACAGTGTGACTTGCGAGAAATACGCAGTGAAGGAGATGGCAAAAGCCGACAATTGAATTACCGGCTTTTCTGCTATCTAGCGCTATATGAAATATATATATATATATATATATATATATACACACACACACACACACACACACACACACACACACACACACACACACACACACACACACACACACACACACACACACACATATATATATATATATATATATATATATATACATATATATATATATATATATACATGTTTTCATGAATATTTTAGCCCATGGATCCATTGTATGTCCGTTTTGCAAGCCGGCGAGAAAATCTCGCTGTACGTATGCTATATGGATTACATACGGAGGATGACATGCATAAAATACGCTGCCACACCCTGCCTACGGATGACATACGGATCACTGTTTTGGGATTATTTGTGCGTATTACGCATGTAAAATACGGACCGTATTTCCCTACGCTGAGTGTGACTCCGGCCTTGTAGGGAGAAAAGGTCTCTGACCCTAAAAGGACAAGCCGCAAATGTAAAGTGTGTGCAGCCAGACTCCCATCTACATATGGGAAGAAACACTGCCAATCCTGTATAGATGAGGTTCTACGCGCTGAGCAGCCCTCTTATGGATAGCATCAGATCCCTCATTAAAGAGGTCCACTCTTCCATGGCTACCTTCTCCCAGATCCCGGTGCCTCAACTACCTCATCCTAAAAAAGAGGAAAAAGGGCCCCGGTAGAGTCCGACTCAGGAGAGATTAAATACTCTGGTTCGGAGGATGCTAGGGAAAATAAGGGCTCCACTTTCTCCCCCACCTTTTAAATCAGAGAGCAAAAAATATTATTTTAATTCTGAGGATATGGGTGACCTAATCAGTATAGCAAACGGCACCATGGGGGTGGAGGATGAGGAAATTAAACTCTCTGTACAGGACGAAATGTTTGAAGGTCTAAAACCCAAAGATAAAAAAGGGCTTTCCTGTGCATAAAAATATCCAAAAATTAGATTTTACATAAATGGGGCCTTCCTGAAAAGGGTCTTACTATTACCTCAGAGCTCAAGAACTGGTTCCCCCTTAGACGGAGATAACTCTCTATGGGAAACCCCAAAAGTGAATGTGCAGGTGTCCAGGGTAACTAAGAAAACAGCTCTTCCCTTTGAGGACCCTTCCCAGCTCAAGGATCTGATGGATCGAAAGATAGAGAGCTTATTAAAAAAGTCCTGGGACACCTCCACAAATTTACTCAAATCTAACATAGCCACCACTTGCGTGGCCCGATCCCTGTTCATCTGGTTGCGCAAGCTTAAGGATCATTTGACACAGGGCACCCCAAGAGAGGAAATTTTAGACTCCCTACCCCTGCTACAGAAAGCAACTGGGTACCTAGCCAACGCCTCAGCTGAGTCTGTCCGAGTAGCCGCAAAAGCTGCCGCCCTCTCCAACTCATCCAGGAGAGCACTTTGGAAAAAATCTTGGGGGGGGGGGGGGCGACTTCGTCTCCAAGTCCAAATTGTATAGCATCCCCTTCCAGGGCCATAATGTATTTGGACCCATTCTGGATGATATCTTGGATAAGGCGGCAGATTAAAAAAAATCTCTCCCTGAACAGAAAATACTAAAATCCCCCCCCCCCCCAAAAAAAAAAAAAAACGCAAACGCTTTTTTCGCCCCCTCCTGTGATCAATCTTCACAGAGAGGAAAAGGCAAAACAGGGAGATGTAGTTATCCCAAAGGAGGCAGGGGCAAGAACATCCTTGTCCCTCAAACCCAACAAAACCCAGATAAGCAATGACGATGCTCCAGTCGGGGGTCGACTCACTTTTTTTTTTCACCCAGTGGCTGTCCATCTCCGCAAATCAGTGGGTCATTCGTACCATACGAGATGGACTAAAAATAGAATTCGAGAGACCTCCCCCACAATGCTTGAGGATAACCTTCCTACAGACTCCGCACCTCAAACTCCTTGTTGAAGGATCTATAAAATCTACTAAAATCAAATGTGATCTCGCAGGTGCTGAAGCTAGAGGAAGGACGTGACCATTATTCACGTCTCTTTCTAATAACAAAACCGTCGGGGAAGAAAAGAATCATCATAAACCTGAAACCATTAAACTAATCAGTCTGGTACAGGAGATTCAAAATGGAAACAATCAGGTCGGTAATCCCCCTCAACAGACAAAATTGGGTAATGGCGACTGTGGATCTGAGGGATGCGTACTACCACGTACCAATCCACCCAGAACACAGAAAATTCCTCAGATTCGCAGTCTCCCAGGGGCAGCAAATCAAACATTTCTAATTCAATGTCCTACCCTTCGGCATCTCATCGGCTCCACGGGTTTTTACAAAAATTATGGCGGAAGCAATGATTTTCATCCGTCAACAAGGAATATGCATTGTCCCGTATTTGGACGACTTTATTATTATGGCGCCATCTACCTCCCATCTGGAAACTGATGTAACAAAAACCCTGGAGATATTACAGTTCCTGGGCTGGATCCCAAATCTGGAAAAATCAGAGATCCATCCCTCCACAAGGAGAAAATTCTTGGGGATTCTACTGGACTCAAAAGAAAGGACATTGTTTCTACCCAGAGATCATCAAATCAACCTTGTCCGCAAGATAACCAGATTCAGGGACCAGCGAGCGCCGACCCTCAGAGAGTCGGTCTGTGCTAGGTTCCCTGACCGCATGCATCCAAGCGGTCTCCTGGGCTCAAGCTCACACGCGAACCCTTCAGACTTACGTGCTTCTGTATTCCAGTATTCCAGGAGACGGCAGACTCCATTGAATCAAAGAATTCTCCCGGGCCACGTAAAATCGGCCCTGAAATGGTGGTTGGATTACCAAAATCTTCAGAAGGGGATCCGTTTCCCCTAAAAACACTCCGCTCAGATGCCAGCAAGAGAGGCTGGGGTGCAGTGGTAGTGTTTCCACTTTCAGGGATGATGGAAATCAAGCATCAGCAACAGTTCCTCAAACCTAAGAGAACTAAAGGCTGTGGAAGAAGCCCTAAAAGTGTCATCTACGCTGATCAAAAATCCTCATGTTCGTATCTACTCGGACAACATGACCACAGTAGCCTATCTACGACACCAGGGGGGAACGAAGTATGTCGGTCTGAAGGAAATAGCAGCAAGAATTTTCTTCTGGGCGGAGAAAAACCTGTCAGTCACAGCAGTACATCTAAGAGGGCTAGACAATACTCAGACAGACTTCCTCAGCAGGAAGGACATACATCCAGGAGAATGGTGTCTGGACCAAACAGTATTTCGGTCCCTAACCTCAAGATGGGGAACTCCAGAGGTGGATCTGTTTGCCAACGGGCAAAATGCGAAAGTGGAAACATTCTTCTCTCTTTATCACACGGATGGAGCGCAGGGAATAGATGCCTTCTCACAACCATGGAGGTTCAACCTCGCATATGCATTTCCACCCATCCCCATGCTGGCAAAGACACTACAAAAGATCAGGACAGACTGAGTTACCACACTATGGCCCAGGAGGAGTTGGTACAGCGCCCTGATAGACATGACCCTGGAAGGTCCCTACCTTCTACCTCAAAAAATCAATCTCCTTCACCAAGGTCCCCTAATGCATCCGGACCTTCGCAGGCTGAACCTGGAGGCATGGCTACTAAAGCCAGAATTTTAAGAGCCAAAGGACTCTCGGATGAAGTGATCCAGACTCTCCAAAAAAGCAGGAAGCCTGTAACCAATGCCATCTATGCTAAGGTCTAGAAAAAGTTTACGTCCTGGTGCTCCCCAGAAACTCCAGACCCCTTTAATCCCAATATAGTGCAAATCTTAGATTTTTTTTGACAGAAAGGTTTAGAATTGGGCCTTACCCCTAGCACACTCAAAGTGCAAGTATCGGCCCTTAGCATCTTTTTTTTATTTAAATTTAGCCAGCCACCGCTGGATCAAGCGATTCATGACAGCAGCATCCAGAATACGTCCTAGACTCCGTATTAGGGTGCCTTCTTGGGCCCTCAATACCGTGCTTAACAGCCTAACCAAAGATCCATTTGAACCCCTGGAATCTGTTAACATAAAAAACCTAACTCTTAAAACAGTCTTTTTAGTCGCACTCACTTCTGCTACACGTATTGGAGAGTTGCAGGCCCTGTCGATACAGGAGCCTTATCTGACTTTCACTGCGTTTAGCATTGTACTAAAACTAGATCAGTCCTTTCTACCTAAAGTGGTCTCAAATTGTACTGCCCTCATTTTGCCCAAACCACTCCAACCCTATGGAAGAGACCTTCCACACCCTTGACGTTCGCAGGGTGGTCCTATTTTACCTACGACAGACTGAAGCCTGGCGACTTGATCAAAATTTATTCATCCAGTTCTCAGGACGAAACAAAGGCAAGAAGGCGGCAAAAAACACTATCGCGAATTGAATCAAACAGTCTATTTGCCTGGCTTATTTATCACAGGGATTTGATCCACCTGCTTTACTGAAGGCGCACTCTACCCGGGCAATGGCAGCATCATGGGCAGAGAGGGGGAATGCTTCATCAGAGCAGATATGCAGAGCCGCCACCTGGTCGTCCATCCACACGTTCACCAGACATTACCTGCTAAATTTCAATAGGGATTTAACATTTGGCAGACGAGTTCTGCAGGCAGTGATCCCTCCCTAAACAAAAAAGCTGTTGGTACTACTCCGAAATGGCTGTCGTGGAAGGTGACTAGAGAAAATAGAATTAGGCTTACCGGTAATTCGGTTTCTAGGAACTTTCCACGACAGCACTAATTTCCCTCCCTAGCTGATGTTCTTATTGGATAATTCCTGCACTTTTGTGGTAACTATACATGCTAGTGTGTCCAGGAAAACACTGGTAGTTGCAGGAAGGGGAGGGGTATTTAACCTCTGTGTTCCTGTCCCCTATTAGGGTGAGGAAGACAACTTCCGAAGTGGCTTTCGTGGAAGGTTCCTAGAAACCGAATTACCGGTAAGCCTAATTTTATTTTCTTAATGATTTTGACTTCCTGAATTCAAATCTGACAAGTTTTTACTTAGCTCTTGTTTCTGTGTTTTTTCCTTTTGCTACTACATATACAGTGGGGCAAAAAAGTATTTAGTCAGTCAGCAATAGTGCAAGTTCCACCACTTAAAAAGATGAGAGGCGTCTGTAATTTACATCATAGGTAGACCTCAACTATGGGAGACAAACTGAGAAAAAAAAATCCAGAAAATCACATTGTCTGTTTTTTTAACATTTTATTTGCATATTATGGTGGAAAATAAGTATTTGGTCAGAAACAAAATTTCATCTCAATACTTTGTAATATATCCATTGTTGGCAAAGACAGAGGTCAAACGTTTTCTGTAAGTCTTCACAAGGTTGCCACACACTGTTGTTGGTATGTTGGCCCATTCCTCCATGCAGATCTCTTCTAGGTCAGTGATGTTTTTGGCTTTTCGCTTGGCAACACGGACTTTCAACTCCCTCCAAAGGTTTTCTATAGGGTTGAGATCTGGAGACTGGCTAGGCCACTCCAGGATCTTGAAATGCTTCTTACGAAGCCACTCCTTCGTTGCCCTGGCGGTGTGCTTTGGATCATTGTCATGTTGAAAGACCCAGCCACGTTTCATCTTCAATGCCCTTGCTGATGGAAGGAGGTTTCCACTCAAAATTTCACGATACATGGCCCCATTCATTCTTTCATGTACACGGATCAGTCGTCCTGGCCCCTTTGCAGAGAAACAGCCCCAAAGCATGATGCTTCCACCACCATGCTTTACAGTAGGTATGGTGTTTGATGGATGCAACTCAGTATTCTTTTTCCTCCAAACACGACAAGTTGTGTTTCTACCAAACCGTTCCAGTTTGGTTTCATCAGACCATAGGACATTCTCCCAAAACTCCTCTGGATCATCCAAATGCTCTATAGCAAACTTAAGACGGGCCCGGACATGTACTGGCTTAAGCAGTGGGACACGTCTGGCACTGCAGGATCTGAGTCCATGGTGGCGTAGTGTGTTACTTATGGGAGGCCTTGTTACATTGGTCCCAGCTCTCTGTAGTTCATTCACTAGGTCCCCCCGCATGGTTCTGGGATTTTTGCTCACCGTTCTTGTGATCATTCTGACCCCACGGGGTGGGATTTTGCGTGGAGCCCCAGATCGAGGGAGATTATCAGTGGTCTTGTATATCTTCCATTTTCTAATTATTGCTCCCACTGTTGATTTCTTCACTCCAAGCTGGTTGGCTACTGCAGATTCAGTCTTCCCAGCCTGGTGAAGGGCTACAATTTTGTTTCTGGTGTCCTTTGACAGCTCTTTGGTCTTCACCATAGTGGAGTTTGGAGTCAGACTGTTTGAGGGTGTGCACAGGTGTCTTTTTATACTGATAACAAGTTTAAACAGGTGCCATTACTACAGGTAATGAGTGGAGGAAAGAGGAGACTCTTAAAGAAGAAGTTACAGGTCTGTGAGAGCCAGAAATCTTGATTGTTTGTTTCTGACCAAATACTTATTTTCCACCATAATATGCAAATAAAATGTTAAAAAAACAGACAATGTGATTTTCTGGATTTTTTTTTCTCAGTTTGTCTCCCATAGTTGAGGTCTACCTATGATGTAAATTACAGACGCCTCTCATCTTTTTAAGTGGTGGAACTTGCACTATTGCTGACTGACTAAATACTTTTTTGCCCCACTGTATAAGTGCTTCTCACAAAATTACAATATCATCAAAAAGTTACTTTATTTCGGTTCTTCGGTACAAAAAGTGAAACTCATATATTACAGGGTCATTACATACACGGTGATCTATTTCAAGTGTTTATTTCTGTTATTGGTGATGATTATGGCTTACAGCCAATGAAAACTCAAAAGTCATTATCTCAGTAAATCAGAATACTTTATAAGGCCATGTTCACACTATCAGTATTTGATCAGTATTTTACATCAGTATTTGTAATCCAAAATCAGGAGTGGAACAATCAGAGGAAAAGTAGAATAGAAACATATGCACCACTTCTGCATTTATCACCCACTCCTGGTTTTGGCTTACAAATACTGATGTGAAATACTGATCAAATACTGAAGGTGTGAACGTGGCCTTACACATTACATCTGTGTCATGGTCTCCTGGTACCTACCTATATGCAACCTCCGATCCTCTCAAGACCTCCTTCTCTACTCCCCTCCCATCTCTTCTTCCCACAACCGCATCCAAGACTTCTCCCGTGCTTCCCCCATACTCTGGAACTCTCTACCCCAACACATCACTCTCGCCTACCATAGAAACCTTCAAAAAGAACCTGAAGACTCACCTCTTCCGACAAGCCTACAGCCTGCAGTGATCCTGAACTTACTGAACCGCCACACAACCTGCTCTACCCTCTCCTAGTGTATCCTCACCCATCCCCTGCAGACAGTGAGCCCTCGTGGGCAGGGTCCTCCCTCCTTATGTAGCTGTGTGCCTTGTTTTTTTGCTCATGTTTAATGTATTTGTCTATATTTGCCCCGTTTTCACATGTAAAACACCATGGAATAAATGGAGCTATAAAAATGTATAATAATCCATACATCTGTTGCTTCGTCTCCCGGTACTTACCTGCACCCAACCTCCGATCCTCACATGATCTCCTTCTCTACTACCCTCTTATCTCCTCTTCCCACAATCGTATACAACAGGGGTGTCAAGCTGCATTCCTTGAGGGCCTCAAACCATGCGTGTTTTCAAGATTACCTTAGCATTGCACAAGATGCTGGAATCATTCTCTGCAGGTGATTAAATTATCACCTGTGCAATGCAAGGAAATCCTGAAAACATGACCTGTTTGCAGCCCTCGAGGAATGCAGTTGGACACCCGTGGTATACAAGATTTCTCTCGCGTATCACCCCTACTCTGGAACCCTCTACCACAACATATCAGACTCTCGCTTACCATCGAAACCTTCAAAAAGAGCCTGAAGACTTACCTCTTCCAACAAGAGTGCAACCTGCAGTAACCACCGATCGACCAAACCCCTGCATGACCAGCTCTATACTCACCTACTGTATTCTCACCCATCCCTTGTAGATTGTGAGCCCTCGCGGCCAGGGTCCTCTCTCCTCCTGTACCAGTTGTGACTTGTATTGTTTAAGATTATTGTACTTGTTGTTATATGTACCCCTCCTTACATGTAAAGCGCCATGGAATAAATGGTGCTACAATAATCTAATATATAATTGCCTAGAATACTACTTCCTGCAATTTGTGCCAACTTCCGTGGCTTTGTCCGGAGCTAATGTGCGGAGATAATGTCCGGAGCTAATGTCCGGAGCTAATGTGCGGAGCTAATGTCCGGAGATAAGTGACGTCAACAGTGTCCAGTGTCTGATTGGTTGCCGCCTGCTGCGAGCGACCAATCAGAAACGTGCCGTACTGTGACACACTCCGCCCTCCATTTTGGTGTGATTTTTGAATTTTTACCTCACAGCAAGTTTCTACTGCGTGGAGGCGGGCCCAGTGGCGTTGCTCTTCAAGCTCCTGCCGAATTTCAAGTATATATGGATTCTAGACTCCCGATTCTTTAGAATCGGGCTGCCATCTAGTAAATAATAATAAAATAATAGCACCAGCTTGAAAAATTATTTTAAAATCGAATTGTTGAACTACTGAAATGTATGGTCATTAAATGCACTCAATACTTGGTCGGGGCTCCTTTTGCATCTCTTTTTGCATCAATGCTTCGTGGCATGAAGGCTATCAGTCTGTGGCACTGCTGAAGTGTTATGGAAGCCCAGCTTTCTTTGATAGCAGCCTTCAGCTCGTCTGCATTGTTGGGTCTGGTGTGTCTCATCTTCCTCTTGACAATACCCCACAGATTCTCTATGGGGTTAAAGTCAGGTCAGTTTGCTGGCCAATCGAGCACAGTGATACTGTTGTTTTTAATCCAGGTATTGGTACTTTTGGCAATGTGGACAGGTGTCAAATCCTGCTGAAGAATGTAATTTCCGTCTGCAAAAAGCTTGTCGGCAGACGGCTACGCTGACCCTGGTCTTGATAAAACACAGTAGACTTACACCAGCAGATGACATGACTTTCCAAACTGTCACTGATTGTGGAGACTTCACACTAGACCTAAAGCAGCTTGGATTGTGGCCTCTCCACTTGTCCTCCAGATTCTGGGACCTTGATTTCCAAAGGAAATGCAAAATTTACTTTCATCTGAAAACACCTTGGACCACTGAGCAACAGTCCATTTCTTTTTCTCCTTGGCCCAGGTAAGACGCTTCTAGCATTGTCTATTGGACAGGAGTGGCTTCACACAAGGAATGCGACACTTGTAGCCCATGTCCTGGGTACGCCTGTGTGTGGTGGCTCTTGAAGCAATGACTACAGCAGCAGTCCACTCCTTGTGAATCTCCCCAAAATTTTTGAATGGCCTTTTCTTAACAATCCTTTCAAGGCTGCAGTTATCCCGGTTGCTTATGCACATTTTTCTACAACACTTTTTTGTTCCACTCAACTGTCCATTAATATGCTTGGATACATTACTCTGTGAACAGCCAGCTTCTTTAGCAGTGACCTTTTGTGGCTTACCCTCCTTGTGGAGTTTGTCAATGACTGCCTTCTGGACATCTGTCAAGTCAGCAGTCTTCCCCATGATTGTGGAGTCTGCTGACACATCCTAAGGGACCTTTTTAAATGCTTAGGGAGCCTTTGCAGGTGTTTTTTGTTAATGATTGCAATTTACTGAGACAATGACTGTTGGGATTTCATTGGCTGTAAGCCATCATCAACATTAACAGAAATAAACACTTGAAATAGAATCACTCTGTTTGATATATTTACTGTAAATGATATCTATAACTCTGTATGTAACCCCTTTCTCATGTATAGCACTATGGAACTAATGGTGCTATATAAATAAATAATATAAAATGAGATCACTTTTTGTATTGAAGAACAGAAATTAACTTTTTGATGATCCAATTTTGTGAGAAGCACCTGTAATTAATGCGTAACGGTTTTAGTACTTTAAAACATTATTATTTTTGTAAATATAAAGATGCAGAAGATTTTGTTATGGCAATTGTCTGATATTTAGAGGAAACTTGAAGATAATTCAAATAACTAGAACATGTCTAAACGCTTGCGAATTATTAACAGTTACAGAAATTGCACTACAAAATGTGGTCCTCATTCAGTGACAACTCTTTTGCCCAACAGTAGCACTGATGGAATCCATTTTCCTTTGATATCTTTTCTCCATAGCACAAGATCTTGTTGAAATTTCTCACCCGGCTCGTCGCTCAGTTCTTTGCAGTTTGGAGCGAAGTCTGAATGCGAATGTTGTGGACGTTTTTACAGCCAAGATCATTCCATGTTTTGAGGAAATTTTCCACCAACTCTTCATAGTTATGCTCTTGAGCTTCCCAAAAAAGTTACCAGTAATATGAATGCTATCTATTCAGCCTTTTCCTTGTCCTGTGACGAAGGGAGGAACTCCTGATCTTGAAGAATCTTACGAATCTGAGGTCCAGTAAAGACTCCTTCCTTTTATCTTTGCTTCACTCAACCTTGGAAATGTATTAGTGAGCTACTTGAATGCTTTAGCATTTTTATCCATTTCCTTTACAACGTTCTTCATTAGGCCCAACTTAATATGCAGTGGTGGTAATAAAATCTTATATATCAATAGATGTTTCATGTTATGAGTTTCTTTAATCTGGACTGCTTCAGCAACTGGAATTGAAGGTCGCACGTTGCCATTATGCAATGGTCGCGCAATGCAGAATTGACCACCCCTGTACTAAATAGATGATGTAATAGACTAGATACTAACAGTGCAACAATGAATAACCCCTTCGCCACCTTGGGTGTTTCCATTTTTTTGGTTCCCCTTCTTCCCAGAGCCATAACTTTTTTTTTTTTTTTTCATCAATATGGCTATGTTGGGGCTTGTTTTGTTTTGCAGAACGAGTTGTACTTTTGAACGACGACAGTTGGCAAATTTTAAGCATCATATTAGTTTTCAGAACCATTAAATTTAGTTATGTCAAACTGTTGTATTCTCTGAACCAGTTTGGCTGTAGAACCATTGGTTTCTACCACTAGTGCCTCTTATGGAACCAAGTAAGCCACTATTGTGGGGAACAGTCTGTCATAAAATTTATAAAATTCACATATTCAGCTTTTCACAGACTGATGATGGCCACTTCATTGTATAATACAGCTATCTTGTAAAATAAGTAATCTTTTGGCCTGGATGATGAGAGAAAATCCCCCACTTGTTTTCTGCAACCCATATCAGTCAGCACTATATGTGAGACGTGTGTGCATGGTGTTGTTCCAACTGTTATGCCTTTTGGGCTTACAACCATAAATCACTTCCTTCCATTTTTAAGGCAGCAAAAATTCCTACTAAATCGGGGCTAAACATGTTGCTGCCTGCTGTTGCTATTTTTTCATCAGGACGGTTTATCAGACAGAATGCTTTACATGTACCAGCTCGCTCAGGTATCTCAAAATCAAGATGCCAAACTCCAAAAAGTGTCTAAATATTTAAGAGGACATCAGCATTCCTAATTTTAATACACAAGTCCTATTCTTTAGCCAGATTAGATCAAAAGCCCACTGGATTAGAATTCCCAATCTATTACACGGCACGCCCTGTGCACCACAAGGATCACACCAGCGGATTGTGGACATAGATTCCCATTATAATTTTATGCCAGTTTGGTTTATGTGAAGGGCTTTTCATGAAAGTCTCCACTGACCTTTATGAAACGGCCTAAAAGGATTTTTTTTTCCTAGATCAGCCAATCACAGCACAGCTTTAATTTCTTAAAGTGGTTGTGCGAAATGAAAGTTTGGGATGTGACTGGCTGCAGTCTCAATATTATTAAAAATAGAGGAATATGCCCATGTTATCCGATCATGCTCTGGTGTTATCAGAGTATCTTGGGCGTGCTCAAAAACTATGTATGAGTCCCTGCGGCAACAGCCGCAAATCATGCAGCTGCGGGGACTCGAACATATTATTCCAGCATAATGCTGATCTGCAGCAGTTGGTGATATCAGTATGTACAGGACTTGACTCTAATGTAGCTATTTGTGCTTTTTTTTAACTATCCGGTTATTTTTTGTGTATTCACAAGATGTGAGTAGCTTGTAATAATTACACAAGCACAGCTATGGTCACCACCGCTGATCTTTCCTTTACCCTCTTGATCCTTTGTCAATCGCAGTTTGTATATTCTTTTTTACTCAAACTTTGTCATCTACAATTTTTCACCTATTACCTATAGGCGTTATTTCAGTACTCCGTGATTTTTGCTCCCATGATCGATAATTTTCTTGTTCTTCCTCCTTTGCTAGAAGACCTATTTTGTGTTGTGTTTTTTTTATTATGTCTTACTAAATAAACTTTGTCTTTTATTCTATTTGGTGGTTTATGGTTACTCATTTTTTTCCGTCTTTATTGCATTATCCTGGAGTAATCCACTAGATCTCATTTGTCATATTTCTTACATGGGTGAACGTTATTATGGTGATAAGTTCCTGAACCTATAGACTGATACTGTCCATTTTTAATATTTGGTGGTTATTATTATTTCAGCACGCCCAAGATACTCAGATAACACCTGAGCATGCTCTGATAACACCTATTCTGATAACACATTCGCTCATCACTAATAGTAAGCTATCCCTGATCATTGGGGTAGAAAGTAACTTACTGATTAATTGAGGACCCACGGCGATCCCCTCATTGGGCGCTTTGGAATCTGGGAACCATTCAGAACACCATTGATCAGTAAGTTATTGCCTACCCTGTGCTTAGGGAGTTACTTGTTTTCTTGGGTAAAACACTTTAAATTGTAAAATATTTCCGTAGACATAAATAGCTGTTAGTCAATTGGCTGCAACTCCTGACTGATCCATATTTATTTGGCTTAAAATGTGGCTCTTAGATGTTCAATGGCCAAACATTAAAGGATTTGTCAAGGTTTTGCGTCATCTCCTATCCATAAGATGCAGGATAACTTCTTGATCAGAAGATGCTGGCAGCAAAACACACGTCGGGGTGTGGGGACGCGGAGTCAGTCATCCCATTGATGGGTAAAGCGCCATGGAATAAATGGTGCAATAATAATAAGTAACCATCACATCCATGTCTACAAGGTAACCTTGCACAAGGCACCATCTTCTTATGTATAGTATCATGCACAATGGCAAGGTAATCCTGCTGTCTTGAGTTTTCACTGGGGGGCTTTATATTGATTCTGATGTCATTCATTATACTCCCTTTCCCCTATACAGCAGTATAATCCTCATTAGATAGTGTTATATTTACGGTACCACATGCACATACCATTTCTCTACTTGTACTTTATTGGAATGAAATATAGATTTTTTTTCCTCTGACTTTGGTTACCCATAGGTCTCATATTTTGATGAGGTGTCAATTGAACAGTGCAAATTTTTTTTAACTTAAGTAACTCCTTGTTTTTGAGATTATCTCCCAGGCTTGCCATACAGATATTTAGATGGATGGGGGGTCACAGTACTTTCATTAATTAAGTACCCAATCTATATCACAATATTCATTATTTTTTTTTTTAATAGTATTTACCGGTCAGCGTCCCCTGTATGACATTCTGCTTTCTTATTACTGTTTTCAGTCATTTGTTTCAATAGAGATAACTTTCTTTTATCATGGATCTCTTCTGTACTCAGTCATTGTGTACTACCGGACTTGAGTCTATAGTGTTGTTTCAGTATAAAAGAAGAGTCATTAACATTATCGGTGGATATCGGTGTGTAACTGATTTTTTTTTTCCCCCTTAAATTATTCTTTAAAAAACATTTAAATAATTTAAAAAAGTGCAAAAGTACTTTAACCCCTTCATGACCGGGGGATTTTTCGTTTTTCCGTGTTCGTTTTTCGCTCCCCTCCTTCCCAGAGCCATAACTTTTTTATTTTTCTGTCAATTTGGCCATGTGAGGGCTTATTTTTTGCGGGACGAGTTGTACTTTTGAACGACATCATTGGTTTTAGCATGTCGTGTACTAGAAAACGGGAAAAAAATTCCAAGTGCGGTGAAATTGCAAAAAAAGTGCAATCCCACATTGGTTTTTTGTTTGGCTTTTTTGCTAGGTTCACTAAATGCTAAAACTGACCTGCCATTATGATTCTCCAGGTCATTACGAGTTCATAGACACCAAACATGACTAGGTTATTTTTTATCTAAGTGGTGAAAAAAAATTCCAAACTTTGCTAAAAAAAAAAAAAAAAAAAATGGCGCCATTTTCCGATACTCGTAGCGTCTCCATTTTTCATCATCTGGGGTCGGTTGAGGGCTTATTTTTTGCGTGCCGAGATGACGTTTTTAATGATAGCATTTCGGTGCAGATACGTTCTTTTGATCGCCCGTTATTGCATTTTAATGCAATGTCGCGGCGACCAAAAAAACGTAATTCTGGCGTTTCGAATTTTTTTCCCGCTACGCTGTTTAGCGATCAGGTTAATACTTTTTTTTAATTGATAGATCGGGCGATTCTGAGCGCGGTGATACCAAATATGCGTAGATTTGATATTTTTTTTATTGATTTATTTTGATTGGGGCGAAAGGGGGGTGATTTAAACTTTTATATTTTTTTTATTTTTTTCACATTTTTTTAAACTTTTTTTTTTAACTTTTGCCATGCTTCAATAGCCTCCATGAGAGGCTAGAAGCAGGCATAGCACGATCGGCTCTGCTACATAGCAGCGATCTGCTGATCGCTGCTATGTAGCAGAATTGCACGTGTGCTGTGAGCGCCGACCACAGGGTGGCGCTCACAGTGACGGGCAATCAGTAACCATAGAGGTCTCAAGGACCTCTATGGTTACCATTCACAAGCATCGCCGACCCCCGATCATGTGACGGGGGTCGGCGATGACGTCATTTCCGGCCGCCTGGCCGGAAGCGGTAGTTAAATGCCGCTGTCTGCGTTTGACAGCGGCATTTAACTAGTTAATAGGTGCGGGCAGATCGCGATTCTGCCCGCGCCTATTACGGGCACATGTCAGCTGTTCAAAACAGCTGACATGTCCCGGCTTTGGTGCGGGCTCACCGCGGAGCCCTGCATCAAATCAGGGGAGCCGGCATCGGACGGTATATTACGTCTGATGCCGGTAAGGGGTTAATATATTAAAGTATTCTCAACTTATTAAATTATTATAGGTGGACAACTTGAAAATAAGCAAGTTTGCAATTGACTTGCTTTTTCTATCTGCTGTCATTCTTCTGCAATGACAGCTTTTATCTGTCATAGTGTACAGCTGGTTTCTATGGAGTTCAGCGACAAGTGTGCACAGTCAATTTCAGGAGAGGGAGTTAACTCGTAAAATACCAATCTCCAGAGCATTTATTTCTATGCAGCAGTTATCTGCTCGCCTCCCACTTGCCCCTCAACCGTCTACGCTTCAAACAAGTTTCAAAATCCCCAGCCAAGAGCATTGGCTTGTCCCATAACAGGCCTTCTTTTCAAGGTTCGCTTTCACTATACCGAGCTGTCTGTCTGTTCAAATGCCGTGATATCTGTATGTGACTATAGTGATAGCAGTATAGCCATCCAAACAAACACTGACAGCTGAATGCGTTACAGCAGAATTTCTGCTGAGCTTTGTACTTCTACTAATAATACAGTTAAGTTTCTTGCCAGAACTGTCATTCTTGGAGGAGCTGTGCACACAGAAGCAAATGTGAACCCGGCCATAGAAAGTCATAGCCATATGTGTATTTCAGTGGCCGATGACCAGGCAGTCATGCTCTATCCTCGGTATGAATAGGCGCTGGAAAATAAAATTAAAATCACTGTGGATTCTAAATACTGGACTTGTCTTCTCGACAGCGGAGTAGCTGGGATGTGTGTATACAGTGTGACAGGCACATCGACACTAGAAAGTGAGATGATGAAATAACTGCTTTATGTACAGAAAACAACAGTCTTTTGTCTGATGTTTGCCAAACCTGCTCTCTCGAGGTACGTCTTGTCACAATATAGATCTTTTCTTTGGCATTGTAGCAGAGACTGTTTAGTGACCCAGAGATGAAGTCCTGCTTTACTCTGTATATTTTCTGTCATACTGCTGAGGAATGCTGCCTGCATACCAGGACACTCCTATACATCTCCCACTTCTAGCCATAGCTGCAGGGACAGATTTCATTGTGCGGCTAATCACAGCTCAGGCACTGTAGACATCACATTTTTGCAGTACGACTGATAAAAATGTTAAATATACATATAAACGGATATACATGTATACATTTAATTCATTTCTTATTTTAAAAAAATATCCCTTTAAAGAGGTATTCTAAACCGGTCTCATGAGCCACTAAAAGCCCGTGCAGTCTCCTCACTTCCCGGTTTCTGGCATGGAGTACACTCCTCCTTGAGTGACCATTCTACAGAGCTGTAGTATTGGTAATATTTTTAATAATCTTTTTATTTATATAACGCCAACATAATCCGCAGCACTTTAGACACATTATCATTGCTGTCCCCGATGGGGCTCACAATCTAAATTCCCTATCGGTATGTCTTTCTATTAGTAGAACTAGAAAGCTCAGCTGAATGTGTTACAGGAGAACTTGTACTACCAGTGGTTTGTGCTGGAGTGTACACTGCTACATGTAGAGATGGGAAAGCATTTGAACAAACCCACTGCTCCGCACAGTGAGGGCTGTGATTTGGAAACCTGCTCTGCAAGAAGCTGATGCTGCAGGCTGGTGATTTTTGCAAGATTTATAATGCCAGCTTGTCATGAGTCTGAAAGGGAGGAAGTTAGGCTACGTTCACACTAGCGTTGTGCGCCACTGCGTCAGCGACGCACAACGCACCGAAAAACGCGTGCAAACGCACGCAAAAACGCTGCGTTTTTTGACGCGTGCGTCGTTTTTTGACGAAAATCGGACGCAAGAAAAATGCAACTTGTTGCGTTTTCTTGGTCCGACGCTAGCGTCAAAAAAGACGCACGTGTCGGAAAACGCAACAAGCAAAAACGCATGCGTCCCCCATGTTAAACATAGGGGCGCATGACGCGTGCGTCGCCGCTGCGTCGCCCGACGCTAGCGCGACGCACACTAGCCGAACGCTAGTGTGAACGTAGCCTTAAGCAGCCATCTATCTACTTCTTGGAGAGAGGTGGCTGGTATGTTGGGAGTTAACCACTCTCCTGGAATGTAGCTACTGTGCTATCTGGGCCAGAGTATGAGCAGGCACTGGTGGCCGGTATGTCGGGAGTTAACCACTCTCCTGGACTATAGCTACTGTGCACTCTGGGCCAGGGTCTGAGCAGGCACTGGTGGCCAAGCTCCATGGAAACCAGCTGTTCCAATATATATGAAAGCTAAAAGCTCTCATTGCAGAAAAAATGAAAATTTGCTTATTTTCATGCTAATTATGGTAAATCAATTCAACAACTTGTGAATACTCCTTTAATATACTGTCATCAGTTCACATGTCTGCATCCTCTTTATCAGATTGTTCTTTATTTAAACACTGCCATCAATTAAAAATATTGTGAAGGACAAACTGGGGGATTGTTACTGTAGTGTGGATGTGCGCGCACATCTGTATACTACCCCAATGCCAAAAGAGTTGACACTGTAAAATGTGAAGAAAACAAGAATGCTATGATATGAAAGTCTTTTAACCAGGTTTTATTCCCAACACAACATAGAACACAGATCAGAAGCCTGTTTGTTGGGCTGTTCGTGCATGTTATGCCTGTCACACAGCCGCGACACATGCAGCTGCGGAGCCGAACAGCTGATCGGCCGGCGCCATCCAGGAAGCCGGGTTCCCTCTTACTCGGTAAGCGCTATAGCTTGCCGAGTAAGAAGAAACCCGAGCAAATTCGCTCATCTATAATCATTGCATTTTCATTTTCTTTAAATTTTACACAACGTCCCAACTTTTTTTTGGAATTGTAAAAAAAAAAACTGCCATATTCTTGTTATAGATTCCATTGACTTTAATGTGAAAAAATGTTAAGTTAGAATATGTGTAAAATAAAAAAAAACAGTTCTCCCATAATTTGGCCTCTTGGTGCTTTAGGCTATGTGCAGACGTCAGGATTTCTTGCAGAAATTTCCTGAACAAAACCGGACATTTTCTGCAGAAATCCGCATGTGGATTTTTCGCGCTTTTTGCGCTTTTTTTTTGCGGATTTTTTGCCGTTTTTTTTTTCCAGAGGTTCTGGGATGCAATAATATAGTGGAAAATCTGCAAAATTAATGAACATGCTGCATTTTTTTTTTCCTGCAAAGCTTTTTTTCACGGAAAAAAACGCAACATATGCACAAAAATTGTGGAATGCATTCTAAATGATGGGATGCATATGTATGCTTTTTTAATGCGTTTTTATAGCGAAAAAACTCGAAAATTCCGCACACAGCCTTAATGGTTTATTTCATTTGCCTTAAGGAATACATATTCTAATAGTCTAATAGTCTGCCGACGGTGCTGATTTCATGTTTATGTGGGGGCCTATTCACTCTTCGCTGATAGATGATATTGGAGGGAAGAATCGCCGGCTTGAATTTAGGCCATGTTCACACGTTCAGTATTTGGTCAGTATTTTACATCAGTATTTGTAAGCCAAAATCAGGAAAGGAACAATCGAAGGAAACGTATAATAGAAACACGTCACCACTTCTAATTTTGACTTACAAATGCTGAGGTCAAATACTGACCAAATACAAATACTGAATGTGGCTATAAAAGCCAGATAAGCTGCTGCTGGGTGACTGCCATCTACTCGCTCTCCACTCCCTATGGAGAAGGTAGGGACACTCAGACAAGCCAAACGTTCACCTGTACAGTGGGGAAATAAGTGTTTGATACACTTCCAATTTTTGCCAGTTTTCCCACCTACAAAGAATGGAGAGGTCTGTAATTTTTATCGTAGGTAAACTTCAACTGCGAGAGACAGAATCTAAAAACAAATACCAGAAAATCACATTGTATGATTTTTGCATAATTAAATCACATTTTATTGCATGAAATAAGTATTTGATCACCTACCAACCAGCGAGAATTCTGGCTCCCAGACCATAGTTTTTCTTTAAGCCGTACTACTCTGCACTCATTTCCTGTATTAATTTCAACAGTTTGAACTCGTTACCAGTATAATAGACACCTGTCCACACAATCACACTCCAACCTTTCCACCATGGCCAAGACCAAAGCGCTGTGTGAGGACATCAGGCTATGTTCACACGGTATATTTTGGTATTTCATGTCCGTATTTGTAAGCCAAAACCACGAAAGGAAGAATCCAATCCAAGAAAAAGTGTAACAGAGACACCCACAGCACTTCTGTATTTTTTTACCAACTCTTGGCTTTAAAAATAATAATGTGAAATGCTGACCAAAGTACTGCCGTGTGAATGTAGCCCAACGGGAATCTGCTGTGTGTGTGCACGGACTCCCTGCTGAGCTGGTGATTGGACTTGTGTTTATACACAGCAGCCAATGAGAGGAGGCAGAGCTATAGAGGAGGGGAGAGGACAGCAGCCTGAACCAATGACGAGACAGGAGGCGTGTGTTAGACTACTTCAGACCCCTGTAGACACTGTAACTTTTATTACCCATCAATGCAGCAGATATAAAAAGTAGCCAAGGAGAAAGATCTATGGAAAATATATGGCAGATGCGCATGATCCGTAGGTACTGACTTGGGTATGATTTTCGAGGTCATGACTGGGAGGTCACTTTAAAATTGTTAACATAGTAAAAATAAAAGATCGGCCATAGGGATCCGATTTAATTTGTGTTGCCATTTCCACAACTGCACCAACATGGATATTCCAACCAAATTTCTGGGGAATCTACTAAGAAGTAATATGTTGTCTGAAGCTTGGCCTTCTTTACGGAGTTCACTTTAGTATGCAGATGAAATGAAGACCAAGCAGGGTATGGAAGCAGCCAGGCGTAGCTATAGCAGTTATGCCTGGTGCCTGAGGGTCCTAAGGTCCCCCTGTGTCGTAAAAAGACCACTAATAAATGGCCACCTACTTTTGCAGCTGTTTTATATGCATGCAGTATATTTATTCTATTTGTATTGCTGTGGGCTGTACAGTAATTACAGACAAGAATATAAACTAATTACACAACCTCCGAGCTGGATGTATAATCTCCTCATTTACGTGTTCAGTCTGCTAATCCTCGGGTATCGGAGCTTTATTGCAGTTTGTGCTCCTGTAATGGAAAACGCCCACTATTATTGCTCTAATGAAATATTAATGACCTCACTGCTAGTTAATGTAAAAATGAAAAGGCAATAAAAAGAGTTCTAGATGATTTTGTTCCATAGGAAGATGCAATGGCTGTATATAATGGAGCTTCTATTAATGCAGATGTTGGGTAGGTGTAGGAGAGGCGTCCATGGAGCTTATTATGTCAGACCTTTCATGCTAAGCAGTAATTTCACGGAGGTGAAATGTTGGTGACAACTTAGTCCCTGATTCATTAAACCTGGCGTTTTGTTTATGGCAGAATTCGGGTGTAAACACTTTGATGCCATTTTTCCAGACCCGTTTTTCTTATTGTGCCACATTGACTAGTTTTTCCAGTATCAAAGATGACCATACACCTAAGATTAAAGCTACTGGTGCACATAACTGTGCTGTGGGATGATGGATACTACTTTTGTGAACATCCCTATAAACCATATAGAGAATGGATTGGGACCCTATCCGAGCACACACCTTCAAAAAAAAAAGTGCTGTCATTCCCCCGACTAAACATTTGTATGTATCCAGAAGTTCTTATTCTCCTGGTGTATGCAAATAATGGATGTTATGGAAGGTAACCCAACCAAATTGCTGTCCCAATGTATTTGTTACCCCTCTATAAATCACTTGTAAGAATACGGGATATTCTGAAATTAGAGTCAGTTTGAAGATGGGCAACTAAATTATTACAAGTGATGGAGGTCTCGCCATATGAAAGGTTGGAAACGTTGGGCTTGGTTAGCTTAGAAAAAAGAAGCCCCAGAGGAAATCTCATTTACATGTATAAATATATGTGTGGTCAGTACAAAGGACTGGTGCATGACTTATTCCTTCCAAAGACCATACTAAGGATCAGGGTCACTCAGTATGGATGGTAGAAAGACCATTCCAACAGCTAAATAGGAAAGGGTTCTTCAGTTACAACAGTCTTGTTTGACCACAAGAAATAATGGCAGGTACTATATCGGCTATAAAACAAAACAAAAACAGCAGGCCGCAGCTGCCCAGAAAAGGCGCATCTATTGAGTGCACCAATTTTGGAGCTTTGCCCAGCTTTTCCCACTTGCCCTGTAGTGGTGGCAAGTGGGGTTGATGTCACCTTTGTATTGTCAGGTGACATCAAGCCCACGGATTAGCAATGGAGACGTGTCTGTAAGACACTTATCTATTACTAATCCTAGAGTTACATGGTAAATAAACACACAGCCAGAATAAAGTCTTTTTATTAGAAATAAAGCAAAAGTTTTCCATTTTTATTTAAAAATAACAGTTATACTCTCCTAACGCCTAATTCCACTGAATCCATCATCTTCTGTGATAAAAGTAAAATAAAAAACAAAAATGTCCCTCACCTATCCGTCATTCTGTCCCACACTGTAATCCATGTCTGGGGGATAAATAGTTTTCAACATGGACGGTGTCAAGATGCAACCGTCCAGGCTGAGAATTACTGGTGAACGAGCTGCTGCGTGTGCAGCATCATGGAGCAGTGGTGACATCATCATGGTTACCGCCGGTCACTGAGGCTGCGTTCTCAGAGGACTGAACTGCAGTGACCTCAGCACCGTGGGAAAGTCAGTCATGAGGTCACCACAGTTCAAGTTCAGTGTCTTCACAGCAGATCACCGTGAAAAATTCTTGATAACCTGCCTTGCTGAAGCGGACAGCTGAGGGTTGCAGCCCCAGCAGTGAGTTTTGCCTGGCTGGTTATAGAAAATAGAGGGGAACCCGCGTTGAGTTTTTTTCATTTATTTATAGTGCAGGCGGTGGGTGATGCACACTCCCAAAAGCTGCTTCTGCTGTCACTGTTATTAGTGGCAGCAGGTGCATGCTGAGTAGAGTAATAGTCTCATCATCCGCCACCTGTTGTCATTGTTATCACTTGAATACAATGCTCGTCATTCTTCCCTGCTCGCGCTGATCTCCAGCAGAGCAGGGGAGAATTGAGCGGTCTTCAGTACCCGGCGCCGGGAACAGCACTTACTGTAGCGCATCTTCCATGGCGCCCGTCCTTGTGGTTCTGATGCGGCACACGGTTACTACATGTGTGCCGCAAGTATTACACACACGGACACGGTCATCTCCGGTACAGTTTTTTTTCCGGTACTGGAAAAAGACATGTAAAACCAGCCTGAAACGGTTTAGTTTTCCACCATTTACTGTATATACTCGAGTATAAGCCCACATGAGTATAGGCCGAGGCACCTAATTTTACCACAAAAAAATGGGAAAACTTATTGACTCGAGTATAAGCCTAGGGTGGGAAGTGCAGCAGCTACTGGCAAATTTCAAAAATAAAAAATAGATACCAATAAAAGTAAAATTGAGACATCAATAGGTTAATGTTTTTGAATAGCCATATTGGATCATGAGCCCCATATAATGCTCCATACATTTCATGATGGGCCCCATAAGATGCTCCATATTAAAATATGCCCCATATAATACTGCTGCATTTAAAAAAAAAATAAAAAAATGACATACTCACCTCTCATTGCTGCCCGCTGCTCCTTAGCATCGCTGGCTCTCTGCAGTGACTGTTCAGGCAGGGGGCGTGCACTAACCACGTCATCACACCCTCTGACTTGAATGTCACAGCCAGAGGACCTGGAAGACACAGGGCGGCGGTGGAACGGGGACAGGTGAATATCTCATGGTTCACCCTCCCCCAGTCCTACTCACCCTCCTGGCGCTGCATATCAGTCCCTGCATCTTTGCTGAGCGGTCAGTGGTACCACTCATTAAAGTAATGAATATGCACACGTCTCCACACCTATGGGAGTGGAGACGCGTACATATTCATTACTTTAATGAGCGGTACCACTGACCGCTCAGCACAGGAAAGAAGACAGGAGAGAGATGCCGGCGCCAGAGATGTAGGGACTGATATGCAGCGATGACACCAGGAGGGTGAGTATGATGTCTCACCACCTGTGCACTTGACCCGCTCCCATCCCACCTCATCCCAAACCTCACCACAATCTTCATCCCAACCCTAACCCATCTCTTCAACTTATCTCTAACAACTGGTGTTTTCCCCTCAAGCTTTAAACATGCCTCCATCACACCTATCCTCAAAAAGCCCTCTCTTGACCCATCCTCTGTATCTAGCTATCGCCCTATATCACTTCTCCCCTATGCCTCCAAACTACTGGAACAACACGTCTACCTTGAACTGTCCTCCCATCTCTCTTCCTGCTCCCTCTTTGACCGCCTACAATCTGGCTTCCGGTCACACCATTCCACCGAAACTGCCCTAACTAAAGTCACCAATGACCTCTTAACCGCCAAGAGCAAGCGACACTACTCGGTCCTCCTCCTCCTCGACCTGTCGGCTGCCTTTGACACAGTGGACCATTCCCTATTATTACAGACCCTCTCATCCCTTGGCATCGCAGACTTGGCCCTATCCTGGATCTCATCATACCTAACAGACCGGACATTCAGCGTCTCCCACTCACACACCACCTCCTCACCTCGCCCTCTATCTGTCGGAGTCCCACAAGGTTCAGTCCTTGGGCCCTTGCTCTTCTCCATTTACACCTTTGGCCTGGGACAGCTCATAGAATCTCATGGCTTTCAGTATCACCTCTATGCTGACGACACACAGATCTACATCTCTGGACCAGATATCACCTCCCTTCTAACCAGAATCCCTCAATGTCTGTCCACTATTTCATCCTTCTTCTCCGCTAGATTTCTGAAACTTAACATGGACAAAACAGAATTCATCATCTTTCCCCCATCTCACGCGACCCCCCCAACGAACCTATCCATTACAGAAAATGGCTGCCCACTCTCCCCAGTCCCACAAGCTCGCTGCCTCGGGGTAATCCTTGACGCTGATCTCTCCTTCAAACCACATATCCAAGCCCTTTCCACTTCCTGCCGACTGCAACTCAAAAATATTTCACGAATCCGTTCATTCCTCAACCATGAATCTGCAAAAACCCTAGTCCATGCCCTCATCATCTCTCGCCTTGACTACTGCAACCTCCTGCTCTGTGGCCTCCCCGCTAACACTCTCGCACCCCTCCAATCTATTCTAAACTCTGCTGCCCGACTAATCCACCTGTCCCCCCGCTATTCCCCGACCTCTCCCCTCTGTCAATCCCTTCACTGGCTCCCCATTGCCCAGAGACTCCACTACAAAACCCTAACCATGACGTACAAAGCCATCCACAACCTGTCTCCTCCATACATCTGTGACCTCGTCTCCCGGTACTTACCTACCCGCAACCTCCGATCCTCACAAGATCTCCTACTCTACTCCCCTCTTATCTCCTCTTCCCACAATCGTATACAAGATTTCTCTCGCGTATCACCCCTACTCTGGAACCCTCTACCACAACATATCAGACTCTCGCCTACCATCGAAACCTTCAAAAAGAACCTGAAGACCCACGTCTTCCGACAAGCCTACAACCTGCAGCTACCACCGATCGACCAAACCGCTGCATGACCATCTCTACCCTCACCTACTGTACTCTCACCCATCCCTTGTAGATTGTGAGCCCTCGCGGGCAGGGTCCTCATTCCTCCTGTACCAGTTATGACTTGTATTGTTTAAGATTATTGTACTTGTTTTCATTATGTATACCCTTCCTCACATGTAAAGCGCCATGGAATAAATGGCGCTATAACAATAAATAATAATAATAATAATAATAATAATGTCTTCTGCAGGTCATTTCAGGTACTGATACCAAACTTGTGTAGTCTTTATATTTTAGTAGTGGGAAAAACTATCCATAAATTTGTTAAAAAAAACAAAACAAAAACACTTTATTTTTTATTTTTTTAGTTCAGAAGCGTATTTTGTTATTAGAGGAGTTGTGTTAGGGCGTAGCTTTTACATGAAGCGCTATATATTCATGGCACTCGCTACAAATCTTCATCCGAGATTATTTAAGGAAGGAGCATACAGGAAATATAAGGGACACCTGCAGTTGACTATATATCTATTGGTTCTTTTGTGTGTTACGTAAGATAAGGTCTCCAGCAGTCTGTGACCTGCCAGATCTTTCCAGGGTTTGATGACCTATTTGCGTAATGTCACTACCATAATGCGCTCTGCTCCGGAACCAATGGGAAAACCCCATCTTTTCTAGTGGGAAAATTTTCACTTTATATCCAATAATCCCATTCACATCCATAATATTATTATAGATCCCCCATTTAGAAAGTAAAATGGCTTTCCAATGGTAGGGATTGTGTGCCATTTAGACATAAAGAGGAACTCTAAATCTAGTAGTGATGGGCAGTATAGAGCTCGGGGGCATCTCCTGGACCATCTTCTCTGCATCTGGAGGACAAGGGGAGGGGAATTGCTGCGAGAATCTGCACAGGCCCTGCATGCATTATTAACATGAATCAATGTGTTAGTTATTTAGTGTTTTATGTAGGTAAACTGGACTGAAATGGGGAAAAACACGATTTACTCTAATGTACATAGAAGCATCTGTCAAAAGTTGCTGATTTTTTGTGCATGTTGTATTTCCCACTGCCCCTTGAGTGTTTTTTTTTTTATTTTTCTAAATCCATCATCTGATCCAGAGATTTTTTTTTTATGGTAATTTTTATAGTCTCGAGACGGGGGCATGACATGCAGGATAATATTTCAGAGCAGAATAAAGTCACACCCCAGAGGAGCATTAAATAAGAAAGCCCATATTTCTGGAACCATAAGGTGGATTTAAAAAAATAAAATAAATAAAAAATAAAAATAATTACTCAAACAGTACCCCAAAAAACCCTGGGTTGTAGGTTTTTGGCAAGATATGTGGCATAAACACATGGGTGCAAATAATTCATGTACAGAAGTATTTAGGGTCATAAGTGTAACAAGTGGTGGAGGCGGGAATTTGGGGCACAATGTTTTTGATGGTACTATGGGTGTATAACATACGGAATATGACTTTTTTTTTTTAGTTGTTTTTTTTTCTTTAATGGTGATTTATTGTATTTGTTCTGTGTTTTTATTCTAGGAGTCACAGAGCCACAACCTAATCTGTAATAGTGAACTCTTGGGGTATGTGCACACGTTGCGGATCTAGAGCGTTTTTTTCCCGCACAGATTCGCAAGTAATTTACAGTACAATGTAAATCAATGGGGAAAAAAATGCTGTGCTAATGGTGCGGAAAAACCCGCACGGAAAAACCAGAGGAGATTCAAAAAAGGAACATTTCAATTCCTTTTGCGGATCTGCAGCGTTTCTGCACCCATTCCATAATAGAAATCTGCAGGGGTAAAAAAAAAGTGTGAAATCTGCAGAAAATCAGCAAAAAAACCTGCACAAAATCCGCACAAAAAAAAAATGCGGATTTTGACCTGCGTTTTCTGCCAAGAAATGCAAAATCTGCACAGAAAATTCCACAGTGTAATCCGCAACGTGTGCACATAGTTTTGGACCACAATTGTCAGTAACCTGTAATGTAGGAGTGGAGGACGACACTGGTTGTCTCCCTTGTGTCCCCCATGACACACACCATTGTAATGGGATAATCCTATAGAAGTGTATTGTAAGAACAGAGTTAAATGTACAGTATATGTACCACATGGAAGGTTTGTTTTCCAAAGGCACATTATCTCTGTGATGTGACAGACACTTGGGTGCATTCAGCAGTAGTAATAATAATAATAATGAAGCTTTTTGTATTCCAAAAGCATTGGACAGAATAATGAAATCATAAATTATCCGAGTCCTCACTACAATACTCCATATTCACTCCCTGACACTCTGAAGCAAAGCGGAAAAAGTAGGAGCCACGAGATGAGGGCTGTGGTCAGCTGTTCTAATGGTCGTAGCATCCGGAAACGAGTGGAATTGAATTTAGTTGGGGGAAATTAGGTCAGACAATTTTCTCTGGCCCGAGGAGGCACATTCACGTGCGTCTATCCTTTATGCCTTATGCTGACTCTGTGCTATACAATAATTTACTAGGGAGTGTATAAGCAATTTAACACTACATTGGGTTATGGGGGGATGCACTTGTGGTGTGGTGATGGCGAACTCAGTCGAGGGGTTCAAGAGAGGCCTGGATGTCTTCCTGGAGCAGAACAATATTGTATCATACAATTATTAGGTTCTGTAGAAGGACGTAGATCTGGGTATTTATTATGATGGAATATAGGCTGAACTGGATGGACAAATGTCTTTTTTCGGCCTTACTAACTATGTTACTATGTTACTATGTTACATCATAAATATGAGGATATAGAGCTGTATTGCCTGGGGACCACGTCTGACGACTGCTAGTCTCTTCTTGGTCATTGGTGCTATTGTTGTACTCTGGGTGCTGTTCATCATTGGATATGACTTCAGTGACCAAAGCTATACCCCCTTCGGTCATGGAGCCCAATACTATACCATTATTCCATAGTTTAACAGAAAAAAAGACTATTTTATCAGTGGTTTTGGATCAGAGTTTTACCAGTATTTTCATGAGTAATTTTTCTCGTACTTCTCTTACCCATTGCCAGAGTAAAATTGTCATGCCATTCATGTGTGTTCTGTGTTTCTCAGACCCATAGGCTTGTTTGGGTGATTTTGATCCAAGAGTCTGATCAAAAACAGACATGTTTCTGTAATTATTTTGTTTTTGTATCCACACGATCTACAAAAATAACATGGAAGTGTGAATAGCACCATAGACTATAATGGGTACACGTTCTATTAGTCAACGTCACAAAGAGAACCTGCTTTAAAAAAAATAAATAAATAATGGATGTCTGAATGAGATCTTGGGCATATTGTGTGGTGTTAACGAGGTGGTCTCCGCTTTAGAAAATCATGCATAAAAGGGTTGTCCAGTCCAAATCAGTAAGGCTTGGTTCACATTGCGTTATGGCTCTACGTTTAACGGACTACGTTACACGGCGGCATAACGCGGTGTAACGTAGTCCGTTAACGCCGCCATAGACTGCAATGTCGGACGCATCACTACCACACGCCCACAATGGGCGTGCGCTAGCGATGTGCCATCATTTGAGTGACGGACCCGAGACGCAAGCTGCAGCGTTTCCGGGTCCGTCACTGCTAGCGCAGATGGAGCTAGCAGAAGCTCCATCTGCGCTAGCGCTGTGCAAAAGTCGGCACTTGCGTTAGCGCAGTCCGTTCAACATATGCGTTAAACACACTGCACTAACGCAATGTGAACCTAGCCTAAGTCTGCAGTTACTCTGTGTGACTGAAGACTGATTAATGCCTCCAGTGCAGGCACTGTGGAGATTCACCGGTTTCTGACCCGGGACTGAAGCGTATGTATGCATAGCTCCCTACCATCACTCATACTGCGGGACTGTCCCGATTTTGAAGCTGTGCCCCGCAGTCCCGCACAGGACTCTGCTTCTCCTGCACAGCCAGCAGGAGAAGCAGCCGACACACCCCCTTGTATTAGGCCATGCCCCCTCCATATCTTCTTCGGGGGTGGTGGTTCAGAGAGGGAGAGGAGACATTCTGAGGTACGTGTGTGTGTGTGTGTGTGTTGCACAAGTACATGCAGCTGGCCCTGCTCTGCTGTGCTTACAGTACAAGGCATTATAATCAGGAGTAGTGGCAGCAGTTACAGCAATCCAGTGCAGCCTGTTAGTCATAGGCACAGTATATAGATATGTATGCTTTTTATACTACAGCAGTTATGGAGTGGAGCCAGTAGATAGTGGTGCTGTCTGAGTGAATGCAGAGTTCGCAGAGCTGGGTTACATTGTAATGTGCAGGATCTGTGAGGCAGCAGTGTGGACAGCAATAGGCAGTGAAATCTTTGCCTGCTTTGTAAGAAGAGCTGCTGGAACACATCTACAGCCCCGATTGTACACTGGCATCGTCATGTGGGGCCATTATACAGTATGGAGCATCATGTGTGGCCATTATACAGTATGGAGCATCATGTGTGGCCATTATACAGTATAGAGCGTTGTGTGGGGCCATTATACAGTATGGAGCATCGTGTGTGGCCATTATACAGTATGGAGCACTGAGTGGCCATTATACAGTATGGAGCATCACGTGTGGCCATTATACAGTATGGAGCATCGTGTGGCCATTATACAGTATGGAGTGTCTTGTGGGGCCATTATACAGTATGTAGCGTCGTTTGGGGTCCATTATACAGTATGGAGCGTCGTGTGGGGCCATTATACAGTATGGAGCACTGTGGCCATATTTTTTCTGTTTTATAATTATTGTTTATGAAACCGTGTGATCAGCAGTGCTAAATGGGTGTGGTTGGAGCGTTGATATGGGTGTGACTAGTTGTGAAATGGGTGTGGTCAGGGACATAGCCTAAAATTTGCCACGGCACGCTGCGCACACCACTACCTTTTGTCTCTTTGCCTTCTTCAAAAGTTGGGAGGTATGAGTATGAGTTACACATGTTCCTGACCATGGCCCGTCTTGTGGGCGCAGCCGCGCTCCATGTACTTGTATGGAACAAGGCTGCACCCCGTCTAGTGGCGTTGTCGACTAGAGTGCGCGGGCTTGCTCTATACAAGTGTATGGAAGCTAGACTGTGCCCACTGGCCTGTAATATGTATAGGCATATCATGTGGTGTAAACGAGGTGATCTCAGCTTTAGAAAATTAGGCTTAAAGGGTTTGCCCAGTCCAAATCAATAAGCCTGTAATCACTGTATGACTGCAGACTTTTGCATTCCCTCAGTGCACGCATTGTGTGCTGTGGTAATTCATCTGTTTCTGACCCAGTGTAACAGGCCAAAGTATACCGAGAGTCCAGACTATACCCAGGAAATAAAGCTACCTAGGTTTAATTATATAAGGGGTATATTATGGCCTAGGCCAATCTATACTCCAAGGTGTAAATTGGCTTAAGCCATTTCATACCCTCACATGCCAGATTATATACCCTCCTTGATATCAGCAGCATTGAGTGATATACACAAGAATTACTTAGTTTTTCAACATCTTATTGGGGGTTCAGGTTTGTCAGGTAAGTTATGTGAGAAGATAACTAACTTACGGTACATAAAGTTCTAAAGATACACTTTTTTTTATTCTTGAACCAGAAAAACTTCAATCAATAAAAATATTAGGCTTTCACAAAGATATGAGGTAAATAATCCTAGCGCACTTCTCAGTAGTTCCACATTATAAGCAGCTGTGTGTCCGGGTATGATAGCGAGAGATCTGCACACTTTTCAACCAATCAGTGAGAAAACCAGTGAAGTGATAAGATCAAGTCACAATTGCATCTAAGGTAAAAGCACTTGTCTTACTGGACAACAGTGTGATCTCCGATGTAATGACTTGTCCGCTACCAGACACACTGCATTGTAAGATCATCATGTGATTAACAACACAAATGCAGATACCTTCCCACTGCGTGAAGTTCGTACTAAGTTATTAGAGGTTAGATGCCATTATTATAGTGCAGCCCCCCCCCCCCCCCGCACACGGTATAGTGCAGCCTCCCCCCCCCTCCCCCCGCACGCACATAACACATAATATACATACACCCTTAATATATTTGCCTCTCCTCATTGCCCTGCTGCTCTGGCTTCTGCGTCGCATCTGTGTCTCATCAGCTCCACTCTGACGCTCTCTCCTCCATCACTGCATCAGCCTATGAGTTGAATGTGGTGGGAGTAGGGGGTTGTCGCTTCTTGATCAAGGGCCCCATAGCAGCCACTGCCTGGCTAGGAGCCCCTGGAGGAGTGCGGGCCCTAGGCAGCTGCCTGGTCTGCCTGCCCCTTACGGTGGCCCTGCACACGGGCCAATGTAATGCAATGGAGTAGTGCAGATTAGTTTTTTTTTTCACTGACTGAGTCTGTGTGTAAGAAATTGGCAGCAGCATGCGTTAGTTTCTTCAGATAACTAGTCCATTTAAATTTACGAGTGCATGAAAAAAAAAAATTAGCTGCCCAATATAGCATCAAAGTTTTATGGGTACATTGCAATTCTGTTATGAGAAACTGTAAATGGTCTTGTAAATGATCACTAGTCGCCACTGCTATAAAAGATGGATTGTATAGTCTGCACAGTAAGAAGCGAGAAGAAAAATTGTCCCACTGTATGGATGAAAGTCTCCAAAATTTTTTGTTTTTTTACATCGTTTGAACCTACCTTTAATTGGGACTAGTTTCAGGATAGGAGGTATTATGGTATCAATTTAATGTTGGTACCCAGCACCTCATGGAAAAATCGGGTCAGCTTTATAAAGCGCAGGTCCTATCCAAGGAGTCCCTCTTGGAAAAATGTCCAACATCCATTAGCCAAGAAGACAGCGCTCCACAGGTTGGTGAAGAAAGAAATCACATTTATTCAGCCTTCTGTGGCGATGTTTCGATCCAAAGATCATTGGATCGAAACGTCGCCACAAAAGGCTGAATAAATGTGATTTCTTTCTTCACCAACCTGTGAGGCGCTGTCTTTTTGGCTTAGAAAGGTATTATGGTGTAATGAACGAGAGCTTTACAATATAAAATTGTATTCGGAAATGGTTAGACTGTCTCGGTCATCTTCTAGAAAATAAATATGGTAATTATTTGTGACGCCCAGGAGACCGGGATACCCAGCACCGGACCAATGGAGTCTGTCTCTTGAGGGGGATGTCACGGGTGGCTTGACCCGGTGCTGTGGCCTCAGGCAATGCACAGTGTAAGGGGTATCATGAGGGGACAGGCACTTACTTGATCAGCAGCAGGTTCTCCCAGCGGTGACGATCTCGATCCTGGATAGATGGCTATTGTCCAAATGAAAGACTGAGGCACTGAAACGTTTAACCAGTTTACTTTAACATAAAAGGATTTACAACCAGTCCTGTCACCGGAGTCTGTATGGGAACTCTGAGTTACTTTGACCCTGCCGGGGTCTTCGCCTCTTATTGTGCGCAATTTCTGTGTGGCCCTGCTGCTGTATGTGAACTGGCTGCCGGCCCAATCTGTCCCCTCCGGGTCCTGGTTCGACGGGCAACCCGAGTCCTTTTATCGGTTTACCCCTTCTGGGAGTACCGCTGACCTCTGTGTCTGTTGCTGCATCCGACCCTAGTGAAGCTGATATCACCTCACGTTTTTCCGGTTGCTGTATTATATATAATGAATACAGCCACGGATCCGGTATCCGTCTTTGCGCCTGTTCTGGGTAGTGATTAATGCTACCCGGTTCTCACAATGTCCTTTTTCTCTATCCCTCTTCTCCTCAGGCCGGTGATTTAGGCCTGGTAACAGTCACAGGGCTGTTAGAGATTCAACTGTATGACCTCTCACTATCAGCTCCTTGGCCCAACTGCCATTTCTTCTCTCAGACCAGAATGGATCAAGGGGAGTCTCTGGAGCTCCCCCTTCTGGCCGGAGGTGGTAGTGCAGTCTTGCTATTTTAGTATTTGTACTTACTGTCAGTAACTATTTTTGTGGCAAATACCCCTAGGGGTGCCACATATTCCTTACGATTGTTCTCCTTCCACTGTAGCGCTCACGGCTACATATAAAGCCTCATTTAGGGTTACGTGAAGTCCCAATAGTCCAGAATTGGTCCCTTATCTTGTATTTTCAGGATAAAAACCTTGCAGGGCCTGTAGATGACTCGTGTAGGAGTTCTGGGAAAGTTATGACCTCGACAGTCTTATTGATTGAAGATCAAATGGTCTGAAGCTCCATTAGCCAGCTTGTCGCCAGTGCCCTGTATAATCCATCTTGTACTATTGGAGAAAAGTCGTGTTTGGGCATTGGATCATTATTTATTGCGCATTGTCCTGTATTCATCATCTCTTAGGACTATATAATATGTAACGTCTGGCAAGGAGCATTACTGACTCCTGGCACCATCTTCTCTTTAGCGGTTGAAGTTGACAACATCTCCTTGGCTGCTGTGTCTTAATGGGCCTCTGTCGGCACAGAACGACTGTTCAATCCAAGTACAGGCGCTCGGTGCATCGCTCTATCTGTTCTTCTATGGCTCTATGAAGCCAGAGCTGTCAATCAAAGAGGGTGCGGGTGGAGATTGATGGAAAACGAGCAGGTGTGAAGGTGTATATAAATGATTGGCCGCACCGTGAAGCACCGAGTGTCTGTACTTAGCTTGAACAGTCGTTCTGTGCTGACAGTCCCTTTTTTTTAGGGCTTATGTACCAAATATACTGTATATGAATATTAATGCCATATCCGCACAAGGTTTTTTATACATTTGCAGAATTCTACATGTGAATCTGATTTCCAAGTATTGCCGGTAGTACAACCTTCTGTAAGTCTAGAACGTACATCCGAACACTTTCCCGTACAAGCTGTTTTTTTTTTTTTTAATAGAAAATATGACACTGGCCCACTGACTACTATACAAATCTGTGCTTGAGCTGTCAGTCATACTGGACACTTGTTAAAGGGTTTGTCCAGTATAAGGGGTTCGGGGAAGTTGTTCCCCCCCTCCCCAAGAGACCAGCATTCTTGAATGGTTCTGAACTGCATACTTTGTCAAGCTAGGTAGGGTTCCTGGTTTCAAATTTTTCACGACTTTTTTTTAACCTTTTCCCATTTTGTCGACAATTTTTCACTTTGGAAAAACAGTTGTAGTTTGACGCAGTTTAATTTGCTATGTATTGTAATAATAAAATTGGGAGCGAGGGGGAAGTTCCTAGTGAAGTGTTTACCTTACACTGCTCTGCTTCCAATACCTCCCAGCCCTCCAACCTGCTACAATCACATGGCATATAGCTGTTCGAAGCAGGGGAAACATCCACTAACAGCACAGTCCTGGATCACTTTGTATATTTAATTACTGAGAAATTCATTTTCAGCTGACTAATCAGAAATCCTGCTTATCTGGAGATCAGTCATGAACCTGCAGACAGTGTTAACCCCTGCAGCCAGGTCTTGTTTTTCCATCCTTGTTTTCCAAGAGCTGTTTTTTTTATTTTTCTCTAATGTTGATATTTTAAAGGGAACTTGTCCCATATGCAGTAAGGCCAGTACCGTTCAGTCTTGATATACAGCATTCTAAGGCTACTTTCACACATCAGGTTTTTTTTGTTTCAGGCACAATCAGGCAAGTTTAAAAAAAAAACATCCGTGGTTTTTTTTTTGTGCCGGATCCTTTTTTTTCTCATAGAGCTGCATTAATGCCGGATTTCGCCTGATGGCCAGACATTTCATCCGTTTTTTGCTGGATCCGTCCAAATAGTCGTTTCCGGCGGACGGAGATCCGGTTTTCCAATTTAATCCATCTCTATCTCTCCCTCTCTCCCCCCCCCCTCTCTCTCTCTCTTTTTTTTCCCAGGAAGTCAATGTAAACCCCATACTAAAAATTAAAAACCGGATACGGCAGAAAAACGGATCCGTTGCATCAGTTTTTCACTATTTCCAACGGATCTGTTTTTTTTTTTTGTTTTTTTTTTGAAAAGTTAGCCGGATTCTGCCTGAAACAAAAAACCTGATGTGTGAAAGTAGCCCAATATGTATATTTGCCCCCAATCCGGCCTGCAAGACAAGAAAAAAAAAAACCTTTTATCCGCTCTCCTACAGGACGGTCTGATCCGGTGACTCCTCTGTTCTTGCAGTCACGGTCCACCTTTGTTTCGTGTGGATGACGCGTCCTAAATGATCCACACAGTGTTCCCCATCACGCTCCTGCGCATGTGTACTTCTCTCTGCCTTGCTGTACTCTTCTGCATATGCACAGGGAAAAGCCAAAGGACGACAGCACAAACACAGTACAGTGCTTGCTCTGCCCTCAGCAGTTCCATTTTACTTTTTTTTAAATTGCCAGATTACTTTTTAATTAAGAAGAAGAAAAAATAAATATATATATATATATATATATATATATATATATATATATATATATATATATATATATATATATAATCTCTCTCTAATATATATATATATATATATATATATATATATATATATATATGTATATATATATGTATATATATATGTATATATATATATATATATATATACATATATATATATATATATATATATATATATATATATATATATCTCTCTCTAATATATAAAGCTGTATGTGTGTATGTCCGGGATTGGCATCTGCACCGTCGCAGCTACAGCCACAAAATTTTGCACAGTCACACGTCTGGACCCCGGGAGCGTCATAGGCTATGTTGTAAGGCGAAATTTTAACCCCGCGCGTTCCAATTCACCAAACAATTTTGCCCCTATCTACATAATGGGGAAAAAAGTGAAAGGAAAAGTGTTGGAGGCAAATTGACAGCTACCAGATGTGAACAAGGGGGACTTAAAGAGTGAGAGCAATGGCGCCAAAGAGTATATACCGTACAGTTGCTAAGGTGGGGCCCCGACATGGGATACTCACCACACACGGGGATATGAACACACACAAAATGCGCCACACACTACCATGTGCTTGAACACATATTACCCTCAGCACACATTTCACCACAAATACACCAACCTCGCCACATAAAAGTTGAAACACAAAAGTCGCCACTCAAAACTCACCACGCGCATAACTCGCCACATGCAAAAACTAGGCTCTTGCAAAACTCGCCAGAAGTGCAAAACTCACCTCATGGAAAACTCGCCACACGCAAAACTTGCACACGCGGAAAAATTGCCACATGCACAAAAGTTGCAACACATGCAAAAGTTGCCTCACACAAAACTTGCACATACTCAAAAGGCACCACACATAAAACTCGCCACGCGCAAAACTCGCCATGCGCAAAACTTGCTGCACACAACTTGCTACACTAACCTGTCACATGCAACTCGACACACAAAAAGTTGCTACACGCATGTTGCCACACAACTCATCTCACAAAAGTCGCTACATGCATGTCGCCACACACAACTCAACACACACAACTTGACAAACGAAACTCGCCCTAAAACACATACAAGTCTGGTATTATCCTTCAAAAATAAAAATCTGATTAATAAGCAGACAAACTACAAGAGCAACAAATGTACCATATAGGAAATACGGCAGCTGTCAGTCACATGACCTGTCTATTATGTGTATGTGTGAGCTAATATATACTGCCAGGGGGAGGGCTTCCTGTTGGCTGGGGATTTATCAGGCTGCCAATTTAGCTTACAAATACTGAGGTAAAAATACTAAGCAAATAACGTGTGAACGAGGTCTAATACAGGAGGAGATGACACACAGGTATATACTATATACAGGGGAGATGACACACAGATATATACTATATACAGGAGAGATGACACACAGGTATATACTATATAGAGGAGGAGATGACATACAGGTACATATATATATACAGGAGGAGATGACATACAGGTATATACTATATACAGGGGAGATGACACAGGTATATACTATATACAGGAGGAGATGACATACAGGTATATGCTATATATAGAAGATGACATGCAGGTATATACTATATACAGGAGGAGATGACACACAGATATATACTATATACAGGGGAGATGACACACAGGTATATACTATATACAGGACGAGATGACATACAGGTATATACTATATATAGAAGGAGATGACATTCAGGTATATACTATATATAGGTGAGATGACACAGCAGGTATATACTATATACAGGGGAGATGACATACAGGTATATACTATATACAGGAGATGACATACAGATGTAAACTATATATAAGGGAGATGACAAACATGTATATACTGAGGTAATGAGGTGAAAATGAGGTGTGAGGTGAAAATGAAAAGGTGTGAGTGCAAAATGAGAGGAGGGAGGAAAAATAGTGGAGTGATCAGAAAATGACAGATGTGAGGTTGAAATGACAAGTGTTAGGGGGGAATGAGAGGAGTGAGGGAGAAAATGAGAGATGTGAGGGGGAAAATGAGAGGCGTGATGGGAAAATAAGAGAAGTGAGGTGCTATAACTAACCACAGATATTTACTATGCCCAGGCAACGCCGGGCTCTTCAGCTAGTGTATATATATATATATATTACTATAATACACTTAATGCACTAAGGAACGATAAAAGGAGCCTGTACCTCAGGGGTGTCAAACTGCATTCCTCGAGGGCCTCAGACCATGCGTGTTTTCAAGATTTCCTTTGCATTACACAAGGTCCTGGAATCATTCTGTGCAGGTGATTAAATTATCACCTGTGCAATACAAGGAAATCCTGAAAACATGACCTGTTTGTGGCCCTTGAGGAATGCAGTTTGACACCCCTGCTGTACGTGTAATTAGATTCATGTTGCTGGTGGTCGGAACAGAAGGATTCAGAACCTGGCAGAGTAATTGCAGTTGCAGTGCAAATTGGAGAAATTAAACCAGAATTCTGTTAATATTAAGCCTAATATTTGCCCAATAGTTCATATGACTTATCTGACCAGTTCACAAAAACTGAGAATGATCATTATCTGCTTTTTATAACTTGCTGATATACATTTTCTGGTCACTGTCTTGTGTCTTTGTACTGCCAGGAATAACTTTATTTTCTCAGTAATTGGTTATTTTCATCATGTATAGATTATCGGCACATTTCTTTGGCCTTATTACAGATTTAAATACTGGCCAGACCAAAATTGATCAAAAAAAAAAAAAAGCGTTTGGATCCCTGGATGTGTGACCATTCTGAGACTTGCATCCATATAATATTTGTTGAATTTAGGGTTTCCAGATGCTTAACACTTTAATGACCCGGGGTATTTTCGGTTTTACTTTTTCGCTCCCCTTCTTCCCAAAGCCATAACTTTTTTATTTTTCTGTCAATATGGCCATGTGAGAGCTTATTTTTTTGCGGAATGAGTTGTACTTTTGAACAACACCATTGGTTTTACCATGTCATGTACTAGAAAATGGATAAAAAATTCCAAGTGCGGTAAAATTGCAAAAAAAGTGCAATCCCACACTTGTTTTTTTTGTTTTGGCTCTTTTGCTAGGTTCACTAAATGCTAAACCTGACCTGCCATTATGATTCTCCAGGTCATTTCGAGTTCATAGACACCAAACATGTCTTGGTTCTTTTTTTATCTAGTGGTGAAAAAAAAATCAAAACTTTGCTAAAAAAATGCGCCATTTTCCGATACCCATAGTCTTTATTTTTCGTGATCTCGTCTTGGGTGAGGGCTTTTTTGTATATAAGCTTCGGCTACCGCCATCAGGGGCTTATCTACAGCATTCTGTAATGCTGTAGATAAGCCCCCGATGTATCCTGAAAGATGAGAAAAAGAGGTTAGATTATACTCACCCAGGGGCGGTCCTGGTTCGGTCCGATCAGATGGGCGTTGTGGTCCGGGTCCAGGGCCTCCCATCTTCATGCGATGACGTCGTCCTTGCTTCTGTCGTGGCTCCGGTGTAAGCGTACTTTGTCTGCCCTGTTGAGGGCAGAGTAAAGTACTGCAGTGCGCAGGCACTGGGCATCTTGGACCTTTCCCTGCGCACTGCAGTACTTTGCTCTGCCCTCAACAGGTCAGATAAAGTACGCCTGCGCCGGAGAGTGAATACAAGAAGAAGACGTCATCGTAACAAGATGGGAGGCCCCGGACCGGACCGCGATGCCCATTGGACCAGGAACGCCCCTCAGGTCAGTATAATATAACCTGTTTTTCTTATCTTTCAGGTTACATGGGGGCTTATCTACAGCATTATAGAATGCTGTAGATAAGCCCCTGATGGCAGTGGCCAAAGCTTATATACTACGAAAAAAAGTAGGTGACCTATTCCCTTTTAAAGAAAAATAGAAGCCCACATGAAATGACTACAGTTTCAATTAAATCAGTGTGGGATTTTTTTTTTTTTAGCAGGAGATTATAACTACAGGACTAGTGATCTCGTGCCATATAGTCCTCCTGCTCTGTGTAGTTCCGCCCCCGCCAGTGATTGGCAGAAAGCTTCCAATCAGTGATGGGGGCGGGTTATACAGAGCTTATAGCATTAGAAAACTACTATAGTCTGCAGCAGAGAAAACAGTGATTTATTTTTTTTTTTAAATCAAAATGACAGCAAACAGCCCAGTAAGTGATAGATCGCCGGAATCGAGGTATCTGACCGTACATGATGCTGCTCTCAGATTACATAAATAAAACCTAGTGACAGTCCCTTTAAAATAACATCCCCCTTTTTTGAAGCAGAATTGAAATGTACCAGTTATCAATACAATGTTGTACTGTGGGTTTCTATGGCAGGATATTGCTCTAGAACTACATTTTCTATTCTCATTCTACGAGGATGATAACTTGTAAATTAAGTAACAACACTCTGAATTCCGGCAATGAGAAGGAGACAACCTGCCTTATATTGTTACAATGTCTCGTGTAGTAAAGTGTTCAAAATGCAAGATGTCGGACTCGCTGATTGACAGATGTGACCTTTGGTCAAGGAACCTGCATCTGGCGATTTCCATGTGTTATTAATGAGGCCACACTAATAAAATCGCCTCTCCTTCCCACAATGCATTGTACAATAAGACTAGGGTCTTTCATTTTTTATGAGCCGGGCTGAAGACAATATGGTTTATTTTGGGTGTTTGTTCCAGCTGTGACTTTCCACTATTGATAATAAGGCTTGGAGAATCTGAACGTGGAGCTGCGCATAAGATGACGGCATTGCTGATCTGATCAAGGAAAATCCTCATACTAAATTTATAGCATTACACATACAATTCACCAGGGGAACACCTGGGCCCTCAGGGGCCATCACCTCCTTCCTGATAAAATCTCACAATGCAAAATTAAATATTTAGATCTGTCTCTGTAGAAGTGAATGGTGGGCCATATGGCACCGAGAAATACCAGCCCTTGTGTTACATGGCGAGTGCCAAGGTCTCTGCTGCTAAGCTGCAGTTTAAGATACGTTTAGGTTGGTTAAACAGTACAGTAAGTCTTAATTAGTCTTTATTGAATAATCACAAGGAAAAAACAGGATATACTAGTTTAGATAAAAGAAGCAATCCTCCCATCAAAAATTGTATTGGTTTAATATATTGCAGTCATCATATTATACAGCACTGTGTACTTACAATTGCTCATTTTGGCTTTCTACCCAGTTAATTCTTCCGTTTTCTATTTTTTTTTTTCTTTTTTTCCTTCAAAGCTCCATATAGAAACAGGAGGTCAATTTCCCTGTACGAGTCATAAGTCACTGCAAAAGTCAGCAGCTGGGTAAGGACTTGAAGAGAGGAACAGTAAATACAGGGACAAGAGACTTCCTCTTTCTACATAGAAAAGAGACGAATTGGCAAGGCAGACAAAATGAGTAATTGTATGTAAACAGTGTTATATGATTATGATTGCAATATCTTAAGAAGATAAAAACTTTGATTGAAGGAGTAGTGCTACTTTAAAAGTATTGTTGAGGACTAAAATATTGATGACCCAGAATAAGTCATCAGTATGAGACTGCATGGAGCCAAAAGACTACACCTCCCTACACTGTCTAGTGGCCATTTTCAGTTCAGATTGCATTGACTTCAATGGGAGCTGAGCTGCAGTACCCAAGCACAGCCACTACAATGTGTGGAGCTGTGGTTTAACAATGCTGGAGCATCTTCTTGTAGAATTCAGTAGTGAACATTCCACATTTAGGTCTCCCTCATAAACTTACCGTAAAAGTTGGCCAAATCTGCCAGTTTTTGTGGGAAGGTCTCCAGCATCTGTGTAATAAGGGTATAATTTCTCATTAAGGTTGAGTGGACCCTTGCAAGTTCGGGTTCTACTGCATTTTAGTCCAAAGATCGGTCTGGGTACCAGAACTTGACCTAGGACCCGAACCCCATGTAAGTCAATGGGAACCCAAATTTTAAAGCTGGAAAATCTCTCTCTTCAAAGTTCAGCACCAGAACCAGATGAGGATCAGAGGGTTAAGTTTAAATTAACAATCCTTTCCTTTAGCGCAAAGATGATATTATTATTTAACTGGTAAATTACTGAATTGGACATGTCTGGAGTGGTGGTAGGACTATTGCTCTTTGACAGAGGCATTTCATGAAGAGCCAGAACAGAGTGCTGCTGCTTGGGTGGAAGCCTGTCCATCCATGTACTACCTCGGCAGCCATCTTCTCATTTACTGCCATGTAATAACATGTTTCTTCTGAAGCTACCTACTTACTCTCTCAGAAATTTCTCCTTTCATTTATCTTTTTAATCAGTTTGTCTCATATTACATGCACCAGTGATGAATACATGACAAAATCTGTCTGAGGCGCTCAGTCTTGTCCGTCGTCGTCCTCTCTGACCTGTCTCTGGCTGACGATGGAGTCCTTCCTCTCTGCACAATCACAAATGTGATTTTAAAAATGTCCTAAGTACATTTAATTAGTAAATCACAATGGTTTTGTCTGCAGATAATCCTTATAGAATTAAAATGGCTGCCGCCTTGTTTCACTGAGAGAAACGTGTCCTAGAGTGTTAGGACAGATACCTATGAGCATCATTATTTGTTGTGGTCCTGCCCTAAAACCAGATATTTTTGGGAGTCGATATTTAATTTACATGGTTTTGTGTTAAATGATATTTGTATTCATCCTTGCTAGTTTGATTGGTTTTAGATAGCAAGAAACTACAACTCCCAGCATGCCCATTTTTTCATAACAGCTGAGGATGGCTAATGGATGCTACATTATGTAACTGTTCTCGGTCTGTAGTCCGTGCGTAATGGGTTGACATGAATTTTATTATCTGGGGAATTGTCATGGAAGCTGAATCGGGGTGTAAGTGCTGCAGAAAAACTATACGAAGACGGAAACTTGTGAATTTTTCATGAAAATTGACTTGAATTCTTTTATTGGAAATGTTTTGGATTCTAGATGCCAAATTAATCTTCAGCAACAGACTAGAAGATGAAATGTGGGAAGTGGGTCAAGATATTGAAATAACATAAATGGAGGAGAGACGCATATGACTTGGCTGTAATGCATTTAGCAAGGTTGCAAGACTAAGTCTTCATGAAGCTCTTGTGATCCGATGTCGTATAAGATGTAGAATAAATTGTATTGTGGTACCGTGTTAGCCAGAAAAATCGATGTGAATACTTTTCTGCCCAATGATGGGCAGAAAAGTATTCACATTGATGTCTTTTTAAGAAAATAAAAAGGGGATTTTTCTGGACAAGCTGTTCAGGACTATGGGCCGGACATTAAGGCTATGTGCACACGTTCAGGATTTCTCGCAGAAAATTCCTGAGAAAAACCAGACATTTTCTGCAAGAAAACCGCATGCATTTTTGCTGCGTTCTTTACCAAGGTTTTGCCGCGGTTTTTTCCGGACACTTCCCAATGCATTTTGTAGTGGGAAATCCGCAAAAAAAACGCAAAATTAATCAACATGCTGCGGTTTTTACCGCGATGCGTTTTTTTTCGCGGAAAAAAATGCATCATGTGCACAAAACATGCGGAATTCATTCTAAATGATGGGATGCTTATTGTATGCGTTTTTTTTGCGGTTTTATAGCGTTTTTATTGGGAAAAACCGCGAAAAAAACGCAACGTGTGCACACAGCCTAATATGCATGAGAATCTGCCTCCAGAGATCATTGCAAATGAAAGAGTTACCAGTGTGAGACATGTAATGACTGACAGTCTGCTCTACTGATCTACATGTCTATTCTTCCTTTCATTTAAATATTAAGAAAAACCTGGATCTCTCTGAAATAAGACATTGGATCTCAGATATCAAGGTATCATTTTATTCGGCTTCCTATGACCGAAATGCCAGTATAGACGGCTTAGGAGGGCTGATCTTACTGACATATTTGCTGGGACATTTACTTTTAAATGGAATCTGAGATGCTGATGTGGATTCTACTTTTACAAAACTGTCACAGCAAAATCTACTATGTAATTGTCTAAGGGTCACTTCCGTCTGTCTGTCTGTCTTTCTGTCTGTCACGGATATTCATTGGCCCCAGCCTCTGTCTTGGAAATCCAAGTCGCTGATTGGTCGTGGCAAAATGCCCACAACCATTGCCACGACCAATCGGCGACGGCTATAGTCTGGCAGCGAAATGGCCGCTGCTTTACTGCCCTGCAGTCAATGCTGAGCGCTCACACAGGGTTAATGCCAGCTTAACGGACCGCGGTGTAACGCACTCCGTTACGTAGCTATTAACCCTGTGTGACCAACTTTTTACTATTGATGCTGCGTATGCATGTCTAATGTGACAAATAATAATAAAAAGGTTATTCTCACCCTCCGTGGCGCGCTGTCCTCGGCAGTGCAAGCGGCAGGTTCCGGTGCTAAGGCTATGCGAGAAGGACCTGCCATGATGTCACGGTCATGTGACCGCGACGTCATCACAGGTCCTGCGCTCATACCAACCCTGGGACCGGATGCTGCCGCCAGGACTTCAAGGGGCCTTCGGAAGGTGAGTATATGTTTATTTTTTATTTTAAGTGTTTTTTAACCACGCATATAGTGCCCACATTGCTATATACTACGTGGGCTGTGTTATATACTGCGTGGGCTCTGTTATGCTGTGCAATACACTACGTGACTGTGTTATACTATGTGGCTGTGCAATATACTACGTGGCTCTGCTATATACTACGTGGCTGACCAATACACTACATACCTGTGCAATATACTATGTGGCTGTGTTATATAGTACGTAGCTCTGCTATATACTAAGTAGCTATGTTACATACTACGTTGGTTGTGTTATATACTACGTCACTGTGCAAAATAGTACGTAGCCTATGCTTTATACTACCTACATATTCTAGAATACCCGATACGTTAGAATTGGGCCACCATCTAGTACTATATAGTTATACAATGTGTATCACAGAAATGCAACAAAAAATGTTGCATCTCCTGATATTACCATTTTTAAAATGCATCCTTGAAGTCTGGTGCACCATTGATATGTTTAGCCAGGCCATTAAACTGAAATAAGAGGGGGAGGGGAAGGATTGCCAGACAGGGGCATAAATACCATTGGTGCAACCTATACAGCTGCACAGGGGCCTAAGAGGTAAGTAGGGGCCCACTACCACCTCCAAAGCTGGCGAAACTGTGCATTATGATGAGCTATTGGACTGCAAAGGGCTCATGTAATGTTTTTGCACAGGGGCCTCTTCTGTCTGTGTCTACTCCTGTGCCAGACACTACAAATATGAAGATCATGCTAGCAACTTTTTGAATCATTTTGCACTTTTTTTGATAGACCCTTCCCCCTTTACAGGAAACCTGTAACCTTTACAATTTCTTTAACTGATGGCTATGTTGGTATGCACACTTATACAGTCAGATATGACTGCCCCCCCCCCCCCCCCGGACCAAAAATACTCTGGAATTAAATTGACAGAGCAATGTCTTTTCTTCCATGTCGTCCGATAACATCATGCTAATCTACTGCCGGCTACCTGTTGCTTAACTGCGGGTTTGACAGAGCAGACCAGAAGAGAGAGAACTGTTCTGTTGACATGGAGCAGCTGAATCGCTGGCAGGAGTGGTTGGTGACTGCTCTGAGTTGTGCCAGGTAGGACGGGCAGGTTAGAAACTACTTGCCTGTTTAGTTTTTAGGCCCATAGAGAAAATAAAATAAAAATAGTCCAAATAGTTCCGGGCAGCTCCTTTTTAAGGACAATGTAGCTTGCTTGAATATTTGGAGTACAATCCCTCAGTGATGTACGGCGCTATATACTGCATCGTATGAGATCACCTCTAGCTACCAGGATCTCTATAGCCATACCTCATGTCCTGATACCTCTTCTTCAAGCACCTTTAGCCTCTGAAAGTGTTTGGATTCCTGTTTTTGCAAAGAGCCTATTCAAGGTTTGCCAACTTCATGTTAGAAGGAATTTCCCATCCCCCTTCAGTGAAGAACCTAGTGCCCGGGGCTGGGTCCACACACAGGTGGAGGAGGCAGTGAGCTCGGGCGACTTAAGCACCGGGCCATGTTTCACCACTGCCTTTATATATGATCGTTTAGGTATCCCCACCCCTGTCAGATATGTGACGCCTCTACAGAAGGACACCATTCCTCAACAAATCACTGAACAATTTTCTTCCGTTCTCTTATGAGCGCAGTCCTCTTTATGCTCCTTTTTTATATTGTGGTGTGTATTTGTTTTATTTGTTTTTTTTAATTCCACTTTTTCTTTTTTCTTGCTTTTTTACCGGAGCTTTCATTATTTGTTCTTTTTAATGTTCCTTGCCTATTTTCTACTGTTTTTATAATTCCACCAAGACTAGATTCACACGGCAATCAATTTTGTGGCTACAACATAGTGTTAATGTCATAGTGACCTCCACCCATCAAAATGTTAGCGTTGGCCATATGCCATACCAGCACCTATACGATGAGATTCAGGTTCACACTGAGGAATTTTTTTATATTGAATTTGCTCCAAAATCCATATCATGACCCTGTTCAAAAACTGTCCATATGGCATTTTGTTTAAAAATTGGAAATCCACTAAAAAAAAAACAACAAAAAAAAAAAACACTGGGGGTTGGAAGCTTCAAACGTGCTTCAGTAAAAGAGAAAAGGCCTCCAAAAAAAAGTGGATTTTTCTTTAACAACTCATTGAATTTTTCTTCCTTCAAAAGTGCTCAGTGTGAACCAAAGCTAAGATGTGAATACCCATTTATAAAAATAATTGCAAATGGTAAATGTAACTTTTAACCCTCTACATTTACTGTTTGGTAGCGGCCTCGCTTAGATCAGCAGAACAGCTGGCGTCTGACAGATCCGTGCGCACAGGTGTAATGTGACTTCATGCTGCTAATGTAAGGACTGAGAAGTAAAGCAAACACTGAGAATTATTAAGAACAAATGAGACGTTAAGCAGCGCTCGGCCAAACCCTCCTGGAGCTGCCCAGATCCTGCTGCGCTGCCAGACACATCCTGTAGATCTTCAGCCGTATTTACAGAGCCTCATCCCGCCATTTGCAGGGAATGACATAATCGCATAATGGAAATTGATCAATAATGTTTCTCTGTTCTCGCTTTTTTTTTTTTTCCCTTTATATATAGGGGTAAGACCAAATGGAGCAATTGTTGCCTTTTTATATGCTAAAACCACAAAGCAATGAAAAACCAGCCTTGTGGTTTTGTGTAGAAAATGTCACTAAGTGAATTTTTTTATAAGCGTTTACCAACTGCGGTTCTTGACGTGGCTGCTCCATTCAGCCTTACCCTCAATGGCAGCAATACTTATTTTCTGTACGCATTATTATTGTGGTTTACCTAGGTACTACTGATGAGTGAATATACTCGTTACTTGAAATTTCTCGAGCACGCTCGGGGGTCCTCTTGAGTATTTTTTAGTGCTCAGAGTTTTAATTTTTAGCGCTGCAGCTGAATGATTTACATCTGTTAGCCAGCTTGATTACATGTGGGGATTCCCTAGCAACCAGGCAACCCCCACATGTACTTATGCTGGCTAACAGATGTAAATCATTCAGCTGTGGCAAGAAAAACTAAATCTCCAAGCACTAAAGAATACTCTGAGGACCCCCGAGCATGCTGGAGAAATCTCGTGTAACGAGTATATTTGCTCATCACTACTAGGTACGTTGAAACATTTTCTGTTTTTAAAGTAAGAAGAAAAAAAAAAAAAAGCTGCACAAGTCCATATGAAGTGGCGGCTATTAACCCTAAAATGTAATATAAAATATTGGCACATAATTTGGATTAGATAAAATTAAATAAGGACGTCTTTCACCAAACTTTTCTTGTTGAGCTGGACACTTTGTAATGGCGGCTGCAGGGAAGAATTAGATGCTTTTGTTTCCTAGTATCTCAAAGACCGAGAGTTAAGAATAAAAATACAGTTTTTGGCACCCAATTAGTTAACTTTTTTCTTTATAGGGGTTTTCTGGCCTTGTGGTACAAGTCTGCAGTCATTCTGACTGTCCTCTGTGACTCTAAGGCCGGGATCACACTTGCGAGGAACTCGCACGAGTCTCGCATCTCAATACTCGGCACTGCCGCCGGCACTGGGACCGGAGCGTACGGCTGTATGTATTTCTGAGCTGCAGTCCGAGTGCCGGTGGCAGTGCCGGGTATTGAGATGTGAGACTAGTGCAAGTTTCTCACAAGTGTGATCCAGCCTAAGACATGAGTCCTCAGCAGCGTGCAGTCTGAGCGCTGTCAGGATTCTCCTATGCCAGGAGCACAAATATGCGTATGCGGTCATGTGCCGACTAGACGTGCACAGCCCTGCTCAATATGAGTGAATGGAGCAAGGCCGGACATGTCTAGTCAGGATGTGGGCAGCAGTGTGCAAAGCTCTCGCTCGAGGTTACGTCACCAGTGCCGGCATCATAGAATCCACACAGCATGTGATGTGGTTGTAACAAGGCACTCTCCTTTGCTCCAGTTTGTCATATCAGTTGTAAGCGCTCTCTACCTCACTGGGATCCATTGTTGGGAAGTGGAAGCTTCAGATTTCTATAGAAGGCAGACGTCACTGTGTGAGGCTAGATTTACACATCCATGTCACACAGAGTACGGACAATGATGAACTGAATGGCTGCTACAGACGTGTGTGAGGCCATGGTATGGACTGCAATCGCGCACTGGCACATTTCCATCCATCTCCTAGTACTTGGTAGTCTAAATCTGGTATAATGTGTAGTCTTTCAGCATTGCAACCTATAGGGGTATGTGAACACGACGTCTTTTTCAGGCAGATTCCGCAGCCAGGAAGCCGCTCTCTTACTAGAATTTAAAATATAGTGAAAAAAGTGCAGTAAAAATGCTGCCAAAATTCTAAATTGCCAGTGAAACCACTTCAGGAATAAGGCCGGAGTCACACTAGCATATGATATGGACGGGTGCTATGCGAGAAAACATGGCATAGCACTCGGACCACTGTTTATCTATGGGGAAGCTCCCATCACTGTTTTTTGTCTCAGGCGTATTCAGCATGCTGCAATTATATGCGTATATCGCCTGAGTCTCACCAATGCAAGTCTATAAAACATCAAGGGGAAACAAGATCAACATCCCTGATGTCAGAAGCCAAACAACTGTTAGAATGGGCAGAAAGCAACCTTTTGTCCTTATCAAGAACACACTTAAAGGGAACAGAGAATCTGGTGGCGGACTTCTTCAGCCGACATGTATTACGCCAGGGGGAGTGGTCCCTGAACCAAGACGTGTTTGGGAAAATCTGTGCCATCTGGGGCATGCCGGAAATAGATTTATTTGCCACAAGAAAAAAACGACAGGTAAACAGGTTCTACTCCCTCAATCCAAAAGAACACCCGGAGGGAGTAGATGCACTGCTGCTCCGGTGGAACTTTAACCTAGGGTATGCATTCCCTCCAATTCCACTGATTCCGATAGTTCTAAGAAGATTCGAGAGGACAAGGCTCGGACAATCCTCGTGGCACCATTTTGGCCGAAAAGGGCATGGTTCACATGGCTCAGACGCATGTCTATCCCGGACCCATGGATCCTGGACATCCCAAACCACCTACACCAGGGCCCGGTCCTACATCCTCAAGTGCACAGACTCCATCTCACCCTCTGGAACTTGAGAGGGGACTATTACTAGCAAAGGGTTTCTCAAACTCTTTAATAGACACTCTGCTCACCAGCAGAAAGAAAGTAACATTGGACAAGTACCAAAAGATATGGGAAAAGTTCCTGGAATTCTCAAGACGACAGTTGGTCATTACGAACCAAAAAGTCCCGGTAAAAGAGATACTAGAATTCCTTCAAAAAGAGCTAGAAAAAGGGTTATCTACTAACACCCTAAAGGTACAAGTCTCTGCCTTGGGTGCTCTATTTGACCAAAAACTTGCAGATCACCCCTGGGTCTACCGGTTTATCCGAGCCTCATTTGCAGCGAGACCCTCAAAATTGTTACCAAAGGTGGCTCCCTGGGATCTAAATTTAGTCCTAAATGCCTTAACCTCTCCTCCTTTCGAGCCTCTTGCTTCTATTTCAGAGAAGGCCTTAACTTTTAAAACCGTGCTCCTGGTTGCCCTGACGTCAGCTCGGCGTATCTGCGAGCTGCAAGCCATTTCGGTAAATCCTCCATATACTATCTTTATGGAGGACAGAGTAATCATAAGAACTGACCCAGCCTTCTTCCCAAAGGTCAATTCAAAATTTCACAGGGATCAGGAAATAATTCTGCTTTCATTTTGTGCAAATCCAAAATCCCAGGGAGAACAAGCCTTCCATTGCCTTGACGTTAGACGTTGCCTACTCCAATACATAGAAATGTCAAAACCATGGCGACAGTCGTCATCCCTTTTCGTCTCCTTCCAGGGGGCAAACAGGGGTAAGAAAGCCTCAAAATCATCTATTGCACGGTGGCTTCGTTTGGCTATTTCACTATCTTACTCTTCCTCAGGTCAGACTCCCCCACTGGGTATAAGGGCTCACTCTAAAAGGGCCATAGCCACATCTTGGGCTGAAAGGGCTAATGCATCTGTGGAACAGATTTGCAGGGCAGCAGTATGGTCCTCACCATCCACTTTCTTCCGCCACTACAGGCTAGACCTAGGACCCTCAAATCTAGGCTTTGGTAGGAAAGGGTTATCTGCTGTTGTCCCACCCTAGGATTCTATTCTATTTCTTCCTCTCAATGTGCGGTGCTGTCATGGGGAAGGGAAAAAATGATAATTACTTACCGGTAATTTGATTTTCCAGAGCCATGACAGCACCACATTAGTTCCCACCCTAACTTGGTGATGGTTGTGTGATGCACAAAAAAAAAACATAATATGTATATAAAAAAACCATTAAAATATAAAAGGTGTACAAAAGTGACGTTGTTAATAAAATACTGATGTACTAATTTGGCCGTTACCTTGCATACTCTGAAACGAAAAAAAAAACTGAGGAGAGAGGTGCCGCCTCCTACTTTTATCTCTGCTACAGGTTTCCTGTTCCTGGGGCGGATACCATCTATCAATGTGCGGTGCTGTCATGGCTCTGGAAAATTAAATTACCGGTAAGTAATTATCATTTTTCCTAATTTCAGCCCATTGAGTCATTAAATTCCATGGGGAAAAGCAGTGAGAAATGTAAAGCCATACAGATGTCATAACAATTTCATATGGATATCGCATTGCAAACGCATCACACACGGATGACCATACGAAGGACACTTGTGCAACTCTCGGCAGGGAGCCTTGGACTGATTTTCCATATGTTTGTTAGTGTGACCCCGGCCTAAGACTGCAGCTTTTCCCTAAAACTACTTCAGGTCTGCCAGTGCCTTCAAGACTTCATGTGTCCATACCCCAACACTGCAAAAATAGAGCTTTGGAAAAAGAATGTGACTTTACAAAGAATGGATAAAATTGTAATGCAACATTTATTATAACTGGGCAATCCAATATTCGTCATGGGCAGCACGGTGGCTCAGTGGTTAGCACTGTATGGTGGCTCAGTGGTAAACACTTGCTTTGCGCTGGGGTTTTGGGTTCAAATCTCACCAAGGGCAACATCTGCAAGGAGTTTGTATGTTCTCCCCATGTTTGTGTGGGTTTACTCCCGGGTACTCCAAACACATAGTGATGGGGAATCTAGATTGTGCGCCCCAACGGGGGGTGATATTATCTGTAAAGCGCTATGGAGTTAACGGCGCTACAGAAGTGAATATAATAAATATAATGCTTCTTTGGAAAGTACGTTGTAAAACCCATTGATTTATTTAGTCTGGCTATGCTTTAGCAGCATCAGATATGTAATAAAATCCTTCTGTGCTTCTTCTGAAGCTGTAAAATTCACTAAAATCCTTCGTTCTCCAGGCACCTCAGCTCCAGAGTTCCATTTATAATCTATAGCAAAGTCTTATTATTTTGGCAAATTAAAATTATGAAACAATGCCTCCTCTTATCACAGACCGGCATACACAGTAACACTTACACAATATTTGGTCTTAATATCCTTGACGTTCACTTAGCAGTGTGTACCTTGCTAGTTCCTTCCTGTTTGGTGACTTCGGGGGTTAGAAACGTTCTTGTATTCCTAGTGTTTTACAGGATCAGCTGAATATTAGAGCACATGATCAGAGAGATTGTTTCCTAGAAGGAAATCTGCACGACAGAGGCAAAACAAAGAGCAGAATATGCCTGAAATCGGTGTATTCTTGAATACTAAAAAATGTATGTGTCTATCTTTACTTTTATCCAGTCTTCCACCATGGCTCATTACGTACTAGAAAGGAAATGAATGTTGCAGTGTAGTCTGCCATCATTTTTACAATTTAATATTGAAAGAAAAAGTATCCAACTAAATCTTTACGCTAAAGTTGGCCACACTGATTAGAGAATTCTTCTGAATCTGCTGATTGATGTTTGGTGGCATCAGTATGGGTCATCCGTACCATCTCCTGCTGGCAGATGTCTGGTAAGAGGCATCGGGCATGCAAATCCAATCCTTTGATTCCATGATGGATGTTACAGAAGAGTCTGGGAGTGACTGATCTGCTTCTCAACATTAAAATGAACACGAACACTTGACCAAGAAGAAGTCCAACAGTAATTTTGGTCAATACTAACTATTAGATGGATTGGGTTACAAATCAATGCAAAAATGGCACCATATTGGCTGTTTTGGAAATAGAATTTGGTTTACCACCATCAATTAGTCAAAGATCCAACATTGCAGATTGCCAGTCTGTGTTCCAGGTGGCCAAAATGGTGGAATTTGTCAAAATTACACACCTAACCATCAATTTATCATTTCTTTGGTCATTTCACAGCTTGGCTGTTGGACTAGAGTATTATTATGAGACTAGATGGTGGCCCGATTCTAACGTATCAGGTATTCTAGAACATGTAGGTAGTATATAGCACAGGCTTTGTACTATATTGCACAGTGATGTAGTATATAACACAAACGACGTAGTATATAACATAGCTACGTAGTATATAGCAGAGCTACGTAGTATATAACAGGGGTCCCCAACTCCAGTCCTCAAGGCCCACCAACATGTCATGTTTTCAGGATTTCCTTAGTCTTGCCCAGGTAATAATTGCATCACCTGTGCAATGCAAAGGAAATCCTGAAAACATGACCTGTTGGTGGGCCTTGAGGACTGGAGTTGGGGACCTCTGGTATATAACACAGCCACGTAGTATATAACATAGCCACGTAGTGTATTGCACAGGTATGTAGTATATTGGTCAGCCACATAGTATATAGCAGAGCCACGTAGTATATAACATAGTCACGTAGTATATTGTAGAGCCACATAGTATATTGCACAGGTACGTAGTATATTGCACAGCCACGTAGTATATAACAGTCACGTAGTGTATTGCACAGCATAACAGAGCCCACGCAGTATGTAACACAGCCCACGTAGTACATAGCAATGTGGGCACTATATGCGTGGTTAAAAAAGACTTAAAATAAAAAAGAAACGTATACTCACCTTCCGAAGGCCCCTTGAAGTCCTGGTGCCTGTCTGCGGTGCACGCGGCAGCTTCCGGTCCCAGGGTTGGTATGAGCGCAGGACCTGTGATGACGTCGCGGTCACATGACCGTGATGTCATGGCAGGTCCTTCTCGCATAGCATCCTTAGCACCGGAACCTGCCGCTTGCACTGCCGAGGACAGGACGCGATGTCGGAGGGAGAGAATAACCTTTTTTTATTATTATTATTATTATTATTATTATTAGGCATATTAGATCTTTTTACTATTGATGCTGCATACGCAGCATCAATAGTAAAAAGTTGGTCACACAGGGTTAATATCTGCGTAACGGAGTGCGTTACACCACGGTCCGTTAACGCTGGCATTAACCCTGTGTGAGCGCTCAGCGCTGACTGCAGGGCAGCAAAGCAGCGGCCATTTTGCTGCCAGACTATGGCCGTCGCCCACGACCATTGCCACGACCAATCAGTGACATGGATTTACATGACAGACAGAGGCTGCGACCAATGAATATCCGTGACAGACAGACAGACGGAAGTGACCCTTAGATAATTATATAGTAGATGGTGAATTCAGAGGTGTGATTTTGGCTGGTTTCACACATCCATGTAGAAGGCCTGAGTGCAAATTGTGATGAGTGGCCATAGGCCTCCTGATAGAAGCCCAACAGCATTTTAGTCATATGTGAAGCTATTGAGTTCAGCTCGGGAGACGCGTGCCCAGTCCGTACGTCCTGGTTTGTACTTGGACCATCTTACATAAATCTGTGAAATGGGCCTTAATGTTAGCTGCTAATAGCACTGCGACTAAAAAGAAAAAGGCAACTTCATCAAGGTTTTAAATGTTAATTTGATCGTTGTGCTCGGTTTCACTGGTGTGATGGACGGAGTATTGGTGCACTCAATGTCACAATGGTGAAGTGCATGTAAGTGACTTTTGGGATATTCTAGATACAGTCAATGTGAATCTGCACCTTTTTGGGATGCCACAATAGGATCTGTTTCCTTTTTGTATTCTGGTGTTTAGACTTAAGAATAATTGAGTGACCAGATGAGAATTACTGGTAACTATTTCGGCAGACACTACTTGGACTAAGTTTATCCCTGATAAATCTGTAATCAAAGGTTGTGTATTATCCTGGATCTATAGGAAAATAACTGATATATTTCCTAATCACCTTTTATACTTGTAGCCCTTATATTGTTAATCTCTTTTCGACTACTGTTTGTATTGGTTTTTTGTATTTTTTACATTTTCCACTGCTTATTTTTTTATTTTTTTAAAGGAATCTCACTCCCTGGATGATTTTGATCTATTACTATGGACATACAGGTAGTAGAATGGTTAAACCAGTCTTGCCTGTCTGCCTCATTACTGCAGTGTAGACATTGAGAAATTAATCTATAATATTAGAACACTGACCGGTTCTCACTATAATGGTACCCCCTCCCATCAGCGTCACACTGACCTGTTCTCACTATAATGGTACCCCCCTCCCATCAGCGTCACACTGACCTGTTCTCACTATAATGGTACCCCCTCCCATCAGCGTCACACTGATCGGTTCTCACTATAATGGTACCCCCTCCCATCAGCATCACACTGACCTGTTCTCACTATAATGGTACCCCCTCCCATCAGCGTCACACTGACCTGTTCTCACTATAATGGTACCCCCTCCCATCAGCGTCACACTGACCTGTTCTCACTATAATGGTACCCCCTCCCATCAGCGTCACACTGATCGGTTCTCACTATAATGGTACCCCCTCCCATCAGCATCACACTGACCTGTTCTCACTATAATGGTACCCCCTCCCATCAGCGTCACACTGACCTGTTCTCACTATAATGGTATCCCCTCCCATCAGTCACACTGACCTGTTCTCATTATAATGGTACCCCCTCCCATCAGCATCACACTGACCTGTTCTCACTATAATGGTACCCCCTCCCATCAGCGTCACACTGACCTGTTCTCACTATAATGGTACCCCCCTCCCATCAGCGTCACACTGACCTGTTCTCACTATAATGGTACCCCCTCCCATCTGCATCACACTGACCTGTTCTCACTATAATGGTACCCCCTCCCATCAGCATCACACTGACCTGTTCTCATTATAATGGTACCCCTCCCATCAGCATCACACTGACCTGTTCTCATTATAATGGTACCCCTCCCATCAGCGTCACACTGACCTGTTCGGCGCTGTAATCCTGCGCAGAAAATCAATGCAGACACTGTCCATAGGAGGGCGGACAGGGTTCACATAACCGCGCGCATGCCTAGCGCATCAAAAATACAAAGTTGTAACAGGAATATCAGACCATCATTTTGGCCACGATCAGGCTGACTAGTCACTTATGTTGTGGCCAATAAAAAGGCTCATAACCCAGCATAGGAGCGTCTATGTATACTGGGAACGATGGTGGCTTCTTCTGTCTTATCTGTCACATCAAAATTCATGTTAAAGAAGCAGAATGGCGTACAAGCAACTCCAGTACTGTGTAAGTTCTCAACTATAACCAGAGTTGTGGCTACAGGGGGTGCAAACGTGGCAGTGGCATCTGGGCCCAATGGCCTCCCTGCCACATCAGGGAGCAGGCTACAGATGGTGACCGTTTTAATTTTTCAGTTGAAGCTGTGTGATGGCTTGGTTTTTTGTTTTTTTTGCATAGTGCCCTGATAGTTTTTATTGATACAATTTTGGGGTAAAAGTGACATTTTGATCTCTTCCTACCTTCTTCTTTTTTTTTTCCTGTCGTCTTGTAGCTACCAAAAATCTGGCATTTTTATTTTTATATTACAGTAACTATAGATTGTGTTTAATTTTGTACTTTGATCACACTTTTCTGGACAGCTGTCTTTTGTGTTATGTTTCTTTCTCCCTAAACATCTGCTTATTACCTGTGGAAAAGGGGGTGATTCAATTTTTTTTGTGCCCTTTAAAAAAAAATAAAAAAAATAAAATAAAATAAAAATCTCCCCTTTCAGTCCATTTAGGGGACTTTGAACCTGTGATCTGATCGCTTCTATATACAACAATACCACAGTAGAGCGGCATATAGTAAAAATGACTGTCTCCTATGATTCCCAACCACAGACTGGACATAGAAGCAATCATATGAAAGGCACAGGGGTGCCCACTTGGCTCCCAGCTGTCCTAGTAGCCCACTGGCTCCCTGCAATTGCATCACAGGGAAGCCTATGTCCACCCGAACTAACGTCTGGCTGGATCACAGCATTTGAGGCTAACAGCAGTGATCAGTGGGCCCTCTGATCATTGGTGATGGAGGCAGATGTCAGTTGTATAATACAGCTGGCATCTGCCCTCTCTGGAGTGGGCTCAGTACCAAAGTCCCTGATATGCTCCATGTCGGATATATCCGTCATTGGGTGTTAAACACTTCAATACAAAAGAGATGGTCGGGTTCTTACTATTGGGACCCTGTACATGTTTTGTTTCCTGAATCAATATACTATTGCGACTTTATACTTGTCTTGTTTCCTGAAACAATACAGTTGGTCTAAAATAAGCTTAGTGGTCAGTGTGAAAATCTCTATTTTTAATGCAGATTATTAACTATATCTTTTAGATTTTTTCTTTTCATCTCAATTCCAAAAATATTTAAAGATGCTATACACAAAATCCTGACTTTAAATTAAGTAATTTCCTGATGATGGCTTCTCTTTTAATTTGTCTGTTCCTGCTGTTTTCTCTGGAATGCTGAATTGTAGTATGGATATAGTAGTAGATGTAAACCAGGCATGTGTGAACTTTTTTTTTTTCTTCTTCACCTGCTTGTTTTTCTTACTAGGTAAATGCACATGCCTACAGGATTTATGGAGGCGTAAAAAAAAATCTGTTCTGATGTGATGATCATGTTTATGAGCGTGCTGAAAGGTTATTGCGAAGTGAAGGTGCAGGGTATATACACGTGTCCTTTCTTGCCTCCATATGTTCTACATTACTACTGTTACACTGATCATGGCCTGTACTGCAGCTCCTCCAAGTGGCTTGGAAAATCAGGTCACCAGCTAATGGCTGTCACCTAACCCCTCGGAGCATTATTGTCTGCAGTGCTCCAGCAGAAGAGGCAGATCATTCCCAAGGCTCTGAGGTTTGGAGGCCAGGATGCATTAAGTGATGCATTGATTGAAAAGCACTTTGCTTTGGGGCGTCCGGTGTATGTCCTTGCTGGAGTTGGCCTTCTATGGATATTCTAGTATTTGGAGGACAGTGCAGCACACAGAGGGTCCCCACATCTTCTCAGCGAGCGCCTGTTACAGCACAGATGGTGTGCGCCAAACAATATTGGTCAGTAATCTGTTTGTGCCCTAGAAGATTAACAAGGTCCTGGTTTTGCAGGAGCTGCTGATATTTTTACTAAATTAAATGTCTGCAGTATTTTCTGCTCCCAAGCCGGCGCTCCTCGATGGTGGAATATCCCGTCTGACACTGCATCCCAAAAGTAAAAGAGAAACTTTTTTTTTTTTTTCTTCTCCGCTGTGTCAGGAATGCCAAGGCAATTGGGGCAGATTTTTACCTTCTGACAGTACAAGCCAAGCCCTGTCTAGGAAGTAACTGATTAAATTGCTGCAGTCATGTGAGCGGCCAGAGATCTTCAGGCACATCACAGAATGCTTTGTGGCCTCGTTCAATAGACCAAAATCTATTTCTGCGTCATCGGATGAGAACGGACAAGCTGGAGGAGCTTTGAAGGAAAGGGTTATATAGATTTTTTTTTTTTTGTACTTGAAACGCAATGATCCTCTAGGACAACCCGCTCTAATGGATTCTAAGGACTTTGACCTCCAGGATGACTACAAGTCGCCTTTCAATTTTGACTGCGGAGTCGATAGGAATTATCTCTTTCTTTCACCTCATCTGATTAACACTCCTCCGGATTCACCAACGCGTTTTGGCACGGGTAACTTCTCATACCTTCTCTTTGACTATAAGGGTTCCAGGAGCAATGCCTGGATGTGTGTGGGATGTTATATCGCTTCAGGTGGTGACCTCTGCCATGTTCTTGGACCCGGTGTGCCATATATGCAAAATGGCCGTAATTGAGCACTTAACCTAGAGTTTCTTACCTGTTTAGGAATTCCTTTTCCATCCAGATGAATGAACATTTTTATACTTTATTTGTAATGAGTCATGCTTGACTTAATATGATGTTCTATAATGGTATTCCCGAGAGGATATCCTGAAAATGTCCCCACGTCCTTCATGATCACTTTTAGATAATATGTACATGTTTCTGACTGGATGATTGATTCTTAACTATAACAAATGCCTAAACCTTGGATTTCTAACTAGTATTTGGTGTGGGTATTTGGTCTACCTTGAAACTCTATGAACGGCTACTCGTTACGGGCCATTAATACAGATGCTGCATGGAACATCTACGGTACCTTCATATGTGTTTGACTTTCTATAAAGGTATATGGAGAGGATTTTTTTTTCTTCTAGCTGAGGAGCCATACTACCTCGGGCACGACCATACAGGCTCCATGTCACGGAGCATAAATCCTCACACTTTATTTGTATCAGATCATTTTGAACAATTTTGGCATATTCATCAGGAAAACTTTGGGCACATATTTTAGCCTTCATTCTCCTAATGAAGGTAGAAAAAAATGCCCATTTGGCTTCCTCTAGTATGGTATGAACTGCTGTATGAACTGTTTTTTTTTTTTTTTTTTAATTGTGACTACTGGGTGACACAAAGTGGCATATGCCAGCGTTGTTGAGGAATACTCTATGTATGCCTCTGTCATATTGCTCTGATGTGTTGTGCCTAAGGCCGGTTTCACATGCCCAACTTTTATGTTTCAAGCATGGGCAGTCATGTCCTGACTGGGCACTGGTCTTAAAATAAACTTTCGGTCTTGGAAAAATCCCTTAAGCGTTTTCCAAGCGATCTGTAGCATCGTTTGGAAAACTGATTGACAGGTTGGTCACACTTGTCAAACATAGTGTTTGACAAGTGTGACCAACTTCTTACTATTGATGCTGCCTATGCAACATCAATAGTAAAAAGATATAATGTTAAAAATAATTAAAAAAAATAAAAAATCGTGATATTCTCACCTTCCAGGTTTCCCCGCAGCCTTCCCGCTCCTTGCGATGCTCCCATTCCCAGTAATGCCTCGTGACAATGACCCCAGATGACGTAGCATCATGCGAGACTGATACGTCATCACAGGCCATTGCCGCAAAGCATCCCTGGGAACGGAAGCATCGCGAGGAGCGGGAAGGCTGCGGGGGCCGCCGGAAGGTGAGAATATCACGATTTTTGTATTTTAATTCTTTTTTTTTTTTTTAACAATTATATGGTTCCCAGGGCCTCCTCTGGGTACCAACCGCACATGATCCGCTTACTTCCCGCATGGTAGGCATAGCCCCATGCGGGAAGTAAGCGGATCAAATGCATTCTCATGTGTGCGGAGTCCCCGCAATTCTGCAGAAAGAATGAACATGCTGCGTTTTTTTTTCCGGAATGCGATTCCGGCGTGGAAAAAAAACGCAACATGTGCATAAAAATTGCAGATTCTAATAGGATGCTTAATATGAGCATTTTTTTCACGGTTTTATCATGTTTTTATAGCGAAAAATCATGAATGTGTGCACACAGCCTTAAGGAAGCAATTTAACAGCAGGCGCAAATATTCATCTATGTGAACTTACGGAGATTTACTTGAAATGTTGTTTGTTTTTTATGTTTTGGAGTTTCTTGAATACACAATTTAATTGTATCAGGCCTCATTCAGACCAGGTTTTTGTTTTTTTTTAGTTTTAGCAATTGAATGCTCAGATTTTTTATTTTTTCGCTGACCCATAGACTTGCATTACCAGTATTAGGCCGGGGTCACACTAGACCGTAATACGGACGAGTGCAATGCGATAAAAAATCGCATAGCGCTCGTCCCAATGTTAATCTATGGGGCAGCTCCTATCATCCGATATTTTCTCGGCCGTATTCAGGATCCGAGTGAAATCGCAGCATGCTGCGATTGTCAGCGTATCTCGGCCGAGAATCGCCAAAGTCTATGGGGGCGAGAAAAAATAGCACAGCACACGGACCATCAGTGTGACTTGCGAGAAATTCTCAGGCATTGGGCAGGTGACAGGAAAGGCTCAGCCATTATTTGCTCATTTTGCAAGTGTGTGAGAAAATCTCGCCATACGGATGCCATACGGATGTCACATGGATGTCAAACGGATCATTTGATGCGAGAAAATCGCATCCTCGCACTGCACACGGATCACTGTTTTGGTAACATTTGTGCGATTCTCGTCCGTCAAAAAAGGACCGTTTTTTTATACGTTGTGTGTGTCCCCGGCCTTAATCCCACACTAGGATCAATATCGGACATGTATCCGCAATATTGTAAGGACTGCTCAGTCCAAGGGAAATATCGGACACGTGACAAGCCCCATAGACTCTGATAGGTATGAGTGCTGTCCACAAAAACAGATGACACTCATTTGTGAAAAATGTGAGTGTGAATGAGGCCTTGGGCTTATATTTTGTATTATTTGTTGATTTAATTTAAGTATATATTGATCAGTTCTAAATGTATTACTCTTACTATGGATTCTTGTTTTAAACATTGCTACGTGATGAGATTATTCTGGGTCACTGCATTTGCATTTCTTAATTATGTTGGCCTCAATTATAACATGGTTGGTCAATGATTAACACACAAAACCTGTTGGAGGAATAGATGTACGATGATGAGTCTGCCAACACAATGGCAACATAGTGAATTTTGATCACTTACAGCTTCTGCTCCTGCCAACGTATAAAAAGTGACCATTGCTGTGTCTAAACGGTCCCTAAATTTCTGTATTCGATATTCTCACTGATCCCAGGAAATTTCAGAAATATTCGCACTACACTAAGGCCTCATTCAGACGTCAGTGATTTTTCTCTTATGCTAAAACTGGAATGATTTTTATTAGTTTTTTGATTAGACATCAGAGTTTGATTCATGTGTCAGTTTTTACCAGCAGGATTTTTTTTTCTTTTGCTTTATGTTTCTGCTATGAAACAAACCTACAAATCTGACAGTTTTGGGATGGCACCCGAGTGCTGCCCAAATATTTTATATTATTTGTATTTTGTTTTCAGACCCACAGACTTGCATAGGTGAATTTGTGTACACAAAAATACTCGTAACAATTTCCAATTTGGTCTGCACCAAAACATTGACATGTGAATAGCCACATAATCTATAATGGGTGCTAGTTCCATCCATAGAAAAAAAATGTGACGCCCAGGAGACCGGGATACCCAGCACCGGACCAATGGAGTCTGTCTCTTGAGGGGGATGTCACGGGTGGCTTGACCCAGTGCTGTGGCCTCAGGCAATGCACAGTGTAAAGGGTATCGTGAGGGGACAGGCACTTACTTGATCAGCAGCAGGTTCTCCCAGCGGTGACGATCTCGATCCTGGATAGATGGCTATTGTCCAAATGAAAGACTGAGGCACTGAAACGTTTAACCAGTTTACTTTAACATAAAAGGATTTACAACCAGTCCTGTCACCGGAGTCTGTATGGGAACTCTGAGTTACTTTGACCCTGCCGGGGTCTTCGCCTCTTATTGTGCGCAATTTCTGTGTGGCCCTGCTGCTGTATGTGAACTGGCTGCCGGCCCAATCTGTCCCCTCCGGGTCCTGGTTCGACGGGCAACCCGAGTCCTTTTATCGGTTTACCCCCTCTGGGAGTACCGCTGAACTCTGTGTCTGTTGCTGCGTCCGGCCCCAGTGAAGCTGATATCACCTCACGTTTTTCCGGTTGCTGTATTATATATAATGAATACAGCCACGGATCCGGTATCCGTCTTTGCGCCTGTTCTGGGTAGTGATTAATGCTACCCGGTTCTCACAATGTCCTTTTTCTCTATCCCTCTTCTCCTCAGGCCGGTGATTTAGGCCTGGTAACAGTCACAGGACTGTTAGAGATTCAACTGTATGACCTCTCACTATCAGCTCCTTGGCCCAACTGCCATTTCTTCTCTCAGACCAGAATGGATCAAGGGGAGTCTCTGGAGCTCCCCCTTCTGGCCGGAGGTGGTAGTGCAGTCTTGCTATTTTAGTATTTGTACTTACTGTCAGTAACTATTTTTGTGGCAAATACCCCTAGGGGTGCCACATTCCCCCTTAGTTAAGAACAGTACTCCGGGACTGTGGGACAATAACATTTTGAAATAACAATTAATATGTATAGAGTCTTAAAAATGAAAAGTTACAACAACCACTCAAGGAAACAAAAATAGAGTTCTGTAAAAAGTCACTTCAAATAGCGTCCATTAATACAGTTCTATCCTTGAAACTATTAGGAACGGCACTGTACTTAGTGTCCAGGAATTTAGTTCCATTTTTCCAACGGAGTTATCAATATAAAGTCTAAAGAAAGTTCAAAAAGAGCAAAAAGCAAAGTTCAAAAAGCAGTCTTTCCGGAGCTTTGATTTAGTGCCTCCGGGCTGATAAAAAGTTCAAGAATATGCAATAAGTTCATACAGACAAGTCTCTGTAGGCACTGGGCTTAAACGTTGCAGACTGATAGCAATGACTATACTACATTTTCTGTTTAACTATATACGGCATAACATATATACAATTCACATTATGAGCTTTATAGTTGGTAATCTGCATACCTGGCCGGTAATTGACCCTGGGTACTACGCTGTGATCTACGTAATAGCGGTGTCTCTTCATGTGGTGTACTACTGTCTACTGCGGATGTAGTATCTGCCCGCTCTGCTAAAGATAATTCCACGACTATGGAGTTGGCAAGTCCACCGTGAATGGGATTACTCTGACCAGGAATCTGTTCTTCCTGGCCTGGAACCTCCTGTAGTACGGGGTCAGCCTCTTCCTGTCTTGGGACTTCTGGTATTGGGTTCGGTGTTGGGTAAAAGGCCACCATGGGAACCACTACTGCACCATGGTATGTTAGTAGGGTTTTGGGAAAGTCTCCTATACAGGTGTGATACACTTCCTCTTCTTTTTCCTTTACTGGTTGAACCTGTATGGGTTGAATAACTTCTGGTTCTGGCTGGACAACGTCTGGCTCTTTCAATGCTTACGGACATAATTTAAGATTGTCTCTTGACACTAGTACAGATGTTAAGCCTCCGTTTTTGCTAATGAGACACATTTTAGGATTATCCACTCTTGTTGGTAAAACTGTGTAGGGTACGGCTTCCCACTGATTGTCCAGTTTATTGGTTCGACGATTTCTCTTGAGCACTTGGTCACCCGGTCTTAATGGGGTCGCTAGAGCATTCTGGTTGAAAGTTCGCTCTTGTCTTTCTCTAGTTTGCTGAAGGCTTCTTTCCACACTCTCTTGCACTTGGCGATACTGCTTTTGCCGTATGATATCCCAATTGGAGTCTTGAACTTCTGCGTCTGGTTTCAGAATTCCCATTTCTAGATCGATTGGTAATTGGCCGGGTCTTGCACGCATAAGGTAAGCTGGGGTGCAGTTGGTGGAGCTCACCGGGACATGATTATACAGATCCACCAAGTCGGGCAATTTCTCTGGCCATTGATTCATTTCTGTCTCAGGTAAAGTCTTTAGTAGGTCTATTACAATATGGTTCATCTTCTCGCATAAGCCGTTTGTTTGTGGATGATAGGCCGTCGTCTGGATCTTTTTGCAACCATACATATTACAGAATTCTCTGAAGATCTCTGATTCAAAGGCTGTACCTTGGTCGGTGAGAACCTGTTCCGGATATCCATGGGGTCTACAAAAGTACGTTTGGAACGCTTTGGCTGCTGTTTTTGCTGTCAGATCTTTTACGGGTACTACTACCAAGAAACGTGAATAATGGTCCACGATGGTCAAGGCATAGACATAGCCGGACCGGCTTGGTGTCAACTTCACGTGGTCCATGGCTACAAGTTCAAGTGGTTGTTTGGTGATTATGGGCTGCAGTGGTGCTCTTTGGTTCTTTTGATCGTTTCTTCTGAGGTTGCACGGGCCACAATTTCTGCACCACTGTTCGATTGATTTTCTCATCCCGACCCAATAAAATCTTTCTCTTAGAAGTACTTCTAACTTTTTCCAACCGAAGTGACCAGCACCATTATGGTAAGCTTCGAGGACCATCTTCACATCTTGTTTAGGCACAATAATCTGCCAAACCAATTCATGTGTTTTCGGATTGGTGTATCTTCTACAGAGCTTCCCTTGATACAGGAACATTTTGCCTCTCTCTTTCCAGAGTTGATGCGTCTCTTCTGGGGCATCCTCATAGGGATATGCACTTTGCTCAGTCAACAGTTCCTTCACCAACTTCACAGCCGGATTGCTGTCTTGGGTGTCAGCCCATCTATGGTGTGCTAACGGATTAAAATTCACCTCTTGTTGTTTCTGATAGGTACTTGACTGATGATGTTTTGCCTTGGGACGATGGAAGGCTGGTAGTTCAATTTCTTCAAGCTCCCCCGTTTCCTCTTCTACATCTCTCAAGTGTGGCATCCGGGATAGGGCATCGGCATTTCCATTCTTGCGACCTGCTCGATACTTGATTATGAAGTTGTAATTAGATAACCGGGCTATCCATCGCTGTTCTAACGCACCTAATTTGGCTGTGTCCAGGTGGGTCAACGGATTGTTGTCAGTATAGACAATAAATTCTGCAGCGGCCAGATAGTGTTTGAAACGCTCCGTCACAGCCCAAACTACTGCCAGTAGTTCCAATTTGAAGGAGCTGTAATTTTCTGAATTTCTTTCAGTAGGCCGGAGCTTTCTACTTGCAAAGGCGATGACTTTCTCCCGACCTTCTTGCTTTTGTGACAGCACCGCTCCTAGTCCCACATTACTGGCATCGGTGTAGAGGATGAAAGGTTTATGGTAATCTGGGTATGCCAGAACCTCTTCTCCGGTTAGTGCCTTCTTTAGTTGTTCAAAGGAGTCTTCCCTTTCGTCGTTCCACTGAAAAGGAGGGTTTCGGTTTGAAGGTTTCTTCGTCTGCCCTACCAAGGTGTCTTGCAAGGGTGCTGCCAACTTGGTAAATCCTTTTATAAATCTGCGATAGTAACCCACCAATCCCAGGAATTGTCTCACTTCTTTTGCGCTGGTAGGTCTTGGCCAATCCCTTATGGCGCTTATTTTCTCGGGATCTGGTGCTACTCCCTCCGAACTCACGATGTGTCCCAGGTACTGTACCTTTGGCTTGAGAAGGTAACATTTGGATGGCTTGACTTTCATGCCATACCTGGATAAGGCTTCGAACACTTCTGCCAGGTCTATTAAGTGTTGTTCGTAAGTCTTTGAGTAGACGATCACATCATCTAGGTACAGGAGGACGGTCTCGAAGTTCTTGTGTCCGAGGCAGCATTCCATCAGCCGCTGGAAGGTACCGGATGCGTTGCAGAGTCCGAACGGCATGCGATTAAATTCACATAGACCCATTGGTGTGGTGAATGCCGTCTTTTCCTTATCTCTCTCAGCCACAGGGACTTGCCAATACCCGCTTGTTAAGTCTAAGGTGGAAAAATAATTAGCAGATTTCAAAGCAGTTAAGGACTCTTCTATCCTAGGCAAGGGGTAGGCGTCTTTATGGGTGATGTTATTAATCTTCCGGTAGTCTACGCACATTCTCATGGTACCGTCCTTTTTTTTGACAATCACTAGAGGGGCCGCCCAGGGGCTACAGCTGTCTCTTATTACCCCGGCCTGTTTCATTTCCCTCAGCATATCTTTTGCACATTGATAGTGAGCGGGCGGTATGGGTCTATATCTTTCTTTTATTGGGGGATGGTCACCTGTGGGGATTGTGTGTTCTACCCCTTCTATCCGTCCGAAGTCCAATGGGTGTTTACTGAAGACTTGTTCATATTCCGTCACTAGCCTATACACCCCTTGTTTTTGATGGGTAGGTGTTGAATTTATGCCCACGTGTAGCTGTTGGCACCAATCCTCCATTTCTCCATCTGAGCCATTGCCTTCCACCTGACAGGTTGGTTCTAAGGGCTCAATGGTTGTGATGGCATTGTTGTCAACAGTATATAGCTTTGCCATTGTAGCATACCTTGGCAAAGTGACCTCTTCCTCTCCACAGTTCAAAAGTCGTACCGGCACTCGTCCCCGGTGTACCTCGACTATCCCTCGTGCTGTGAGTATAGTGGGCCTGCTGTCGGTGTACACTGGTTCTATTAAGGCTTGATAATCTCATCCCTTAGTACCAATGGCTGCTCTACACCATACCAGCATTTCTGTTTTTGGTGGGATTACAATAGACGTTGGATCACTTACCCTCACACTGCCGATTTCTCCACCTGCAACTTCTACCTGTTGCCTTAACATCAATACTTTTATTTCCCTCCGGAGAACTCTCTGCTGGCAGGATTGGGCAGTTTCAGCAATTTGCTGTAAGACAGAAATGACTTCGGAAAAGCAGTTCTCTAACACATTCATTCCTATCAATACAGTTGGTTCACAGTTCCGCCGGTCAACATCAACAACAATTATACCCTGTTTCTTCAGTTCTACTTTACCAATCTTTATGGTCATCTCCCTGAATCCTAGTTTCGGTACCAACTTACCATTACTGGCCCATATATCTAGTTCAACATCAGAGGGCCCTTTATCAATATCTGCATCAGCCCAGTACCTCTTATAAAGGATATACGGTATAGATGAAATCTGGGAACCTGTGTCCAGCAAAGCGTTGAGGGGAATTCCGTCCAGCACGATAGGGATAATGGGTCGTCCTCCGATGTACCTGTCGTGCCAGGGTGTTGGGCCTTGAAAGTTCATTCCTGCGAAGCGGCCCGCATTCCCAGGGGATTCCCGTTTAAATCACAATCTCGTGCAAAGTGGCCCGGCTGCTGGCAACGGCGGCAAATGGGCTGTCCATCCGGTTGGTAGCGGTTGCGGGGTCGTCCTCTCCATGTCGGGTATCTCCGGGGTCTCATCCATGGAACATCCTCTCTACAGTTTGCCAACTCCATCTTGTGTCCTCTCATCTCCTGCATGGTTTTAGCCATTGAAGCAACAACATCAGCTAAAGAGTCAAGCTTTTGTTGAAGAGCCTCATTAGTACTGGGCCCCAGGGGCTTAGCAATGGCCCCAGACATAGCTGATGTCACTGGCACTCCCTGTTGTTGAGGTGCCTCTGCCATGGGTTGCGCAGGATCCTGATCCCGAGGTGCCTCTGCCAGCTGGAGACGTATAGCGCTCTCCTTTAATTGGGCAAATGTCAATTCAGGGTTCTTAAAAACAAGCATGCTCACATGCCCCCGGTGAGAAGGGGTGTAGAGTCCCTCAATAAATTGATCTCTTAGCAGTTTATCCGCTCCGGTGTTAAAAATGGGTTCAGCCAGTGTAAGTGATTTAAGGGCTTCCTGCAGGTTTAAGGCAAAGTCTCTCACGCCCTCATTAGCTTTTTGTTTGCAACTAAAGAATCGTATTTTAGCTTTGCTGCTGGCCGTGGTTTCAAATGTAGCTTTTAATCCAGCAAATATGCGTTCAACAGTGCCTTTTAGATCAGCTGCCCATGCTGTGACTTCTCGCTTAGCATGGCCACTTAACTGCATCATCAGGAGACTAACACGCTGAACTTCACCCACAGGGAACATGTCAAAATGGGCCAGCATCTTTTCTCTGAAATCGTCAAGGGTATTAGGCTCACCTTCATACATTGGAAGCCATGGGCCACCCGGGGTATATGGCATCAGCACCGGCATGATGGACGCCACTCCTTGCACCGCTGCGCTGCCGGACTCTCTATTGACACTCTGTCTTTCAGCTGCATTAGCGTTGCCGAGTGCTGCGGCGTCTCCGTGCTGCGACATACTGTGCCCCCTTAGTTAATCCGGACCCTTCCGGTCCTCCGCTTCCGTCGGGATAGTGTAGATTTGTTCCGCTGTGCAGCAGGATCGATTTTCCCCTTGCTCTGATGTCAGAGCGCTCAGCTTGGTGCCGCCCACAATGACACGCCCCCTGCTGCTCCCACCCACCGCGCTCTGTAATGGCGGATTCTGAAGTTTTTCAGTTAGACTGGGGCTCAGGTGATGGCGTAGCTCAATTAACAGTCTCGTGCCTAACAGTTATGAAGTGATTACCTCAGGGGATGGCGGCCATCTTTACTCCATTATAACCAATGGGGAAAAGTCACTTTCAATAGTTTTCAATGGGGAATGGATTTTTCTTTAATAAAGTCAATTTTCAAGATTTTTCATCCCAGTTTTCACAGTTTTGGGCTCCAATCACGGCACACAATACCCGGTATACGGGCTGGCTAGATCCTGTTCGTGACGCCAATTGTGACGCCCAGGAGACCGGGATACCCAGCACCGGACCAATGGAGTCTGTCTCTTGAGGGGGATGTCACGGGTGGCTTGACCCGGTGCTGTGGCCTCAGGCAATGCACAGTGTAAAGGGTATCGTGAGGGGACAGGCACTTACTTGATCAGCAGCAGGTTCTCCCAGCGGTGACGATCTCGATCCTGGATAGATGGCTATTGTCCAAATGAAAGACTGAGGCACTGAAACGTTTAACCAGTTTACTTTAACAAAAAAGGATTTACAACCAGTCCTGTCACCGGAGTCTGTATGGGAACTCTGAGTTACTTTGACCCTGCCGGGGTCTTCGCCTCTTATTGTGCGCAATTTCTGTGTGGCCCTGCTGCTGTATGTGAACTGGCTGCCGGCCCAATCTGTCCCCTCCGGGTCCTGGTTCGACGGGCAACCCGAGTCCTTTTATCGGTTTACCCCCTCTGGGAGTACCGCTGAACTCTGTGTCTGTTGCTGCGTCCGGCCCCAGTGAAGCTGATATCACCTCACGTTTTTCCGGTTGCTGTATTATATATAATGAATACAGCCACGGATCCGGTATCCGTCTTTGCGCCTGTTCTGGGTAGTGATTAATGCTACCCGGTTCTCACAATGTCCTTTTTCTCTATCCCTCTTCTCCTCAGGCCGGTGATTTAGGCCTGGTAACAGTCACAGTGCTGTTAGTGAGAGGTCATACAGTTGAATCTCTATCAGCTCCTTGGCCCAACTGCCAGTTCTTCTCTCAGACCAGAATGGATCAAGGGGAGTCTCTGGAGCTCCCCCTTCTGGCCGGAGGTGGTAGTGCAGTCTTGCTATTTTAGTATTTGTACTTACTGTCAGTAACTATTTTTGTGGCAAATACCCCTAGGGGTGCCACAAAAACAATAACATAAAAGTCGTACATGGAAAAATTGAGCTCTGAATGAAGCCTAAAGCTGGATTTACACATCTGTGTTTCGCAGTCCGAGCACGGACCATGATGCATGGGAAGGCTGCAGGTCTTCTAACCCAAACTCAACAGCTCCATATGTAGTCTGAGACAGAGTTTGAGTCAGGAGACATGGAGTCTAAAGGTAATGTTTTTCCTTGTTGAGAGTGCCAAGCCTGGCATGTCAGAGTGAGCAGACTTATAAGCCATGCATGTGTGATAAGGAGCCGTGATATCTCTGAATTACTTGTGCTGGATGTGCCATTAATGAGGAGGGCTTGCCATCTGCTGGCCAGCCGAAATCAAGTGGAACCAAATTGTGCTGGAAGATTTGCAAGGGGAGCGACCTTCTGTGGTGAACTAGATCAGTTGACCCACCGGAAGGATTTCCCTGATATAAAAGCCATGCACGCCAAACCACGAGATTTGGTGCCTGGGAAAAGAGTGGAGCAAACATGCTCCAGATACACCGCTGAGACCAGTGTGAAGGGCCTCAGTGGGGAAGTCTGCGCCACCTGACAAAGTCCAGATTCCCCGCAGGAGACCTTCAAGTACCGCCTACACTGGTCAGAGCCAGGATCTGCGCTCTGCGCTGGTCAATTCTCTGAGGCCCGATGTCTCCTGTCAAATGCCGTGGTCTAGTCCTCTCTGCCCCGAGCATAAGAGACTTCTGCCGACTGTGAAGCTGAGAAAATCGATGAGGAAACAGCAACAGAGTCAGTGAACTAGGCCGTCAATTCCAGCTATCATCTACACCAGGGTCAGCTGGGATTAGGGTTATAGGTTGGGGGGGGGGGGCGGTTGGTGTATGGGAGGCTCAACTGGCTTTGATAGACCTAAGTTAGAAAGAGACTTGAGGCCTAGCGGGAAAACCCCCGCGAGGGCCAGAGCTTCAGAGAGAACTTACATGGTGACTCCCATGACTGGGCGCACCACCTTTGTGAAAGGAACATTAACGTTAAATAGTGAAAGACTTTCTTGGTTATTCTTTCTGCTGTTGATTTGCACAGTTACCAACACTAATTGTTTAAAGTTACTTCTGTATATAAATAGAATTATATCAACCCCTGACTGTTCCCGCCTCGTGATCTCTGCTCTTTGCATTCAGACACCTGCATTACGCATGCTCCTCTGGGAAATTAAGTATGCAAACTGTCCCTTCAGAGAGGAAGAGGACTACAACCAAAAGACAAATGTGTGAGGTTTGCTTGCGGCCTCCGGTTATGTTTTTCCGCACAAGGCAGTGATCAGGTTTATGTGTTCAGCTGCCACTTATTTCTCGTACTATAGGTGATGTCTGGCATTACTGACTGGTTACTACGGTCTTATATTTTTATTTATCGGCTATATAATAGCAGTGATAACCTGGCTGTAGATCTAGTTAAAACCCTTTTTTAGTTTTTATCTTTTTTTCTTATATCCTTATAAAATGTGGGTTTACTTCCGAATCTGGATAGGTTGCAAATTGAATAAAGAATTGGTAGGATTCTCACACTATGAAAAGAATAGGTTTTATTTTATAAATATTCATATATACTTTTTATTTTGTTTTGTGTATATAAGATTGTAGGAAAGGTTTTGTGGACCCTATTGGAACAAATATATGCCCCATTCTAGTATAATAAATCTACATACGGTATTTGTAATTCTTTATTTCTTTCTTTTTTTAATATTTATAGATCATTTAAAACCTGAAGCCATCCCGGAGGGAGAAGATGCAGCAGCTACAGTAACAGACGCCTTGTCTGAGGAGGAACAGGAACAATTACGAAGAGAGCTTGAGAAGGTAAAATATGGGTGAATCTATTGTTTATCCACATCTAATACTGCCATTTATTATGGGGGGAGAAGAGGGGACCAACCATGAAAATCTCTCATAATGCTATTTCACCCTCTCCAGATAGTGCATGCTACTAAGTTTTTCTTTTCATAATCACTCATTAAAGAAAAACTCCTCCTCCCATTGATCATCTTATGATATTGCACTGTGCACTTAGTTGCTCATTTTGCCTTTCTACCCAGCTAATTCTTCTCTTTTCTATTCTCTTTATAGAAATGGGAAGAGTCTTGTCCCTGCAAAAATCAATTCTCCTGCAATACAGGGAAAATTGACCTCCTGTTTCTACATAGAGCTTAGAAGGAATCAGCAAGTCAGTTTTTAACCACATGAGGTCGTAGACCTAATGGAAAAGAGAAGAATTAACTGGGTTGAAAGGCAAAATGAGCAATTGTTATAGAATATTATTTATTAATATAGCACCATTGATTCCACAGTGCTGTACATGAGAAGGGGTTACATACAAGTTACAGATATCACTTACAGTAAACAAACTAACAATGACAGACTGATACAGAGGGGCGAGGACCCTGCCCTTGCGAGCTTACATTCTACAGGATTATGGGGAAGGAGACAGTAGGTTGAGAGTTGCAGGAGTCCGGTGTTGGTGAGGCGGTAGCTTCGGTAGTGATGAGGAGGCAGCGGGGTCTGTTCAGGCTGTAGGCTTTCCTGAAGAGATGGGTTTTCAGGTTCCGTCTGAAGGATCCGAATGTGGTTGCTAGTCGGACGTGTTGGGGCAAAGAATTCCAGAGGATGGGGGATATTCGGGAGAAGTCTTGGAGGCGATTGGATGAGGAGCGAATAAGTGTGGAGGAGAGAAGGAGGTCTTGGGAGGACCGGAGATCACGTGAGGGAAGATATCGGGAGATTAGTTCAGAGATATATGGGGGAGACAGGTTGTGGATGGCTTTGTAGGTCAGTATTAGTAATTTGAACTGGATACGCCGAGGGAATGGGAGCCAGTGAAGAGATTTGCAGAGGGGGGAAGCAGAGGAGTAGCGAGGAGAGAGATGAATTAGTCGGGCAGCAGAGTTAAGGATGGACTGGAGAGGTGCAAGGGTGTTAGCAGGGAGGCCGCAGAAAAGGATGTTGCAGTAGTCAAGGCGGGAGATGATGAGGGCATGCATAAGCATTTTAGTAGATTGACAGTTAAGGAAAGGATGGATTCCGGAGATATTTTTGAGCTGGAGGCGACAGGAGGTGGAAAGAGCTTGGATGTGCAGTTTGAAGGACAGGGCAGAGTCGAAGCTTACTCCGAGGCAGCGGACTTCCGGTACGGGGGAAAGCATGATGTAATTGATTGCGATAGATAGGTCAGGTAAGGAAGATCTGTGGGATGTAGGAAAGATGATGAGTTCAGATTTGTCCACATTGAGTTTGAGGAAGCAAGAGGAGAAGAAGGAGGATATGGCTGATAGACACTCTGGGATTCTGGACAGCAGAGTGGTGACGTCTGGGCCAGAGAGGTAGATCTGAGTGTCATCAGCATAGAGGTGGTACTGGAATCCATGGGACTTTGAGTTGTCCCAAGCCAAGTGTATAGATTGAGAAGAGTAGAGGTCCTAGAACAGAGCCTTGGGGGACTCCAACAGAGAGGGTGGGATGAGGAGGTAGTGTGGGAGTGGGAGATGCTGAATGTGCGGTTGGAAAGGTACGAGGAGATCCAGGATAGGGCGAGGTCTTTGATGCCAAAGGAGGAGAGGATCTGTAGTAGGAGGCAGTGGTCAACTGTGTCGAAAGCAGAGGACAGGTCCAAAAGGAGGAGTACAGAGTATTGTCCATTAGCTTTCACGGTAAGTAGGTCGTTAGTGATTTTGGTCAGGGCTGTCTCAGTTGTTTGATGGGGTGGAAACCAGATTGTAGATTGTCAAAGAGCAAGTTGGATGAGAGGTGGGAGGAAAGTTCAGCGTGGACGTGCTGCTCCAGGAGTTTGGAAGCGAATGGGAGCAGCGATATTGGGTGATAGCTGGACATAGCAGTTAGATCGAGGGTTGGCTTTTTGAGGATAGGCGTGATTGTGGCATGTTTGAAAGCAGAAGGGAAGGTGCCAAAAGATAGTGATAGGTTGAAGAGGTGGGTTAGGGATGGGATAAGTGTGGTGGAGAGGTTGGGGAGGAGGTGGGATGGGATGGGGTCGAGCGCACAGGTGGTGAGGTGTGATTTGGAGAGGAGACAATTAAGCCCCCCTTCAGTGATGTTGGATAGGGAAGTTATGGGGTTTGGGCATTGGTCTGGTATACAAAGGGGTTGTGGTGGTTGAACAATGAAGACTTGCCTTGTCTGGTTGATCTTATTTTTAAAGTGTGTGACAAAGTCCTCAGCAGAGATGAGGGAGGTTGGAGGGGCAGTAGTGAGTGGAAGAGGGAGTTAAAGGTTTTGAACAACTGTTTGGGGTTGTAGGATAGGGAAGATATGAGGGTTGTGAAGTAGGCCTGTTTAGCAGAGGTGAGAGCAGATTTAAAAGTGAGTGTTGCCTGTTTGAATGCAGTGAAGTCGTCTTGCGAGTGTGTTTTCTTCCAACGCCGCTCCGCAACCCTAGACACTTGCCGGAGCTTTTTAGTGGTGTTATTGTGCCAAGGTTGTCTATTGATACGTCACACTCTGCCATGGACAAGAGGGGCAACTGTGTCAATAGCTGATGCAAGAGTGGCATTGTAGAAAGCAGTGGCACTGTCTGTGTCGTGGAGTGAGGATATGGATGCCATATATATGCCAAGAATATGTGATGATTGCAATATATTAAGAAGATAACCATTTTAAAGGGAGTGACTTTTAAAGACCAAGTCCACTGAAGATACCCTGTTTATCCACCTGGAATGGATACTCCACTTGGGATCACACAGCAGATGATTGACAGTGGCATTTAAGTTGTTGAACGGCAAAAATGGGAGACAGCTGTATTACATTGCCAGCATCTGTCCTGTGTGGAGTGGGCTCAGCTCCTGACCTGAGCCCTTTTCATACAACCACTCCATGATTTCACATTTCTGTGTAAAAAAAACTATTTTTGCATTTGGCTGGAAATTTAAAGGCTGCTGTTGATTGGCCTCCTGTTGTCACATGACTTTGTTTATGTCAGGAGACTGGTAGGAGACACAGGGCGTTCTGTTCTGGGAGGCATGAGGAGTTATTGTTTTATGCAGTACCATGACGCCATTGATCAGGGATTATCCAGAATGTTTTAGGTCTGTAGGGATTTCAGGATCTGGATGGGAAATTAAAAAAAAAAAAAAAAAAAAAAAAAAACTCTCAACAGAAGAAAGATTTGACACTTTCATGATTCCTTATGATTACAGAAGCAATCTTTTACTTGCAAGGAGTTCTCCTTCCACCTACTGACCTTTTTAGTGGGGTCCATTTATCAGTTTGATTGTCTATATAATGCCTCTTGTGTCACATTGTTCCAGGTGGAGGATGAAATCCAAACACTCAGCCAAGTGCTGGCTGCCAAGGAGCGGCATCTAGCAGACATCAAAAGGAAACTTGGTGTCACCCCATTGGCGGAGCTGAAACAAAATATTTCTAAAGGCTTTCAGGATGTGGCCTCCACCAATGTGTAAGTCCTTCCCAGTGTGCCATGTCCCAAGTTCACCAGCTGCGCTCTACAAAAAGTGATGTAGGATCTATAGTAGGCGCCTCGTGTCACTGTTGGCATTAAACTTGTGATAGGCTCCGTTCTCTATGATTTATTGCACTACCGTACAGGAAAAATAGCTGCAAAACCTATAAATGTATCTGCAGTCTTTAACTACAGAGTGAATAACAAAAAAACTTGTATAAGTAAGAGTTAATGCAACTGAAGAACAGAGAACAGCCCAAGATTTCCATCTGTACAGAAACTGGTATTGTGTTGGTATATTGAGCCCCCTTCCTACAATTTCTCCATAATAATTTTAGGTGTCCGCGATTTTTGAAAAAGTTATCCAAAAAGAAGAATCTTTGTTGCCGGGCCTGCTCCGGTCTTCATCTTCCATGCAGTTTTCATTAATGTATTAATTGCCTGTGTATAGAAAAAAAGGAACCGTTCAGCAGCAGCTCGCTGTCTTGTGTATGGTTCTCGTGAGATAAACCGAACACCAGATTTCATTGCTTTGGTGCCTGATATTGCTTGGATATGTGGTGTATAGCCAGTGTTTTCCGATCTCATATGGTGGCGGCTAGTGATGAGCGAGTATACTCATTGCTCGGGTTTTCCCCAGCACGCTCGGGTGGTCTCCGAGTATTTGTAGCTGCTCAGAGATTTAGTTTTTGTTGACGCAGCTGCATGATTTACAGCTGCTAGCCAGCCTGAGTACATGTGGGGGTTGCCTGGTTGCTAGGGAATCCCCACATGTATTTAAGATGTCTATGCAGCTGAGACAACAAAAAAACTAAATCTCCGAGCAGTCACAAATACTCGGGAGACCACCTGAGCAACGAGTACACTCGCTCATCACTAGTGGCGGCATGACATTAGTTTGTGATCAGTGGAGGCCGTGCCGAACTTAAGCAGTGTATGGGACTTTGGAGTCCTGTAGCTCCTCGTAATGCACAATTTCACTTGTTCTGGAGATGGTAGTCGGCCACCCTAACTCGTGTGTCCCTGCGACACGCGTTGCACCAATAATGCATGTATGTAAGCCAGCACTGTGTCCTTGCACTGGTGGGTGTCTCAGATAGTGGACCCCTACCAATTATAAAGTGTTGATCGTTGTTGTGTTGTTTTTTTTGTTGTTGTTTTTTTAACCAAAGCTAGAAGTGGATCGATCAGGAAGGAGGATTGGAAGTCCCTTCTTTATATATCCAATTCCTTTTGAACCCACTTCTGCCTTTGCATGAAAATCCCCCCTGAAAACGGCAGCTTTGTTTTTCTTCCCCAAAATGCTGCACATGATTTGATTTCACTGTTTACATTGGATCATTTTGTGAAATTTCCGCTTGCATCACATCCGCACTGTGTGCCGGCAGTAATTGGCTAATGAGCTTGTGTGCCCACCGTCACATGAGCTGGAGTCATTCCTCCTCTTACCTCCCCGCTCCGTGTCCCGTCCTCTGGAGTTCTTCGCATAGAAGCACAAGGGATTTATTTCCTCACAAGAGCAGCAGAGCAAAAGTCCACAAAATGGCGAGAAAATATTTCTATATTAAACTTCCAAAATTCATTCCTGTATCCTCCAACATTTCATAATTTCGCAATCTGAAAACATGACGGTCTGGGGTGCATCACTGTTGTGCAATGGGGACAAAAAAGTTTTACTGGGAAATAATACTACTTTTTTCTTTTTGTCTGTACAGCAATTACAGTGAGAAATGTTGTTGTTGTTTTTTTCCTTGTGTTTCACCTGTAATTATTATAAGGACACAAATAGCATAAAAATCCCCCAGAGATGTGACCTCTGCATATTGGCTTCATTCAGATGTTGTTCATTAAAGGTTCATTCTGATGTCGGTGATTTTTCTTGTACACAAAAAAAGTCTGATTTTCATCAGTTTGACATATTTTGACTTTCTTCAGTTTTTACCACCAGGGTGTGTTTTTTGTTGTTGTTGTTTTTTTTTATTCGCACACAAGAAGTTTTCTCAAGCTTCACCCCCCCCCCACCCCCCCAATCAAACAAACTTGAAAATTGGACATGAGATGGTTGGCATCTGGTTCCTGTCTGTTTTTTATATTTTCACAAACCCATAGATTTGTACTGATGAGTTTGATTCATGACTTAGCTAAATATAGGACATGACTCGATGTTTTGTGTGGATAACCCCATCTGCAAAAATATGCGGACGTGTGGGACATATCCCCATAGACTAGGAGTGTGAAAAACATAGAACTCGTTCATAAAAATCTGACGTCTGCATCTAGGGGTGAGGAGACATGTTATTTCATTATTCAATTGTGCCAAAACAACAACAGAGCTGGAGCGCCCTTATCTCAAGAATCAGAAACGGGCATTGAAAGGTTTAAAGGGACCCTGTGCCCCATTATAATTGTGGCCATAAACTGCCGATGTATAGTCATGATACCTATTGGCCTCCTCTCTGCTGCCGCTCTTATCTGCAATATGTTCCCCGTTCTAGTCTTGTCCAAAGTGGCCACTGCAGAGGCCTGGAGAGCCTGTGATAACGGACTCCCTTCTCTTTATGGGCACTGCCCTGTCCTAATCAATGATGGTCCATCCCACACCAATGGAAGGGCAGTGGAGGGGCAGTTCAGGCCGCGTAGGTCTCCTTGCCTCTGCACCGGCCATTTGGATATGAAGAGATCTGGACACCGATCTGACACTGAAGAAGCGGTAGCAGAACAGGAGCAGTTAGGTGTGGGGGACTATACATACGAAATATATAGTCTTGTTTACTATGAGGGGTAGAAGGACATTTCTTAAAAGGTTTCCTCAGTATTTCTAAATGTAGTTTTCGATCTGATCCTACTTTTTCAGTAAAAGTGCGTAATCTAGAGCACAGATGGAAATGTGAATACTGTATTTAATTTTATTTTCTGCTTTTTAGGTATAGGAAGACGTCAGAAACCCTGTCCAGTGCTGGGCAGAAGGCTTCGGCTGCCATTTCTACCGTTGGATCAGTCATAACAAAAAAGCTGGAGGATGTAAAGTAAGTCATATAGAAACTGTACTGTTGGAATTATTATATATAGACAACCTTATGACTTAATGAATATAAATATTATCTGTCTATTAATGGTAATGGAAAAAATAATTGTTCCCTAGTCAGGCCTCATTCATAAGTCTTGGGTCATCTTTTTGTCTAATCTCATAAACCTATAGTATTGTAGAACCCTAGGTTAATAGATAAGCAAAATTTGGACAGGGCACGTAAGGGTATGTGTACAAGGAGTGTTATGAGGAGCTTTTTGGAGCAGATCTGTTTTAAAAATAAATGAATAAATAAAATTGAGATGTTTTAAAAACACTTGAAACACTGTTACAGTTAATTTCTATTATAAACGACTTGCAGGTATATGTTCAGTCTTTTGAGCATTTTTCTTCCATTTCAGATTTTGAAAAACGTCTGATGGGCGAAAAAAGTGCGGACCTTTTCTTTGGAGCCTTTTCCATCAGAAAACACTTCAAACTCGGCATAGTCCAATCTAAGGCCATGTTCACACCATCCTTTTTTTCATGCGGAATCGCCGCGATTTTCCCGCTGCGGGTCCGCAGCTGTTTTCCATGCAGGGTACATTACAATGTACCCTATGGAAAACAGGAACTGCTGTGCCCACATTGCGGAAAATCGCGAAAAAAGCCGCGCTGAATAGCCGCGGTAAAAAAGAAGTACCATGTCACTTCTTTTTGCGGAACTGCAGCGGTTCTGCACCCATAGACCTCCATTGTGAGGTCAAACCCGCAGTAAAACCCGCAGATGAAAAAAAATATCTGCGGGTTTTCTGCGGTTTGTGGTGCAGAACCGCTGCAGTGTGGCTGCCCCCCCGTGCCCCAATCCCACCCCCCCATGCTCCGATGCCACCCCCCCATGCTCCGATGCCACCCTCCCGTGCTCCGACACCCCCCCCCCCCCCGTGCCCTCATCTCCCCCCCTTATACTTACCTGGCCTCCCGGTGTCCGTCCGGCCGTCTTCTCCCTGGGCGCCGCCATCTTGCAAAATGGCGGGCGCATACGCAGTGCGCCCGCCGAATCTGCCGGCCGGCAGATTCGTTCCAAAGTGCATTTTGATCACTGAGATAGGTTATATCTCAGTGATCAAAATAAAAAAAATAGTAAATGCCCCCTTCCCCCCCCCCTTTGTCACCCCCATAGTTAGGGACAATAAAAAAATTAAGAATTTTTTTTTTCACTAAGGTTAGAATAGGGGTAGGGGTAGGGTTAGGGGTAGGGTTAGGGTATTTTCAGCCATTTTAACCCTAAAAAACTTCCTAGAAAACACACAGACTCTCTGCATAGAAAACTGCATAAAAAAAGCATCAAAAAACGCATCAAAAAAGCACCAAAAAAAGGACCTGCGTTTTCTGCAAAGAGCTGCGGTTTTTAGTCCTGAAAAAAAAGGAGGGAAATCAGGAATGTGTGAACATAGCCTAAAGCCTGCAAAAAATTAAAAAAAAATATATATATATTTGAAAGGCTCTTTAATACTGTTTCAGGAAATGAAAAAACTCCCTAAGGCCGGTTTCACACGTCAGTGGCTCCGGTACGTGAGGTGACAGTTCCCTCACGTACCGGAGACACTGACTCACGTAGACACATTAAAATCAATGTGTCTCTGCACATGTCAGCGTGTTTTCACGGACCGTGTGTCAGTTTGAAAAACACGGAGACATGTCAGTGTTCGTGGGAGCGCATGTATTACACGGACCCATTAAAGTCAATGGGTCCGTGTAAAACACGTACCGCACACGGATGCAGTCCGTGTGCCATGCAGGAGACAGCGCTACAGTAAGCGCTGTCCCCCCAGTGTGGTGCTGAAGCCGCCATTCATTTCTTCTCTCCAGCAGCGTTCGCTGGAGAGAAGATATGAAAAATCTTTTTTTTCTGGTGTTTAAAAAAAAAAAGATCCCTGTCCCCAACCCCCTCCCACCCCCTGTGCTCCCCCCCGCTGTTAATAAAATACTTACCCGGCTCCCTCGCTGCTTCCTCTCCTCGCCGCAGCTTCTCCTGTATGAGCGGTCACGTGGTGCCCCCCATTACAGTGATGAATATGCGGCTCCACCCCATTCATCACTGTAATGGGCAGCACAACGCTGCTGGAGAGAAGAAATGAAAGGCGGCTTCAGCACCAGATGCAGGGGACAGCGCTTAACTGTAGCGCTGTCTCCTGCACGGTGCGTGTGGTACCCAGTCGGCACACGGGCGGCACATGGATGCCTCACGTGTGCCACACTGATGTGCCACGTGAGCACACGGATAATTCCGGTACCGATTTTTCTGGTACCGGAATTATCTGGACTTGTGGGACAGGCCTAAATGAGAAGCATTTTGCAGGGCTGTGGAGTTGGAGTCAAAGTCCATTTTGGTGGAGTTGGAGTCTGTATAAAATGGACCAACTCCTAAAATATATAATACATTGGTTACAGTAGTTTAGTGCAGGATGTGCTGGAAATGTTTTCATAAGAATTTGGGAAAGTTATGAAATGTCCTATAAATGTCTGTTCTGCTCTTGAGCTGAGGATCTTGGCTTTTAGTGGAGATGACTCTGTGCTGTACTTTATGTACATGCTCAGTAGTGAGGCCGAGCTGTGTGGTCGTAGATGAGATGAATCTGTGCTGCACTTTTTATGTACATGTTCAGTAGTGAGACAGTGCTGGGGATTCGGAAATCGGGGAAATTAAGTCAGCCAGTGGTTTGGCTTGCCCGACCCCCCACAGTCCTGTTTTTTAAGCTATGGGCACACTAAGTGCTATGAAGAGGTTATGGAGCAGAAACTAAGTGGAAACTAAAAATCTCAAAAATATTCCAAAACTCACCAAAAAAAGGCATTTTTAAGGCTGTACTTAGTGTTAAGAGGAGTTTTTAGAGCAGCAACTCAATAGACAATCTCAAAACTATGCAAAGACTTTTGAGTGTCTGCTCTGAAAACTCCGCAAAAAGATTGTGTGCACATAGTGTGGCGCCCCAGGGTCCTGGTCGTCACAGTGGTGTTGCTTTCCTCTAGGGGAGAGTGATGCTGCGTTTGGAGGCAAGGAAGGATAACTGCATCCAGGTACCACAAGCGTGCAACACATTCACACTCCAGGCCACCAGGGGGAGCTTTTGATTTTATTTACTAGGTGACTCCCCATATGTATATATAACTGGTAGTCTGTAGGGAAAGTTAGAAAGTTCCAGACAACTGTCTGAGGAGGACAGAGGGTCCACGGAGCTGTGCATTCCCTAAGAGCTGCAGCTCCCAGAAGGAGACATTTTCAGAAAGCAGAATACGTTGCAGTGAGCGTGCAGGAAAGCAAAGCACAGGAGAGGATACCAGAAGGGGACCAGCCCCGTGCAGGTTGCCTCCTTCTGAGGCGCAGATAACCGGTACACTGAGGTAGTAAGGACCTCTATGCCTTACTTCAGAGACCGGCAGGACAGCTAATTGCACGTTACCTGTCAGCACTTACACCCAGGAGGCACGGTGGCAACCCTCAGAGGCCGGGGCGTGCTAGAGTCCCTATAAACAGCCTCAAACCACTAGTCATACGGGTTTTGTCCTATCCGACTATGGGGGACAGAGGGAGACACCACATCTGTGAGACCCTTATTTGAAGCTTATGCAGTAAGGGACTACACCACCGCAGCGCAAGGGAAGGCTACTGATTTCCACCTGGACAAGGGGACTCTGGATTTGCCTCCAAACCGGCCGGACTCTGCCTGCCCTGTGATCTGGTGCTCTGGACTGTGGACGCTGAAGCCTTCAGTAATAAGGTAAAGAGACTGCAAACCTGTGTCCTCGTTTTTCAGAGCACCTCTCACCATAGCACCATCTACACACTGGGAAGCCCTGGGGATATACTTCACCTGTGGGAAGGTATACCATCTAGCTGCCGTAACATCACCCCAGCGGACACCTTAAAGCAGCGTCGGTCACCCTGACCGAATACCACAGGTGGCGTCACAAACATAAACCTTATCCCTTTAAAGACCTTTCCCTTTTATATGGACGTCCCAGGGCCACGGATCGGGTCAGCCACCGTGACATTCCCCTGTGAACACCGGACCCGGTACCGAGTAACCCCCTTGCCCTGACGGGGCGCTCCAACATAGCCTTTAAATGGTTTCCAATAAGAAACTCGTTGCTTTTGACGGCCTCACAAAAACTCTGTGTAGATGGCTAATGTTTTATGCTTTCCACCTTTTATTACCAGTATGTATGGAGATATATCATCAGAAATGACAACTGCTTGAGAAATTAAAAAAACACAACCCCCCCCTTGATTTTAACCCCTTTCTGCCAGCTGACGGAATAGTACGTCAGCTGGCAGATCCCCTGCTTTGAGGTGGGCTCCGGCGGTGAGCCCACCTCAAAGCCACAACATGTCAGCTGTTTTGTACAGCTGACATATGCGCGCAATGAGCGCTAGCGGAATCGCGATCCGCCCGCGCCCATTAACTAGTTAAATGCCGCCGTCAAACGCTGACAGCGGCATTTAACTAGCGCGTGCGGCCGGAAGTCCTCGCACCACTAACCCCCGTCACATGATCGGGGGTCATCGGTGCATTGCCATAACAACCAGAGGTCTCCTTGAGACCTCTATGGTTGTTGATGGCCGATTGCTTTGAGTGCCACCCTGTGGTCGGCATTCAAAGCACACCTGCATTTCTGCTACATAGAGGTGAAGCACAGATTACCTCTATGTAGCAGAGACGATAGTGTAGTTCATGCTTCTAGCCTCCCATGGAGGCTATTGAAGCATGCCAAAAAAAAAAAAGAAAAAGTGTTTAAAAATATTTAAAAAAATAAAAAATATATAAAAGTTGAAATCACCCTCCTTTCGCCCCAATCAAAATAAAACAATAAAAAAAATCAAACCTACACATATTTGGTATTGCTGCGTTCATAATCGCCCGATCTATCAATAAAAACAAAGGATTAACCTGATCGCTAAATGGCGTAGCGAGAAAAAAAATTTAAACGCCAAAATTACGTTTTTTTGGTCACCGCGACATTGCATTAAAATGCAATAACGGGCGATCGCCTTTGATCGCCCGTTATTGCATATCTGCACCAAAATGGTATCATTAAAAACGCCAGCTCGGCACGCAAAAAATAAGCCCCTACCCGACCCCAGATCACGAATATTGGAGACACTACGGGTTTCGGAAAATGGCACAATTTTTTATTTTTAGCAAACTTTGGAATTTTTTTTTTTACCACTCAGATAAGAGAACCTATAAATTTTTGGTGTCTATGAACTCATAATGACCTGGAGAATCATAATGGCAGGTCATTTTTAGCATTTGGTGAACCTGGCAAAAAAGCCAAGCAAAAAAGCCAAACAAAAAACCAATGTGAGATTGCACTTTTTTTGCAATTTCATCGCACTTGGAATTTTTTTCCCGTTTTCTGTTACACGGCATGGTAAAACCAATGGTAATGTTCAAAAGTACATCTCGTCCCGCAAAAAATAAGCCCTCACATGGCCATATTGACGGAAAAATAAAAAAGTTATGGCTCTGGGAAGGAGGGGAGCGAAAAACGAAAACGAAAAAGGCTCCGGGCGTGAAGGGGAGATTTCATGTTCTGTTTTTTTTTTTCTTTTAATCCTTGTCATGATTTTTGCCAGTCTATATGCCCATACATCATAGCTGGTTGGAAACCCCATCTATTATCCAATATGCGGATCCAAAACCTTCTGTATAGCGCATGGGATGGCATTAAACTGTATTCTCGTGCCCTGCACTTTGTTCCACGCTCTCTAATTAGATTTTTACATTTTCATGATCTCTACTAGAGGCCACATTACACTGATTATAGGGATAGCCTATACTGCTTACAGAGACAACCAATGTAGATGGACAAATTTATCAATGCGTTTGTTCCATTTTACGTCATTTTATGAAGCCATTGCTGCACTTTTTTATAGACTTGCGCATGTATCTGTAAGATTGGACATGACGACTTCTGCTTATAATAGGAATCTGACTTGTGCACTGCGCGGACGATGCATCAGTGTTGATGCGTTTCCCCCATCGTGGTGGGCTACGGACAAGCGCAGTAAGAAACTGAAGCAGAAAGTATATTGGAAACGTGTACAGATTTTACATGGACTAGTTACAAGAAAGAGCTAGTCCCCAATAACTAGCCAGTCTCTATAGAGGAGCGGTCACTTGCCATTATTTTGTGCCTCCTTATGAGGATCATGCCATTTGATGACAAGACTAGATTTACAAACACTGAAGAGGAGGCAATCTCTCAAGAGGTGCGGGAACAATGCCAAATTCTGGAGAGCAGATACAACTAATTACTAGAGTTTGTGCAATTCGCAGTTCCTGATCCATCGGCCATGTCCTTAATCTGTGGCTGCTGGATGGGAGCGCGGAGGACCGCCTGCTACCTGATGGCATCCTTGGCTCCTCTTTTGATTAGCCAGCCTGGTGTGACGACATTGTTGCACAGAGCAGGGGTCAACAAGAATGTGGTTTAATCTACAGTAATAAACTCCTTGCAGGGAGATAGCAGGGAATTAATAAACAATGAATCGGGGTTAAATGAATAGGCAGAATTAAAGCAACAGTCCTATATGCAAATAACACTTATCGTGGCTCCCGCTGATGCTCCTTAAGCCACATTCTGATGGGGGTAGTAGTAGTAGTGCCGGTGCAAGGTCCTCAGATGGTGTCCAAAGTTAACAATCAGTCTTCTGGCGGCAGCGGGCAGTCTCCGGTTTTACCCGCTAAGCCCCTAGTCCCAGCCGAAGTGAGGATCTCTGCAATAGTCTCTGTCCCACACGGGTGCCCCTGTGCTTCTGCCAGCAATGGGGGACGCACCTCAGGGTTCTTCACCAGTCCTTTGCTCCTCTGCACGAGCGCTGCACTCTGCTTAGCCAGGCGCTCGGCGCTCTCACTGGCTCCGTGACTCGTACACGAAAGCTCTGCAGCAGTTCTGCCCTGCGCTGTCGCTCATACTGTGGAGCACACGGCATGCCTGCCTCTGCCCTCATTGCTGGCGGGAAACATGTTGGTTTTTGCGCGCTTTCTCCTCACTGCCTGGCTTAGTCACACCCCCTCTTCCCGGGTCATGGGGCCTGTCCTGTCCCCTATTCTTTCCCCTGGGCAACATGGGACGCAGCCTCAGCAGTTCCGAACCCAGCATGATGCAGGCACCTGATACCCGGTCTTCCTCCTTACACACGTGACGCCAGGACGGCTAATCAAAAGACAAACCACAGATGTCGGCATATAATAGGCGCTTCTCGGGGCTCTCATCCATCAGCCACAGATTACTGACGTGGCCAATGGTCCTGCAAATCGATTCGCACCAACTCTGCTAATGACGGGTCATCGTTAATATGCCCACTATATTCGGGCTGTAGGACGATGCAGTATTACTCAGAAGTGGGTCCTTCTCTTCTGTTAGTTACTTAGTTCAGGTTGTGATTTTATCTGCAGCTGCATGTGGGGGTCCGTGTAACGTTCTCACCCCCCCGAGCCAGGGATTTTATTGTTTGGGCGTCTTACACAGAACAGATGCTCTTGATGTACGACAGCTGAACCTCCTGCCAAGAATTTATTCGTGCAGGCAGTCTAATATCTGCACATAAATATTTTCATTACATTGCCGGCCATCTTTTACCAGCATGCACTTTTGAGTTTGCAGAAATCTGAATATTTTGTTCCAGACTTCTTACCCAGGTCCAGAAAAAGGGAACTGGAAAGATGAAATATGCCTCGCAATGTATTTGTATAATTGTGCCAAAAATCTATTATTAGAGATGGTGGAAGCCATTTGCCAGGTTTGAGATTTGCAATGTAGAATAGAATTTTTACGTATTTGCTTATACCAAGGTGATGCCGTATATGAAGAATATTCTCGGTTTACTTCGCCCACTGTAATAAGTCTTCTTACAGGATTTTTTTCAGTTTTATGTTATGTGATAACGTTTCATCTTGTAACCTGCAGAACAGTTCTTTAAAAGAGGCAGCCGCTGATTGTAACTGGTGCAATCTTTTACAGTGTTCATTCCCATAGCTGGTACATTAAGGTTTTTTTAATTAATGCATAAAATTAAAGATTTGTAACTTTTAACACCTATAGGACTTGTTTATGCGTTGCGTTTTTGCAACGTGTTTTGCCACTGGGGGGAAAAAAAATGCAGTGCTGTTACAGTGTCAGTGAATGAAATTTCCAAAATCTCATGCACACGCTGCTAATTTTTTCCTCCCAGATATAAACCTTCAAAGCGTTTTTTTTTCAGATCTGTCAATCCTTTCAGCGTGCTTGCAGCGTTTTTCACACATTCAAATAAGTGGTAAAAAAAAAAGCATTAAAAAACGCATGTAAAAAAGCGTACTTTACAGTGTTTTTCACGCTACAAATCTGCTGCAAATACTAAATGTGCACACGTACCCGTACTTTGTGGGGGGATGTCCAGTTTTATGTCAGGAAACATTAATGTAGAAGGTTCTGCAGCTTTCTAGTGTTCCGGTTACTTCTCGCGATCGAGATTTCTGCTTGTTAATGATTGAAAACCTGTAATCCGCTTTTTACTTCTCAAACCTCCCTCCTCGCTCTGCTAGTATAATACCCTCTCCTCCATTTGATGAGACTTATTCGTCTCATTGCTTCTTTGTTCTCATTCGTTGTGTTTTTTTTGTTAGTTTTCCAACAAGAGTCCATTATCTGGATGTGATTTGAAGGATGCTGCCAGTATGTCTTGGTGTAACTTGAAGATTGCAAAATAGTCAACAGGGCCCCCGAACTCATGAGTCTTTAGTTTTGACCTCCACATGGACCTTTTGAGCTCCGCCAGGGTTCTGATGTGAAAGTTTCACCTGCTATATTTATGCTCTTGTGTGGGATGGAAAATATCTATCTATGTGTGTGTGTGTATGTATACCGTATGTGTGTGTGTGTATATATATATATATATATATATATATATATATATATATATATATATATATATATATATATATATATATATATATATATATATATATATATATATATATAATGTGTGTGTATATATGTGTATATATAGTTTCCTTCTTTGCTCCTTTATCACCATCTCTAATGCTCTCTTGCCTGTAACCTTTTTCTCTCCCTCCTATAATGTGTGATGCATGTAGATATAGTATCTTTGAATAATTTTATTTTGTTTTTTTCTTTAATGCTGCCTACTAGTATACGTTCTATACAGCATTCAATTAGTATGCCTGCTATGAGGTAAAGTATCGCGCAATAAGGTTAATTACACGTGCATGACGTATCTGCCTGCATTACCCTTAAAGGGCATTTTCCTTCATTCCAGCCTTCCTTGGTAGCATATATTGGAGATGCTGTAAAAAAAAAACACTACCTCCCAATGTGCGCATTGGAGAACTATTGGAATTGATGTGTGGTGTGCTTATTAGGCAGATCTGGATCTCTGGGGGAATTTATTTGACTGACAGCACATGTTTTGCTTAACTGGCATATCACAAGGCAATTCAACGACCCCCACCCCAATAAACAGATTTTATAGCCAAGGGGTAATCCAGCTCCACCCGATCCGCATTGAGAGGGGGGGCGGGGCTGGTGATGTCACATCTACAGATATCTTCCAGGTCACTCGCACAGCAGGCAGATATTACACGCCTTGCCCAAATTTAAAGAATTCCCCTTTAAATTATGACTTCTGTAGACACAATAAAGACTATACTGGTAAAATAAAGAATATTCTCCGTGATCACCAGAAATGTTCACTTTAGGCTTAAAATCATTCTTATAATAGTTATTTATTGATATGGCCAGATGGAGGATTGTTACGTAAATTATGATTCAAAGAACTTTAAGAAGGTTATTGATGTCTAGTAGTTTGTCCTCCCGTTTGGCTTGTCACATCATCGGAGATGTTGGTGATGTCATGTCATGGTGACAACAAGCCAGCAAAGCTTAAAGGGAATCTGTCAGCAGGTTTTTGCTCCCTCATCTGAGAGCAGCCTGATGTAGGTAAAGAGAGGCTGAATCCAACAATGTATCACTTACATTACTGAGGGCAGCGGTTCTGACACAATCAGAGGTTTTACATTTAGCATGCAGCAGAGCTGAGAAATCTAACCCCGCCCACAGCAGGCTCTGTAGATACAAGGTCCATAGACAGCGAGCTACTTATCACAGGAGGGGGCGGAGCCAGGCCAGGAGGAAAGCACTGCGGTGTCCAGCAATGATCAGCTAAAACAATCATTGCAGACAAAATCACGGAGCTTGATAAGAGACGCATCGCCAAAATCTGTATTTTAACCTCTACAGCATGCTGTCTTCAGTTAACATGCCAAAATCTTATTGACAGATTCCCTTTAAGAAACTGAAAGTGAAGCTGAAAATAATTCACATGAGCACTAGCTATAAAAATGCAGCTGCAGGAATAGTCAAAATGGAAGTGGGATCTTGCACTTTCCCCAGCAGCGTCCTTTCTGGGTAACATACTGTGGACTCCTACCAGTCTTGTCTTTCAAGCAAAGTATCAATGCCCTAGTGGTGGACTTGATCGTAAATGCGGTTCTTATAACATATATGCTTGAATTGCTGTTATTCACCCCCATGGAAAATACTGACTATTATATGAATGTAACATTGCTCCATTTTTATCTTTTTAGGAATTCACCCACTTTCAAGTCTTTTGAGGAAAAAGTGGAAAACCTGAAGGTCTGTGATACTGTTTGGATATAAAATGTACTGTGTGTAGGTGTGGTGTGATTGTATGGTGTGATTGTATGGATGTGAAGTGATTGGGGAGACCTCTAAATTTGTATTTAATGTTTGCATTTGGCATTTTTCTGCATTCAGTCATAGATACCAGGGTTTCTGTTTTTCTATAACAGAATACTGGTGGCAGGTGAGTTCTTCTTTTGCCATTGTGCTTCTTTATGGGGAGTATTTACTGCATACACACAGCCTCCTGTCATACATATGATGTTCAATATGTATGCTGTAAATGCACTCGAAGCATAAAAGGGGGAAAAAGTGACAGGTTTTGCATATTTAAAGGGAATCTGTTATGGGCTGATGGCCTGATTCTAGCAATGTCACTTACTGGGCTGTGTTGCTGTTTTAATAATCTCTTGCTGATAAATCACTGATTTTATCACTACAGGACTAGCTTCCTTGTGCCTCCTAGTCAATTGCTCTGTGTAACCCCGCCCTCCACCACTGATTGGCAGCTTTCTGTGTAAAGTGTACATTGACATAAGGCTGCCAATCAGTGGTGGAGGGCGGGGTTACACAGAGCTCAGCATTCAGAGAGATTTTCAATTCTGTAGTTAACCTTGTCAATGACCTGTAATCAGCCACTTCTGAGGTGGCCAGTCTCATAGACAAGGAGAGCATCTTTGCAGGCTCTGAAGCTGATCGAATATGCTCAATTTCAATGTCTTCTTCCATGCTGCCTGGTAGAACAGACAGTTTGGCCCATCAGCTTGAAGGGGTATTCCCATCTCCAAGCTTCTAGCCCAATATGTAGTAGGTGTAATAATAATAGCATTGGAAAGTACCTCCAATTAGAAATGTAGTATAGTGATTCGCTATGTTGCTTACCTCATGTCCTCAAGCTACTGTAATGAAACTTAGGCATCCATGGTTATGACCACTAACGACTGTCACTATATGAGTGGTCGTAACCATGGATACCTAAGCTACTGTAATGCTGTGTACATAAGTAAGTGACGTAGCTTATAAGAAGACCTATAGTATATTTCTAATTGGAGGTGTTTGGTAATATTATTGCACCTACCACATATTGGGATAGGATATTGGAGATGGGAATACCCCTTTAACCATGGCAACGGCCCAAACTTTCAGTCTTCTGGAGCACACTGCCCCCTGGCAAGCTGGGAGCCAAGAGTTGGGGGGGCAGTGCACTCCTGAAGATGGGATAGAGACAGGGCCTTCAATGAGATCTTGGTAAAGTGAAAGGACATCTACAATGTGACTTTTGTCCTTGTTGCGGTTTCGTATTCACAGGCAAAAAACGAAACAAAACCCTGTCGCTGTGAACAAGAACTTTGTTTCCAATAATCTTTACATCACTTCTTGAATGTTACTTTGTTGCAGTCAAAAGTAAGTGGCACCAAACAACCAGCCGGAGATTTTGGAGAAGTGTTGACCTCCGCAGCCAACGCCAGTGCCACAGATGACCTCACAGAGAAGGACCTTGAAAACCAGTGAGCTCGCCATTGTAACCGGTCACATCTGAAAGATGCTGCAGGATGATTGAAAGCACACCCAGAGCGCCCCCTGTGTTTTCCGACAGGTTTTGTTTCCTTTGCCCTTTTTGGCTTTTCCTTTTGTCTTTTGTGTATCCATCACTTGCTCACAGGGCAGTCTGTTGCCATTTAGTAGCTGAACCTGGCAAATGCTAAACCAAGGACAGAAGCCGCTGCAGGTGACCGATATATATTTGTGATAGGAAAAAAGAGTTAACCAAATGTTTGGGCGGGATTGACGAAGGGATTTTTATGCAACATGTTACATTACTCCTTTACTACTGCCAAGATTTTGTTACACACTGAATTCTGCATTTACTGTGTAGACACTAATAAAACCTGAAATAAATGCGTGAGAACCATGGCGAGTATTCTTTCGCTTCAGCCTGCAATTGTTGGTTTTTGTTGTATGTGTTTTTTCTCACATAATCTTCTGACTTAGTCAGTATTTCTACTGGAAGGAAGATGAACAGGATTTGCATTACACATTTTCCAGGTTACATAAGATCTGGCCCTGTTTAACTTGTATTATTTTATAATTTGTATAATGTAATTGGTGAATGCATTTCCAATTGTTTGCTGTCAGTGGACTCAACATCCTGTAGAGATCAAATATCACATAAGGCTACTTTCACACTAGCGTTAACTGCAATCCGTCACAATGCGTCGTTTTGCAGAAAAAACGCATCCTGCAAAAGTGCTTGCAGGATGCGTTTTTTCCCCATAGACTTGTATTGACGACGCATTGCGACGGATTGCCACACGTCGCATCCGTTGTGCGACGGATGCGTCGTGCATTGGCAGACCGTCGGGAGCAAAAAACGCTACATTTAATGTTTTTTGCTCCTGACGGACCGCTTTTTCCGACCGCGCATGCGCGGCCGGAACTCCGCCCCCACCTCCCCGCACCTCACAATGGGGCAGCGGATGCGCCGGAGAAATGCATCCGCTGCCTCCGTTGTGCAGTGCGTTAAACGCTAGCGTCGGAATCTCTGCCCGACGCATTGCGACAGGGAGATTCTGACGCTAGTGTGAAAGTAGCCTAAGATGGATATCAGAGATGAGTGAATCGATTGAATTCGCCAGGACCTGACAATTTCATACAATTCGACTTCAAACAATTTGTGATTTAAATTTGCACAAAATGACAAAAAAAGCCTGTTGCCTTCTTACACATTGCAGAAGATTGTGTCAACCACAAAAGACTGATGTCACCATGTGTGCTTCAAAATAAAGCTCTGCAGGTATCACTGTGTGTGTATACAATTACCATAGCCTGTTTAAAAGCCAAGGAAGGAAATGCAGCAGCCATTTTAGGATGGTGAATAAGGTGTCAAAGCTAAGCTAAGGTGTCAGAGCCCTAAAATTAATATTCCAGACAGTACATGTTGTACAACTGCACCAGTGAAGATGAAAGTAGTAGTCTATGATTAAGGGTTTGATCACACTGCCGTATTGTCTCTCATGAGAGAGACTTGGGCTGATTATGCTAATGACACTCGGCTCAAACTCAGATGACGCTTGGATGAAACTGTCACAGAGTGTGATCCGATTCTCTCGCATGTGATCGCAGCACGGGTGCAGAGAAGATGGAGAAATTAATTTCTCCATCGTCTGCATGTACATCAGACAGTCCTATGTTTCACACACACCCATAGACTTGTATATACTGTATGTGTGTGTAATCCAATTTTCGGATGCACTCGCAGCATGCTGTGATGAATCTGCATGAGAAAATAATCCCAGATCTGCTCTGCTTCATAGTATAAAAGTGGGCCAAGTGCTATCCAACAAAACATCGGCCAGAACTCGGCTGCATTATACGCCATTGTGAGTGAGCCCTTATACAGAGGTTCAATCGTTAGGGGAGTTGCCAGACTCGGCATTAGCAAACGGTGATATGGTGTCGTTGAAGTTCTCTTTTTTTCTTCATTTATAGTGCACTAGAGAGCAGAAAAAATAGCCAGGTCTATTTGTTTTTTTTTTGTTTTTTTTACTAATAAAAAATCTGGCATTTGTTACTTTCTGTGTTTGCAAAAGGAAACACATACTCGTACAGTCATTTGTGACATGCAATTTTTTTTTGTGAAGTCAAGGTAGAATTGGATTTCGGGGGAAATTTCTTTTGTATTTTTTAAATAAAATGGACACTAAGGCCCTGGTTAATTAAGTCTGGCGTTTCATATGCCAGTTTTAATGAAGACTTCGCAGGAATAAGTAGTGCTAAGTAGAGATGGGCAGACACTTGGATGTTTGGGTTCGGCCGTACAGTTACAAAAAATAGCAAAAAAGGCCGAGATGCTTACCTGCCTAGGCCTCCGAACAAATGCATTATCAGGATGCAGTGGACCCAGTGGTTAAAGGGAACCTGTCACCTGAATTTGGCGGGACCAGTTTTCGATCATATGAGCAGGGTTTTCGGGTGTTTGATTCACCCTTTCCTTACCCGCTGGCTGCATGCTGGCCGCAATATTGGATTGAAGTTCATTCTATGTCCTCCGTAGTACATGCCTGCGCAAGGAAAGATTGCCTTGCGCAGGCGTGTACTACGGAGGACAGAGAATGAACTTCAATCCAATATTGCGGCCAGCCTGCAGCCAGCGGGTAAGGAAAGGGTGAATCAAACACCCAAACTCTGCCCATATGACCGAAAACTGGTCCCGCCAAATTCAGGTGACAGGTTCCCTTTAAGAAGGCGGTTACACAGGTGCAGATATACCAATTTGGCAGCCACTCACAACCTACCAAAATTAATGGAGGGGGGGGGTGCTTGGCATATGACTGCACATTAGAGACTTGAATGTGGCGCTGTTCACACAATGGGAATGCACAGCATCCAGGTTAACAGCCTATTAGTGACGCCCTTCTATTAGCTTAGGCGGGCTGCCCAGCGCTATTAAGATGCATCCCATGTGAACAGTCACCACATTGTGTGAACAGCGCCACATACAAGTCTCTAATGTGCAGTCATATGCCAAGCAGCCACCCTCTCCATTAATTTGGTAGGTTGTGAGTGGCTGCCTTATTGGTATTTCTGCGCCTGTGTAACCGCCATCTTAACCACTGGGTCCACTGCATCCTGATAATGCATTTGTTCGGAGGCCTAGGCAGGTGAGCATCTCTGCCTTTTTTGCTATTTTTTGTAATTTTTGGAGGATCTTTGAATCCTTTTTTTGTGCTAGCATCGGCCAAACAGTTACCAAAAGTTCTGGTTCCAGAACAGTACCCGAACTTGAATGGGCGGCCCGAACATCCAGTGTTTGCCACGATGTCATGTGCATGACAGCACGGCATACACCGTTTCTGATCGGCGGTGAAATCATCCCTGCTGGTCAGAGAGCCGCGGTTCCCATGCTATCAAAACACAGCGTGATCGATCAGCTGTGATCGGGGGTATAAAGTTTACCTCCGGTCACTGGTGTCAGCTGATGGGACTACTGCTTCCATCGTCCGACATCTGCTGCCGCTAATAACAGCAAGAGCAGGAGCGGCGGATGGGAGTATTCATTAGCCGACTCCTGCGCTGTAAATAAATAATAAAAAAAAAAAACGTCGTGGGTTCCCCTGTATTTTTGGTAACCAGCCAGACAAAACTCACAGCTGAGGGTTGCAACCGTCGGCTTCAGCAAGGCTAGTTATCAAGAATAGAGGGGTTCCCGCACCGTATTTTTTTAATTATTTAAATAAAAAACGGCGTTTTGCCCGGATTTTCCCACTTGCCCTGTATGCGATGGCTAGTAGGGTTCATATTTGTGTGGTTGATGTCAACTTTGTGTTGTCAGGTGACATCAAGTCCACCCACGGCTTAGTAATGGAGAGTTGTCTATAAGAACCTCTTCATTACTAATCCTATAGTTAAATGGTAAATAAATAAACACACATCCAGAGTAAAGACTGTTTTTCAATTTTATTTAAAAATATCAAACAGTTAGGTGAGTATAACGCCTAATTCCACTGAAACCCTCGTTCTCCTGTAATAAAACTTAAAATAAAAAATAACTATCCCTCACCTCTCCGTCTTTCTGTCCCACACTGTAATCCATGTCCGGGGGATAAATCGTTTTCAACCTGGACAGTTCCAAGATGCGACCGTCAAGGCTGACAACCACTGGTCACTGAACTGCGGCGAGCGCAGCCTCAGTGACTGGCGGGGACGTCGTCTAGGTTGCCTCTGGTCACTGAGGCTGCCGTTCCCAGCCAGGCTGAACTGCGGTGACCTCGGTGAGATCCCTGCTAAAACTGTGAGCGTTAAACTATAAAAATCAATCTTCAATGCCCTGTTATTCACTGGGCTTTTGGTTACTACCATTTGTTTCTGTGGTGAGGTCATTTAAAACACAAATACAGCCTTAGTAATATCAGAGTCGGAAAAAGGTTGGATACAGCCCTAAAAGATGTAAGAATGCCACACATCTGTTCAGAGCATTTGGAGATATTGCAATATTGCAAGTTACAGCAAAATTAAGTTTTTGAACCTAGGGAATTCAGATTTCAAAAGATTCGATCATTACTTGTGGATACCCCTGTATGTAGTCAAGGCAAATGCTCCTTTTCCTAAAAATTCACTAATTTAGGTTGATCTGTTTTAGACAGCCATTTGAATGCTGTTACAAGTTATCAAAGAGAGGATTTGTATTTTACTTCTAAAAAGCGAAACAATTGATAGGCCTCCATTTGGATTATGTGCTAAAGCTAAGGGATAACAAACCGCGTTTAAATGGCCAGCATGCCATACATTTTTCATGCATTGGCCGCTGTATGGCCAGCTGCAGTGATGCTAGTGGAGACTGGTCATGTAGAAAAAACGAAATATTGATGAATGATATGGGGTTCACATTTAAGAAAAAAAACAGGAATGTCAAAAACCACTCCCCTCTAAAATGTAACTTTTAATATGGTAGATACTTTTAAAAGTAAGTTGAAATATATCGACGCCTTATGTCAAATAATCAGTGGGTAATGCAGGCGAGGGAAGAGATTTAAGTATATAAGATGATAATGTATCCTAGGCTTGCCCTAATAGGTCCCTATCTGTCTGGAAGCCTACCTGACTGTGGAGGATGGCACCATAAATATTTGACATGGCGCCCCTCACTCAACGTTGGGAGTACCTCAGATTCCCTGCATATCCCTAAACTAAAAAAACGGAGTAAAAAGTATGTAAAGTGCATATATGCCAATTTGTCCTATCCTAAACAGTAGACCTAACAATGATAAATCCAATGACCCAAATGGTACATAAGGACCCATACAATTGACAGATAAGTGACCCAATGCGTTTCGCTCTCGCTCCTATTTGGGGCTCATGTTAGACAGCACCTCTCGGGGATGAATCGCACGTCCTACCTGCCCGTTTACCCACTATGGCTTGCTTCTGTTTTGGTCCCCTGATGAGCCCCAAAAGAGAACGAAATGTGAATGTACGAAGGTACCCATACTATTCACAGATAGGTGACCCATTTAGGTCATTGGATTTATCACTATATCTACAGTTTAGGGTAGGACAAACTAGCACATATGCACTTTATATACTTTCTACTCCGGTTCATACCGGGTATCTGAATGCTTATTAAGCAATCCGTATACAGAGCCTATGTAGTGTGACTTTGGTCTTACAGACACTGAGCAGTGATTCTCCTTGCGCTAATCATTGCATATGTATGGCCAAATATAGCTTACTTATGATTTATGACTTTTTATGCAGTCGGGAAAATGATAAATGGAGCTGTAGAAGTAATCACAGTGCCATAATTAAAGGGAACCTTTGTCCCCAAATAATTAATCTGCAGATATAGGATTGCTGAAGGCTAATACATAGCACTACAATCCTGTCTAGCTGCATTGCTGAAAGTGGGTCTACCAGAAGAAAATGAACTTTAGACCTCGCGGGAGCTTGTAGGCATTCAGTCAGGGGCATGCCGGAGAGGCTACAGTCACCGCTCAGTACACGATGTGGCCGCTGTGAGCATGCCCCGACACTTTGATAGCACGCTGTAATGCATCTTTGTAAAGAAAGGTGTTGGAGGGCCGAGCGTACACGGTGTGCACCTCTGACTGAAAGGTGGTGGCTTACTGGAGGAATGAAGGTCATTTTCACTTGGTAGCTGTGCTTTCTGCAAGGCGATCGGTCATCATTGAAACACTATTAACTTGCAGATTAGCAATATTCGGGGACATAACAGGTTTCCTTTAAGCTTTGTTCTTAAAACCAAATAGAATTAATCTGAGATCATTTGGAATTATTACAGCAATTTCAAATAAAAATTCCATTTGCCTTTTCAGAAAGATGACCAAAGCCTTCCTAAATTAGTTTAATAAATTAACCATCTCCTCTGAATCTGGTTGGGTGGGACAAGTTCTCTTGCTCCCAGAATGTGGCTTCTCCCCACTTTTTATTTGGTGGGTGAAAGTCATTTAGCCAATACATATCAATCCTGATACACCTATGAACATGCACCTTTGATTCAAAGTATGTTGGGGTTGGAAATAAATTCTCAGGCAATGTTCTTTACCAGTCACCACCCATTGTCTCAGCCATGGTCTGGAAATCGGACCTTGGAAATCAAGGTTCTAGAGCAGTGTTTCTCAACTCCAGTCCTCAAGACCCCACAACAGGTCATGTTTTCAGGATTTATTTAGTATTGCACAGGCGATGGAATTAATGCTTGAGCAGGTGATGAAATTATCACCTGTGCAATACTAAGGAAATCCTGAAAACATGACCTGTTGTGGGGTCTTGAGGACTGGAGTTGAGAAACACTGTACTAGAGCCTGGAGGAAGAGTGGAGAGGCCACAATCCAAGCTGCTTGTGGTCTAGTGTGAAGTTTCCACAATCGGTGATGGTTTGGGGAGCCATGTCATCTGCTGGTGTAGGTCCACTGTGTTTTATCAAGACTAACATCAGCACAGCCGTCTACCACGAAATATTAGAGCACTTCTTGCTTCCCTCTGCCGACAAGATTTTTGGAAATTTCTTTCTCCAGCAGGACTTGGCACCTGTCCACAGTGCCAAAAGTCCCAATACCTGGTTTATAAACAACAGTATCACTGTGCTTGATTGGCCAGCAAACTCACCTGACCTTAACCCCATAGAGCAGGGGTGGGGAACCTTTCTCTAGCCTGGGGCCATTTGGAAATTTCTACCATCCAGGGGCCACATAAAAATGATCACCTTGAAAATTACCCAGGTATATATAGTCAAACAATTACGGTAACTCACCCTTAGGCCGGCTTCACACTCAGCGTATGAAAATACGGTCCGTATATTACGGCCGTAATACGCTGAAATGTCCCGAAAATAGTGGTCCGTAGCTCCTCCGTAGGCAGGGTGTGTCAGCGTTTTTTGCGCATGGCATCCTCCGTATGTAATCCGTATGGCATCCGTACTGCGTGGTTTTCTCGCAGGCTTGCAAAACCAACATACCGCTATAGAAATGATCCATGTGTCCCAAAAAGAAAAAAAAAAAAATATATATATATATACGGTGTGTATATATATATATATATATATATATATATATATATATATATATATATATATATATGTCAGTGAGACACATATATGTATATATATTAATATTTTTTCCAGCGCTATACAGCTTGAAAGCCGGTAATTCAATTACCGGCTTTTTCTTTCTCCTTCCTAAAACCCGACATGATTTGAGACATGGTTTACATACAGTAAACCATGTCTTCTCTCCATTTTTTTTGCAGATTCCACACTACTAATGTCAGTAGAGTGTATCTCCAAAATTTGGCCGTTCTAGCTCTTAAAATAAAGCGTTAAATGGCGGAAAAAATTGGCGTGGGCTCCCGCGCAATTTTCTCCGCCAGAGTAGTAAAGCCAGTGACTGAGGGCAGATATTAATAGCCTGGAGAGGGTCCATGGTTATTGGCCCCCCCCTGGCTACAAATATCTGCCCCCAGCCACCCCAGAAAAGGCACATCTGGAAGATGCGCCTATTCTGGCACTTGGCCACTCTCTTCCCATTCCCGTGTAGCGGTGGGATATGGGGTAATGAAGGGTTAATGCCACCTTGCTATTGTAAGGTGACATTAAGCCTAATTAATAATGGAGAGGCGTCAATTATGACACCTATCCATTATTAATCCAATTGTAGTAAAGGGTTAAATAAAACACAAACACATTATTTAAAATTATTTTAATGAAATAAAAACAATGGTTGTTGGAGTATTTTATTCTACGCCCAATCCAGTCACTGAAGACCCTCGTTCTGTGAAAGAAAAAACATAATAAACCAACAATATACTTACCCTCCGCAGATCTGTAACGTCCAACGATGTAAATCCTTCTGAAGGGGTTAAAACATTTTGCAGCAAGGAGCTTTGCTAATGCAGGCTGCTCCTTGCTGCAAAACCCCGGGGAATGAGTCTAAATGTAGATCAATGAGCTATATTTAGCTTCATTTGCGGTGAGGCGCCCTCTGCTGGATGTTCATAGATCGTGGGAACTTTCCTAGAAAGCTCCCAGGCTTTCTAGGAAAGTTCCCACGATCTATGAACATCCAGCAGAGGGCGCCTCACCGCAAATGAAGCTAAATATAGCTCATTGATCTATATATAGACTCATTCCCCGGGGTTTTGCAGCGAGGAGTAGCATTGCATTAGCAAAGCTCCTTGCTGCAAAATGTTTTAACCCCTTCAGAAGGATTTACACCGTTGGATGTTACAGATCTGCGGAAGGTATGGATATTGTTGGTTTATTATGTTTTTTCTTTCACAGAACGAGGGTCTTCAGTGACTGGATTGGGCGTAGAATAAAATACTCCAACAACCATTGTTTTTATTTCATTAAAATAATTTTAAATAATGTGTTTGTGTTTTATTTAACCCTTTACTACAATTGGATTAATAATGGATAGGTGTCATAATTGACGCCTCTCCATTATTAATTAGGCTTAATGTCACCTTACAATAGCAAGGTGGCATTAACCCTTCATTACCCCATATCCCACCGCTACACGGGAATGGGAAGAGAGTGGCCAAGTGCCAGAATAGGCGCATCTTCCAGATGTGCCTTTTCTGGGGTGGCTGGGGGCAGATATTTGTAGCCAGGGGGGGGGCCAATAACCATGGACCCTCTCCAGGCTATTAATATCTGCCCTCAGTCACTGGCTTTACTACTCTGGCGGAGAAAATTGCGCGGGAGCCCACGCCAATTTTTTCCGCCATTTAACCCTTTATTTTAAGAGCTAGAACGGCCAAATTTTGCAGATACACACTACTGACATTAGTAGTGTGGAATCTGCAAAAAAAATGGAGAGAAGACATGGTTTACTGTATGTAAACCATGTCTCAAATCATGTCGGGTTTTAGGAAGGAGAAAGAAAAAGCCGGTAATTGAATTACCGGCTTTTTGCTATATCGCGGCTGTATGAAGTAAGAATATATATACATATATGTGTCTCACTTACACATATATATATATATATATATATATATATATCTATTCTATGTGTACATATTTATTCTACCCATTCTAATGTCAGCTGTCAGTGTGATTTTACTGTACACCGCACTGAATTGCCGGCTTTTCTCTCTAACACCGCTGCGTATTCCTCGCAAGTCACACTGCTGGTCCGTGTGTAATCCGTATTTTTGGGGCTTCCATAGACTTTCATTGGCGTTTTATTTGCGCAATACGGTGACAAACGCAGCATGCTGCGATTTTCTACGGCCGTAGAAAGCCGTATAATACTGATCAGTTTAATACGGCAGATAGGAGCAGGGGCATAGAGAGTAATTGTGCCGTATTTTTTGCGAGTTTTACGGACGTAGTTTCTGCGCTCTTACGTCCGTAAAACTCGCAAGTGTGAAGCCGGCCTTAATGGGATGGCTGGAGCTGCTTCTCTTTGGTGGAGCTGTGATGTTAGGTGATGCTGATCATGTTGCTTCTCACAGCTGCTTTTCCAGAGGTGGCACGAAGATCACAGGGGGGCACAAAGATCAAAGGAGGGCACATAGATGGGAGGCACAGAGATCACGGAGGGGCACAAAGCTGGAGGGGACAGAGATCACGGGGCACAGATCACATGGGAGCACAAATATCACAGGGGGTACATAGGCGGCACAAGGATCACGGGGGCGCAAAGCTGGGAGCCACAGATCACAGAGATGCACGTAGCTGGGGGGCACAGAGATCACAGGGGGGGCGTATAGCTGGAGAGCACAGAAATCACGGGGGGACACAAAGATCAAAGGAGGGCACATAGATGGGAGGCACAGAGATCGCAGAGGGGCACATAGCTGGAGGGGACAGAGATCACGGGGCACAGATTACATGGGAGCACAAATCTCACAAGGGGTACATAGCAGGCGGCACAGGGATGACGGGGGCGCAAAACTGGGAGCCACAGATCACAGGGATGCACATAGCTGGGGGGGCACAGAGATCACGGGGGGGCGTATAGATGGAGGGCACAGAAATCACGGGGCATATAGCTGGAGAGCACAGAAATCACGGGGACACAGATCAAAGGAGGGCACATAGCTGGAGGGGACAGATCACGGGGCACAGATCACATGGGAGCACAAATATCGTAGGGGGTACATAGGAGGGCACAGGGATAACGGGGGCACATAGATCACGGAGGGCACAAAGCTGGGAGCCACAGAGAGAACAGGGATGCACATAACTGGGGGCACAGAGATCACAGGGGGCATATAGCTGGAGGGCACAGAAATCACGGGGAACAGAGATCACGGGGCATATAACTGGAGGGGCAGAGAGATCACAGGAGTCACAGATCACAGGGGGGCACATAGCTGGGTGGTACAGAGATCATAGGGGGCATATAGCTGTGGGGGGGCAGAGAGATCACAGGGAGAACATAGATCACTGGGGCGGCACAGAAATCACAGGGATCACAGGAGGGCACATAGCTGGGAGGCACAGAGATTACAGAGGGCTTATAGTTGGGAGAGCAAAGAGATCATATTGGGGCACATAGCGGGGGGCACAGAAACCCAGGGGGCACATAGCTGAGAGGTACAGATCAATTACAGACACATAGCTGCCAGTACTGAGATCGCTCTGGACTCTGGCAGCAGCTCCTCTTCCGGGAAAGGAGAGCATTTGGTGCTAACTCTGCCCACCCCAAAACTAACCCCACCCACCCCGATGACATCATTCATGTGCAGGGCAGGCAGCGTTTTGTAACGAACACTGCGTACCGTGCACTTGGAGTTAAAGGGCTGGCAGGATGCAGCTGCTGGCCTGGCATTGCGGACTCTGGGAACTTTTCCGTGGGCCAGAGGTTCCCCACCCTTGCCATAGAGAATCTATGGGCTATTGTCAAGAGGAAGATGAGAGACACCAGACTCCACAATACAGACGAGCTAAAGGCTGCTATCAAAGCAACCTAGGCTTCCATAATACCTCAGCAGTGCCACAGGCTGATCGCCTCCATGCCACACCGCATTGATGCTGTAATTGATGCAAAAGGAGCCCCGACCGACCAAGTAATGAGTGCGTTTACTGAACATACATTTCAGTAAGCCAACATTTCGGATTTTAAAATAATTTTTTCAAGCTAGTGTTATAAAGTATTCTAATTTATTGAGATAATGACTTTTGGGTTTTCATTGGCTGTAAGCCATAGTCATCAACATTAACAGAAATAAACACTTGAAATAGATCACTCTGTAATGACTATATAATATATGAGTGTCACTTTTTGTATTGAAGAACTGAAATAAATTAACTTTTTGATGATATTCTAATTTTGTGAGATGCACCTGTACTTCGAGAAGCACCGAGAAATGAATGGAAACAAAACACTGGAGCTTTCTGAAGTGACCAGCAATGAGTCCGGATCTAAATCCCATTGAACACCTGTGGAGAGATCTTAAACTTGCTGTTGGGAGCAGGCGCCCTCCAAATATGGTGGACCTGGAGCAGTTTGGAAAAGAGCGGTCCAAAATTCTAGTTGCGAGGTGTAAGAAGCTTGATGATATTTATAGGAAGAGATTGATTGCAGTTATTTATTCCAAATGGTGTTCAACAAAACGAAGTTGAGGGTGGCAACAATTTTGTCCGGCCCATTTGTGAGGATTTGTGTGAGATTATATCCAATTTGCCTTTTCTTCTCTTTTTTTTTCGTGCTGCTCAATACATACAAAGGAAGTAAACGTGTATAACAAAACGCGTGCAATTGCAATACTTTTCTCAGAGAAATACTTCATTTTCTGGAACAATTTCTAGGGCGCCAACACTTTCGGCCATGACTGCATATCGTGTGAAGTGAAATATTACATCATGTGTTTATGTGTAAGCTGTGAGAAATCCAGACGTGGCACAGATGTGAGAGATTGGTGATGTGTGAGGCAATACATAATAGGTGTCGGACGCTTCGAGTATGACATGCACAGATAGAGCTCCAATAAGTAGTCTTAAGGTACCGTCACACATAACGATATCGTTAACGATATCGTTGCTTTTTGTGATGTAGCAAGGATATCATTAAGGAAATCGTTATGTGTGACAGCAACCAACGATCAGGCCCCTGCTGGGAGATCGTTGGTCGCTGGGGAAAGTCCAGAACTTTATTTCGTCGCTGGATCTCCCGCTGACATCGCTGGATCGGCGTGTGTGACGCCGATCCAGCGATGTCTTCACTGATAACCAGGGTAAACATCGGGTTACTAAGCGCAGGGCCTTAAAGGTACCTTCACACTCAGCGACGCTGCAGCGATACCGACAACGATGTCGATGGCTGCAGCGTCGCTGGAGAGCTGTCAGACAGCTCTCCAACGACCAACTATCCCGAGGTCCCCGGTAACCAGGGTAAACATCGGGTTACTAAGCGCAGGGCCACGCTAAGTAACCCGATGTTTACCCTGGTTACCAGCGTAAACGTTAAAAAAACAAACACTACATACTTACCTTCAGCTGTATGTCCTCCGGTGCTCTGCTTTCTGGCTGGCCGGCGCTGACACAGGATGCAGGAGGAGCGCAGAGAAGCAGAGCGCCGGGGACAGACAGCTGAAGGTAAGTATGTAGTGTTTGTTTTTTTAACGTTTACGCTGGTAACCAGGGTAAACATCGGGTTACTAAGCACGGCCCTGCGCTTAGTAACCCGATGTTTACCCTGGTTACCAGTGAAGACATCGCTGGATCGGCGTCACACATGCCGATCCAGCGATGTCAGCGGGAAGTCCAGCGACGGAATAAAGTGCTGGACTTTCCCCAGCGACCAACGATCTCCCAGCAGGGGCCTGATCGTTGGTCGCTGTCACACATAACGATTTCCTTAACGATATCCTTGCTACGTCACAAAAAGCAACGATATCGTTAACGATATCGTTATGTGTGACGGGTACCTTTAGTGACGTCTGCATTGCTGAGAGCAGAGCATGAAGAGTTAAAGAGTCATTCTAAGTTGGTAAGCTACCACTTTTCTATAACATACAAATCCCTGGGGTCCAACCACTTTGACCTCCACCGAAGCCGAGAAAATTGCAGGGGTCCCAATAGACAACAGGCTGTCTGCCGAGTGATAGATGACGGGTAACTCGCCCCATTCAACCATACACAGCAGAGCTCCCTCTGCACTCCTGTGCTGTCTGTGAGAGCCGCTGTCCGGCTCCTCTGGCGTTATCCGAAGGTGTGTGAAATCGGACATGCTGGATCCTTATCTTCCCTAACACCCAACATTATCTGAGGGAGAGTTGTGAAGCCGCCGTACACATTGATTGTTAGATGATTCCACCGATATTAGCGATTTCAGCTGATGTTAATCTAATGTATTGTATATTGGGTCTTTAGAGGGGTTTTCCAGTGAAAAAGTTAACGTCCACTCGTAGGCTAGGTGTTGATTTGCTGACCGGTGGAGGTCGGATGGCAGGGACTGATCAGCGGAAGGGAACATAAAGTGAATAAATGGAGCGACAGGTCAGATGCCTGACTACCCCTTCATTACTTAGAGCAGGGGTCCCCAACTCCAGGCCTCGAGGGCCGCCAACAGTGCAGGTTTTCAGGATTTCTTTAGTATTGCATCGGTGGTAATGTGATCATCTGCACAGGTGATGATTCCAACCCCTGTGCAATACTAAGGAAATCCTGAAAACCTGCACTGTTGGCGGCCCTCGAGGCCTGGAGTTGGGGACCACTGACTTAGAGGGCAGAGGGCAGAACTTGGCAGCCATATAGTGAATGAATGGAGCAACAGGTCAGATGCCCGCCTACCACTCCATTACTTCTTGGGGCAGAGCGCAGCGCTCGGCAGCCATATAATGAATAAATAGAGTGACAGGTCATATGCCTGACCACCGCTCCATTACTTCTCAGGCAGCAGAGTGCAGCTGTGGCGCCCCTGGGGTCCAGTCGCCACAGAGTAATGCACCTCATCCAGAGGTGTGGTATTCCGCTCTAAAGTAAGGAGGGGACACGGCACAGAACTCTAAACCTGCATCCAACACCAGACACCTCAGTCAGGGCACCTGGCTGTACCCTTAGGGAGGATGACCCCATCCCAGGCTGGATAGGAAAGTGTGTTGGAGGAGTGGGTGGGGTAGGTAGAGTAGGGGAGGAGCTAATTAGGAGGGAAAGTTTGTTAGATTGTGAGAGGAGGGGAGCTGGGCAGACTTGAGGATCTGCAGCTCCTGACAAACAGAACAGAGAAGTGAGAGGGAGAAGCAGAAGGAAGCTCCCAGAAGGACAGAAGGGGTCCTGTAGGCACGGGTAGTTAGAAGTCCACCCGTGGGGCTCGTATTCATGCTGACCAGAGTCAGGTTGGGGGACCAGGTCACAGGCAAGGCAAAAAACCCCATAGTTAGGGATGCTTCCTATTCAAGGTTCTCGTTTTATTTACACTAGATGGCATTTAGAAGGTGAATTATGTAGAATTTACATGTTAAAGGGGGTCTCACTACATTTTGTCCCCCTGCTTTCTGTTTTTTGCTTTTTGTTTTTTCTTTTTTCTTTCTTTTATGTTTCTTATTTATCTCTTCATTATCTTGATGTTAATGCATATCTTTCCATGTATGTTACAGAAGGACATTGTTTCTCTTGAAAAAGGCTTCACAGCCGAAACGTTGAGAGATTAAAAGGATTGATTATTGTGTCCATACAAAGTATAAGAGATGCATATCTAATATTGAAAATAAAACCCACGTCTTTTTTGGAAGCATAAGGATATATGGAAATTCACCATTTTGAAATATGATGATATCTTTGATGGAAATTCACCGTTATTTTTTAAATAAAAATTCATAATAAGAGACTTTCTGAGTATCTAATAGTGTGCCGGAGTTTTTTCATAATATTGTTATTTGGTCCTGAGCACCTCTAAAAAGCAGTGAGCACCTTTTCTACCGTTACTTCTAGTCTATTTTTTGAAGGTAGCTCCTAGATTTTAAATGTCTTTTTCAACCTTATCGTATAACCAAGAGGAGGTATCCACTATTATTTCTCAAGTTACCACACCTGGGACTTTTTTGCATACTCCTACTGAGGAGCTACGGACCAGAGACTTTGAAAAGGATTTGAAGCGCTTTACAGCCTTGGATCTTCATAGCATCACTCTAGCAGAGTATCATCGGGTCCAGCCAGCGTCGGACTGGAGTAGTGTGGGCCCACCAGAGAAAATCATTCTAAGGGCCCACCATGCTTAAGGGGTACTAGCTGCAGAGTCATCCCTTTTTCACTGGATCCTGCATCAAAAAAACGGTCCGTCGGGCAGAGAAAACGTTCAGAGGAACGTTTTTTGCTAGCTACAAAGAGCATCGCTGCGTGGGAACGCCGGTAGGTGAGAATACCGCGATTTTTTTTTTTTTTTTTTTTACCTGGTTTGTGTTGTGTATGCGTTTTCGCAGCGGAAAACCGCTGCGAAGACGCATACACAACAGGTGCACACAGCTTCGACGGGTCCGTCAGAAAGACGGGCCCAGTGCACACGTTTTCCACAATCTGCACAGGATCCGTCATTTCAACGTCTTGATGGATCCTGTGCAGATTTTGAAGATGGAAGTGTGAAAGTAGCCTTAGTTTCCATCTAGTTAAGCACCCTTACCGGCAGCAGATAATTTTATGTAAAACCTAGAACAATGATATTCTATAAGCACAGAAAGATTTTATTATTTAGACATGTGCCACATACACACAATAGACACGACACATACACACCAGTCACACGCTAGACACAGGATACATACATGTGACACACACACCAGTCATACGCTAGCCACATGACACACTCACGCACCATACATACACCAGTCACACACTAGACACAGGATTAGAGATGAGCGGACCCCTAGATGTTCGGGTCCGGCCGAACAGTTAAAAATGAGACCAGGTTCGGGTACCAGAACAGTACCTGTGTAATGACCAGAGGTCCGAATAAGATCCAGTGAGTCACAAACCAAGACCAAGGCAGAAATCTCCAACGGTATTTACTCAAAGGCAAATTAATCAAGGTAATATGGAGAATATTAAGGCAGATGCACCCCAAAGATACACTAATTCAGCAGCAGCTGAAATCACTGTGCCACTCAAAGGTCTCCTGAGAACTGTGTACTACAACAGACTAGTAAGAAATTTACCTAACAGGCAACTAAAAACAGGAACAAGTGTAAATTGAATGTAGTGTTATTAAGGGAGCCCCTGGAATGGCACATTGAGTATAACTTACACAACTCTAATATAAGATACACCTCTAAAGTAACAATTTAACACTCTGAGCAGAGATACCCGGGTATCTATAACTATGGTACCGTATCCTGAGATGGATTTCCTCTCAGGCAGGAATCCGCAGAGGCTGTAGCCAGTTCATATCTTCAGCGCTAATAAGTTACAGCAAGCTCCTCTTGTCTTGTCGGCCGATGCCGAGCCCAAACGCCGGGGACTTAGTTAGTGGTCTCACGATGTAGTCTCTGCTTCTGTAGCTCCTAGGAATGGTTCCACGACAATCCGTCCGTCTCTGTATCAGCAGTCTGTCCAGACTTGTTCCTCCACTCAATGCACAGGGAATCCACAGACTTCCAAATTCGTACTGGGTTCTTAGCAAAGTCTCCGTCTTTTCTTAGATAAAGGGTTAGCTCCTCTCCAGGAAACGTTAGCAACACAAGTCTCTCACAGAGTTAAACAAAAGGTTAGCTCTTCTCCAGGGGAACTTTAGCAACAAAAAGTCTCTCAAAAGCTTCTTTTCCTCCAAAAACACTTGCAGTAAATCCACACAGTCTCTTTTTAAGATCTCACAGCAGCTTCTCCTTTTCTTCCCGCCTTTTCTCTCTCAGCTCTCACTTCCTACTTTCACTTTACACTCGAGACACTAGACCCCACCCCGCAGCACACATTGTCTCTGGGAGGTCTGTCCTCTGCTGCAACAGGCAAAAACCACAGGGTCCTAGTGCCCTCTCAGTGGGACTACAGTTCACCCTCTTACATGCCACCCCACTAGAAGTTGGCGTCCTCGACATACCTTCCCACTCAAATTCATATTGAGCATATCGCTGAGGCGGTATTCCTGCCGTAGATCGTGTAGTTCTCCTGAGTCCTACATCAACAAGTGCGACCTTAGAGGGAGCTAGAGTCTCTTCCGTGGTCGTGTTAGTGGGCGTAAGTGGAGTTGTCTCCTCCTGCAGCTCGATGTCCTGTGATACAGCGTCAGGACCAAGCAGTTGACCTGATGCACTCTCCTCAACAACATCCTCCATATCCCCAACATTCTCATCACCCGAGGCCAGATCGGTCACAGGGGGGCAAATAAGCAGGCGCAGGAGTAAGCACACCATCAAACTCAAGATCATTCAGAGCTTCCGCCCCTTGGAACATGGCCTCTGGCTCTAGGGGGGTAGGCGCCGAATCTTCAAACCAGCACCGTTGTAACATGTTATGATGCAAATTACGGGTTGGCCCCCCTGTCCCCACCGGTTCGACCTCGTACACTGGAATCTCAGGGTTCACCTGTTTTTTTATCAGATACGGTATCGCCTCCCATCGGTCACTCAGCTTTCCTGACCGTCGTTTTGTCCTCACCAACACTCTGTCCCCCGGAGAGAACAGCTCTGTTTGTACAGGTCGCGTGTCCTTATGGACCACCTGTCGAAGGCGGTCGCCCACCACCTGATGCACCACCCTCAACCGCCGCCGATGCTCTCGTACCCACTCGGATGTAGTCCGAAGGGGGGCGGAGGAGGGATCTGGCATGTTCAAATCCTCAATGTCTCGGCCAGGTCTACCAAACATCAACATGTGTGGTGAGTAACCAGTAGTACTGTGCACCCTGTTATTGTAAGCCCACATCAATTCGGGGAGATACTCAGGCCAGCATGTCTGTTGCTGACTCTCTAAGGACCTCAACATTTGCAACAGGGTCCGATTAAAACGCTCACACGCCCCGTTACCCTGAGGGTGGTAAGGCGTTGTTCTCGACTGCTCGATACCATAGAGCTGGTGCAACTCTTTCATCAGCGTCCCCTGAAAGCAGGCCCCTTGATCTGAATGTATTCTCTGCGGACACCCGAACACTTGGAAGAAATGTCGGCACACTGCCTCAGCCGCCGACTTGGCCGTCTGATCTCTTGTCGGCACCGCTACAGCATACTTGGTAAAGTGATCTGTCATCACCAGGCAATAGGAGTACCCTGACGTAGAGTACCCTATCAACATGTAGTCAATCATGAGTAGCTCCAGTGGAGCTGAAGTCTTAATAGACTGTGTGGGAGCCCGCTGCTCAGGGCTTTTGTTGAGCCCACAAATTCGGCACTGCCGACACGCGTCGGCCACCATCCCTCCCAACTCAGGGCAGTAGAGGACTCGCTGCAACCACTGAAGTGTCTTTTCACTTCCAAAATGGGCCCCCTTCTCATGCGCCTCACGAGCGACCACTGGCCCCATCCCCACAGGAATTATCAGTTGGTACCGATGCTGCAGCTCCGATGGCAGGTACACCTTACGATACAAAAGACCTTGCTCCACACACAATTTATCCCATTGTCGAAGGAGTTTCATTCCTTCCATGGACAACTGAGCCTTGTCCTCTGCACTGGGCCAGGCCTTGTTTTGTACCCAACGGCGCACAAGTGCAATGTCCGGACACTCATCCTGGACTCTTGTCCAATCTGAGGGTGTTTTACCCAGGACACAGGGCATCCCGGTGGCCACCCCACTTGAGTGTACCACACTTTGGAAGATAGGTATCTGCCCCAAAGCTGGAGTTTCAGTATCCTCAAGTTGTTCGTCAACATCTTCCCCGGATGACCCAAGGGGCACCCTTGACAATGCATCTGCATTGCCGTTCTCTCGACCAGAGCAAAATTTAATGCGGTAATTGAACTTGGCCAGTCTGGCGACCCACCGCTGCTCCAACGCCCCCAGTTTTGCATTCTCTAAGTGAGCTAGCGGGTTGTTATCTGTCATGACTAGCACCTCAGCCCCTGTTAGATACTCGGCGAAGCGTTCTGTCATTGCCCACACCAGGGCCAGCAATTCCAGCCGGAATGAGCTGTAGTTAGCCGAATTTCGCTCGGAGTCTCTTAAAGATCTGCTGCCATAAGAAATCACTCGTTCTCGGCCGTCCTGCACCTGTGCTAGTACTGCCCCAACCCATGAAGACTACCATCGGTATACAACAAAAAAGGGGTGTCAAACCGGGCGTAGGCCAGCAATGGGGCACTCGTTAGGGCGGTTTTCACTCCATCAAATGCCTTTTTCTGTAGGGGCCCCCATGGAATGGGGCGATTTCGAGGACCCAGCACTGTCCCTCTCAAAAGTTCATTCAAGGGACTCACCACTTGTGAGAATTTAGGCACAAACCGCCGATAGTATCCTGCTAGGCCCAGGAAGGCCCGCACTTCTCGCAGGTCACAAGGAGGTGGCCACTCTTGTACCGCCTTAATCTTACTGGCTAAAGGTAGTACCCCGTCCGGGGTCACCAGATGCCCCAAATATTCAATCTGGTTTCGTAACAGTTGACATTTTTTTGGCTTTATTTTCAGGCCGTAGCTCTTGAGCCGCCGGAGAACTTGACGCAGCTTCTCCAGATGATCTTCAAATGAGGTTCCGAACACCACAATGTCGTCTAGATATATCAGGACTGATTCAAAATTTAGATCGCCCAAGCAATGTTCCATTAGGCGTTGGAAGGTTCCTGGGGCGGTAGCGAGGCCAAAGGGCATCCGGTTGAACTCAAAGAGCCCCATTGGCAAGACAAACGCCGTCTTGGCCCGATCTTTTTCAGCCATTGGGACCTGCCAGTACCCGCTTGCCAAATCCAAGAAATACTTGGCCCGACCCAGGGCCGACAGGGATTCTTCAAATAATAATAATAATAATAATACGGGGTAAAGGATATGCGTCCCGTACGGTGTGGGCATTCAATTTCCGATAGTCCACACAAAATCGGAGTGTCCCATCCTTCTTGCGGACCAAGACTACAGGGGCCGCCCAGGGACTCCGGCTCTCTCGGATCACTTGGTTGTCCAGCATACTGGCCACCATGCTCTTCACCTCTTGATAGAGCGCCGGAGGAATTTGACGATATCTTTCTCTAATGAGTGGAGTATCCCCCGTTGGAATCTCATGCTCAATCGTCTGGGTACACCCGAAGTCCTCTCCATGTCGGGAAAATGTCTCTTGATGTTCCCACAAAACTCTCTCCAACTGCTCCAACTGCACGGGGGTCAGCTTCTCCCGATCCACTCCCATCTGCTCCATGATCACATGAACATTCCATTCCTCCGTAGGAGGTTCAGTCCGGCCTACCTCGACCGCGAATGTCCAGGATGACTGTTGGTCTGGTCGCAATTCGAACCCTGCATTTTCCGGCACCTTCTCTGCCGGCACGAACAGTTCAGCCAGTATGGTCCCAGCGGGAATTGCAACAGCTTCATCTAAAACATTGATGCATCGGACCGGCACTCGTCCATTCTTCACAATCGCCAAAGACCGGGCCACATGTACCTTGGCAAATGAGGAACCCTCTCGGGCGGGCTCAAGTAGCACTTCAAGCCCATTCAATCTCTGTGCAGCTCCCACAGGCAGCATTAAGAGTTCCTCTTGTCTGGGTCCCAGCAGGATCGGGGCCCTCGAAGTCACTCGGACCCGGCCCACCCGGCCACCTGGGACCGCACTTTTCAGCAAGTCGCAACTCAGCACTAGACGGTGTAGAATTCTCTGTGTGGGTCGGTGTCTTGTCGCACGGGCCCAGTATCGGGGTCCTTCACTAGCATACATCTGGTGATTCAAATCTCGCAGCACGTTCATTCCGAGTGTCACTTCCATCCCTCTTCTAGGGGGGTGATCCACCAGTACTACCCCTTTCTGCCCCAGCTCTTGACCAAACATTTTTAGTTGCATCCACACGATCCCTTTGACTGACAATTGACCATTATTTGCGGCGGTCAGTCGTATCACTCGGCCATCCTCTGGAATCACTAGTCGACTGAAGTATCTCTCATATACTTCTAGAGGCATTATAGTACATTCGGATCCCGTGTCAACCAAGCACCTCATCTTCCGCCCTTCAAACTCTGCTTCTATCACTGGACTACATGCAAACAAATCTTGTTCATTCCGTCGAGGGCTTTGTGTGGGTGGGGCCGCTGCTGCTTGCCCTCTCATGGCAGCGGCCGGAAGTTTAAAGCCGGCGACGGGGTTTCTGGGGCTGTAAGCGCCCGGCAGTAACGCGAGATGTGTCCCTGGCGGCCACACTTCCAGCAGGTGATTGTTCCTCGTGGGCGAGGGCTTGACTCATTCTGATAGGACGACCTGGCCATTTGCGGGGTCACCGTTCCAGGGGGTGGGGCAGGAGGTTCCCGTGAGGTGGTAGAGGCGGGATCAACTGTCAGTTGAGACAATTTCAGCTTCAACTCCTTCACCTCAGCACGCAAAGCTTGTACCACGCTTACAAGCCCCTCTCCCCCCGACCCTGATGACACACCTTCCTCCAGCTGGGCACTGTTCACTGACCCCTCGGGAACATAGGCTGATTTCTCTTCCCTTTCCACTGCAGCTCGGTAAATCTGCCAGAAAGATAACTCTGGTGCAACCCGGGCCATTTCCAACAGCTTGTCCCGGAGAAGTCTATGGGCTAAACCGGTGATGAATTGGTCCCGGAGCAAGCGGTCTACCTCCCGGAACGCCCCCATGGCCCCCGAGTCTAGTCGCTGCATCTCATTCAACATCTCTTGTAAAATATGAGAGTACTGCATCAGGGACTCACACTCTCTCTGGGGACGATTAAAGAATAGGGACCGAAGCTGGGCCACACGCGCTCGGCCCCCCAAACTCCCCTCTAACAGTTCCAAAATCTTTTCTAATGTATCCCTCTCTGATTCTGGGCGCACCATCACCATACGCCTAATATCACCCTCCAGTGCATTTAATGCCAGCTCAGCGCGTAACGCGGGGGTCAAATTACACATGCGCAGAATACTCCGGATTCTCTCAGCCCAATCTTGCAACGCCATATTGCGCCCATCGTATTTTGGCATGTGCTGAAGTAAAGCTCCTACAGGCACATACCCTCCCGGAGTCGCAGCGGCTGCCAGGGGAACCCCAACCCCCGGGGAGGATGCGGATACAGCGGGGTCATTTCCACCCTCGCCCTCGTCCATGACAAACACTGGATCCTGCCGACTACGCCAAAAATGTAATGACCAGAGGTCCGAATAAGGTCCAGTGAGTCACAAACCAAGACCAAGGCAGAAATCTCCAACGGTATTTACTCAAAGGCAAATTAATCAAGGTAATATGGAGAATATTAAGGCAGATGCACCCCAAAGATACACTAATTCAGCAGCAGCTGAAATCACTGTGCCACTCAAAGGTCTCCTGAGAACTGTGTACTACAACAGACTAGTAAGAAATTTACCTAACAGGCAACTAAAAACAGGAACAAGTGTAAATTGAATGTAGTGTTATTAAGGGAGCCCCTGGAATGGCACATTGAGTATAACTTACACAACTCTAATATAAGATACACCTCTAAAGTAACAATTTAACACTCTGAGCAGAGATACCCGGGTATCTATAACTATGGTACCGTATCCTGAGATGGATTTCCTCTCAGGCAGGAATCCGCAGAGGCTGTAGCCAGTTCATATCTTCAGCGCCAATAAGTTACAGCAAGCTCCTCTTGTCTTGTCGGCCGATGCCGAGCCCAAACGCCGGGGACTTAGTTAGTGGTCTCACGATGTAGTCTCTGCTTCTGTAGCTCCTAGGAATGGTTCCACGACAATCTGTCCGTCTCGGTATCAGCAGTCTGTCCAGACTTGTTCCTCCACTCAATGCACAGGGAATCCACAGACTTCCAAATTCGTACTGGGTTCTTAGCAAAGTCTCCGTCTTTTCTTAAATAAAGGGTTAGCTCCTCTCCAGGAAACGTTAGCAACACAAGTCTCTCACAGAGTTAAACAAAAGGTTAGCTCTTCTCCAGGGGAACGTTAGCAACAAAAAGTCTCTCAAAAGCTTCTTTTCCTCCAAAAACACTTGCAGTAAATCCACACAGTCTCTTTTTAAGATCTCACAGCAGCTTCTCCTTTTCTTCCCGCCTTTTCTCTCTCAGCTCTCACTTCCTACTTTCACTTTACACTCGAGACACTAGACCCCACCCCGCAGCACACATTGTCTCTGGGAGGTCTGTCCTCTGCTGCAACAGGCAAAAACCACAGGGTCCTAGTGCCCTCTCAGTGGGACTACAGTTCACCCTCTTACACCTGGACCCTATTCATTTGAATGGGGGGCCAATACATCCAGTGTTTACCACTCTGTCAGATGCAAGACAGAGCAGCAAACACTGCTTCTGATCCGCCAGTCAGACAGCTGATGTTCACACGCTGTCAAATGATGTGAGCCCACAGCTGTGATCGGAGGTATAAAGTTTACCTCCGTCACTGGCGTCGGCTAACCTCATCGAGGTTACGGCAAGTCACTGAGGCTATGTTCTCAGCCAGGCCCCTGAACTGCGGTGACCTTGGTGAGATCCCCACTAGCACAGTGAGAAAGTCCCACAGTGCAGAGGCGGTGAACTCACCAATGGGCTTTTTCTCACTCCCCCCCTCTTCTCCACACAGCCCTGGATCACCTCTTTTTCCACAAAGCTCATCATCCCCCCTTTTCCACACAGCCTCCTCATCATCCCCCCTTCTCCACACAGCCCCCTCATCACCCCCCCCTTTTCCACAAAGCTCATCATCCCTCCTTTTCCACACAGCCCCTCATCATCCCTTCTTCTCCACACAGCCCCCTCATCATTTCTCCTTCTCCACACAGCCCCCTCATCGTCCCTCCTTTTCCACACAGCCCCTCATCATCCCTTCTTCTCCACACAGCCCCCTCATCATCTCTCCTTCTCCACACAGCCCCCTCATCATCCCTCCTTTTCCACACAGCCCCTCATCATCCCTTCTTCTCCACACAGCCCCCTCATCATCCCTCCTTCTCCACACAGCCCCTCATCATCCCTTCTTCTCCACACAGCCCCCTCATCATCCCTCCTTCTCCACACAGCCCCTCATCATCCCTTCTTCTCCACACAGCCCCCTCATCATCCCTCCTTCTCCACACAGCCCCCTCATCATCCCTTCTTCTCCACACAGCCCCCTCATCATCTCTTCTTCTCCACACAGCCCCCTCATCATCCCTCCTTTTCCACACAGCCCCTCATCATCCCTTCTTCTCCACACAGCCCCCTCATCATCCCTCCTTCTCCACACAGCCCCTCATCATCCCTTCTTCTCCACACAGCCCCCTCATCTCTCCTTCTCCACACAGCCCCCTCATCATCTCATCTTCTCCACACAGCCTCCTCATCATCTCTTCTCCACACAGCCTCCTCATCATCCCTCCTCCACACAGCCCCCTCATCATCCCTCCTCCACACAGCCCCCTCATCATCTCTCCTTCTCCACACAGCCCCCTCATCTCTCCTCCACACAGCCCCCTCATCATCTCTCCTTCTCCACACAGCCTCCTCATCATCTCTTCTCCACACAGCCCCCTCATCATCTCTTCTTCTCCACACAGCCCCCTCATCATCTCTTCTCCACACAGCCCCCTCATCATCTCTCCTTCTCCACACAGCCTCCTCATCATCCCTCCTTCTCCACACAGCCTCCTCATCATCTCTCCTTCTCCACACAGCCTCCTCATCTCTCCTTCTCCACACAGCCCCCTCATCATCCCTTCTCCACACAGCCCCCTCATCTCTCCTTCTCCACACAGCCCCCTCATCATCTCATCTTCTCCACACAGCCTCCTCATCATCTCTTCTCCACACAGCCTCCTCATCATCCCTCCTCCACACAGCCCCCTCATCATCCCTCCTCCACACAGCCCCCTCATCATCTCTCCTTCTCCACACAGCCCCCTCATCATCCCTCCTTCTCCACACAGCCTCATCCTCCCCCCTTCTCCACACAGCCCCCTCATCATCTCTTCTTCTCCACACAGCCCCCTCATCATCTCTTCTCCACACAGCCCCCTCATCATCTCTCCTTCTCCACACAGCCTACTCATCATCCCTCCTTCTCCACACAGCCCCCTCATCATCTCTCCTTCTCCACACAGCCTCCTCATCTCTCCTTCTCCACACAGCCCCCTCATCATCCCTTCTCCACACAGCCCCCTCATCTCTCCTTCTCCACACAGCCCCCTCATCATCTCATCTTCTCCACACAGCCTCATCATCTCTTCTCCACACAGCCTCCTCATCATCCCTCCTCCACACAGCCCCCTCATCATCCCTCCTCCACACAGCCCCCTCATCATCTCTCCTTCTCCACACAGCCCCCTCATCTCTCCTCCACACAGCCCCCTCATCATCTCTCCTTCTCCACACAGCCTCATCCTCCCCCCTTCTCCACACAGCCCCCTCATCATCTCTTCTTCTCCACACAGCCCCCTCATCATCCTTCCTCCACACAGCCCCCTCATCCCTCCTCCACACAGCCCCCTCATCATCTCTCCTTCTCCACACAGCCTCCTCATCATCCCTCCTCCGCACAGCCTCCTCATCATCCCTCCTCCACACAGCCCCCTCATCCCTCCTCCACACAGCCCCCTCATCCCTCCTCCACACAGCCCCCTCATCATCTCTCCTTCTCCACACAGCCTCATCCTCCCCCCTTCTCCACACAGCCCCTTTCAAGTTACATCAAATAAATTCATCCTCTGACCACTCACACTGAGTCCTGGGTCTTCATTCCTGTCTGTGCAAGGATCCATTGTGCAGACCCTCATTCCTCTCCTCCCACAGTTCCATAGTGCAGCCCCCTCGGTCCTCTACTTACAGGGCTCCAGCAGCCTCAGTCGGCACAGCGCTGCTTCCTGCTATCAGGTCACTGGTCTGATGGAGGCCCCGCCCCTTCCAGTGACATCATGCCCTCAAAAAATCAACTCCGTTCTAGACACTGTGTGCAGTGTGTCACATCCTGTGGCTCTGTGCTGTGCGTGGCGCTGTGCGGGTTATTCTATACCCGGTGCCGGCCGCCTGCACTGCTCCTCAGTAACATATGATGTGAGGTGAGAGCTTTCTATCACCTGCTGCTGCCGCTTCTATTGATCTCATGAGCACTTGCGCAGCTGAGAGAGCGGCGCCAAGACATCAATAGAAGCCGCAGCAGGTGAAGAGAAAGCTCTCACCTCACATCACATGTTACTGAGCGGTGCAGGCAGCCGGCACCACGTTATGGAATAACACTCACTGCTGGGTGCATGCAATCATAATACATGACAGAGCAGGAGTCTGGTGAGGGGGAGGGCCCACCGGAGGATTCTCCGATCTCCCGGTGGGCCAGTCCGACACTGGGTCCAGCGCATACCCAGAGGCCTCAGGGTTCCATTGAGACCTACACTGTTTCAAGATAACATTGAGTATTGTGGTAAATTTGAGTCAATTCTCAACAAATGTTCTATGGACTTAATGATATTAACCATTGATTTTTTACAGAAGGAGATTGTGGAATTGAAAAGCAGGATCTCATCTACGGAGCAACAGCTTAGGAGTACATCTTCACCAGAGGACTTCAAAGGGTTGAAGGACAAAGTGGACAAGACAGTCTCTGATTTACGCGATAGTTTGCAGATCAGGAAGCGTAATAAATTTTTGCGCGACACCGAGGACTATAGAAATAACCAAGTATATAAATGGCAGTCCACCACCTACTCCAGAAATCGGAGACCAACGAGAAGAGACTACAGTCCATTCTCCACCAGTTCAGAAAGCGACTTTGGTTCAGCACGCTCTTCTTTTTTAGAACAACGTCCGGGCCAAGGCCACAAAGGAAACCGAGGAGGGGGCGACGGACACGGATCAGAACAACGCCGGATGGCGACCAGATCCCAGGTACGGACATTCCCAACAACATCGTATACAACATCTCGTCACAATGTTTATCCCCCGCAGAACTGACTGTCTTGCAAAAAGGACTTAGCTTCTGTCCGGTCCCACAATTCAACTCGTTCCAGTTGGATCAAGAATTGTACCGTTTTTTCAGGAACATAAGATTGAAAGCGCATTTTTCTAAAACATTAACAGATATTCCTCCTGTATCTGAGACTATTGGTTTGGGATTCACTTTAAAATCTTTAGATTTGCGAACTCACAGTTCTTTTCAACCCCCTCATATCTACCATCCGGTTGAAACATATATAGAGTTGGTAAAGAATGACGTCAAAAAAGTTTTAGAATCCATTGAGAAGGGTAATCACCATGTGAGACATAATCTTTCTGTTGAGGAGAAGAGGGCTTTGTTAACATTAAGAGATAATAAACAAATTATAATAAAACCGGCGGACAAGGGGGGTTCAATTGTAGTATTAGACCGGGACTACTATATGCAAGAGATTAGGACACAACTTGGAGACAAGGAGACGTATCAAGCCATTGGCAGTAACCCCACTTTTGAGATCAGTAGAGAAATTAGAGATCTGGTGACTTATTACACTACAACGGGCATTATTGATACGAAATTGGGAGAATTTTTAATAAAGCAACATCCTGTTATATCAGTGTTCTACACACTCCCCAAAATTCATAAACACCCTGTGAGGCCCCCAGGGCGTCCCATAGTCGCATCCACGGAATCCTTGTTATCTCCTCTAGCCATCACGTTAGACAAAATTCTATCCCCCCTGGTACCAAAGATCAGGTCCTACCTCAAGGACACAACCGACTTTTTAACATCTCTTAAAAACGTAGGAAGACTTCCAACTGACTGTCTGTTAGTTTCTATGGATGTCAATAGCCTATATACAAGCATAAGACACGAGGATGGCATTAGGTCAGTTATGTCCTTCTTAGCCTCTCATACAAACTTCTCCATTCAACAACAAAAATTTTGTAAGGATCTACTCACGCTAGTAATGACTCGTAATTTTTTCATTTTTGATGACCAGTTTTTTATACAGAGGAAGGGGACTGCCATGGGGTCCAACATGGCACCCCCATATGCAAATATTTTTATGGATAATTTCGAAATTACATATGTCTATACACATCCCAGTTTTACGTCTTCCGTGATCTACTGGCGTCGGTATATAGACGACATTTTCATCATATGGACTGGCGATATACAAACCCTTTGTAACTTTCATATAGACCTCAACTCTAGTTTACCGGGCCTTACTTTTTCTTTATCTCACGATCCAGTTTCCATGAGTTTTTTGGACACTAGAGTCATTATTAATGAACATAGAGAGGTTGAGACGGATCTGTTTGTGAAGCCCACAGATAGGAACAGTCTCTTGAAATATGACAGCTGTCATCCACATCATATAAAAAGAGCTCTTCCGAAATCCCAACATGTCAGGATTGATAGGATTGTGTCCAATTCCGAGATTAGTCGTATCCGACATCAAGAAATGAATGAGAAATTTCGTAATAGGGGGTACCCGGAACATGTTCTTAGATTTCACAGAGACGCAACCAGACCTGACATATGCTCTAAGACCCCTAGGATGGCTTTTGTTAGCACATTTCATCCTTTGAACCATCTCATTAACAAATGTATCCTTCAACACTGGGATATTTTAAAGAAAGTATACCCGCAGGTCAAGGAATTTGTTTCCAAACCTATAATTTGTAGTAAACATTGCTCTAATATTAAAGATCATTTAATCAGGGCTGATGTAGGCCTGAGTAAAGGTACCGTCACACTAGACGATATCGCTAGCGATCCGTGACGTTGCAGCGTCCTCGCTAGTAATATCGTCCAGTGTGACAGGCAGCAGCGATCAGGCCCCTGCTGTGCTGTCGCTGGTCGGGGAAGAAAGTCCAGAACTTTGTTTCGTCGCTGGACTCCCCGTAGACATCGCTGAATCGGCGTGTGTGACACCGATTCAGCGATGTCTTTGCTGGTAACCAGGGTAAACATCGGGTTACTAAGCGCAGGGCCGCGCTTAGTAACCCGATGTTTACCCTGGTTACCATCGTTAAAGTAAAAATAACAACCGCTACATACTTACCTACCGCTGTCTGTCCTCGGCGCTCTGCTTCTCTGGTCTGGCTGTGAGCACAGCGGCCGGAAAGCAGAGCGGTGACATCATCGCTCTGCTTTCCGGCTGCCCGGCGCTCACAGCCAGACCAGAGAAGCAGAGCGCCGAGGACAGACAGCGGTAGGTAAGTATGAAGCGTTTGTTTTTTTACTTTTAGGATGGTAACCAGGGTAAACATCGGGTTACTAAGCGCGGCCCTGCGCTTAGTAACCCGATGTTTACCCTGGTTACCGGGGACCTCGGGATCGTTGGTCGCTGGAGAGCTGTCTGTGTGACAGCTCTCCAGCGACCAAACAGCGACGCTGCAGCGATCCGGATCGTTGTCGGTATCGCTGCAGCGTCGCTTAGTGTGACGGTACCTTAAGAGGGGCCTCACACAGGGAGTCTTGACTTCTCCTCGCAATGGCACATTTCCATGTTTGAATTGTCAACAGTGCTCTAATGTACTTAAGGGTGACTCCTTCACACACCCACAGTCGGGAAAGAGATTTCCCATCAAGGGACAGTTCAACGGTAACTCATCCTTCGTGGTATATTTGATAAAGTGTCCTTGCGGTCTCGGATATGTTGGAGAGACTACCCAACATATCCGAGACCGCATTTCTAAACACAAATCCACCATTAGATGTGGCAGGACCCTTCTACCTATTCCGGCTCATTTTCTACAAAACAATCATAATGTGGCCCAATTGAGGTTCCAAGTAATAGACCACGTACGGGTTTTGAGGAGGGGAGGAGACAGAATTAAGAGACTGAAGGAGCGGGAGTCCTTTTGGATTTATACATTGCAAACTTTGGCCCCGCATGGTTTAAACAGGGAATATGAGGTCTATTGTTAATCATGGTTTATATTATGGTCTTGTTCAAATCTGGATCAATTACGAGTAACATAGTAACATAGTAACATAGTTAGTAAGGCCGAAAAAAGACATTTGTCCATCCAGTTCAGCCTATATTCCATCATAATAAATACCCAGATCTACGTCCTTCTACAGAACCTAATAATTGTATGATACAATATTGTTCTGCTCCAGGAAGACATCCAGGCCTCTCTTGAACCCCTCGACTGAGTTCGCCATCACCACCTCCTCAGGCAAGCAATTCCAGATTCTCACTGCCCTAACAGTAAAGAATCCTCTTCTATGTTGGTGGAAAAACCTTCTCTCCTCCAGACGCAAAGAATGCCCCCTTGTGCCCGTCACCTTCCTTGGTATAAACAGATCCTCAGCGAGATATTTGTATTGTCCCCTTATATACTTATACATGGTTATTAGATCGCCCCTCAGTCGTCTTTTTTCTAGACTAAATAATCCTAATTTCGCTAATCTATCTGGGTATTGTAGTTCTCCCATCCCCTTTATTAATTTTGTTGCCCTCCTTTGTACTCTCTCTAGTTCCATTATATCCTTCCTGAGCACCGGTGCCCAAAACTGGACACAGTACTCCATGTGCGGTCTAACTAGGGATTTGTACAGAGGCAGTATAATGCTCTCATCATGTGTATCCAGACCTCTTTTAATGCACCCCATGATCCTGTTTGCCTTGGCAGCTGCTGCCTGGCACTGGCTGCTCCAGGTAAGTTTATCATTAACTAGGATCCCCAAGTCCTTCTCCCTGTCAGATTTACCCAGTGGTTTCCCGTTCAGTGTGTAATGGTGATATTGATTCCCTCTTCCCATGTGTATAACCTTACATTTATCATTGTTAAACCTCATCTGCCACCTTTCAGCCCAAGTTTCCAACTTATCCAGATCCATCTGTAGCAGAATACTATCTTCTCTTGTATTAACTGCTTTACATAGTTTTGTATCATCTGCAAATATCGATATTTTACTGTGTAAACCTTTTACCAGATCATTAATGAATATGTTGAAGAGAACAGGTCCCAATACTGACCCCTGCGGTACCCCACTGGTCACAGCGACCCAGTTAGAGACTATACCATTTATAACCACCCTCTGCTTTCTATCACTAAGCCAGTTACTAACCCATTTACACACATGTTCCCCCAGACCAAGCATTCTCATTTTGTGTGCCAACCTCTTGTGCGGCACGGTATCAAACGCTTTGGAAAAATCGAGATATACCACGTCCAATGACTCACCGTGGTCCAGCCTATAGCTTACCTCTTCATAAAAACTAATTAGATTGGTTTGACAGGAGCGATTTCTCATAAACCCATGCTGATATGGAGTTAAACAGTTATTCTCATTGAGATAATCCAGAATAACATCCCTCAGAAACCCTTCAAATATTTTACCAACAATAGAGGTTAGACTTACTGGCCTATAATTTCCAGGTTCACTTTTAGAGCCCTTTTTGAATATTGGCACCACATTTGCTATGCGCCAATCCTGCGGAACAGACCCTGTCGCTATAGAGTCACTAAAAATAAGAAATAATGGTTTATCTATTACATTACTTAGTTCTCTTAGTTATCGTGGGTGTATGCCATCCGGCCCCGGAGATTTATCTATTTTAATCTTATTTAGCCGGTTTCGCACCTCTTCTTGGGTTAGATTGGTGACCCTTAATATAGGGTTTTCATTGTTTCTTGGGATTTCACCTAGCATTTCATTTTCCACCGTGAATACCGTGGAGAAGAAGGTGTTTAATATGTTAGCTTTTTCCTCGTCATCTACAACCATTCTTTCCTCACTATTTTTTAAGGGGCCTACATTTTCAGTTTTTATTCTTTTACTATTGATATAGTTGAAGAACAGTTTGGGATTAGTTTTACTCTCCTTAGCAATGTGCTTCTCTGTTTCCTTTTTGGCAGCTTTAATTAGTTTTTTAGATAAAGTATTTTTCTCCCTATAGTTTTTTAGAGCTTCAATGGTGCCATCCTGCTTTAGTAGTGCAAATGCTTTCTTTTTACTGTTAATTGCCTGTCTTACTTCTTTGTTTAGCCACATTGGGTTTTTCCTATTTCTAGTCCTTTTATTCCCACAAGGTATAAACCGCTTACACTGCCTATTTAGGATGTTCTTAAACATTTCCCATTTATTATCTGTATTCTTATTTCTGAGGATATTGTCCCAGTCTACCAGATTAAGGGCATCTCTAAGCTGTTCAAACTTTGCCTTCCTAAAGTTCAATGTTTTTGTGACTCCCTGACAAGTCCCCCTAGTGAAAGACAGGTGAAACTGCACAATATTGTGGTCGCTATTTCCTAAATGCCCGACCACCTGCAGATTTGTTATTCTGTCAGGTCTATTAGATAGTATTAGGTCTAAAAGTGCTGCTCCTCTGGTTGGATTCTGCACCAATTGTGAAAGATAATTTTTCTTGGTTATTAGCAGAAACCTGTTGCCTTTATGGGTTTCACAGGTTTCTGTTTCCCAGTTAATATCCGGGTAGTTAAAGTCCCCCATAACCAGGACCTCATTATGGGTTGCAGCTTCATCTATCTGCTTTAGAAGTAGACTTTCCATGCTTTCTGTTATATTTGGGGGTTTGTAACAGACCCCAATGAGAATTTTGTTACCATTTTTCCCTCCATGAATTTCAACCCATATGGACTCGACATCCTCATTCCCTTCGCTAATATCCTCCCTTAAAGTGGACTTTAGACAAGACTTTACATAGAGACAAACCCCTCCTCCTCTCCGATTTTTACGATCCTTTCTAAACAGACTGTAACCCTGTAAGTTGACTGCCCAGTCATAGCTTTCATCTAACCATGTCTCGGTTATTCCCACTATGTCAAAGTTACCTGTAGATATTTCTGCTTCTAGTTCTTCCATCTTGTTTGTCAGGCTTCTGGCGTTTGCGAGCATGCAGTTTAGAGGATTTTGTTTTGTTCCAATCTCCTCACTGTGGATTGTTTTAGAAATGTTCTTACCTCCCTTCAGAGTATGTTTTCCTGGGTCGTCTTTGTTCGAGTCTAATGTTTTTCTTCCCGTCCCCTCTTCTTCTAGTTTAACGCCCTCCTGATGAGTGTAGCGAGTCTTCTGGCGAATGTGTGTTTCCCAGGTTTGTTGAGGTGTAGTCCGTCTCTGGCGAGGAGTCCATCATACCAGTAATTCACACCGTGGTCCAGGAATCCGAATCCTTGTTGTCTGCACCATCGTCTTAGCCAGTTGTTTGCATCAAGGATCCTGTTCCATCTCCTGGTACCATGCCCGTCTACTGGAAGGATAGAAGAAAAAACTACCTGTGCATCCAGTTCCTTTACTTTCTTCCCCAACTCTTCAAAGTCCTTGCAGATTGTCGGTAGGTCCTTCCTTGCCGTGTCATTGGTGCCAACATGTATCAGAAGAAATGGGTGGACGTCCTTGGAGCTGAAGAGCTTTGGTATCCTATCGGTCACATCCTTGATCATCGCACCTGGAAGGCAGCATACTTCTCTTGCAGTTATGTCCGGTCTGCAGATGGCTGCTTCTGTGCCTCTCAGTAGTGAGTCTCCCACCACCACCACTCTTCGTTGCTTCTTGGCTGTACTTTTTGCTGTCACTTGTTGCTGTGTGCCCTTTTCTTTTTTGCTTGCTGGTATTGCTTCATTCTTAGGTGTGCCATCTTCATCCTCTACAAAGATTTGATATCGGTTCTTCAGTTGTGTGGTTGGTGATTTCTCCATGGTCTTCTTGCTTCTTTTGGTCACATGCTTCCACTCATCTGCTTTTGGAGGTTCTCTGACACTTTTTTCACCTTCTGTGACCAGTAGAGATGCTTCTGTTCTGTCTAGAAAGTCTTCATTCTCTTTGATGAGTTTCAAAGTTGCTATTCTTTCTTCCAGACCCCGCACCTTTTCTTCTAAAAGGGCCACTAGTCTACACTTCTGACAGGTGAAATTGGATTCTTCTTCTGGTCGATCTGTGAACATGTAGCACATGCTGCAGCTCACCATGTAGGTTGTCACATCTGCCATGTTGCTCCTAGATCCTGCTGACTTGCTGTGTGTTTTCCTTCTTGTGTAATCTACTCAGCCAAGCTCTCTTGCAATAATGTCCTACAGGCAAAAATTCGCGCGCCGTAAGGCGCGCGGTTTGGTGATGCTTTCGAAGCAGCTGGTCCCGGCTGTACCCAACGATCTTCTAGCTTAGGGAGACTTCGCTTCTCCCAGAAGGCACCTGGAATATGCAAATTAGCCTCCTGAAGCTTGAATCCCTGGTTTGGTGATGCTTTCGAAGCAGCTGGTCCCGGCTGTACCCAACGATCTTCTAGCTTAGGGAGACTTCGCTTCTCCCAGAAGGCACCTGGAATATGCAAATTAGCCTCCTGAAGCTTGAATCCCTGGTTTGGTGATGCTTTCGAAGCAGCTGGTCCCGGCTGTATCCAACGATCTTCTAGCTTAGGGAGACTTCGCTTCTCCCAGAAGGCACCTGGAATATGCAAATTAGCCTCCTGAAGCTTGAATCCCTGGTTTGGTGATGCTTTCGAAGCAGCTGGTCCCGGCTGTACCCAACGATCTTCTAGCTTAGGGAGACTTCGCTTCTCCCAGAAGGCACCTGGAATATGCAAATTAGCCTCCTGAAGCTTGAATCCCTGGTTTGGTGATGCTTTCGAAGCAGCTGGTCCCGGCTGTACCCAACGATCTTCTAGCTTAGGGAGACTTCGCTTCTCCCAGAAGGCACCTGGAATATGCAAATTAGCCTCCTGAAGCTTGAATCCCTGGTTTGGTGATGCTTTCGAAGCAGCTGGTCCCGGCTGTATCCAACGATCTTCTAGCTTAGGGAGACTTCGCTTCTCCCAGAAGGCACCTGGAATATGCAAATTAGCCTCCTGAAGCTTGAATCCCTGGTTTGGTGATGCTTTCGAAGCAGCTGGTCCCGGCTGTACCCAACGATCTTCTAGCTTAGGGAGACTTCGCTTCTCCCAGAAGGCACCTGGAATATGCAAATTAGCCTCCTGAAGCTTGAATCCCTGGTTTGGTGATGCTTTCGAAGCAGCTGGTCCCGGCTGTACCCAACGATCTTCTAGCTTAGGGAGACTTCGCTTCTCCCAGAAGGCACCTGGAATATGCAAATTAGCCTCCTGAAGCTTGAATCCCTGGTTTGGTGATGCTTTCGAAGCAGCTGGTCCCGGCTGTATCCAACGATCTTCTAGCTTAGGGAGACTTCGCTTCTCCCAGAAGGCACCTGGAATATGCAAATTAGCCTCCTGAAGCTTGAATCCCTGGTTTGGTGATGCTTTCGAAGCAGCTGGTCCCGGCTGTACCCAACGATCTTCTAGCTTAGGGAGACTTCGCTTCTCCCAGAAGGCACCTGGAATATGCAAATTAGCCTCCTGAAGCTTGAATCCCTGGTTTGGTGATGCTTTCGAAGCAGCTGGTCCCGGCTGTACCCAACGATCTTCTAGCTTAGGGAGACTTCGCTTCTCCCAGAAGGCACCTGGAATATGCAAATTAGCCTCCTGAAGCTTGAATCCCTGGTTTGGTGATGCTTTCGAAGCAGCTGGTCCCGGCTGTACCCAACGATCTTCTAGCTTAGGGAGACTTCGCTTCTCCCAGAAGGCACCTGGAATATGCAAATTAGCCTCCTGAAGCTTGAATCCCTGGTTTGGTGATGCTTTCGAAGCAGCTGGTCCCGGCTGTACCCAACGATCTTCTAGCTTAGGGAGACTTCGCTTCTCCCAGAAGGCACCTGGAATATGCAAATTAGCCTCCTGAAGCTTGAATCCCTGGTTTGGTGATGCTTTCGAAGCAGCTGGTCCCGGCTGTACCCAACGATCTTCTAGCTTAGGGAGACTTCGCTTCTCCCAGAAGGCACCTGGAATATGCAAATTAGCCTCCTGAAGCTTGAATCCCTGGTTTGGTGATGCTTTCGAAGCAGCTGGTCCCGGCTGTACCCAACGATCTTCTAGCTTAGGGAGACTTCGCTTCTCCCAGAAGGCACCTGGAATATGCAAATTAGCCTCCTGAAGCTTGAATCCCTGGTTTGGTGATGCTTTCGAAGCAGCTGGTCCCGGCTGTACCCAACGATCTTCTAGCTTAGGGAGACTTCGCTTCTCCCAGAAGGCACCTGGAATATGCAAATTAGCCTCCTGAAGCTTGAATCCCTGGTTTAGCTTGAATCCCTGGTTTCATCATGTCAGATGTCCGATTTTCAATCTCTTATTATTATGTGCCATGACATTGTGTCATTCTACATTAACCTTCTCTTTATGTATCCAGCGGGCATTCATAAGTATTTGAGCCCTCTTGGTTGTTTTATTATGTTTATATATGTTCTCCTTGTACTATATACTTAGAAATAACTTTACATATTTAGTCTGATATATTGTTAACCCGTGTCTTTAATTCATGGTTCTTTCTTTCTATTATCTTGCAGCACTGAGGAGCTGTGTGAAGCCCGGGCTCGGGCTCTTCTGCGCAAGCGCACTATTTCGGCCTCCCTCAACTTTCCCTGTCTCTCTCCGGACCTCTTTGCGCAGGTCCGGCACTTGCACCTTCACCTGGAAGTTCTTTCACGGGCACGAGCACCGGTACAGCATAAAATGTCGGCCGCACAGTCACTTCTCACTGCCTCCCGTCAGCGGTTTTCCTCGCGGTCGAAGCAGCACTTCTATGGCAGTCACCATACACTAAGGTAATTCTACTACACTCTCTTTACGCTGCACATATATTATAATGGTTCATTCCTTTATCTTAAAGCGTTTTATATATACTTATTCCCACAGTGGGTTTTCCCTATCCGGCTCTCTACATTTTTGCAAGTATGTACTTTTGCTATTTCACCTTTGGTATATATAGGGGTCTCTTGAGGGTATGCCAATAGTTTAGGATATCACATTGTTATCCATCACAGTGCCATTGTACCTCAGTGCGAGCTATCCTTTTCCTTCACACCATTGTGATCATTTGATATGGGTATTTTCAGATGTATGTCCTACTAGTTCCGTTTATTTAAGGGGATAATTATCCATAAAAAACCCCATAGTTAGGGATGCTTCCTATTCAAGGTTCTCGTTTTATTTACACTAGATGGCATTTAGAAGGTGAATTATGTAGAATTTACATGTTAAAGGGGGTCTCACTACATTTTGTCCCCCTGCTTTCTGTTTTTTGCTTTTTGTTTTTTCTTTTTTCTTTCTTTTATGTTTCTTATTTATCTCTTCATTATCTTGATGTTAATGCATATCTTTCCATGTATGTTACAGAAGGACATTGTTTCTCTTGAAAAAGGCTTCACAGCCGAAACGTTGAGAGATTAAAAGGATTGATTATTGTGTCCATACAAAGTATAAGAGATGCATATCTAATATTGAAAATAAAACCCACGTCTTTTATGGAAGCATAAGGATATATGGAAATTCACCATTTTGAAATATGATGATATCTTTGATGGAAATTCACCGTTATTTTTGAAATAAAAATTCATAATAAGAGACTTTCTGAGTATCTAATAGTGTGCCAGAGTTTTTTCATAATATTGTTATTTGGTCCTGAGCACCTCTAAAAAGCAGTGAGCACCTTTTCTACCGTTACTTACAGGCAAGGGGACCGGCCCTATTATAGTGGAGAAACTAAGGACTCAGCTAAATAACCGGAGGCTGTGGCTTTTGCTGGAAGCACAGTCAAATCTGCACACATTCACTGAAAAGGCAGCCATATAGGATCCTGGGGGACTTAGAGCTCGCCACCTGACAAGATCCGAGGCTGGGCTTGGGACACTGTGGCAGGCGCAGGGCAGGAGAGGTGAAGACAGCGCAGAGAGACGGCCAGAGAAAGGAACAGAAAGAGGGTTCTGGAAAGTGCATCCAAATTGCTTGAGAGCTGGCTGGACCACAAATCTGGAGGACACAGCACCCCGCCTGGGCCAACTAAGAACTGTGAGTAAAGAATTGGAAACTGCACCACGCTGTGTCCTTACATTTATTTACTGCGCCATCCACCCTGCACCACATCCACTATCAGCATCATCATCATTTACAACCTGAGTGCCCTGGGACTAAAGCTCTACCTGTGGAGAGCTGTACCAACTCTGCTGCATCACCATCAGCCCCGGCGGATTCTTCAAGCTGCGTCGGCTAACATCTTTATTGCCGAGTACCACAGGTGGCGTCACAAACATTTATCCCATAAACTTTATCCCCCTTTTATTCCACTTTTATTGCATTCCCAGGGTCACGGACCGGGTCATTGCTGCCTTTACTTCCCCTTTAAGAACCGGCCCGGTACCGAATATCCTCACGGCCCTAGCGGGTGCTCCACTTTGCTCAGCAGCCATATAGTGAATGAATGGAGCGACAGGTCAGATGCCAACTACCGCTCCATTACTTCTCAGAGGGCAGGGTGCAGCGCTCAGCAGCCATATAGTGAATGAATGGACTGACAGGTCAGATGCCAACTACTGCTCCATTACTTCTCAGAGGGCAGGGTGCAGCGCTCAGCAGCCATATAGTGAATGAATGGAGTGACAGGTCAGATGCCAACTACCGCTCCATTACTTCTCAGAGGGCAGAGTGCAGCGCTCAGCAGCCATATAGTGAATGAATGGAGCGACAGGTCAGATTCCCGACTACCGCTCCATTACTTCTCAGGGGGCAGAGTGCAGCGCTTGGCAGCCATATAGTGAATGAATGGAGTGACAGGTCAGATGCCAACTACTGCTCCATTACTTCTCAGAGGGCAGAGTGCAGCGCTCAGCAGCCATATAGTGAATGAATGGAGCGACAGGTCAGATTCCCGACTACCGCTCCATTACTTCTCAGGGGGCAGAGTGCAGCGCTTGGCAGCCATATAGTGAATGAATGGAGCGACAGGTCAGATTCCCGACTACCGCTCCATTACTTCTCCGGGCAGAGTGCAGCACTCAGCAGCCATATAGTGAATGAATGGAGCAACAGGTCAGATGCCAACTACCGCTCCAATACTTCTCAGGGGCAGAGTGCAGCGCTCGGCATCCATATAGTGAATGAATGGAGTGACAGGTCAGATGCCAACTACCGCTCCATTACTTCTCCGGGCAGAGTGCAGCGCTCGGCAGCCATATAGTGAATGAATGGAGCGACAGGTCAGATGCCAACTACTGCTCCATTACTTCTCGGGGGCAGAGCGCAGCGCTCGGCAGCCATAAAGTGAATGACTACCGCTCCATTACTATTCAGAGGGCAGGGTGCAGCGCTCGGCAGCCATATAGTGAGTGAATGGAGCGACAGGTCAGATACCAACTACCGCTCCATTACTTCTCTGGGGGCAGAGTGCAGCGCTCGGCAGCCATATAGTGAGTGAATGGAGCGACAGGTCAGATACCTGACTACCGCTCCATTACTTCTCTGGGGGCAGAGTGCAGCGCTCAGCAGCCATATAGTGAGTGAATGGAGCGACAGGTCAGATACCTGACTACCGCTCCATTACTTCTCTGGGGGCAGAGTGCAGCGCTCGGCAGCCATATAGTGAGTGAATGGAGCGACAGGTCACATACCTGACTACCGCTCCATTACTTCTCTGGGGGCAGAGTGCAGCGCTCGGCAGCCATATAGTGAGTGAATGGAGCGACAGGTCAGATACCTGACTACCGCTCCATTACTTCTCTGGGGGCAGAGTGCAGCGCTCGGCAGCCATATAGTGAGTGAATGGAGCGACAGGTCACATACCTGACTACCGCTCCATTACTTCTCTGGGGGCAGAGTGCAGCGCTCGGCAGCCATATAGTGAGTGAATGGAGCGACAGGTCACATACCTGACTACCGCTCCATTACTTCTCTGGGGGCAGAGTGCAGCGCTCGGCAGCCATATAGTGAGTGAATGGAGCGACAGGTCAGATACCTGACTACCGCTCCATTACTTCTCTGGGGGCAGAGTGCAGCGCTCGGCAGCCATATAGTGAGTGAATGGAGCGACAGGTCACATACCTGACTACCGCTCCATTACTTCTCTGGGGGCAGAGTGCAGCGCTCAGCAGCCATATAGTGAATGAACGGAGCCCTGGTGAGGCGCGCTGCACACTGCTGTTATATTCTGTCCACAGTATAGGCGGTAACTTGTTATCACCCGACAACCAAGGAGTGAAGCCTGTGTATGACGGATCTACTCATTGTCTATGGGGCAGATGGAGCTCGATGAGCGCTGCCACTGTCCCTTATAATTTAGCGTGTCTGGTCTGTAATTTTGGGTGGATGTTTTTGATTAGTAGTTTGGTCTGGGGTTCATTATTTACATTTTTAATGTGTATGGTCTATCTTTGTAGACATTGATCTGGGATCATTCAGGGTGTTTGGTCTCTCTCTCTGTACTGATATAGGGGTTTGGCTGCTCTATTACTTCAGGAGATTAGGGAGCATGTCCTGAAGACATTAAGGCTACGTTCACATTTGCGTTGTTGTGTGCTGCGTCGGCGACACAACGCACGCAAAAGCGCAGCAAAACACTGCGTTTTGTGACGCATGCGTTCATTTTTATAGCGCAAAAAAATGCAACAAGCTGCGTCCTCTATGCCCTGACGCTTGCGCCCAAAAAACGCATGCGTCACAAAATGCAACAAAACGCATGTCCATGCGCCCCCCCATGTTATGCTACGTTCAAATTTGCGGTGCGTCAGGCGCAACCGCGGCGACGCATGCGCCATGCGTCCCTATATTTAACATGGGGGGCGCATGGACATGCGTTTTGTTGCGTTTTGTGACGCATGCGATTTTTGGGCGCAAGCGTCAGGGCGCAGAGGACGCAGCTTGTTGCATTTTTTTGCGCTATAAAAATGAACGCATGCGTCACAAAACGCAACGTTTTGCATGCGTTTTTGCGTGCATTGTGCGTTGCGTCGCCGACGCAGCACACAACGCAAATGTAAACGTAGCCTTAAATATAGGGGCGCATGGCGCATGCGTCGTCGCGGTTGCGCCCGACGCACCGCAAATCTGAACGTAGTCTAAGACATGGTCTGGTCAGCACGCCCCCAAACTATGCGCATCCAGTCTCCATACAAAAAAACGCATCCAAAATACGCGTATCCCAAGTCAGCCTGTGTCTATGCTGCCCTCTGCCGGTGAAGCTGCGTGTGTTCAGTTTGCAGAGAACATCTCCGAGCAGCAGAGGTCGCTGTTGCGCCGCCACGGTTCTTTCTGCGCTCTATGATTCCTGGGTGCTGTACGTCCGCAGCATCCAACATGGCGGCGCCCTGCTGTACACATGCCGGGAGGTGGCTGAGCGCTCTGCGGGCGCCTGTCAGGAAGGCAGTGCGGTCATTCAGTACAGCGGCATCCGGGGAGTCAGAGCTCGGGATCGGCGCTGCCGGGGATGAGCGGAAGCCGGCTGCGTCACGGGTGACTGCTGCTGCCGGAGGAAAGGTGAGAGGAGCGGCCGGTGCAGGGTGCGCGCCCAGCAGTGCAGTCCTGTCATACTTACACAGGGGGCGCTATAGACACGGACAATGAGATTCCCATAGCAGCCAATCAGATCTTCTCTCATATTTTAGACTCCAATTTTAGAATGAAATCTGCAGCCTGATTGGCTGAGAAGGGAAATCCATTTGATTTTAGGATGTGACAATATGGCGCCTTTGACTGTGACTCAGGTCTGATGGCAGAAGGTCAGGAAGAGTGAATGTGGCGAGAAATCAGCCCTGCTGGGCTTCTTGGGACCTTTGAGCTGTAGTCATGACAACATTATGATTGGATGAAGCGTCGGTCACTGTGATATCTGCCACACAGGGCACATTGGCCATATTATGGCACTAGAGAGCACGCGCCTAGGGCGGCTGGAAGGTGAGGGCGGCATGTTACATAGCAATGAGTCATTTATGTTGTTTGTCACAAGCTGTGCAGCCTGATAACCGAGGCAGCAGGCGGGACAGAAATGGAGAAGGGTCCGCCAGCCAGGAAGATGTCTGAGGAGACGTAGCTCTGGGCAGTGAGCTCTGCTTTTCCACAACTTTGATCAGTTTCTATGGGAGTTACACACACGGCGAGGGGCGGCTGATTGTGCTTCTCCATCTGTGTAGCCATGAAAGGCAGCGATGGGAATAGCCCTGTGCTGACACCTGCGGCCCCGGACAGCGGATCAGCCGGAGCGAAGAGGGAACGCGAGCAAATCCGCTGAACTCTGTTCCTGGGACAGTTCAGCCTCATCGGAGCTGCCGCTGTGAGATGGAGCCTTCATTATTACAGTGCCAAGCTTACAACAGGAAGCAGAGAATATTTTAACATTGTTTGCTACCCCAACTGAAAGCAACATGATGTAGGAGCAGAGACCCTGATTCTAGCGATGTGTCACATGCTGCAGCTTTGATAACATCACAGTTTTCTCTGCTGCAGATCTACCGTTTCTCTGAATGCTGGGCCTGGTATTGCCCTGTCCACACCACTGATTGGCAGCTTTCTGTGTATACTGTGCATAGGCAGAAAGCTGCCAATTAGTTGGGCGGTTTTATTCAGAGCTTATGAATGTTGATGACTACATTACGGCAGGTTTACTAGTCTTGTAGTGATGATTTCATGCTGATAAGTCATTTTATCACAAGTACAGCAAGCAGCCCAGTAAGGCTACTTTCACATTTCCGTCGGTAGTCGACCGTCACAAAGCGTCAGTGCGACGTACTAACGGAAGATTGTTCTTTCACATTTCCGTCTGTATTCTGGGTGAGGGAAGAGAGTGCGAGCGAGATTTCCTGCCGGGCACGCGCAGTCTGAAACACTGGATGCAAAAGACGACCCGTCACATTCCACAGGATCCAGTGCACGGCGGACGAAACCTGTGTCCATCCGTCATGATACATCGCTAATACAAGTCTATGGGAAAATGCAGGATCCTGTATTCTCAAAAATCAACGTATTGCGACGGCAGAGGAAAGACGTGTGAAAGTAGCCTTCGTGACACATCCTTGCAATCAGGGTCTCTGTCTCTACACCATTCTGTCTCTCGATTAGGTGGCAAAACCTGGTGATAGATTCCCTGTAAAAATACACATGTGCTGAATAATGGGCTGTATATAGAGGGGTCAAGAGTAAGAGAGAAATACTGCACGATGGGGCTCTGTATACAGGTGCTGTGTTACTGTGTGGTGCCTGCTGCTAACAGATCAGTGATGTGAAAGGAATGGCAAGTGCTGGTATATTGCTGCATGGACCAGGGATTATCTTCTGCTGTATGCATCAGCAGAGCAGACTTTGCTGTTATAAGTCACTGATCTGTCCGCAGCAGGCAACAAACTCTGGCTTTTAGGTTGGGGTTTTGCTGTTCATTATTAATCTGTTATATGAAAGGTTTTAGCAAATTTCCAGTAGTGATGTTTTGTGGCGGGTTCTCTCCAGCTCTTGTTTCCAGTGATGATGTTATGTGGCGGGTTCTCTCCAGCTCTTGTTTCCAGTAGTGATGTTTTGTGGCGGGTTCTCTCCAGCTCTTGTTTCCAGTGATGATGTTTTGTGGCGGGTTCTCTCCAGCTCTCGTTTCCAGTGATGATGTTTTGTGGCGGGTTCTCTCCAGCTCTTGTTTCCAGTAGTGATGTTTTGTGGCGGGTTCTCTCCAGCTCTTGTTTCCAGTAATGATGTTTTGTGGCGGGTTCTCTCCAGCTCTTGTTTCCAGTAGTGATGTTTTGTGGCGGGTTCTCTCCAGCTCTTGTTTCCAGTAATGATGTTTGTGGCGGGTTCTCTCCAGCTCTTGTTTCCAGTAGTGATGTTTTGTGGCGGGTTCTCTCCAGCTCTTGTTTCCAGTAGTGATGTTTTGTGGCGGGTTCTCTCCAGCTCTTGTTTCCAGTAATGATGTTTTGTGGCGGGTTCTCTCCAGCTCTTGTTTCCAGTAGTGATGTTTTGTGGCGGGTTCTCTCCAGCTCTTGTTTCCAGTAATGATGTTTTGTGGCGGGTTCTCTCCAGCTCTTGTTTCCAGTAGTGATGTTTTGTGGCGGGTTCTCTCCAGCTCTTGTTTCCAGTAGTGATGTTTTGTGGCGGGTTCTCTCCAGCTCTCGTTTCCAGTAGTGATGTTTTGTGGCGGGTTCTCTCCAGCTCTTGTTTCCAGTAGTGATGTTTTGTGGCGGGTTCTCTCCAGCTCTTGTTTCCAGTAGTGATGTTTTGTGGCGGGTTCTCTCCAGCTCTTGTTTCCAGTAATGATGTTTTGTGGCGGGTTCTCTCCAGCTCTTGTTTCCAGTAGTGATGTTTTGTGGCGGGTTCTCTCCAGCTCTTGTTTCCAGTAGTGATGTTTTGTGGCGGGTTCTCTCCAGCTCTTGTTTCCAGTGATGATGTTTTGTGGCGGGTTCTCTCCAGCTCTTGTTTCCAGTAGTGATGTTTTGTCGCGGGTTCTCTCCAGCTCTTGTTTCCAGTAGTGATGTTTTGTCGCGGGTTCTCTCCAGCTCTTGTGCATGGCTGGTTGTAATGTGTGGTGTCTGCAGTCACTGAGATCCCCGGGATGACGATACCGCAGGTCTCTACACAGTCCATAAAGCCCCGGCTTAGTGACATTGGGGGCGCATATTATTACATTTTATACTGCTTGTATTTGACTCCTATAGCCCCTTACAGGCATCATCGTCTCTGCCCCCATCGGGGCTCGCATATCTGCATTATGTCCAGACATTGACACATGGGCGCATGTCCAGGCTCCAGGGAAAGCGGTTGTGTCTCATTCATATTTAGCCTAAAAGAAGACGAACGTTCCTCCATTTTCAGGCCCGACCGTTGTATCCAGCAAACCCAGAGGTGATTTCACACAATTGTAGTATCCTGGATCAGTGTAATAGTTTTCATAGACAATAATGGCCTATTTCTAGGGCGGTGCCGTCACTGCAGAGAAGTCCACCTTTCTATTAAAGCAACAGTCCACCTGTTTTTTATTTTTAAAACCACTGTGAGCTTTACAGATAGAAACAACCATATACTCACAGGTACTGCTCCCTCCTCCGTAATGCTGACTGGGCCCCCCTCTCTCCTCTGATTGGCTGCAACAGTCCGCACCTGATCAGCGGTACAGAGGCACAGGGTGGAATCGGTAGGACATAAGTATAGGGTTGTGGTTTTTTTTTTTTAGTACACCAGAACCTAAGGAAAAGAGCGTGCTTGGACAATCCCTTTAAATGGAGCTTTGTTTTACTGCATAACACGGGAAAAACTATTAAAGGGAATGTGTCGGCAGGTTTTTGCCATGTAATCTGGAAGCAGCATGATGTACGGGAAGAAGAGACCCTGATTCCAGCAATGTGTCATTTATTAGGCTGTGTGTTGCTGTTTCAATAAAATCAGTGTCTTCTGCCTGTTTGTCAACTCTTTGCGTATAACCCCGCCCCCACCAAGGATTAGCAACTTTCTGCCTATGCACAGTGTACACAGAAAGCTGCCAGTGGTGTGGACAGGGTTATAGCAATCAGAGAACTGTGACATCTGCTGTAGAGAAAACGGTGATTGTATTAAAATGACAGCAAACAGGTCACTAAGTGGCACATCGCTGGAATCGGGGTCTCTGCCCCTAGATCATGCTGCTCTCGGATTACATAGCAAACCCTGACGACAGTTTCCCTTTACGAAGACTCTCATCCTCCAGAGGTCGGCCCCTACATTTCAGAATGGAGTTTCATATTCTACTGTTACACCAGAACCTTCAGTGATGGGAACACCTTCTAATATCTTTCATCCTACTCTGAAATCTGCGTCACTGTCTCCCACAGAAATCTTAACATAAGCAAGTGACTGACAGCTGAAGCTGCGGAGATGAGGTGCAGCCATCTGGAATGGCCACATGGGGGAGCCAGCGCTCTTGGATTATGATGTGCGGATGTTCGCACTGGTCAGCAGTGCCTGTGATTAGTAGTACTTTTTTTTTTTTGGGGGGGGGGCACATAGTTTTGCATAAATATTGTTCAAGCAACATAAACAAATGTATGCCAAATAGTGGTATTGTACGGTAACTCACAGGCCACACCACGTTGCTGGTCCCTCGACTATGCTGGTCTGCCTAGATGTGTGTGAACAAGCAATCCTATACCCTAGAAATAAAAGCGACACCAGTTTTATATCATTTTGGGGATGTACCCAGTGACCTCAGTCATGTTTGTGTAGCCTACGTTCGGGCTCCTGTAAGCCGCTGTTCACATGTCCGTATATCTATTCTGTTCAGAACAACCAGAACGGATGACAGGAATTGTCATCCTGTGTGGCCCTTGTGCGTACGGCAGCAGAGGGGCCCCACTGACTTATATGGGGGTCCGGCACAGTTCCCATATGAGTATTTTAGGATGATCTGCACACAGGACTTTTATTTCCAGGACGTCATCCTGACAGCACCCTGGGACAGACGCCCATATAAATCCATGGACCCCTGTGCTTTCACCTAAAACCGTTTGGTTTGGCATCCAATGTATTCCTTTTTTCTGGAGGGAGAGACGAACCCGGCTCCAGAATCCATAATGGCGTTATTTCCTGAGGTGAGAGCCGTCCCAGCCGCGTGTCTTATACATGGCCGCTCTCTGACAGGATTTGTGCTTTTCCATGACATTCCCTTGATCCTGTCCCGTAGCTCTGACGTACCATTGTTCTTGTGGTAGAATTTGTTGTCCCGCCTTTGTTTTTTTGACATAAGTGTAGCTCAGCATTCATGGCGGTAGTGAAGTCCTCTGTGTAGGTTACACCGGGGCTTATGCTGCTAATGAGGCTTTAAGAACGTATGGTGACAGGATCCGCCGGCTTGTACGCCCTCCGCTTCAGTCTCCATGGTGATGAGGTGTTTCATGGTCCTGCTATTAATCCATGGTTCTGAAGATGATGTGATGAGGAGACAGCGAACAAGCAGCACTTCTTCTACGGAGATGTTCTCGCCTGACAAGTGTCAAGAAGTGTATGACATTGACGATTCCCTCCGCTTTTATCACCTTTGAGCTGCATTTATAGGTCAGGAATGATTATGAAAGCCAAAACTTTCTGTTTGAAGGAAAGAAGTACTTCCTGCTTAGCTCCATAGATTACACTCGTATATGGCTGCATACTGATCAATATACAGAGGGTGAAAAAATAAAGCAGCTATTGACGAGAAATTCTCACCAGATGTTAGTAACCACCCATCCAATCTACACAGACAAAGAAATCAAACCACAGATGTCCATAAATTGTGTAATAATGATGGATGACACAGGGATATGAAGAAAGAGGTGTAAAGAGTCATGGATAGTCATGACACCAGCTGAAATATATCAGTACGTTAATTAGAAAGCAATCCCGCCAGTTGGTGGAAAATATCAGCTGCTTCAACTGATGACCTATAAAAAGGTGTCTCATTACCAAGGTGCCACACACACAAAAAAATCCATTATGGATAAAACCAGTGAGCTGTCTCAAGACCTTCACAACCTTATTGTTCCAAACCATACTGATAGCATTGTTTACAGAAGAATTTGTAAATTACTCAAGGTTCTAGTCATCACTGTTTTGGCCATAATCTGGAAGTGGAAAGAACATCATTTATTCGGACTCCCATGACAGCACACGAGAGAGGGGATCCGCCCTTAAGGAACAGGAAACCTACAGATACAAAAGGGCGGCACCTCTCCCCATGCATCAGTTGGTTTCCTGTTCCTGAAGGGACTGGATGCCTATAGAAACTACAGGAGTCCAGGCCGGCCGGACCGATTCTGGTGGCGAGAGGGTCTCCCACTTCGGCCGGTGTGGGTACCTGAAGTAGTCACGGTGGCCCTGGCAGGGCGGCACGGCGGTGACTAGGCAGCGAGGAGCGGTCGCCAGGGGGTGTCCGGTCTCCGGGGCCAGCGTCTGGTAAGTCGCCCTTCCCGTGGGCTGTGGGTCTCTCTGGAGCAGGGGGGAGCGCGGCGGCATCTGGGGGGCGCCGATCGGATCGTAGCTGGCCGGCCTCGGCGTTCCACGAGAGCTGCAGCGCTGACAGGAAGCGCTGTAAGCTGTGGTGACGTCGGGGGGCGGAGCCGGCGACGTCTTCCGGATCGGTGAGCTCCTGCGCATGCGCGGGGGCTCCAAGATGGCGGCGCCCACCGGAGATCATGCCGCAATCCCTCCGGAGCGACGATTGATTCCCCACAGCTGCGGGGGGGCGGGAAAATTAAACAAACAAGCTGGGCAAGGTGCGCTGACCGAAGGAGGGGCCTTATAAGGCGGCTCCAGCAGCATGTTCCCGGGTTCTGGCTCCAATTTACTGAAAATGGATTCAGATCAGGATCAGCAGGTTGTGCTGCTGGAACAAGCATCCCAGAAACCCAAGGAGAAGGAACATGAAAAAAGGAGCGATGGTTCGGGCCGCAGAAGCTCCTCCAGACAGGGGTCTGGAGGGTCAGTCAAAAAGGATCCCCCTCGTGCTTCGGTATTTCTGGGTGTGAGCAGCCACTGGTAAGTGATCTTCGAGAAAGTTCACTTAGTGACTAGTCTCCCCTCATGTGTTTTATGCAGGGAAGGAAAAACGTCAGTAAGGCGAAGCATAGGGAATGTGCCATCTGCGGGGTTCCCTTGCCTGACTCACACCCTAAAAAACTATGTGACCCCTGTATCCAGCAGACGGTGAGGTTCTGGAAGGAGGGGAGGGGGTATAGCATGTAGATTTTACACTCTAGTCTACCTTACTTATCCCCGTAGGTAGCCGAAGAATCCTCCTCTATTACGGCCAGTCTCAAGGAGATGATTAGAATGGAGGTTAAAGAGTCCTTTAAAAACCTTTCACAGTCAGGAGGTTCTAGGCAGAGAACTGAGTGGGCATCTGATTCGTCTGTGGAAAAGGACAAGTCCGAAGAATCAGACAATTCAGCAGCATCATCCTCCTCTTCGGAAGAAGACGCTGCTCGGTTTTGCCTACCCCTAGAAAGGATAGACAAATTGGTAAAGGCGGTCAGAGGCACAATGGGTATATCGGAACCCAAGCCTCAACTATCCAAAGAACAAATGATGTTCAGTGGATTGGAGCAAAAGAAGCGCAGAGTGTTTCCTTTAAATGAGAAAATACAAGATCTTATTAATAGGGAATGGAGGAAACCTGAGAGAAAAGGCTCCTTACCACCTGCGCAAAAACGCCGATACCCTTTTGATGACCCAGCAGTAGGTAACTGGGAGAAAGCACCCAAGCTGGATGCAGCAATTGCCAAGGTAGCTAAACGATCTTCTCTCCCATTTGAAGATATGGGAACACTTAAAGACCCCCTGGATAGGAAAGTGGATACCTTCCTGAAGGGAACCTGGGAGATGGCAGCTGGCTCCTTAAGACCTGCGGTAGCTTCAACCTGCACGGCAAGGTCAATGATGGTCTGGCTGGACCAGTTGGAGACCCAATTAAAACAAGGGGCCTCTAGAGAGTCCATTCTCTCAGCATTACCTGTAATCCAGGAGGGGGCGGCTTTTTTATCAGACGCCTCAATTGACTCCGTAAAGTTGGCAGCTAGAGCAGCAGGACTTTCTAATGCTGCAAGGAGAGCCCTATGGCTGAAATGCTGGCCGGGGGATATGCAGGCAAAAGCGAAGCTCTGCGCTATCCCTTGTAAAGGCGAATATTTATTTGGGCCTACCCTGGATGAACTCCTGGAGAAAGCAGGAGATGATAAGAAAAAGTTTCCCAACCTGTTCAATCCATACCGTCGTCCCTTCAACAAAAGAAGGTTCAACCGGGGAGGAAAGCGAGCCTTTTCACCAGGGAGAGATCGTCCCAGATGGGAGGATAGGCGAAAGCGAGGTACAGGTCTCATGTTTCGCCGTAACCAGACGGAAAATAAAAAACAAGACCAATGACTGGCAATTCCAGTGGGAGGGAGACTATTGCATTTCTCGGCAGAGTGGTCGAAAATCACAAACAGCGTTTGGATAAAAGACACTGTTTCCCATGGTCTCAAGCTGGAATTTGTTCATATTCCACAGGACAAATTTAGGTTAACACCCTGGCGCTCATCTCCCACTGAACAATTCGCCCTAGAAGAGGAAGTGAGGACTCTCTGTTCCAAAAATGTTTTGGTAGAAGTGCCGTATTCTCAGGCAGGGGAAGGGTTTTACTCTCCCCTGTTCCTAATCCAGAAGCCTGATAAATCTTACAGGACCATTATAAATCTTAAGGGTCTCAATAAGTTTTTGGTGAAACATACTTTCAAAATGGAGTCCATCAATTCGGCAATAAAAATGCTTTTCAACAACTGTTTCATGGTAGTAGTGGATTTGAAAGATGCCTACTATCATGTACCCATTCATGCTGATTTCCAACGATACCTGAGGGTAGCGATACTAATGGGGGGTAGGATTCGACATTTTCAATTCAGAGCGCTCCCCTTTGGGATCACCTCGGCACCTAGGGTGTTTACTAAAATAATTGCGGAAGTTATGGCGCATTTAAGAGAGTCAAATATCCTTATAGTCCCCTACTTAGACGATTTCCTCATTGTAGGTAACTCGGTAGATCATTGTCTGTCACAATGGGAGATTGCTAAAACCAAACTAGAACGGTTGGGTTGGATCATAAACTTTGAAAAATCTAAATTACAGCCCCTAAATGTTCAAAAATTCCTGGGGTTAATGTTGAATTCAGTGACACAGCAGTGTCTCCTCCCTATAGAGAAAATGGACCAAATTCAGAGTTTTGTATTAAGAGCAATCAATACACCTTCCATGACACTTAGGCAAGCAATGTCTCTACTTGGGTCACTCACATCTTGCATCCCAGCAGTTAAGTGGGCTCAGTTCCACACCAGGTCCCTACAAAATGAAGTCCTGTTCCATGACAGAGCCTTAGGAGGCGCATTGAATGGAAAATTGACATTGAGGCCGATAACATTGAATTCCCTTAGATGGTGGCTAGATAAACAAAATTTATCAGCAGGGGTTCCCTGGATGATAGATGTCACCCACGTGATAACCACGGATGCCAGCTCTTCAGGGTGGGGAGCCTATATGGGGGACATGGTGGTCCAGGGACAGTGGGAACCCTTCACAACATTTTCATCAAATCAAAGAGAGTTGTTGGCGGTTGAACTGGCTGTTAAAAAATTCCTCGTATATCTGCAGGGCCAGCACGTCAGAATTCTGTCGGACAACAGAGTGGCGGTCGCTTACATAAACCGGCAAGGGGGAACTCGTTCCGAAACTTTAATGCAGATCACGGATCGGTTGTTCCAGGTGGCAGAGCTCAATTTTCTATCTTTGACAGCTCTTCACATCAAAGGAAAAGAAAATGTGGCAGCAGATTTCCTCAGCCGAAATGTGTTAAAACAGGGAGAGTGGTCTCTCAACGAGGACATTTTCAATCTTGTCGTCCGCAGATGGGGTCAACCAGTGGTGGATCTATTCGCCACCAGAAACAACAGAAAAGTAAAACTTTTTTGCTCCCTAAATCCCAGGGAGAATCCCCTGGCGGTAGACGCGTTTCTCATGAAATGGGATTTTCCACTAGCCTATGCTTTCCCACCACTGAACCTGATACCTCTAGTGGTGAGGAAAATCAGGGAGGATCGAGCGAAAGTCATCCTTATCGCCCCCTTTTGGCCCAGAAGAACCTGGTTTGCCTGGCTCAAGACAATGTCTGTAGCGGTCCCCTGGGTACTGCCAGAGATCCCGAACTTGCTTTCGCAGGGACCGATCTCCCATCCACAAGTGACGGGGCTCCATTTGACGGCATGGTGTTTGAACGGTCACTATTAGTGGGAAAAGGCTTCTCTCCAAACTTGGTGGAGACGCTCCTAAAGAGTAGAAAGCAAGTAACTACGAAAATCTACTCTAGGACTTGGAGAAAGTTCTTGTCTTGTTCAAAGTTTAATATCCAAGACGGGGTGCCAGTACAACAAATCCTAGAGTTCCTACAGAAGGGGTTCGAGTTGAAACTCTCTCCTAGTACCCTTAGGGTACAGGTCTCAGCTTTAGGTGCCCTGTTTTCCTGTAATATAGCGAATAACTACTGGATAGCGAGGTTTATGAAGGCAGTTAGTAGATCTACACCACTGCATAAAGACAGAACAGTTCCATGGGATTTAAATTTAGTTCTGTCCTCTCTAACTAAACCCCCCTTTGAACCTCTGCAGGAGGCCTCGATCAAAATGTTGACACTTAAGACAGCCTTCCTGATCGCCATAACCTCAGCTCGCAGGATAGGGGATATACAGGCACTTTCCAGAGCTCCTCCATACACTGAAATCTTGTCAGACAGAGTAGTCCTTAGACCAGACCCAGCATATCTGCCAAAGGTGGCGACACGGTTCCATAGATCACAGGAGATAGTTTTGCCGTCCTTTATTCCTAATCCCTCTAATCCTAAAGAGCAGGAGCTTCATACGTTAGACGTCAGGAGATCTCTTCTTCAGTATATTTCAGCTACTGATAATTGGAAGAAGGATGGGGCACTGCTTCTTTCCTTCCAAGGTCCAAAGAAAGGATTTAGAGTATCGAAATATTTACTGGCTAAATGGATTAGGGAAACTATCTCTCTAGCTTATACAGCAGGTGGGGGGCCAGCTCCGCAGAACCTAAAGGCACATTCCACCCGGGCCATGGCGTCATCCTGGGCAGAAAGATCTGGAGTGTCAGTGGAGCAGATATGTAAGGCGGCCACATGGTCATCCCCTTCCACTTTCTTTAAACACTATCGGTTGGATTTGGGGTCCTCCTCTGATCTTTCCTTTGGGTTAAGGGTGCTACAATCTATAGTCCCTCCCTAAGGTAGCTTACATCTCTGTAAATCTCTCGTGTGCTGTCATGGGAGTCCGAATAAAGCATTAAGCTACTTACTGGTAGCGGCGTTTTTCGGAGGCCCATGACAGCACCCTTAGTTCCCTCCCTATTCACGTGGGGGTAGCACTTCCTGATATGTATATAGCGTAATATGTAAATCTCACGTATGGTGTCTTATTACAATAATGGGTTATTTTGTTTCAAATGTATATAATGTATATATTGTATATTTGTGTACCACTAACCGCGGCAGTCCTCTCAGGCTCTGAAATACAACTGATGCATGGGGAGAGGTGCCGCCCTTTTGTATCTGTAGGTTTCCTGTTCCTTAAGGGCGGATCCCCTCTCTCGTGTGCTGTCATGGGCCTCCGAAAAACGCCGCTACCAGTAAGTAGCTTAATGCTTTCCACATAAACTGGCCACGATCAGGTGCTCCCAGCAAGATTTCAGACAGAGGAGTGAAAAAAAATTATCAGAAGGGTTGCCAAGGGCCACCTGTGGAGAGCTACAGAAAGACCTGGAATCAGCAGGTACAATTATTTAAAAGAAAACTCGAAGTGATGCACTCGTCCTCCGTGGCCTGTGTGTACGTTGACCTGGCATGACTCCAGTGCTAAACAAAAAGCATGTTCAAGTGTGTTTAAAGTTTGCTCAACATCATTTAGACAAGCCTGTGAAATACTGGGACAATATAGTCGTCTGGTCAGATGAGACCAAAATTGAGCTCTTTGGACGCCATAATACATGCTAGGTTTGGGGGCCAAAAGGCACTAAATATCACCCTAAAAACACCATATCAACAGTGAAGTTTGGAGGTGGGAACATGGTGTGGGGCATTTCAGCATATGGCACTAGCAAACTTCATATAACTGAAGAAAGGATGAATGGACAAGCGTACCGAGACATTCTTGATAAACATTTGCTGCCATCTACCAGGATAATGATGATGAAACAAGAGTGGACAGTTCTGCAAGACAATGATCCCAGACACACCGCTGGATCATCAGGAAATGTTCAGTTGGTTTCAGAGAACAAAAATAAATCTGCTAGAGTGGCCAAGCCGATCACAGGACCTGAATCCTATAGAAAATGTGTGGAAGGAACTAAAGCTCAGAGTTCATAGAGGAAATCCACCGAACCTTCAGGATGTGAAGAGTGTTTGTGTGGAGGAACAGGCGAAAATCACACCTGAGCAATGCATGTGACTAGTTTCTCCATTCTTCATCACCCACAAAGGCTTTTGTACAAACCACTGGACACTGGAGCTGGCCAGACCAAGCGATCACCTGCCAGCTTCAGAGCATAGCAAGCGAGTTCTTCTATAAGAGGCGATAGGCTGGTGGCCGGTAGGCTAGGAACAAGTAAACTGTAAAATCCCTTCCCTGCTGAGAATAGAGTGGATTTTTTTTATAAGGAGTAAATTACAAAGTTACTTGGTTTTGCAAGCAGTTTACATGTTCATCCATTTAAGAAGTAAAGACTGCCACTTTAATGACCAGGCATTTTTGGGTCCTAAATGGTGACTGTCGTTTACCTAAATCAGTAGTACAAGGCAATATAAGAAAGTTTATAATCTATCTTATCCAATAACCTGCTTCTTCCCCTGCCTCCTGATCTCACAATCCACTATAAAAAAAAAAAAAATGGCAGAATGGTATCTTCACTTGTTGCTTTCTTCCTCCATACATTCCTCGCATGTTTGTTGCGTTTTTAGATACATTTTTTGTAGTGTTTTTGCTTTTTTTATTATTCATTTGCTTGAATGGGTAAAACATTCTGTGAAAGCGTTGTAAAAATTAGCATGCTATTTTATGGCAAAAACTTAGCGTAGATTTCCAAAATTTCATTGAATGTGCTGGTAGTTTAAAATGCTCCATATTTTAGGCACCAAAAACACCGTAAAATTGGCCGTAAAACCGACATGTGTGAACTTCCTCTTCAATGGTCAGCACGGAGGTGTCAGGTCACAGAGCCTTTTCTACTCTTTGGAGAGGAGTGGGGGTCTAAGGAGCATTTAGAAAACTGAGCTGCAGATATAGGAAAACGCAGGCAGATGGAGTTTCAGGCAACTGTTTTGCGCTCTCCAGTGTTTGACTCACAGCCACACTGCTCAGTACTTCTGTACAATGTAATCCATGCTGCTTATTCTGGAGGAGGCCATCTCTGTGTGTGCTGTGCGGCCATTTGTTTCTTCTGTACATAATTGTACTTTGCTGTCTACCATTTTTTAATCATTATTCCTTACGGTCTGTCTTTCCAGGGTGCTGCCAGTGACAAAGAAAGCTTTGCCAGTTTACTCCGCCATTCCCCACTTATACAGCTGGGACCTGCTAAGGATAAGGTAGTGGCCGGAACAATCTTCCAAGTTGTGGACAATGACCTGTACATCGATTTCGGAGGCAAATTCCACTGTGTTTGTACAAAACCTGAACAAGATGGCGAGTAAGTACATTTACATATGAAAGGAAAGGGTTTAATATATATATGTATATTATACACAGTACTGTGATAGTTTTAGACAGGTGCGGAAAAAACAAAATGAGAATGTTTTCAATAACAGAAGTGTTTTAATAGTTTTTTTTATCAATTACAAAATCAATGAAAGAAGACAGACAATTGTAATTGATATCATTATTTGCTGTGACCATTATTTATCTTCAAAAGAACACACAGTTTCTGAAGGAACTCCACAGGAAGCTTCCTCCAGACATCTTGGAGAACTAAGCACGGATCACCTGTCGATGTAGGCTCATGCAAATCCTTCTGCTTCTTTATGTAATCCAACATGGTGTATATGATGGTGAGATCAGGGCACCTTGCGGGTCAATTAATCACTTCAGGGTTCATTTCCTTTACACTGAAGATATTTCTTAATGACATTGCCTATATGTTTGGGTTCTTCTGCTGCAGAATAGATTTGAAGCCAATCAGACGTCTCTCGGTTCTTATTACATGATGGATATGTATCTGCCTGTATTTCTCTAGTCACCTTCCACGACGGCATAGGGAGGTTGTCTCTTTGCCCTAATGGGGAACAGGAAACACAAGAGAGGTTAAAAGCACCTCCCATTCACCAGTGTCTTTCCTGTTCCCCATGGGACAGGGAGAGGTTCCATATGCTGTAGTGGCCGGTGGCTACAGTCATTTTTCAGGTCCTACCTGTGTTTCAGCCGGGCAGCTGGGGTCGCCTTGTGCCTCTCCGTGGGCTGCTCCCGCCGTCCTGCTTGGCAGGTACATCGGGACCCTTCCCGGCCTTCCTGCGCCCCCGCGAGGGTAAAGCAGGCCGGGATCCCCAGCCGGGATCCTCTCTGAGCTTCCCGGCTTCCTCCCTCCATGCTGCTCGGTTCGGCGTTCCGGAAGTGACGTCAGCGGTCGCGCGTGCGTCACTTCCGTTTTTCGTATCTCCCTGAAGCCGGCTCTTCTGGGTTTCGCCGGCGGCGGTGTCGGTGCCAATGGCGTCCCACACGTGGATCCTGGAGGAGGAGGAGGAGGGGAAAACCCTATCGCTTGAGGCAGGTGCTGGGAGACCTACTCCATAAAAGCCTGCTGAACCACCACTGAAGGTAAGACTATAATCTCTTCAGTATGGATGGTTCTTTGTGCCCTGCGTCTGCGGAGCCCAGCGCTACCCCTGCTACTGTGAGTATGCAGGGTCTGGATCCGGGAGGTAGTTTTTTTAGGGGTTAGCTCCTCATTCTTCTCTCCCTCTCTGTTTCAGGGAGAAAAGTCTGCCCCTAGAGCTGCTATTAGGAAGAAGTGTCCGGTCTGTTCTGCAAAGCTCCCTCCTACTTGGGATAAAAAACTATGTCAGCCATGCACCGACAAGATAGTAAAAGCCGAGCAACCATCCCTTCTAGATGAGATACGCTCTCTTGTTAAACAGGAGGTACAATCTTCCTTGGCAGCCTTCACACCTCCACCCCCGCCTCCACCACCACATTCCCCAGCTAAGAAGAGGAAGATTCAGGTCGTTGAATCGGATTCGGATTCAGACCACTCTTTTTCTTCATCTGCTGGCTGGGAAGATCCAGCATCCCCTAAGGCTGAGGTCAGGAAATACCTCTTCTCCGCGGATTATATTGAGGACCTGGTGTCTGCTGTTCGTAATACCATGGGGCTTGAAGAGGAAACTGTACCACAGTCCATACAGGATCATATGTTTGGTGGGCTCAGATCGGAGAAGAAGGCAGGATTCCCCGTTCATGCAAATGTTATTAATATGATTGAGCAAGAGTGGGAACTCCCTGAGAAGCGCCTTAGTATGCCTTCTGAGATAAAACATAGATTTCCTCTAGAAGGTGACCTTGTCAAACTCTACATTCCCAAGGTGGATGTGCAGGTGGCCAGAGTCGCCAAAAGAACTGCTCTCCCCTTTGAGGATGCGTCGCAGTTGAAAGACCCTATGGATAGGAAGATTGAGAGTCTCCTGAAGAAATCATGGGAGTCTTCTTCTTCTGTCCTCAAGGCTAATATTGCCTCCACCTGTGTAGCGAGGACCCTTTCCTGTTGGCTGGAGAAATTAGAATCGCACATTTCTCAGGGTACCTCCAGAAGTGAGATGTTGGATTCTCTCCCTATCTTACATAAGGCTACTGGGTTTCTGGCGGATGCTTCTCTGGAATCAGTTAGAATTGCCGCCAGATCTTTAGTGCTCTCTAACTCTGCCAGAAGAGCCCTCTGGCTTAAATTATGGAGTGGTGACATCACGTCTAAGGCCAAGTTATGTGCCATCCCCTTTAAGGGAGACTATGTGTTTGGTCCAGCTTTAGACGACATTTTGGATAAAGCGACCGACAAGAAAAAGGCACTCCCGGACCAAAAACAACCAAGGAAACGGTTTTTTCGTGCCCCACTGTCTCGGCCCTCTCAGCCGAGGGGTAAAGGCAAGACCGGCAGGTGGAGCTATGCTCAAGGCAGAGGGAAAAATATCTTTGTCCCTCAACAACAGCAGCAGCAGCAACAGTCATTCCAGCAAGATAAACAATGACTCCGACCCGGTGGGGGGAAGACTCTCAAAATATGTGGATCAGTGGGAAAACATCACCAGCTCCCACTGGGTCCTCAATGTTATCAAGGATGGCCTATTGATCGAGTTAACTTCTCCCCCCCTCAGGGTCTAACGATTACCACCCTCTCAATGAGGGATCACAAACTGCTTACTCTGGGTCTGAGACCTTTTAAAATCAAATGTGATCTCCCCAGTTCCACAGTCAGAATGGGGTCAGGGACATTATTCCCGTTTATTTCTGGTACCAAAACCATCAGGGGAAGTACGTATCTTCATAAATCTAAAGGGTCTGAATCAACATGTAAAATATCGAAGATTCAAGATGGAGTCTGTAAAATCAGCCATTCCTTTAATACATCAGCACGCCTTTATGGCGACAATCGACCTGAAAGATGCGTATTTTCATATCCCTATTCACCCGAAACACAAAAAATATCTCAGGTTTGCGATTCAGGGGAATCATCAGGTGGAGCACTATCAGTTTGGAGTCCTTCCCTTCGGCATCTCATCAGCTCCGAGAGTGTTCTCCAAAGTAATGGCGGAAGCCGTGTCATTCATTCTGAGACAAGGGGTTTGTATAGTGCCTTATCTGGACGATCTGCTGATAGTGGCTCCCACCAAAATGACCCTGGTATCTCATGTATCAACCACATTAGAGATATTGAAGTCTCTGGGTTGGATACCAAACATAAAGAAATCCCAGCTTCAACCCTCAAAAACCAGAAAGTTTTTGGGAGTAATACTGGACTCGGAAAAACAGATGTCCTTCCTTCCAGAAGATCACAGACTACCATTAGTAGTAAAGGTCAAAAAATACAAGGAGATGAGATCTCCCACACTCCGGGAAGGAATGTCACTATTAGGCTCCATGACAGCCTGCATTCAGTCGGTGGCTTGGGCTCAAGCCCACTCAAGAATTCTCCAGACCCATGTGCTAGACAATTGGGATGGTCGTCCTGGCTCTTTAAACAAGAGGATTCACACTCCAGGTCGAGTGAAAGCATCCCTAACGTGGTGGATGAAGTCCGAAAACCTTCGCAGGGGTGTGAGTTGGATTCAATTCCCGTTAACCACAATCAAATCAGATGCCAGCAAGAGAGGCTGGGGAGCCATGGTAAATCATGTTCCTTATCAGGGTCTTTGGGACCCGTCAATCAGAGAGAGATCATCAAACTTCCGAGAACTCAAAGCTGTGGAAGAAGCTCTCCTTGCAGCAAATCATCAACTCTCTGGACAACATGTCCAGATATACTCGGACAACATGACCACGGTGGCTCACATCAGGCATCAGGGCAGTACAAGATTCACCAGCCTAAAAAATATCTCTGCCCGAATCTTTGCCTGGGCCGAGAAACATTTACTGTCTCTGACGGCAACTCATCTAAAAGGTACTGCCAATTTTCAGGCAGATTATTTGAGCCGACAGGATATTCACCCAGGCGAATGGGGTCTGGATCGGCAAACTTTCAACTTTTTGGTAAACAGATGGGGTCTCCCGGAGGTCGACCTCTTTGCTTCTCACCAGAATGCGAAAGTAGGAATATTTTTTTCCCTGGATCCAAGAGGAAATCCCAGAGCAGTAGATGCCTTAGTTCAAGATTGGCATTTTCATCTGGCGTACGCATTTCCGCCCATTCCGATTCTTGCAAAGGTGCTATGGAAAATTCGGATAGAAAAGACTCCAACTATTTTGGTTGCTCCATTTTGGCCCAAGAGAAGTTGGTTCAACCTGATTGTTCAACTTCAGGTGGACGGACCGATAATGTTACCGATAAAGGCCAATCTCCTTTCCCAGGGCCCAGTTCTTCACTCGGATCCTCAGAGATGGAATTTAGCGGCGTGGTTTCTGAAGCCAACGTGCTGAGAGCGAAAGGGTTATCAAACCCTGTTATAGCTACTCTTCAAAAATCCAGAAAACCGGTAACAAATGCTATTTATAATAAAATCTGGAAAAAAATTTCATCTTTTTGTCTGCCTAACCCTCCAGACCCTCTCAGGCCAGATATATCTAAGATATTAGACTTTTTACAAAGAGGCCTAGAAATTGGTCTAAAACCCAGTACTCTGAAAGTCCAGGTCTCTGCGCTCAGTTCCATCTTTGATCAAGATCTAGCAGGACATCGCTGGATTAAAAGGTTCATGACCTCAGCAAACAGAATGAACCCTAGGAAGCAAGTTATAGTTCCTCCATGGGATCTCAATGTTGTGCTTCAAGGCCTTACAGGTCCACCGTTTGAACCTTTGTCTACCTGTTCCCCACAAAATCTCGCCTACAAGACTGTTTTCTTGGTAGCTATAACTTCAGCTAGAAGAGTGGGTGAATTACAGGCCTTATCAATAAGAGAACCTTATCTACTGGTTAGAGAAGACTCAATAATACTCCGTCTTGATCCCTCTTTCCTCCCAAAAGTGGTCTCTGAATTCCATCGTTCTTAAGAAATAGTATTACCAACCTTTTGCAATAATCCTGCAAACTCTGAGGAAAGAAGATTTAATACTCTCGATGTTAGGCGTATCCTGCTACATTACTTGGATCAAACCAGTGCTCTTAGAGTTGATCACAACTTTTTTGTCCACTCCTCAGGTCAAAATAAAGGGAAGAAGGTAGCCAAGAGTACCATTGCTACATGGATTAAAAAAGCCATTACAGAAGCTTACCTTGCTCAAAATAAACTACCTCCGGTAGGAATCAAGGCCCATTCAACTAGATCTACGTCGGTCTCCTGGGCAGAAAGAGCAGGCGCATCTCCAGAGCAGATCTGCAGGGCAGCTACGTGGTCGTCACTCCATACCTTCTCCAAACATTATAGGTTGGATGTATTATCCAATAGAGATTTAGTCTTCGGCCGCAAGGTTCTTCAGGCCGTTGTCCCTCCCTAGTGCCAATTAGTTGGTATTCCTCCATATGCCGTCGTGGAAGGTGACTAGAGAAAATAGAATTATTCTTACCGTTAATTCGGTTTCTAGGAACCTTCCACGACGGCGCTAATTTCCCACCCTCTATATTTCCTGGATTAATTCTGGGACTCAGAAGGCAAACCGGTGCTATGGTTTCAGTTATAAGTCACTGGTGAATGGGAGGTGGGAGGTGCTTTTAACCTCTCTTGTGTTTCCTGTTCCCTATTAGGGCAAAGAGACAACCTCCATATGCCGTTGTGGAAGGTTCCTAGAAACCGAATTAACGGTAAGAATAATTCTATTTTCTCAGCAATGAGGACACCATTAATCCTGACAATCTCCAACTCCATTCGCTGAAATACATCCCCAAACGTGCAACTAACCTCCACCATGCTTCACTGGTGCCTGTAGACAATCATCATTGTACTGCTGTCCAACCCCTTGACTCATCAGTCTAATGCCCCTGATGCCAAGTTTCTCCCTTTCCCAGTTCCTACGTTTTCATGCAAAGTGGCCTTGTTTCCATGTCAAACTCTATGGATTTGTGGCAGCAATTCTTCCATGTAGACCACTTTTAGATAGATTTCTCAGAAGAGCAGATGGGTGTAGCTGGGTCGCACTGGTTGTTGCCAATTCTGAGTTGGACACTGCTGAATATCTTCCAATTTTGAAGGGAAGTGAGCATGATGTGTCTTTCATCTGCCGCACTAAGTTTCTGTCATGGTGTGACTGTGGGATAATAGATGTGCACCTATGTCTATCCCAGGATTAAACCCTGAACTTGGAGATGCCCGAGCTTTCATGCCTTCCTATGCTCCAGTGTACGAGGAAATACAAAACAATTCAGACAGGGAAAAACGGAAGCACAATCACACAACATTCTCTCAGGGAACTATACAGAGGAGCATCAAGTGTACATCCCGAGAGGCAACAAAGTAATATAAAGAAAAACCGAAAAAAACAACTAGGCCCAAGAGCTATATAGATAGAATGTAAATTTTATTATACACAAATTTTAAAAACCAGCATAAAAATATTAATTAGTATAAAGACACAATTTAGAAAAGATACAGACAGCAAACTAGTACCGCAAACAAGAGGCAGGATATTGCACTAAAATAATGACCACTGGAGGAATATATAATACTAGATGGTGGCCCGATTCTAACGCATCAGGTATTCTAGAATCTGTATGTAGTTTATTTACAAAGTTTTCAGAATAATGCAATTTACACCCAGGATTCAGCCGGCCATGAGCAATTAGCGAAGCGTGGTTCAAATTGCCATGTAGTATATTGCCCAGACACGTAGTATATTGCCCAGACAAGTAGTATATAGCACAGACACGTAGTATATTGCCCAGCCACGTAAAATATTGCAGCCACGTAGTATATAGCACAGCCATGTAGTATATAGCACAAAGACGTAGTATATAACACTGCCCATGCAGTATATAACACAGTCCACGTAGTATATAGCAATGTGGGCACCATATCCCTGTTAAAAAAGAATTAAAATAAAAAAATAGTTATATACTCACCCTCTGTCGCCCCCCCCGGATCCAGCCGAGGCGTTTACCGATGCTTCTCGCGACGCTCCGGTCCCAAGAGTGCATTGCGGTCACGCGAAATGATGACGTAGCGGTCTTGCGAGACCGCAATGCATGGAGCGGTCACCGGAGCGTCGCGAGGAGCGGGAAAGGCCTCGGCTGGATTCTGGGGGCCAATGGAGGGTGAGTATATAATGATTTTTTACTTTTTTTTTATTTTTAAAATTAGATCTTTTTACTATTGATGCTGCATAAGCAGCATCAATAGTAAAAAGTTGGTCACCCAGGGTTAATAGCAGCGCTAACGGACTGCGTTACACCGCGGCATAACGCAGTCCGTTAATGCTGCCATTAACCCTTTGTGAGCGCTGACTGGAGGGGATTATGGAGCGGCACTGACTGCGGGGAGTAAGGAGCGGCCATTTTGCTGCTGTACTGTGCCCGTCGTTGATTGATCGTGGCAAAACGGCCACGACCAATCAGCGACTTGGGATTTCCGTGACAGACAGACAGGAGGACAGACAGAAAGACGGAAGTGACCCATAGACAATTATATAGTAGAAGTGTAACTAAAAAATACAATACATATAGAACTTAATAAATGTATGTGACAAATACAATATACAGTGCCTACAAGTAGTATTCAACCCCCTGCAGATTTAGCAGGTTTAATAAGATGCAAATAAGATAGAGCCTTCAAACTTCAAACAAGAGCAGGATTTATTAACAGATGCATAAATCTTACAAACCAAAAAGTTTTGTTGCTCAGTTAAATGTTTATAAATTTTAAACATAAAAGTGTGGGTCAATTATTATTCAACCCCTAGGTTTAATATTTTGTGGAATAACCTTTGTTTGCAATTACAGCTAATAATCGTCTTTTATAAGACCTGATCAGGCCGGCACAGGTCTCTGGAGTTATCTTGGCCCACTCCTCCATGCAGATCTTCTCCAAGTTATCTAGGTTCTTTGGGTGTCTCATGTGGACTTTAATCTTGAGCTCCTTCCACAAGTTTTCAATTGGGTTAAGGTCAGGAGACTTACTAGGCCACTGCAACACCTTGATTTTTTGCCTCTTGAACCAGGCCTTGGTTTTCTTGGCTGTGTGCTTTGGGTCGTTGTCTTGTTGGAAGATGAAATGACGACCCATCTTAAGATCCTTGATGGAGGAGCGGAGGTTCTTGGCCAAAATCTCCAGGTAGGCCGTGCTATCCATCTTCCCATGGATGCGGACCAGATGGCCAGGCCCTTTGGCTGAGAAACAGCCCCACAGCATGATGCTGCCACCACCATGCTTGACTGTAGGGATGGTATTCTTGAGGTCGTATGCAGTGCCATCCAGTCTCCAAATGTCACGTGTGTGGTTGGCACCAAAGATCTCAATCTTGGTCTCATCAGACCAGAGAACCTTGAACCAGTCAGTCTCAGAGTCCTCCAAGTGATCATGAGCAAACTGTAGACGAGCCTTGACATGACGCTTTGAAAGTAAAGGTACCTTACAGGCTCGTCTGGAACGGAGACCATTGCGGTGGAGTACGTTACTTATGGTATTGACTGAAACCAATGTCCCCACTGCCATGAGATCTTCCCGGAGCTCCTTCCTTGTTGTCCTTGGGTTAGCCTTGACTCTTCGGACAAGCCTGGCCTCTGCACGGGAGGAAACTTTCTAAGGCTGTCCAGGCCGTGGAAGGCTAACAGTAGTTCCATAAGCCTTCCACTTCCGGATGATGCTCCCAACAGTGGAGACAGGTAGGCCCAACTCCTTGGAAAGGGTTTTGTACCCCTTGCCAGCCTTGTGACCCTCCACGATCTTGTCTCTGATGGCCTTGGAATGCTCCTTTGTCTTTCCCATGTTGACCATGTATGAGTGCTGTTCACAAGTTTGGGGAGGGTCTTAAATAGTCAGAAAAGGCTGGAAAAAGAGATAATTAATCCAAACATGTGAAGCTCATTGTTCTTTGTGCCTGAACTACTTCTTAATACTTTAGGGGAGCCAAACAGAATTCTGGTGGGTTGAGGGGTTGAATAATAAATGACCCTCTGAAAAGACTTTTCACAATTTAAAAAAAAAATAAACAAAGAAATAACATTCTTTTTTGCTGCAGTGCATTTCACACTTCCAGGCTGATCTACAGTCCAAATGTCACAATGCCAAGTTAATTCCAAATGTGTAAACCTGCTAAATCTGCAGGGGGTTGAATACTACTTGTAGGCACTGTATAATATTACCCAGCTGGTCAAGACTCTGAATAACATCTAATAATATCAAAAGTGCATTGTGCCAAAGTGCAATCAATCAAAAAAAATATGACCCAACAGTAACTGTGCGAGCATATATAGGCTAAATTATATCCCAAGTGGGAATTGCCCTAATGTTATAGACTATAAAGGTGCCAATCAGACGTGTGTATGTATGTATGTGTGTATATATACAGTGGGGCAAAAAAGTATTTAGTCAGTCAGCAATAGTGCAAGTTCCACCACTTAAAAAGATGAGAGGCGTCTATAATTTGCATCATAGGTAGACCTCAACTATGGGAGACAAACTGAGAAAAAAAAATCCAGAAAATCACATTGTCTGTTTTTTTAACATTTTATTTGCATATTATGGTGGAAAATAAGTATTTGGTCAGAAACAAACAATCAAGATTTCTGGCTCTCACAGACCTGTAACTTCTTCTTTAAGAGTCTCCTCTTTCCTCCACTCATTACCTGTAGTAATGGCACCTGTTTAAACTTGTTATCAGTATAAAAAGACACCTGTGCACACCCTCAAACAGTCTGACTCCAAACTCCACTATGGTGAAGACCAAAGAGCTGTCAAAGGACACCAGAAACAAAATTGTAGCCCTGCACCAGGCTGGGAAGACTGAATCTGCAATAGCCAACCAGCTTGGACTGAAGAAATCAACAGTGGGAGCAATAATTAGAAAATGGAAGACATACAAGACCACTGATAATCTCCCTCGATCTGGGGCTCCACGCAAAATCCCACCCCGTGGGGTCAGAATGATCACAAGAACGGTGAGCAAAAATCCCAGAACCACGCGGGGGGACCTAGTGAATGAACTGCAGAGAGCTGGGACCAATGTAACAAGGCCTACCATAAGTAACACACTACGCCACCATGGACTCAGATCCTGCAGTGCCAGACGTGTCCCACTGCTTAAGCCAGTACATGTCCGGGCCCGTCTGAAGTTTGCTAGAGAGCATTTGGATGATCCAGAGGAGTTTTGGGAGAATGTCCTATGGTCTGATGAAACCAAACTGGAACTGTTTGGTAGAAACACAACTTGTCGTGTTTGGAGGAAAAAGAATACTGAGTTGCATCCATCAAACACCATACCTACTGTAAAGCATGGTGGTGGAAACATCATGCTTTGGGGCTGTTTCTCTGCAAAGGGGCCAGGACGACTGATCCGGGTACATGAAAGAATGAATGGGGCCATGTATCGTGAGATTTTGAGTGCAAACCTCCTTCCATCAGCAAGGGCATTGAAGATGAAACGTGGCTGGGTCTTTCAACATGACAATGATCCAGGGCACACCGCCAGGGCAACGAAGGAGTGGCTTCGTAAGAAGCATTTCAAGGTCCTGGAGTGGCCTAGCCAGTCTCCAGGTCTCAACCCTATAGAAAACCTTTGGAGGGAGTTGATAGTCCGTGTTGCCAAGCAAAAAGCCAAAAACATCACTGCTCTAGAGGAGATCTGCATGGAGGAATGGGCCAACATACCAACAACAGTGTGTGGCAACCTTGTGAAGACTTACAGAAAACGTTTGACCTCTGTCATTGCCAACAAAGGATATGTTACAAAGTATTGAGATGAAATTTTGTTTCAGACCAAATACTTATTTTCCACCATAATATGCAAATAAAATGTTAAAAAAACAGACAATGTGATTTTCTGGATTTTTTTTTCACAGTTTGTCTCCCATAGTTGAGGTCTACCTATGATGTAAATTACAGATGCCTCTCATCTTTTTAAGTGGTGGAACTTGCACTATTGCTGACTGACTAAATACTTTTTTGCCCCACTGTATATATGTATTATATATATATAATAATGCTCGCTAATTTATCCAAATGGAAACAAAACCGAATACGATTGTCTAGCATAATGGGCGCACTGTGTTCAAATAATAATACAGAGGAGATATAAAGAGTCATCCTATACCTGAGTGCGGGAAGAGAAACCCCAACGTACGTTTCGCACACTTGCTTCCTCGGGGGGCGTAGTGTGTGAGATGTACTGGCTGGTTTAAATACCCTGAACTGCATATGGAAGGAGCGGCTAATGCGGCGCTTCCGATAGCGCGGCTGTGACCGGAAACCGAGGAGTCGGCATCCGTCACAGGTTCACGCCCATCACTGACGCTTTAATGGGAGGGCCAGGAGTGCGATGCTGCTATGACACGTGTCCAAGGCACGCCAGCCAATGGGAGCGCGCGCCGCAGAGGTAAACACTGACACGTGAACGGAAAGATCGATAACCAGGAAAGGACATGAACTCCTCACATTAAGAAAAGAAAGTGCAAGTGCTCATACCTCAATAGGTGCAGAAAGTGAATAGAGTGAACAAGAATATGACACCGAGTGACTGAAATGAAAAAGAGAGAGAAAATATATTAAAAAACAATATAGAAGTGAAGGGAATAGAATCAAATACAAATAAGGATTACATAATAATAATGGAAAATCAAAATATAAATACAAATGGATGAATAGATAAAAATAAGTGAAAATAAAGATGAACAAATATATAAATATATATACCTGGTCACATACATAATACCGGACTCCATATATACACATATACACTACGGATATATACCGGACTATACATACATATACAGGTCCTTCTCAAAAAATTAGCATATAGTGTTAAATTTCATTATTTACCATAATGTAATGATTACAATTAAACTTTCATATATTATAGATTCATTATCCACCAACTGAAATTTGTCACGTCTTTTATTGTTTTAATACTGATGATTTTGGCATAGAACTCCTGATAACCCAAAAAACCTGTCTCAATAAATTAGCATATCAAGAAAAGGTTCTCTAAACGACCTATTACCCTAATCTTCTGAATCAACTAATTAACTCTAAACACATGCAAAAGATACCTGAGGCTTTTATAAACTCCCTGCCTGGTTCATTACTCAAAACCCCCATCATGGGTAAGACTAGCGACCTGACAGATGTCAAGAAGGCCATCATTGACACCCTCAAGCAAGAGGGTAAGACCCAGAAAGAAATTTCTCAACAAATAGGCTGTTCCCAGAGTGCTGTATCAAGGCACCTCAATGGTAAGTCTGTTGGAAGGAAACAATGTGGCAGAAAACGCTGTACAACGAGAAGAGGAGACTGGACCCTGAGGAAGATTGTGGAGAAGGACCGATTCCAGACCTTGGGGAACCTGAGGAAGCAGTGGACTGAGTCTGGTGTGGAAACATCCAGAGCCACCGTGCACAGGCGTGTGCAGGAAATGGGCTACAGGTGCCGAAATGGGCTACAGAGAAGCAGCACTGGACTGTTGCTAAGTGGTCCCAAGTACTTTTTTCTGATGAAAGCAAATTTTGCATGTCATTCGGAAATCAAGGTGCCAGAGTCTGGAGGAAGACTGGGGAGAAGGAAATGCCAAAATGCCTGAAGTCCAGTGTCAAGTACCCACAGTCAGTGATGGTGTGGGGTGCCATGTCAGCTGCTGGTGTTGGTCCACTGTGTTTCATCAAGGGCAGGGTCAATGCAGCTAGCTATCAGGAGATTTTGGAGCACTTCATGCTTCCATCGGCTGAAATGCTTTATGGAGATGAAGATTTCATTTTTCAGCACGATCTGGCACCTGCTCACAGTGCCAAAACCACTGGTAAATGGTTTACGGACCATGGTATTACTGTGCTCAATTGGCCTGCCAACTCTCCTGACCTGAACCCCATAGAGAATCTGTGGGATATTGTGAAGAGAAAGTTGAGAGACGCAAGACCCAACACTCTGGATGAGCTTAAGGCCGCTATTGAAGCATCCTGGGCCTCCATAACATCTCAGCAGTGTCACAGGCTGATTGCCTCCATGCCACGCCGCATTGAAGCAGTCATTTCTGCCAAAGGATTCCCGACCAAGTATTGAGTGCATAACTGAACGTTATTATTTGATGTTTTTTTTGTTTGTTATTAAAAAACACTTTTATTTGATTGGATGGGTGAAATATGCTAATTTATTGAGACAGGTTTTTTGGGTTATCAGGAGTTGTATGCCAAAATCATCAGTATTAAAACAATAAAAGACGTGACAAATTTCAGTTGGTGGATAATGAATCTATAATATATGAAAGTTTAATTGTAATCATTACATTATGGTAAATAATGAAATTTAACACTATATGCTAATTTTTTGAGAAGGACCTGTACATACAAACACCTAAACACATACCGGACTATAAATGCACATTAATGTGACAAAGCATAAATGCATAGTAGTGTGTGCGAAAAATAGATACACAAAACCATAAAGAACCAAATCCACTTTTAGATAGAGCAGATGGGTGTAGCTGGGTCGCACTGGTTGTTGCCAATTCTGAGTTGATGACACTGCTGAATATCTTCCAATTTTGAAGGGAAGTGAGCATGATGTGTCTATCTGCCGCACTAAGTTTCTGTCATGGTGTGACTGTGGGATAATAGATGTGCACCTATGTCTATCCCAGGATTAAACCCTGAATTTGGAGATGCCCGAGCTTTCATGCCTTCCTATGCTCCTAAGTAGCACTTATCTGTACAGTGTACGAGGAAATACAAAAGAATTCAGACAGGGAGAAAACGGAAGCACAATCACACAACATTCTCTCGGGGAAATATACAGAGGAGCATCAAGTGTACATCCCGAGAGGCAACAAAGTAATATAAAGTCATCTGGAGGAAAAGGAAAGGGTTAACCAAACACTGTTCACAACAACTTTAGAAATAACCAGGAGGTGTCTAATTCACCAGACCAGGACAGAGAACTATTGGAGCCAGCTTAAATAGGGCAAGAGCAGACACGGCTGGTTCTCCTGCAGCATCTGACCACAGGCAGTCACCATGCTTAGTGCAGCAAAGATTTAAATCCTTCTTACCTGCCTAGGAGCTGCATCTCTAGAAGTCGATGCCTGAGTTACTCTGTGCTGACCAGAACCAACTATGGAGTCACAAGCCACAGACCCTGACGCCGCCATGACAGTTGGAGATGTTTGAAAACAATCTCCTTGTGATTGTTTCTTTTGCCACTGCATCTAAGGTCCTCAATATTACCCATTGCTTCTTCAAAAGCGTTGGAACAGTTAATCTTGAAACCAGTCTGCTTTGCAATGTTTGTCTGGCAGAGACCTTGCTGATGCAGTATAACAACCTTGTATCTTGCTGCTGTGCTTAATCTTCACATGGTTTGCGACCTGTGACAGGAAACTGTCTTCCACAACCATCCCTTTGTAACAGTTATAACAGCTGTTCCTCACCCAGTTTCAACAACTAGATCAGTTAATGACTGGGCTTCAACCTACATATGAAAATAATGTTCATTATCGTACTGGTGATAAACTTGCGCAAAGAAAGACCTAGAAGGGAGAAAAATTGCATTCACTGGAGGTAATACGCTAGTATACAAGCAAGCTAAAACAGGAAAACAGATTGCACTATGCCCATAGAATGATTGCACTTTACCCCCAGTCAGTTAGTACCCACAGCACAGCTGTAAGGAGGTGTAAACAGTAATTTAGGGTTACAAGAGAGCTGGAATAGAACAACGGATTGCACTTAGCCCGTTCAATGTATGTGCTTATACCCAGCTTAGCACAAGCACTTCGCTCAGCTGTAAGGATGAAGGAAAGCACTCTTTCCGAAACGCGTTGGATATTCTTGTTCCTTTTTGCCATTCGTACCTGTTGACATTCAGCCTAGACCTCCCGGTCCCAAGTGATCCTGCATGTCATGGCAGGTCCTGCTCCACTCACTGCTCACCAGGAGGTAGCAACCGCGTTCTGGCAACCAGGATTCACGCAGACCGCCGGATACTTCTGTCGCTTGCATCGCTGAGGACGAACCAGCGGCTCTCATCTCAACGCAAGGTAAAATGGTACGCAGACAGCAGATTTCCAACCCGGCTAATCTTACTAATGCGTGCCGCACCGATATCTTAACAGAAGCTTGGCCACTGGCCGGGGCAGCTTCTGGTTGTGTACATTGCAGGAAATACATGCATGTTTTTTTTAACTGTTTCTACCAGCCTTCTCATCATTAACCCCAAGGGGCCCGCAACTTAAAGGAATGCAATACTTCCTATAAGACTTTATCTATCAGAACTGTGGACTATTTAACATTTACATAGAATTGCTCAATTATCCTTCCTGTGGATTTGTAACTCATTCTCCGCGCTGTAACTATAACCCCTTTCTTCCAGACACAGCAAAGACATCCAGGTTATTAACCCTTCTCTGTTGTACACAAACGTTTTCCTTTACAGCTGAGCGAAGTGCTTGTGCTAAGCTGGGTATAAGCACATACATTGAATGGGCTAAGTGCAATCCGTTGTTCTATTCCAGCTCTCTTGTAACCCTAAATTACTGTTTACACCTCCTTACCGCTGTGCTGTGGGTACTAACTGACTGGGGGTAAAGTGCAATCATTCTATGGGCATAGTGCAATCTGTTTTCCTGTTTTAGCTTGCTTGTATACTAGCGTATTACCTCCAGTGAATGCAATTTTTCTCCCTTCTAGGTCTTTCTTTGCGCAAGTTTATCACCAGTACGATAATGAACATTATTTTCATATGTAGGTTGAAGCCCAGTCATTAACTGATCTAGTTGTTGAAACTGGGTGAGGAACAGCTGTTATAACTGTTACAAAGGGATGGTTGTGGAAGACCGTTTCCTGTCACAGGTCGCAAACCATGTGAAGATTAAGCACAGCAGCAAGATACAAGGTTGTTATACTGCATCAGCAAGGTCTCTGCCAGACAAACATTGCAAAGCAGACTGGTTTCAAGATTAACTGTTCCAACGCTTTTGAAGAAGCAATGGGTAATATTGAGGACCTTAGATGCAGTGGCAAAAGAAACAATCACAAGGAGATTGTTTTCAAACATCTCCAACTGTCATGGCGGCGTCAGGGTCTGTGGCTTGTGACTCCATAGTTGGTTCTGGTCAGCACAGAGTAACTCAGGCATCGACTTCTAGAGATGCAGCTCCTAGGCAGGTAAGAAGGATTTAAATCTTTGCTGCACTAAGCATGGTGACTGCCTGTGGTCAGATGCTGCAGGAGAACCAGCCGTGTCTGCTCTTGCCCTATTTAAGCTGGCTCCAATAGTTCTCTGTCCTGGTCTGGTGAATTAGACACCTCCTGGTTATTTCTAAAGTTGTTGTGAACAGTGTTTGGTTAACCCTTTCCTTTTCCTCCAGATGACTTTATATTACTTTGTTGCCTCTCGGGATGTACACTTGATGCTCCTCTGTATAGTTCCCTGAGAGTACTAACTGAGTGGGGGTAAAGTGCAATCATTCTCTGGGCATAGTGCAATCTGTTTTCCTGTTTTAGCTTGCTTGTATATTAGCATATTACCTCCAGTGAATGCAATTTTTCTCCCTTCTAGGTCTTTCTTTGCGCAAATTTATCAGCAGTACAATATTTTATCTAACTGAAAACTTTGTGGTTCTTTTTATTTGCAGCACTAAGAGACCTTCTATACTAGCGCCGCTGTATCATACACCCAATGTTCATTATCACGTGTTTTAATTTAACCCCTTAGTGACCGAGCCAAATTTTTGAAATCTGACCAGTGTCACTTTATGTGGTAATAACTCTAGAACGCTTCAACATATCCCAGTGATTTTGAGACTGTTTTTTTCATGACACATTATACTTTATGATAATGGTAAATTTAGGTCAATATGTTTAGTGTTTATTTATAACAAATATCTAAAATTTGAGAAAAATGTAAAAAATTTAGCAATTTTCTACATTTGAATAATTATCCCTTTAATCCAGATGGTCATACCACAGCAGACCATGAATAAATAACATTTCCCACATGTCGACTTTACATCAGCACCATTTGTAAAATGCTATTTTATTTTGTTAGCATTTTAGGAGGTTTAAAAATGTAGCAGCAATTTTTCATTTTTTCAAGGAAATTTACAAAATTTATTTTTTTAGGGACTTATCCATGTTTGAAGTGACTTTAGGGGTCTCATATATTGGTAAACCACCAAACGTGATACCATTTTAAAAACAGCACCCCCTGACATATCGAAAACTGCTGTCAGGTAGTTTATTAACCCTTCAGGTGCTTTACAGGAATTAATGCAAAGTGGTATGACAGAAATGAAAATGTGTATTTTTACCACCTAAATGTCGGTAACTTCTGAACAGGTTACAACAGCCGGCAGACTCTAAGGCCACTATTTGGTTGTGAAGTGCCATGGCAAACATCAGGACCACACAATCATTATCTGAGGGCACCAGTTTGGATAAAGAGGAAGCTCTCACACTCTGTTAACCATTTATAATGATGTAGTCACTATTTACAGCAGCATCCAAGGGGTTAAACAGATTTGGATGGTGCAAACACTGATCATGGCTGATGCAGCAAGTTGTCAGCTATAGTGCACAACTGACAGATGCTAGATTGTTAACTGTATGGGGAGGCTATTCTCTTATATCTCAGGTCAGTTAAGTCTACGTTCACATTAGCGTCGCGTCGCCATTGCGTCGGCGACGCAGCGGCAACGCACGGAAAAACGCACGCAAACACGCGAGCATTTTGCGATGCGTGCGTCGTTTTTGACGAAAATCGGACGCACAGAAAATGCTACATGTAGCGTTTTCTTGCGTCCGACGCTAGCGTCGGAAACGACGCACATGGCGAAAAACGCCACCAAAACAACGCACGCGTCCCCTATGTTAAACATAGGGGCGCGTCGCCGACGCAACAGCGACGCACATTAGCGTAACGCTAATGTGAACGTAGCCTAAAAGACGTATTGGTGGTCATTAAGGGGATAATTGGTTACTCGTACCCCTGACTATTATTCTAAGCAATCCCTCCCTGACTTTGTGCAAGTGTTCCTAGAAGAATTGCTACTGTTTTGAATGGAAAAATATTGTTTTGATTTGTGTTTACTGTTCATTCACTTATCTTATTTGATAGTTTATTTTTTTAGTAACGCATCTATTTTTTATAACCTCTATGATGTTGAAAATGACGCCCTTGTTCCATCCAGAGCTAGGAATATGAATACTCTGGAACACTATGTGCAGATATTGGGTTTGCGAGCCCAGAGGGTTAAATCATCATATGCTCACCATGATGAATGACCTAAGACCTCGATCAAAAGTATATTGTGCATGTATCCTGTATCTAGTACCGTGTATGACAATATTATTGTGAGGATGCTCCGACTCCCCAATAACCACTGCAGCCTTAATACCTGATTGAAGGTATAGGCACAGTGTAAAACGTAGAGCCGAAAGCAAAAAGTTTCCACGTGGCTATTCTTTTGTAGTTTATAATAATGAGATATACACTTTAACTACAATTAGGCAAATATTTTACAACCTAATTTTTATGCTAATTTTCCAACGGTATAAAGTCTCTCAATTGATTTGTTTTGAGCGGGGCCATGAACGTCTAGCCAGCACGTGACCACATATATGCAAATTGTACACTTGTAGCCACGCTCCCGGCGCTGGCACCAGAGAATCCTGACAGGGTGCCCACTGCGCGTTGTGAGGAGTCACAAGTCTACAGTCACACATACTCACCCCCTTTTAAATGGGAGATTTACGATGAAAGAAAGCAGTCACCTCTCTGAACAGTGTCTGGGGGGCTGTGGTTGGTGCTGCGCAAAAAGTAGATCGTCAGCAGATTAATAAAGTGGCAGATTCCATGGATGGAGCTTATGACTGGTATGGAAAAGAAGGGAAGCTATATTGGTCACTGATGTATTTTTTTAAATGTCCGAAATATATTTTTGTACGTTTTGAGTTATTATCCTCACTGTAACAGATAAAAAAAAAAACAGTGGAGATGGGAAATGTAGGTTTGACATTTAGTTTCCTAATAATTCTGCATACAGAGATTTTCTCCTAAGGAACCAAAACCTCACTTTTACTTTAGGTACTCAGCTTTATCAACAGTTTGGGTTGGGTGACAGCTCTGTACTTATTCAATAATAAAATGAATCATCAGAAATATAAAATGCCTAATTATGCACACGGGGTATACATTTTTATTTTTCCTCTGGTATGGTGCATTCTTGTAAACTCACACTTGCAAAAGAGAAAGGAATTCCAGCTCAACGAGGCAGTGAAAAGTAAAAACTAAATACTTTATTCACTTCATATGAGAAGCAGAGGATAAAACATCAGCACAATATAGGTAAAAAAACACTATCTACGCGTTTCAGGTGACGCAGCACCCTTAATCATGATATTTGGTATGTAGCCTGTTCAGTTCTTTTTATGTGAGCATCCGGTAGGCACACCGGTGCAGTGATTGATTGGGAAGATAATTCGAAGTAAAAACACCTGAAAGTGTGCGTAGATCACAACTCGACCACACGGGACAGAAAAGTTCTCAGAACAGGCAAAAAACACATACAAAAATACTTTGGCTATATATGAGGCAGGAAATACAAAGAACACAAATATATATGATTGCTTAGTCACATAAAAACAAAAACAAGAACAAAAAATCTTTGCATAAAGATATCCAAGAATAGCATACATGCAGGATTAACACAATATTGAGTCCTTCCTATAAAAAAAAAAAAGGTTGAGAAGACATATCCATATGGAAGACTAGGTGAAATTATTAACGTGCATTTGCCATGATAGTTATTAACAAATGTACTGTAACATATTTAAACTCACACTTGCACAAGTTTTTGGGGATAAGATACATTGATGAGTAGTGAAAATGAAATGTATTTTACCAAAACTGATTGTATAATTTTCAGAGGCTACAGTAACTTGGGCCAAGTTTGCTTCTTCTACTTTAAAGGAAATGTCATTAGAAAATGTCATATTGGTTAAATTATTTGTTACGTGTATTTTTTAAAAATGTTTGATATTTTATTTTTTAGATCATTAACTAAAAAAATCTGGCACTATTGCTATTTAAATAAAATTGTCTCCTCCCCCACAGACTATGTCTCGGCTGCTCGCAACAGGCTCCTCAGTTTTTCATAGTGTCAGTTGGAGGCCACTTTTAGGCCTTTAGTGGCCAGGTTAGGCACTATTTTTTCTCTTTTTTTTCTTTTTCAGATGGATTGCTCTTAGGGTGACAGTTCGGCACGGCGGCATCTCCTTTTGTGGCGTTTTGATTCTTAGCAGTTACTTTGTTCCCCCCGTTTTATCCCTGTGCACCTCCTAATGTTTGTGTTTGTCCTTTCCTCTGTCCTTCTCCTCTCCTCTCTTGTGTTTGCCCTTGGGTCGGCAGATGTATCAGTGGGGAAGGGGCTCCTTCCCATACCATTAAGGATGCATGTGGCTGATGGGGTGGAGATAGAACTCCTGAATGGTGGTGTGTTTGTGATTGTCACATTAGGTGTTCAATCTCGTAACCTGTGTTTGCTCAAAACACCTGCAATATGGGCAATGTCAGGCTTGGGTGTAGTCCTACACTATCCACACTCTATATTACTATTTATGATCAGTTCGTTAAATGTTCTCACACCTCTAGCCAATCAATGTTTACGGCAGCCCCTGCCCCCTGACTAATCAGTGTTGCCGGTGGGTGTTTGTCTACCGGCCAATCAACAGTCAGTGTGCACATCCCCCGGCCAATCAGTGCAAATGATGTCTCCCACTGGCCAATCAATGGATTTATAATGCTCCCGCCCTCTGTCCAATCAAAGTGAGTAATTGACCCACGTGCTGGCGGGGTCACGCCTTTTCCTGCTGGTGGGGCCCCAAAACTTCCTCTTCCTGAGATGGAGCACCCAAGATAGTTTTCCTCCATCTATCCTCCGCTTGCTTTGTGCACCTGCATTGGCCGGCTTTGGCGCCCTTGGTCATAATCCTGTCGGGCCTCACTTTTTTCTCAAACCTTAGTGACCCTTGGACCAGGCAGGCTGTTTGTTGTTGTCTTCCTTAGGGAGAGTTTCTGGTACCTCTCCAGATGATAGTTGGAACACGTCACTGTTGTTGGATAGTTAGTTCCGCCTTGGCACTGTCAGATCACTCAGGATGCTCTATCCAATCTACCCCAGAGGAGTCAGATTATGACTAGTTAGAGCAGGGGTTCCCAACTCCAGTTCTCAAGGCCCACCAAGAGGTCATGTTTTCAGGATCTTCTTAGACTTGTACAGGTGATAATTGCATCACCTGTGCAATACAAAGGAAATCCTGAAAACATGATCTGTTGGTGGGCCTTGAGAACGGGAGTTGGGGAACACTGAGGTAGAGTGATTCTGACCTTTTTAACCATTGTCTTCTCTCAGTTTTAGGCCTTTTAGCACAAATGAGCTACATGGCATCTAAGCAGACCAACAGGTGCTCTTTCCACTTACCTTAACTGGTTCAACTAAACGAGATCCCTCATAGGAAGTATCGTAATAGATCAGTCAGTACTCGGACTTCTTCCCTTGTGGAGTCCCACCATCACACTCCCGACTCCTCTGCTGAAGGTAGCATGTAACCAGTCCAGACGGACCCTGATCACTTCCCAAAGCAAATGCCTCGTCAGAGAGGAGTAAGTCAGGCTAACTAAGACCGTCAGTTTGGCAAGTTGCACATGCATTATTCTGACCATTTATTTTTTCTCAGCGGGCCATCACCAAAAGCAAGGCCTGTGGCTGATCATTCAATCAAAAAGGGTGCGATCCAAATGTACAATGTGCCAAAACAACACAGAAACCCAGTCTGAGTTTGTTTCTCTTCCATTAAGGGAACTCTAAGTGGCTAGAAAAAGCACACAAGGAGAAACATTAAATATAAAAATCAATTGCAATTTTATTAACATACAATAAAGTAACATGAGCAAAATATAAAACAATTGCCTCCAATGTGAGGGATGCTAAATGGCTAGGGATCCCATTAAACATTCATTGTAGGTAAGTATGAATGGCAGGCTACAGAGGAATCCATTCCTAATTCTTAAATCCAGATAAATCAGGTGGAGCGTATATGTCCTACAATGGAATTAAGGCAGGTCGTTGAAATGATCGACTTCTGATCAGTTTCTTGGACCTGAAGGACGTATGGAGATCTTAGGCCTCTAAGGGTCTCCCAAGTGGCGTACCGCCCACAAAAGAGCTTCCCCTGATAGGTGACGGGTCAGGGCAGACATCTGGGCTCATCCACATTCCAAAGGACTCATAGTCTTTCCTTATCAGGGCAGGTTTCTCCTTCCCCAGATTGGGCTGAGTATTTTGAATGGCGATTAATTTAGGATTCTGTAGTTTGAGTCGAGAGCTCCCCAGACATCTCCCATACTTTCCAGACAGACCTTTCCCAGGGTTGTCCTCTTCTACCCAATTTCTTTTTGGTCATTTAATTTATCTACAGGACTTTTGGTTCCACAATTCAAAAGCAAGTTCTTGCTTTGGCTATCCTGTCCAACTTTATTCATCTTTATAGGGCAGAGGTCAGAACTGCCTGCCCGGGCAGGGAAAACTCATGGCCACCATGTTATTTCCTGGGAGCCACGAGACCTCTAAGGGTCCAACTGTCCCTCAGTCCTCCCCCTTTTAAGCTGATCAGAGAGATCTCTGTAGTTCATTGGGAAACGGTGGAAAATGTTCTCTGGTAACTGTATACAGTTTAAGTGTTTCTCACCCCTGGGACAGCTTTGGAACTTCCCCTGATTACTGTGTCCCCCAATAAGACGAACGAGAAATAAGCATTTATTTCCGTGAAATCCCTTTCTCGTAGTCTTCATTGCAGGACACAGCTCCCACCCTTAGTTGCCGGTCGGGCGTTCATTATTTTTCTTTTCGGGCTTTAATTTCTTTGTCTTTCTCTCACTGCTTTTTGACTAAGCTGAGGAGCCCAGTGGTAGTAGGCAGGGTATATAGTATGCTGGGGAGGAGCCAATTTTCAGGCAAGGTATATAGTATGCCGGGGAGGAGCCAATTTTCAGGCAAGGTATATAGTATGCCGGGGAGGAGCCAATTTTCAGGGAATTATGCAAGATTTCAGATTTTGTTTTTTTAATATAGTATGTGAAAAATGTTAAAAACACATTAATGATGATATTTTTTAAAAAAATGCATTTAACATAAACATTTGGTTTAAACAATAGATAATTTTCTGATGACACATCCCCTAATGTACATCGAAGCATTAAGTATAGGCCATATTACACAGCTGGAGATCTCTGAACTGGCCTTTGTATGACTCCGCTTTCCTGGTCAATGCCAAGTATAATCTCGCCCAATGAGAAATGACAAATCTGTTGTTTAGAAAGTTATGGTAGGTTGGAAGCACAATGTCGTGCAAAGAGAAGGAACAATCTTATGATATGACTGATCGCAGTGTGCACTTCCTCATGATCATGAAAGGTAGCGAGCGGTATCGTCTCCCTCCATCATCCATGGCTCATTACTGGGAGATAATCTGTCTGTATGAAGGGACTCCAAGACCGAAAGCTGGAGCTCTAATAAATGTGGCGGTCTCATTGTCACACAGTTCTTTAGATTTCCGTAATGTCTTCTCCATCCAGCGGTACCTGGCTCTAGTACAAGAGCAGCACATGTGCAGGCAGCCATGTAATCCAGCGGGCATCCTGGTGATGAGAGAAGCCTGTACCTACTGAACCCTGATCTGTGCACATAGTGCCAGAGGATTAGACCTGTCAAGTGCTCGACACAGAAACAGTCATCCAGCCATGCAATCCGAGACATGGCTGTTTGTCTTTCATGTCTCCATGGTTCCTGAGCTTAGCTTTCTGTACATACAGAGATACTGAGCAATCACATCCATAGGTCACTGTAATATACAGTGTGTGTGTGTATATATATATATATATATATATATATATAATATTAAAATGCCACCCTGCTGGGCACTTATAAGCCCATAGACTGTAGATTTGATTGTTGGTAGATCTCTCATCCTGACACTTAATCAATCTGAACTGCCTGACAGTCCTTCAAAATTTCTCACGTGGAAACCAAGGTGCAATGGGTTAAATGTTAACTTTCATTTTTAGTTACGGTATGTACTCCATCAAATTATTTTGGGCTATTTAACGTCATATACAGTTTGCCTGGTTCACGAAAAACTTTTTTTTGTCTGAAATGGATTAATTGCAAAGGTCATCATCCACCCGTAGTCTTCTGATGGTGCCCGCTGAATATTTTGTTGTCCTCTGCGGGGTTTGTTATGTGATTTGCCAGAACAGTAGAGTATAAAGTGGAATAGTCGTGAACCGGAGCTTGGTTTCCTATAAAAAATAATTCCAGAAAAGCAAGTACCATGCAGTTTACCTTCAAGATAAAAATTCCATTCATCCTCCTATTGGTATGTGCATATTTTATCATCTGCTTCTTAGTGATCCATTACTTTCAGCTTTGTTTTTCAGACGTGAGAAATGGGTACACCACTCTGTTATATCTGTTATAGATGGTCAGCAAGCATTTCTACACTTCAGAATGGCTTGTTTTCCTGGTATTCACATATTATGGGGGCAAAAGTTGTACCATTGCCGAACAATTTACCTTTCAGGAGTATAGGCGTTCTGGGTAACCACCTCAATGGTGACGAGTGCCATAACGGGGTGTCATTTGTTTTTTTTTTTTGGGAATTGCACTAGTAGATGACATTTTTACAAGTAACATCTAACAGATGCTCTTTCTATAAACAGTGACCGATTCTTATTAAAGTGATCATCCACTGCTGAGTAGCCCCTTATTCATAGTCCGGGGTGGTGGGGAAATAAAGAGCACTCTCTTCCCAGACTAGCACTTCTCCTCAATACTCAGTGCTTCATCTCTCGCTGGTTTCCTGGTAGCCACATGTGACACAGGTGTCATATGAGCGCTGCAGCCAGTCAGCAGCCACTGATCGGCTGCAGCATTTGCATTTCAGCCAAGCCAGAAGAAACAGTAAGGGATATTTTTCATTGCCCTTAGACCAGTAACTGCCGTGAAAAGTCGCCAATTATGGAGCACGCAATTTGTATTTCACGATCTGCAACTTTTTATACTTTCCCCAAAGCTCCCGCAACCTTCCCAAAAATAAAAGGATGGGGCCAAATTACCTGCGACCTGACCTACTTACTATACTTTTATGCCATAATAACTGTAATGCGCATCTACCCCAGCCATGGAATTCAATAAATTAGGATTTCTGGTCACGTGATGTGCTTTATTTATTAAGATGTGGGCGCCTCTTGACAAATCAGACCCAGTGTCTTCTGTTTGTAGTAAATGATCAGAGATTTTCCTTTTTTTAGTTTTATGATTACGTGATGCTATATGCAGTGAGATGTCACTTTTGGCCTACGTTTTGCTCATTACTTTCTCCTTTTAGCTGTCATTTTCTTGTGTTCTGTAGTAAAAAATGTACCGGATTAAAATATAATATTGAAAAAATAAATAAATCAGGCACGTCTTACGCCAGCGTGCTTTTTATTGAGAGTGGCGTAAAGAACACCGGTCTTAATAATTCTTCCCCACCTTTTCTTCTGTAAATGCTCCGATCAGTGGCCGCCAATTGGCCTCAGCGCGCACCTGTCACCCACAATGGATGTTCATGCCAGGAGACCATGTGGGGACTCGGTGCTGAGTACAGAGCAGCAGTGGTGGTCCTGGAGGTTTGTTTTTTTTCCCACCTTCCAGGACCCATTAATAAATCATTTTCCAGTTCAAAACATCCATTTTCATACAATATTTTAAAGAATTCTTAGTTGCCATGTTGGACTCTGTTCAGGATCCGCATCGGTCTTCCAGAGTAGTGATCGGTTGCACAGATCATTTCTTACTCTGGAGGACCTGTAATCTAGAAGTTCTCCTGTGGTGGCACTACAGCTAAATTGACCGCTTGTTCTCGGGTTTTCGGCACAGGTCACAGCTGATTACTGCAGGCCCTAGCAGGGGCACTTCATGATAAGCTTATTGTCAAGGGATCTTTCAAAGTTCAGGACCCCCTAATGTTGTCCTGCTGTTCCGCTTCCCTGATTCTTACAGATAGCGACGCTGTCGCTGTCGTTACACAGTGGTAGCGCTAGAATAATTTTCCCAGGCCGATCGGTGCGATCTTTCCCATTGAGGATAGACACTGATTCAGGTCTGCAGGTTCTATGTTTCAGAGGTCATGAAGGGAACACAAACATGTTTTCAGGCCAACATCTGCTGCCAACAACACCCTCAGGTGGGGTGAGCGCCTGAGAGGCTTTCGCACCACACAGCGTTCCTCTTTACGCGTTAAATGAACTGCACACACAATCTGTCAGCGGCGGGCGGGTCAGCGCAGCGGGGAACACAAGACATATTGACAGCAAATAAGTGGAGCTCCGTGATTGAGTCAATCCGCCATCATCACTACCTGTGTGAGCGAGCGGACACTGCAGCTGCTGCACGTTCCCAACAAGTCTTGTGACATTTTGTCATCTCGCCCATTGTGTGCACTGCCAGAATAAATCCAAAGTAAAGACACACTTGCTGAGCCACAGGCGGCACCCTAATCCTCCAGAGACCTGCTTGTTGCCAGTCTCTTCACACTGATTCTGAAAAGTAACTTCAGTCCAGGAGCGGCGGACAAGAGACTGAGGCTTCACTTCTTTTCTTTCTTTTGGCTGTGTATAGGGGGTAAACTAGTGGGAGTACAGAGAACCAACATTCGGGGATATATTCATCTGAATAGAACATATGGGAGGAGCAAAAAAACAAGAACAAGGGGTTAACCAGCATTTAGGGTCATTTAAGTCCTGTAGCCGAACACTGAAAAATATCAGTGCACCCGTATTTGGCCTGGGTTTACATGAACGTTTTGAACCGTAACATGGCTGAATTCTCTGCAATTTTTCTCGAGTTCTCGACGGTCCCGGCAAATTCCAAACTGTTGGCCACTGTGGCTTCATTGTGTGAGTCAGTTTTCATCAACCGGTGCTAACGATATCTCATTATTTTATACCGGGTAATAACACTTTTTAAAGGAGTTGTCCACTTTTGGGGAATTATTTTAGTTCTATTTCACATTGAATGTATCTAAGAATGTTTGCAATGGAGTTTTGTGCAAAGATGATCAGCTTTCCCTTTATACCCTTTGTGTCGCACTTTCTATTACTGGCTGCGGAATGGGTTAATTGAGAAGTCTGCTCACTATGAAGGTCTGACAGGGAGTTAGTAACTGTTTTATCTTTCTTTTCTGAGCTCCTCTCAGCTGATTTGTGACTACAGACTACATCAAAGTTGAATGTGCAGAGAAACAAAGCGCCGGTGAAAGCCAAACCATTCCAAATTGTTAATGACACTTATGATAATTGCAAAGCTGATTTGTATTTTTTTAGCTCCAAATGCATACATTTAAGAAAAATCATCACATCCCCAAATTTGGAGAACCCTTAGAATACACCCAAGTTTGTGATATGCATTACTAGAATGGTTTTATTTGGGATTTGTTTTGGGAAGGCCAATGAAATATAGCGTGTGAGGTAAGTAGCTGTCAAGAGTGAATAAGGTGGAGGGGTGTTTACATCATCCCCTAACAGGTCTGCACCTATAAAAACATGAAGAGGCTGAAATGAACCCCATCCAAGGCATAAGTATAAAGCCAGATGGGAAATAGATGAGCCACTGTACCTTATAACAGACAGACTGCAGTGATAGTGAAGGTAGATAGTCTGAGAAGAAGCTCAGGGTGAAACGCACGTCGGGGTGAGGGGTGTTGTGAATTCTGTGGCAGAGTTCACTCCTGTGGTCACAAGTGGTACTGCAACTTCTGAGTTTCCTCCCTCAGGTGATCTGGTGAGGTCGTTAGCTGCTTCTCTACTTAACTCCACCTGATGCTTTGATCCATGCTTCCTGTCAATGTTCCAGTGTTGGACTTGTGTTTCTCTGGATCATTCCTGTGGCCTGCTGCTCTGCATAGCTAAGTGCTTCTTTGCTATTTGTTGCTATTTTTTCTGTCCAGCTTGTCTATTTGTTTTGCTGGAAGCTCTGGGACGCAAAGGGTGTACCTCCGTGCCGTTAGTTCGGTACGGAGGGTCTTTTTGCCCCCTTTGCGTGGTTTTCTTTAGGGTTTTGTGTAGACCGCAAAGTTATCTTTCCTATCCTCGTTCTGTCTAGAATATCGGGCCTCACTTTGCTGAATCTATTTCATCCCTACGTTTGTCTTTTCATCTTACTCACAGTCATTATATGTGGGGGGCTGCCTTTTCTTTTGGGGTATTTCTCTGAGGCAAGGTAGGCTTATTTTTCTATCTTCAGGCTAGTTAGTTTCTCAGGCTGTGCCGAGTTGCATAGGGAGCGTTAGGCGCAATCCACAGCTGCCTCTAGTTGTGTTTGGAGAGGATCAGGAATTGCGGTCTACAGAGTTTCCACGTCTCAGAGCTCGTTCTATTATTTTGGGTTATTGTCAGATCACTGTATGTGCTCTGATCGCTATGTACATTGTGTTACTGAATTGCCTATCATAACAGTACAGGAAGCCAAAAGTACTAATGATTCTCAATAGAGGGAAAAAAGAAGTTCTGAGACCATTTTTTTTCCTTTGCACTGTGATTTGTCTTTTTTTTCCCCTAGACATTTGGGTGGTTCAGGACACAGGTGTTACAATGGACATTAAAGGTCTGTCTTCATGTGTAGATCAGCTCACGGCAAGAGTTCAAGATATTCAAAATTTTGTGGTTCAGAATTCTTTGTTAGAACCGAGAATTCCTATTCCAGATTTGTTTTTTGGAGATAGAACTAAATTTCTGAGTTTCAAGAATAATTGTAAACTGTTTCTGGCTTTGAAACCTCGCTCCTCTGGTGACCCAGCGCAACAGGTTAGGATCGTCATTTCTTTTTTGCGTGGCGACCCTCAGGACTGGGCATTTTCTCTTGCGTCAGGAGATCCTGCATTGAGTGATATCGATGCGTTTTTCCTGGCGCTTGGATTGCTGTACGATGAGCCTAATTCAGTAGATCAGGCAGAAAAAAATTTGCTGGCTCTTTGTCAGGCTCAGGATGAGATAGAGCTATATTGCCAGAAATTTAGAAAATGGTCCGTGCTCACTCAATGGAATGAATCTGCGCTTGCAGCCATTTTCAGAAAGGGTCTCTCTGAAGCCATTAAGGATGTCATGGTGGGATTTCCTATGCCCGCTGGTTTGAATGAGTCTATGTCTTTGGCCATTCAGATCGGTCGACGCTTGCGTGAGCGTAAATCTGTGTACCATTTGGCGGTATTACCTGAGATTAAACCTGAGCCTATGCAGTGCGATAGGACTTTGACCAGAGTTGAACGGCAAGAACACAGACGTCTGAATGGGCTGTGTTTCTACTGTGGTGATTCCACTCATGCTATCTCTGATTGTCCTAAGCGCACTAAGCGGTTCGCTAGGTCTGCCACCATTGGTATTGTACAGTCAAAATTTCTTCTGTCCGTTACCTTGATATGCTCCTTGTCGTCGTATTCTGTCATGGCGTTTGTGGATTCAGGTGCTGCCCTGAATTTGATGGACTTGGATTATGCTAAACGTTGTGGGTTTTTATTGGAGCCCTTGCAGTGTCCTATTCCATTGAGAGGAATTGATGCTACACCTTTGGCCAAGAATAAGCCTCAATACTGGACCCAGCTGACCATGTGCATGGCTCCTGCACATCAGGAAGTTATTCGCTTTCTGGTGTTGCATAATCTGCATGATGTGGTCGTGTTGGGGTTGCCATGGCTACAAGCCCATAATCCAGTATTGGATTGGAATTCCATGTTGGTGTCCAGCTGGGGTTGTCAGGGGGTACATGGTGATGTTCCATTTCTGTCAATTTCGTCATCCACCCCTTCTGAGGTTCCAGAGTTCTTGTCTGATTACCGGGATGTATTTGATGAGCCCAAGTCCGATGCCCTGCCTCCGCATAGGGATTGTGATTGTGCTATCAATTTGATTCCTGGTAGTAAATTCCCAAAAGGTCGACTGTTTAATTTATCCGTGCCTGAGCACACCGCTATGCGCTGTTATGTGAAGGAATCCCTGGAGAAGGGGCATATTCGCCCGTCATCGTCGCCATTAGGAGCAGGGTTCTTTTTGTAGCCAAGAAGGATGGTTCGCTGAGACCGTGTATAGATTACCGCCTTCTTAATAAGATCACTGTTAAATTTCAGTACCCCTTGCCATTGTTATCTGATTTGTTTGCTCGGATTAAGGGGGCTAGTTGGTTCACTAAGATAGATCTTCGTGGTGCGTATAATCTGGTGAGAATCAGGCAAGGCGATGAATGGAAAACTGCATTTAATACGCCCGAGGGTCATTTTGAGTATCTAGTGATGCCGTTCGGACTTGCCAATGCTCCATCAGTGTTTCAATCCTTTATGCATGACATCTTCCGTGAGTACCTGGATAAATTTCTGATTGTGTACTTGGATGACATTTTGATCTTCTCGGATGATTGGGAGTCTCATGTGAAGCAGGTCAGAACGGTTTTTCAGGTCCTGCGTGCTAATTCTTTGTTTGTGAAGGGATCAAAGTGTCTCTTTGGTGTTCAGAAGGTTTCATTTTTGGGGTTCATCTTTTCCCCTTCTACTATCGAGATGGATCCGGTTAAGGTCCAAGCCATCCATGATTGGACTCAGCCGACATGTCTGAAAAGTCTGCAAAAGTTCCTGGGCTTTGCTAATTTTTATCGTCGCTTCATCTGCAATTTTTCTAGTGTTGCCAAACCATTGACCGATTTGACCAAGAAGGGTGCTGAATGGTCTTCTGCTGCTGTGGAAGCTTTTCAAGAGTTGAAGCGTCGTTTTTCTTCTGCCCCTGTGTTGTGTCAACCAGATGTTTCTCTTCCGTTCCAGGTCGAGGTTGATGCTTCTGAGATTGGAGCAGGGGCTGTTTTGTCACAGAGGTTCTGGTTGCTCAGTGATGAAACCATGCGCTTTCTTTTCCAGGAAGTTTTCGCCTGCTGAGCGAAATTATGATGTGGGCAACCGAGAGTTGCTGGCCATGAAGTGGGCATTCGAGGAGTGGCGTCATTGGCTTGAAGGAGCTAAGCATCGCGTGGTGGTATTGACTGATCATAAGAACTTGACTTATCTCGAGTCTGCCAAGCGCTTGAATCCTAGACAAGCTCGTTGGTCGTTGTTTTTTACCCGTTTTGACTGTGATTTCGTACCTTCCGGGCTCTAAAAATGTGAAGGCGGATGCTCTGTCTAGGAGTTTTGTGCCCGACTCTCCGGGTTTATCTGAGCCGGCGGGTATCCTCAAGGAAGGAGTAATTGTGTCTGCCATCTCCCCTGATTTGCGGCGGGTGCTGCAAAAATTTCAGGCTAATAAACCTGATCGTTGCCCAGCGGAGAAACTGTTTGTCCCTGATAGGTGGACGAATAGAGTTATCTCTGAACTTCATTGTTCGGTGTTGGCTGGTCATCCTGGAATCTTTGGTACCAGAGAGTTAGTGGCTAGATCCTTTTGGTGGCCCTCACTGTCGCGGGATGTGCATACTTTTGTGCAGTCCTGTGGGATTTGTGCTCGGGCTAAGCCCTGCTGTTCTCGTGCCAGTGGGTTGCTTTTGCCCTTGCCGGTCCCGAAGAGGCCTTGGACACATATCTCTATGGATTTTATTTCTGACCTTCCCGTTTCTCAAAAGATGTCAGTCATTTGGGTGGTCTGTGATCGCTTTTCTAAGATGGTCCATCTGGTACCCTTGTCTAAATTGCCTTCCTCCTCTGATTTGGTGCCTTTTTGTTCTTCCAGCATGTGGTTCGTTTGCATGGCATTCCAGAGAATATTGTTTCTGACAGAGGTTCCCAGTTTGTTTTGAGGTTTTGGCGAGCCTTTTGTGGTAGGATGGGCATTGACTTGTCTTTTTCCTCGGCTTTCCATCCTCAGACTAATGGCCAGACAGAACGAACCAATCAGACCTTGGAAACATATCTGAGATGCTTTGTTTCTGCTGATCAGGATGACTGGGTGTCCTTTTTGCCTTTGGCTGAGTTCGCCCTTAATAATCGGGCCAGCTCGGCTACCTTGGTTTCGCCGTTTTTTTGCCATTCTGGGTTCCATCCTCGTTTCTCTACAGGACAGGTTGAGTCTTCGGACTGTCCTGGTGTGGATACTGTGGTGGACAGTGTTGAGTCCTTCTCAGTCCCTGGCTTACTAGAGGTAGGGATCCAGAGTAAATGACACGCAAACAAGGTATTGTGTGATCATATACAAGGGAAGCCCAGGAGCACATCTCTCTCTCTGGGCTTTGCCCTCCCTTTATATAGAAAAGAATTATTCTTTTACAGACATGCGCACAAGCGCTCATATTTCACTATCTCTTACATAAACAATCTATACCAGTCTTTATCAGTAGAAAGTTACATCATCTGGAAGGTGAATGAAAGGCTGCTATTGAAAGAAGGAATGCACACATGATTACTTCCATAAAAGGAAATGTCAAGTCAGCAGAAATGTATCTTGTTGTAAGCGAGATTTCTCAGGAAGAAGACAAGACGGATTCCTTTAGTTCAGTCTGATCTCCACAATTCCCCCCTTTGACATTTTCTTTTATTTATTTTATTACCACAGGGCCAAAGACAAAGCCTTTATTTGGTATTACACATGTACATGCTTGTATTCAATAAGAGAATCAAATCTAGTATTAATTCTTCCGTTTAACTCTCGCAACCTTTTCTTTGTTTTGCAATAAGTACAGATATTACAAAGGGATAGCAAAATAAGCGCAATAATCAGTATTAGCAAAGGATAACATAAGAGAAGAAGGAAAAAAAACTTTATACTCTTGCATCTATTACACAAAGTTTATCTGTGCATACTGAGATACTCTTGAGCACAATCTGGAATAGTACGTATATGACTACAATAATCATAACTATATGTATTATGCTCTGCATAATCCCAGCAACCCACCCACCGATTCCTCTGAACCAGTTGGCTGGGTTAAGAAAAGAAAAGGTATCTGACCACCAGCTATCCTTATTCTGGTCATTGTCTTTGTCATACTGATCTCTGAGTCGTTGTACGTCCTTTAATTTAAATGTCATACTCATAGTACTATTCGGGTCTATATAATGACAGCAGGTGGGTCCGATGATTTGACACATACCCCCTTGTGAGGCAGTTAGGTAATCCAATACCAGGGTATGTTGGTTAGTGACTATTATAAGCTGATTCTGTACAGCTATACTGGTATTTAATATGTCCAATATGTCCCAAATCTGATCATCTAGATAATCCGTGGCTCTAACTAATTTATCCCACATTTGTGTTAACATAGGATAAATAAAAATGGTACTAGCAATTTTGTTAGGAATTCCCATTTGTACTATATGTGGCCTCCCCGAGGGACGTGGTGAGTTATCTGCAGCTCTTTTATATAGTGTGTGCTTGGGTACGGCTTGCATATTCACTTGTTTATTTGAAATTATGAATGTAGCCGGGGTTAGGCGTCCCAATGTACAAGTACCCTTTATACCTACGGGAAGCCATTTATATGCTCCTTCTCCGCATATCCAAAATGTACCTTCAGGCAGATCCCATAGAGCTGAGTGCTGCAATACCAATCTGTGAGCCAAGTCCACAAATCTAGATACATTCTGAAGCATACACCAAGAGGGTTTTTGTCCCAAGGGGCTACAGTACCCGGCTGCGGGATTCCCACATACAGGCATTCCTTTGATATACTCATCGGATTTATTACAAACCAGGTTCCCCAGCTTACTTGTACAACTGTTTGCATCACCTTGGGGGAACAATTTAGAATGTTTCCATTTTCTATTATGTATGTATCTTTCCAATACTACAGGTTTGAAAGCATCAGAGGGGGGGACGGTTGTACTGAAACTAAGCTGTAGATTTTCTGTGGGGACCTGTCCTAAATTAGTTAATCCAGTCTTATTTCTAGGTACCCATTTTCCTCCCCTAAATGCTAAATATTGTAGATGTGTGTTACTCCCTGAGAGATTACCCTGCCACCAAGGAAATTCTACCCATCCCACAATTGGTATGGCGATTGTTGTATTCCACAGCCTAGCATTACCAATTTGGTTGTTGGCCAGGTTGTCTGAACAATTAGGCCAAGCGAATATTTCTTCTGCTGATACGGGAACTGCTAGAAAAGGTATACTTGTGGCTGATACCGGCGAATGGGTACAGATCCAACAATCTGTCAGGGTTTGTGTATTGTTTAACAAGTCATGCACTAATTTTCTATGATGTTGTACGAATCTATTGTTCAAAGGGGCTAGAGAATTCAGTCTATCCCACGCCTCCGTTGAGGTTATCATTATTAACATCAATATCATGAGTTTTATACTGCTTTTCTTGCAATGGCTTGCATGTATCCATGATGCCTTTCCTTCAAGCTTGACTGATGTAGGTGTTGTCAACAGGACTTGGAAGGGTCCGTCAAACCTTGGTTCTAGAGCCTTTCTGGTGTGTCTTTTTACATAGACTTGATCACCTGGTTCCAACTTGTGACTTCCTTCTGTGTTGTCAGGATCTGGAAGGGAAGCAAAAACTTGTGCATGCACCTTAGTTAATTGTTTCTGAAGATTTTGCACATAAGAAGTCAATGACTCAATATTTAACACAAGTTGCTGTGGAAAATAACATCCTAAATTGGCAGTCCTGCCAAACAAAATTTCATATGGAGACAGTTTAGTCTTACCCCTTGGGGTATTACGTATTGAGTAAAGGGCCAGTGGAAGGCATTCTGTCCAAGGCTTTCCTGTTTCAGCCATGGCTTTCTGTATTTTTAATTTTAAAGTTCCATTCATGCGTTCTACCTTACCAGAACTTTGAGGATGGTACGGAGTGTGTAACTGACTTTCAACACCCAACATTTTCAGTACATTTTGAAATATTTCTCCAGTGAAATGAGTACCCCTATCTGACTCGATCACTTCAGGGAGACCGTAACGGGGTATCAGTTCGGCAACTAGCTTTACAGCAGTGTTTTTAGCTGAAGCCTTCCGAACTGGATAGGCCTCTGGCCACCCCGAGAACATGTCCACACATACCAACACATACTCATACCCATTACTTTTTGGCAGCTGGATAAAGTCTATTTGTAATCGCTGAAACGGGTAGAGAGGTCGGACGTGGTGCTTCATAGGGGTCTTTGCTGTCTGTCCGGGATTATGTGTCAGGCATATAGCGCATGCAGCACAATAGTCTCTTGCATAGTTGCCAAAACCTGGAGCCAACCAGACTTGCTTTGCCAGTAGTGTCATTGCATTTGCAGACACATGAGTAGGGTGGTGCAGTCCACCAACTACAATCGGATACCAGGCTCTAGGTAGACATATTAGTCCATCTTTCTTCCAAATTCCCGCTTGTTCTTCTGCCCCTTCCTTTTTCCACCTGTCCCTCTCCTCTTCTCCTGCATCTTCCTGTGCTTGTCTCAGTCTATCTTCAGTATTTTCTGTGAGGTTTACAGTATGGACCTGTTGTAAGGGTTTGACAGCTGCTGCATTGGCTGCTTTATCAGCCCTATCATTTCCCCTAGATTCCCTAGTGTCGAGTCTCACATGTGCAGCTACCTTGATTACTGCTACTTCTTTTGTTTCTTGTGCAGCCTCTAAGATCTGTTTGATCAGAGAAGCATGTTTTACAGGTTGTCCTGACGCTGTCATGTAACCTCTAGCTCTCCAGATTACTCCAAAATCAAACACAATACCATGTGCATACCTAGAATCAGTGTATATATTAGCTGTCTGGTTCTCAGCTATTTTAAGAGCTTCAATCAATGCTGTTAGTTCTGCTTCTTGTGCAGACTGTTTCGGTGGAAGTGGTTCTGCTTTGAGAGTTTCAGATTCTGACACAACTGCATACCCTGTATGGAAGTTACCTGTGTCATCTGCAAACCTACTACCATCTATAAACAGCTCTAAATCTGGATTTTGAAGTGGTGTTTCGGATACATTGGGTAAGCCTACCGTTTCTTGTAAAATGAGCTCTGTACAATCATGTGTGTCTGTAGGGAAAAAATTTGCGTGTGGATCAGTGTCCTTATTCCCCCCTTCAGACTCGAGAGGTAGCAGTGTAGCTATATTGAGAGTCTGAAGCCTAGCAAATGTGATAGTAGAGGGGAGCAACAAAGAACACTGTAGCCGCAAATGTCTGGCCATGGAAATGTGTTTTGGTTGGACCTGGTTTAATATCCCATAAACATCATGTGTAGTTTGAACTGTGAGTGGATACTCTAGAACAATTTCTGATGCTTTGTCCAACAATAGTGAGACAGCAACAACTACACGTACACAGGTTGGCGCTGCTCTAGCTACGGGATCTAACCTTGCTGAAAGATATGCAATTGGTCTTTGTTTCCCTGCATGCTTCTGGGTAAGAACTCCTGTAGCATGGGAATCAACTTCTGCAGCCATAAGCTGAAACGGTTTGGTGTAGTCTGGTAGCCCTAACGCTGGAGCTGAAACAAGGGCATCTTTTAATTGTTGGAACGAAATCTGACCTTCTTTTGTCAACAAATAAGGTTCACTTTTTACACAGTCATACAGTGGTTGCATTAGTTGACTGGCATGTATAATCCATTGTCTACAATGAGACACTATTCCTAAAAATGCTCGTAGCTGTTTATGATTTCTAGGCTCATTCATCTGTCTTATTGCTTCAGTTCTTTGAGGTGTAAGATGCTTTTTACCTTGAGAAATGCAATGACCTAGAAAGACCACTTTGGTCTGACAAACTTGTAGCTTTTGTCTATTCACTTTACACCCTTCTTTTTCTAAAAAACATAGTAAACTCACAGTGGACCTTTCTGCAGTTTCTAGATCTGGGCAGCAAAGTAGTAGGTCATCCACATACTGCAAAATTACTACCTGTGGTTCGGGTTCAAACCTCTGAAGGACTGTTTGTAGGGCATTTGAATAAAGAGTAGGGGAGTGTATCATTCCCTGTGGAAGGCGTGTCCACGCCAACTGTTTGCCCTTAAATGTAAATGCAAACAAATGCCAACTATCTTGGTGTAAAGGAACCGAGAAAAATGCATTTGAAAGATCTATTACAGTAAATACTTGAGAACTGGCTGGTATCTGTGATAGTAACGTATGAGGATTGGGTACAACTGGGGTGATTGGATCTAGAACTTTGTTTATTTCTCTTAGATCATGTACCATACGATATTTGGGCATAGAACTCTTATCAAGAGTTCTCTTTTTGACTGGATACAGAGGAGTGTTAGCAGGTGATTGTATCTCTACCAAAACTCCTTTCTCTTTATATCCCTCTATCTGTTTTGTAATCGCTAGTTCCTGCTGGGCACTCACAGGGTATTGTCTGAGCTGTGGGAGAACAGTTCCTGGTTGCACAGATAGTTTTACAGGAGAGATATGCAATAATCCCACATCGGTGTCACCCTGTGCCCACAGTGTTTCTGGGACCGTTGAGAGGTCTAGATCTGTGGTGTACTCTTTTTCTTCAGCATAATCCTCAAAAGCCTGAATTCTGACATATTGTTCTAATATTTCTGCATCATCAGGGATAGTCAGTATAACTGTGCCATCTTCCCTAAAATTGATGTTAGCTTCTAATTTCTTTAGGACATCAGTTCCTAACAAACATGTTGGGGCACCTCTGGCATACAAAAATCTGGATGCAAAACATTTAGGTCCTAATGAGACCTCTAGGGGCACAGTATATGGCAGTGTTCGAATTACCCCATCATAACCCTCAGCCAAAGTTGTTTGTTCTGAAATATCTTCCGGATTCGGAAGAAAATCTTGATTCAAAATTGAGGAAGTTGCACCTGTATCTATCAAAAATGGAATCTCTCTCCCCCCCACATTCACCTGTATCATAGGTCTTCTAGCTGGTAGGGAAGTTTGTAACACATCGAGTCAATCTGAATCTGGTATGGGACCATCTATGATGGTAGATTTCTGCTGGTTGTCCGTTTGGGGAGGGTTATTTCTGGGAACAAATTTGCCTGACTTTATATCTGCCAACTTCTTCCTGCACTCTCTTTGGAAATGACCTGGCTTTTTACAGTAGTGGCAAGGAAAGTTGTGTCTCACTCTTCCTCCTGTATTAGCTTGTGCTATTCTAACAGGCTTACGATTCTCTCTCATATCCATGACTATTCCTAAACATCGTTGTTTCACAATATTTGGTTGTTCAATTGTTCTCCAATCTGGAGTAGAGGATTTAAATTTTTCTCTGATTTTCGGATCTAGCCCCTCTGTTAATTGTTTTGTAAAAAGTCTCCTTACTGAAGCATCAGTCAAATCCAATCCTTCATCCCTAAAGCTATTTTCTAATTTTTGACTATATTCTTCAATACTTTGCCCAAATTTCTGCATAATCACACCCGTAGATCCCCTTTCCCTCTGTTTTTCTCTCATGAAAATTATTAATGCCTCTGTGAACTGGGTACCTGATGCTTCTGTCTGTAAGGCACCCCCTTCTGCCACTGGTCTATTGGGCTGTAGGTGTGTCAATAATTCCTGAAAAAGTCCGGGGGACATTTTCATTCTACATAATTCTTCCCCGTCCGCCCAGACCCCAGCATGAGTCTGCATGATTTGTTGTATGTATTGTGCAAATCGGATGGGATATTGAGTGGGATCAGGCGCATTATGCAGGAGGGACATACCTTCAGCAGGGGACCAAGGAAAATACTGTCGGGTCTGGTGATATCTAGTTCCCATTACCCCGTCAGCACCAGGTTCCCTAAAGGGTCTTGGTACTACCCTAACAGGGGCAAGTACAGCGCCATGTCTAGGTGTACCACAGACTAGGCAATCATTTCTCCAATCTGGATTTTGTTGTCCACAGTGTGAACATACCCATCCTCCTACCCCACCAAGATTGGGATACAAGGCTGGAAATTGTTTTCCTCCTTCTGCTCCTCCAGATGGTACAAATGATTGGGCTTTTGGATCTAGGTAAGGTGGTGGGATTATGTCACAACTTTTTCCCTTCCCCATAATCCATTTGGAAGTGTCTGGATCATACTTCCAATTCTCCTCTTTAGCTGTTTTTGAGACCTCTATCATACAGTGTATGATTTCTTCCCACCCATTGTCTTTGATAATTCCACCTCGTTCTTTACTCAGTCTTTCCCATTCAGTGCTAAACATAAGTGCTTCTGAAATTCCCAATTTTTCTCTTACCCTTCTAATCTGACTTCTGACTGTCTTCCCACATCTTTCCTGTATGATATCTGCTGCTTCCACTTGTCCTAAGACGGTTTTTGTCTGTTTATTTCCCATTTTTCTTTTCAATAATAGCTGTATCTACCCTAGGTGACGTTTGGACAACCACCTCTCTGGAGTGATGTCTCGTTGCCTTCTCTCCTAGGGAGCTAAAATATTGAAGGGCTGATCTGCTCCGTTCTTTCTAATGTGCAGAATAAACTTGATTCCTATAATGCACGCAAACAGGATCAGCAACACCAAACAGATCACAAAACTTTCTGTGTCAGTTAGCATACTTGTCCCAGGCTCATGGACCCGCGTCCTGGGCTCATTCTATCAAACCTTATCCAGAAATGAAGGAGGTTAAGCACTTAAATGAGAGTCAAGCATGGGCGGAGGTCTCCCCGAAAGGACGCAACCACATGACCCAGTTAGGCTGACTTCCGTGTATAAGGCTTATACCCCAACTATTTCGGCTTATTTTTCTACGCACTTTTGCTCTTCTTTCACAACATACCACAACCTTCACTCTGTTCACACACTGCCAGGGACAGGACTCATAAATCTATACAATATAGTAACCCGAGTTTTATAGGTATCTACTCACTACTAGACTAACCCAGCGTGACACGGCTCATAGAGATCTTTCGGACAATACAAGGCAGATAAAAGAGAACTAATAATGTCTCTTACCTGGCCAGGTTTTTCAGTTCATTTGCCGTCCATTATCCCAGATCTCCATTGTCCGTATCTGCAGGTGAATCTCGAGCAAATACTCTCATCTCGGGTCCCTGTTCGGTGCGCCAAAGAAATGTTGAGTCCTTCTCAGTCCCTGGCTTACTAGAGGTAGGGATCCAGAGTAAATGACACGCAAACAAGGTATTGTGTGATCATATACAAGGGAAGCCCAGGAGCACATCTCTCTCTCTGGGCTTTGCCCTCCCTTTATATAGAAAAGAATTATTCTTTTACAGACATGCGCACAAGCGCTCATATTTCACTATCTCTTACATAAACAATCTATACCAGTCTTTATCAGTAGAAAGTTACATCATCTGGAAGGTGAATGAAAGGCTGCTATTGAAAGAAGGAATGCACACATGATTACTTCCATAAAAGGAAATGTCAAGTCAGCAGAAATGTATCTTGTTGTAAGCGAGATTTCTCAGGAAGAAGACAAGACGGATTCCTTTAGTTCAGTCTGATCTCCACAACAGGTTGCAGCAGATTTGGACTCAAGTAGTGGACAATTTGACCTTGTCCCAGGAGAAGGCTCAACTTTTCGCTAATCGCAGACGCCGTGTGGGTCCCCGACTTCGTGTTGGGGATCTGGTTTGGTTATCTTCTCGTCATATTCCTATGAAGGTTTCCTCTCCTAAGTTTAAACCTCGTTTTATTGGTCCGTATAGGATTTCTGAGGTTCTTAATCCTGTGTCTTTTCGTCTGACCCTTCCAGATTCTTTTTCCATACATAACGTATTCCATAGGTCATTGTTGCGGAGATACGTGGCACCTATGGTCCCATCTGTTGACCCTCCTGCCCCGGTTTTGGTGGAGGGGGAATTGGAGTATATTGTGGAGAAGATTTTGGATTCTCGTGTTTCAAGACGGAAACTCCAGTATCTGGTTAAATGGAAGGGTTATGCTCAGGAAGATAATTCCTGGGTTTTTGCCTCTGATGTCCATGCTCCCGATCTTGTTCGTGCCTTTCATGTGGCTCATCCTGGTCAGCCTGGGGGCTCTGGTGAGGGTTCGGTGACCCCTCCTCAAGGGGGGGGTACTGTTGTGAATTCTGTGGCAGAGTTCACTCCTGTGGTCACAAGTGGTACTGCAGCTTCTGAGTTTCCTCCCTCAGGTGATCTGGTGAGGTCGTTAGCTGCTTCTCTACTTAACTCCACCTGATGCTTTGATCCATGCTTCCTGTCAATGTTCCAGTGTTGGACTTGTGTTTCTCTGGATCATTCCTGTGGCCTGCTGCTCTGCATAGCTAAGTGCTTCTTTGCTATTTGTTGCTATTTTTTCTGTCCAGCTTGTCTATTTGTTTTGCTGGAAGCTCTGGGACGCAAAGGGTGTACCTCCGTGCCGTTAGTTCGGTACGGAGGGTCTTTTTGCCCCCTTTGCGTGGTTTTCTTTAGGGTTTTGTGTAGACCGCAAAGTTATCTTTCCTATCCTCGTTCTGTCTAGAATATCGGGCCTCACTTTGCTGAATCTATTTCATCCCTACGTTTGTCTTTTCATCTTACTCACAGTCATTATATGTGGGGGGCTGCCTTTTCCTTTGGGGTATTTCTCTGAGGCAAGGTAGGCTTATTTTTCTATCTTCAGGCTAGTTAGTTTCTCAGGCTGTGCCGAGTTGCATAGGGAGCGTTAGGCGCAATCCACAGCTGCCTCTAGTTGTGTTTGGAGAGGATCAGGAATTGCGGTCTACAGAGTTTCCACGTCTCAGAGCTCGTTCTATTATTTTGGGTTATTGTCAGATCACTGTATGTGCTCTGATCACTATGTACATTGTGTTACTGAATTGCCTATCATAACAGAGGGGGAATGCCCGAACTATACACCTTCACAATCACTGTGGTCTGTTTGTGGTCTGTTATAAGGTACAGTGGTATTTGAAGTGCCAGAATTGTGATTTATGGACATTGCTTGATTTACACATCTTACTATTGGATTCATTTTGCTTCAACCTTACTCCATTCATTGAGGATAGTACCACAATGTCTACCAAAAGACCCTTAGGAAACTTGTTCAGTGGCCGATTTACCCTCTTGATGCCTCTTACTTTTGAATTGGCCATGATATTCTGTTCAACATGTAACGAAATAGAACCACACAAAAAGGAAAATGGAGAAAGACTGTCAACTGAGTCAAAAGTTGCCAATACACTGGTCATACACACTAGATATACACACATATTCAAAATTGTTGGTACCCCTCGTTTAATGACAGAAAAACCCACAATGGTCACAGAAATAACTTGAATCTGACAAGTCAGATATTGCTTTTCAACCATGCTTCCACAGAATTAAAAAAAATAAAAATAAGTAAAACTTATGAAATAGGCCTGGACAGAAACGATGGTACCCTTAACTTTTGTTGCACAACCTTTAGAGGCAATCACTGTAATCAGACGATTCCTGTAACTGTCAATGAGATTTCTGCACCTCTCGACAGGTATTTTGGCCCACTCCTCAAGAGCAAACTGCTCCAGTTGTCTCGTGTTTGAAGGTTGCCTTTTTCAGACTGCAGGTTTCAGCTCTTTCCAAAGACGCTCAATAGGATTTAGATCAGGGCTCCTAGAAGGCCACTTCAGAATAGTCCAATGTTTACCTCTTACCCATTCTTGGATGTTTTTAGCTGCGTATTTTGGGTCATTATCCTGTTGAAAGACCCATGACCTGTGACTGAGACCAAGCTTTCTGACACTGGGCAGCACATTTCTCTCTAGAATCCCTTGATAGTCTTAAGATTTCATTGTACCCTGCACAGATTCTAGACACCCTGTGCCAGATGCAGCAAAGCAGCCCCAGAACATAAGTCTCCTCCATGTTTCACAGTAGGGACAGTGTTCTTTTCCTGATATGCTTCATTTTTCCTTCTGTGAACATAAGAGCTGATATGCCTTGCCAAAAAGTTCAATTTTTTTCTCATCTGTCCATAGGACATTCTCCCAGAAGCTTTGTGGCTTGTCAACATGTAGTTTGGCAAATTCCAGTCTGGCTTTTTTATGATTTTTTTTCAACAGTGGTGTCCTCCTTGGTCGTCTCCCATGAAGATCACTTTGGCTCATACTACGATGGATGGTGTGATCTGACACTGATTTTCCTTGAGCTTGAAGTTCACCTTTAATCTGTTTAGAAGTTTATCTGTGCTCTTTTGTTACCATTCGTATTATCCGCTTCTTGGATTTGTCATCAATTTTCCTGCGTCCACTTCCAGGGAGGTTGGCTACAGTCCCATGGATCCTTAATTTCTGAATAATATGTGCAACTGTAGTCACTGGAACATCAAGCTGCTTGGAGATAACTTTTACCTTTAAAATGTTTGTCTACAATTTTCTTTCTGATCTCCTGAGACAACTCTTTCCTTTGCTTCCTGTGGTCCATGTCAAGTGTGATACACACCATGTCACCAAACAGCACAGTGAGTATCTGTAGCCCTATATACAGGCCACTCACTGATTCCAAGATTGTAGACACCTGTGATGCTAGTTAGTGGACACACCTTGATTTAACATGTCCCTTTTGTCACATTATTTTCAGGGGTACCATCATTTCTGTCCAGGCCGATTTCATGAGTCTTAATTTTTTCTTAAATCCTGTGGAAGCATGGGTGAAAAGGAATGTCTGACTTTCATTTGTTCATTTTCATTAATCTTTTATTTATTACTTTTGTCAGATTCAAGTTATTTTTGTGACCATTGTGGGTTTTTCTGCCATTAAACAAGGGGTACCAAGAAGCCTACAACCTGCAGTAACCATCGATCGACCAAACCGCTGCACGACCAGCTCTACCCTCACCTACTGTATTCTCACCCATCCCTTGTAGATTGTGAGCCCTCGTGGGCAGGGTCGTCTCTCCTCCTGTACCAGTTGTGACTTGTATTGTTCAAGATTATTGTACCTGTTTTTATTATGTATACCCCTCCTCACATGTAAAGCGCCATGGAATAAATGGCGCTATAATAATAAATAATAATAATAATTATGACCACGTGTGTGTATATTGACAGGACCCACTGATTTCAATGGTACGTGCAACCATCTAATGTGTATTAGGGCGTCCCGACTCTCTCCTGGTCAGGTATCCAAATTCAAATGAAGAGAAGGACAGCACCACAACAGGATGTGAAAAAGCAGCTCACATTTTTATTCTGCCTCCTGTGGCAACGTTTTGGTCCGAAGACCTTTATCAAGCACTTCGGACCGAAGCGTTGCCACAGGAGGCAGAATAAAAATGTGAGCTGCTTTTTCACATCCTGTTGTGGTGCTATCCTTCTCTTCATTTGAATTTGGATCCGTGTACTGAGATGGACCCCCTGGTGAGGACGTGCGTCCTGGTGTCCATAGAGACTGTGTAACTATAGGGTGCGGCTTTACTATTTTTTGATATCTCTCTGGTCAGGTAGTCTGTCTTTTATTCTCCATCTGGCAGTGGCTTGGTGCCATGCTCCTTCGGAGAACACTTGCACAATTACTCTCTGTTGGTCCTTATCTCCTGTTAGTAGAAAGGATCGGGCATGTTGAAATCTATAATGTCCAATGCACCTTTTGCCGAACATCTACTGTTGGCTCTGGACACTTCAGTACACTTTAGACGCTCTGCCACCTCTAATGTCTCACAGTCAGGTTCCTTATTTCTCTATGAGAGTAGGGTGCCGGTCGCTGATTGTTAGGCTTCAGCTCTCTTGACCTCGTCATGACTGTTCTGCAGGGATTAATGCTTTGTGTGGATGTCATGTGGCTGCTGATGGGGTCACCCGAGGTATGCACTGGCACCTGTGATTTCATTCTTGATATATGGAAATGTCTTAATACCTGGCGTTGTTTTCGGTCCGGGTGAGCACACCTGTGTGTGGGTTACCAGGATATTCCAGTCATTCCTGCATGTAGACAATGGCATTACTGTACGACGCTCTCGAGGGTTTCCTGGTATGAAGATCCTTTGTGCTGCACCTCCTGCTGAGCTGCTCTCCCACCAGGACATGACCCTCTGAGCAGTAAATGGTGGATACTTCCTGCATTTTCAACTCAAAGCGTTGTCTTTTTAGATATATAATATTGATGACCTGTCCTTAAAGGGGTGTTTTTAAGTTGGAAAGTTATCCCCTGGGAGTGCTGCTCCCAGTGAATGGAATGGCAGTGCGTATGATCAACATCCGCTCTATTTAGCTGGAGCCCAAGTTCTCGGGATCTCTGGATAATTGTAGAATTGATTTGCAATCCTGGACAGCAGCCGCTCCACACTGAACACAGCCAGTGCTGTTCACATCCTGCCGGGGATGATAGAAGCCGATCAGTGGGGGTGCCATGGGCTCATTGCCCATCTATCTGATCTTGGTGACTTATCCTAATGGCTTGTTCAGACATGCATGTTATACTTAATAATAATAATCTTTATTTTTATATAGCTCTAACATATTCTGCAGCGCTTTACATTTTGCACACATTATCATCACTGTCCCTGATGGGGCTCACAATCTAAATTCCCTATCAGTATGTCTTTGGAATGTGGGAGGAAACCGGAGAGCCCGGAGGAAACCCAAGCAAACACGGAGAGAACATACAAACTACTTGCAGATGTTGTGCTTGGTGGGATTTGAACCCAGTGCTGCAAGGCTGCAGAGCTAACCACTGAGCCACCGTGCTGCCCGCTGTGTGTTGTCCTTGTGTGCCATGGTCCTTACACGGACCTATTACAGCCAGTGCACATGGATGATTTTCAAAATAGACCAATGGTCTGAGTGGGAAAAAATGGATGCACTATTTTTTTTTTCTGACTTACGGCAGGTCCTGCAATCCTCCAATATGTGGACTAGCGCACAGAGCCAGGCATGTCCCCAGATTCCAGTAATAAGGCAGTCTTATCCCGTGTTAGGATAAGTGCTGAGTATTATATACCTGCACAACATCTTTAAGGTGGGTTTACATTGGTGGATTTCTGCCCATAACGAGTGGTAATCAGTGACACACCAATTGATTGGTGCTCGCTTAAGGGCATTTTACAGAGGCCAATGCACATTATATGGGGATTGCTAAAGGGGATTTCTCAGCAGGATTTTGCTATGTAATCCGAGAGCAGCATTATATAGGGAAGGAGAGCCTGATTCCAGCAATGTCACTGCCTCCTCCTTAGATGTAGCAGTGGTCAGAACACTGAGCTGTGTAGCCCCGCCCACACCCCTGATTGGCAGGGAACCTGTCAATCAGAGATGGGGTGGGGTTACACAGCACTTGACTAGAAGGCACGAGGCACCTAGTCCCGCAGTGATAATCTGCTAATAACACTGATTCTATGGAAACTACAGCAGCTGCTGAGAAAGTGACACATTCTAGGAATTAGTTTCTCTACCCCTACATCTTATTGGTCTCTGATTAAGGAGCAAAAACTTGCTGACGGATTTCCTCTAATACAATCCTCCATTTATAGTTTGCAGATTGTTGGCAGTACATCTCCTGTTTCTTTCGACAACCATGACTCTTTTGGCACGTTTAGGCAATGCAATCACCCGAAGAACAAGAGTTCTGCAGTGGATCATTGGGAATGATTGTGAACGAGTGTTCGGCCAATTATCGGCTCATGCAAAGTGTTCTTTATTTAACCGTCTGTTCCGTTGTTTTGGTACCATACACACTAGGGCAAATGGATTTTGTTTGCACTATATATAGTACACTCTGTATATGCAGTGGAACCTCTCCTAAATGCCACTTCATTGAGGAGACCGTTCATCCACCATATCTGTATATTTATTATGGATGAATCTTACCAGTGTACTTCCTCTTACAGCCTCTAGGGAGCACTCTTCCTAGTTTCTTTCCGATCCTGTTTTGGTTTTCTGGCATAATGTCATTTCCCCGTTCACCATTAATATTAGTAAGTCCCAGACTTGGTGGAAGGTAGTTGTCACTAAACACCAAACTATATATTATACACCTCCCGGCTCCGTACTGTGTGCCGCTGTATAATGTCTCCATAGGGCACCATGTTCTTATGTTTGGGTGTGTACATAGGGTGTACATGCAGTGGATGTTTTCACCCTGCACTATAGAAATGGGCCTTTTTGCACGGACCACATTGTTGCACGCCGCTGTTCTGTGTGAGAAAATATTGGTGTTTGTTTTAAATTTAAGGCACACAGAGGTACAGTATTGGAGCCCAGCTTTTTAAGGACACAATATTTGTATGTAAAGTGGTTTGCAAAAATATTCACCCCCTTGGCTTTTTACTTATTTTGTTACATTACAATATATACTGTATTTTTCGGACTATAAGATGCATTTTTTTCCCAAAATTTTTTGGAGGAAAACTGAGGTGCGTCTTATAGTCTGGATGTACTTACCAGGAGTCTCATATCCCAGGCTCCACCAACATTTTGTGAAATCCCAGAGCCCCCACACATCCATCCCAGGCTGATGATCGGTGGTGTGGGGGCTCCGCGACATTTTGTGAAAGCCCGGAGCCACCGCACTTCCATTGCTGTAATACGGCGCGTGTGTAGATTGAGATCCCAGGAGATGAGATCTCGGTGCCGAGATCCTATTCTGTGCATGTGCCGCCTTTGGCAGTCATTTTCCTGGAGACCACAGCATTACAGCAATGGAAGTGCAGCGGCTCCGGGCTTTCACAAAATGTCGGCGGAGCCCCCGCACCACCGAGCACAGCCAAAACTGCCGCACACTATCCTGGGATGGATGTGTGGGGGCTTTTACAAAATGGTGGAGCCCCCGCCCCACTGAACCTGTCGCACCAGCCTGGGATGAATCAGATCATCGCCAGACAACCGAATACCTCCTGTGACCACCGCTCCACCAGCGCTCCCGATCACACCCTACCCCCACCCAGTAAGCTGAATAATTCAGACTGTAAGATGGACCCCCATTTTTCGCATTAATTTTTTTCCCTAATTTTCTTCTGAAAATTTGGGGTGCGTCTTATGATCCGTTGCCTCTTATGGTCCACAACCTCTTATGGTCCAGATGCATCTTATAGTCCGAAAAATACGGGTATGTATAAATATTTTTGGAATCTGGTTTGTTTGATGCATCAGCACTAAATAGTTTAAGTTGGTGAAGTGATAAAAATATAGGCATAAATTAAATTCATGGGATCTAATAACTAAAAATTGGCATGCTCATATGTATTCACCCCTTTTGCAATGAAGCCCCTAAACATTTATAGTGCAAGCAATTACCTTCACATAGTTAGTGACTAGATGTCCCCCTGTGCGCAATCTAAGTGTCACCTGTCTGTCAGTATATACACTTTACCTTGTCTGAAAGGCCACAGCGGCTGCAACATCATTATCGAAGAGGCACCACTGACCAAACACCATGACGACCAAGGAGATCTCCAAACAAGTCAGGGACAAAGGTGTTGAGAAGTACAAGTCAGTGTTGGGTTATTAAAAATATATATCCCAATCTCTGATGATCCCCCGGACCACCATCAAATCCATTATCCTCAAATGGAAAGAACATAGTATCACAAGAAATCTGCCAAGAGAGGGCCGCCCACTTAAACTCTCAGCCCATGCAAGGAGGGCATTAATCAGATAAGCAGCACAGGGACCAAAGGTAATCCTGAAGCTACAGAGTTCAAAAATAGAGACTGGAGTATCTATCCATATTACCTCAATAAGCTGTATGTTACATAGAGGTGGCCTTTATAGAAGAATAGGCAGAAACACACAAAAATTGTAAGGCTCGTTTTGAGTTAGCCAAAAGATATGAGGGAGACTTCCCAAATGTATGGAGGAAGTTGCTGTGGTCAGATAAGGCCAAAATTGTCTGGCACCAAATCAACACAGTTCATCACCCCAAGAGCACAATCCCCAGAATGAAACATGGTGGCAGCATCATGCTGTGGGGATTTTTTTTTTTTTGGCAGCTGGGACAGGTTCACCTTAAACGAAGACAATGTCCCAAAGCATACTGCTAAAGCAACACTCGAGTGATTTAAGGGAAAATGTGTAAATGTTTTTGGAGTGGCCTAGTCACAGCCCAGAGCTTAATCCAATTGAGAATCAGTGGTCAGACTTGGAGATTGCTGTTCACCAGAGGATACCAACTAACTTGAAGGAGCTGGAGCAGTTTTGCCTTGAGAAATGGGCGACAATCCCAGTGACAAGATGTGGAAAGCTCATAGAGACTCATCTAAAGTGACTTGCAGCTGTAATTGCTGCACAAGGAGGCTCTACAAAGTACTGACTTTAGAGGGGTGAACAGATTTGTAGTTATGCAAACTGAAGTTTTCAGTTATTTTGTCCTATTTGTTGTTTGCTTCACAAAAAAAAGTTTATAGGCATGTACTTTACATGAACTGATGTAAGCCCTCAAAAAATAAAACTGTGAAATTCCAGGTTATGTGGTAGCAAAACACACAAAATGCCAAGGAGGTGAATGCTTCCACAAGGCACTGTATTAGGGCGACCTCTCTAAACCTATATTTGGGAATTCCTTTATGTTCGCTACGTGTATAGTCGCATATATTGTGCAGCACAGAGTTTGTGCACGTGTGAAAGATGGAAATCCAAAATTCATGGATGCATAATTGTTCTATGTTTTATGTGAATGTACGATGACTTCCAACCTTGCTATGTGCTACGATAATTTGGGAGTAATGGTCAGTCGTGTAGATGGTCCCACTTCACTACTGTGAATGGTGGGTAAGTCTGACTGAACTGCACGTTGTGTACATGTGAACATCGTGCTTCCTTCTGGACACATTCGTCTCCTCGTTCTCGGCTGTGGACGGTTTGTACTTGCAGGTTGCAGCTTATGGATGGTCACTCTGCTCCCTGTACTTCAGGGCAGGTCCCTGGATCTGTGACTCTCATTAACCGATTTTCGCATCCGCCTGAGTTACGTGGTAGACCCTCCTGTAAAGTCTGCCTGCCTCCCATGGTCATACTGGGAGGATCCCAAGGTTTGATTGTCTTGTAAAGTAAGGTCGTATCTATACTTCCCCCAGTTTTCTGAGAAGCAAGACTGCCATACAGATGTGTGCACAGTGGCGGTCACTGTTTATAAGCCGCTTAAAATAGCCGTCTGTCAAATGTAGAAATATACCGCACACTCGATTTTGGTATGATGCAAAAAAAGGTTTTTGTGCCAAATTTATTCAAATGCAAGATACAAAAGATTGCCACATTGAAAAAATGAAGGAAAGAACCCAGATGAAGGAGAGAACCCAACGTTTCGACCCTTCCCGGGTCTTACTCATGGGGTTGCTCTGGTTCTTGTTATCAATATGTACAACAGTGGCAATGGTAGAGGAAAATGAGCGATCCCTTCCAGGTATGTCCTTTGTATAGGGTCAGATAAATTCTCAGTGTCCCGGGTATATGGAGCCTGATAGGGGAGGTTGTCCCACTGTTGGAGCTTGTTCCTAGTATGCTGTCAGCGGCGCTCCCGCGCCCTGCTGTGGGAATGTTATTCCCACAGCAGGGCGCGGGAGCGCCGCTGACAGCATACTAGGAACAAGCTCCAACAGTGGGACAACCTCCCCTATCAGGCTCCATATACCCGGGACACTGAGAATTTATCTGACCCTATACAAAGGACATACCTGGAAGGTATGTGGCAATCTTTTGTATCTTGCATTTGAATAAATTTGGCACAAAAACCTTTTTTTGCATCATACCAAAATCGAGTGTGCGGTATATTTCTACATTTGATTGACTTGGATCACACGGTCCGTTATACCAGCACCTCCGTGTCCCAGACTCGAGTGCACACCATCACCCATATATCTGTAAAATAGCCGTCTGAGCAAAACTGATACTTGTAGAAGTGCCTGTGTTGGAGAATTGTAGCTTTTTTAAATCCATGGTGGGTGCACCAGTCTCTCAGGCCATATACTTTTTTTAAAGGGGTTTTCCACCACTAGGACAACCCCTTCCCATTCCCTATGCTTGGCCCCAATAAAATAAAAAAAGACCTATACTCGCCAAAACCCTAAGGCATATATGCGAAGGACATTGTCCGTTTCTAGCTTTAACATTCAATACTATTTGTATGGCATTTCATTTACTTAAAGGGAATATGCCATTAGGATCAACCCTCATAAGTTGTCTATACGGGCATGTAGGTCATAGACAGTACAATAAAATGACACCTTGATATCGGCAATCTGATGTCTTACTCCAGAAAATGCCACGTTTTCCTTACTACGTAAATGTGTTCTTAAGATCTATGGGCTGGTCATAGATCTCCCTGAGAATCTGCCTCCAGAGCTATACAAGTGATTGAGAAGACTTCTTTAAAGATGATCTGACAGCTGATTATACTGTCTTACACATGGGCAACAGGTTCACTTTCCTCATAGCAAAAATCCTAACAAATACTGTTATTTGACGTACGGAAGGGATCAAAGCATATACTGGCCACCTGGTTTAGGAGTCCGCTGTATTCATGAGGAGACTTCTCCCCACCCTGTGTGCACGTGCACACAACTACCTGTCACAACTGTGTCTTGTATATTCTTTCATTTTTTTTCAGCGTGTGTGATGTAGTCTACCTCGAAGGTGGGCCTCTATCTTTGATGGCTGCCTCCATATGGGACAACATGTTTCAGGAGACTGATAATATTTAACATTAATTAGCATCTCCATGCAGATGATCAGATCGGACACTAGACAACCCCTTTAAACTCAACTCCACCTGAATGAAACAAGCTCACCTGGACACAAAACTTTTTGACCTGTAGTTCTAGGGAGGCTGACAGCACTTTACAGTCCCTATTTGGCTCAGCCATTGAGGTGATGGATTTTACCAGATTCCAAGAACCAATCAAATATTTAAATATAGAGGATCTGATGTGTTGGGTAGTGTACAATGACGTCCATCCCCACTGATACAGGTCACTGTAGTTATTATTATTATTATAGCGCCATTTATTCCATGGCGCTTTACATAATAAAAACAAGTACAATGATCTTGAACAGTACAAGTCACTGGTACAGGAGGAGAGAGAACCCTGACCGCGAGGGCTCACAATCTACAAGGGATGGGTGAGGATACAGTAGGTGAGGATAAAGCTGGTCATGCAGCGGTTTGATGGAACAAGGGTTGCTGCAGGTTGTAGGCTTGTCTGAAGAGGTAGGTCTTCAGGATCCTTTTGATGGTTTCCATGGTAGGTGAAAGTCTTGATATGTTGGGTTAGAGAGATCCAGACAAAGACAATGCATGGGAAAATTTCTGAACGTTCAGAAAATAAGACAAAAACAGTCAAAACCTTCAACGAAGACTCAGATTTACATTTTTTGGTGATCTATAGATTTATTGTAAATGTAAGAATTATCGCGAGTGTAAGCAGCCAGCTCCGTTTGGATCCCATGTTACTCGCCTACCATTCTAGTATGTGATGGTACTGGATGTCTTCTTACTTTTTTCTTTATTTTAACCTGGGAAATCCTGAAGGAATTTCGAGAGGATGAAGGATTTGCATTGTGCCCTTGTGTAAGTGATGCCCCTATTTTCTTGATCTCTTTTCCTTGTGATTTATTTATTTAGACGACCGGCAATAAACTTTTAACATTGACTTTAAGCTTTGGGCTGGGCCGTTCTTTTGAGCCGGTGGGTATGACACAGAGCACAGGAGTGAAGAGGGGAGTCATTCTTCCGCCCTCACTTCTAGGGCTCTCTTGCCCCCATTGAGCTAGAAACAGTGGCAGAGGACAAAAGCTGTATACACTGTACAAACAGGGCAGCAAAGCGGCAGTACACTGACTCATTCTTCGCTCTGTGTGAGAACTGAGGGGGACTCTATTCACTTCCTTTGTAGTGGTGTCTGTCAACAGCACTGTTTGAGGCGAGGCCTATTGTGCCGGCCAGTGTTTCTTATTGACCTAAGTCTGTGCCTGCAATCTTCCCAGGGTCGAAATTGGGAGCAAGGGAATGTGTGCAGGGGGAGAGGGGATATAAGAGGCGAAGGGAATACTTCATATATTGTAGTCTTATTAAATCTAAACCAAGTAACAACCCTGAATAAGTGGCCGCCGTATTTATCGGAATGTATAGTAAGAAGGCCGATTGTCCGAATCATAAGCCCCAATTCATCATTTGCTGTTTGGGGGAGGACACTTTTTTTTGTATTGTGGTATTAATACACTTGTGTTTTTTTTTTGTTTGTTTTTTTTGCACCAAATTCTTCTAATTGCTGCATTCAACTCATTAATTTTGTGCAAAAGCACCAAAAGTTTTAAATCCTTTAAAAAGTTGTCTAAAAAGTGCACCAAATTAAAAATGCTACCAGAAACCTTAAGGTACCTTCACACATAACGATATTGTTAACGATATCGGTGCTTTTTGTGACGTAGCAACGATATCGTTAATGAAATCGTTATGTGTGACAGCGACCAACGATCAGGCCCCTGCTGGGAGATCGTTGGTCGCTGAATAAAGTCCAGAACTTTATTTCGTCGCTGGACTCCTCCTGACATCGCTGGATCGGCGTGTGTGACACCGATCCAGCGATGTCTTCACTGGTAACCAGGGTAAACATCGGGTTACTAAGCGCAGGGCCGCGCTTAGTAACCCGGTGTTTACCCTGGTTACCATCCTAAAAGTAAAAAAAACAAACACTACATACTTGCCTACCGCTGTCTGTCCTCCAGCGCTGTGCTCTGCACTCCTCCTGTACTGGCTGTGAGCGTCGGTCAGCCGGAAAGCAGAGCGGTGACGTCACCGCTCTGCTTACCGGCCGCTGTGCTCAGTCAGTACAGGAGGAGTGCAGAGCACAGCGCTGGAGGACAGACAGCGGTAGGTAAGTATGTAGTGTTTGTTTTTTTTTACTTTTAGGATGGTAACCAGGGTAAACATCGGGTTACTAAGCGCAGCCCTGCGCTTAGTTACCCGATGTTTACCCTGGTTACCGGCATCGTTGGTCGCTGGAGAGCGGTCTGTGTGACAGCTCTCCAGCGACCAAACAGCGACGCTGCAGCGATCCGGATCGTTGTCGGTATCGTTGCAGCGTCGCTTAATGTGAAGGGGCCTTTACTCCAGGCACGAACTGGAATGAGATAAGCAAAAAAAAATGCTAAATTTGGTAAGTGAGAATTCATTATTCAGTCTAAAACAAATGAAAAAGCAAAGTTGTCAAGGAAGAGTAAAAAAGAAAGACAACTTAAAAAGTGGCACAAATAAAATAGAGAATCAAATGCAAAGACTAAAGCAACAGAGCAAATTTATTCCAGTAAGAGACCCAGCAATACTGAATCGAGACAGTGTTTTTTCAGTATGATGGTGCTGGATCCTTACTGTCGTCTTACTAGTGAGCTTCACTATATTGATAATTATACAGCAAACAAGTGAAACCTGAAAGCGAATAGGATTGTTCCTCCTAAGCCGTCTATGCAGGACATGCAGGTCATAGAAAGTTAAAAAAATTATACCTTGATATCTGCGATCTGATGCTTTATTACCAAAAATTCCACGTTTTTCTTATTATGTAAATGAGCTTTTTAGATTTATGGGCCAGACATACACTGTGTTCCAAATTATTATGCAAATAATATTTCCTCATATTTTCTCTAAAGTACCTATCCGAATTGCAGTCATTGTTGTTTTCCAGTCATCTACTATTCTATAAAGCCAAACCAAATAGAACACTCTATATATTCTACAGCCCATGAGTTGCGTCTGTACAGCCCTTATGTCATAGGCAATATGTCGTCCAATGGACACTCCTAATAACAATATATACCCAGAACAACAATTGGAGTACTCAGTCCAAAAATTTGTAAAAAACATGTACAATGCTTTATTACATCAATTATTAATACAATGATAACAAGAATTCACATATACAGGGTAAGGGTAGTCACAGGTGTACCGGCAGGTAATATCAAACCATAAAGTGCATAGTGCCCATAGTTTCACTGGGAAGCTTTCCCCAAACACATATACCAGCTATCATCAGGGGTTCTTGCAAAGTTGCGGCATACTAATATGTAGCAGAGTTAAAGTACTCATTTGGGGAGCTTACCCATAATGTAGTAAGGAGCCGGACCCGTGTCACGCCGCCACCGACGCGCGTTTCGCTGCTCTTTCTCAAGGTGCGGTCAAGGTACCCTTACCCTGTATATGTGAATTCTTGATATCATTGTATTAATAATTGATGTAATAAAGCATTGTACATGTTTTTACAAATTTTTGGACTGAGTACTCCAATTGTTGTTCTGGGTATACATCTACTATTCTAGTATAATTGCAATGTTTTGGAACAAACTGCCTATGAAAACTGTATCTTTTAAAAAAAAAAATAAACACTCAAAATGCATGTTCCAAATTATTATGCACAGCAGAGTTTTCAACCTTTTTTTATTTAACTTTGAACAAAAATGGTCACTTGTGAAGTTATAAGCATTATCAGCTTCTTACAAAATGAAATCAAACAGTTTTCAAGTGAAAACTTTATTCTAGGTGATGTTACATTTGCACATAGGACCCCTTGTTCGAAAGAAGCTTCTGAACTCTCTCGTCCATTGAATTTGTCAGTTTTTGGATGGTTTCTGCTTCAGTTGTTTTGCATGTGGATAGAATACCCTCCCAGAGCTGTTGCTTAGATGTGAACTTTCTTCCGCCTATCATAGACACTTCTTTTGATGATGCTCCAGAGGTTCTCAATGGGGTTGAGGTCAGGGGAAGATGGTGGCCACACCATAAGTTTGTCCTCTTTTATGCCCATAGCAGCCAGAGATGCAGATGTGTTTTTTGCAGCATGAGACGGTGCATTATCATGCATGAAAATGATCTTGCTGCGGAAAGCACGGTTCTTCCTCTTGAACCATGGCAGGAAGTGTTGTTTTAGAAACTCCACATAGATTATGGAGTTCATCTTTACCCCTTCAGGGCCGACAATCTCTCTCCCCACGATTCCAGCCCAAAACATTACTCCACCTCCTCCTTGTTGGCGCCTTAGCTGTGTTTTCATGGGATGTCCATCAACCAGCCATCCTCCACTCCATCCATCTGGACCATCGAGTGTTGCATGGCACTCATCGGTGAACAAAACAGTTTGGAAGTCAGTCTTCATGTATCGTTTGGCCCACTGGAGCCGTTTCTGCTTGTGTGCAGTGGATAGAGGTGGTCGACAGGATGGCTTACGCACAGCTGCAAACCTCTGAAGGACCCTGCATCTTGTTGTTTTGGGGACGTTGGAGGCACCAGCAGCTTCAAAAACGTGTCTGCTGCTATGACAAGGCATTTTTGCAGCTGCTCTATTAACCTTACACAATTGCCTGTTGGAAAGAGTCCTCAATTTTTCCTTTTCAGCACTCACTCGTGTGTGCTGGGAACCAGCTACATACTTCTTGATTGTGCGATGACCACGATGAAGTGTCTTGGTAATGTTGATTGTAGTCATGCCTTGACCTAAATACTCCACAATTTGTTGCTTCTCAGCAGCCGACATCCTTTTTCTTTCCCATTTTGGCCAAAAATGTAGGCTGATTAATAATGTGGAACAGCCTTCTTAAGTAGTCTTGCCTTTATTTGGACACCCCTGCCAAACTAATTTGCACAGGTATCTGCACTTGCTTTCAGTGATATAAAGAGCCCTGACACACGTCATCATCAATGAGTTTAAATGACAAACAAAAAAATTGTAACCTTATCACTCCTAAACTCTTTGGAACACTAATAATAATTTGGAACACAGTGTAGATCTCTCTGAGAATCTGCCTCCAGAGCTTAATTTTAATAAAAGGGGTCGTTACCAGTGTGAGACATGTAATGACTGACAGTCTGTGAGGCAGATTCTCACAGAGATCTATGTCCAGCCCATAGATCTTAACAGCTCGTTTACATTTTAAGAAGAATATGGTTTTCTCTCGAGTAAGATATTGAATTGCAGATATCAATATGTAGACTGCTTTGGAGGGTTGATCCTACTGACAAATTCCTTTAAAAATTGAAAACGTTTTTAAAGCTTACCCATCACTTGGACAAAAGCGGTGAGGTGGTGTTGTTCTGGTTTTACTGCTCCCTGATTATTCAATTTTTTTTTTTTTTTTAATCTGTCATGTTATGCTTATTTCTATGGTTTTTACTAAAGGTCATTGATCACAGGTTTCTCTTGGGGGCTGGCTGGGGGGAGCTGTCTTAAGGCTGTTATGCATGATTACCCCATGAGCTCTGCCCCCTTGGAAACGCCAAAGAAGTTAGCATGTCAGGTGCACTAAATAAAAAGGCCTGTGTCTGACTGTGCAGGAACATGGTCTGATCATACCACGGCTCCTGGCAGGGAGGAAGCAAGAGAGCGTATACAGACAGGACAGCAGGGGATCGCAGCTGATTCTTTCTGTGAGTAAGGGTATGTGTCCATGTTCAGGATTGCATCAGGATTTGGTCAGGATTTTTCATCAGTATTTGTAAGCCAAAACCAGGAGTGGAACAATTGGAGGAAAAGTATAATAGAAACATATGCACCACTTCTGCATTTATCACCCACTCCTGGTTTTGGCTTACAAAAACTGATGAAGAATCCTGACCAAATCCTGATGCAATCCTGAACGTGGACACATACCCTAAAACATTTCACTGCCTGTTTTGACACTAATTTACCTCAAAGAAAGAATCCGCTGTGATCCCCTGCTGTAATGTCTGTATACTCTTTTGCTCCCCCCCAGGAGCTGCGGTATGATCAGACCATGTTCCTGGTCGGTCAGACACGGCCATTACACAGTACACAGCAGGGGCACATTTATAAGATTATCTCAGTACAGGAACATTTTATTTAAACACATCCAATTGTGGAAATTATTATTATTCCAAAATCTATTGATTAAAATATTTTTCGGATTATAAAACGCACCACAAAATTTAAGATGAAAAATAGGAAACATTTTTTTTTTTATAAAATGGTGTTGGTTCTTATAATCCATGCGTCTTATTGCTTACCGCAGGTGGTGGTTGGGGTGAAGCGGGGTACCAGGGTCGCTGCTGGAGGAGGCAGGAGTGGGGCGTTACTGCAGGCCGCAGGCTGGGATGAGGGGGTGTTCCGAAGAGCGGTGCACCTGTGTGTGTGTCTGGTGCTGCTGTGGCTGCCCAGCAGTGCTATGGGGGTGTCCGGTGGTGCTACTGCGTGTGTATCTGGTGCTGCGGGTGCTCGGCAGATGCTACGGAGATGTTCAGTGCTGCTTCAGGTGTCTCCGGTGCTGCCAGGGCTCTGCCGACATTTTGTGATCTCCATCTACGCATGTGCCGCCCCCGGCGGCCATTTTCCTGGAGTCCACCTCATAGGAAACCGTGGAACTACCGGGGCTCTGGCCTTTCACAAAATGTCAGCAGAGCCCCGGCAGCATCAGACACACCCGGGGCAGCACCGCCGGACACTCCCTCATCGCAGCCTGCATTAACGGTAACGGTAAGGTATATACGCATTATAAGACGCACCCCCATTTCCCCCCCAAATTTAGGGGGAAAAAAGTGCGTCTTATAATGGGAAAAATGCGGTACTTTTGTTTGTGACACAATTACTTTAACCCATTTCTGAAATCTGACATAATAATCCGTCCATGTGCCCTGGGCCTATCTGACCAGGGACGGATTATTAAGTCATTGCGATCACCCACACAAACGGCCTGTGTGCGGGCAATCGCCGCAGCTGACACCCGAAACGAAGTGCCAAGAGCTGTCCCGCACCGCTCCTGGAACTGTAAAACCCCGAAATGCTGCGATCGAACACGATAGCAGCATTCGGAAAGCCAGCAGCCCCTCTGCCTTTAGATCAGAGATCCCGTACTATGACGCGGGGTCCAGATCGTTGCCATGGTGACCTGATGTCGTCATGACAACATCTGGGTCACCAGAGCTAGGAAAGTTGCTTGCTCATTCGCAGTGCATGATCAGCAACTTTCTCTGTCAGTGCAGAGCTAACAGTTTGCAAACCATAGGGATGCTGCTGCATCGCCGTACTATACAAGCCATCAGCCTGCAAAAAAATGATCATCCCATAGTGGAAGAAAAGTAAAAAAAAAGTAGTTTTTTTTTTTTTTAAATTGTAAAAATATTTTTTTAAAAAATTTAAAATCTAAAGATATTGTATCCAATAATATTTGTATGAAAAAAATCTAAACAATAAAAGTACATATATTTGGTATATATATATCCTCCGCAACGACCTGACCTATAAAACTCTTCCACTAGTTAACCCCTTTAGTGAACACCATAGAAAATAAAAAACAGGGCAAAAAACAATGCTTTGTCATCATACCGCCAAACAAAGTGGAACAAAATGCGATATAAATAAACATGGCACCGCTGAAAATGTCATATTGTCCTGCAAAAACAAGCTGCCAAACGGCCTATTCAACGTAAAATATAAAAAGTTATAGCTCTCAGAATAATGCAATAATAATTATTTTCTGTAGAAAATAGTTTTTGTGTAAAAGCGGCAAAAGAACAAAAAAAGGATATAAATGAGGTATCTCTGTAATCATACTAAGGCTACTTTCACACTAGCGTTTTCTGCAATCCGTCACAATGCGTCGTTTTGCAGAAAAAAACGCATCCTGCAAAAGTGCTTGCAGGATGCGTTTTTTCCCCATAGACTTGTATTGACGACGCATTTGCGACGGATTGCCACACGTCGCATCCGTCGAGCGACGGATGCGTCGTGCTTTGGCGGACCGTCGGGAGCAAAAAACGCTACATGTAACGTTTTTTGCTCCTGACGGACCGCTTTTTCCGACCGTGCATGCGCGGCCGGAACTCCGCCCCCACCTCCCCGCACCTTACAATGGGGCAGCGGATGCGCCGGAGAAATGCATCCGCTGCCTCCATTGTGCAATGCGCTAAACGCTAGCGTCTGAATCTCTCCCCGACGCATTGTGACGGGGAGATTCCGACGCTAGTGTGAAAGTAGCCTTACCCGAAGAATAAAACTGCCTTATCAATTTTACTACACATGGAACTGCATAACCACCTCCCCCCCCCCCCCCCCCCCCCCAAAAAAAAAGAAGAAATTCCTGAATCGCTGTATTTTTTGTTCGTTCTGCCTTCAAAACAGGGAATAGAAAGTGATCAAGAAATGTCATATGCTCAAAACTGGTAACAAAAACATCAACTCGTCCCATAAAAAAACAAAACCTCACATGACTCCGTGGGCCAAAATATGAAAAAATTATAGCTCTCAAAATATGGTGATGCAAAAACAATTTTTTTAAAAATAAAAAACGTCTTTTAATGTGTGACCGCAGCTAAATATAAAAACTCAATATAAATCTGGTATCGCTGTAATCGCACCAACCGAAAAAATAGTCGCCTAATCACTTATACAGCATGAGGAACGGTGTAAAAAATAAATAAAACGAATTCTTCACCTGCTGTTGATTTTTTTCATTCTGCCTCCCAAAGATCGCAGTAAGGCTCGGCGGACGTTTATCCTGCGCTGTGCGCTGAGCGCTTACACCGGGGTTTCCGTGTATATATCTGAAAAACGTGATTCAGATGGAACCTCTGGTGGAATATTCCCTATAATGAGGCAGACGGAGGCACTGTGGATGCTGTAGGACCGGTGATCGGTGTCAGTCTTTTTAGGATTCCATAAAACTGCCATCGGCCACAGTTTTGTGCACTTCTGAACAGAGGCCAGATGGAGTCCAGACTAACTCTGCTGCCTCATTATAGTGAATGGATCCTTGGGGGTTTAATCTGAATCGCGTCATTCAGAGATTTAGATGGAAAGCCCAAAGTAAGTGCTCAGGATAAAAGTGATTAAAATGTTACGTAAAATGTTCCCTACAAAAAATCAGTTCACAAAAATAGCAAGTCCCCACTCAGGTCTATCATCTGTTAACGGAAATATATGGGCTTCCATGTTACTGGTAGTACAAAGGAAGTACATATGGAGTCTGCAAACCCTTTTAGGAAAATCTGCGCTCCAGGAGGCAAATATTGCTCCGTTCCTCCCTAGTCTCTCCGTATGGCTAAGTAGCACTGTACAGCCACATATGGGATATTGCCACATTCAGTAGAAGTTGTGGGACAAGTATTGGTGCCATTTTTATCCACTTCTTGTGTGAAAATGTAAAATCTGGAGCTAAAACTACATTTTGGTGGTAAAAATGTAGTTTTTTTTTTTTTTTGCTGCCCAATGGTCTAAAATTCTGTGACACACCTGTGGTATCAATATGATCACTGCACCCCTAGATGAATTCATTGAAAAGTGTAGTCTGTAAAATGTGGTCACTTATGGCGGGTTTGCTGGTCTGGCACCTCATGGGCTCTCCTGGTGGGTCATAGCACCTGCAACAGTAAAATCTGGCGCTCCTTGCTTTCTGAGCTTTGCACTGTGCCTGAAAAATATTTCACTGTGCACCAACACATTGTGTGTGTCGGGTCATAAAGAGACAGTGGTCAAAATTGTAAAAATTAGCCCGGTTATGAACGAGCAAACCACCTTTGGAGGTAAACGGGTTAATTGGACAATGTGTCAACTCTATTTATTTTGCTTGTGCGCAAAGTGTGAAATAAACTAGTACAAATTCAGGCCATTTTTACCCTCATTATTTGGCATTGGTGTTTGTAATCCATAACCAAAGGAATGATGTGATGGGGAGATCATCTGATGTTGTGTTGTGGCTGAAATTAAATACCGTATATACTCGAGTATAAGCCAAGATTTTCAGCCCACTTTTTTGGGCTGAAAGTCCCCCTCTTGGCTTACTCGAGTCATACCCAGGGGTCGGCAGGGGAGGAGGAGCGGGGGCTGTCTAATTATACTCGCCTACTCCTGGCACGGTCCCTGCTTCTTCCAGCGCTGCAGCTTCTTCCTGTAGTGAGCGGCCACATGGTACAGCTCATTACAGTCATGAATATGCGGCTCCACCTCCCATCGGGGTGGAGCCACATATTCATTACTGTAATGAGTGGTTACAGAGACCGCTCACCACAGGAAGAAAATGTGACGCCGGGGAACAGAGGTGCAGTGACGGCACCAGGAGTAGGTGAGTATGATGGGGGGCAGTGTGCGATACTCACCTGCTCCTCGTTCCACCAGCGGCGCCGTTGTCTTCCGCAGTGTCGCTCAGGTAAGAGGGCGCGGTGATGCGATTAGTGCGCGCGGCCCTCTTCCTGAATGTCGGCGCAGAGGATGGGAAGACACAGCGGCGGTCAGTGGTGGAGCGGGAAAGGTGAGTATAGCAAGTGCCGGGGACCTGAGAGGTGAGTATGTAATTTTTTTATTTTTTAAATCGCAGCAACAGCATATGGGGCAAGTATCTGTATCTTATGTGGCCATGTGCAGCATTATATGGGGGCTAATGTCTGTATGGGGCATCATATGTGGCCATGTGCAGCATTATATGGGGCAATTATCTGTATGGAGCATTTTATGGGGCCATAATCCACATTTGTGGAGCATTATACGGGGCAAATGTCTGTATGGAGCATCTAATGGGGTCATAATCAACATTTGTGCAGCATTATATGGGCATATGTTAATATGGAGCATCTTATGGGGCCATCATAAACTGTATGGAGCATTATATGGGGCTCCTGATTCAATATGGATATTCAAAAACACTTAACTTACTGATGTCTCAATTAATTTTACTTTTATTGGTATCTATTTTTACTTTTGACATTTACCGGTAGCTGCTGCATTTTCCACCCTAGGCTTATACTCGAGTCATTAAGTTTTCCCAGTTTTTTGTGGCAAAATTAGGGGGGTCGGCTTATACTCGGGTCGGCTTATACTCGGGTCGGCTTATACTCAGGTCGGCTTATACTCGGGTCGGCTTATACTCAAGTATATACGGTAATGACCAAACTACTATGATGGGCACAGCTGGAGATATTTATCCAAATTAGTGCAGTAACAGTCCTAAGGAACAAGTCAGAAGTCTCCACAAAAGGCCATTAGGCATTGACCTCTGAATTGAAGGGTTTCTTGGCATCTCTGGTGTGGTTTCCATCGATCTCTGATACTGACTGACTGGGGTCTGTCGAGCTATGGTGTAAAAAAAAAAATAGGATTATTTGGTGAAACATGCCAGTGCCTGAATTGATTCCCATGGTAGTTTTATTATTGATGGTGAATTATCCTTATTATGAATGAAGAAAAAATATGATCTGCTGCTGTTCCCGTTAATGGGAGGAAGAACAGGCACAATTCTATTAATGGAGGGGCCAAGCGGCCTCCGGTGTCTTGGTCTTATGTTAGGCAGGTGACATGGACTGTTCTCTGGTTTATCGGCACATTTAAAGCATCTATCCCTTACAGGACAGTAATGGTGCTTTATTGCACAGTGTGTATATTCTACACCAGGTAAATGTGTAGTCTGTGTGTAAACCTGAGCATGAGATCTATACATGGGTGATATATTACAGACTGGAACAGTAAGCACTGCCATGTCTACATCCTGCTCTGTGTGCGCGCAATAAATGATTTATAGGGTGGCCTGCACCTTGCTGGGTATATATGTTACCACCTTTTATACACCGTTTCACCGCTTATATACAGAATCTACCGTACATAAATGATCTATAATATAATATTCCCAAATTATATCCTACCTCATTATCCAGAGCTGTATTCACAGTTCTGCAGACCACAGGGCTGAATTCTTCTTTCACTGCTTGCATATATAGATTGTCTTACACATAATAATTACCAACAAAATGAGTACCAAGTACCCACAGACCACTATATCACAATACAGTAAAATCAATAAAGTTTATTGAAAACACATTTTAAAAAATATACATAACACCATGTGAGTTTTATCAAAGAGAATTAGTCAAAAATTCCATGAGCAGCGGAAATACCGCATCCAACCATGTCATGCTAAGCATTAAGATACATTGAAATCAATATTAATGTTACTCTCATTTAAATATAAGATCCCCAAAAAAAACATCCTTTAAGGTAATTTCAGCGTCTATTATTCCCGGATGATGAGAATTCAATATATAGAATGAGTGGATACATGCTTACCCATAGTCAGTGCACCGCTGCCCCGGAACGCCCCGACGCGCGTTTCGCCCGTGCTTTTTCAAGGGGAGTGTGTTCCTGCCCCCACCTTACCTCATTAAATACCCCCCGAATAGTAACACCAGCCAGTAGGGTGCTCGCATGCCGAGACGCTGCCGCCAAATTCCCAGCTGCATCAACTCCGGTACTCATTTCCGGCGCGCGCTAGAGGAAATCCCTCTCTGACGTCATATTGCGCTCACCGGAAGTGGATTGAGACCTTCGGTGACACAGGGAAAAGAGGCGAGCGACTGCGCATGCGCATACCGGCGCCATATTCAAGGAGCCCTTAAGGAAGATGCCTTTGCGGTCACCAGCTATATTTCTTGTAGTACAACGTATGTCATATACCATGCCGTCTGTCCCTGCAACAAGGCTTACGTTGGATTGACATCACGTGAGCTGCGTATCAGGACCAGAGAACACGTGCGTGACATCATTGCGGCAGAGGAGGTGGATGACCTATCATTGCTGAAAACAATACCGAAACACTTTAAATTATATCATCAGTCTGATCCGAGAGGATTTAGGGTCAGGGGAATTGATAAGGTCCACTGTGGCATTAGAGGAGGAAATATTAAACAGATTCTGGCCCAAACTGAATCCAAATGGATTATTGAATTGGGCACTATGTCCCCTGATGGACTAAATGAAAAAATTAGTTTTGTACCATTTTTGTAATCCCTGTTTTTTAACTTTTTCTATGTGTGTTTTTAATTTTTCTTCTTTGTTTATTCATTTTTAGTAGTAGGATCATCTCTTGCTTGAATGTGAGGTTTTGGTGATTGATCTTCATCTTAAAGAAGAATTATTTGTGACTTTCCCCCTCCCCCCTCGCTTATTTTCTACATCTTGGAGAGTCTACTTTCTTCCGGACCTTTTACACATAAATGATGAACATGGCCCGGTTGAATACATGAGAAGAAGGATCGCATATAGAGAGCAGGAATATAGAGGAAAACAACAAATAAACGAAATAATGTTCATATTTATGGTGATTTATTATTTATGTTTGTGTATTTATATGTGGTAATTGTATTGTTTATGTTCACTATTGTTTTTGTGTATATTAATATTAATTGTATGTTTTACATGAAATATGGGATATGTCATATGTGTAGTATTTAATATCACATATGGATTCTTGGAGGAGGAGGTCCATAGTTATTATATGGTTCTTTCTTTAGGGATCCCCTGGGGATTGAGTCATTATTCACTTACCGTTTCGGGTTTCCCTGAAACGGTTAATCTGTATTTACATGTTGTATAATGTGGTATGTTTTTATGCACTATTGCTTATGGCACATATACATTCTTTATGAATGTTTATTTTGTATTATAGTTTATTTTGAGTTTGTTCTTATTATGCGGATGATGAGAATATATATTGATATCCTCCTTGTACCATTTCTTTATACGGACTGTGTCCTGGGGTAGAATAGGGGAGGAAGGGGCTTTTCTTTGTGTGCTACTTACAGCTGGCCTTAGTATTTTTGGGTAATTCCGCTCGGTGCGGTATAGATAGATGGATAATTTTCTTCTTCCGCTTTCGAGGGTATTGGGAGACGGCGTTACACTATGGACTCCTTAACAATGGCACCGCTACGCGCAGGCGCACTTTCTTTCTTTTTTGCATAGGGCACATAAACATGGCATCTTCCTTAAGGGCTCCTTGAATATGGCGCCGGTATGCGCATGCGCAGTCGCTCGCCTCTTCCCTGTGTCACCGAAGGTCTCAATCCACTTCCGGTGCGTGCAATATGACGTCAGAGAGGGATTTCCTCTAGCGCGCGCCGGAAATGAGTACCGGAGTTGATGCAGCTGGGAATTTGGCGGCAGCGTTTCGGCATGCGAGCACCCTACTGGCTGGTGTTACTATTCGGGGGGTATTTAATGAGGTAAGGTGGGGGCAGGAACACACTCCCCTTGAAAAAGCACGGGCGAAACGCGCGTCGGGGCGTTCCGGGGCAGCGGTGCACTGACTATGGGTAAGCATGTATCCACTCATTCTATATATTGAATTCTCATCATCCGGGAATAATAGACGCTGAAATTACCTTAAAGGATGTTTTTTTGGGGATCTTATATTTAAATGAGAGTAACATTAATATTGATTTCAATGTATCTTAATGCTTAGCATGACATGGTTGGATGCGGTATTTCCGCTGCTCATGGAATTTTTGACTAATTCTCTTTGATAAAACTCACATGGTGTTATGTATATTTTTTAAAATGTGTTTTCAATAAACTTTATTTATTTTACTGTATTGTGATATAGTGGTCTGTGGGTACTTGGTACTCATTTTGTTGGTAGCTATATGGATTTGTCCACTAATCTGTATTAGGTTAGTTACTATTGATAGAGGAGCAAGCACAAGAATGCTTCTGGCTAAGATTAGCTATTTCTGCTTCTTGTATCTATATTTTGACATAATAATGTACATTAATATATGAATAGAATGTTTGGTGACTTTTTACAGTATGGATTCTCGCATTGAGTGGCCATATTTTATAGGAAACCTGACAGCTGATACCTTCTGCCCAAATCGCCGATAACACGGTTGAGTGTCCTGCTGTGTCTTTTCAGTCATGTATGTTTTATACTTTGAAAAGCTGACTGGTGTCCAGGTCAGTTCCTGACATGTTCTCCTTGCCCAACGCCCCTAAACTGACCAGTTTCTTTCTTTCCACACACACTGGGATAGACCTGTCCGTCAAGGGGAACGGGGTGGGGAGAAGCTGCCGGGGATAGTCACTCAAGTTGCATAATCCCAGACTGCTTGTTAAAGCCATGTTTGGTCTGCAATGCCACAACCTTTCAGGGTAAAACGTATCTGGCTGAGATGGCAGAGCCAATGTCTGATTCATCCTGCCCATGGTTTGGGCAGCATTAGTCTACTATCCCATTCCCTACAATCTGTGCGTGCCTCTATGGGAAGGCCTCGTTGTATGATGGCACTATTCCATATGGGCAGATGTTGTTTTGAGGTTTGACCGTGCTGGGAATCTTGGATCCTTGTTCTTCAAAGTTTGAGAGTCAGGAGCTGAACCAACGAGGCCACTTGTTGCTGTAGCCAGGTAGTTTATCCCTTAAAAAAAAAAAATGCTGCGTCCTACCCCACTCCAGATATTTCTGTGGAAAGTGATAATAGCACACGGATTGCGCCTTCCATCTATCCACACTTCTGAGATAATCTGCAGTATACAGGAGCTGAAGATCACTGGCAAAGAAGGAGTTAATTAGCTGTCAATCTCGACATCTTAATTAAGCTTTAGCATATTACCAAGGTCAATGAATGGGGAGAATTCTGTTTTCGCTATTCAGTCCTGGTGCTTGTATCTACCTGTTGTAGGAAACTGTCTAGACCTGACACAAAGCTGTCTCAACGTCTCCATGCGAGGCCGACTTGGATTGGGGGCTTACGTGCCGGTTATTTCACGCTTGGTATAGGATGAGGTCTTCTCCCAGACCATGTCATGTTGGTAGCGCCCTTTCTTGTTTGCAGTGTTCTGCAAACTTCTAGATTTTTGCTTTTTTAAGTTCTTCAAGTGGAATACTACAAAACGATATGACCATGAGTGGTGCCACCTGTAATATGAGAATTTTCCACATACTGCCCGATGTCCAGCGTGGTACGTTCTGGTCTTTATGGGGTAGTATTGGTACATAAAGTACCCCATAGCGTATGTCTAGCTGTGAGGGAACACCTTGGTAGACTTTGCTCACCAGGCATGAGGTCGTAATGTCATGCTCTCTTTAAATTATCACGGTTTCAACATGTCTAACGTGTCAGTGATCATTAGGCTGGACAACAAGTCTGAAGACCCTCTGTAAAGATGGCTTCCCTTGTACCTGGAATGCAACCTTTTGCTGCCCACCTATAACTTCTATCACCGGACGAAACGAACCACTAAACATAATGACAGGTTTTGGTGCAGAAACAGATGTTTGGAGAAGGCAATTGGAAATTAGTAGGACGTCCCTCTTAATTACCCTTTCAAAGGATACATTTTGCATCTTGTAATTATGTATAACGAGGGAGGGAAAAGTGTCAGAGCCTCATTGTTCACAGCAATCCACTGTAAGCGTATTTTTGGCAGACCTGGCAACTTCAGTGGAGTTTGGCTGGTACTTGTGAAAGATTTTACCAGTCTTCATGGAGCGGCTTCTGGTTTCAGCAAATCGTAGAGAATATATTTTAATAAATCTGGATTTTTCGTAATCAGTTTCATCTTTTTTTTACCATTTTAAAAACTTAATGGAGATTGTTTATTTCTTTTATTTCAGATAGTAGTTGGATGTAGATTCAGGAATAGTTTTCACTTACGGTAGTTTTTCTTTTAGACCCCTCATAGAAAATCTTCCATCGGTACTTCATTGCAGCCTTAATCGTTTTTACTTAGACAGATACAGATATACATTTTTGTAATAAAGCTGCATAATGGCAGACCGACTGGTTTTCAGACAGATTTTTGTGTCCTTTTCTATTTTTCTATTTTTTTTTTTTACAATAATCAACACAAAAAAAGGAATTATTACAGGTGTTTTATGTTCTTTATTATACATTTTTGCAACATTTATTTCTCGTGGTTCATTGATCATGTGATTACTAAATTTGTCATATACCGTAATTACTTGTCATATTGAAAAAATTAAGCAAAAGCACAAGTCATATGCATTTTAAACCAATTGAGAAAAACCAATGGATGAGTGAAAACTCCAGTGAAGGCCGATTTCTTGTCATTTTTTTTGTCGTACGTGGTAAACCGTGTGTGTTTTTTTTTTTTTTTTTTTTCACTGTTTTGCACCCATGTTTGGTCCTTATGTCAGTTTTAATCCCTGATTCATCCGTTTTCTTCATATGATGAAAATGTCTTTGCGTTTCCCTGCACTTTCATGGTAAAACACTAGGGCTACGTCCCCACGGTCAGTATTAGGCAGCGCTTTGGACGCAGCACATATCCGCTCCTTCCAAAGCACTGCCGGCTTTTGAACGCAGGTGATTCCGCGTGTGTTCACTGAACCGTGTGGAATCACCGCGCCCAATACATTGGACAGGTGAAATTTCCTCAAGATAAATAGACATGCTGCAGTCTGGAAATACGCGCCGCATGTGTGTCTCCACAGGGAAGCCAGAGGCGTCCCTGCACGCATAGTGGACATGGGATTTCTTGAAATCCCATCCATTATGCTATAACATCTGGACACTGCGGGTTGAACACTGTGGATGTACACAGCGTCCAACCCGCAGCGCTTACTGACCATGGGGAACATACCCTAATGGCACACAACATTTGTGTGAACTCTGATTTTTGCTTTTTTACAGGGACATTGACTTGCATTGGCAAATTTGTACAACACATCAAAGTAGGATATGTCTTTTGTAATTTTTTTTTTTTTTTTTATAAAGGACAATCGATCCGCACAAAAAAAATGAAAAGGAGGTATGAAAAGTAGAGATGGGAGGATCGGTCCGCTGGACCGTGGTTCTTTGGGCAGGTCAGTGGTCGCTGGCTGATGGAGGGGAGGCTCACGTATCTTTTGCCTTTCAGGTTTCCTGTCAAGTATTTTGATTAGCTAGGGCTGGTGCAATGTCATCTGTCCATCAGGCTGCCATGATGACATCGCGTTAGTCTGACTAATTGTCAGCCGCCTCAGGGATCCCAGAAGCTAAGAGATTAGCGAGCCTCCCATCTAGCAGCCAGAGACTATTGATCTGGGCGATGGGCCCATGTACGCCAATCAATCCCACCCATCTTTAGTGAAAAGGCGTGATGTATCTGTAAATATAACAGGTCACAAAAACATACCACAAACTGGAATATAAAAAAAAAAGGTTATTTTTTTTTTTTTAGATAAGGCCACCTAAAAAATGTTTTGCTTGTGAAAAAATTTCAATGGCCGTAGCAAACTTGTGGTGGTGACTCTCTCCTAAGATTGATGTGTATAAATAAAATATGTTTTCATTATTTGGGGAGGTAAATTTTAAGCTTTAGCACTAGAAGGAAACAATATACTGTACATACGTATACTTGACTGCTAGTGTTCTTTTTTTCCTCTCTTGTTCATTACACCCCTCCCAGCACTAGAGGGCACTCCATCATAAATTAGCTGCTGTAGATGGTTTTCTTAGTACTTTATTAAATATATACGTTTCTTGAGGTTTGTGGACGGCTCCTGATAAACATCTGAGTTTTCAGAGATTTTCTCTGCTGGAAAATTATCGCCGTGTTTTATTTTTTACTTCAGACACAGCAAGTAAAGGTTCATCAACCTCTACAGCCGTAGGATATACTATTATTATACTGCACTGTAGGAAATGGTTCATATTAAATATGTATTGTATATGTACTATGTGTAGAATAAATAAAAAAATATATACCCGTGTGTGTGTGTGTGTATGTGTGTGTATATACATATATATATGATAATGTGTGCAAAACTGTAAAGCGCTGTGGAATATGTTAGCGCTATATAAAAGTAAAGATTATATATATAATTTAAGCAAGTTGTATTTTAGAGGATTATTTTTATTATTGATCAGCAACTATGTTTTCAATCAACCCAAAAGACTCATAAATATCAAAGCCTAAAATTTTTTGTAAGTTGGAGTGTTTTTTTTTTTATTTGGCTATCTTAGGAGGATATCTGTTTGTGCAGGTAATTATTACTGTGCAGAATTATTAGGCAAACTTAATAAAAACCAAATATATTCCCATCTCACTTGTTTATTTTCACCAGGTAAACCAATATCACTGCACAAAATTTAGAAATAAACATTTGAAGTGCAAAAACAAAACCCCCAAAAATGAGTGCCCAATATAGCCACCTTTCTTTATGATGACACTTAACAGCCTCCATCCATAGATTCTGTCAGTTGCTTGATCTGTTTACGATGAACATTGCATGCAGCGGCCACCACAGCCTCCAGACACTGTTCCGAGAGGTGGACTGTTTTCCCTCCCTGTAGATCTCACATTTTATGAGGGACCACAGGTTCTCTATGGGGTTCAGATCAGGTGAACAAGGGGGCCATGTCATTATTTTTTCTTCCTTGTGACCTCTACTGGAAAGCCACGCTGTAGAGTAGTTGGAGGCATGTGATGGAGCATTGTCCTGCATGAAAATCATGTTTTTCTTGAACGATACCGACTTCTTCCTGTACCACTGCTTGAAGAAGTCTTCCAGAAACTGGCAGTAGGTCTGGGAGTTGAGCTTCACTCCATCCTCAACCCGAAAAGGTCCCACAAGTTCATCTTTGACGATACCAGCCCATACCAGTAACACAACTCCACCTTGCTGGCGTCTGAGTCGGAGTGGAGCTCTCTGCCCTTTACTGATCCAGCCTCTGGTCCATCCATCTGGCCCATCAAGAGTCTCTCTCATTTCATCAGTCCATAAAACCTTTGAAAAGTCAGTCTTAAGATATTTCTTGGCCCAGTCTTGACGTTTTATAACATAGTAACATAGTTAGTAAGGCCGAAAAAAGACATTTGTCCATCCAGTTCAGCCTATATTCCATCATAATAAATCCCCAGATTTACGTCCTTTTACAGAACCTAATAATTGTATGATACAATATTGTTCTGCTTATCTTATGTTTCATGTTCCAAGGTGGTTGTTTTTCAGCCTTCCTTACCTTGTCCATGTCCCTGAGTATCGCACACCTTGCGCTTTTTGTTACTCCAGTAACGTTGCAGCTCTGAAATATGGCAAAACTGGTGGCAAATGGCATCTTGGCAGCTTCACACTTGATTTTCCTCAATTCATGGGCAGTTATTTTGCACCTTTTTTGCCCAACACGCTTCTTGCAACCCTGTTGGCTATTTGCCATGAAACGCTTGAGTGTTCGGTGATCACGCTATAAAAGTTTGGTAATTTCAAGACTGCTGCATCCCTCTGCAGACATCTCACAATTTTGGACTTTTCAGAGCCCGTCAAATCTCTCTTCTGACCCATTTTGCCAAAGGAAACGAAGTTGCCTAAAAGTTAAGCACACCTTATATAGGGTGTTGATGTCTGTAGACAACACCCCTCCTCATTACAGAGATGCACATCACCTGATTTACTTAATTGGTAGTTGGCTCTCAAGCCTGAACAGCGTGGAGTAGGACAACATGTATGAAAAGTATCATGGGATCAAAATACAACTTGCCTAATAATTCTGCACACAGTGTGTATATGTGTGTGTGTGTGTGTGTATATATATATAAATATATATATGTATGTGTGTGTATGTATACAGTACAGACAAAGTTTGTACACACCTCATTTAAAGATTTTTCCGTATTTTCATGACTATGAAAATTGTAAATTCACACTGAAGGCATCAAAGCTATGAATTAACACATGTGGAATTATATACTTAATTTCAGTTGTTTCACACTTTTTTGTTATGTCTTATATTCTGGAAATTAAAAAAAACAATGTTTACCTCCTAGACCGGCGACATTCCTCTATCAGCATTGTGTAATGTCATGTGACCGCTGCAGCCATTCGGTGGCCGCTGAATGGCTTCAGCATCACGGTTTTAGCTCAGTGGGGACATAACGCGGCCTCCTCATACATCTCTGGTCTGGTCTCCACAAGTAATCTCTGGTCCTTTCGAGGCCAACCCTTCATATCTCTCTTTCCTCTCCACGACTAACCTCTCCTATGGTCTCCTTTGCCCTGGTGGGCAGGATTCGCTTTCTCTGTTGTTACAGAATGTGAATCCTCTTTGCACTTTTTTTTCTATGTACCACACCCTGGAATTAAAGGTACTATAAAATGAGTAATAATAACGTATAATACCGCATTGGCACGTGTCAACGACGCACAAAGGCATCCAATGTGCAGAATAATGACCTCTCCCACCCTTGAGGCTTGTGTTTACCCTTGGTCTGATCCATTTATTTGCTTGTGAGCGCTATGTCCAGCCGGGCTCGAGTTGTCCTAATAGCGATATAAAAATGATGTATGGAATTTAAACTGGGACTTCCTTGTCCTGGCGGAGTTATTAAAAAATGTCCGTTTTGTTATAAATAGCTTGTGAGGGCCTCTAAATGTTTGTGTTTGGAGCTGCCTGCTGGGAAAAAGTATTAGGGGCTGTGAGATTACAGCTGCTGGACGTACTCTGCTTATTGCGGGGTCTCAAATGAGCCCATGTCAGCAATATAGTGACACATAAATGATATTCCTGGGAATGACCGGTTTTGCTGCCTTACGTGATTAACACCCAGCCGAGCGACCATGGTATCTTCTCCATCACCGCTCCCTACCCAGCCGAGTGTGCAGGGCCTGGTACACATGGCATAAGACATATTCCTGCACTGCCGAGAAGAGAATGCCACTGCCCATCTCCATCCGCCTTGGTCTACAGCTGTGCCTGGCAGGTAGCGGTCTGTTATAGGTATATGACTCGAGTTGAGCCACCATTGTGATGATGATGATCTGAGCCGCCCACGAGAGGTTTATAGGTATTTTCACAAAGTGGGTTTACTGGGATGCTTGAAGTCATCTGTTGGGCGTGCACCTGACTTTGCAAGGGATGATCTTAATTTATTGCCAGGAGGGCACAAGGAATAAATGTTCCCCTGGTATCAAAATAAAGTCCTCCTGTTCCATTTAGTTACCATAAATGATCAGACCCAAGAAAATGGTGTCTTTGCAGCTCCGTATTGAACCTCTGTCTGGTACATGTCACTTGGCGGACTTGGTCTGTCTCACTCATACTAACGTGCAAATTTCAGCATGGAATTGGTTACCGCACAGTGCAAGCAATCAGGTAGATTTATTTTTTAAAAAGGGGAAAATGAAGTTGTCTACTCCCTGTGGCCACAGACACTGGGTCGGTGCAGTGCCAGTCACTGCTAACTATGCAGCAAAAGCTGCATGCCTCTGTGACTGCAGACTTTTGAATCTTTACTGTGCACCCGCCTAACACTGTCAGGATTTTCCGGCATTGCTTGCGAGAGCGCATGGTCAAGTATGTGATTTTCGTTTTTTCCATCCACATTATGACTAAATGTGCTCGGCCTCGCTCAGTTCAGTTGTTCCTCCCGTCTAGTCTGCAGGTGACTGCATGTATGGGGAATCCTGACAGCGTGCAATGTGTGTGCTGAAAGGATTGAGAAGTCTGCAGTTTACATAGGGAAGACCAGACAATGTTTTTAGTGCTGTATACCTATAGGTGAACCCTATATCTGCAGGTAAATAGCGTTTCTGGACAGGACAGGTTCCCTTTAAACCTTCATAGCCAAATGTTGAATTTAATTATGACTTCCTAATGGCGGATGCATTGGATTCCTGATATATGCACATATAGCGGTTAGGGCATGTCCACAAAGCAAGAATCTGCCGCATTCGGCATGTGTAACTTGCACGTTTTGTCATTGACGGCTAAGAATTCACAACGGATTCCCCTGCCCCAATGAAAATGTTAAAATTTTGTGTAAAAATTTACGTTTTGCATATTTTAAAATCTGCTCCTCAAGTCATGGTCTGTGAGGATAAATTGTGCAGTTGTAAATGAATCAGATCCATAAAACTGTAAAAGTAATTTTGTTTCAGATTGTGTAAATCCATGTGTAAAATCTGCAGCCTATTCCTCCATGTGCCGCGAGCATCCCCTTAGGCTACTTTCACACTAGCGTCGGTACGGGGCCGTCGCGCTGTGTCGGCCCGACGTACCGACGCACACTGTGCAAGCGCCGCACAACGGGGGCAGCGGATGCAGTTTTTCAACGCATCCGCTGCCCCATTGTGAGGTGCAGGGAGGTGGGGGCGGAGTTCCGGCCGCGCATGCGGGGTCGGAAATGGCGGACAGGACGCAGCAAAAAACGTTACATGTAATGTTTTTTGCTGCCGACGGTCCGCCAAAACACGACGCAACCGTCGCACGACGGTTGCGACGTGTGTCAATGCGTCGCTAATATTAGTCTATGGGGAAAAAACGCATCCTGCAGACAACTTTGCAGGATGCGTTTTTTCCCCTAAACGACGCATTGCGACATATTCCGAACGACGCTAGTGTGAAAGTAGCCTTACATCATGCTTATAGCAGGGGCTACAAGGTGTGCAGAGGGACACAGCATGTCTTATGGCGATGATTATCTGTGATCAGGAGAAAGGCGAGACATAACTGGTGGCTAATACAGGCCAATGCCCATCTAAATGTCAAGATACATGACCCCAGAAATGGCAGAGCAGTCATTTCTATGAAGTCATGATCATTGGAAAGTCTTGGCTGATGCTCATCATGGAGGAAAATCTCATACAAAGACGATCCAGTAGGGCTGATCATGACATAAGGATGAACCTCTGAATCCAATTTACTGCCAAAAGTCATCAGATCCTGTGAGAAATGATTGGATCCTCTAGCAAAAAAATAATAGAGATCGGTCAATGGACATGGTGACACAACGTGAGCAGAAAGCCTTGTAATATAAGCGGTCACCTTATACGGGGCAGGAATCTGCTGGATCCACATGTCTTCATACTTTACTTTTACATTGTACTTGTAAATCCACCTTTTACAGCACCACAAGCCAGGTGTGATAATGAATGCTGTATGTGTAAGGAAATGCTAGTAAATGGAGCCAGGATGGTTCCCTGCGCCCCGTCATCTACTTATAGCTAGATCCTAATTGACGTTGACATTTCTGCTGCTTTTATCGCCATTCACATAATAGGACAGATGTCACATATATCCGAAAATAGAATTTTACCTTTTATTTTCTATAAAAAACATTTTACCTCTCTACTAAAGGAAGACATTTGGTTTTACATTTCAAGTATAGGCAAATACAGGTCTTCTACCGTGTGTAACTGGGTAAACATAAGCACTGGCGCACAATGGCATACCTGTGCTAATCCTACTTTATGGCATTATGTTTCCCGCTAGTCCCATAACTTCAAGCAGCCGTCATTCTGTGGTCTGAAGCTGAGACCCTGGAATGCAGCTGCCTGTTAAAGCTTTTCTAACACTCTCCAGGATTTTGCGAGTTAACCCTTAAAATATTGCATTAGGGAACTGGTAGATTTTACTAGCAGACATGTGCTAAGTAGTATGTGCATTGGCTTACCAGGGCCTGGATCATGAGCAATAGGTACAGGGGAAAATGTGTATTGGCTTACCAGGGCCTGGAGCATGAGCATAGGTACAGGGGAACATATGTGTATTGGCTTACCTGGGCCTGGATCATGAGCATAGGTACAGGGGAACATGTGTGTATTGGCTTACCAGGGCCTGGATCATGAGCAATGGGTACAGGGGAACATATGTGTATTGGCTTACCTGGGCCTGGAGCATGAGCATAGGTACAGGGGAACATATGTGTATTGGCTTACCTGGGCCTGGATCATGAGCATAGGTACAGGGGAACATGTGTGTATTGGCTTACCAGGGCCTGGATCATGAGCAATGGGTACAGGGGAACATGTGTGTATTGGCTTACCAGGGCCTGGATCATGAGCATAGGTACAGGGGAACATTTGGATTGGCTTACCAGTGCCTGGATTATGAGCAATGGGTACAGGGGAACATGTGCATTGGCTTACCAGGGCCTGGAGCATGAGCAATAGGTGCAGGGGAATATGTGGATTGGCTTACCAGGGCCTGGAGCATGAGCATATGTATAGGGGAAAATGTGTATTGGCTTACCAGGGCCTGGTCATGAGCACAGGTACAGGTACAAGGGAACATGTGTATTGGCTTACCAGGGCCATGGAAATAGGAAGTCAGGTGTTATTGCCAAACAACCCAAAGACTTTACAGCTCCTTGACCACCAATTCCCCTCCCCAGTTAACTATCCTTGTTTCTCCAGTCACCTTCCACGACAGCAGCATTGGAGGATGTCTCCCCATCCTAATTGGGGACAGGAAACACAAAGCGGTTAAGTACCCTCCCCTTCCTGCAGTCACCATTGTTCTTCCTGTCCCCCTATGGGGCACGGAGAGGTTCTCTGATGGTGCTGCTGTGGCCGGCGATCGAGAGCACCCATCCTTTACCTCCTGCCGGGCAGCCTGGGTCGGGGGCTCTGCTTTCCTGCTATAGCTGCTCCTGTCTCCATGGCCTTCATGTGACTCGGGACCCCCTTTCCCGCCCCTCCTGCGCCTCCTCCATCCCTTTTGTACTTTCTTCCTTTTTACATTTAATTTTTTAGTGTTCTTACTTTTAAGTAGCATTGACACATCTCTTTGGAGTATCACAATCTATGTTTCTAGCTCTACTTCATCAGCTGGCCATACACGGGGAGACAGCTGTTGTCTGAACGGCCATTTGGCTCACAGCTATGTCTCTAGACTGCCTCATGCACTTGCACACTCGCCTTGGCTGAGCCGGCATGTATTTTGTGTGGGGAGAGGGGAGTACCAGTAAATTGCTGCCAAACATGGGGCATTTGAAGAGGCTGTTGGGGAATTTTACATTGATTGTCTATTCTTAGAATAGGTCATGAATATCTGATCGGTGGAGGTGGGACACCTGGCACACCGGGTGATCAGCTATTTGCAGCAGCCGGATGTGCTTAGTTGCGGAGTTGCATTACTCTGCTCTGTCAACAGAATAGTGGCCGCGGCCGGGGACTGCACTTCCACCCCGTTAAAATCAGGGGACAAATGTGCAGTACCTGTCCGCGGCTAGTATGCAGTTGACAGCTGTGCAACTCTGCACGTCCGGCAAGAACCATGATCAGCCAATCAGCGGGAGTGCTGGATGTCGTGCCCCACCAATCGGATATTATTGACCTATTTTAAGGATAGGCCATCTATATAAAAGTCCCAGACAATCCCTTTAAAGTAAAAATCCATCTTTTTATTTCTTATACCGTTGTTAGGAGAGAATTGGGAAGCCCCATGCACATCACTCGCCTGTACCTGCTGAAATTATTAGTTTTCGTCAATTTTATTTGAATATGTATGGGAATCTTCACAAATACTAGCATCAACTTCATGAAAAGCCAATTTTTGGAGTTTTCATTTTTTATTAACGACATCACTTGCTAAATAATTGGTTTGTGGATCTAACCTTTAAAAGAGATATTAAAGGGGTATTCCCGTTGAAAGACGTTATCCTTTATCCACCGAACATCGAGTACAGTGCCCTGATGTCTCTTATCAATGAGTAGAGTCATGGTTAGACATTCCCACTGCTACTCTATGTAGTTGGGGAACACAAGTGGCCGATAAGGGCTATCGGCGGACGTCTCCGCAGTTGAGTCCAGCCGATCTAGAAGTTATAACATATCCTTGCTATGGTGCCATAGTGTACCTCCATACGCAATTATATCGAAGCACACTGTCACATGAAATCAAGAAAGGTGAAAAGCATACTTAACTCCTTTCCATAAAATAACAAAACTACCTCTGTGTTGCAGGTCAGTTAGTTCAATCTACTGTACTGTTGTCTCCGCCATTCGCCTGGGGCCCCAGCTGGACCATGCAACTGATAAAGGCCAGGACTGCAGGTCCTATCCAGATCCACCCAATAAAAAGTTATAAAAAGTCGTCAATGCAGCGTATGTACCTTATGATCATGCCATTAAACAATACAACTTGCAACACAAAAATCAAGCCCTCAAGTCTAGGCCAATGGAAAAACAGGTTGATTGTGATGGCAAGTATTCTGTCGTATTATAGAGATATTGGCCCCTAAAGGCATTGCTTCTGGAAAAAAATACAGGAATGCCGTGTCCTAAATTGTCAGACCAAGACATTAATTCTTACATGTACTTAAACCCCTTCATTGCCTCATGTAACAGGTGACTTGCCGTGGATAAATGGCTGCTTAATTGACATGGTGGTGCTGTCCTATTTCCCAGTCCGAGATCTCCCAGCCAACTCTGTGTGAGCAATGGGTAAGACACGCAAGATGAATGTTCTCCGCCAGTCTGGACGTGTCCCCTCTGATAACATTGCTGAGAGGCGCTGCGGCTGCAGGGTAGCGCAGCTGTCAGTATGGCTAGTGGGCTCACTGTCCTAATCCTCTGCTGACCTTAGAGCTGAGCCTGAGAACTTGTCAGGAAGGTGCTCTCACACTTGTAGACAGCATGCAGCAGCTGTTGGGGCTTAGCACGCCGTGGCCCATGATGTTTAAAGGCTTCTCATTTATTGTGATTACACTGATGCCAACTGCGTGCTACATGCAGACTGTCAGACGGTAAAAGGGCAGGCCACAAGGGTAACACTCCTTGCCACTGACCCCCATTACTCTCATGTGACATGCGGCAATCTCTGTAATGGACATGATCCCTTACGTGCGGCTCTCTCCATCATCTGACTTTTAAAATAGATTGTAAGCTCTATTGGTCCACATCTACTGTGCCTCCATTTATGCACCGATCACCTTCAGATAAGTGTGAGAATGCTAACGAAAATGTTGGATATCTCCGTGGTAAAATATCTGTGTAATTTAAACTTTGGTAAACCATTTTTCGGTTTATAAATCCACAAATAACTTCATATTCTGGGACAAAAAGCTGTGCCACATATATATATGTTTTTTGAGAATGCACAGTGGAACAATAAATGATAGGTTAGGGGACAAATATAGCACTATCATTGAGTAGGCAGAAGATGACATCATGTATAACAGCCTTGGGACCTCCAATTGATACTAGACCTAAGGACGACTTCTGAAAATTGAATATTTCTCTAGATAAACCTTGAAGCATGATTTGTAAGTTCAGGAACACTGGCTACTCTACCTGGATTGGCAGAAAAAGGAAGCGATCACTGGCTACCACCAGGTTTGTGAGGGGGCAGGTGGTCAAAATCCTTTGAGAGACTTCAAAATACCTGTCAAAAGATGTGGTAGCAAGCACAGAGGATTCAGTTACCACAGTAAGGCACATACTAAACACTGAAGGTCTCCATCCCCAAATGTCAAGATATACATCTCTACTGACACCAAAGCACAAGAAAAGTTGGCTCCAGGCTCCATTATGCTCAAAACTATAAAAATAAGCAAGAAGTTTAGTGATTTTGTTCTGTGGATCAATTAAGAAAAGTAGTATTTTTCAGGGCTATGGAGGAAAAAGAATGGTGTATACACTGAAAAGAACACCTTGCCTGCAATGAAGCATGGTGGTGGCTCAGCCATGTCCTGGAGCTGCTTTGCTTCCTCTGGCACTTGAAACCTGCAGTGTGTGGACTTAATCAAGTATCCGGAAAAAGTAACTCTTTTTGTGAAGAAGCCAAAGCTTGTATCATGAGCATAGGTACAGGGGAACATGTGTATTGGCTTACCATGGCCATGGAAATAGGAAGTCAGGTGTTATTGCCAAACAACCCAAAGACTTTTCAGCTCCTTGACCACCAATTCCCCTCCCCAGTTAACTATCCTTGTTTCTCCAGTCACCTTCCACTACAGCAGCATTGGAGGATGTCTCCCCATCCTAATTGGGGACAGGAAACACAAAGCGGTTAAGTACCCTCCCCTTCCTGCAATCACCATTGTTCTTCCTGTCCCCCTATGGGGCACGGAGAGGTTCTCTGATGGTGCTGCTGTGGCCGACGATCCATCCTTTCTTACCTCCTGCCGGGCAGCCTGGGTCGTGGGCTCCGCTCTCCTGCTATAGCTGCTCCTGTCTCCATGGCCTTCATGTGACTCAGGACCCCCTTTCCCGCCCCTCCTGCGCCTCCTCTACCCCTTTGCACTTTCTTCCTTTTTACATTTAATTTTTTAGTGTTCTTGCTTTTAAGTAGCATTGACACATCTCTTTGGGGTATCATAATCTATGTTTCTAGCTCTACGGAATGGAATCCCCGCCCCGCACTGTGCATAATGCATAACACAGTGCAGGGCGGGGATTCCAAAGGTGGCTAGCCGCAATGCCAGCGCAGTCTGCAAGCCTGGCTGGGACGTCAGACGGCCAGAGCATACTGCGTCTGCGCAGCACAGCAGTACACTGCGCAGGCGCTGGTTTTGAAACGTACACAGCGCTGAGGGGGCGGCGCCGAAAGCGCAGGAAGATTGGAGTGACGGCAGAGGAGCGGTTAGAGCTGGGGAGTGAGGACCCACCTCCCTGGCTAGAGACAGGAATTGTGGCTAAGTATAAAAACGCTGTATTTGGGGTATACTTGAACCTAAAACTAAAAGAGCCACCTTGTTAGAATGCAGCATTACTGCTGCACAAGGTGGCTCTTTTAGTTTATAACGGCTGGAGGGGGGTGACAGTGGCCCTTTAAACATGAGCAAATGAGGCACACGGGTACATAAGGAGGGAGGACCCTGCCCGCGAGGGCTCACAGTCTGCAGGGGATGGGTGATGAAACACTAGGAGAGGGTGGGGCAGGTTGTGCGGCGGTTCTTAAAGGGAACCTGTCACCATTTTTTCCCTCTAACCTACTGCCACCACCTTTCAGCCCCATGTGACAGCATTCTATAATGCTGCACATATGACTCCAGTTCGCCCTGCCAGACAGAAAAAATACCTTTTTATTATACTCTCCTACGGGACGATCTGGTCCGATGGGTGTCACTTGTCTTGGTCCGCTGCCTGCTCTCCCCGAGGGCAGAGCAAAGTAAAGTATTGCAGTGCACATGTGCCGACTCTCTTTTGACCTTTTCCCACACATTCACACTGCAGTACTTTGCCCTTGGCCGGACCGAGAGAATTGAGCCTGTGCAGAAGCGTAAAGGGATCACTGTGTGGATGGTGTAGGACGCGTCATACACATGAAGGAGGACGACATTGCAAGAAAAGAGGGGACACCGGACCAAGACCAGCAACGCCCATAGGACCAGACCGCCCCATAGGTGAGTATAATAAAAGCCCCTTTTTTTGCCTTGTAGGGCGAATTTGAGTCATATGTGGAGCAATATAGAATGCTGTCACATAGGGCTGAAAGGTGGTGGCCGTAGGTTATATCGGGAAAAACTGGTGACTTGTTCATTTTTAACCCCTTTACAACTTTAGACGTATAGGTATGTCTAAGATTGCCTCCCCCTGTTTGCTGCGGACTCCGGCGATGAGTCCGCAACTTTTCCGGTACGTGTCAGTGGCATTTAACATGCTCGCACCGGAAGTGCATCACTAAGCCCGCCCATCAGCACCTATGTCACATGACTGCCGATGGGTTGGAATGACAACCCTGGGTCTCCAGGAGACCCCTGTGGTGGTTGTCATTGCTGGATAGCTATGAGCTCCGCCCAACAGTCGGCGCTCAGCAAGTAAGGATTTCTGCTACACAGAGCAAGGCTGAAGCCCTGCTGTGTGTAGATCAAGCGATCAGATAATCGCAGCGTCTAGTCTACCACTGTTGAGTAAAAAAGAAAAAGAACATTTTTTTTTTACAAAAAATAAAAGCTATAAAAGTTTAAATCGCCCCCCCCCCATTCAAAATAAAAAAAAAACATTTATACGCCTATCTATCTTTATACAAAAAGAATTAATCCGATCGGTAATGAGAAAAAAAATCAAAGCGCCAGAATTACGTTTTTTTAGTTGGCGCAGCATTGCATTAAAATGCAATAACTGGTAATTAAAAGATCATATCTACACCAAAATTAAATAAAAACGTCCGCTTAGTACTCAAAAAGTAAGCTCTCACCTAGCCCCAGATCACAAAAAATGGAGAAGCCAATGATCTCTGAAAATAACTTTTTTTTGTGAAACTTTGTATTTTTTTCACCACTTCAATAAAAAAAAAAAAAACTATACATGTTTGGTATCTACAAACTAGTAATGACATGGAGAATCATAATGGCAGGTCGTTTTTAGCATTTAGTGAACATAGTAAACAAAATAAAGTTTAAAAAAATGTGGAATTGCATTTTTTTGTAATTTCACTGCACTGTCAATTTTTTTTCTCGTTTTTCAGTTCACTATTTGCCAAATCCAATGGAGTCATTCAAAAGTAGAACTCATGCCGTAAAAATCAAACCCTCACACGGCCATATTGACGGAAAAATAAAAAAAGTTATTGCTCTGGGAAGAAGGGGAGCAGAAAAACGGAAAAACCCAAGCTGGTGAAGGGGTTAAAGTGGTTGTCCCACAAACATACATTGCAAATAATATATTTTGGAATAATAGTAAGTTCCACAGTTGGACGTGTTTAAAAAATGTTCCTGTGCGGAGATTTTTTTTGTAAATGTGCCCCTGCTATATGTACTGATATTTGCGGTGTCTGACCAAGAAAGCTGCTGCAGTTCATAGTCAGCACATACCACAGCTCCTGGCCAGTGAAGGAAGCATAAGTCACTTATGATAAGCGAGTATACAGACGAATCAGCAGGGGCTTGCAGCTACTCCTTTTTAAAGAAACACTTTTTCCTGTTTCCTGTTTTATAACAGGAGCAAGTGTTTCTGATGTATCACCAGTGTTGTGAGCTCATATTAAATCAAGTCAGTGACATCAGAGCTCAGTGGCCCCCGGAGATCCTATGTCAGTGACCTGACTTATGATGAGCTCAGAGGACTTGAGAGATGGGAAACTCTTTCCTCCTGTGATTTAAAAAAAAAAAAAAAAAGCAGGAAAATGTGTTACCATGGAACGCACCAACTGCATTCGCGTACTGTCGTTTGTGCACTCTTTGAGTAATGCTTCTTTCCTTGGCCAGGAGCTGTGGTACGTTTCGACCATGGATGGAGCAGCTGTGTATGGTCGGACACCGCACTTAGCAGTACATAGCAGGGACACATTTATAAGATTATATCAGCACGGGTATGTTTCTTTTTAACACATCCAATTGTGGAACTTAATATTATTCCAAGATCTATGAATTTAAAATTTACTTTGTTCGTGAGACAACCCCTTTAACGAAGCCTGTCATAAAAGCTAAACAAACAATATTTGACTGCAGACATAATGGTAAGCTGCAGATATGTTCTGTTTTAAATATGTGGCTGTCCAACTGGAATGTCGGATGCAGGGACACTATTAAAGCACCACTCCAACGTTTTTGCTTTTTTTTATTTTACCACTGGAATGGTGCTTTAAATCTAAGGCCTCTGTCTTATACTCACCCTCTGGCGTCTTCATCTGTTGGTCTCTGCCAGTTTGTGATCTACCAGCAGCTCCTGTGTTTCATGGAAGGAGCTGGAGGTCACAACCCTGTACAGTTCTATGAAAGCCTCCTTCTGGCTCTCAGACTTGTATTGAGAGCTCGTGACGTAGCTTCTGATTTCCAGCCGCCCAGAAGCTGCGGTCACTAGACCGGTGCGCCACCAAAAAAAGCTGAAGACGCTGGAGGGTGAGTATATGACTGGGAGAGATAGATATTAAAATTAGCAGTTTATATTTCTCCATATTATCTGTGTCTGACAAATACCAGTTTTTATATTACTGGTTTCCTTAAAGCACCACTCCAACGTTTAGTTTTTTATTTCAGTGCTGGAGTGGTGTCGCTAATGCACCTGCCCTTAGTAATGTACTCACCAGTCGCCATCTTCATCTGTTTTCGATGCCGCTTCGGTTGTCTTCTGCTGGTTGTGACCTGCCGGATCGCTCCAGTGTTTGCTACGTCTATGAGAGCGGGAGCAGGACAACAGCGAGGCTCATAGACTGTTACCTCGGACTTCCCATCAGTCAGTAGTTGTGGTCACAAGATGGTGGGTCGAGTCCAGAGCGGGTCTGGGAAGAGCTGAAGACTGCTGCTGGTGAGTATAATACCAAATGCTGGAGTGGTGCTATACTGGGCATTTTATCCTGGACACTGAACTGCCCCAAAAAACAATGATGGCTAATAATCGGCACCAATAGGACACCATTCAGTGTCCCTTTACCTGCAGATTAGCTTCATGGCTGCTGATAAATACTATTCTGGTTCTCAATCTTTGATAACCCTTGTATTAATTAGGAATAATGTTTCTTTGGACAAACACTTACCCAAGGAGTCTGTGTATCATCCTTACCCTTCCTAACAATCTTTAAGAAATGCAACTGCCCGTTATATTCGTCATCTATCTCCACCTATGACAATCTGAGAACATCAGGTTATCAGGATTGTACATTTCAGTACCATGCAGTCAGTAATAAAGTCTTCTGTAGTATGATCACTGCAATGGCCAACTTCATCTCCTTCAAGGGATGTATCGCATAGTAAACACCTTTTCAGAATAAAACTTGCAAGCCAATTGGTTATTGGTCTGACACCTCTCCTCTGGGTATGGCAACTGTGGCCAGGGTCGGGGAATGCAACACTGCAGGCCATCCATTCTTCTGAGTAGCTGTCTACGCATGGCATGGATGCACTGGTTCTCCATTCTTGTACATATAGAGGGTCCCAAGCCCCCTCTATGGAAACCGTATATACTAATATGGCATATGGATAGCGCTTCTATGAGTAGTGTCAGAAATGATTGCAGATGTCCATAGACGTTCAGTAGACATGTTTGTGGCCCCCACTTTTAGGAAGTCCTTAATGTGCACTCGGCGGCCGTCCTGATTCCAGCTCACCGGTTACCCCGTCTGTTGGGAGGTGACAAGTGATGCCGGGCCATTTCTCTGCTCTTCCTTACATCGGCCAGTGCGGTGAAAATGCCCTTCTTGTCATTCTGTCGTAGCAACCACCTGTCATCTGATATTTATTGGGTTCCATATTTAGTAAATTGGTGTCCTCGCTCTCTCGGAATCCCATCCGGACACGTTCTCTAGGTTTTGTATGGGCTGCACCTGTACAGTGAAGGCTGAAGGAACAGCAAAACCATTGTGTATGGTAACGTGAGAGACTCCGGAGGAAGCACACTGTACTGTGTGAGTAATTGATAGCCCGCCTCACTGATTTCCATTGTTGTCCTAAAAAAAAGGAAAAATGCCGTAGTTTACAGCTTACGTTGTATATCAGACACATGCACTGATTGGATTTAACCTCTTATGATCTAGTGCATTATAGCCCAGGTCTCTCCACCGCAGAAGCACCTTTACATACCGTGCAGATTGATAATCTGACCACTGGCTGACGTCCTATACAGGGAATGGGTGAGGGTTAAGGCTTCAGATGAGATGCTTAAATAGAAGTTTTTCGAGTTGGCATGTTTAATGGCAGCACGGTGGCTCAGTGGTTAGCATTGCAGCTTTCAAATCCCACCAAGGACAACATCTGTGAGGAGTTTGTATGTTCTCTCCGTGTTTGCGTGGGTTTCCTCCGGGTTCTCCAATTTCCTCCCACATTCCAAAGACATACTGATAGGGAATCTAGCTTGTGAGCCCCATCGGGGACAGCGATGATAATGTGTGCAACCTGTAAAGTGCTGCGGAATATGTTAGCGCTATATAATAATAAAGGTCATTATTAAGATTATTATTAAATACGGCAATTTTCTCATTTCATATCCTTTTTTTTTTTTTTTTTTTACCATTATGTTCTTAACACTTCATAGTAATGAATTATAAAAAAACCACGCATTCACATTAGTATTGGAAATTGATATTTGCTTTTTTGGGAACTGGATAATCACCCCAAAAATGTAATGCTTACCTTGATTTACTGTAAACCCTTTTCTCTTAATTTTCTGAAAACTTCTACTAAAGAAACTAAAACCAAATGTAAAAAATGTAATCTTTTATTAAAAAAAACAAACTGTGAAGTCTAAAGGGTTGTTCACTACTGGATAAACCCTTATTTATGGGTCCAGGGAAATATAAGAGAAGAAAAATGGTTCCTACCAGATCGACATTGCTCCTCTAGTGCTGCACTATTTGGGCCGACCAGTAGCACTTGGCAGTGGTCACTAAACAATGTGACTGACTGGTGGGGCCCTGCCTCGCTTCCGGCCCGATGCTGCACTCCTCTGGTCTATGCCGGCCATCAGAACCATACCGATCTAAGAGGATGTGCACACCATGTGTTTTTGTTGTGTATTTTTCTGCACAGTTTTGTCACATTCTGAAGGATTTCTTAGTATCCGCGAGGTAAATCAAATTCCATACGGACCTCCCAGACTAGGGCAGGTACCGGTTACGGGGCCAAGTCTTGCTGTAGCTACATAAACACTTATCTACTGTATAATTTATGAGACACTCTTATTTGGAGGCTGATGCACATTGTGAGGATTAATCCTGCCATCAGGTTCCCTTTAGGAGGTGTCCTCATATTCCTATATGACAATTGCTCTTAATGCCCAGTGTGAAGTAAAAAAATAAAACCTTTGGGGAGGATGGCTTTGGATCTGGAGGTTTTTCCTATGAAGTGTGCTTTCCGACCAATCTTTGTTACTATAGGACCTCTTTTCGCTGACATGTGGGCTTGTTCCTGCCGTACGTGGTGAGCCGTGAACACAATGTGGTTACTTTTGTCTGATTTCCTGGTAACTTTCAGATGTTATCACTGCAGCCAAGAGCGCTGAGCACTTTCCCCTTGAGACAGAAGCTTATTTTCCCACCAGTAGAATAAAGCGTTCACTAGCATTGTGACAGTTCCCGTTACTTAGCCAGTAATGACTGCTTAATATCTTGTGCTCTTTTTTTTTTTTTTTTTTTTTACAAAAAAAAAAAGGTTCAAGTAGCTGTAGTGTGTTCTAAGCACAACCCAATTTGATGCAGTCAACACAACTTTTTTTTTTGTTTTGTTTTTTTAAATGATCTTTGTCCTGGAATTCCCTCCATTTCCTTAAAATAGAGATTTGGCATCAGCCGCCTATAAATCATCACTTGAATTACTGTATAAATGTACTGAACACGCTCAAGGAACTGGTTAGGGAACGTCTTGGCTGCCGCGTTGTTCGTTCACTGGTTTCATGAGCTGATAGTATTTCAGTATCCATGAAAAGTGCACATGGAAACTATCATACATTCATAGGAAAATTTGTGCAGTTATGGCAATCACAGGTTCAGTAGACATGTTAATGATATGCAAATTTATAAAAAATGGAAACAAAATTTTCAAGACCTCTCAATGTGAAAAGGTCTTTACAAGGGAATGTCACACTGGTCAGATTGTGTGGAGTGGCATGATGTACAGTAGACGGACCACTCCAGTCTTCATTCCAGGCACAAACGGCTCGGTGCTCGCTTATTCGGCAACTGCAAAGGTAGCTGCCAGCAGCAGATCATGATGATTAGCATGCTCATGTACATTCAATGTAACAGAACATTCTTCAGATAATCATTAATAATCTCATTGATAGCAGTGGGGATTTCTGAGTGCCGTCGTACTCAATACTGAATAAATCTGGATGTTTGAAAACTTTGTATCCTTTTCTTCATCATTTGCATATCATTAACATGTCTATCGAACCTTTGATTTCTAAAATTCCCCAACTTTTTCTTTTTGGTGTTCCAATTTTAATGTTGAGCGTACATTTTTCATGACTTGGTGTGTATTATACTTCAGAGCTGCATTCACAATTCTGCAGTTTTCTGAACAATGTCTAGACATAAAACTTTAATGCACACATAATATCTTGAAAATATAAGCGAGCTAAATCTGTTAGTTTTCTGCAACAGTGATACTGATAAATTTCCTATGAATATCAGATATCTGACAATTTGGCTTTTTCACCAGCCAACAGTTTTATTGCCTGTAGGTGCCATAAAACAACTCTTTTTGGGCTGACTTAGGAGGAATGCATTGGCTTGCCAGGCTAGGAGTGTCACTCTACACAAGGAAAAACGATACCTCATTAGATCCCACTAAAAAGCCTCTCATACAACCAGATCTGATCTCATATTTTGCACTGATGAGGGGCAATACCCTGAAACACATGTCTGCAAATTGAAATTTTGGCTTGGCTTTTATCCTAAGTCATATAGCAAGGCTTGTCAAAAGGTCACGAGTGACTTTTAGAATTGCTACTTACAATATGCACTAAAATCCTCTTCCTCTCTCGTGGCAATTTGCATATCCAAATAACCTAGTAATGTAGGAGACGTGTGATCATTCTATACCAGTGCTTACAAAATCCCAGTCCTCATAGCCACCAACATGTCATGTTTTCAGGATTTCCTTAGGGTACCGTCACACAGTGGCATTTTGATCGCTACGACGGCACGATTTGTGACGTTCCAGCGATATATCCGTGACGTTCCAGCGATCTCGTTGTGTCTGACACGCTCCTGCGATCAGGGACCCCGCTGAGAATCGTACATCGTAGCAGATCGTTTGAAACTTTCTTTCGTCGTCTAGTGTCCCGCTGTGGCGGCATGATCGCATGGTGTAACAAAGGTGTGCACGATATTGTATACGATGTGCGCATAGTAACCAACGGCTTCTACATCGCACATACGTCATGAAATTATCGCTCCAGCGTCGTAGATTGCAAAGTGTGACAGCAGTCTACGACGCTGGAGCGATATTGTTACGATGCTGGAGCGTCACGGATCGTGCCGTTGTAGCGATCAAAATGTCACTGTGTGACGGTACCCTTAGTATTGCACAGTTGATAGAAGTATCTTCAAGGCATCAGGAACTCTCTCTCCTGTGCAACGCTATGGAAATCCTGGAAACATGACCTGTTGGGGGCCATGAAGACTAGAGTTTTGGAAATATTGATCTACATTTAGAGAAATAAATATTCTCATTAGAATATCCAGGATCAAAAATCTTGGAGGACCTGACTGCTCACCTGACATGTCTGTTCTAGTAAAAAATTGTGTTCTCAGTAATAATTTTGCATCATCTTTAGAGATGGGCAAACCTGAATAGTAAAGTTCGGGGTCTGTACCGAACACCTACTGTTCGGGAACGGACCCAGAACACGGACTTCACTAGGAAGTCTGTGTTACTGTTTGTGATTGTACTGTGCATGACAGCACGAGAAACAGCGCTGGCTCTAATCGGCGGTAAGATCATTACTACTGCTCCAAAAGCTGTGGCTCTGACGCTGTCAGATGACCGTATGAGCCCATGACTGTGACCCGAGGTAAAAAGTTTACCTTGGGTCACAGGCGTCAGCTGATAAGACTACTAATCCCATCAAGTCTACGCCTGCAGACACTGTTAAAGGGACTCTGTCACCTGAATTTGGAGGGAACAATTTTCAGCCATAGGGGCGGGGTTTTCAGGTGTTTGATTCACCCTTTCCTTACCCACTGGCTGCAATATTGGATTGAAGTTCATTCTCTGTCATCCATAGTACATAGTACAGTTGCTGTTCCAAAGGAACAGCAACTGAGAAACTCTGTGCTACCACTGAGCAAGTTTCATTATAGCTCTGTGCTTCTGTGGTATGGACGGTTCTATCTGAAGGTAGCCTTAAATGGGGATTATATTTGATGAAATATGGTGTTACATATCATGTATGTAATCGTTTATAGTACAGTATTTGAAGTGCAAAGTTTTTTGGGGGCATGCTTTTTCTTTTTTCAAAATTTGGTAAATTTCATCCCAGATGGTTACGTTTTACGTTTCTACCCAGCAGACTTCTCTCATGCTTGATCCCACCACTTGGTAATGTTGGCATTATTGATAGCACTTGACAGAGCAAAACGCTGTGTTGAACCATCTATTCGGACACTGGATCCATTGGTGATCGTTTCCCTGTATTCCTTTCATGAATACCTCAGCCCATACCGCACTTATCTGTTGTTGCCACTTGGCTTTTTCCTAAGTGACCCGCTGCTTTTGTTTGGATTTCAAAAGCCGGAATTCCATGCATCTCCTGGTCAATAGCGATGATGTGGTGGCAATCAGGACGACTCCTGTGTATACTTAACAACATCTTGTGTACAGCTGCTGTGTCTTGTGCAAGTACAAGATAATCTGCTGAAATGAGATCTAAAGGGGTGACGCTGGCCACGGGACATTGTGGCCTCTCCACATTGCCGGGACAGCTTGCTTGCCTGGCATTTTGTCTCTGTGATAGAACATAGATTTCATCTGCTTTTCTGTTGCTGATTTAATCAGGATCTGAAAACAGCATCCTGGTTATATCACGCCATCGAGGGAGGCGTTCCGCTCACAATGGTTTAATAAAAAACATTATTATTCTGTGGATGCACTTCGTTATTAGACGATGAAGGATTTCTGTGACTAACACCTACCTTTAGTCTCGGAGACCTGTGCCACGTACTGACATTCCTTCTTTGTTATTCTGTTTTGTGTTCATTAGCGCCATCACTCTTTTTCTTTTTTTTTTTTAATGAGTCTCCCTCCTAGTAGGAGCTTTGTAACCGCATAGTAAAATGTGGTCCTGATACGGTTACTGACAATGTGGTTGGAGTACGTCGTCTTTACTGTGGTGACTCATTATATTGGGTTGATGTAGCTTTCTATCGCCTTAGTGCTGACATTGTAAACTGTATTCTAGTGTAGGAGATTTACTCTTGTCTAAATAGGCAAAAAATAGGTTACTCATGAAGTAGATCGGATCAAAGGCAACTGAAGAAAGCATTTTTTTTCTTGATCCTACTTATGACCCAACTATCCCAAGCTTGTGTGGCACACAATGAACTTCTTTTCTTAGCATTGCTTGTAATACTTTGATGTGGACCAGGATGCTTGAATCAGAATATGGAGAATTAACAATGTATAATGCCTTGTGTCCAAGATTTTTTTAAATTCATCTATTTATATAAGCCTAATTTGGTGACTATTAGTATCCTCTCTATTCTGTACCTTTTGCCTTATAATGAAGTAACTGAAACTGCCCTTACTAACGTATAAGCCGACCCATCTAATTTTGCCACGGAAAACTGGGTAATCTTATTGACTTGAGTGTAAGCTGGGTTTGCATTGTCCCCTCATCCCTGTCCTGCTATGCGTGGCTCCCCGTCCTATCCTGCTATGCGTGGCTCCCCCGTCCTGTTCTGGTATGCGTGGCTTCCCCCGTCCTGTCCTGGTATGCGTGGCTTCCCCCCGTCCTGTCCTGTATGCGTGGCTTCCCCACCGTCCTGTCCTGGTATGCGTGGCTCCCCCCTCCCCGTCCCGTCGTTGTATGCATGGCTTCCCCGGTCCCGTCGTATGCATGGCTGCCCTCTGATCCCGTCGTTGTATGCATGGCTCCCCCCGTCCCGGTATGCGTGCTTCCTATTCCCCAAAAACCCATCATACTCGCCCTCCTCCGCGCCATCTCAGCATCTCGTTGGTCCCGGCGCCTGCAACTCTTCCTGTGCTGAGCAATCACGTGATACCGCTCATTAAGGTAATGAATGTGCTCCACACCTATGGGAGTGGAGATGTGTGCATATTCATTACCTTAATGAGTGGTGCTACGGCATCGCGCAGCACAGGAAGAGCTGCAGGCGCCGGGACAATCAAGATGCTGCAACGGCGCGGAGGAGGATGAGTAAGATGTCTTCTGGAAGCCGGCGGCTGCAGCTGTCACTGTGCGCTATTAGAGAAATGAATATTCATTTCTATTTAGCAGCTGCACAGTTACATCCGCCAGCTCCTGCCGCTGCTCCCACTCCCCCTCCGGCTTTCTGGACCATTACTCGTGTATAAGCCGAGGGGGGCGTTTTCAGCACAAAAAAATTTGCTGAAAAACTCGGCTTATATATGAGTATATACGGTAAATTCTCTAATGATTTACCAATAGGTAAATCTAATGGCTGCTACTCCCTACCGATTGTCCTGGATCTCTCTGCAGCATTCAATACTATGGATCGCCAGCTCTTCCTCACTATGCTCTGCTCTATCAGTCTCTAGGATGCTGCTCTCTTGGTTCTCATTCCTTTCTGAACGCTCCTTCAATATGTGTTTTTCTAGCTCCTCTTCCTCTTTACTGTCGGGGTTCCTCGGGGTTCAGTCCTAGGCCCTCTCCTCTTTTCCCTATATGCTGTACTGCCCCTATTGAACAAACCATGAGTAGATTTGGTTTTCAGTACCATTTCTATGCTGATGACACCCAACTATACACATAGTCTCCTGACATCACCCCTGCATTACTACAAAATACCAGTGATTGTCTGACTACTGTCTCTAACATCATGTTCTCCCTCTATCTGAAGCTTAATCTGGCAAAGTCTGAACTCCTTGTTGTTTTCACTTCTTCTACTAACCTACCTAAGACCAATATTGCCATTTCCGTGTGTGGTTCTACCATAACTCTCCAGCAGTAGGCCCAGTCTCTAGGGGTTATACTTGACTCAGACCCTTCCTTCACTCCCTACGTCTGATCACTCGCTTGCTCATGCCACCTGCACCTCAAAAACATCTGTAGAATGTAAGCTTATCTTACCTTTGGCTCTGCCAAAACTCTAACTGTTCTGATTCATTCTTGTCTGGACTACTGCAACTCTACTAATCGGTCTCCTTCTTACTAAACTCTTCCCTCTCCAATCCATCCTGTATGCAGCAGCCAGGTTCACACCTCTTTATATGCCGTAATGTTTAGAGGCCAAAAGGCACTGAATATCACCCCCAAAACACCATATCAGTAGTGAAGTTTGGAGGTGGGACCATTATGGGGTGGAGCATTTTTCAGTATATGGCACTGGTAAACTTCATATTGAAGGAAGAATTAATGGACAAATGTACTGAGACATTGTTGATAAACCTTTGCAGCCAGAGATTTCAGACAATGATCCCAAACATACAGCCCTCTCAATTGGTTTGAGAGAGAGAAAATAAAGCTATCGTCCATCCAATTATCTGACCGGAATCCAATAGAAAATGTATGGAAGGAGCTAAAGCTCAGAGTTTATAGAAGTAGCCCACCGAACCTTCAGGATTTGAAGAGTGTTTGAGTGGAAGAATGGGCCAAAATCCTACCTGAGCAATGCATGCGACTAGTTTCTCCATATAGGAGGCATCTTGAAGCTGTCATCACCAACAATGTCTTTTGTACAAAGTATTACATTTTCAGTAAGCATGTTCAAAATGTTTTCCTGTTATTTCTCATTATTACACTTAGCTTAATTTATGGACATCTATGGCTTTATTTCTTTGCCTGTGTGGATTGGATGGTTTGTTACCGACATCTGGTGAGAATTTAATGTCATTAGTTTCTTTAGAAAAGTATTTATTTAGAAAATTGATGACGTGTTCAAGACTTTCACCCACTGTATTTCTGTCCAACAGCACGACCATACATTATGTCTAACAACCTACCCAGGCCCTCTGTTCCGCTAATGACATAAGGCCGGGGTCACACTTGTGAGTGTGATGTGAGATACTCACGTGAGTCTCTCGCATCAATACCAGACACTGCCATCGGCACTCAGGACCGGAGTATGCGGCTGCATGGTGCGAGTGCCGGCGGCAGTGACGGGTATTGATGCGAGAGACTTGCGTGAGTTTTTCGCATCACACTCGCAGGTGTGACCCTGGCCTAAGACTAACATCCTCAGTAATCCGAGCCTGCTACTTCCATCACCAAGACTTGCACCAATTCTCTGTAATGCACCACCTCGGACAATTAGATTAATTCCCACAGTTGTAAGCATGCCTTAAAAACACATTTCTTTAGACTGGCTTATCGCCTCACTTCACTTACCTAACTATTCCTGTTTTGCTCTTCCAAAACTTGTCCTCCAAATCTGGTCCTTTGTAGCATCATTTTACACACCCTATATGCACTTATTATCACTTTGTATCTGTACAGATACTGGCTAGTGACCGGTTCTTGCAATTTTACCCTATTTATTATATTGATGGCTGAACCATACATTACAAGCACTTTTCACTATTTACTTTTAGTGTCTCCCCTATTTCCTCATAGATTTGTAAGCTTGCAGCAGGGCCCTCGCTCCTTTTGGTATCTGTGGAATTGTGTTACTCTGTAATTTGTTCTTTGTCAGTACTTGTCACCTCTGAATTCTAAAGTTCTGCTAAATGAGTTGACACTATAGAAATAAAATTGTATAAGCCGAGGCACCTAATTTTACCCCCCAAAACTGGAAAAACTTATTGACTCGAGTATAAGCCTGGTATACATTGTCATGCCCATCCTGGTATATATGGTCCCCCTCATCCCTATCCTGATAAGCATGTCCCCCTCATCCCTATCCTGGAATTCTTGTCCCCCTCATCCCTATCCTGGTATGCATTGTCTCCCTCATCCTTATCCCGGTATGCATTGTCCCCTTCATCCCTATCCTGGAATTCTTGTCCCCCTCATCCCTATCCTTGTATGCATGGCCACCTCATCCCTATCCTTGTATGCATGGCCACCTCATCCCTATCCTGGTATGCATTGTCCCCCTCATCCCTATCCTGGTATGCATTGTCCCCCTCATCCCTATCCTGGTATGCATTGTCCCCCTCATCGCTATCCTTATATGCAGGGCCCCCTCATCCCTATCCTGGAATGCTTTATCCCCCTCATCACTATCCTGGTATGCAGGGCCCCCTCATCCCTATCCTGGTATGCATTGTCCTCCTCATCCCTATCCTGGTATGCATGGCCCCCTCATCCCTATCCTGGTATGCATGGTCCCCTCATCCCTATCCTGGTATGCATGGCCCCCTCATCCCTATCCTGGTATGCATTGTCCTCCTCATCTCTATCCTGGTATGCATGTCCCGCTCATCCCTATCCCGGTATGCATGGCCCCCTCATCCCTATCCTGGTATGCTTTGTCCCCCTCATCCCTATCCTGGAATGCTTTGTCCCCCCTCATCCCTATCCTGGTATGCATGGCCCATCATCCCTATCCTGGTATGCATGGCCTCCTCATCCCTATCCTTGTATTCAGGGCCCCCTCATCCCTATCCTGGTATGCATCGCCTCCTCATCGCTATCCTTGTATGCAGGGCCCCCTTATCCCTATCCTGGTATGCATGGTCCCCCTCATCGCTATCCTTGTATGCATTGTCCCCCTCATCCCTATGCTGGAATGCTTTGTCCCCGTCATCCCTATCCTGGAATGCTTTGTCCCCCTCATCCCTATCCTGGTATGCATGGCCCCCTCAACCCTATCCTGGTATGCATGGTCCCCTCATCCCTATCCTGGTATGCATGGCCCCCTCATCCCTATCCTGGTATGCATTGTCCTCCTCATCCCTATCCTGGTATGCATGTCCCGCTCATCCCTATCCTGGTATGCTTTGTCCCCCTCATCCCTATCCTGGAATGCTTTGTCCCCCCTCATCCCTATCCTGGTATGCATGGCCCATCATCCCTATCCTGGTAAGCATGGCCTCCTCATCCCTATCCTTGTATGCAGGGCCCCCTCATCCCTATCCTGGTATGCATCGCCTCCTCATCGCTATCCTTGTATGCATTGTCCCCCTCATCCCTATGCTGGATTGCTTTGTCCCCGTCATCCCTATCCTGGAATGCTTTGTCCCCCTCATCCCTATCCTGCTATGCATGGCCCCCTCAACCCTATCCTGGTATGCTTTGTCCTCCTCATCGCTATCCTGGTATGCATTGTCCCCTCATCCCTATCCTGGTATGCATTGTCCCCCTCATCGCTATCCTTGTATGCATGGCTCTTTCACTATCCTGGTCTGCATGGTTCCTCGTCCACATCCTTGTATGCATGGCTCCTCATTGCTATCCTTGTATGCATTGTCCCCCTCATCGCTATCCTTGTATGCATTGTCCCCCTCATCACTATCCTTGTATGCATGGCTCTTTATCACTATCCTGGTCTGCATGGTTCCTCGTCCACATCCTTGTATGCATGGCTCCTCATTGCTATCCTTGTATGCATTGTCCCCCTCATCGCTATCCTTGTATGCATTGTCCCCCTCATCGCTATCCTTGTATCCATTGTCCCCCTCATCACTATTCTTGTATGCATGGCTCTTTATCACTATCCTGGTCTGCATGGTTCCTCGTCCACATCCTTGTATGCATGGCTCCTCATCCCTATCCTCGTATGCATGGTTCCTTATTAGTGATGAGCGAGTGTACTCGTTGCCGGGTTTTCCCGAGCACACTCGATTGGTCTCCAAGTATTTATAACTGCTCGGAGATTTCGTTTTTGTTGACGTAACTGCATGATTTATGACTGCTAGCGAGCCTGAGTACATGTGGGGGTTGCCTGGTTGCTAGGGAATCCCCACATGTATTCAAGCTGTCTAGTTACATAGTTATTAAGGTTAAAGGAAGACTTTAAGTCCATCTAGTTCAACCCATAGCCTAACCTAACATGCCCTAACATGTTGATCCAGAGGAAGGCAAAAAAAAACCCATGTGGCAAAGAGTAAGCTCCACATTGGGGAAAAAAATTCCTTCCCGACTCCACATACGGCAATCAGACTAGTTCCCTGGATCAACGCCCTATCAAGGAATCTAGTGTATATACCCTGTAACATTATACTTTTCCAGAAAGGTATCCAGTCCCCTCTTAAATTTAAGTAATGAATCACTCATTACAACATCATACGGCAGAGAGTTCCATAGTCTCACTGCTCTTACAGTAAAGAATCCGCGTCTGTTATTATGCTTAAACCTTTTTTCCTCCAAACGTAGAGGATGCCCCCTTGTCCCTGTTTCAGGTCTATGATTAAAAAGATCATCAGAAAGATCTTTGTACTGTCCCCTCATATATTTATACATTAAAATAAGATCACCCCTTAGTCTTCGTTTTTCCAAACTAATAGCCCCAAGTGTAATAACCTATCTTGATATTGCAGACCCCCCAGTCCTCTAATAACCTTGATCGCTCTTCTCTGCACCCGCTCCAGTTCAGCTATGTCTTTCTTATACACCGGAGACCAGAACTGTGCACAGTATTCTAAGTGTGGTCGAACTAGTGACTTGTATAGAGGTAAAATTATGTTCTCCTCATGAGCATCTATGCCTCTTTTAATGCATCCCATTATTTTATTTGCCTTTGTAGCAGCTGCCTGACACTGGCCACTGAATATCAGTTTGTCATCCACCCATACACCCAGGTCTTTTTCATTGACGGTTTTGCCCAGAGTTTTAGAATTAAGCACATAATTATACATCTTATTACTTCTACCCAAGTGCATGACCTTACATTTATTCCCATTAAAGCTCATTTGCCATTTATCAGCCCAAGCCTCTAGTTTACATAAATCATCCTGTAATATAAAATTGTCCTCCTCTGTATTGATTACCCTGCAGAGTTTAGTGTCATCTGCAAATATTGAAATTCTACTCTGAATGCCCCCTACAAGGTCATTAATAAATATGTTAAAAAGTAGTAGCCGCAAATCATGCAGCTGCGGCAAGGAAACTAAATCTCCGAGCAGTCACAAATACTCAGAGACCACCCTAGCGTGCTCGGGAAAACCCGAGCAACAAGTATACTTGCTCATCACTACTCCTTATCACTACCCTGGTATGCATGGTTCCTCATCCCTATCCTGGTTGCATGGTTCCTCATCCCTATCCTGGTTGCATGGCTCCTCATCCCTATCCTGGTTGCATGGTTCCTCATCCCTATCTTGGTATGCATGGTCCCCAGCAGAAAAAAAAAATTAAGAAAAAAAAAAAAAACAATTCTACTTACCGTCCCTGCGCTCCCTCACAGCGTCTTGCTCCGATGCCGGCAGCTGCATGTGTCGCGGCTGTGTCAATCACAACACATGCATAGAGAGCCTGTGTGTTGTGACTGTGACAGCCACGACACATGCAGCTGCGGAGCCGAACAGCTGATCAGCCGGCGCACTCCATGTATGCGGGTTCTCGCTGTAGCTTATTCGGTAAGTGCTATAGCTTGCTGAATAAGCAGGGACCTGATCAAATTCGCTCATCTCTAGTCATAACGTGCATCACAAAGTCATGATTTTTGGGGGTCAAGGGAGCTACGATTTGACCTAGGAGATGATATGCCGATCATGCCGGCCTCAGAAGAAAAGTCAGGGCAACAAAGAATTGAACAAGCGGTCAAAACTGGGCTCCTGAAATCTTTATGGTAATCTCTAGTGGTGAACCCTCTCCCACCCTTCTAATTGCCGTGCTGGATTTCTCTTATTGTTGTATAATCTGTTCCTGCTCTAATAAGAGATCTTTAGAAGTTGTGGCACCATGAGTGGTCTGGGCAGACAAGTGCAGATGGTTCTTCTTGGGTTTAGGCCATACGGGACTCCATATTCTGTACATCATCTATCTTCTCACACTAGGCCATGTTTTGTTTGTATTTCTCCTTTTGAGTACCTATGAAAGTCCAGCTTTGTTCTCGATCTGTAGTCTGTTGTTGTTGTCAGGTGTCCGTCTGTTTTGATAGTATGTATGTCGCCAAGCTAAGTTTCCTATGCGCCACTTTCCCTCCGTTTTAGTTTTCTGTGAGAAAACTTCGCTAACAATCCTTTGCACCCTCGAGAGGACCATGGATTGCTTGCACTGTCAATATATCTCAAGAATCCTTTGTGGGACACAATAAGCCTCCCTGTTCTTTTCTCAGGAGAGGCGGTAGAATTTCAGCCACTATTTCAGATGTAGATAATACCTTGTTTGGAGAATTTCTGAAAAAAAAAGGATAGAGAAGAAAAAAGTGGTTTAAGTTAGAGTGAATTATCACCTAGGCTGGCTGGCTGCGTGCGTGTGTTTGTGCCAGGAACACGATACTGTGGGAAAGTCTGGAGCCACCTTGGGAGATGGTGAGAAAGGGAGTCATGCTCAGACATACAATGGCTTATGCTCTTTGGATTGCTTTTTAATGGGCTACCTTGGCTATTTTAGCCCAGTAGATCATGAGCATTGTAGGTGCTGTAAGATGGCTGTTCTGGCAACAGCCCGCTCCCCTGAGTAGCAATGTCTCAAGTGTTGCATTCAGTCTAAACAATGGCAAATAAGAAAGTGGGCCAGTGTTTGGGCTGTAAGCAGTAGGGGGATATGGACAGTGGGAATATTGGTTTGTTAGAAGTTTTAAATAAAACAAAAAAAATAAGTTTTATAAATGGACCTTGAAAATTTCCTAAACTGTAAAGAGTTTTAAGGGGTTATTACCAAGAAAACAGGTTATTCCCTATCTGCAGGGGGCAGAAATTGATCAGTGTGGCCTTCTTATCTGTTTTTTATAGTTCAGTTTAAAATTTTGTGCTTTTTAAGTTATTTTCTTGTAATCTTGTTTAATTGTTTGAGCCATAGATGCCTATTTAAAGGGTGTCTGACATCCCGCAAAGCTCAATTTAAACCAGTTATACTTTTAGTATGGATTTTACTTATTTTGGTTTATATATTCAATACATTTTTTTTTATATAATATACGGAAGCGTCTGAATGCACGTACCTCCTCACCTTCCCTTAAAGCGAACCTGTCAGCAGGATTTTGTGAAGTAAACTACAGGCATTGTCAGGATGGCATTGTTAAATTGATTAAAATGATACCAGGAGTGAGGAAATCAGTCTTGTGGTTCTTGTGTAATCCATGTTAGTTTTCAGGTAATGAGATGCTCATGCTCTGGGGTGGGAGAAACCAAGGAAAGACCTTCCCACAGACCACCCCAAAGCACAAACACGTTCCTCATCATAGAGACAAGACATGCTGTTTGTTCTTGGGGCGGCCTGTGGACAGGTCTTTTCTTAGTTTCTCTTAGAGCAGGAAGACACAACTCTGCCTACAGTCCGGCCCCACAAAGCACGGGCATATCATTCACAATGTCTGTATTTTACTTACCAGAATCCTGCTGACAAGTTCGCTTTAAGTTGATTGACAACGGTCGATTTTATATTGCTGCCTGATTTGATTCCTCAGCCCCGTGCACACTGAGAAAGAAGGAGTCAAGAGCAGATCGTGTCAGGACTGGCTCTCTCTGATCCCTTTTTCCTGTCTACAGTGGCCTCTCGCTGCACACAGGATTACACAGTAGTATTACTGCTGCAGACAGGAGAGGAGGAGAGTGCATTGGTATGCACAGACAGTGTGTGTTCTCTCAGCTTCTGCAGTGTCAGTATGTTCAATGCTAAGGAGTTGATTCCGGCAAGTGGGATATCCCATGAATCTTCATTTTACAAAAGTCCTAAGGGGCTAGTAATAGCTAATTCAAATTAATGTGTCCAGCTTGGGGCTTCCCTTAAAATGTTCTAATGAAGGCTGATTCTAGATTTAGAATCAGTCTCCTTCCCATTCTGGCAGCTTACAATATATTCCTTTCTTACCTTCTATAGGTGGTGACATACGATGTATTACACTCTTCTATTTAGAAGTTGTAGTACTTGTATACAGAGATTTACAGGTTGTTTAAGAATCTATATTTTACCCTCTGCTTATTGGTTGAGTTCTCCCTGAAATGTCGAATCTGTCTTCTCTTCCTAGGAGTGTGATGAATCAGTGGAGCTGGACATCAAGTTTATTGGTTGTTGAGCACCGTGAGGCTATTAACAAAAACCATCTCCGACTTTGAAGCATCCACCTCTGAAAGCAGTGTTATGGATTAGAGCCTTGGTGCCAGGGTGTAATAATAGGTTTATGTATGATTACCTGTATGCCTACAGCAACCTATCATTTGTGCTTCCTTCTGAACCATTGCCGTGGGAGTCTGTGTAAGCGGCAGCTACATTTCCGCTTCCCGCTACCTTTCTCCATTGATCTCCCGTCCGCCAATGTTTTAGCTGCAGGGAACATCTGTCACACAGGGCCGTGTTTATGCTCCACATTACCTGACAGACATGTCAGATGCCTTTCAAGCTGGCGATTTTCGGGATCTCTCTCTATGCAGGTGCGACAGGGCTGTTTAAGAATGTCTTTAATAAATTGGATTAGACGTGATTAAAGTATCTGGGAGATTGTGTTCAAATTACAAGGAGCAGCAGTTAGAGCTTGTGACACTGGTATCGCCACGTAATTGCCTGTTCTTTTCATTGAAAATAAGCTCCCCTGCAGGCACAGCGAGGCGGCACAGCGAGGCGGCACAACAACTTTCACCGCCATTGTTCATAACTTAGCTGCTATTACAACAGATAGGGAAGAAAAGGGGGGATGGGCGCAAAATCCGGATTCGTCTGTTTTTAGGAAATTGTTGGATGAAGTTGAATGTTCTGCTCTAATGAAGATATTTTCAGCTTACTGTGTATTTAGTTATGTTTGAGGGGGTTTTTTTATGCTTTTTGTGCCTTTTTTTTCCTGTTCTGTCTCGAATGTAAAGCCACAAATATGGTTTAAAGTGGACTCGTCACCAAATCAAAAGTGGACAGTTTTTCCCCTTATTTTATTCCCTCTGTTTCCCTGAGTATTCTGTTTTTTGTTACTTTTTTTTTTTTTTTTTTTAATCCGCCATATGGTTTTAGAGGAATGGGCTTTTTTTTGGTGGTAATCATATGGTCTTTATGCCGCCTTCGAAAAGAACAAATGGCACTAAGCAAAATTGACCATATCTTTGGAACTGATTGGGGTTTTTTTTTAAATTAAAAAATGGATTATTCCAGAGCGGTGAGAATAAAATAAGGGAGAAAAATGGTCACTTTCATCAGATCTGAAGTTTTTTTTTTTTGTTTACTATATAGAAACAAGACAAATAACAATCTGATTTTAGGACCCCCGGTGATCTAGACAACGATGCCGATCGCTGCAGCGTCGCTGTGTGGTCGCTGGAGAGGTGTCACACAGACAGCTCTCCAGCGACCAACTATGCGAAGTCCCCTGGTAACCAGGGTAAACATCAGGTTACTAAGCGCAGGGCCGCGCTTAGTAACCCGATGTTTACCCTGGTTACCAGCGTAAACGTAAAAAAAAACACTACATACTTACATTCCGGTGTCTGTCCCCCAGCGCTGTGCTTCTCTGCACTGACTGTGAGCGCCAGCCGGAAAGCACAGCGGTGACGTCACCGCTGTGCTCTGCTTTCCGGCCGGCACTTACACAGTGCAGAGAAGCACAGCGCTGGGGGACAGACACCGAAATGTAAGTATGTAGTGTTTTTTTTTTTGTTTACGTTTACGCTGGTAACCAGGGTAAACATCGGGTTACTAAGCGCGGCCCTGCGCTTAGTAACCCGATGTTTACCCTGGTTACCAGTGAAGACATTGCTGAATCGGCGACACACACGCCGATTCAGCGATGTCTGCGGGAGATCCAGCGACGAAATAAAGTTCTGGACTTTCTGCTCCGACCAACGATGGCACAGCAGTATCCTGATCGCTGCTGCCTGTCAAACACAACTATATCGCTATCCAGGACGCTGCAACGTCACGGATCGCTAGCGATATCGTTCAGTGTGAAGGTACCTTACCCTGCAAATTTACATTTTACCCTGCAAATTTGTGACCCAACTGCTAAAGAAGCAGCCGCCAGCCCTATTGGCTTGTGTGTGGCCATGCTGCCATCCCCTGCGCTGCCAATTGGTTGAGGAACCACTGCTCTGGGAAAAACCTTAGGATCTTAGGATTTCAGAACTTGGACCCTTACTAATCATTAAGAAATGGCATATCCCAGCAATGTGTCTTCAGTTTTTAAGCTATAGGCCTTTTTTTCTAACATTTTGTATTGAAATGTACCTCGAAACAAGTAGACCCAAAAAATAAGCCTTTGAATTAAAAAAAAAAGTTTGATCGTAATTTGATATTGACTGTATGTGGAAATATTTCTCCAGTATAGGCTGTAGTCTTTGAGTTGGTACTGAAGGAGGAACTGCTTGAGCCCTTTTCAGAAACCTGTGATTGACTGCTGCAGTCAGGTGATTGGAACAGAAAACCATCCAAAGCCCACCCACAAGGTGCCATTCCAGTTCCCCGACAGTTGCATCCAATCACAGGCCGCTGCCGGGGTCTCCAGTCTTTCCTTCCAAACTATCTGGTAGTAGGGACCACTGGAGTGATGTGACTGTGCTCACAGATGGTGACTATAGGACTTTTTTATTAGTTTATTACATTCCCTGCCCTTTCAAAATATTTTGCTGCAGTCTGATCAGTGTAGACATTAGAATATACATTTTTTGAGGTTCAGTGACTTCAACCTCCCAGCTTCTCGTCCAACCTAGGATGGTGTTAAAGGGGTCATAGTCTGATTATTCTAACCTACTTCCTTCCACCAGTAGATTTATACGGTTTCGGCCTGTAAGGCTGTCTAGTATTCTGTTTTGTTTAGTGGAGGTGGGAATAGGAGACCAGCATTAGTAGCTGAGGGCCCACCATTATGACCATGATTCCGCCAGTCAGACCAGTGTTTATTACAGTGTTTTACGGCTCCGCTGTAGGAACTGTATAATTTAGGATTGTGTACCAGATTTTAAGGTTTGGTCCGTGAAACCTGTTTACACAAAGCTCCAGACACCTGCAAATCCTTCTACAGGGCCTTTTTCACGCCTCCAAACAGTAGACCGTAAAGGTTCATTATTTACGCACACAGATTATACACTTTGGTAATTCGATATCCCTATCGCTAATGTGTCTCCTCATACAGATACTCATTTTGATGATATCTTCTGGCAGTGTTGTCTAAACACATCATCCACCATGGATTATTCTCGAGGGCTTTCAAGCCAAGAATACTTTGGGTTGCGTGCCTGTATAATACCTCCATAGAACAAGCTGTGCACAATGTTTTGCAGCCATAACAGGGAATAACAGCTACGGGGTAACCCTCAGCCACTTGTGCAGACCTAGGTGAGCTATTTGGCTGCCCACCAGTGATTTCTATAAAGGTACTTCTGTAGTGGGTGTGGGGGAATATTGACAATTTCCATATTAATGAACATTTCTTTGTTACAACCTTATAATATTTAGAGGGGTTATCTTGGGAGTAAATTTTACTGACAATATGCTTAGATTGGTTTAAAAAAAAAAAAAAGCAATACTCGCCTGACCAGTCCTCTAGTGTTTCTGGTCCTACGCTGCCCAGTAGCGATGAGTGAGTGTACTCGTTGCTCGGGTTTTCCCGAGCACGCTCAGGTGACCTCCGAGTATTTGACTGCTCGGAGATTGTTTTTATCGCAGCAGTTGAATGATTTACAGCTACTAGCCTGCTTGATTACATGTGGGGATTCCCTAGCAACCAGGCAACCCCCACATGTACTCAGCCTGGCTTGTAGCTGTAAATCATTCATCTGCCATGATGAAAACTAAATCTCCGAGCAGTCATAAATACTCGAAGGTCACCCGAGCGTGCTCAGGAAAACCCAAGCAATGAGTACACTGGCTCATCACTACTGCCCAGTCCTAATCAGACTTCTTATCATAGAAACATGTGGCTCCTGCAGCCAATCAGTAGCCACGGTGGTGATCCCCTACAGTTGGGGTTTGTCAACAGCGGTCACACCTCCCTGTTTGCTTCTCCGACAAACACTTTAATTTATGAGTGTTTGACTCCCAGGAGTCCATCAATTAGCCGAATTAAGCCCTAGAGGCAGATTCTCCGGGAGATCTATATCCGGCCCATAGATCTTAACAGTTAATATTAAGAAAAACGTGGATATCTTTGGAATAACATGTCAGATCACAGATATCAAGGTATCATTTTATTCAGCTTTCTATGTCCTGCATGCTCCTATAGATGGCTTAGGAGGGTTGATCTTACTAAATACCTTTAAAAGTTACTGTGTAGTTGCGGACAGGGCTGTGGAGTCTGAGTTGTGGAGTCGGTGTCATGGAAATTGAGGAGTCGGAGGTTAGGCTTGCCAACTCCACAGCCCTGGTTGCGGACAAGACTTTTGCAGCTTACTAGCATAAATGCATTAACAAAGTAATTTGCCTCTTTTCCAAATGTATGCGTCTAGAAACAAGGCAGATTATTTGTCAATGTTTTCTAAAACGTTTGAACTTGTAAAACTATCAGAACGCAATGTTTTGTCCAGCCTGGCATTGCCGATCTCAGTGCGATTTTTCTCGCCAAGACACAAAAAAAGGCACATGGAGAACTGCAAATTCCTGTTAACTTGCATATATATCTCATATAACTGTATGACAGGGGGCAGGATGAAAAGTTCATTTTATTTATGTTTTCAAAGCAAAATGCTCGCTTTCTGTAAGATTAACGTATAAGTGCTGTATAACTCGGGGGTGTTGAATAATCCCTTAATGTACACTCTATTGCATGTTATTCCTTGTTTGTGGATCAAAAGGGAGCGCGCTAAGCAGCACTTTGATCAAATCCGGGTAAAATGTACGTTCTGATGGGAGATGTGAACATAATTGACGCTCGTGTTCCTGAATTGTGCTCTGCAGAAAAACCGCCGGTTTGATCAGTGAATTTTTAAGGAAAATATTTTAGAGTTGAGTAAAGAGATGAAAGGCTGAAGTATGTCAGAAGAAATGTCCTCTCTGAACGTATCTTCATGAAACCTTCCAGTCTTTCCATTGGTCTCCTAGAGAAGTTTTGGGTTTTAACTCTCAACATGTGATTCTTACTTGCACTGGTCACTTTGTCGATATACAGTTTTTCCCTGAACAGAAGTGTAGAAGAAATTGAGGTGATGTCCGTTCATTCATTCACATAAGACATGAATTAGGTAGGCACTACGTCAATCCCCGGAGTCCAGAGCACATTCTAATATTCCTGGCTACATCTGTCGCTTCCTTGGTGTCTAGAGCACCAAAGTTCCCTTTAGCAGAGCTGTTACAAAGACTATCTTACTTTGGAGGACCTGTCCTGTCCCGCATTACTCAGACAGCTCATTGATTTCAGTAGGACCTGTGTAATGCTACCTTTCCCCTGCGGTGGTGCTGCAGGGAAGTTACAGCATTTTTTCCCGGGCTTCCTACAGATTACAACTGGTTGCTTAGGGTTGGGGAGCACTTTGGGAAGGAATTTATTAAAATTGTCTCTTTGTATGCCAACCTTGAATGAATAAAATGCAAATTGTACCGATACTTCTTTGTACATCACATTTAGAAGATCTTCTTGTGGGTTGTGATTATTTCCATTTTAAGTGTTGTCAATGAGAAAGCCAAATTGTTTCTACTGAACTTCTCAATTCACATAGTAATTAATGAATAACTAGCAAACGAACCCTACAGAGATATAGTGCAAAATAAAAAGAATTGGATGTCCGTGGTGGGAAGTCCTCTACATCTTTACAGTAGAGATGGTGCAAGTAGAATTAAGTTGACTTGAAGCCTCTGAATTGTGCAGAGAAACGAGAAGCTTGTTACAACAGAGCCCAAATATAAGTACAAATATCCGTAATGAACACCTGCCCCAGGCGAAGTTTATCGGATAATAAATAACTATTCTTCACCTTAACATCTATGGCCGCGCCATGCACGAGAGCTAAGAACAGTCAACACAACCTTCACAGCACCTTAAGGCTCCACAATGACATCTTTGTGTTCTTCACGGCGGCTTCCAGGGAAAGTGCTGCATATCAGATCTTTACAGTCTAGCTCAAATTCAACATAAAATACTTGTTGGACCATGATTATATTGTGCGACATAAAACAATGTGGTATTTTTATGGCACTTCCAATTTTTTTTCTCTTTTTTTTTAATCTAATATTAATACTTTTATTTTAACTGGAGTATAAGTATTCCCAGGGGATGTAACTATTTTTAAATATCTTTCCTTTCTTCCCTTTTTTAGAAAATACCAGAAAGGGACCAGAGTGCGCCTGAGACTGAACGATCTGGAGATGACCTCAAGATTCTTAGGGGCTTACACAGATACCACCCTGCTAGAGGCCGATGCTGTGCTGCTCGGAGTGCTGTAATATAGAGATTCTCATTCAATAAATATATATTCTATGTAGTACGGACATGTTTTGCTTTTCTGTTCTATTTCCTTGTTATACTGTGCGTGATGGGAATATTTGTGACCAGTGTTTGTTTTTCTTTTTATTATACTATGAAAGATACAAGTCGTTTGGTCATTTTTTATTCCTTAGTTACACAGTTTCATACTTGGTACATCTTCACACCCCGATCTGTTTGACTGACAGTTTTTTCCGAAGTAGACACATAGGTAGAAACCTGTCAGTCAACTCGAGCGAGGTTGGGAAGAAGCTGACCAGGAACCTGCCTCAGACTAGTTAGCCAAGACACACAGGGCCTGATTCGTTAAGGCTGGCGTATATGTCAACCTTAATAAAGGGCCATGCTGGAGTAGGATGCGCCATATTAATTTAGAGGCATGTTCCGTTGGCGCATCTTAACCATGGCATCTGCCTCGGTGGACACCGCCAGAAACTTTTAAAAAAATTGCTTTGCTGTGCCTCGTCTATTTTCTGCCCACTTTGGTTGATCTGACCAGGATTGATGTGACAACAAAAGTCACAAAAGTTTTGTGAAACTTGAGTTGTGTAGAAGTTAGGAAAGTTTTCAAAGTGGTTTACGCCATGACTCTGGATAAAAATACTAGGATGTATCTGGGCCATAGTCCCTGTATGCCTTTTCAATGTACCGGTATGTTTACTTTCCAGCCAGGAATGTTCTATTGGCTCTGATCTTTGCTGCCCATTGTCCGGGTAGCAAGAATCTGGTGACAGGTTAGCTTTAATGGCAGAGATCTTGAGTAACTGCTTGTAGTAGGTTCCATAATTGCCATGTAACTTTTTACCAATCAGGCCATCAGCCAGGGGTCCATAAGAACTGGACTTTGCACCACCACATGACCTATCCTGTAACAATCAGTCTACCTTGTAAAATATTTTCTTTCACTGCTTCAGTCACCATTGATAAAAAAAACACATCCAAGATATCAATGAATGAAATACTCCATTTGCAAATCTTCATTACACAGTGGAATGGTTTGAGAACAATAAAACATAAAAATGATTTTTACCACTAAAATGCTATATTTCCACGTCCCAATGTTATAAAATTGTAAGGCACCTATGGGTTCAAAATACTCACTACAACCCTAAATGAAATTTTTAAGCAGTGAAGTTTATAGTATGGGGTCACCTGGTGGGGGGGAGTTCTGCTGTTCTGGCACCTCAGGGGCTCAAACTATTCAAGTGGACTCTGCAGTCTAAAAGCCAAGTAGCGCTCCTTCCCATCCGATCCCCGCCATGTGCTCAAACAGTAGTATCCAACCACATATGGGGTACAGCCGCGTTCAGTAAAAAATATTATTAATGTGATGCTAAAACCGTATTTTAGAGGGAAAAAAATAATTTTTTGTTTTCACATCTAAATTTTAAAAAGTTTTATGAATCACCAATAGGTGAATTCCTTGAGAGGTCTAGTTTCTAAAATGGGGGTCACTTGTGATGAAGTAACTTGTGGGGGGATTTCTCCAGATTGGGTGCCTTAAGGACATTGCAAATGCGACATGGTGCCTGACCTCTATTTCAGCCATATTTGTGTTCCAAAATTCAAATGGGGTTCCTTCCTTTACGCTGTTTGTCCACACAGAGGGTTCTAGGCACATGTGAGGCATCAGCACGCTCAGAAGAAACCAGGTAACAAATTGTGGAGTCCACTTTCTTGTGCTATTCCTTGTAAAAGTGCAAATATTGGGGCTAAAGCAACATTTTTTTTTTCATTCGAGTTTGCATTAATTCCTGTGTAGCACCTGAAGGGTTAAAACATTTCCTGACATCAGTTTTGAAGTATTTGAGGGGCGCACTGTTTAATATGGTATCACTTTTTTGGAGTGTCCAATATATAGCTCCCTCAAAGTCCTTTTAATTCTTAAGTCCCTACAGAAACAGGTTTTGTAAAAAAAAAAAAAATAGGAAATTGCTAAAAACTACCTAACAAAATGTAAAATGTTTGAATAATGATGCAGATGTGATGTAGACATATGGGAAATGTTATTTATTAATTATTTTATACAGCATGACTAACTGGTTTAAGGATGGAAAGATTGAAAGTGTGAAAATTTGCAAATTTTTCTACATTTTCCCCCAAATTCCGATATTTTCACAAATAATTGCAAGATATATTGACCAAAATTTGCCAATAACATAAAATACAATGTGTCAGGAAAAAACTGTCTCAGAATCACTGGGATACGATGAAGCGTTCCAGAGTTACCACAAAGTGACACTGATCAGAATTAAAAAATCTGACCTGTTACGGTTTAACACCTTTCCGATGTTGGGCATAATAGTACGCCGATGTCGGACTCCTTCCCTTTGATGTGGGCTCTGGCGGTGAGCCCACATCTTTCCTGACATAGCTGTTTTGAACAGCTGACATGTGCAAGGAATAGCCGAGGGTGGAATTGCAAATCTGTTAAATGCCACTGTCAAATGGTGATAGCGACATTTAACAAGCGCTTCCGGCAATCGCGCACGAAATCAGCCCACCGGTGACCCCATCACGTGATCGTGGATCACCGGTGGGTTGGCATGACAACCATAGGTCTCCTGGAGATCTCTATGGTTGTCACTACCGGCTTGATGTGAGTGCCGCCCAGTGGTCGGCGCTCATATCAAGTGAGTAATTCGGCTACATATAGGCGATGTGATCATTGCCTATATGTAGCTCAGACGATCGGTTTATGGCAGCTTCTAGTCTCCCATGGAGACTATTCAAGTAAGTGTTCAGCCCCATAAAAGAAAAAGTCTTGTATAACTTCTTTAAAGTGATTCTTCCGATTAATGTTTTAGATTTGTTATTTCTAAGCGCTCAAACCCTGCTGGATATCAAACACTAAAAATTTTTTAAACGGATGCTTCACCTTTGACCAGATCCTTGTGGTACAACATGGCTCCTAAACATGGCATACAGATCATAAAAGACTATCCGTTGCACTTTATCTTGTTACTTACGGGGAACCTTGGACTGTTGTAAATCTTCACCCAGATGGGTCATATTGGTCAAAGCAAACGTGAACCAAACTTTAAATTATTTTTATCCTCCCTTCAGTAAATTGTTTAAATAGTCTATAATTTCTTGGCTTTTAATTTAGCTGGTTCTGGTTAACACTCCTATATGGAACAGCTGTATTTTTATACAATTATACAGGTATGAATTAGTGGGGAAGTGCAATAACTTCAGGAACTTCCAGGTGGACACCAGCATTAATTGTTGATACATTTTAGACACCGTCAAGTGTGAAGCGCCCTTGGGCCTTGGTGTAGAAATGTCTCATTATGCTGTAGAGTTAATGACTGAGGAGATGCGTTTGCACATTATCGGGTAGATGATTACACAGCATTTACCATTGCTGCCTTTACCCTGTACATTTTCCTCCAGATTTACAGCTGCAGCACAGAGATATCTGGTCCTACACCTTCTCCTCATCTTCGGCCGGTGTGAAGTAAAGTGCTTCATCTGTTCAAAATCACATTGATTGCTAGAAGTGTTCTTGAAGGGGTTTCTCATTTTCATGGGTCAAGTTGCAAAGTGCTTGTGGGGAAAAAAAAAAGCTATTTTGCAATCTACTACTTTACTGAAAGATTTTGAATTCTCTTATTTACAGCTTCTTTCCTAGATCACTATTTAAGTGTGCAGTGGCCGGTTTCCTAGACGAAGGAGCGTGCGCTTTCAAGTTGTCTACAATACAGCCTCAAGCGATGTTTTTAAAACTGACCAGATCACTAGATGTGGCCGGCTTCAGAGCCTCGGCTGGCAGTGTCGGAGAGCGTGCTGTTTGGGTCTGTAGCTCAGCCTTTCAGCAGACCTTAACTGTTTCTTCAGGAGCACACCTTTTCTGTGAGGCAGGGGAGCACTGTGCTCCTGATGAACAAATATGACATAAGCCTTTTAAATTGCCCAACCAAACAAATTATCTGTGAAATCCAAAGAGATCTCATCTTCCAGAGTGATGGAGAGGACATTTTCCCTCTCGATGATATCCACAAGTGAGGCTTAGTGATTGTTTGCCTAAGCAAAGGATCCCAACTACATAGGAGTGCACTGCATAAATGTCTTATTTCATACAATTTTGCACTTTTTTTTGTCATGCTGAAAGGATCATTTGCACAAACTATTCCACAGACTACTTCTGTCACTTTTTGTGCTGGTCAAAATATTTCAAGCTGTATGGCTGAGCAACAAGGGCCTGGAAAATGCAGCCGTTTCTAAATATCCGGTTTTACCATCGTTGCTAAATGTTATAGACACCTTTTGTAGAAATGTTTTTATTTTACTTATAGGGGTTGACAGTTGCTATAATATTCTGTGAGAAATACTTTATTTTCTGGAACAAGTTCAAGGGTGCCAACACTTTCGGCCGTGGTTGTATAAGCAGAGCACAAACAAGAAAACCTCTACAGATGAGGCACGTCCTCTCTTGTTTGACATGTACACTTAGATTTGTCCTTGTAGGTAGCAAGTACCATACGTGCATATACCATAAAGGTGGCAAGTGTATGCACTATGGGTTATGAGCACTCTGTATAGGAGGCACAACATAAGACCACAAACGATTGTGGAAAATTCCCACTTCTGTTCAAGGTATACAGGTGTGTGGTGGTGGTGCCAACCCGGACCACACGGGTTATAGAAATCATGACCACAATCACCCTAAATCATAGAATGATACATGAGCAGGCTTCTATACTTTTCCTCGGAAGATGTAGACAAGCCCCATTGTTATGAGGGAGGTTCACTGGTATAATTGTACCCAGTTGTGCAAATCCCAGTCTGTAATAGAAATGGTAAAATGTGCCCACATTACAGCTCTCTGAGGTTAGTCTTTTATAAGGGGCCAGTCACATGGTTATGTGTATTGCACCATGCTGGCTAGCAGCCAATCGGTGGTGCCCAAACTATTAGATTGGGCAGGATGCCCAGCACCTTCTTTGGTTCACCACACAAAATACTGAAAACCCATTTTTATCTTTGCTATGGGGCCCTTTCCCCTATTTGGGCCTTCAACTACAATAATAAGTACCTAATAAAGTATGTAAAATTTGTGGTGGGATTGTGTGTAGATAAGAAGGGGTCCTGATGCAGTGTGTGGGACGGGCACAATCTTACCCTCAGTTACATGAAGTACAATAATTCGGATAGGAGGGGACGGCCTGTGTTTTGGGTGTGAGAAGTGTAAATAGCAGCTTCTCTTCAGCCGCTCGCCCCCTCCGGCACTACAGGGGTTAGAGAGCAGTCTGTGATATCCCCACTGTTCCACTCAGCCGGGTGCGGAGAAGTTTCATTTACCGACTGGCTGGCTTTGGTAAATAGAGGGTGGGGGGGATGTCCCCTTCCCCAATTAGTGTTGCAACTTGTACAGATCAATGTCAGGTTAAAGTGAGATGCCTACTCAAGTGGTGGGCGTTGCAAGTATTAGAGAGGTGCCGGGACCAGAGAGGGGGGCTCCTTCTCTTTCAACAGGCCGGATTCTTTCAGCTGAACTGCAGTGTGCAGGAATTCTTGTGTGAAAAACAACTGGCACAATGCTTCAGTCCTAACCTCCTCACCCCTGACGGCATGGGAAAGTGCACTGCTCAGCTGTAACTTATAGAAAGGCCGCGCCAGTCATGAGAAATGTGGATAACTGCGAAGGAAAGATTTCCCTGCTAGGCACATGTCATATTGCTTGTCAAGCGGCTTAATTGGGGAAATTAGGCTTGCCTTTAACGATGAAAGTCGCTACGCCGCTGGGGTGTCAGAAGCCACTGGTAGTCTAATGAATAAGAAAAATAGAATTTAAATATATTCCCAACTACTGAGAAAATCATACCGAAGAGTTTACTTTTTAATATTGAAAGTATGTGTATTCTTACATTTTTAAAGGAGTATTCTCAAATTTGGAAGTTATCCTCTATCCACTGGATAAGGGATAATATCCCGATTGCTGGGGGGGTGGCTGACTGTTGGGATCCCCATCAATCCTGAGATTCAGGATGGTGGTTGATCATGTGTCACCACTATTAGATACATATTGAGAAATAAACCAGTAAAAGGTTTGTACAATACTTTATTTAGTGGGTAAGAATTTCATGATCACTGGGGGTTAGACTGCTTAGACTTCCATTAGTTCCAAGAATGGGGCTCTGAAGAGCAGTCTCGTAGAGAATGAATACATCTGCGGTACACATGAAACATTAACTTTACCCCAGTCCTCTGCTGTCCAATCCCTGTACTCAGTTATTTTCTCTAATGAAGCAAACCCCCCCCCCCCCCCCCCCCCCGTCAGACTGGGACATCTGGAAGAATTATTGGAGAGGAGAAGGTGAGGTGACCCTTCATGTATAGGGTTGCTTTTCATCTATGGAGAGGGCTCACTCACAATTTTTCCTAAGAACACTGCCATGAATAAACCATGGTATTTAACAATCCTCCAAGTGCAATGTCTCCCAATGATGCAGGAGCAATTTGTGGATTAACAATACTTTTCCAGCATGATGGAGACCATGTTGCAAGGAAAAGGTGATATCTAAGTGACTTGGAGAACAAGACATTGGCAGTTTGGGTCCATGGCCTGGAAAGTCCCCAGATCTCAATCCCATTGAGAACTTGTGGTCAGTCCTAAAAAGCCAGTGGACAAACAAAAACAGAAATTGTATTAACCTCAGCTGTTGTCATCAGTCAGGATTTGGCCCAGAAGCTGAGATCCAGCTGCCAGGACAATTTGTAGAAGTCTTGAAAAATACGGGACAACACTATAATTATTGAGTCTTTCCATAAACTTGATGTAATTGTCAATAAACGTTTAGAAACTTATGAAATGCTGATAATTGTAGCTCAGTGACCAGAGCACTGTGTCTTAAAAAACCTAAAAACCGAAGCAGAAAACTGTGAAAATCAAAATTTGAGTTTCAAAACTTTTGGCCATGACTTTATACCCGCACTTCTTGTTGCATGTGTTTCCAATGTAGAGCTGGGACTCAGCTGCCAGACGCCTTTGCTGAGGATTAAAACACTCTTGAAAATAAAATGATTTTAAAGAGGTCCTATCAACAGGTCAAAAGTGTCCAGTTTTTGCTCTTATTTTACTACCACATTAGTATTCAGTTTTTGTGTATATTTTTTTTAATCCACGATTGCCATACTGTTCCAGGGATATGAGCCTTTTGATTTAGGGTATGTGCACACGTTGCGGATTCTCTGCAGATCCGCAGCGTTTTTTGCAGGGCAGAAACGCTGCAGATCCGCAATTGATTTACAGTACAATGTAAATCAATGAGAAAAAAAATGCTGGGCACAATTTGCGGAAAATCCGCTGCGGTTTAAAAGAAGGAGCATGTCAATACTTTTTTGTGAATCTGCAGCATTGTTGTACCCATTCCATTATAGAAAACCGCAGGGGTAAAAAACGCAGCAGATCCGCAAGAAAGCTGCAGCAAAAACACTGCGGAACCGCACAAAAAAAGCGACAAATCCGCAGGTTCGTTTTCTGCCAGGAGAAGCAGAATCCGCACCAGAAATTCCTAAGCCTAATCCACAACGTGTGCACATAGCCTCAGGGTATGTGCACACGTCAGGATTTTTAGCGGTTTTTTTTGCGGAATTTCGCCATAAAAACGCTATAAATCCGGTAAGAAACGCTAACCTTATGCATCCTATCTTTTAGAATGCATTCCGCATTTTTTGTGCAGATGTTAGCTTTTTTTCCGCAAAAAAAATGCATACCGCAAAAAATCCGGACATGCTCTATCTTTTTAGAGCATGTCCGGATTTTTTGCGGATTTCCTATCAAAAAGGACATTCCGGAAAAAAAAAAAAAAAACGCAAAAAATCCGTGCAAAAAACGCACAAAAAAAGCGCAAATTCCGCGAGAAATCCGCGTGAAAAAAGAACGCGGATTTCTGGCAGAATTCTCAGGATTTAGTCAGGAAATAATCCTGACGTGTGCACATACCCTCAGTGTTCATTTTTATGGTCTTTTCCAAGGGGGCGTTGCGTACAGAAGTCTCTATGGGCGTGTCTTTACGCTGCTAAAGACAATAAAAATGTAGCATGAAATAAAAAGCCCCATATCTCTGGAATTGTATAATGGATTAAGGAAAACAAAATAATTGGGGGGGGGGGGGGGATAGAAAAAAAAGCCAAAAAAAACCACACTTGGTGTCAGGTTTTCTTAAATCCCTTTCCAACTGACATATTTACCTCTCAGGTTGCCTCCCCTGTTTGCTGCTGGCTTCGGCAATGAGTGAGCCCGAAGCTTTTCCTGCACATGTCAGCTGATTTCATCAGCTGTCATTTGCCCCTATCAGCCGCGGGTGGAATCATGCTTCACCCGCACCTGTTAACATGTTAAATGCGGCTGTCAATCTCTGACAGCGGTATTTGACACAATCGCGCCAGACGTGTGTCACTAATCCCACGCATGGGTCACCGATGGGTTGGCATGACAACCCAGGGTCTGCAGCAGACCCCTTTGGTTGTCATTGCCAGGCTGCACAGGCGATCAGATAGTCTCTCATGGAGACTCTTGAAGAAAGTAAAGAGAGAATAAAAAAACTTTAAAAAAAAATACAAAAGTTTAATCCCCTCCCCCATTCGCCTCATTCAAAATAAAACAATAAAAAAACAAATATTTGGTATTGCTGCATTCAGAATCACCCGATCTAACAATGCATAAAAATAATTAATCCGATTGGTAAAAGGCGTAACGAGAAACAAAATCAAAACACCAGAATTGTTTTTTGGACGTCACAACATTGCATTAAAATGCAATAACGGGCGATCAAAAGATCATATCTATGGCAAAATGGTATCAATGAAAACTTCAGATTGGCACGCAAAAAATAAGCCCTCACCCAACCCAAGGTCATGAAAAATTGAGTTGCTACAGGTCTCAGAAAAAGGTTTTTCAAGAAACTTTGGATTTTTTTTTTCATCACTTAAATAAAAAAGCACCTATACATGTTTGGTGTCTATGAACTCGTAATGACCTGAAGATTCATACTGGCAGGTCAGTTTAGTGAACATGGTAAAAAAAAAGGAGAAAAAAAATTGAGGAATTGCACTTTTTTATAATTTCACAGCACTTCGAATTTTCTTCCCGTTTTCCAGTACATGATATGTTAAAACCAAGGATGTAGTTCAAAAGTACATCTCGTCCCACAAAAAATAAGCCTTCACATGGCCATACTGACTGGAAAAATAAGAAATTTATGGCTCTGGGAAGAAGGGGAGCGAAAAACAAACTCGTAAAGGAAAAATTGGACAAAACCAAACCACCCAGACATGAAGCAAGCAATGGAGGCAGCACACCAAACAAGAAGGCAGAAAACAGTGGTTTATTAGCCCATAATGGCTGGAAATGGTTCCGTTCTGAAGTGTACTTGAGGAAGGTTCACACTTCACAACTGAAACGCTGCCATTACTGTTTTTTTACACCTTTGTTGGCGTGATGCCTTCATTTGTTGATATATATATATATATATATATATATATATATATATATATATATATATTGTATCATATATATCTGCCCCAGCAGCAAGCATGGCGGAGGAGTTGGTTTTCTCCTGTCAGATAACTGCTCCTTCACCCTAATCCCACTGCCACCCTCTGTTACCCTCCCTTCCTTTTGAGGTGCACTCTGGGCATCTACTCCCCTCCAACTGGCTGTCATTTACCGCCCCCCCAGGACCAGCTACCACCTGCTTTGACAACTATACTACCTGGCTACTTCATTTCCTTTCTGCGGACATCCCCACTATCATCATGGGCGACTTCAACATCCCCATTGACGCTTCCCTATCAACTGCCACTAAACTTCTATCTCTCACTTCCTCCTCCGGCCTCTCTCAATGGTCTTCCGCAGCCAATCACAAAGACGGTCACTCACTGAACCTCATCTTCACCCGCCTCTGCTCCCTATTTAACCTCTCTAACTCACCTCTTCCTCTTTCTGACCACAATCTACTCACATTCTCTTCCCTCTCCACTCCTTGTCTACAATCCCAACCCCACAAACTTGCACACCCTCGCAGAAATCTTAAACACCTTGATCTACGCTCATTCTCTGAATCCCTCCTCCCTCTCACAGATATAAGTTCCCTACACAATGCGGATGATGCTGCTGCTCTATATAAGACCACAATAGCTGTAGCTTTGGAATCTCTGGCCCTTCTCACACATACCAAAGCTCACAAAATCAACAGACAGCCCTGGCACACCAGCCTGACCAAAGAACTGAGGCAAGCTTCAAGGGCTGCTGAGCGGAGATGGAAAAGATCCCACTCCAACGAGCACTTCAACAGTCCCTCACTACTTTCAAGACCACACTTGCCAAAGCTAAACAAACCTACTTCTCATCTCTCATATCCTCCCTGTCTCACAACCCTAAACAGTTATTCAACACCTTCAATTCTCTCCTCAGTCCCCCAGCACCTGCTCCCTCCCCACTTATCTCAGCTGAAGACACTGCCTCATTTTTCAAGCAGAAGATTGATAACATCAGAGACCGTTTTAGTCGACAACCCCCAGAGCCCTTCCAACTACCAAGCCCTCCACCTCCAAAACCAGCTTCACCATTACAGAAGATCGACTCTCCACTCTACTCTCAAGATCGCATCTCACCACCTGTGCACTTGACCCGATCCCATCCAACTTCATCCCAAACCTCGCCACAGTCTTCATCCCAACCCTAACATATCTCTTCAACCTATCACTAACAACTGGTGTTTTCCCCTCAAGCTTTAAACATGCCTCAATCACACCTATCTTCAAAAAGCCCTCTCTTGACCCATCCTCTGTATCTAGCTATCGCCCTATATCACTTCTCCCCTATGCCTCCAAACTAATGGAACACGTCCATCTTAAACTGTCCTCTCATTTCTCTTCCTGCTCCCTCTTCGACTGCTTACAATCAGGCTTCCGGTCACACCACTCCACTGAAACTGCCCTAAGTAAGGTCACCAATGACCTATTAACCGCCAAGAGCAAGCCACACTACTCTCTCCTCCTCCTCCTGGACCTGTCCTCTGCCTTTGACACAGTGGACCATTCCCTATTACTACAGACCCTCTCATCTCTTGGCATCACAGACTTGGCCCTATCCTGGATCTCGTCATATCTAACAGACCGGACATTCAGCGTCTCCCACTCACACACCACCTCCTCACCTCGCCCCCTATCTGTCGGAGTCCCACAAGGCTCAGTCCTTGGCCCCTGCTCTTCTCCATTTACACTTTTGGCCTGGGACAGCTCATAGAATCTCACGCAGATCTACATTTCTGGACCAGATATCACTACCCTACTAACCAGAATCCCTCAATGTCTGTCCGCTATTTCATCCTTCTCCGCTAGATTTCTAAAACTTAACATGGATAAAATAGAATTCATCGTCTTTCCTCCATCTCACGCGACCCCCCCAACAAACCTATCCATTACAGTAAACGGCTGCCCACTCTCCCCACTCCAAGCTCGCTGTGTCAGGGTAATCCTTGACACTGATCTCTCCTTCACACCACATATCCAAGCTCTTTCCACTTCCTGCTGCCTTCAACTCAAAAATATTTCACGGGTCCGTACATTCCTAAACCAAGAATCTGCAAAAACCCTAGTCCATGCCCTCATCATCTCCCGCGTAGACTACTGTAACCTCCTGCTCTGTGGCCTCCCCTCTAACACTCTCACACCCCTCCAATCTATTCTAAACTCTGCTGCCTGACTAATCCACCTGTCCCCCCGCTATTCCCCGCCCACTCCCCTCTGTCAATCCCTTCACTGGCTCCCCATTACCCAGAGACTCCAGTACGAAACCCTAACCTTGACATACAAAGCCATCCACAACCTGTCTCCTCCATACATCGGTGACCTCGTCTCCCGATACTTTCCTGCATGCAACCTCGATCCTCACAAGATCTCCTTCTCTACTCCCTTCTTATCTCCTCTTCCCACAATCGCATACAAGATTTCTCTCGCGAATCACCCCTACTCTGGAACTCTCTACCACAACATATCAGACTCTCACCTACCATCGAAACCTTCAAAAAGAACCTGAAGACCCACCTCTTCCGACAAGCCTACAACCTGCAGTAACCACCGATCCACCAAACCGCTGCATTATATATATATACATATATATATATATGTATATATATATAATGATTTTATCTTTGTCTATACTCTGAGCAAGGACTTGACTTTCGTTATCACACGTCGCTATATGAGCACGGCCTGTTAATGCTCCATAGAAGCCCTCCACATCACCTTCAGATCCTCTCTAATAAGACACATTAATATATTTCTCTTGTTCGTCAGATTTCTGTCAGTCGCTCAGTACAGGAACAACAAAGGTAAAGAACTTTCCTGAGCTTCGATGTCCTGTATTCGTCAGGCAGCTCTGACAAGGGTACTTTTAGCCTTCAGACCTCTTTTCTGAGAAATTATAAAAATCTCCAGAATTCAAGTATCGTCTGCCTGAAATCTAATCAGTGAGCCAAGTTCATCGCCCCTGACGCCACAACACGCTCCCCGCAGACTGCTCTTCTTTATGGAGTAATTAGAGATGTCTGCATTTCTGGCCATGGACTCTGCAGAGTCTTCTAACAGCAGCCCCTGGGTATAGGTGAAGATAAATATCTCTACATAAATATTTTATACATATGAACACTTGTCTTGATACAACTCTGACTATCAACAGTATTTGTGAAAACAGAATTGTTTCCCATATTGGGTTTGAAGCTGAAGGAACGTTGCTCATCAGATGATGCAAGATCCACACTGATGGATTCCCATTCTGGGGCAGATTTTTTTTCTTACGTACCTTTTGGGGCAATTTGTAAGTTAAGTTGCATTGTGATATTGGTCATGGTACAGCAATAAAAATACCTGTTTTCTAATAATCCTATGTGACAGGGCTTAGATATCAAGTTTTGAAGCCACATAAACATTAGCCTGGAAGTACGTTGGTGGCAGTGACGTGGTGCGGGTTACCAGCGCCCAGGAAAAGGGAAGTATTTGCTCCCCTTAACTCTAGAGCGGTTAGTGATCCTAGAACCCCTTATTCCCCAAACATCAGAAAGATACTGATGTAATTAGAGCTTGCACTTTGACCTAATTTTTTGGTGCTTTTTGCTAAAATTTTATGAATAAAAATTTACACATTTTTATTTTGTTTTGCTTTTTATTTCAGCAAAAATTTTATTACTCTAGCCCAAGTCTCAGGGTATGTGCACACGATGCGGAAAATGCTGCGGATCCGCAGCGTTTCCGCAGCTGCGGGTCCGCAGCAGTTTCCCATGAGTTTACATTACAATGTAAACCTATGGGAAACAAAAAACGCTGTGCACATGCTGCGAAAAAAAAAAAAAGGAAACTCAGCAGTTTACATTCCGCAGCATGTCACTTTCTGCGGATTCCGCAGCGGTTTTACAACTGCTCCTATAGAAAACCGCAGTTGCAAAACCGCAGTGAAATCCAGTGGGACCGCACCCTCATACGCCCGCACCAACCAATCTGGGCGCGAGCATTACAAACTTCATGGGAGACGACCAAGGAGGACACAACTGTTGAAAAAAAATCATAAAAAAGCCAGACTGGAATATGCCAAACTATATGTTGACAAGTCACAAAGCTTCTGGGAGAATGTCCTATGGACAGATGAGGCAAAAATATAACTTTTTGGCAAGGAAGATCAGCTGTATGTTCACAGATGGAAAACAAAGCATATCAAGAAAAGAACACTGTCCCTACTGTGAAACATGGAGGAGGCTCTGTTATGTTCTGGGGCTGCTTTGCTGCATGTGGTACAGCGTGTCAAGATTTCATTGTACCCTGCAGATTCTAAAGTCTATCAAGGGATTCTAGAGAGAATTTGCTACCAAATGTCAGAAAGCTTGATCTCAGTCGCAGGTCATGGGTTTTGCAACAGGATAATGACCCAAAACACACAGCTAAAAACACCCAAGAATGGCTAAGAGGAAAACAGTGGACTATTCTGAAGTGGCCTCCTATGAGCCCTGACCTGAATCCTATTGAGCATCTTTGGAAAGAGCTGAAACCTGCAGTCTGAAAAAGGCAACCTTTAGGGTATGTGCACACGTCAGGATTTCTTGCAGAAATTTTCCTGACAAAAACCGGACATTTCTGCCAGAATTCCGCATGCGTTTTTACCGCGATTTTGATGCGTTTTTGACGCGTTTTTGGTGCGTTTTTTCCCAAATGCATAGAATTGCGGGAAAAACGCAGAAAATCCGCAAAAATAATGAACATGCTCATTTTTTTACCGCGGTGCGTTTTTTTCGCGGAAAAAAACGCATTCATGTGCACAAAACATGCAGAATGCATTCTAAATGATAGAATGCATAATGTATGCGTTTTTAATGAGTTTTTATAGCGTTTTTAGCGCGAAAAAACCACGAAAAAACCTGAACGTGTGCACATGGCTTCAAACACGAGACAACCGGAGCAGTTTGCTCTTGAGGAATGGGCCAAAATACCTGTTGAGAGGTGCAGAAGTCTCAGTGCAAGGATTCTCAGCAGCACGTAGCTTTTTATTACATAGAACAATGTGACGCCGAGAGTTACTGGTAATTGGCCGGTGTAAATGCAAACCTAGTAACGTCAAACCAATTATTTTTGTAAAAGTTTTCCAGAAACTCCATGAATCCTGGAAGCAAAATGTTTATTTTTTATTATTTATTTTTGTTTTGTTTCCTTTAAGGATCTGATTGTGTTTCCTTCTTCCATCTCTTCTTTACCTGTTTACATTGAGGAAAGTTGATAGCGCCCCTTTGGAGCTCCCTCCTTGTTGTCTGTGCACTCAGGCACCTTTTCATGGATGTCTGCAGGAAATAAGCCATTATCTTAAGAACAATAAACAAATGCTGCTCACTGTCTCAGTTTTCCTACAAGCTTTGGGTGCGGTGGAGACATCCTATACATTCACAGCTTGTGCTTTCTCTGTGATGCTTCATGCAGTAGGGAAGAACACCAGCATTATAATGTTGATAGGGGCTCGTTCAAACCAGCGTATTACATGTCTGTGTGCTCTCCGTCTGCCACATGGGCTTGGGAATAATGATGGCGCTATATACACCTGCTTCTCACTAAATTAGAATATCATCAAAAAGTTAATTTATTTCAGTTCAATACAAAAAGTGAATCTCATATATTGCATAGTCATTACAAGCAGAGTGCTCTATTTCAAGTGTTTATTTCTGTTAATGTTGATGATTATGGCTTACAGCCAATGAAAACCCAAAAGTCATCTCAGTAAAATAGAATACTTTATAACACCAAGTTGAAAAAATGATTTTAATATCCGAAATGTTGGCCTACTGAAATGTATATTCAGTAAATGCACTCAATACTTGGTCACGGCTCCTTTTGCATCAATTGCTGCATCAGTACGGTGTGGCATGGATGTGATCAGCCTGTGGCACTGCTGAGGTGTTATGGAAACCCAGGTTGCTTTGATAACAGCCTTCAGCTCATCTGCATTGTTGGTCCTGGTGTCCCTCATCTTCCTCTTGACAATACCCCATAGATTCTCTATGGGGTTAAGGTCAGGCGAGTTTGCTGGCCAATCAAGCACAGTGATATTGTTGTTTGTAAACCAGGTATTGGTACTTTTGGCAGCGTGGACAGGTGCCAAGTCCTGCTGGAGAATGACATTTCTATCTCCAAAAAGCTTGTCGGCAGAGGGCAGCATGAAGTGCTCTAAAATTTCCTGGTAGACGGCTGCGCTGACTCTGGTCTTGATAAAACACCGTGGACCTACACCAGCAGATGACATGGCTCCCCAAACCATCACTGATTGTGGAAACTTCACACTAGAGCTCAAGCAGCTTGGATTGTGGCCTCTCCACTCTTCCTCCAGACTCTGGGATCTTGATTTCCAAATGAAATACTAAATTTACTTTCATCTGAAAACAACACCTTGGACCACTGAGCAACTGTTCAGATCTTTCTCTCCTTGGTCCAGGTAAGATGCTTCTGGCGTTGTCTATTGGACAGGAGTGGCTTGACACAAGGAATGTGACACTTGTAGCCCAAGTCCTGGGTACGCCTGTGTGTGGTGGCTCTTGAAGCAATGACTCCAGCAGCAGTCCACTCCTTGTGAATCTCCCCCACATTTTTGAATGGCCTTTACTTAACAATCCTTTCAAGGCTGCAGTTATCCCGGTTGCTTGTTCACCTTTTTCTACCACACTTTTCCCTTTCACTCAACTTTCCATTAATATGCTTGGATACAGCACTCTGTGAACAGCCGGCTTCTTTAGCAATGACCTTTTGTGGCTTCCCCTCCTTGTGGAGTGTGTAAATGGCTGCCTTCTGGACATCTGTCAAGTCATCAGTCTTCCCCATGATTTCCCTACTGAAACAGAATAAGGGACCTTTTTAAATGCTTAGGAAGCCTTTGCAGTTGGTTTTTGTTAATTATTATAATTTACGGAGATAATGACATTTGGGTCTTCATTGGCTGTAAGCGATAATCATCAACATTAACAGAAATAAACACTTGAAATAGATCACTCTGTGTGTAATGCCTCTATATAATGAGTTTCACTTTTTGTATTGAAGAACTGAAATAAATTAACTTATACTCGTGTTTAAGCCGAGTTTTTCAGCACATTTTTGTGTGCTGAAAACGCCTCCTTCAGGTTATACATGAGTCATTGTCCCAGAAAGATGGCGGGGAGGGGACCGGTGGAGCAGTGGGTCACAGAGGCAGGATCCGGCGGCTTCGGCTGTAACTGTGCCCGCTGCTAAAGAGAAATGAATATTCGCAGGGACTCGGATATATTATTCGAGCATGCCGAAGATTCTTGGATAACACTCGAGCATGTTCAGAGAACACGTTATCCGAGAACGGTCGCTCTTCACTGTTAGATGCTCCTGATTCAATAAGAGGAGCACACATCTTAATAAATCCGACATGGCTGCCGAGTGCTATGTGTGTCTCTGCTCTATGCCGGATTTCAGTCCTTGACTGGAGTAAGATTTCTGCTGTAACTGCTTTGATGAATTGGGGACTATGTGTATGTTCACATAGATGTTGTAGACTCGCACCAATGGACTGTGTGCAAAAAAGAAAATACAGCATGCACTACTCTGATTCGTATTCTGGATCAATCTCACCCATTATTAGTCAACAAATGAGCAAGAAAAGAACTTACTTATGGGTTACCGTCTTTACGTCGTGCGTTTTTCACGGATACATTAGAATTATAGAGATTGGAAACTATTTGACATTTATTTAATAAATTGTTCATGTGAAAACTTTATGGCATACACATGTACAAAATGCACATACAGATGCCATACCACTGACAACTGAAAAAAGGGATGATTTTGCATCCACTCGTCTGAAGCGGCATAACCCTGACTGTAGCGCACTACCCGTGTCTAAGGCCGGAGTCACACATCGATCTGCACGTTTGCATATTTTAAAGGGAAATATTGCAGACATTACATGCGCTGCACTTTTGCCATATTGTTTTGTGTGTGTGTTATCCCATAGACTGCTTTATCGGACTTTAAAAAAAATCTGAAAAAACGAAAGATTTTAAAGCGCTTCAAATCTGCAAAGACAAAATCAGCAACATGGGCGTGAAATTTCAGCAATCGCATTCACTTTGCTGGGACAGTAAAATTCTGCGGGTTTCGCTGCAAAAACACAATTTGTGAACAGACCTTTAGGCTATGTGCAGACGATGTGGATTTTACCGCGCAGAAACGCTGCAGATCCGCACTGTGATGTACAGTACAATGTAAATCAATGGGGTAAAAAAAAGTTATGCAGATGGTGCGGAAAAATCAGGGCGGAATTGCTGCGGATTTCAAAGAAGTGCATGTCACTTCTGTGCGGATCTGCAGCGTTTCTGCACCCCTCCATGTTAAAAATCCACAGTGGCAGAAAACGCAGAAAATCCACATCAATTCCGCATAAAAACCGCACAAAATCCGCATAAAAAACGCGGCAAATCCACGGCTGCGGATTCTGCCTGGAGATGGAAATTCTTTTCTTACGTGTGCACATAGCCTTAGGTCTGTTACTGTACTTATATAAGGTGATGGGACAATATTGGACTTGTCTTATGCCTCTTTATCACATTTTTTCTTTCTGTTACATACAGAACCTGGCCGAAAATGACATGCTCTATGGGCAAGTGCAGAGTGTATTTGCTGTCTGAGTGCGATCCGGCAAAATAATGGATTGCACACGGAACAATGTTCTTCTATGGCACTGTGCACATATCTGATTTAAGTCAATGCGTGCATTAGGAAACCTCAAACTGCACTCGGATGACATCTGAGTGCAGTCCGATTTCTGTGACCTCCCAGAATGGAGAAAGTTTTTTCTCCATCTTTTTCTCATCTGAGAGAATCAGATCACACTGTGATCACACTCTGATCAGAGTGTGATTTGTATAATCGATCTAGTCTTTTGGATGATAAAAAAGTACGCTCGAGTTATTTTCCCCAGGATGCATTACTACTGTATATCACCATATTGTGGTGCTGTAAACCCTACTAAGTACATGGAGCCATATTCTGTCTAGCTTTAATGTTACTGAAAATAATTATGGTCAATGAAACTTTCACTTATTCATCTCGTAAACTTAGGGCATGTTCACATGTTGTGGATTTGCTGCAGATAGTCATGCTGATCTAGCTGCTGATTTCCCTGTCTGCTATCAGTGCCTTTACTTACAGAAAGTAAGAAATATCTCTGCTCTGCTGGTGATTTCTATGCTCCATGCTGTCTGCACCCATCCCCCACCATACATGTCTCCAACTCATACCTTCCTCCTCATATTGTATCTTCAAATTTCTCCCACTCCCTATATTGTCTGCACCTGTCCCTTCTTTGCTCCCAAACTTGAGTCCTCAAATCGTCACCCTGTTACACAAAATCTCCCCCAGCCCCGTTACACTACATACCCCTGTAAGACACGAGTACAATTGATCACTGGGAGCCGATGCGCTGCAGCTTCTATGTGCCGGCTGCCAGCTTGACAGCCAGCTCCGAGAACGGCCGACTCCTATCTGGGGGCGGCAGAATGCAACTGACAGGAAAGACACTTGGGACCACCACATTAGGCCGCCCGACTGCGCCACCCTGCCGGCTGTGCCCAGGGCACATGCCCCGGCTGCCCCCCTAGATAAGCCTCTGTGCTACTCTATGCTCCAGGCTGGTCCGTGCTCCAGGCTGGTCTATGTTCCATACTGCTCTATGCTATATGCTGCTCTATGCTCCATGCTGCTATATGCTGTTCTGCTGGTGCGTGCTCCATGCTGCTTCATGCTGCTCTATGCAGCTCTATGGTCCATGCTGCTCTATGCTCCATGCTGCTCTATGTGGTCTGTGCTCCATATTGGTCTATGCTGGTCCATGCTCCATGTTGGTCTATGTTCCATGCTGCTCTATGTGGTCTGTGCTCCATGTTGGTCTATGCTCCATGCTGCTCTATGTGGTCTGTGCTCCATGTTGGTCTATGTTCCATGCTGCTCTATGTGGTCTGTGCTCCATGTTGGTCTATGCTCCATGCTGCTCTATGTGGTCTGTGCTCCATGTTGGTCTATGCTCCATGCTGCTCTATGTGGTCTGTGCTCCATGTTGGTCTATGCTCCATGCTGCTCTATGTGGTCTGTGCTCCATGTTGGTCTATGCTCCATGCTGCTCTATGTGGTCTGTGCTCCATGTTGGTCTATGTTCCATGCTGCTCTATGTGGTCTGTGCTCCATGTTGGTCTATGCTCCATGCTGCTCTATGTGGTCTGTGCTCCATGTTGGTCTATGCTCCATGCTGCTCTATGTGGTCTGTGCTCCATATTGGTCTATGCTGGTCCATGCTCCATGTTGGTCTATGTTCCATGCTGCTCTATGTGGTCTGTGCTCCATGTTGGTCTATGCTCCATGCTGCTCTGTGTGGTCTGTGCTCCATGTTGGTCTATGTTCCATGCTGCTCTATGTGGTCTGTGCTCCATGTTGGTCTATGCTCCATGCTGCTCTATGTGGTCTGTGCTCCATGTTGGTCTATGCTCCATGCTGCTCTATGTGGTCTGTGCTCCATGTTGGTCTATGCTCCATGCTGCTCTATGTGGTCTGTGCTCCATGTTGGTCTATGCTCCATGCTGCTCTATGTGGTCTGTGCTCCATATTGGTCTATGCTGGTCCATGCTCCATGTTGGTCTATGTTCCATGCTGCTCTATGTGGTCTGTGCTCCATGTTGGTCTATGCTCCATGCTGCTCTATGTGGTCTGTGCTCCATGTTGGTCTATGTTCCATGCTGCTCTATGTGGTCTGTGCTCCATGTTGGTCTATGCTCCATGCTGCTCTATGTGGTCTGTGCTCCATGTTGGTCTATGCTCCATGCTGCTCTATGTGGTCTGTGCTCCATGTTGGTCTATGCTCCATGCTGCTCTATGTGGTCTGTGCTCCATGTTGGTCTATGTTCCATGCTGCTCTATGTGGTCTGTGCTCCATGTTGGTCTATGCTCCATGCTGCTCTATGTGGTCTGTGCTCCATGTTGGTCTATGCTCCATGCTGCTCTATGTGGTCTGTGCTCCATGTTGGTCTATGTTCCATGCTGCTCTATGTGGTCTGTGCTCCATGTTGGTCTATGTTCCATGCTGCTCTATGCTCCATGCTGCTCTATGCTGGTCCGTGCTCCATATTGGTCTATGCTGGTCCGTGCTCCATGCTGCTCTATGCTCCATTCTTCGTGCTGTGCGATGCTGTTGGTCTTGGCACGTCCCATGTGACCCCACAGCCTCTGATTGTGAATGTCACCTGAATCATGATTATGGTGAAAATCTGAACTCCTACCACAATAAATCCGCAAAAGAAATTGACATGCTGTGGAATGAAAAATCAGCAAAACAGGTCATTTTATCCAGAAAATATAAAATACTTATGAATGACCTTACAGAAATCTCGTAAACGTCTGGTGCTGTATTTCAATGCAGACTCTGAATCTCAATGTTTGGATGGAAAATCTGCAGTATTTCCGTAACTTATGAATCTGAAGTTCTTGCTCAGATCTGTAACAATAGTTTAGTTTCACCTACACAGATTTGTGTAAATGTTGATTCTGAGACTCCAACCGTACAACACCCCCGGGCCACTGGATCATGTGCACTGGATGCCACGAGAGGCGGCACTAAGGCTACTTTCACACTAGCGTCGGACTCGGCCCGTCGCAGTGCGTCGGGCCGACGTACCAACGCTAGCAGTGAATGCGCCGCACAACGGGGGCAGCAGATGCATTTCTCTGGCGCATCCGCTGCCCCATTGTGAGGTGCGGGGAGGTGGGGGCGGAGTTCCGGCCGCGCATGCGCGGTCGGAAATGGCGGACCGTCAGCAGCAAAAAATGTTACATGTAACTTTTTTTGCTCCCGGCAGTCAGGCGCAACCGTCGCACGACGGTTGCGACATGTGTCAATGCGTCGCTAATGTTAGTCTATGGGGCAAAAACGCATCCTGCAGACAACTTTGCAGGATGCGTTTTTTCCCATAAACGACGCATTGCGACGTAGTGAAAAAAACCCTAGTGTGAAAGTAGCCTAAGCCTTTCTTGGCATGGTTAGTGTATTTAGATGCAAGACTTGGGTACGTAAAGCCTAGCTACAAGTCTTAGTTGCCCCATGAAGACCTGAATCCGCTTCCATCTGCTGCTTACATTGTGTGCTCGTTTACATGTATATTTAACCCCTTGTATGTTGCACGTCCCTTGCAATGTTACGATCTTACATCGGTAGAATGAGTTTTGCTTCAGTGGTGTCGTCTACGTGACCCAGAACGGAGGAGGTTAAGTGCTGCTTTTTTGGAATGTCTCAAGTCTTTCCTCTCTGCAGCTTTATCCTCTTCTAATCTATTGTTCATGATATTCTGTAGAAAAACTCGGGCACCTTAATGGAAATGTACAAATAAACATGTGTTAGATTATTTCCTCTGGATGACAGCTATCACTGTAGGATCCTCACACCACCCAGGAAGACTTTCTTTATCAAGTTCTTTGATCCACTTTCTCCATGTGCTGATGAATGCGGCCAAAGTTGCCCGGGTGTAGCTGGACATTTGATGCTCATTTTATACTTTAGCAGAAACTTTAGCAGAAGAGTTTACAGCTTATCATTTAAAAGGAACATGTTGACACTTTTTTTTTTTACATATGGAAGTAGCATGGATGTATACTCGTTTGATTCCCAACAAAAATGATACCTTTTTTCTAGTGGAAAGAGATGATTTGCATAGCTCCGCCTACTGCAAAGGATTCTGGGTAAACCTGCTATTCTTTGTATTATGCTGCTTGCAAGTACTTTCCGTTTCAGGAAAGCATCCACTATGTATTTCCTTTAAGTAGAGGGCTTTTCGGCCTCTTTCGTCCCGCTACATTTAGCCCAACTTGGGTCTCTCCCTAAGGTGGCTAGCATATATGTATCGCTTGCTCACCGAGCCCCACTCCATACAGCCAACCAATTCCAGCCCTGTGCTGATGAGGGCCTAAAGCCCGAAACACGTGTCCACAGGTAGGAATTGGTTGGCTGTGTAAATTTAGAAACTAATCCGCAGCATTGCACGCTTGGCGGTTCCAAGCGCTGTGGATTAGACTGGGGTGGAAAGAGATGATTTGCATAGCTCCGCCCACTGCAAAGGATTCTGGGTAAACCTGCTATTCTTTGTATTGTGCTGCTTGCAAGTACTTTCCGTTTCAGGAAAGCATCCACTATGTATTTCCTTTAAGTAGAGGGCTTTTCGGTCTCTTTCGTCCCGCTACATTTAGCCCAACTTGGGTCTCTCCCAAAGGTGGCTAGCATATATGTACCTTTTTTCTAGAGATGCTTTGTGCAGGTCATGAGTAATCGAGTGTGAAAAAAGGACATTGACACCATCCCCCATTGCACTTACAGCCTGATTTGCAGATGGTTTCAACACTTGTAGATTGTAAGCTCTTATGGGCAGGGTCATCAATACCTTTGCTTTAATTATTGTATCTGAATCCTTTCTCTGAGGGTATGTTTCCGCGTTCAGGAAACGCTGCGTGTTTGACGCTGCATAGAGACGCAGCGTCAAACACGCAGCGTCCAGATGTTACAGCATAGTGGAGGGGTGTTATGACTAGGCAATTCAGTACCACAGTGGACATAGAGGTCAGAGCACATACAGTGATCTGACAATAACCCAAAAACATAGAACGAGCTCTGAGACGTGGGAACTCTGTTGACCGCAATCCCTGATCCTCTCCAACAAACACTAGAGGCAGCCGTGGATTGCGCCTAACGCTCCCTATGCAACTCGGCACAGCCTGAGAAACTAGCTAGCCTGAAGATAGAAAATAAGCCTACCTTGCCTCAGAGAAATACCCCAAAGGATAAGGCAGCCCCCCACATATAATGACTGTGAGTAAAGATGAAAAGACAAACGTAGAGATGAAATAGATTTAGCAAAGTGAGGCCCGACTTTCTGAACAGAGCGAGGATAGGAAAGGTAACTTTGCGGTCAACACAAAACCCTAAAAACCACGCAAAGGGGGCAAAAAGACCCTCCGTACCGAACTAACGGCACGGAGGTACACCCTCTGCGTCCCAGAGCTTCCAGCAAACAAATAGAAAAGCTGGACAGAAAAAAAACAAACAAAATAGCAAAGGAAAACTTAGCTATGCAGAGCAGCAGGCCACAGGAACGATCCAGGAGGAAAACAAGTCCAATACTGGAACATTGACAGGAAGCCAGGATCAAAGCACTAGGTGGAGTTAAGTAGAGCAGCACCTAACGACCTCACCACATCACCTGAGGGAGGAAACTCAGAAGCCGCAGTACCACTTCCCTCCACCAACGGAAGCTCACAGAGAGAATCAGCAGAAGTACCACTTGTGACCACAGGAGGGAGCTCTGCCACAGAATTCACAACAGTACCCCCCCCCTTGAGGAGGGGTCACCGAACCCTCACCAGAGCCCCCAGGCCGACCAGGATGAGCCACATGAAAGGTACGAACAAGATCGGGAGCATGGACATCATAGGCAAAGACCCAGGAATTATCTTCCTGAGCATAACCCTTCCACTTAACCAGATACTGGAGTTTCCGTCTTGAAACACGAGAATCCAAAATCTCCACAATATACTCCAACTCCCCTTCCACCAAAACCGGGGCAGGAGGGTCAACAGATGGAACCATAGGTGCCACGTATCTCCGCAACAACGACCTATGGAATACGTTATGTATGGAAAAAGAATCTGGAAGGGTCAGACGAAAAGACACAGGATTAAGAACCTCAGAAATCCTATACGGACCAATGAAACGAGGTTTAAACTTAGGAGAGGAAACCTTCATAGGAATATGACGAGAAGATAACCAAACCAGATCCCCAACACGAAGTCGGGGACCCACACAGCGTCTGCGATTAGCAAAACGTTGAGCCTTCTCCTGGGACATGGTCAAATTGTCCACTACATGAGTCCAAATCTGCTGCAACCTGTCCACCACAGTATCCACACCAGGACAGTCTGAAGACTCAACCTGTCCTGACGAGAAACGAGGATGGAACCCAGAGTTGCAGAAAAATGGCGAAACCAAGGTAGCCGAGCTGGCCCGATTATTAAGGGCGAACTCAGCCAAAGGCAAAAAGGACACCCAGTCATCCTGATCAGCAGAAACAAAACATCTCAGATATGTTTCCAAGGTCTGATTGGTTCGTTCGGTCTGGCCATTAGTCTGAGGATGGAAAGCCGAGGAAAAAGACAAGTCAATGCCCATCCTACCACAAAAAGCTCGCCAAAACCTCGAAACAAACTGGGAACCTCTGTCAGAAACGATATTCTCTGGAATGCCATGTAAACGAACCACATGCTGGAAGAACAATGGCACCAAATCAGAGGAGGAAGGCAATTTAGACAAGGGTACTAAATGGACCATCTTAGAGAAGCGATCACAGACCACCCAAATGACTGACATCTTTTGAGAGACGGGGAGATCTGAAATAAAATCCATAGAGATATGTGTCCAAGGCCTCTTCGGGACCGGCAAGGGCAAAAGCAACCCACTGGCACGAGAACAGCAGGGCTTAGCCCGAGCACAAATCCCACAGGACTGCACAAAAGTACGCACATCCCGCGACAGAGATGGCCACCAAAAGGATCTAGCCACTAACTCTCTGGTACCAAAGATTCCAGGATGACCAGCCAAGACCGAACAATGAACCTCAGAGATAACTTTATTCGTCCACCTATCAGGGACAAACAGTTTCTCCGCTGGACAACGATCAGGTTTATTAGCCTGAAATTTTTGCAGCACTCGCCGCAAATCAGGGGAGATGGCAGACACAATTACTTCTTCCTTGAGGATACCCGCCGGCTCAGACAAACCCGGAGAGTCGGGCACAAAACTCCTAGACAGAGCATCCGCCTTCACATTTTTAGAGCCCGGAAGGTACGAAATCACAAAGTCAAAACGGTCAAAAAACAGCGACCAACGAGCCTGTCTAGGATTCAACCGCTTGGCAGACTCGAGATAAGTCAAGTTCTTATGATCAGTCAATACCACCACGCGATGCTTAGCTCCTTCAAGCCAATGACGCCACTCCTCGAATGCCCACTTCATGGCCAGCAACTCTCGGTTGCCCACATCATAATTTCGCTCAGCAGGCGAAAACTTCCTGGAAAAGAAGGCACACGGTTTCATCACTGAGCAATCAGAACTTCTCTGCGACAAAACAGCCCCTGCTCCAATCTCAGAAGCATCAACCTCGACCTGGAACGGAAGCGAAACATCTGGTTGACACAACACAGGGGCAGAAGAAAAACGACGCTTCAACTCTTGAAAAGCTTCCACAGCAGCAGAAGACCAATTGACCACATCAGCACCATTCTTGGTCAAATCGGTCAATGGTTTAGCAATACTAGAAAAATTGCAGATGAAGCGACGATAAAAATTAGCAAAGCCCAGGAACTTTTGCAGACTTTTCAGAGATGTCGGCTGAGTCCAATCATGGATGGCTTGGACCTTAACAGGATCCATCTCGATAGTAGAAGGGGAAAAGATGAACCCCAAAAATGAAACCTTCTGCACACCAAAGAGACACTTTGATCCCTTCACAAACAAAGAATTAGCACGCAGGACCTGAAAAACCGTTCTGACCTGCTTCACATGAGACTCCCAATCATCCGAGAAGATCAAAATGTCATCCAAGTACACAATCAGGAATTTATCCAGGTACTCTCGGAAGATGTCATGCATAAAGGGCTGAAACACTGATGGAGCATTGGCAAGTCCGAATGGCATTACAAGATACTCAAAATGACCCTCGGGCGTATTAAATGCAGTTTTCCATTCATCGCCTCGCTTAATTCGCACAAGATTATACGCACCACGAAGATCTATCTTGGTGAACCAACTAGCCCCCTTAATCCGAGCAAACAAATCAGATAACAACGGCAAGGGGTACTGAAATTTAACCGTGATCTTATTTAGAAGGCGGTAATCTATACAAGGTCTCAGCGAACCATCCTTCTTGACTACAAAAAAGAACCCTGCTCCTAATGGCGACGATGACGGGCGAATATGCCCCTTCTCCAAGGACTCCTTCACATAACTCCGCATAGCGGCGTGCTCAGGCACAGATAAATTAAACAATCGGCCTTTTGGGAACTTACTACCAGGAATCAAATTGATAGCACAATCACAATCCCTATGCGGAGGTAGGGCATCGGACTTGGGCTCATCAAATACATCCCGGTAATCAGACAAGAACTCTGGAACCTCAGAAGGGGTGGATGACGAAATTGACAGAAATGGAACATCACCATGTACCCCCTGACAACCGCAGCTGGACACCGACATGGATTTCCAATCTAATACTGGATTATGGACTTGTAGCCATGGCAACCCCAACACGACCACATCATGCAGATTATGCAACACCAGAAAGCGAATAACCTCCTGATGTGCAGAAGCCATGCACATGGTCAGCTGGGTCCAGTACTGAGGCTTATTCTTGGCCAAAGGCGTAGCATCAATTCCTCTCAATGGAATAGGACACTGCAAGGGCTCCAAGAAAAACCCACAACGCCTAGCATACTCCAAGTCCATCAAATTCAGAGCAGCGCCTGAGTCCACAAATGCCATGACAGAATACGATGACAAAGAGCAGATCAAGGTAACGGACAGAAGAAATTTTGACTGTACCATACCAATGGTGGCAGACCTAGTGAACCGCTTAGCGCGCTTAGGACAATCAGAGATAGCATGAGTGGAATCACATGGGAAGAGGGAATCAATATCACCATTACACACTGAACGGGAAACCACTGGGTAAATCTGACAGGGAGAAGGACTTGGGGATCCTAGTTAATGATAAACTTACCTGGAGCAGCCAGTGCCAGGCAGCAGCTGCCAAGGCAAACAGGATCATGGGGTGCATTAAAAGAGGTCTGGATACACATGATGAGAGCATTATACTGCCTCTGTACAAATCCCTAGTTAGACCGCACATGGAGTACTGTGTCCAGTTTTGGGCACCGGTGCTCAGGAAGGATATAATGGAACTAGAGAGAGTACAAAGGAGGGCAACAAAATTAATAAAGGGGATGGGAGAACTACAATACCCAGATAGATTAGCGAAATTAGGATTATTTAGTCTAGAAAAAAGACGACTGAGGGGCGATCTAACAACCATGTATAAGTATATAAGGGGACAATACAAATATCTCGCTGAGGATCTGTTTATACCAAGGAAGGTGACGGGCACAAGGGGGCATTCTTTGCGTCTGGAGGAGAGAAGGTTTTTCCACCAACATAGAAGAGGATTCTTTACTGTTAGGGCAGTGAGAATCTGGAATTGCTTGCCTGAGGAGGTGGTGATGGCGAACTCAGTCGAGGGGTTCAAGAGAGGCCTGGATGTCTTCCTGGAGCAGAACAATATTGTATCATACAATTATTAGGTTCTGTAGAAGGACGTAGATCTGGGGATTTATTATGATGGAATATAGGCTGAACTGGATGGACAAATGTCTTTTTTCGGCCTTACTAACTATGTTACTATGTTACTATGTTACTATGAATCACCACAGTAGAAACACAGCCCATTCAGACGTCTGTGTTCTTGCCATTCAACTCTGGTCAAAGTCCTATCGCACTGCATAGGCTCAGGTTTAAGCTCAGGTAATACCGCCAAATGGTGCACAGATTTACGCTCACGCAAGCGTCGACCAATCTGAATGGCCAAAGACATAGACTCATTCAAACCAGCAGGCATAGGAAATCCCACCATGACATCCTTAAGGGCTTCAGAGAGACCCTTTCTGAACATAGCTGTCAGCGCAGATTCATTCCATTGAGTGAGAACGGACCACTTTCTAAATTTCTGACAATATAACTATCTCATCCTGACCCTGACAAAGAGCCAGCAAATTTTTTTCTGCCTGATCCACTGAATTAGGTTCGTCGTACAGCAATCCGAGCGCCAGGAAAAACGCATCGATATTACTTAATGCAGGATCTCCTGGCGCAAGAGAAAATGCCCAGTCCTGAGGGTCGCCACGCAAAAAAGAAATAATGATCAAAACCTGTTGAACTGGATCACCAGAGGAGCGAGGTTTCAAGGCCAGAAATAGTTTACAATTATTTTTGAAACTCAGAAACTTAGTTCTATCTGCAAAAAACAAATCAGGAATAGGAATTCTTGGTTCTAACATAGATTTCTGATCAATAGTGTCTTGAATCTTTTGTACTCTTGCCGAGAGCTGATCCACACATGAAGACAGACTTCTAATGTCCATTGCTACACCTGTGTCCTGAACCACCCAAATGTCTAGGGTAAAAAAAAGGCAAAACACAGTGCAGAGAAAAAAAAATGGTCTCAGAACTTCTTTTTTCCCTCTATTGAGAATCATTAGTACTTTTGGCTTCCTGTACTGTTATGACTAGGCAATTCAGTACCACAGTGGACATAGAGGTCAGAGCACATACAGTGATCTGACAATAACCCAAAAACATAGAACGAGCTCTGAGACGTGGGAACTCTGTTGACCGCAATCCCTGATCCTCTCCAACAAACACTAGAGGCAGCCGTGGATTGCGCCTAACGCTCCCTATGCAACTCGGCACAGCCTGAGAAACTAGCTAGCCTGAAGATAGAAAATAAGCCTACCTTGCCTCAGAGAAATACCCCAAAGGAAAAGGCAGCCCCCCACATATAATGACTGTGAGTAAAGATGAAAAGACAAACGTAGAGATGAAATAGATTTAGCAAAGTGAGGCCCGACTTTCTGAACAGAGCGAGGATAGGAAAGGTAACTTTGCGGTCAACACAAAACCCTAAAAACCACGCAAAGGGGGCAAAAAGACCCTCCGTACCGAACTAACGGCACGGAGGTACACCCTCTGCGTCCCACAGCTTCCAGCAAACAAATAGAAAAGCTGGACAGAAAAAAAACAAACAAAATAGCAAAGGAAAACTTAGCTATGCAGAGCAGCAGGCCACAGGAACGATCCAGGAGGAAAACAAGTCCAATACTGGAACATTGACAGGAAGCCAGGATCAAAGCACTAGGTGGAGTTAAGTAGAGCAGCACCTAACGACCTCACCACATCACCTGAGGGAGGAAACTCAGAAGCCGCAGTACCACTTCCCTCCACCAACGGAAGCTCACAGAGAGAATCAGCAGAAGTACCACTTGTGACCACAGGAGGGAGCTCTGCCACAGAATTCACAACAGAGGGGATTTCATAAAATCCCGTCTCCACTATGCGTGGTAACTCGCCCCCGGCGGCCCTGCGATTCCGGACATGCGGCACATCTTTTTAGATTGCAGCATGTCCGTTTACCTTGCGGCGCCGCTGCGCCGCCGCAAGGTATAACACACGGCCCTATGTGTGGGGTGCGATGATTCCCGATGTGTGCAATGAACACATCCGGCATCATCGCGTCTCCAGAAGGGTGCGGAGCTTTGGGCGGAACAAGTTTTCCACTCCGTCCAAAGCGCCGGCCAGCCTGAACGTGGACACGTACTTATGGCATGTGTCCACGTTCAGGATTGCATCAGGATTTGGTCAGGATTTTACGCAGGTAAAATCTGCACTAAATCTGCACCTGTGGTCACTGGCAGGTCACCTGCATTTTTCATGCGTTGTTTGACGCGTCACCGCAATGTAAGGACATGCTGCGTTCTGAAAAGACGCACCGCATGTCCGTTTACACGGGTCAGCCGCATGCGTCTTTTAATGCATAGTGGAGACGGGATTTCTTGAAATCCCCTCCACTATGCTGTAACATCTGGACGCTGCGTGTTTGACGCTGCGGCTGTACGCAGCATCAAACACGCAGCGTTTACTCAACGTGGAAACATACCCTTATACTTTAGCTGTATCACAGCTGTTGGAGGAGGGTGGCGCTATAGCATTGGGCTACAATTTCCTTCTGTCACCTGTAATGACTGTTATCTGAGAAGAGCCGTCATGTCATTGTGGCACTCAGATTACAATAAATACCAATGAGCACACAATCGGCCACCAGTGGCATGTAATCACTACCAGAAGTCCTGCCGATGAGCACCTACCAGCAATTACTGTGATCTGAGCGCTGCCGCTGCAGTGATATGTTAGCTCAACTTATATCACTGTAAAGACTTGTGAGAAGTCAAATGACAACTAACAGAACCAGCCTTGCCAGCCGTCTTCAGTGATGCTGTCTACATCTTGGCATCACCTTGCAGTTGTGAGAGAGCGCCAGAGTGGTAGTCGTGGCTGTGACTATGTGTTGTAGAGTGCCCTGGTCTCTCATCACATGAAAACACTGTCCCACTGTCCGCATACCTTCAGCTATGCCTTCTGCACCCTCGATGTCCCATCGGGCTTGCTTAGGTACCACTGCTTGTGTTATTATGCAATGAGAGTCCAGTACGTACTTAAAACTTGGAACTTTACTTTTAGTTTGTTGCAGCACATCCTGGTCAATAACAATATTAGCATCAGTTTTCACACAGTTCACAACGTTTCCTCTCTCTGCCTCCTGTCCTACGTCCGCTAGTACAATACGGGGTCCCACCGCCTCCTGCGGTAACACAGCGTCCTCCTTTAGCAAAGTCTCTGAGCATGGGGGTTCCCTTGTCCGTTTCGCACTGGATCTAAGGGCATAAGCCCACATGATGACCCACCCCATTTCTGAGCGACCTGCGTCCCGTGTACTATCCCGGACCTGCCTTTTGTCCTCCGCTCAGTCTACGGTCACACTGCTGCTTCATCTGCACTTCTGTCCTTTCCTTGTTCCCAGACTGCGTTCCAACTCTGCTGCGCCTGTTGCTATCCTGACCTGCTACTGTGGATGGCTGGTCACTTCACCTGTTAAATGTTACGTGGTTTGCTGTGTCGCCCAGGCCTTAAGCCCACCCAAACTCTATGGGTGCTCCGGCCCCAACTGCATACTCAGGAAGTAATCCTAACTTAACCACCGCAAACCCCTCCTATGATTAAATATTTACACCCCTGTATGCTAGGGTACCATTGTACCGCCATCTAGTAGACGGACGTGAGTAGTGCACTTCCCCAATAATACAACAATATACATTGTGCAGCAGCAGCTAGTATACCATACATGTGCACGCTTGACAAAAATATACAAATACAAGTCGCATAAATATGCATAATAGTATGTACAACACTAATACCTAACTGGGCCGGGTTTAGCGCACGCAACAGTCCTTGTAACCCCTTACACAGTCACCAACAAAATGTCTCCGCACTGTAATCCTAAACTTCATTCCTCCCTTATCCTTTTGAAAACACCCAGAGACACACCCGCAGATCCCACCCTAATTTACTGCAGTCGTAATGTGAACTAGCAGTACACTAGGCTTTCATGGCAAATGTCAGCAGTTACTCCCCCTAGTGTTCCAAAGTTGAAAATATCAAAACTTTAATGATTTTTCATATTTTAAAAGATTAATAAAAAACATATTTTTGAAAAAATAAAATCATTAATACTTTACTTTTTTTTTCAAACACTTTTTTGCTTTTGTTGACGCCTTCCTTTTAAGTTAAACACACATAAAACAAACTGGCACGGTTTTCAAAACGATTGACATGCATTGTAGAGATGAAATTTGCAACATGTTAATTTATTCTGCAGATATGGCTGCTTATTTTACCTTTTGCAATGCAGAGGATGAAATGTGAACAAAATTGCACTTTTTCTACCCACAGCAAATTTTGCAGCATATTTCACAGCAGTATTTCACACTTGGGAACATACCCTTGAAGATAAATTTACAAAGATGCACTAGTGTGCAGCAAAATCTCATGTCAGTATTGTTTATTTTTTTTTTTTTCAGAACAAATCACTCTTTGGTTTTATCGTATTACCGCAAAAGTCACAGCAAAGATCTCGTGGAAAGAATCGACATAAAGAAATATTACACTATTGCCAGTTTAGTTTTGAGACCCCCTAATCTGCAGACCACGGGTACAATCCAACCCGTGCAGCCAAGCCATCTTGTACATTTGCAAAATGAACAAAGGAAAGAAAGCAGCAAACAGTCCAAAATTATGAAAAATACAAAAAATCTTTATTAACAATAATGCCAGATAAAAACATGACAGAGGGAGAACAATCCCCGCGCTACACAAAGCATGCACCTAAACGGACAGGGGATAGGTGTCTACAGTACAAAGATACCGTACATACACTACTAACCCTACAAAAAAGAACTCAAAAGGAATCAATAATTGTGCAGGGCTGGCCTAGTGTGGCTAAATATACTCAGAACCGTGTGGTCCATGATTTTGTAACAGCGCCCATGAACAATATCTAGTGTATACCTACCGGGTAGAGTTGAGAAATCCCACGTATGGACTGGCACCTCACCCCTGTCCACCCCGACGCGCGTTTCGGCTAATGCCTTACAATATTGTACAGTTTCACCTGTCTTTCACTAGGGGGACTTGTCAGGGAGTCACAAAAACACTGAACTTTAGGAAGGCAAAGTTTGACCAGCTTAGAGATGCCCTTAATCTGGTAGACTGGGACAATATCCTCAGAAATAAGAATACAGATAATAAATGGGAAATGTTTAAGAACATCCTAAATAGGCACTGTAAGCGGTTTATACCTTGTGGGAATAAAAGGACTAGAAATAGGAAAATCCCAATGTGGCTAAACAAGAAGTAAGACAGGCAATTAACAGTAAAAAGAAAGCATTTGCACTACTAAAGCAGGATGGCACCATTGAAGCTCTAAAAAACTATAGGGAGAAAAATACTTTATCTAAAAAACTAATTAAAGCTGCCAAAAAGGAAACAGAGAAGCACATTGCTAAGGAGAGTAAAACTAATCCCAAACTGTTCTTCAACTATATCAATGGTAAAAGAATAAAAACTGAAAATGTAGGCCCCTTTAAAAAATAGTGAGGAAAGAATGGTTGTAGATGACGAGGAAAAAGCTAACATATTAAACACCTTCTTCTCCACGGTATTCACGGTGGAAAATGAAATGCTAGGTGAAATCCCAAGAAACAATGAAAACCCTATATTAAGGGTCACCAATCTAACCCAAGAAGAGGTGCGAAACCGGCTAAATAAGATTAAAATAGATAAATCTCCGGGTCCGGATGGCATACACCCACGAGTACTAAGAGAACTAAGTAATGTAATAGATAAACCATTATTTCTTATTTTTAGTGACTCTATAGCGACAGGGTCTGTTCCGCAGGATTGGCGCATAGCAAATGTGGTGCCAATATTCAAAAAAGGCTCTAAAAGTGAACCTGGAAATTATAGGCCAGTAAGTCTAACCTCTATTGTTGGTAAAATATTTGAAGGGTTTCTGAGGGATGATATTCTGGATTATCTCAATGAGAATAACTGTTTAACTCCATATCAGCATGGGTTTATGAGAAATCGCTCCTGTCAAACCAATCTAATCAGTTTTTATGAAGAGGTAAGCTATAGGCTGGACCACGGTGAGTCATTGGACATGGTATATCTCGATTTTTCCAAAGCGTTTGATACCGTGCCGCACAAGAGGTTGGTACACAAAATGAGAATGCTTGGTCTGTGGGAAAATGTGTGTAAATGGGTTAGTAACTGGCTTAGTGATAGAAAGCAGAGGGTGGTTATAAATGGTATAGTCTCTAACTGGGTCGCTGTGACCAGTGGGGTACCGCAGGGGTCGGTATTGGGACCTGTTCTCTTCAACATATTCATTAATGATCTGGTAGAAGGTTTACACAGTAAAATATCGATATTTGCAGATGATACAAAACTATGTAAAGCAGTTAATACAAGTGAAGATAGTATTCTGCTACAGATGGATCTGGATAAGTTGGAAACTTGGGCTGAAAGGTGGCAGATGAGGTTTAACAATGATAAATGTAAGGTTATACACATGGGAAGAAGGAATCAATATCACCATTACACACTGAACGGGAAACCACTGGGTAAATCTGACAGGGAGAAGGACTTGGGGATCCTAGTTAATGATAAACTTACCTGGAGCAGCCAGTGCCAGACAGCAGCTGCCAAGGCAAACAGGATCATGGGGTGCATTAAAAGAGGTCTGGATACACATGATGAGAGCATTATACTGCCTCTGTACAAATCCCTAGTTAGACCGCACATGGAGTACTGTGTCCAGTTTTGGGCACCGATGCTCAGGAAGGATATAATGGAACTAGAGAGAGTACAAAGGAGGGCAACAAAATTAATAAAGGGGATGGGAGAACTACAATACCCAGATAGATTAGCGAAATTAGGATTATTTAGTCTAGAAAAAAGACGACTGAGGGGCGATCTAATAACCATGTATAAGTATATAAGGGGACAATACAAATATCTCGCTGAGGATCTGTTTATACCAAGGAAGGTGACGGGCACAAGGGGGCATTCTTTGCGTGTGGAGGAGAGAAGGTTTTTCCACCAACATAGAAGAGGATTCTTTACTGTTAGGGCAGTGAGAATCTGGAATTGCTTGCCTGAGGAGGTGGTGATGGCGAACTCAGTCGAGGGGTTCAAGAGAGGCCTGGATGTCTTCCTGGAGCAGAACAATATTGTATCATACAATTATTAGGTTCTGTAGAAGGACGTAGATCTGGGGATTTATTATGATGGAATATAGGCTGAACTGGATGGACAAATGTCTTTTTTCGGCCTTAGTAACATAGTTAGTATGTAAGTCATGTTTTTATCTGGCATTATTGTTAATAAAGTTTTTTTGTATTTTTCATAATTTTGGACTGTTTGCTGCTTTCTTTCCTTTGTTGATTTTGGTTGTATCATTGCAGTTTGTCCATTATGGTCCTCTTCTTGGTCCCATTTTTTCTATATATGGATATACCCTCATTGGGTTAAACTACGGTAATAATGTTGGTGACCCTGTCTTTTTCCACATTATTGCTCTTGTACATTTGCAGACTGATATTGTGCAGTGAGACCAGCGGACCCTATACTGCAGGTACACGCTGACCCAATACTGCAGGTACACGCGGACCCAATACTGCAGGTACACGCTGACCCAATACTGCAGGTACACGCTGACCCAATACTGCAGGTACACGCTGACCCAATACTGCAGGTACACGCTAACCCAATACTGCAGGTACGTGCGGACCCTATACTGCAGGTACGTTGCGGATTCTATACTGCAGGTACCCGCGGACCCTATACTGCAGGTACGCTGCGGATCCTATACTGCAGGTACGCACTGACCCAATACTGCAGGTACGTACGGACCCTATACTGCAGGTACGTTGCGGACCCTATACTGCAGGTACCCGCGGACCCAATACTGCAGGTACGTGCTGACCCAATACTGCAGGTACGTGCGGACCCTATACTGCAAGTACGTTGCGGACCCTATACTGCAGGTACGTTGCGGACCCAATACTGCAGGTACGTTGTGGACCCAATACTGCAGGTACATTGCGGACCCAATACTGCAGGTACGTTGCGGACCCAATGCTGCAGGTACATTGCGGACCCAATACTGCAGGTACGTGCTGACCCAATACTGCAGGTACGTTGCGGACCCAATACTGCAGGTACGTTGCGGACCAAATACTGCAGGTACATTGCGGACCCAATACTGCAGGTAGGAGCGGACCCAATACTGCAGGTATGTTTCGGACCCTATACTGCAGGTATGAGCGGTTCCTATACTCCAGGTACCCGCGGATCCAATACTGCAGGTACACGCTGACCCACTACTGCAGGTACGTGCGGACCCTGTACTACAAGTACGTTGCGGACCCTATACTGCAGGTACGTTGCGGACCCAATACTGCAGGTACATGCGGACCCAATATGCTGCAGACCCTATACAGCAGGTTCGTTGCGGACCCTATACTGCAGGTACGTTGCGGACCTATACTGCAGGTACACTGCGGATCTAATACTGCAGGTACGCGTGGACCCTATACTGCAGGTTCGTTGCGGACCCTATACTGCAGGTTCATTGCGGACCCAATACTGCAGGCAGGAGCAGACCCAATACTGCAAGTACGTTGCGGACCCAATACTGCAGGTACGTTGCGGACCCAATACTGCAGGTACGTTGCGGACCCTATACTGCAGGTACGTTGCGGACCCTATACTGTAGGTACGTTGCGGACCCTTTACTGCAGGTACACGCGGTCCCAATACTGCAAGTACGTTGCGGACCCTATACTGCAGGTACGTTGAGGACACTATACTGCAGGTACGCGCAGTCCCAATACTGCAAGTACGTTGCGGACCCAATACTGCAGGTATGTTGCGGACCCTATACTGCAGGTACGTTGCGGACCCTATACTGCAGGTACGTTGCGGACCCTATACTGCAGGTACACTGTGGACCCTATACTGCAGGTACGTTGCGGACCCAATACTGCAGGTACACTGCGGATCTAATACTGCAGGTACGCGTGGACCCTATACTGCAGGTTCGTTGCGGACCCTATACTGCAGGTTCATTGCGGACCCAATACTGCAGGCAGGAGCGGACCCAATACTGCAGGTACGTTGCGGACCCAATACTGCAGGTACGTTGCGGACCCTATACTGCAGGTACGTTGCGGACCCTATACTGTAGGTACGTTGCGGACCCTTTACTGCAGGTACACGCGGTCCCAATACTGCAAGTACGTTGCGGACCCTATACTGTAGGTAGGTTGCGGACCCTATACTGCAGGTACACTGTGGACCCTATACTGCAGGTACGTTGCGGACCCTATACTGTAGGTACACTGCGGACCCTATACTGCAGGTACATTGCGAACCCTATACTGCAGGTACATTGCGGACCCTATACTGCAGGTATGCGCGGTCCCAATACTGCAGGTACGTTGCGGACCCTATACTGCAGGTACGCGCAGTCCCAATACTGCAGGTACGTTGCGGACCCTATACTGCAGGAACCTTGCGGACCATATACTGCAGGTACGTTGCGGACCCAATACTGCGGGTACTTGCGGACCCTATACTGCAGGTACATTGCGGACCCTATACTGCAGGTACGTTGCGGACCCAATATTGCAGGTACGTTGCGGACCCAATACTGCAGGTACGTGCGGACCCAATACTGCAGGTACGTTGCGGACCCAATACTGCAGGTACGTTGCTGACCCTATACTGCAGGTACGTTGCGGACCCAATACTGCAGGTACGTTGCTGACCCTATACTGCAGGTACGTTGCTGACCCAATACTGCAGGTACGTTGCGGACCCTATACTGCAGGTACGTGCTGACCCTATACTGTAGGTACGTGCGGACCCTATACTGCAGGTACGTTGCGGATCCAATACTGCAGGTACGTGCGGACCCTATACTGCAGGTACGTTGCGGACCCTATACTGCAGGTACGCACGGTCCTAATACTGCAGGTACGTGCGGACCCTATACTGCAGGTACGCGAGGTCCCAATACTGCAGGTACGCGCGGACCCTATACTGCAGGTACGTGCGGACCCTATACTGCAGGTACGCGCGGTCCCAATACTGCAGGTACGTGCGGACCCTATGCTGTAGGTACACTGCGGACCCTATACTGCGGACTCTGCACATTCGCCTCTCCTCCACGACACGTGCTTCAGCCTTGTATCCCGCGGCTCTGGCATTTACATTTCAGAGTAAAGTTGCCTGTACTTTATTCAGTACAATTGATAAAAGAACCTGTTATTACATGTCACCAGAAGCATGATGTCATTATGTCCCTTTCTGATTTTCACATGCGGCTTAATAATCACTTTGAAATAACCCCTAATCCAACTAATGTATTCCTCATTGTGAAGCCATTAGCTATTAGTCCGGCACTGGTGCTGCACAGATGTGAATAGGCTGGTAGGACGGCAATGCCCGATGTGCACAGATCAAATTAGACATGTGGTCGGCCCTTAACCACCTTATTACCAGCTCCCGTCTGAACATCTGACAACCTTTAATAATTTATTGAATGCAAATGCTGCAGCCCACAGTCTCCTTAGGAACCCACATCCAGTTGCCACAGTGCATTAATGCTAATTATTGGTTTGCGTTGACAGTGCTGATACCGACGACCAGACTAGCTCCAATTATGTCACTGTATGAGCTTTTCTTAATATCAATTCCCCACCCTTATTTCTCCGAGTCTCAGATCTCCGTCTCCTCCCTCCCGTGGTGCAGATGAATGGGAATCTAATCAAGGCTCCATATGCTGGATGATGAAGTGGAGCACTCTCTAATTCCGAGAGAATCTGGTCTATAGGTGAAGGAGTCAGCGCCGGCCACCATACTACGCGAATGGTCTAAAAACCTGAACAGCTGCAGACCAGGCATCCGCTCCCTGGCCAGGACAATAGGTCAATACATAATGATGAAGAAAACCTAGACCCAAAACATAGAAGTAATATAATGTGAAAGAAAGATGCTTGAGGAGATAAGCGGCTCAGACAGCCGCATCGTATTATCACAATTGCCCTAATTCTCCCTGGGAAATGATCAATTTCAGACTTTACACAATTATAGGCAGGAACTGTAGTCAGCGCTCCTCATGGCTTGAACATGTTGAGGAATTATCTGGCGGTGTCAGCGCTCAGGCCTTTCAAGTCCTAGGAGTCTATTCATCAAAGAGAAATTTTACTTGTCAGCGCTCCTGTCTGTGTTTTCATTTATTCCAGTCACAGTGGGCTTAATAATAGGGGGCAATGTGCACAAATCTGCCATAATGACACACGTGACGTTATTCTAGTGGCTGCCACAAAATTCAAACAAATTGGGATTATATATATATAGTCATGTGCAAACATTTCAGGCAGGTCTGGAAAAAATGCTGCAAAGTAAGAATGTGTTGGAATAGGAGCTTTCATAATTTAACTTCATCAGTCCACAGAATACGAAATGAATCAACAAAAGAGAAATCTAACTCTAATCAACATTTGGTGTGATCACCAAAGCAGCGGTAATTCTTCTCGGTACATTTGCACGCAGTTTTTGAAGTAACTCGGCAGGGAGGATCTTCCAAACATCTCAGACAGCTAACCACAGATCTTCTGTGGATGTCGCTTGAGCAAATCGTTCTGTATCTTCATGTAATCCCATACAGATCTGATGATTTTGAGATCAGAGCTCTGCGGGGACCAGATCATCACTTCCAAGACTTCTCGTTCTTCTTTAAAATATTGTCCTTAATGACATGTGCTGTATGTTTGGGGATGTTGTCCTGCAGGATAAATTGGCAGCCAATCCGACATCTCTGTGATGGTATTGCATGATGGTATCTGCCTGTATTTCTCCGTAATGAAGGCACCATTAATTCTGTACAAATGCCCGACTTTATTTGCTGATACATTGCCCCAAACCAGCTAGGACCCTCCACCATGCTTCACAGTTGCCTGCAGACACTCATTATTGTACCGTTCTCCAGCCCTTTGGCCAACAATCTGCCTTCTGTTACGGCCACATTTAACAATTCTTCTCCACCCCTGTTCTTTTGCTTTTGTGCATCATTCGGTCACTTGCCTTGTTTCCATTTCAAAGTTATCGCTGTATGACTGCAATTTTTCCATGAAGACCACTTCTGGTCAGACTTCTCCGAATACTAGATGGAGGTAGCCGCGTCCCACTGATTTCTGATAGTTCTGAGCTGAAGGACATGTTCCGTTTTGAATGGAAAAAGGCACAATATGTCTTTCATCTGCTGTACTACGTTTCCTCAACCAAACACTTAGGGTATGCGCACACGTTACGGATTTGCTGAGGATCTGCAGCGTTTTTTCCGCACAGAAACGCTACAGAACCGCAACTGATTTACAGTACAAAGTAAATCAATGGGAAGAAAAAATGCTGTGCTAATGGTGCAGAAAATTCTGCAGAGGATTAAAAAAAGGAACATGTCAATTCTTTGCGCGTTTCTGCAGCGTTTCTGCACCCATTCCATTATAGGAAAATGCAGGGGTAAAAATGTATGAAATCTGCACTGAATCTACAGGAAAAACGCACCAAATCCGCATAAAAAACGCTCAGACTGCCAAGAGATGCAGAATCCGCACAGAAAATTCCACAGGCAAATCTGCAACGTGTGCACATAGCCTTACAGTCCTCAATGTTGCCCATTTCTTGGTGATTCTTAAAAAAAAATCTTGAACAGAACATCTTGAAGCCCCAGTCGTCTTTGAAATCTTTGCCCAGGAGAGACCTTTCTGATGCAGTATAACTACCTTGTGTCTTGTTGTGCTCAGTCTTGCCATGTATGATTTTACACAATTTACTAGGAAGTGCAGTTTTCTCTACCTTTTTCAAATATTGATTGGATTTAGTTTTCTCTTTTGTTCATTCGCTATGCATTTTGTTAATTGATAAAAATAAACAATTAGCACTTGTGTTTTTTAAAGCATTCTTTTTGCAGTATTTTTTTCCACGACTGTATTCAACTTCTGCACTGGTCTGTATATTCCTGTTATTTGACTTTTCTAGAGTATATGGAAGGAGAGCTTACGTCTATATTTATGACTCCCTAAAATAATAAGACTTACAGTAAGTAATTATAATGACCAGAGGAGGGAAATGTAGACATTAGAGGTGTTCTTTAGGAACCTTTTTTGTTTAAAAGATGCAAAATCAGATTGGTTTAAAAGAAAATAAGTAAAAGAATCCATAGTTGATAACAATGCCCCATGATCGTGTTCTGGAGCTGCCTGGTCCCCTTCTAGTATCTACTGTTTTAGTAATGATGTCCCATCATAGGAACATGTGCCTGCTGCAGTCAATCACTAGAGGAAACCGTGATCCACTTCACACATTCCTGCGATGGGATACCATTGGCAGAACAGGAGATGAGGGGGAATCGGTTAATTTTTGATTTTTTTAAATCTTCCAAACCAATCTAAGCATTTATGAAAAAAAAACATAATACACCCAAAACAACCCATTTAAAAATAAGTGACCTGTGAAGTTCCAGAGCATTGTATCTTCTGAGTGACATCAACTGTCATTATTAAATGGCTTAACATTGGCCATGGTGGCCTGTGCACCCAGACTTGCACTCCTCATCCCGCACTTGACTTGATGCATCCTCACGGTCTAATTTATTATTTTAGTTTGTCTACACGCTCCAACAAGATATTACTTGAAAGAGAACCTATCACTAGTCTGGAGCTGCCCTTTATATTTAATAAAAGAACGGACAGTCCCAGACTGGTGATTTTCCTAAATATAAGTTATTGACAAAAGTGCGTAGAGCACTCACGAATGTCCTCTGAAAGAGACTGACTTTCTAGCAAAAGTCAGGCCAGGCCTGCCGCCTCCAACTCAAAAATATTTCACGGATCCGCACATTCCTAAACCAAGAATCTGCAAAAACCCTAGTCCATGCCCTCATCATCTCCCGCCTTGACTACTGTAACCTCCTGCTCTGTGGCCTCCCCTCTAACACTCTTGCACCCCTCCAATCTATTCTAAACTCTGCTGCCCGACTAATCCACCTGTCCCCCCGCTATTCCCCGGCCTCTCCCCTCTGTCAATCCCTGCACTGGCTCCCCATCACCCAGAGACTCCAGTACAAAAGCCTAACCATGACATATAAAGCCATCCACAACCTGTCTCCTCCATACATCTGTGACCTCGTCTCCCGGTACTTTCCTGCACGCAACCTCCGATCCTCACAAGATCTCCTTCTCTACTCCCCTATTATCTCCTCTTCCCACAATCGCATACAAGATTTCTCTCGTGCATCCCCCCTACTCTGGAATGCTCTACCACAACATATCAGACTCTCGCCTACCATCGAAACCTTCAAAAAGAACCTGAAGACCCACCTCTTCCGACAAGCCTACAACCTGCAGTAACCACCGATTGACCAAACCGCTGCACGGCCAGCTCTACCCTCACCTACTGTATCCTCACCCATCCCTTGTAGATTGTGAGCCCTCGCGGGCAGGGTCCTCTCTCCTCCTGTACCAGTTGTGACTTGTATTTTTCAAGATTATTGTACTTGTTTTATTATGTATACCCCTCCTCACATGTAAAGCGCCATGGAATAAATGGCGCTATAATAATAAATAATAATAATAATAATAACTTCTGGGTTGTGGGATCCCGGCATGCACAATCACCACTTTGTCACCATTCAGACATTGCTTAGTGACCAGTGTCCAAAAATACAAACCGCCATCAAAAACTCTCAAATGTGTCTTTGATCATTTATTTTTCATTGACAATTGTTTAAAACATCCAAAAAAGTGTGAATAAGATCTATGGTCTAAGCATTGGCTTTATTACGCTGCATGAACCCGCATCTAGATTAATCGTTTGTATTGTAGAACACAGCTCTGTCGGAAAAATTATAGAGCTAATTCCTAAGAGTTATTCTTGCAATGTCTATGTATATTTCATTTTTTATGTGTGATTATTGAGCGGATTTTGGGAAGGGAAAATTGCCCTTGGTCTTCACCATCCAAAGGACTCCACAAACTGTCTCAAGAGGATTTATACCAGGATCAGCTACAAGTCTTTGAAGCTTGACTTAGAGACCCCCAATGTTCTGCCCAGGGACCTCCACTGACCTTGATCTCACCCTGCCTGCATATATTTAACCCTTACATGAGTATTTCATTACTAAAGATTTGTCCTGTCTGTCCAAATTGTGAAATGTTGAAAAATGTAACTTTAATGCACGACAACGCAGATTTGATGCAAATTTATGGTACAAAATATATGGATAGGGGAGGGGCACGAAGCACACAGATAAAAAGCTTTAGAATATTTATTCGAATGGACAAAGATTTTGATGTTTCTTGCTTTCAATGTGTAAATCCACATATCGCATGGGCTGATCCACCAAGTGTGGACTCTGCAGGATTCCTTGTTTTAGGCCTCCAAAGATGTTAGATTGTAGGAGGATTCTCCCTTTCACCCTTCAAGACCTATCACTCTTTCAATCCCCTCAAGTACCACCAGCATTCATAAAAATCTTTTTTTCCTGAAACCCAATGTAACGATAACCTAAACTTTGCAATATTTATTTTTGCAGCCTCACCCTTCTGAATCTATAACTTGCTCTTAGGGGCTGTTACCCTTAGTAGAACATTACATACCAAGGGTCCGTTTACATGGACCTACCGGCAGCACGATACAACCACTGATTGGTAAAATGTTACCAATTGGTGGACGTTTGAATGGCTGGTTACACAGGTAGTTCAAAGTAAATGATGTGCACTGAGTGATCTATACTAGCTCGCCCAGTACACATAGGCTTCCATAGTTCTCAGTAGTGTGAGTCTTCTTTACACCGGGCAATGCACCTCGGAAAAGGATGATCTTTTATACTGCACAAAAGATCATTTTACCCTACGAACCAGAGATTTGCTCGTTCGTCTGGTGATCGGCAGCCTGTTTACCTAGCAAGATAATCGTGAAGCGTTTTAAACAACACTCCCTCACTCTTCCCGGGAGGCTGCGGATAAAGCATATGCATAAAATGTCAATGGTGTATAAAATAATAAAGCCTATACTGATCTGCCGTGCCGGCTCCATTCCCGCGGTGTCAGCACTCGTGGTCCTGGGGCTGTGATACGATGTTGTGACACGTGATTGCCGGCGCTAAATCAGCGCTGGCGTCACTGTCTCTGCTTTTGGACAAACTAAGCGTGAAGAGGACGTCTGGGCTGCAACTGGTCCCAGACTTCCTCTTTATGTTCAGTTTGTCCAAAGGTGGAGACAGTGACGCCAGTGCTGATTGGGCGCCGGGTGTCACATGTCACAACACCACATCACAGCCCCAGTAGTGCCAACACCGCGTGAACGGAGCCGGCACAGGAGGTCTATTATTTTACCGAATATTTAGTTGTAAGAAGGGGTTGTTCTAGTAGTGGATAACAGATTTTAGGTGATGAAAAAAAATATGGAAATTTGTTTAAAAAAAAATGTATTTGTTGCCATTTTCTGAGACTCATAACATTCAAAATTTTTGGGATAGGGGGCTGGGTGAAGGCTAGTATTTTACACCCTGGGATGATGTTTTTACTGATACTATTTTGGTCACCTCTTACAGCATTTTATTGCAATGTATTTTTTAATCCCTTTTTACTGTATTTATTAGTCCCCTTGGGGGACTTGAAGCTGTGATTGTCTGATCACTTGTGCTATACATACCGTAGCAGTGTAACAGCCCTGTTATGTATAGAGAAAATCACGGTCTCCTATGAACGCCATTGCTTGGCTTTCACAGGAGGATTGTAACGACAGGCATGGAGTCATCAGCAGACCCCCAACTGTCATGACAACCCATCAGTGCCTCACAATCATATCATGGGGCATAGATGGATGCGTGAAGCGATGTGCCCCCTGCCGGTGCGTGTTAAATGCTGTTGTCAGGCATGCAAGCCCACATCAAATGCAGGGACATGACATATGACTATGGGGAGTGCTTAAAATTCAGATTCATCAGTATTGCTTCAATATTAGACTCGTTTTTCATTGTTCTATTGTTATCACTTAGTCCCTATTCATCATGACAGGTGTTTTGCATGTAAGTCTTGATGGAGTGTGCGTTGGAGTAAGATGTCCCAAGTTCATTAAGAATCTTGAACCAACCTGTATGACTTAATTTTAGGCAATGAACCAATATTGTGAGTTTTACGACTGTCAAATAAGCTTGACACTTCAAGACTTGTATGATTATCTGTTATTGTAAGGCTATGTGCACACGTTCAGGATTCTTGGCAGAATTTTCCTGAACAAAACCGGACTTTTCTGCAAGAAATCCGCTAACGTTTTTATTGCGTTTTTTTTTTTTTTTCCCGTTTTTTGTGCGGATTTTTCTGGAGCTTTCCACTACTATATTATATAGGTGCAAAATTAATGAACATGCTGCTTTTTTCCGCGATGTTCACAAAAATTGCGGATTGCATTGTAATAATCGGCTGTTTAATGTAAGCTTTTTTTAGCGCTTTTGCAGCGGAAAACCACCGAAAAAAACACGAAAAAAATGCGAAAAATCCTGAACGTGTGCACATAGCCTAATACTCTTTAAAGGGACACTGTCACCTGAATTTGGAGGGAACAATCTTCAGCCATGGAGGCGGGGTTTTGGGGTTTTTGATTCACCCTTTCCTTACCCGCTGGCTGCATGCTGGCTGCAATATTGGATTGAAGTTCATTCTCTGTCCTCCATAGTACATGCCTGCACAAGGCAATCTTGCATGCCTTACATGCCTGCACAAAACCCCGCCTCCATGGCTGAAGATTGTTCCCTCCAAATTCAGGTGACAGTGTCCCTTTAAATCAATAAAACATGTTGGAAAAAAAAAAAAGAAGCTTGAACCTCTCTTTGACGTTTCTTTCAGCTGCAGTAACGTTCTGCAGACGTAATCAGGGTTGGGTATACTTTTTTTGTAACACAGGTCTGCGACTAAAAAGCTGTTTGATTATTTTCATCTAATTTCCATGTATTTTGGTGTTCTGTAAACGAGAAAAATATTGAAAAAAATCCTAGACGTCAGCATTTACCACAAAATGCAAAATTCTCTTCAAATTTAGTATATTTTTCTCAATTTTTGGTATTTTTTTTTTATCTTAGGGTTTTGAAAGTCAAAAGTCATTAATTAATTCACATCAATGCATTGAAGATATACAAGACCCTGGCTACAAAAAAATCGTCGGACAAATGCTGAAAGCATTTCAAGCTTTAGGTTACCTGATGAGTTTGAAAGTGCATTTCCTCCATTCCTACCTTGACAACTTTCCTGAAAATTTGGGAGCTGCGAGCGAAGAGCAATGTGAACGATTCCACCAGGACATTAAAGAGATGGAAAGAAGATACCAGGGAAGATGGAGCATTACAATGATGGCAGACTACTGTTGGACGCTCCAGAGAGACATTCCAGATGCTACTCACAAGCGTAAAAGTACCAAGGGAAGCCTCACAGGGAAGAAGAATCGATTTTAGTGTGTGTTAGGCTGGTTTCACACTTGCGTTTTTGTCTGCTGCGTTTTTTTCAAAAAAACGCATGCGTTTTTTTCCCCTATATTTAACATTGAAAACGCATGCGTTTTTTTGTGCATGCGTTTGGTCGCGTTTTGCAACGCATGCATTTTTTACTGCATGCGTTTTTTTTCTAAAATGCTACTTGTAGTATTTTTAGAAGCGTTTTTTGGACCAAAAAAAACGCATGCGTTTTCATGCGTTTTTTTTGTGTAAAAAAATGCATTGGAGTCAATGGGGACGCATGCGTTTTTTGGTGCATGCGTTTTTTTGCGTTAAAAAATGCATGCGTTTTTTTATTAAAAACCCTGAAAACACACTAATATGCCACCACCCAACGTAAAGGTGATAACGGGATCCTAACCCTACCCCTACCCCTAACCCTAAGGGATCCTAACCCTACCCCTAACCCTAACCCTAACCCTACCCCTAACCCTACCCCTAACCCTAACCCTAAGGGATCCTAACCCTACCCCTAACCCTACCCCTAACCCTACCCCTAACCCTAACCCCTTTATGGTTAGGGTTAGGGGTAGGGTTAGGATCCCTTAGGGTTAGGGGTAGGGTTAGGGTTAGGGTTAGGGTTAGGGGTAGGGTTAGGGTTAGGGGTAGGGTTAGGATCCCTTAGGGTTAGGGGTAGGGTTAGGGTTAGGGGTAGGGTTAGGGTTAGGATCCCTTTAGGGTTAGGGTTATGATCCCTAACCCTACCCCTAACCCTAACTATTTCTGTTTATAGTGGGTTTTTTACTTTTTTTTAATGATTGGCAGCTGTCACACATTTCTCAGCATGCGTTTTAAAAACGCAAACGCATGAAAAAATGCATGTAAACGCGGTAAAACGCCGCGTTTTTTACACCACATGCAAAAACGCATGCGTCAAAAAAACGCAGCGTTTGCATGCGTTTACATGCGTTTTTTTGCGTTTTTTACCGCAAAAACGCACCCAAAAAAACGCAAATGTGAAACCAGCCTTAGTGAGCTCATTGCAGTTAAAAAATGATTTTCATGAAACATTTGTAATAAAAAATTAATTTTATGAGTCTATTTTCATTTATTTTGAGGTATTGTCTTATTTAACGTAGTTACTTGAATTGTCAGAAAACGTGATGTCCTATGACAAAACGGAGGTCATTTTCGGATTCAGCGCATGTAAAAACATAAAGATTACGTGGAATAACCAAAACAGCTCTTGAAAAAAATGTTGTTTGCAGACCTGTGTAATTTACGCCACATTTGTGGCAGAAATTGTGATGAATTTGGCAGGCACTGTCAGCCATGCCCCCTCATTTACTAGAGTTGGTGCACCTGGCTGGGATTTGCATAGAAACACCATAAGTTTCAACAATTTGGCACAACTATCAGTTGCACAAAAATTTTGCAACATTTCAAAGAGTTAAAAAAAAATTGTGATAATCCGCTTGATGAATCGGCTTCTTAAACTTGAGTAGGGTCGGATTACAATAACACAAGCAGATCTGCAGCAGGATCAGAATTATTCCATATATGAGAATTTGCTATAAAAGTTGGCTTTCGTGCAACTCTGTAATTTCTACATTTTTAGTGGAAATAACGAAAATTTGAGCAGGTGGCATGTGCCGTTGTAGCTTCTGGGACATGATGGCATCCTTTTCTCAACAGGATTTCAGGACAAGCTAAAATCTACCATAAATTTGTGTGGTAGTCGGACTGGTCAACGGCAAAAATAAAGAAAAATGTCAAATCATCTCTAGAACTTCGGCACCTGCCGTCACCATTTTTCTTTGCGCTTGGACAGTCCGACCCTTCAGTGAACCCAGAATTGAGTACAAGAATGACAAGCCCTGAGAAGGAGTTTGCCTTCACTGTTCTATTTCAATAAAATGGGTGAGAGGTTTCTTCTTGTTTTTCATCCGACTAGCCTAGCACTTTCGAAAGTGAAGACATTTTTAATTTATTGACTTTTTATTGATTTACTAGCTTTATATTTTGCTTAGACTGTTGTTAATACACAGACAGACCCCCTAAAGACAGTGCACGAATTCCAGCTGGATATATGAGGTCCATTTTCTCAGATGATCATGTTTGCTAGGAACTTGGACACGCTGTCAGCTTGTGGAAACATGAGATTAACTGTGCTGACTAGGTGCGTATCCCTATTAAAACACTCAGCCGCTGAAACCTGGGCAGGCACTTGTGCTTTTCATGCTTGGTGGCGCTTGAAAGCCAAAGTTCTCAGGATTCACATAAATAGCAACAAGTGTGCAGGTGAAAACAAAGCCTTTTTTCAAGTAGGGGTCATTGCTGGCCATTACAGAATCCTGCTGGCTGCTGAAATCCGCACTCACTGCATAGGATGGGATCAATCACTTTCCATTATGGAGTTTAAGAAATTACCTTCAAGAAATAAAGGCAAACTATCAGATTGGTTTAAAGAAAGCCATGAAAGAATTAGATTGTAAATCGTTTTCCAAGATTGGAATAGCAGAAAGTGCCGCTATTGTCTAAGATGGATTCAAGAGCAGAAACATAACAGCCAGAGGACACTTTTCTGAGAACAGCACCTTTTCAGGCACCTTCAGTAGCAAAGACTGTGGTGGGCTATTTAAATAGTAATTTTATTTCATAAATGAATTGTACACATGACCTTAAAAAACGTTGAAATGTTCTTTTCCTCCATGACTGATCATTTATTCTTAAAATTCCTATTTCATGGGTAAAATCTGTCTTCAGTCTGGGAGGTGAAAGACTCAGATTTATCTAGTAAGATATATTAAAAAGTTGATTATTTTCATGTACACTATTGATTTATGAAATAAAAATTAAAATGACAAGTAAGAGGGGAGGCAGGGTCCTTTTAGTTCTTCAAATGTAAAATTGATAACATGACAACGCAGGGGGCATCTACATATGTGACTGTCCCTCTTGTTCAATAAATTAGGACATAGGGTACCAACCGCATTAGCAGAACCTAATAAATTACTGTTCTAAAAGAATCCTATGGAACGCAATGGCACTACCCCTTTACCTGGACACCCCAGATAAGGTGGGAATCTGTTCTAACATTTTCTGGACCAACCTACCCAGTGAATCTACCATACAGCTTTGTCACTAATTTGTTTTTTCATCAATCTGGCTCCGAGCGTTACTTTTCAACATCATGTACTAATTCAGTCTGTCTGTATAACAGGAATCCGGCCCCACTAATGCACATATGAAGACAGGGGAATAAACTAATCTTTGACATAGCCCAACCAAGTTATGATCATCACTGGTGGCTTTCTAGCAAGTTGGCATCTGATTTGTTTTAAAATATACTTTTTTTTTTACAATTTTTTTATAAGCTCATTTGCTTAGGAATGTTTTTTGTTTTTTTCTTTTATGATCCTTACACAGAGTTATGATGTTTTTGTAGGCCTACCTGAAGTTCTATGGAAAACCACAAATAGTCCTTGTGCTCACACTGGTCCAAAAATTTAGATAACACACATCACCGGATAACCTCAAGTCAATTACACTTCAAGGACATCAATCTGTCAAGTTTTGGAAGCAGAAGTGATTGTGAATCAATTCCTTCTACTTGGGTGAAAATGAAAGTGACCACAGGTGTACAGGAGAGGAAAAGTAAGACAACCCCCCAAAAGGGAATGGCTTAGCAAGTGGCCACAGACAAGTACTCTCTCCTTATCCTTCCTGTCTAATTCTTCTCTAGTTTTGCATTTTGCTGATGTCCATAACTTCATGGGGCCCGGATGTTCAGTAGAGGGATCTGTGCCCAGAAATCATCACCTTGCAGCTCGATTGACATTCGCAGAGAACACCAGAATTAACAGGTCCACTATTAGCAACTATTTCTCCTCACAAATGAGATCAGGTTCACATTGAGCGCATATGAAAGTCTGTAGATGCCATGGTGAAGATTTTGCTGTCTAGAACATTATCCATCAATATTGGATTGGAGGTTGCACCAGGATAGTCTGGGGAGGCATATTCTTGGAGGATTGCACAACTTTCACATAATAGTCTCATAGCCGTTGTCAGACCTCACACCGGTGCAGGGGTTCTTCTTGATGGAAATAGTGTTTTTTTCTTGATGGCCAGTTTCTGGATGCCAAAGGCATTAATAACATTGTTTGTCCTTCATGTTTCTAAGAAATCTATCTAAGAACCTTTAGGACATTTTGTATCAATATATCTGACTATCGGTTCAGGAGGTCACTGATGCTCTTTTTGAAGTCTGGCTGAAGATCCTCCATGATCCCCCGGGACACCATCCACCATCTCGTTAGGTGCATGCCCATATAGAGCGTCAAGAGGCAGTGGCTGCGGGCAAGGCACTCATCTTCTCCTTTTATGCCCCGGCACTTCATTGGTGTGGGTCCTGGTTGGGTGCTGGTGTTAGTTTTGAGTCCATTACAGGCCGCCTATAACTGGTGGTGTTGGCTGGCCAGAATCATAGGTTCCGGAGTTCAATAAAGGAGACACCTGTTCTAAAACACAATCTTTACTGATTGTTACTTTGGTAAAAGTTATGTATAAGGACGGGAGTAGACGTTTCCTTTGCAGTATAAGGCATTTTCAGTCACACGGTATCCTTCCACTGTAGTCTACTCCAGGGCCGGGAGGCACACTGTTTCGCCACAGCCTAGATTGTCGCCAATGTCCTGATCAGCAAGTCTCTCTACTTGCTCAGCGGTTCCGCAATCTTTTTCTTCCACTACTGGCGCCTTGGTTCTACCACTCGGAACCCACACTATTCCCAGAAACTCAGTCCTTTTTAGGTCCGTTGCCTTCAGCGTTTCTCGAGACACATCGTCCTATCCAAGGACCCCTTTTCTGGAAGGTTACTCTGTCTCGTCGGTCACTTCAGGATCTCGCTATTCCCATCCCTTAGTCTCCTTTTCCTATAGTTCACCCAATATAGCAGCACTGCAGTGCTCACAGAACACTTCCTACTTGTACTTGAAATCGATCCTATCTGACTATTGTATCTATAGGAAGCAATGACTTGCCCTAACACTAAGGGTACCGTCACACTAAGCGACGCTGCAGCGATACCGACAATGATGTCGATCGCTGCAGCGTCGCTGTTTGGTCGCTGGAGAGCTGTCACACAGACAGCTCTCCAGCGACCAACAATCCCGAGGTCCCCGGTAACCAGGATAAACATCGGGTTACTAAGCGCAGGGCCGCGCTTAGTAACCCGATGTTTACCATGGTTACCAGCGTAAACGTTAAAAAAACAAACACTACATACTTATCTTCAGCTGTCTGTCCTCCAGCGTTCTGCTTTCCTCTGCACTGTCAGCGCCGGTCAGCCGGAAAGCAGAGCGGTGACGTCACCGCTGTGCTTTCCGGCTGGCCGGCGCTGATACAGGATGCAGGAGGAGTGCAGAGAAGCAGAGCGCCGGGGACAGACAGCTGAAGGTAAATAATAATAATATATAATAATTTTTATTTATATAGCGCCAACATATTCCGCAGCGCTTTACAAATTATAGAGGGGACTTGTACAGACAATAGACATTACAGCATAACAGAAATACAGTTCAAAACAGATACCAGGAGGAATGAGGGCCCTACTCGCAAGCTTACAGACTATGAGGAAAAGGGGAGACACGAGAGGTGGATGGTATGTAGTGTTTGTTTTTTTAACGTTTATGCTGGTAACCAGGGTAAACATCGGGTTACTAAGCGTGGCCCTGCGCTTAGTAACCCGATGTTTACCCTGGTTACCAGTGAAGACGATGTCAGCGGGAGATCCAACGACGAAATAAAGTTCTGGACTTTCCTCAGCGACCAACGATCTCCCAGCAGGGGCCTGATCGTTGGTCGCTGTCACACATAACGATTTCCTTAACGATATCGTTGCTATGTCACAAAAAGAAACGATATCGTAAACGATATCGTTATGTGTGACAGTACCTTAAGCCTCTTTTACTATGGGCTAGTTGAAAACATGAACGCTAATTTACCCCAACATCAATACCAAACTACAGTCACCTTTCTTATATTACCTACCTTATGTACTAAGCCCTACATTATATGTCCCTACATTACCTCATCTTATATTATCATATACTACACTGTACATTCCAAACATAATGCATTACCTTTACATGACTTATAAAGTATGTATATTACACTGCACATGACACAATATATACAAAGTGGCAAGACATAATACACATGACGCAATTGGTGTCTTCATGGACAGTCAGACAAACCCTTACACCCAAAAAAAACCCCAGCAACCAGAAGCACTCAATAAGCCAGGATGCACGCTCCAACGTCCATGGATCCACTGGACCAATACTCACAATGTAGAAAAAGAAGCAGCATCCATTCCAGGTGAAAGGTATAAAGTCTTTATTCCACCACCATCATACCGTAAGACTTTATACCTTTCACCTGGAATGGATGCTGCTTCTTTTTCTACATTGAAACCCTTACACCCAGTCAACAATGGAACGATACAGAGTCACATTATGAGTTGCTGTCATGAAGTTCACAAAATGTTTTATCTGACTGTAAATCAAATGTTTTACTTTGTTTTTCAGGGTGATTTAGGGTCCAGATAGCAATTGGTTGATGATTTTGTTTTCCTCTGACATTTGTAAGTCATTTTGTTCTTAACTAATTACAACACTACAGTGTGAATTAAGTTTTCTCCTAATTTTTTTTGGAGCAATAAGGTTCCACTTATTAGAAAAATGTCATCAGTAATCATCACACGTTTTTCCGTTTGGTCTATTCATCCGTCCTGCAAATTTTAAATAATGGAATCAAGCACTGAAGATAGTTTTTAATGTTGTCTACATTTTGGAAACAACTTCATTATTTCTCATTTGACCTTGTGACTCCTTGTGCTGTTGGCCATATTGAGAAAGGAGTCGACTTTCACAAGTGACCCTGGAGAAATTCGAGATCAGAGAAAATTCAGTTTTCTTCAGATTTCCTCTTACGTGTTTATATTAAAGGTGACCCTCCGCTTTGTGCCCGCCGCGCAAACATCTCCCTTATTATCCTAATCACTTCTGAAAAGAAATTAGTAATTTTCACCTCTCAGTTCAGAGGTTAAGAGCGAGTGGTGGGAGAGGTCCGAGGGACAAGTTCGGAGACCCAATCACTTTCAGGGAGATGTGATTTTGAATACACAGTGTGCAACTTAAACAGGGAAACCTACTTCTGTATAATAATGTCCTACTGTGTAAGGAAACAATTGCATCTGTGTGATTTAAAGTGGAGGGTTTTGTTTTTTTTGAGAAATTGTGCTATGTCCGTCATGGGCTCTGTCTTGGGTTGTAGTTTGGCCTCATTCATATAAAAAATGTCAATGTTTTTGGGCAAAATCACATTTTTGTAACAATCCTGAACAACCTCTATAAGAGATTGATCAAAGTGGTTTTCCATTATTTACTATTGCTGACCTATCATCAATCCCTCCCCTTCCACAGCCAGTTTGCATTTTTACGTTCCGTTTTTCCCTACCCTTCCTTCCTTAAAGAGCCATAACTTTTTGATTTTCCATTGACATAAGCAGATACAGATAAGGGCTTGTTTTTTGTGGTCCGAGTTGCAGTTTTGAATGCCAGCGTCCATTTCATCATAAAATGCACTGAACATCAGGAAAAGCAATCCAAGTTGAATGAATAGTAGTAAAAAAAAATCTTATTTTTTATTATGGCATTCATTTTATGGTAAAAATAATCAGTAACAATCAAGGTCCGTATGATTGTGGCGATATTAAACGAGCATATTTTTTTATGTGAAGAAAAACCAGAAGTTTGTAAAAAAAAATGGCTTGTAATTCCATATCCTGAGTCCTTTAATGTTTTTATTCTATAGAGGTGTGTGAAGGCTTATTTTTTGCGGGACAAGTCGTCGTTTTTTTAATAACAATTTGAAGCACAGAAAAGCCACAATTTTGGAATTTTGATTTTTTTTCCGCCTTATGTTGTTTCCCAAATGAGTTATTTCATTTAAAATTTTGTGAGAGCTGACTTTATGGATGTGGCGATATCAAATATGTTTAGGTTTTTAATTAATTTAACGTCTTTATTTTTATTGAAAGAAAAAGTTGAGATTCAAACTTTTACTTTTTTGTCCCCTAAGGGGACTTGATCCTACAGTGGGTACGGAAAGTATTCATGACCCTTTAAATATTTTCACTATTTGTTTCATTGCAGCCATTTGGTAAATTCAAAAAAGTTCATTTTTTTCACAATAATGTACACTCTGCACCCCATCTTGACTGAAAAAAAACACAGAAATGTAGAAATTTTTGCAAATTTAATAAAAAAGAAAAACTGAAATCTGGTCATCTTGCTCCCTGCCTATACAAAGAGCAGCAGCTGAAGGCAAACTCATCTTGACCGCCATTCTCTGCATAGGAACCTGCAGCTTCAACAGAGATGAAAATGCAGCCCGTGTCTGTTTTACTCATCTAGCATGGTGAGAAGCAGTAGTGGGGGCAAGGGTGCAATGTGCGAGTGGCAGATACTGTCGTGTACCTGACCCTGAAGACAACAATTTGCGTTGTGTGAATATTGACTTGCGGTTGTGTTGCATTTTATTGTGTAATGTGAAATATGCAAAGTGTTATAATTACTGATTCTGCTATGTGGGTACTGGAAGGTAACGCCTAAGGTAACTCTAGTACACTCAGCTCAGGGGATTGGGAAGCATTGAATATAGGCCAGTACTTAGGTAGTGAAAGTTAGGAACATTAGGATAGATCCTGTAGAATGTAAGTCCGCAAGGGCTGGGGCCTCTTCCCTCTGTACCAGTCTGTCATTGTTAGTTTGTTTACTGTCAATTATATCTGTATTTTGTATGTAACCCCTTCTCATGTACAGCACCATGGAATCAATGGTGCCATATAAATAAATTATAATAAGGCAGTGGCGGACCTTATTAGTGTACAGTAATGGGAATAGTGTATGATACAGTTAAATGTTTGGGACCAGCCAGACATGGGGGGACAGTATCAAGTAAAAAGGGGAATCATTTCCTGGATTAGTTAGAGAAAATGTGAGGTTCATGACAAGTGGAAGTTCAAGGTGCAGTGGACTCGAGGGACGTGGCGTACATATCATTCTAACAGCATGAGGTCCTACCAAATTTCCTGCGGACTTTCCTGTGGCCTATGGCCCAAATTAGGCAATGAGGAGTGTACCTTAAACTCTACCATACAGAGGAAACCGCAAAAGTGAGATGTAACAAATCTCCGGAGTACTGTGGGGCTAGACAGGAAATCCCTGGGTCTGGCAAGAGAATCAAGCATAGGGATAGTCCAAGCTGATGTTAACGAAAGGCTTGAAATGTACTGTGTTGATGAAACTGGAAACGGAGTGTGATGTGACCGATACTGCATGTTAAATACTGATGTAATTGAACTGTCCAGTAGAGTTCAACTTGTTAAAGCGAACCTGCGTATACCCTGATGTGTGTGCGGCTGGTCCAGGAGCAAAGGATGTGGGTGCAGTAGAGGCCTCCAGCCTACAAGTGAGTGCAAAGCAAATTTCACAAGTGTCTTCTGCAAAAGTATGTCAGTGTACGTTAATCCACACCTGTCCATTATGTATTAGTACATCATGGTGTGGGAAAGAGTTATATATGTCCCAATATGTAGAAAGCAGAGGTGGCACTCACCAGTCTTGAAAATCCATGCTTTTTTGAAGAAACAGTTAAAACATCTTCAATGGGAGAAGGAGTATGCGAGCACCCGACATCTCAGGTTACATGCCTGCAGCAGGATTAAACACGGAGCTGACAAACTAGGCTATTGTGGTCCCAGCGGTGCGGATCCCTTCTTCTCTTTCATTGCAGTAGAGTTATTCATGTGTAAACGAGGTAGAGGGAGTCCAGCTTCACGATTACGGTAAATACTTTATTCTCAGTGTGAACGAGTGCAAAGACATCAGTGCAGTTAAAATATCATGGAAAAATTACAAATCCATCTACGCGTTTCAGGCACACATACCCTTCGTAGTGATTACATGCAGTGGCGTAACTTGAAACTTATGGGCCCCGATGTGAAAGCGCCAACAGCACCCTAGGCTCCAGGGCCCGGGTGCGATTACAACCCCTGCACCTGTTGTAATTACGCCCCTGATTACATGATTAGTTATATACAGTGGCATGTAAAAATGTGGGCCCCTCTAGTCAAAATTCCTGTTATTGTGAACAGTTAAGCAGGTTGAAGATGAAATGATCTATAAAAGGGCTAAAGTTAAAGATGGCACATTTCCTTTGTATTTTAGGCAAAAAAATATATACCGTATTTTCCGGCGTATAAGACGACTTTTTAACCACTAAAAATTGTCCCAAAAGTCGCAGGTCGTCTTATACGCCGGGTACGGGTGCATGGAGCGATCCTGGATGGTTCCCAGGGTCTGAAGGAGAGGAGACTCTCCTTCAGGCCCTGGGATCCCTATTCATGTAAAAAGGAACGGAGGCAGACGCTTGCAGCGCTGAGAGCCAGGGTCCGTCGGAGGGGTGAGTATATCCATATTATTTATTTTTATTCTTTATTTTTTACATGAATATGGATCCCAGGGCCTGAAGGAGAGTCTCCTCTCCTCCAGACCCTGGGAACCACATGCCGTATAAGATGACTGGGCTTATAAGATGACCCCCCTCTTATACGGTGGGTATATCCCAAATTCCATATTTTATATGGAAAAGTTGGGGGTCGTCTTATACGCCCAGTCATCTTATGCACCAGAAAATATGGTACATATTGTCATTTTTCTTTCATTTTAAGAATTACAAAAGGGAAAAATGGCCTATGCAAACCTTTAGGCACCCATGGAAATTTGTGCGCTCAGATAACTTTGTCCAAGGTTTCAGACCTTGATTAGCCTGTTACGGTTATGGCTTGTTCATTATCATTGTTAGGAAAGGACAGGTGATACAAATTTCCCAGCTTTATAAAAACCCAGCCTCCTCTAACCTTTTGCAAAAAAAAAAACAGCAGCCATGGGTTCTTTTAAGCAGTTGCCGAGCACTCTGAAAATGGTGGAGGCCCACAAAGCAGGAGAAGTCTATAAGAAGATAGCAAAGCGTTTTCAAGTTGCCCTTTCCTCAGTATAAAATGTACCGTATTTTTCGGACTATAAGACGCACCGGACCATAAGACGCACCCCAAATTTGGGGTGAAAATTGCAGAAAAAAAGATTTTTTATAACATGGGGGTCCGTCTTATTGTCCGAATTTACAGTATCTTATGGCGGTGGCAGAGCAGGGTCACAGGAGGCAAGGTGTCGGCAGAGGTGGGGTGATGCTGGGATGAGGAGGTGCTGGGATGAGAAGGTGCTGGGATCAGGAGGTGCTGGGATCAGGAGGTGCTGGGATCAGGAGGTGCAGTGAGAGGTATGGCGTGAGAGGGGTCCCTGGCGTACCATGCAGGCTTACCTAGGTGGCAGAGGTGCGGTGGCAGAGGTCCGGTGGCAGAGGTGCGGTGGCGGGGGTGTGGCGGCAGAGGAGGCGCAGTAAGCGGGGTCCCTTTCCCCGGTATGGTGATGCAGCAGGCCCGGTATGCAGCAGAGCCGGGTGAATCCTCTTGTTATCGGTGGGCGCGGCCATCTTCCTGAGGCCGCGCGTGTGCAGATGAAGCGCTCTGCTCCCGGGGCTTCAGGAAAATGGCTGCGGGAGGCCGCGCGTGCGCAGATGGAGATCGCGGCGGCCATTTTCCTGAAGCCCCGGGAAGCAGAGCGCTCCATCTGCGCACGCGCGGCCTCCGGAAAATGGCCGCCACCACCGATAACAAGAGGATTCACCCGGCTCTGCTGCATACCGGGCCTGCTGCATCACCATACCGGGGAAAGGGACCCCGCTTACTGCGCCTCCTCTGCCGCCACACCCCCGCAACCGCACCTCTGCCACCGGACCTCTGCCACCGCACCTCTGCCACCTAGGTAAGCCTGCATTGCGACTATTAGACGCACCCCCCGTTTTCCCCCCTTTTTTGGGGGGGAAAAAGTGCGTCTTTTAGTCCGAAAAATACGGTAATTAAGAAATGGCAGTTGTGAGGCAGAGAGGGGGATCATATACGAGGGTCATTTTGCTTGTAGGATTTCTAGAGAGGCAAATCAGAACCCTCTCTTGACTGCAAAAGACCTTCAGAAAGATTTAGCAGACTCTGGAGTTGTAGTACATTGCTCTACTCTTCAGAGACACCTACACAAATATGGCCTTCATGGAAGTGGCATCAGAATAAAAGCTCTCCTGTGTCCACACCACAACTGTCAGTGTCATACGTATGCAAAAGAAAATCTAAACAAGACTGATGCATTTTGGAAACAAGTCCTGTGGACCAATAAGGTTAAAATACAACTATTTGTCCACAATGATCAAAGCTATGTGTGCAGGAAAAAGGTGCAAAATTTCAGGAAAAGAACATCTTGTCAAATATATATATATATATATATATATATATATATATATATTCACTGCTCAAAAAAAATAAAGGGAACACGTAAACAACAGAATATAACTTCAAGTAAATCAAACTTCTGTGAAATCAAACTGTCCACTTAGGAAGCAACACTGTTTGACAATTTCACATGCTGTTGTGCAAATGGAATAGACAATAGGTGGAAATTATTGGCAATTATCAAGGCACACTCAATAAAGGAGTGGTTCTTGGTTCTACAGGTGGGGACCACAGACCACATCTCAGTACCAATGTTTTTGGCTGATGTTTTGGTCACTTTTGAATGTTGGTTGTGCTTTCACACTCATGGTAGCATGAGACGGACTCTACAACCCACACAAGTGGCTCAGGTAGTGCAACTCATCCAGGATGGCACATCAATGTGAGCTGTGGCAAGAAGGTTTGCTGTGTCTGTCAGCGTAGTGTCCAGAGGCTGGAGGCGCTACCAGGAGACAGGCCAGTACACCAGGAGATGTGGAGGGGCCGTAGGAGGCAACAACCCAGCAGCAGCACCGCTACCTCAGCCTTTGTGCAAGGAGGAACATGAGGAGCACTGCCAGAGCCCTGCAAAATGACCTCCAGCAGGCCACAAATGTGCATGTGTCTGTACAAACGGTTAGAAACCGTCTGAGTGCCCGATATCCACAGATGGGGTTGTGCTCACAGCCCAACACCATGCAGGACGCTTGACATTTGCCATAGAACACCTGGATTGGTAAATTTGCCACTGACACCCTGTGCTCTTCACAGATGAAAGCAGGTTCACACTGAGCACATGTGACAGAGTCTGGAGACACCGTGGAGAGCGATCTGCCTGCAACATTCTTCAGCATGACCGGTTTGCTGTGGGTCAGTAATGGTGTGGGGTGGCATTTCTTTTGAGGGCCACACAGCCCTCCATGTGCTCACCAGGGGTAACCTGACTGCCATTAGGTACCAAGATGAGATCCTCAGAGCTCTTGTGAGACCATATGCTGGTGCAGTTGACCCTGGGTTCCTCCTAATGCAGGACAATGCCAGACCTCATGTGGCTGGAGTGTGTCAGCAGTTCCTACAAGATGAAGGCATTGAAGCTATGGACTGGCCCTCCCATTCCCCAGACCTGAATCTGATTGAACACATCTGGAACATCATATCTCACACCATCCATCAACGTCACGTTGCACCACAGACTGTCCAAGAGTTGGCGGATGCTTTAGTCCAGGTTTGGAGGAGAGCATCCACTGCCTCATCAGGAGCATGCCCAGGCATTGTAGGTAGATCATACAGGCACATGGAGGCCACACACACTACTGAGCATCATTTCCTTGTCTTGAGGCATTTCCACTGAAGTTGGATCAGCCTGTAATTTGATTTTCTACTTTGATTATGAGCATCATTCCAACTCCAGACCTCCGTGGGATATTAGTTGTGATTTACATTGATCATTTTCAGGTTTTATTGTTCTCAACACATTACACTATGTAATGAATAAAGATTTACAACTGGAATATTTCATTCAGTGAATCTAGGATGTGGGATTTTAGTGTTCCCTAATTTCATCTTCAACTTGCTTAATTGTTCACAATAACAGTAGATTAGTAGATCAGTAGATCTCCCGCCTCAACTACTGAAACACCCTCCTCTGTGGCCTCCCCGCTAACTCTCTTGCACCACTCCAGTCTGTCCTCAACTCTGCTGCCCGGCTAATCCACCTCTCTCCTCGCTACTCCCCTGCTTCTCCCCTCTGAAAATCCCTCCACTGGCTCCCAATTCCCCAATGAATTCAGTTCAAACTACTAACACTGATCTACAAAGCCATCCACAACCTGTCCGCTCCCTATATCTCTGAACTAATCTCCCAATATCTTCCCTCACATAATCTCCGATCCTCCCAAGACCTCCTACTCTCCTCCACACTTATTCATTCCTCACACAACCGCCTCCAAGATTTCTCCCGAGTATCCCCCATCCTCTGGAATTCCATGCCTCAACCCATCCGACTATCCACCACCCTCGGATCCTTCAGATGGAACCTGAAAACCCATCTCTTCAAGAAAGCATACAGCCTGCATTAACCATTCTGCCGCCTCGCCATCGCCAGAGCCATCGCCTCGCCATCGCCTCGCCTCTACTTTCTGCCTCTTCCCCACTATCCCATAGAATGTAAGTCCGCAAGGACAGGGTCCTCTCCCCGCTGTACCAGTCTGTCACTGTAAACTTGTTTACTGTAAATGATATCTATAACTCTGTATGTAACCCCTTTCTCATGTACAGCACCATGGAATTAATGGTGCTATATAAATAAATATTACTAATAATAATTAGTAAATTTGACCAGGAGTGCCCATACACTTGCATGCCGCTAAATGTGTCACAAGTTTTGCAAAATACCTGAGTTTTTGCTGCAATACAGCTGCAACATATCACCACAGCCTAAAGGTACCGTCACATTAAGAGACGCTGCAGCGATATAGGCAACGATGCCGATCGCTGCAGCGTTGCTGTTTCGTCGCTGTGTGGTCGCTGGAGAGCTGTCATACAGACAGCTCTCCAGCGACCAACGATGCCGAAGTCCCCGGGTAACCAGGGTAAACATCGGGTTACTAAGCGCAGGGCGCGCTTAGTAACCCGATGTTTACCCTGGTTACCATTGTAAATGTAAAAAAAAAAAAAAAGTACATACTTACATTCCAGTGTCTGTCCCCCGGCCTCAGCTTCCCTGCACTGTCTCAGCACCGGCCGGCCGTAAAGCAGAGCGGTGACGTCACCGCTGTGCTTTACGGCCGGCCGGCGCTCACAGTCAGTGCGGGAAGCTGACGGCGAGGGGACAGACACATTTACAATGGTAACCAGGGTAAACATTGGGTTACTAAGCGCGGCCCTGCGCTTAGTAACCCGATGCTTACCCTGGTTACCAGTGAAGACATCGGTGAATCGGCGTCACACACGCCGATTCAGTGATGTCTGCGGGAGATCCAGTGATGAAATAAAGTTCTGGCCTTTCTGCTCCAACCAACGATGGCACAGCAGGATCCAGATCGCTGCTGCGTGTCAAACACAACGATATGGCTATCCAGGACGCTACAACGTCACGGATCGCTAGCGATATCGTTGTTAAGTCGCTCAGTGTGAAGGTACCTTAAGACAACCTTCACATTTGCATATTTTAGTTGGTATTTTGAGGTAGTATTATAAGCCAAAATCATAAGAGGGTTGAAAACACAGAACATATGTCAATCTTCCTATTATACTTTTCTCTCTGTAGATTCCATTTTTTTTATTTTGGCTCACAACTACTGTGCAATATGCACAAGTGTGAACGAGGCCTAACAAAAAAAGATGTCTAAATAAGTATTAGTTGTGGCCATAAGTAATTTATAAATACCTACACCATAATTACGTGTTACCATTGGGAGCACAGCGAGATAGGTCAGACCTGCCACACAGCTTGCGTCTGTTTTTCTAACAATCTGTAACATTAAAGACATTTATCATGAGCAACAAGACAGTTTAAAGAATAAGTTTTAGACATCACTCAAATTAATGAGTCTTGGTTTTTCCGATTGGCTTGAAGGACCTAGAGCTGAGCTTCTTACACTGGGAGCCTGGCCTTGTCAGTGAGGCACCAGTTAGGTGTTGGTGAGCAGGGGAGGCTATTTTTCTTTTTACAAAACCCATCATATACTATGCACTCCTTTATGTGACTGAGTCTAGGAAACAAAAAGGAACATTGAGAAACATGTTTCATCTTGATATGGACTACCACTTCAGAAGGTGAGGTCCAGTCACAACCTGCGAGGTGTGGATATTATTGGCTTGTTTGATGAGGTCCAGTAAAAAAAAAATTGAGATAGTTCCACCTTGTGGGCCAGACTGACGTAGAATCTGATGTTGAATCTGTCTATTGTTATGGCTATTACTACCACGAAGAAGGCAGAAGGAAGGCTACTTCATAGTCATTTGTTGCAACCATGAGGAACTGGGCTACAGGGGGTCTAAAACTCAGGACCTGGATGACAAGACTTAGTCCAATAGTGACATTTTTTACACATCCTCCAAACCATTCTTATTAAGATTTGTTGTAATCTTTGTATCTTGGGTATGTGTTGTTGCCCCTCTATACGATGTGGAGAAACATGCACAGATTTTGTTGTAACTTTCCTGTTATATTCACATCAGCCGGCACAAACAATTAGCCATCAGGTGCACGTCTTTCTCTGCAAACACTGGGCAATTTTCAGATTAGTTCTAATTGCAGGGTGGGCTGACACATCAGCCAGGGGACTGTGTATTAGCAGCTCTGCCAGTAACTGTGCCCGTTAATAGTGTTCTGTAAGGGAGGGCTGTGGCTGGCTGTCTCCAGACTGCTGGCAGTTTGACTGTGGCCTAAAGTAATGGAGCTGGCAGGGTGGAATCAATTACTGGCCAATGAAGATTTTCCCACAGGTCGAGGCTTGGGAAAAAAGGACGTTCCTGCTGCCTAGACAGCTGGCATGAACTGTCCACTGGGAAAAAGGCCTGTAAAAGGAGAAAACAAGGGACAGCTTACAGTGATAAAGTGGTGGCAGACTATAAATTTTCAAGAAGAAATTGGCAGAAGTTTCCAGGTTTTTTTTTTCGGTGCGGCAATGCTGCCTGCACTATACCGCCTTTGTGAGGATTAAAGGAAGCAAGTGACATTCTCAATAGTCAGCCCAGGACTGGGTCATCTAGTATAATGTTTCTTTTCTATAGTCCTGGAAAGACCCAGTTGAACAGTCAGCCAGTTTTGCTAGGAACGTCTCTGTGTAAAGCGGAGAATTAGAGCACACAGCTCTTCTGAGTGATTTACAGAGGTCAGGGAACATTTTAACCCCGTTAGCGCTTGACGAACACATGCAACAGAACCCAACTTTTACTGCCTGAAGTCAGCCAAAAAAATTAACTGCATTGTTTTGTGTAAAATACACTGAAATAAGGGTGTGTGTATATGTGTACGTCTGTGTGTGTGTATGTGTATATATATATATATATATATATATATATATATATATATATATATATATAATGTTATTGGAACTCACAAATGGATGTCAATTAAAAATTAACCTAGCTAATTGACAAATCATATTTAAAGGATTGTCCAGGCTTAAGCTACAAGTCTGCAGTCACTGCAGACTTGTGAATCCTCTGGAAGTGGTGGTCATGTAACTGCAAGTTAGCACTATGCATTCTACCAGCCACATTCCGACTAGATGGGCGCAACCTAACTCAATGCAAGTGTAGTGAGGTAGGCCAGAAAACGTCTAGTCGGAATGTAGCCGGGAGAATGCATATTGCATACTTGTGGTCGCATGACCGACGCTCCCGGCGTCGGCACCAGAAAATCCTTACTGTGAACAATGAGCGTGATGTGAGGATTCACAAGTCTGCAGTCACACAGAGTGACTGCAGACTTGTAGCTTAAGCCCAGACAAGACCTTTAATATGTTATATCCTTAGTTCTGCACTGTAGATTGGTAGAGGTTCTGAGTTTCCCCTTCCCTGTTCAAACCAAGGGACAGGAGAACATATCTCTCAAAATGCTGCACAGACCTGCAGACTTTCTAATCAGCATTTTACAATACCAGCAAAATGAATGAGTTATAACTTGATCTTATCCACAAGCTGTGTATTTTTGTGTAGAGTCTGAGCTTAACATTGTTTTATTGTGTTTTTTTTGTTTTAAATTTCAATAAGGTCCTTAAAGGGACTCTGTCACCTGAATTTGGAGGGAACAATCTTCAGCCATAGGGGCGGGGTTTTTGGGTGTTTGATTTACCCTTTCCTTACCCGCTTGCCTTGCCTTGTGCAGGCATGTACTATGGAGGACAGAGAATGAACTTCAATCCAATATTGCAGCCAGCATGCAGCCAGTGGGTAAGGAAAGGGTGAATCAAACACCCGAAAACCCCGCCCCTATGGCTGAAGATTGTTCCCTCCAAATTCAAGTGACAGAGTCCCTTTAAATCTGAAGAGTAAATTGCTGGCCTGGCATTGATGTATTGCATTTTTTATGTGTCTTTTCACAACAAAACCAAACATAAAGAATGTAAGAAAATGTGAAAAATATGTGTTTTTGTTGCAGAAAAGCTGCAGATTTTAATTTAGAAATCTGTAAGAAAATGCAATATATGGACCATATTATTCCAACCACACCACGCTGCTTATGCTCCAGGGGAAGCTGAGGACTTCTGTCCCATAGTTTGATTAATCATTGAGATCAGATAGATCAACAATACTGAACCCCGTACCCAAAGAGAAGGCTAATTTGTAAGGGGACAATTAGTCCAGTAACTGTTTTAAGTCCAATGATTTTTCTTGTAAATCCATTGAAGTAATAAAGGTAGAGAAGAGTGTTCTGTCGCGTTTTGAGTTTATCCAACTCTTAATCTGAGAGTTGAATCGACTTAAAACGCATCAGAGAAAAACCTTTTTTGAGACACCCGTACAGAGCAGCTCTTGGTCTTATCTTCCATTCCAGCTCAGAGAGAGACTTGCTGAGTACGGAACCCTTCATTATGATATCCATATGGCCCAATAGGGATTATGTACGGTACGTGGGATCACTGATGAGGCAGAGGCAACGGCCTCTGCCCCATGATGCTTCATTTGAGTATCCCAGCATGCACTGGGATTTTTAAAGTGTTATGTAAAAGGAAGATGTAAAAAAATAAGAAAAGCAGATAGTGTAATTAGGTAAGGATAGGGGATTTTTTAAATTCAAGAATATTAGAGAGTGGTTGAGATTATGGCATTATGGAAATTAGGATGAATATTAATTTATATTTTCGACAACCCCTTTAAATGGAAAACATTATTGTAATATATTCCTTAATTGTTACAAGCATTATTGTTAAAAGGCCATGCAGCAGATTTCCTACACTAGATATGAAAAAAAATGTAGAGTAAGTAGAGTCTCATACCCACTACAATTTATGTTGTGTTTTGGACATTTTTTACACCTACCACTACAATTATGAAATCTATATTAAAGAAAGTGAGAATAGCTTAGAATTATATAAAAAAAAAAAAACTTTTCTAACAAGCTGGAAAATTGCAGTAAATAAAGCCAAATACAATATATTTATGTTCATACGTCCCCTATGAATTTGAAGAATCACAGTAGGAAAACTTTGAAGATGTCAAATAATGTTATCGTTGGAGTTTGCATTTCAGTGAGTTTTCACATTTGAGTAATTACAAGTCTGCCTGACAAGCGTTAATATAAACAGTGTGTCCCCGGGGCTATGGCAGTAAATTGCACTGGTCATCAGGGGTTGCAGCTTTTGGCAGGTGCTGATAGGATTTATAGTGAGAAGTACCAGTAAGGCTGTCGTTACAGGTACAGAATTGTTGGGGAACTGATTTTCTAGCTGAATGTCTTGCCTCTATTAGTATTATACAGACACACTATCCAAGAAAGCAGTATCCAAGTTCAGAAATCTAAGCCTAAGATGGACCCGGTAAGGATGGTTGTTCAGTGACTCCAGTGCTCCAGCGCCTAGCCGCAAATCTACAAGTATAATAGTTACAAATAGGGAGATTTTGATCCCACTGTAACCTTATCGATCACTATAACAAGGGGGCTCGAAACCCTAATTTCTCCTTACTGGGTTCGTAATTGAATGATGCCAAATTCGCACATGACTGTTGCCACATAATTCAGTGTCTTTGACGTTGACAGAGGTAGCCCAGTACATCTTCGTTCATCCAGGGCCAGTGTTATGGGCAGGCCGACCAGGCAGCTGCCTAGGTCCCCCGCTCCTCTAGGGGCCCCCAGCTAGTGGCATGCTGCTAATAGCGGAACACCACACGGCCTCTATAGGGCCCGTGAGTAAGAGGGGCCCAGCTCCGCCCCCACCTCCCCCAAATCGCGCATTCAACTTATCGGCATCATAGATGCTGATACAGTTGAAAGCGGTGATGGAGGAGAGAGGGTCAGACGACTCTCCCTCTCCCATCACTCCCCCTCTGCCCCTGACTTAGCAAAGGAGCCAATGAGAAGCTCTGCAGAAGCCAGAGCAGCGGGGGAACGAGGTGGAGAAGTATTGTGTCTATGTGTGCGTGTGTGTGTGGAGGTTGGGCTGCATTACACTGTGTGTAGGGGGCCTGCACTATACTGTGTGTTTGTGGAGAGGCCTGGATTATACTGTGCTTTGGCGGTCTGCATTATACTCTGAGGGGGGCTGCATTATTCTCTATCAAGGACCATGGGAATGCATTATACTATATGGGACTTAAATTATACTCTATCAAGGACTATCTGTCACCATCATTCTTCCTCAGCCAGAGTAAAGTAACCAGGAAACAAGTGTCGAATGACTTCAATATTGCCGATCACGCTTGTTTATCGGCCTGAACTCAGCGCATGTAAAAGCAACTGAAATGTTTCTGTGTGATTTTGCAATATGTGAGCATTTGGGGCCCCACTTTTAACTTTTGCCCAGGGCCCCATTTTGTCTAAAACCGGCCCTGCAACCATTCCAGAGACATAAATAAAGTTGCAGCAGCGAGACATGCATGAGCATGCCACCATTTAATTATGTTTAGTGAGGAGGAATCGGGGATTGGGACCAGGACTTCCACCCCAGGGCCACATAATGGCAAATTTTAGAGCCCCCTTGATACTCTACCCTAGCTCCGCCTTCACCCCTCGTACCTTCCACAGCCTTATCACCCACTCTTGGAAAAACTCCACTTCTGCACCGTGTCCTCACCAATCACACGTTAGCCGTTCTGATCGAACACCATATCACATACATGGCCATCAGCTTTTGTTTTGGCCAAAATATTTTTTAATATGACAAGGTAGACAGAGCCCTACTCTACTCCTAACTTTTTAAACATTTGTTAATATACCGAATACACTTTTTAGGTATGTTTTTATTTATTCTTCTTGAAGGGAATGTGTCATATACATTTTTTAAGATGACTAATAATACCACAGACAAGGGACAAATACCGTCACACCATGACCAGACTATATATACAGTTAGGGCCAGAAATATTTGGACAGTGACACAAGTTTTGTTATTTTAGCTGTTTACAAAAACATGTTCAGAAATACAATTATATATATAATATGGGCTGAAAGTGCACACTCCCAGCTGCAATATGATAGTTTCCACATCCAAATCGGAGAAAGGGTTTAGGAATCATAGCTCTGTAATGCATAGCGTCCTCTTTTTCAAGGGACCAAAAGTAATTGGACAATGGACTCTAAGGGCTGCAATTAACTCTGAAGGCGTCTCCCTCGTTAACCTGTAATCAATGAAGTAGTTAAAAGGTCAGGGGTGGATTCCAGGTGTGTGGTTTTGCATTTGGAAGCTGTTGCTGTGAGCAGACACATGCGGTCAAAGGAACTCTCAATTGAGGTGAAGCAGAACATCCTGAGGCTGAAAAAAAAGAAAAAATCCATCAGAGAGATAGCAGACATGCTTGGAGTAGCAAAATCAACAGTTGGGTACATTCTGAGAAAAAAGGAATTGACTGGTGAGCTTGGGAACTCAAAAAGGCCTGGGCGTCCACGGATGACAACAGTGGTGGATGATCGCCGCATACTTAATTTGGTGAAGAAGAACCCGTTCACAACATCAACTGAAGTCCAGAACACTCTCAGTGAAGTAGGTGTATCTGTCTCTAAGTCAACAGTAAAGAGAAGACTCCATGACAGTAAATACAAAGGGTTCACATCTAGATGCAAACCATTCATCAATACCAAAAATAGACAGGCCAGAGTTAAATTTGCAGAAAACACCTCAAGAAGCCAGCTCAGTTCTGGAAAAGTATTCTATGGACAGATGAGACAAAGATCAACCTGTACCAGAATGATGGGAAGAAAAAAGTTTGGAGAAGAAAGGGAACGGCACATGATCCAAGGCACACCACATCCTCTGTAAAACATGGTGGAGGCAACGTGATGGCATGGGCATGCATGGCTTTCAATGGCACTGGGTCACTTGTGTTTATTGATGACATAAGAGCAGACAAGAGTAGCCGGATTAATTCTGAAGTGTACCGGGATATACTTTCAGCCCAGATTCAGCCAAATGCTGCAAAGTTGATTGGACGGTGCTTCATAGTACAGATGGACAATGACCCCAAGCATACATCCAAAGCTACCCAGGAGTTCATGAGTGCCAAAAAGTGGAACATTCTGCAATGGCCAAGTCAATCTCCAGATCTAAACCCAATTGAGCATGCATTTCACTTGCTCAAATCCAGACTTAAGACGGAAAGACCCACAAACAAGCAAGACCTGAAGGCTGCGGCTGTAAAGGCTTGGCAAAGCATTAAGAAGGAGGAAACCCAGCGTTTGGTGATGTCCATGGGTTTCAGACTTAAGGCAGTGATTGCCTCCAAAGGATTTGCAACAAAATATTGAAAATAAAAATATTTTGTTTGGGTTATGTTTATTTGTCCAATTACTTTTGACCTCCTAAAATGTGGAGTGTTTGTAAAGAAATGTGTACAATTCCTACATTTTCTATCAGATATTTTTGTTCAACCCTTCAAATTAAACGTTACAATCTGCACTTGAATTCTGTTGTAGAGGTTTCATTTCAAATCCAATGTGGTGGCATGCAGAGCCCAACTCGCGAAAATTGTGTCACTGTCCAAATATTTCTGGCCCTAACTGTATTACCACCACATAGTGTCCATATAATAACATATACAGGAGAAAAATATCTCCTCACCATGACTGGACCACATATTACCACTACATAGTGACCGAACTCTACAATACTTATCATTAATTTAAAAAAAACAATACTAATATTACCATAAGTGCCATTACACACAGGAACTTTATACATAGTATACAGTGTATAGTGTAAGTGTACAGGTTTTACAGTGACTCACCAGTTACATTATACACAGGAGCTCTGTACATAGTATACACTGTATAGTGCAAATATACAGGTAATACAGTGATCACCAGTAACATTATACACAGGAGCTCTGTATATAGTATAAAGGTAATATAGGGATCACCAGTGGCACTATACACAGGTGCTCTGTATATAGTGTTAGTGTACAGATAATACAGGGATCACCAGTGATATTATACACAGGAGTTCTATATAAAGTGTAAGTGTACAGGTAATACAGTGATCACCAGTGACATTATACACAGGTTCCCTGTATATAGTGTCATTGTACAGGTAATACAGTGACTCACCAGTGACTTTATACACAGGAGCTCTGCATATAGCATACAGGTTATACCGGGATCACCAGTGACATTATACACAGGAGCTCTGTTAATAGAATACAAGTAATACAGGGATCACCAGTGACATTATTCACAGAGCTCTGTATATAGTGTCAGCAAAAAGATAATACAGGGATCACCAGTTAAATTATACACAGGAGATCTGCTTATAGTATACAGGTAATACAGGGATCACCAGTGACATTATACACAGGAGCTCTATATGTAGTATCAATGTACATATAATATAGTAATCACCATTGACATTATACACAGGAGATTTGCATACAGTGTCAGTGTATAGTGTAAGTGTACAGGTAACAAATGACCTACCAGTGACATCTCTAGTTGAAGATATTCATCTTCGCTTTTCTTCTTCATCCAGCACAGACAGCCATCACTTCTTCCAGCCAGGACTTGTCTCTGCAGAACATAATACACAGATATCTAGAGAACATTCCCCAACTTCTGCACTATACCAGATGAACAAAAAAGCTACTTTTGTGTCTTATTTGTTGGATAATTAAAAAAATATATGTACTAAGGCCCAGATCATTTCCTTTTTTTTCTTGTCACATTTCTTTTTTGTGTTGTTGAATCTGTTGGCATTTTTGAGCAAAAAAATGTCACAAGCGATTCATGAATGTTACGCAAAGTAAGAAATAGTTATTTTTGTCTTTAAAGGGAATCTGTCACCACTGTCACCGCATTTGACCTATATAAACTATTACCACGGGCATACAAGTTATAGACTGCTGAAAAACCCTACCTGGATTTCACATATCAGATGTGTTGTTGCTGAGAAATCATCTTTTATCACTTTATATAAATTACCTCTTCCAGGCTCAGGGGAGGACGCTGCCTGGAAGATAACTCTGCCCCCAGAGCTTGTTTTACATGAAGGGGAGCCTGGAAGAGGTCATTTATATAAAGTGATAAAAGAGGATTTATCAACAATAAGGCATCTGATATGAGGCAAACAGGTTGGACTTTTTTCATCAGCCTATAACAGGTATCCCATATTATATACAGAAAAAAAACATAAAAAGGTGATTTGAAAATAGGGGAAAATAAAAAATAAAAGGATGAATATGGCATAAATAAGAAAAAGGCGCAAAACACACAAAACTAGATAAAGAGAAGAAGTAAAAGCAGTGATAAAAAGGCCTCAAAGTTCTTTTGATTGTGGTAAGTTCTGCATGTCTTCTGCCATCTGATTAGCCAGTCATTAGCAGTGCCCACATGTACGCGGTCTGGTATAATGTGCCGTTTATGGAATAGCAGCTAATAAGCACAATAAATCTCAGGAAAATGGCTGAAATCAGCAGAGAATTGTTCCTTGATCTCTCTTACATCTGTTCCAGGGTCTCAGTTTTATTATAAGGCTCAGCTGCCTCCCCCTCCTACAAAATGCCATCAAACAAAGGTCTCTTTGCAGGGGCTGAGTGACAGGTATAGGGTGTCTACTGTATGCAGTCAGTACACAGGGGGGCCAGGCCTGAAACTGAGGGGAAGAGCCGCAGACAGCCCCCAACCACTGGGCAATTGACATTGTAAGCCTATACACAGAGGTTGTATGAGGGGAGCCTGTCAGAGTGACAGTGTAAATGTGTATCACCCACAGCCTGGGAGCGAGGAGACTGTCGGCGGCTGGGAGAGCGCTGGCTGTGTGTTGGTCACACGGAGATTGAATTACAGCTGAATTAGATCAGAGCTGTGGGAAACAGCACCTCCTAAACACACACACATACACACACACACACTCACTGCCACAGGGGAGAGGCCCGGGGCAGCTGCAGTGCAATAGTCACCAGCTACCAGTTAACTTAATTACTGGCCTAGCAGAATGCGCCATGCATGCCACAGTGTACACACGGCCTCAAACTATTCCGAATATGATCTCAGGGCTAAAACCGGGCTTATGTGCATACATTCTTCCACATGAAAGCGTTCACTGCTGAAAGAATAAATGTGTCGGGTGCTCCTCCACCGCCATTTGCCAACTTTATTTCCCATGTCGTATACAATAAATGCTACATGGACAATAGTGTTGGGTCCCAACGAATTCAGCTTTCTTATTCAGTCGAGTTGCATAAAATCCAGCCCCTCACTACGCTGTCTGACTTTACTAACATTTGGGCCCGAACGGCTGGTGGTAAAGATCTCACTGATACCAGCGCGGTCCTGTAATAGGAGTCACCGATGTAACTAGTCCGTTCATCAAATGTCTTCCAACTACATTTTCCATCATCAACTGTGAATGGTATTATTGAAAGATGGAAGCATTTGGGAACCACATCAACAAAGAACATAGAAAAAAACAGCCTTACCAACACCAGGTCAGATTACCAATGTATGAGAAGGATGCAGGAGACCCTCATGATAAAGACGGAGGCAGCTGTTTGTTTCTGGGATGTTTTTTGAATTTATGACCTTCTGTGAACCACATCAACAAAGCCATGAAGTGAGAGACCATGAGAAATTTCAAAGGGAAGTCGTTGACTTCTGAGATGTATAGTGCATGAAAGTCACCAATTCTCTGGTGACTCAAAAAATGTAGCGTCCCAACCTCTTCTGGTATTAACATGAACTCAAAACTGTGTCGAGAGCTCCATGGGATGCATTTCCATGGCCGAGCAGTTACATACAAGCCTTACATCACAAAGCACAAATCTAATCTCTGGAAGAATTTTCGGTAGTGCTTGAAAGTTTGCAAACCCTTCAGAATTTCCAGAATGATTGCATACATTTGCCCAAAAACTTCCTCAATCCTAAAAGCAGATAAAGAGAACCACATCAAACAAATTACCATATTTTTCAGACTATAAGACACATTGATCCATAAGACACACACCAAATTTTGTGGTGGAAAATAGCAGAAATTTTTTTTTATAAGATGGAGGTCCGTCTTATTGTCTGAATTTAAGGTATCTTACCTGAGGGCCAGAGGTGGTAGAGCGGGGTCACAGGAGGAATGGTCCCTTCCTCAGGATGCAGAAGTGGGGGAATGCTGCAGTCCCGGGGTATCCCAGTGGTGCAATGCTGTGAGTCCAGTGTCGGCGGTGAGGCAAAGCATGGAGCAGGATCCCTTCCTCAGGATGCTGGCCGCAGAAATGTGGCAACGCCACGGCCTGGTGTTCACAGCGAGCAGAGCCGAGTGCATCACCGGTTTCTCGGCGGCCATCTTCCTGAAGCCACATGAGCGCAGATTGATATCTCGGCAGCTCTCAGCTTCAGGAAAATGGCCTCCGAGATTTCAATCTGCGCACGCGCGGCCTGCAGCGGCCATTTTCCTGAAGCCGAGGGCCACTGAGATCTCAAGCCCACAGCCTCAGGAAAATGGAGCGCAGGAGGTCAGCCTAGATCTCAATCCACGGCTTCAGGAAGATGACCGAAGGGAAACCAACGATGCACTCCACACCACCCACCACCAACACCAAGCCTCAGCATCGCCACACCTCTGCCGCCGCCGGTACCCTGAGGAAGTGACGCTGCTATACCACTGCCACAACTTGCGTTCAGACTATAAGATGCACCCCCCATTTTCTTCCCAAATTTTTTTGGGAAAAACTGTGTCTTATAGTCTGAAAAATTATAAAGAATATACGACTTCAACATTTTTCTTTTGGGGGGTTGAAAATAATCCAATATTACATGTCTATGAATGGCAAACATAATGTATGTGAACCGTTGCTTTAAGTATCTGGTGTAAGCCCGGACTGTTCTAATCAGGTCCTTCCACAAAATTTCTTTAGGATTAAGGTCAGTACTTTTACTTTATTCGTCTTCAACCATTCTTTGCAGATAGTTGTCATGCTGCATGGCCCACAGTCTCTTGAGATTCAAATCATAGATCGATGTCTTGACATTTTCCTTAAGCATTTATAGATAAAATCCAGAACTTATTGTTCCATCAGAGATGGAAAATCATCCTTGCCCTGATGCAACAAACAGTTTCAAATCATGATATTACCACCACTTTGTTTCACAAATTGATATGATGTTTTATGCTGTAATGCAATGTGTTTCTTTCCCCAAACATAACGCTTTTCATTTAATCCAAAAATCTTTACTTTGGTGTTAGGGCTAGCGGAACGCACCGAGTATAGGAAGGAAACAACAAGGTGCGTTTGCAGCCCGGGGTCCACCGTGCAGAGATATCTGCTGCAAAGTAATTGGCGGCACTATATGGCGGTATAAGCGAACTCTGTTAACTTCACAGAATTGCCAAGATATGAAAACGCTGTACCCTGTTAACCTCACAGAGGATCACAGCTACCTAACTGAGCAAAGCAAAGAGTGGTCATGCAGTCAGCATAGCACACAAACAACTCCTCACCGGAGGTGCCGGTATTCTAGGGGCTTATTTCAGCCGGGCCCTGAATCCAAGCATACAAAACTCCTCACCGGAGGTACCGGTATTCTAGGGGCTTATTTCAGCCAAACCTAACCACATGCAGACATGACCACCAAGTAGCAAAGCTCATAACACAGGTTGATACTAGCGCATGGCCGTGCGGCCATGCAAACTTTTTATAGCTGCAGCAGACAAGGACCTTCCTAGTGGTCCAATGGGAGCTGCTACAGGGCCTGAGCGTGTGACCCCCGACCTCCAAAGAGAGGTCCTCATGTGGGCATGCTCAGTGTGTGCAAAGCAGGACTTAGTCCCAGAAAAGTCTGCTCGCCACTGACCAGTGCAGGCTACAACAGCAGAGCCTGGAAAGGCAGCAATAACCCCTTGCACAGTATCAGACTGAGTGAGACGCTGGGACCGACGTCTCCGCTGAGCAGGCTCAACTGCGGCTGATGTAGAATGGGAGACCACAGCAGACATGGTTTGAGATTCCCCCTGTTCAGCGGTGGGAACTCGACTCCTAACATTTGGTCTCACAAAATATTATTCCTATAGCCTTCTGACTTGTCCACATGATGTTTAGCTAACTGCAGTAGGGCAGCAATTTTCTTTTTGGAGAGCACTGACTTTCTCCTTGCAATCCTGCCATACTGACCATTGATTGTGAGTCGCCCCGCCAGGGCTGTGGGGTGCTCGGTACCGGGTCCTGCGGTTCACAGGGGAATGTCACGGTGGCGACCCGGTCCGTGGCCCTGGGCTCCCATTTAAAAGGGGAAGATCTTTAAAGGGAATAAAGTTTATGTTTGTGACGCCACCTGTGGTATTCGGTCAGTGGGGACCAACGCTGCTTTAAGGGGTCCTCTGGGGGGGAGGGTGATGTTATGGCAGCTAGATGGTATAACTTCCCACAGGTGAAGTATATCCCCAGAGCTCCCGGTGTGTAGATGGAGGATGGTGAAAGGCGCAGTAAAGAATTATTTCTTATTTTTAGTGACTCTATAGCGACAGGGTCTGTTCCGCAGGACTGGCGCATAGCAAATGTGGTGCCAATATTCAAAAAGGGCTCTAAAAGTGAACCTGGAAATTATAGGCCAGTAAGTCTAACCTCTATTGTTGGTAAAATATTTGAAGGGTTTCTGAGGGATGTTATTCTGGATTATCTCAATGAGAATAACTGTTTAACTCCATATCAGCATGGGTTTATGAGAAATCGCTCCTGTCAAACCAATCTAATCAGTTTTTATGAAGAGGTAAGCTATAGACTGGACCACGGTGAGTCATTGGACGTGGTATATCTCGATTTTTCCAAAGCGTTTGATACCGTGCCGCACAAGAGGTTGGTACACAAAATGAGAATGCTTGGTCTGGGGGAAAATGTGTGTAAATGGGTTAGTAACTGGCTTAGTGATAGAAAGCAGAGGGTGGTTATAAATGGTATAGTCTCTAACTGGGTCGCTGTGACCAGTGGGGTACCGCAGGGGTCAGTATTGGGACCTGTTCTCTTCAACATATTCATTAATGATCTGGTAGAAGGTTTACACAGTAAAATATCGATATTTGCAGATGATACAAAACTATGTAAAGCAGTTAATACAAGAGAAGATAGTATTCTGCTACAGATGGATCTGGATAAGTTGGAAACTTGGGCTGAAAGGTGGCAGATGAGGTTTAACAATGATAAATGTAAGGTTATACATATGGGAAGAGGGAATCAATATCACCATTACACACTGAACGGGAAACCACTGGGTAAATCTGACAGGGAGAAGGACTTGGGGATCCTAGTTAATGATAAACTTACCTGGAGCAGCCAGTGCCAGGCAGCAGCTGCCAAGGCAAACAGGATCATGGGGTGCATTAAAAGAGGTCTGGATACACATGATGAGAGCATTATACTGCCTCTGTACAAATCCCTAGTTAGACCGTACATGGAGTACTGTGTCCAGTTTTGGGCACTGGTGCTCAGGAAGGATATAATGGAACTAGAGAGAGTACAAAGGAGGGCAACAAAATTAACAAAGGGGATGGGAGAACTACAATACCCAGATAGATTAGCGAAATTAGGATTATTTAGTCTAGAAAAAAGACGACTGAGGGGCGATCTAATAACCATGTATAAGTATATAAGGGGACAATACAAATATCTCGCTGAGGATCTGTTTATACCAAGGAAGGTGACGGGCACAAGGGGGCATTCTTTGCGTCTGGAGGAGAGAAGGTTTTTCCACCAACATAGAAGAGGATTCTTTACTGTTAGGGCAGTGAGAATCTGGAATTGCTTGCCTGAGGAGGTGGTGATGGCGAACTCAGTCGAGGGGTTCAAGAGAGGCCTGGATGTCTTCCTGGAGCAGAACAATATTGTATCATACAATTATTAGGTTCTGTAGAAGGACGTAGATCTGGGTATTTATTATGATGGAATATAGGCTGAACTGGATGGACAAATGTCTTTTTTCGGCCTTACTAACTATGTTACTATGTTACTATGTTACTAATGAGGACACAGGTTTGCAGTCTCTTTACCTTGTTTACTGTCGGCTTATGGCAGCCACAGTCCAGGGCACCGGATCACAGGGCAGATAGGGTCTGGCCAGCTTGAAGGCAAGTTAGGAGTTCCCTTATCCAGGTGGAAATCAAAAGCCTTCCTCTAGCGCCGTGGTGTTGTAGTCCCTTACTGCCTAGGGCTTCCCATAAGGTCCTCACAGATGTTATCTCTCTTTCTCTGTCCCCCAGATAGGATAGGACATAACCCGTATGACTGGTGGCTTGAGGCTGTTTATAGGGACTCTAACATGCCCCGGCCTCTGAGGGGTGCCACCGTGCCTCCTGGGTGTTAGGTCGGACAGGTAACGTGGAGTTCAGCTGTCCTGGCGGTCTCTGATGTAAGTCATAGAGGTCCTTATAACCTTGGTGTTCTGGTTACCGGTCTCTGCACCTCAGAAGGAGGCAGCCTGCTCGGGGCAGGTCTCCCCGTGGTATTCTCTCCTGTGCTTTGCTCTCCTGTATGCTCTCTGCAATGTATTCGGCTTGCTTAATGTCTCTTTCCAGGAGCTGCTGCATTGCGGCTACACAGCTCGGTAAACCCTCTGCTGTCTCAGACTGATCCAGTCTGTTTCCTGGCAAGAACTCACTGACTTTCCCTACAGACTACCAGTTATATATATATATATATATATATATATATATATAGGGAGTCACCTAGTAAGTAGGATCAAAAGCTCCCCCTGGTGGCCTGGAGTGTGAATGTGTTGCAAGTTGGTGGTACCTGGTTACAGTTATCCCTTCTTGCCTTCAAGCGTAACATCACTCTCCCCGTGAGGAAAGCAATGCTACTGTGACGACCAGGACCCTGGGGCGCCACAATTGTTCAGCATCTTTCATATGATGGTCTCATTAACCTTGCCTTAGCTGCTACCTTGGGTTCCTTTGTGACCTCAAAAATTGTTATATATCTTGATCTTGAGTAATCATTGTCGGTTAACCACTATTAGTGAGGATAATAATGATCTTGAATTTCCTCTATTTGTACACAGTCTGTCAAAATGTGGATTGGTGGAGTCCAAACTCTATAGAGGTGGTTTTGTAACCTTTTCCAGTTTCAATAAATCTTCTTCTTAGGTCCTATGAAATCTCCTTTGTTCATGCTATTATACACTTCTACAAATGTGTTGTGAAGATCAGACTTTGATAGATCCCTGTTCTTTAAATAAAACATGTCATCCACTCAGTCATCCAATTGACTGAAAACACCAGACTCCAATTTGAACTGTTGTAAGGCGCTTCATCAACTAAACCTCAAGTAAATGAGACTAAGCTGCAATACCATACGCAGCCCATGTACAAGAATGTCACTGTTTGTGGGAAAAAAACAAACTCTTCTAGCCTCATGCAACCCTTATTATGGTAGCTTCACACACAGGGTTTTTGGAAAAATACAAAATTAGTACCTTAATAAGTTTCTGGAGCCAAAGTCAGAACTGGATTCAAAAGGAATGGGAAATGTAGACGAAGAATGCATACTTCTCCGTTTGCTGGATCCATTGCAGACTTTGGCTCAAGAAGCGCATCAAAAAGTAAAGTGGTGGTCTATGAAGGTAATCACTATTGAATAAAAATTGTCACCACCTTTGCTAGATTGACAGAAACCTGTCCTAGAATGTTAGGAAAAATGTCTGAGTATGAGCGGTAGGATTCGGAAGTTCTACTGCTGTGACCTGGAGATAACAAATACCACATATTGTCATTCAGAAAGTCATGGTGGACAGTTATTTGAAAAGTATCTTCTTAAATCTATTACTTCAGAAGCTTAGGGTGGACAGCACAGTGAGCAGCCTCATCTGACCTCTTCACTCCTGGTATTTCCAGTATTAGATCAGAAAGAAAGGCTGGACAGCAGTGTGAGAGCCCTCTTCTTACCTGAGCACCATGATATATCCAGTATTAGATCAGATAGACAAGGTGGACATCAGTGTCAACAGCTTCTTCTTACGTATCTTTAGCATTAGATAAGAAATGCTGTGTGGACAGCAGTATGAACAGCCTCTTCTTAGTTTTACTGCAGATACAAGTCGTTCTTGTATCTACAGTATTAGATCATAAAGACAAGGAGGATATCAGTCTGAGATAGCCTCTTCTTACAACAGCACTCCTTGTAACTTCAATACTAGATCAGAAACACAGGGTGGACAGCAGTGTGAGCAGCCTATTCTTACCTCAACATCTCTGGTATCTTCAGTATTAGATCAGATAGACATAGAGGACAGCAGTGTGAGCAGCCTTTTCCTATCTCAGCACCCCTGGTATCTCCAGTATATTAGAACAGATAGACAAGGTGGATAGCAGTGCGAATGGCTTCTTCCTACCAAAGCTTCTCTGGTATCTTTATTAGATAAGAAATACTGTGTGGACAGCAGTATGAGCAGCCTCTTCTTACTTCAGCATCCCTGGCATCTTCAATTTTATATCAGATAGACAAAGTAGATACCATTCATATTTTCCTATTCATGCATCCCTGAACCCTGAAATCGTTAGTACGACATAAAACAACACACTGTGGACAGCAGTAGGAGCAGGCTCTTCCTTTTACAGCATCCCTGGTATCTTAAGTATTAGATCAGGAAGACATGGTGAGTGGCTATGTGAGCAGCCTCTTCTTACCTCGGCACTACTGGTATCTCCGGTATTAGATTAAAAAAAACATACTGGTACTTTGGATCTGTTGAAATAGAGGCCATTTTATTAAAGGAAATTCAAGAAAAAAGACATTTAAAAGCATGCCATTCAGTTTATGAGCCAGAATAAACACCAGCAGTTACAAGACAGCTGTATTATATTGTATCTATATAAAAATTTTAACAGACAGATAACTTCTACTTATCTAAGCACCATGGTAATTCCAGTATTAGATCAGATAAAAAAGTAGACAAAAGTATCTTACTACCTTAGCACCCCTCAATCTTTGGTATTAAATAAGAAAGACAAAGTGGACAAATATGTGCGCAGCTTCTTCTGACCTTAGCACCCCTAATATCATTAGTATTAGATCAGAAAGACAGGGTGGGAAAAAAGTCTGCTTAGCCTGTTATGATACGGTGGTCTAGGAGCAACATGGAACGAGCTCTGAAGGAAGTGGTAACTGTACTGACCGCAGTCCCTAAGCTAAACACAACACTAGGGCTGTGTGCACACGTTGCATTTTTTTCGCGGTTTTTTCGTGGGTTTTCCCGATAAAAACGCTATACAACCACAAAAAAAACGCATACAATAAGCATCCCGTCATTTAGAATGAATTCCGCATGTTTTGTGCACATGATGCGTTTTTTTCCACAACAAAAACGCATCGCGGCAAAAAACACAGCATGTTCATTAATTTTCCGTTTTTTTGCAGATTTCCCAATCCAAAATGCATTGTGAAGTGTCCGGAAAAAACCGCGGCAAAAACGCGTCAGAACCGCGGCAAAAACGCGTCAAAACCGCATGTGGTTTTCTTGCGGATTTCTTGCAGAAAATGTCCGGAATTCTCAGGAATTTTCTGCAAGAAATCCTGAACGTGTGCACATAGCCTAGCAGTAGCCGTGGAATGCTCCTAACTCTCCCTAGACATCTCGTCACAGCCTAAGAGCTAACTACCCCTAAAGACAGAAGCAGGAAAACTATCTTGCCTCAGAGAAAATCCCCAAAGGATAGATTAGCCCCCCACAAATAATGACTGTGAGTGGAGAGGGAAAAGACATACACAGAATGAAACCAGGATGAGCACAGGAGGCCAGTCTAGCTAAATAGATAGGACAGGATGGAATACTGTGCGGTCAGTATAAAACACTACAAAAATCCACGCAGAGTTTACAAAAAATCTCCACACCTGACTAAAGGTGTGGAGGGCAAATCTGCCTCCCAGAGCTTCCAGCAAGACAGAATTAATTCACACTGATAAGCTGGACAAACATAGAAAGCACAGAATGGATAAGTCCACAATCTATGGACAGAGAAGAGCAAGCAAAATCTTAGCTTTGTTGAACTGGTCAGGATAACAGGGAACTCCAAAGAGATGTGAATCCAACCAGGAACCATTTACAAGTGGCACTGGCTGAAGAAAGAGCCAGGCCTAAATAGCCGAGCAGAAGAGACGATAAGTGGAGGCAGCTGATGACAGCTAACTCCAAGGAGCAGCCATACCACTAGAAACCACAAGAGGGAGCCCAAGAGCAGAACTCACAAAAGTGCCACTTACAACCACCGGAGGGAGCCCAAGAGCGGAATTCACACCATTAGCCTCTTTCTAAATCAGCACGACTGGTATCTCCAATATCAGATAAAAAAGACAGCATGGTCAACAGGCTGAGCTGCCAATTCTTACCTCACCATCCCTGGTATCTCCAGTATTAGATTTGAAAGACAGTGTTGACAGGACAGCAGTATGTGCAGTCTCTGCTTATCTCAGCACCTTGGTAAGTCCATTATTATATCAGATAGACAGGTTGAATAGCAGTCTGAGCAGCCTTTTCTTACCTCAGCATGCTCGGTATTTCCAGTATTAGATTTGAAAGACAGCGTGGACTACAGTGTGAGCAGTCTCTTCTTACTTCAGCACCCCTGGTATCTCCAGAATTTGATCAAACTACAGGGTAGACAGCAGTGTGAGCAGCCTCTTCTTACCTCAGCATCCCTGGTATCACTAGTATTAGATCAGAAAGACAGGGTGGACAGCAGTGTGAGCAGCCTCTTCTTACCTCAGCATCTCTGGTATCATCATTAGTATTAAATCAGGGAGGACAGCAGTGTGAGAAGCATCTTCTTACCCCAGCACTCCTAGTATTTCCAATATTATATTTGAAAGATAGGGTGGGCAGCAGTATGAGCAGCCTCTTCTTGCCTCAACATCCCTGTATAACTAGTTTTACATCAGATAGACAGGGTGGACAGCAGTGTGAGCAGCCTCTTCTTACCTCAGCATCTCTGGTATCATCATTAGTATTAAATCAGGGAGGACAGCAGTGTGAGAAGCATCTTCTTACCCCAGCACTCCTAGTATTTCCAATATTATATTTGAAAGATAGGGTGGGCAGCAGTATGAGCAGCCTCTTCTTGCCTCAACATCCCTGTATCACTAGTTTTACATCAGATAGACAGGGTGGACAGCAGTGTAAGCAGCCTCTTCTTACCTCAGCACCCCCAGTATCTCCAGTACTAGATCAAACAAAGAAGGTGGACAGCAGTGTGAGCAGCCTCTTCTTACGTTAGTACAACTGGTACTTCCAGTATTAGAACAAAATATCTAATCTATTTAATGTACTGATTATCCACTGAGAAAACATCTTCCTACACGAGGAAGCTGCCTACAGCTCTTGCTCAAAGGTGTCCTATAAACTTTATAGGATAAGAGTTATGTAGCTGTAACAATATAGCGGCCATTCTACTGTTCTATAGTTAATATCTCCCTAGACAATGTGTGATTTTTCTAATTATAGGTATTTGGGACTTTATAATAACATTTTCTATTTCTTTATACTTTCAGAGAGCTCTTTTAATACCATATAAAGTCTGCAAAGAATACAATTAGTCACAAATATTCTGTTGCACGTGATCAGCAGTTGTATCTGAAAATTGAATGAGATAAAGAATACATATTTTAATTGATTAAAAAGACCGCAAGCTTATGATGAATTAAAAGCTAAGGAAATGACTTGGCCTGTGTATGGATTCTCACCGCAGGAGGTCAAAGCCAGTTCCAGGAGACAGAAGGGTTTGTATTTGTTTGCTTGCTTGGCACTGAAACCTGCAGCAGCAGTGACAAAGCTCAGCATACTACATATAGCGCTTTGTGGTGCAATAACGCCCTGGCGCCTTCAAAAGACTTCTCTTCCTCTTAGAAGCTCAGCTGGGGAGGGAGAGAGGAGGGAAGCCGCCGCTGTAACTTTCTCAGTAGACTGCTGAAGGAACAATCCCTAGTTTCACCATGACTTAATCTCCTGGGTCACGGCAGCTCTGCCTCAGATATTTTGCCTGGGATGTGAAAGTGACCTCTGTTGTACGGCCACAGGGCTTTGTAGCTTGTCTTTCATCATATATCAGCATTAAAGGTCGAGATCAACAAGGTTTCACCAGTCACTAAGGGTTGTGCATGGTCTCCAGACCGCTCTCCTGTGCTTGGATCTTTATCGGGCTAACAGTAACATAAGACGTCTGTATTCATTTTTAGCTAAAGGGTTTTCATCCTGTTGAGAAACATATTTGGAATAGAGTTGGCCTTTTCCTCATCAAGGGCAAGACCTTTACCAACACCGTGAATAATCGACAAATGTCCTCTCATATCAGCGTGCAACGTTGCAGGATGCAGTGACTTTAGCACTGAACAAACAGACCCAGTGACAGGGGTCAGGGACTACGCAAGAAGTTGGCCATGATGGACCTGAGAATATAAACGTCTAGGCCACATGACACTGGATTCCATGATTCAGTACAGATTATGTGACCAGCTAATATCAGCAGCGATGGTGGCAGATACGCCATATAGGCTTCCAAAACAATGCCATTGGTGAAGTCCTGATGGCAGGCAGTGCTTCTGACCACTGTAGATATGTATGTACTACACTTCCAAGCGATTCTGGTTTTATATAGTTTTTTTTATGACATTTTATTTCTTCTAACACAGATATTCTATCCTAAAAGTACCACATTTATGGAAGAATATAGAGGAAACAAAAGGTGGCACACAAATAATATAGAACCATAGTGATCATAATGTGCAGCCATTCAGGTTCTTAACCTTTTTTCTGTCCAGGGTTTCTCTACTTTTGCAGATAGATATGATGCCGCAATATGATTATGAACTTATGCAACAGATTCCTAATCTCAGCCTGGTATCCAAGGAGTATCATTTCTTCTTGCGGAGAGTGACATGTTAAGCATGCTGAGATGAGGAGACTTAAAGCCCCAATGCTCCTCTGGGAAATATTCAAATTATTTCTTCAGAGAGAAAGAGTACTAGAACTCTAGTGCCACCTATAGGAAGTAGCAATCCTAACAGTCAATGTCGACCCTTTAACCAGCCTTGTCACACGACTTAATATAAAAGCCAAAACCAGAAACTCAGTTTGCAGACCCTTTTTTCGGGGTACTGCCCCTCATGAGGGCAAAGTGTGAGATCTGGTTTGGCTGTGTGACAGGCGTCTGACCGATATCCAAGGGGTAACGCTTCTCATTGCGTAGAGTGACATGTTAAGCATGCTGAGATAAGTAGACTTAAAGCCGCAATGCTCGCTAGTTTCAGCCTAAAGTGAGCACACATTTTAGATACCTGATGGCCTACAGTTATGATATGTAAAGGTCCTTTTGAACAGGTAGTTTTCTACACGAGTGTTGATGATATAACAAGTCAATCTTTACAACTTTAGAGACCCATGTACATGGACTGATGCAGACTGTGTAGTGATATGTGATTGGTAATTAATGATGAGTGAATGTGCTCAGACAAGGTGTTGTAGAGAGCAGGATGGAGGTGTCGTTCAATGGCTGCTGATAAAAGCTCGACTGGATAAAATCAAGAGAATCTTATTGTATAGGTTACAGGTCAATGCATTTCAATGTCCCACATGACCTCTTCATCACAAAAAAACCTGCTTTGGTTTTTATCCTGTCAACAGCCGCAACACACGTAGGGATTGCCTAACAAACAAGCAATCCCTGCATGTGTTGCAGTTGTATAACAGCCGCAAGACATGCAGCTGCGGGGACGCAAACATATTTTTAGAGCACTCCGAAGTTAGCACACGTTCACTTACCACTATTGGTAATATGTTAATTCAGTTCCCATGCAGTTTACAAAGTGTCAACAGCACATCAACTTTTTCACAGGGAGATAGATGTGCTTCTGAAAAATGACAGTATTTGTGCTAGGCGCCGGGACTCTTTCACTGCGCGGAATGGATCCTGGGCCTTGTCCGCCTCTGTGGTCTCCCATCCAGGCCCAGCTGTAAGGATTGTTGCTTAGCACAGACTTCAGTTCCAGCATCTTGCACTGCTTCATAGTGTCCATGTGGTTACTGCTGGCTCTCCAGCTAAGTCTATGGTAACAGTGGTATACAGAGGCAGCCCTACCCTCTGGAGTCTAAGTCCAGAAATCATCTTACTGATCATGTCCATGGTGTGGCGCCTTTTCATTCGTGCTCGGACGTTGACTGCTCTGGTGATGTGGCGGCTCCAGATTGGCCCACGAGCTACACCCCATCCATCTGGGCGTGGGTGTTTGGGGTGGAGCCTAGCGCATAAAAGGCTTTAAGCGCCACACGCGGGCGTGCTAGCGTCTTTGGTGATTGTGTGGGTGGATATGCTACCACTCTGTTTGCACGTGTGTGTGCCAATCTATACCAGTTACTGTGTGTCTAGACAGGCAGTGTAGGGTGGGTAACCTCCGCTTGGCTTAGCATCTGTCTCCGGTCGTGTGTGCGGTTGGCACAGCTGAGTTGAAGAGCAAGCCTAACCACTAGCCTAGACTTCCCTGAGAGAGCGATAGGGTTCCACACCTAGCTTGCCATTTGCTTTTACCTCTGCGGGTTTAACAGGGTATTGCACTTTTGTTATTTTTCTGTGCCGTTCTGTGGGTAGCTGAGCTTAATATTTATATTTTCTGTGCCACTCGGTGGTTACCTGAGTATGGTACTTATATTTTTTAGTGCTGCTCGGTGGTTAGCTGAGTTTGGTACTCTGCGTCCCGTTCGCTGTGTGGTTTTAACGCAGTGCGTTCGCTAGTTTTTTATCCGTCATTTGTTTACACTAGCAGCAGGTTAACATATCTGCATGGTGGACTCGGGTTGCGATTGCACTTTATAGTTTAATTTAGTGCAATCCGCCAACCCTAACAATTTGTTTTCACAGTGGGGAGAGGATTTTTAAGAATTACCCAAAATGAGCCCTATCTCGCACCCATGAACATGCGTATTGAAACTGAATAGAAAGTAATGTTTTTTGGCCAAAGGGAGAGGATAGGCAGATGAATTATATTTCTCGCTTATCTCCCAGGGAATAAGGGGAGGTTCGAAACTAAAGTAGATATTAATCCTAAATGACTATTTAATATCATATTATGATAGCTTTTCTCATATACTTTAGTTTAAAAGTACGTGTACTCTAGAAAAGGCTGCTTCAGCACCTCAATATTATGAAATACCTTGTTATGGACATCAATTGAAATATAGTACATTGGTCCATGTCGGCTTTCTTTTTAAAAAGTCCCTACTGTTTCCTCTTTACTCTATCCAACCACTTTAGTTTTTTTTTTTACTCTGTTTTGATGACATTTGTGTGAGAATACCCAAGCGGTCCTTGCAAAATCACTGAGACATATCCGATTTTGAGTGTCGGTTCAAATTTGGCAATGCAAGTCTATGGGTCTGTGGAAAAAAAGGACAGCAGTTGTCCGATTTTCATAGTCAGATGGGAGATGGTGGAAAAACTTTTTTTTTTTTAAATTGTGGAACATTGCTGAAAATTGGACCAAGCTGTAAAAAAACTCAGAAGACACTATGCTGAAAAATCACTGATGAAACTCAATATGCAAATTGCTTCTTCAGAGAAAAAGAGGACTTAACTCTATAGCGCCACCTGTTGGTAGTAGCGATCCTAAGAGTCACAATCAACCCTTTAACGAGTCGTGCAATATGACTTAGGATGAAAGCCAAATTAGTATCTCAATTCACAGACGCGGTGTTTCGGGCTGTTGGCCCTCGTCAGTGTGAAGCATGAGAACTGATTTGGCTAGGTGAGAGGCTCTGGACTGGGGTCTAAGGGGTAATGTTTCTCCTTATGGAGAGTGACATACCAGCTCTGGCACAGTTAGATTTTCTCATATATGTGAAAAAGCTAAAGTGTGAATGAGCCATGAGTCTTTTTTGATGACCACTCATAATTGTATGAAGCCGTCTACTGACTTCAGTGGACTCAAGTCCGATAAGTGCATAATATGCTGTGCAGGTTGGTGCCGTAATGACATTGTCTAAATGGTCAGTAGACAATGAATCAGTCAACTAAACCTCTGTCCTGGTAATCTGGAACCGTCTCTGTTTATGAAATACGAAGACGCAAGCCTTACAATAGACCTACACAAGCAGAAAGTAGCCAGAAGACTACTGAGACTTTAATAAATGATCATCCCACTTTACATCAGTCAACCACTGATTGATGGTCCTCTGCTTCCCTGTTATTGTAGTAAACTTATCACCAGGCGTGCATGTCTCCTAAGTATATGGAGCTCCTCATGTTATAAACAAGGCAGCTTCCTAGACCCTTAGCCAGCAGAAAAGGATCCTTGTGAAATGGAGCCGGCCTGTGGTTTTTGTTTGGTCGATGGAGCAAGCAGGAGCTTGTGCAGTCTGTCTGTCAATTCTGACAGGCCGATGACATCAAGGAGCAATGAGCGTCCCACAGCTGCTCCGTCTGCAGCAGATCACATATCCCTGTGTCTCTTTGAGGAAATGTGGGGTTAAAAAAGACACAGTTTATCAAACTTAACATCTCTTACAAATATTGACCGAGTCTACTGCTTGTGTGGCAAGGGCCTTTAAAACCCGATTGCACAAAGAATGTGTGGAAAGCCTAGACCGCCATGTCTTGCTCATACTGGATTGTTGGCTGCGTGTGTGTGCATTCTGCAGGAACAGCCACCTGTTTAGTGATGCCGAATGCCAACCAGTTCCCACCAGTCAGGAATTGCAAGGAACGAGTGATATCTATTTTCCCATGGAAAGTGACAACAATCTTTATGTATGAGATAAGAGCGAAGGATTCTGCGTATGACACGACTATATATAACCCAGAGAAGCTTAAGTCTGAAGACATATTAGACAGGGTGGACATGTCTTAGTCTAATTCTGTTGACTGTTGATTATGTATGATATGGAGGAACAGGTCTTTTACTTGTTTTCAGATCATTTTCTGGTCGTAGCGTTCTTATTTGAGGACGGTGAGGAGAAGAAGCTTTTCTGTACCTTTTTCTAGTTCGCCAGTGCCTTTCTTTCTAATTCCTTTCCATGTGCACAACAGTGAGAAAATTACACTAATAAATGTGCACCAAAAACCACAGGGTATGTACACACGGAGTAAATTTTAGGAGTATTTTGAGCAGAAACTGTTGCAGAAACTCTCTAAATTCTCCTCAAAAACTTGGATTTTCTGCTCATTTTCTACTCTAAACCTCAGAAAAAAAGACAGTGAGCTGGATGCATCAAAGCTTTTACACCAGTATTCTAGCTTAAAGAGCTGTAAAAATTATTATAATTTTGGCTTTCTCGCTCCATTGTCACCTGTCTCCAACACAGTAGGCAGAGCTGGGGCGGGACATTCATCAAATTCATAAAAAGCGGCGGTGTTCACCACTCGACCGGTGCTCCAGATTCATGAGGAGGCGTACGCCTCTTCATGAATCAGGAGCGTTTGACTCCAGCCCATCTCCTCATCCGACGTGATGAACAACGCTGTTCTTGATGTATCAGGCCTTCAATATGCACATACTCTTACATGATTTTGGTGCAGGATTTACCCATGCTGTGGTGTAGGGAATCAGGAGCATGCCTATGATACACAGCAGATTTTTGATGTTGTTAGTAAATGGGGTTTGATAAAACCCCATTCAATAATAATGTATGGAACCTTGGGGAAAAAGTTTGGTGGGATTTCATATGTCATCAAGTAAAAATCCATTTTAGGGTACCTGTGAAGGGAATTTGTTTGCGGCAGTGGATTTTGATGCAGATTTGCTGCTAAATTCAACCAATGCATGGTAAAGTCAGAAATTACTCCTGCAAAAAGAATAGACATGCTATGGATTTAAAAATTTACTTTGTGTCAATTTACGAGAAGAATATACAATCCTTAAATTCATCTACATTTATGTTTCTGTATTATGTTGTTAATTTGCTACTAGAAATCTGTGCGGCAAATCGGCAACTAATTCTCATCGTGTCCAATCAGATTTAATGTTAAACTCTGAACCAACCTCATTCAGATAAATAGAAATGATTTCCAGTAGCAGATATTTTTGCCATAGAATCTGCAGTGTGTGAATTCACCTTTAGGGTACATCACCATGTGACTGGATTCTGTGGACTTTCTGCCGTATAATGTCTTACACTACCAGCAATGTATGAAGGATTGTGGATTTCACTCTGAGCAAAAATGTAAAGGATGAAATCTGCGGGAAACCTGCAGCATTTTTGCAATGAAAGCTGCAACAAAAAATAATGATTTGATGCAGATTTAGCTGTGAATTTCCTGCTAATGATAATCTTCAGCTCATCAGTCCCATGTGGATATGTCTATAGTATACTTGTTATTCTTTGCTATTGAAAGAGCCTTGTATGTGTGGTCTTCTCTTCATTACTGACAGCATACAAATGGTCCCAAATCTCAAAAATGTCCAAGATGGATGATGTTCTTCCCCTTGACAGCTAATGGACTCCAACTCTACACTTCATCAGCCAGGTAAGATGATCAGGGCACATTTTTCAATTTAAGCTCTTGATGGTGTATACAGTATATATAAATAGTCCCATCCTTGTCTTGCTGACATCGTTTGGTCAGGGTTGTTTTCTTAAATAAATGCCATTAAAATATTTGATGGAAGTATATACTGAACACAAGTGTTAAAAGCGTTCTACATACAGTCATGGCTGAAAGTGTTGGCACCCTTAAAATTGTTCCAGAAACTGAAGTATTTTTCCCAGAAAATTATTGCAATTACACATGTTTTGTTATACACAAGTTTATTTTCTTTATGTGAATTGGAATAGCACAAAAACATAGCATAAAACGCAAATTGGACTTAATTTCACACAAAACCCCAAAATGGGCCGAATAAAATTGTTGGCACTCTCAACCTAATATTTACTTGCACGCCCTTTGGAATAAATAGCTGCAATCAATCGCTTCCTATAACCATGAACAAGCTTCTTACACCCCTCAACTAGAATTTTGGACCTCTCTTCTTTGCAAACTGCTATAGGTCTCTCATATTTGAAGGTGCCTTCTCCCAACAGCAAGTTTAAGATCTCTCCACAGGTCTTCAATGGGATTAAGTTTCAGAATCTCCAGTCCTTTGTTTCCATCCATTTCTGGATGTTTCTTGAGGTATGCTTGGGGTCCTTGTCCTGCTGGAAGTCCTATGACCCGGGACGCGAACCCAGCTTTCTGACACTTAGAACTACATTGTTAACCAAAATCTTTTTGTAATCTTCAGATTTCATGATGCCATGCACACAGTCAAGGCACCCAGTGCCAGAAGCAGCAAAACAACCCCAAAACATCTGTGAAACTCCACCATATTTGACTGTAGGTACTGTGTTCTTTTCTTTGTAGTCCTCATTCTGTTTTTGGTAAAGAGTAGATTGATGTGATGGAATAAAGAAAAAATCGAGCATCCGCAACAGATGGGTGTATTAATTTAAAACATAACTTTTATTGCAACATAAAACAAAATTAAAATAAAAAACATATGGGGAAAAAGTGGGGTGGGGTAGAGGGAACCTGGGAAACACAGGTCTTCCCATATGTTGTGGATGCTGTATTTTTTCCGTCTTCCATTGCAATTGTTACTCAGAAGCTGGTCTGGAGACTCCGTGAACCGCACTTCATTGAGGCATTCTACATTTGGTGAACTCATATATTTTTCCATTCCCCCCATTTTTTTCTCTCGCTTTTTTTCTAGCAGAAGGATGTGCTTTACCAGAAAGCTCGATCTTGGTCTCATCTGTCCACAAGACTCTTATCCTGAAGGATTTTGGCTTATGCACATACATTTTGGCAAACGGCAGTCTGGCTTTTTTATGTTTCTGTGCCAGCAATGGGATCCTCCTGGGTCTCCTGCCATAGTGTTTCATTTCATTCAAATGTTGACAGATAGTTCGCTTTGACACAGATGCACTCTGAGCCTGCAGGACAGCTTGAATTTCTTTGGAACTTGGTTGGGGCTGCTTATCCACCATCCGAACTATCCTGCATTGCAACCTTTCATCAATTTTCTCTGCCATCCACATTCAGGGAGATTAGCTCCAGTGCCATGGGTTGTAAACTTCTTAGCTATGTTGCGCATCATGGACAAAAGAACATCAAGATCTCTGGAGATGGACTTAAAACCATGAGATTATGGATATTTTTCAACAATTTCGGTTCTCAAGTCCTCAGACTGTTCTCTTCTCCTTTTTCTGTTCTCCATGCTTAGTGTGGCGCACATAGATACACAATGCAAAGATTGAGTTAACTTCTCCCCTTTTTATCTGGTTTCAGGTGTGATTTTCATTTTGCCCACACCTGTCGCTTGCCACAGGTGAGTTTTAACAAGCAGCACATGCTTTAAACAAAGTTTTTTGTACCCATAATTTTTGCCCATAATTCTGCCCATTTGTGGGTGTTTTATGAAATTATACGCAATATGCCTTTTTTTTTGGGTTGCTCCAATACACACAAAGGAAATAAACATATGCATACCAAAGCATGTGTATTTGCAATAATTTTGGTGGAGAAATACTTTATATTCTGGAACAATTTCAAGGGTGCCACCACTTTCAGCCATGCTGATGCTGGTGGCTGCACTTACCTTGTGTTTTATGTGTGCTATTTAGTACTATAAAAAGAGGAATAGCACTCATGACTTTAATAGTGATGAGCGAGTATACTCGTTGCTCGAGTTTTCCCGAGCACGCTCGGGTGGTCTCCGAGTATTTGTTAGTATTCAGCAGAGATTTCGTTTTCCTTGCCCCAGCTGGATGATTTGCGGCTACTAGACAGATTGATTACATGTGGGATTCCCTAGCAACCCAGCAACCTCCACATGTACTCAGGCTGGCTAGTAGCTTAAATCATCCAGCTGTGGCAAGGAAAACTAAATCTCCGAGCAGCCATAAATACTCGGAGACCACCCGAGTGTGCTGGGGAAAACCCAAGCAACGAGTACACTCGCTCATCACTAGACTTTAAATGTCTGCAAATATTAGATCTTTATAAGAGTTATCTGAGTGTCAGACAATAACGTTGCACAACTTTTCGGATCTAGGATTCTTCTGCTCTAGCACCAGTGTAGTAGAGCTGCTGAGCAGATCCATATTTTAGAAGTTCCATATATAATCCTCAACACTGAAATTGCAACACCAAGAAGTAAAAGTTGTGGAATTGTGAAAAACCACAGGATCAATAGACATGTTGATGATATTGAAATTATGAAAAAATGCCTTAAGCCTGCATAGCCTAAATGTACTACCATGACTTAGAGGCTCTGGATTTGTCTCCCATCGAGGACATCTGGGATGTCATTGGTCAGCAATTGCATAGGGAGCTGCCAGCAGAGGATCTTGATGATTTGCTGCCAAAGTGCATTTCGTGTGGCACAACATTCCTCAGAAATCACTAATAACTTCATTGATAGGAGTCAAGGCGTGTAAGTGTGGGAAGTTCTGCATGTAGCACTCGATACTGAATAAATCAAGATGTTTAAAATAAATTGTTTCCTATTTTCATCATTTGCATGTCATCAACATGTCAATCTGTCCTGTAGTTTCCCTAATTCCATGACTTTTCTTCTTGGAGTTGCAATTTTAATCTATCTTTCTAAGTCTGTCCATCTGTCTCTCATACAGATCTGGAATCTGCAGACAATAATATAATTTGTTTAGGCAGGTTGTCACCTTAGACTTAGTAAGTAAACCTTATATAAAGAAAGTTATCAATGTGTGGGCTTTTAAATGCAAGCAGATTGGTGGGAATCCTGGTCCGGAGACCTCCCTCTGGACCTGCATTCCCAAAGACCGCAATTAATAGTGCATATGTACGGTAATAATAAATATTAATAATAATTTTATTTCTATAGCGCCAACATATTCTGCAGCACTTTACAAGGAGGACGAGGTTGTGGTGGAACATGGCCTCTTTGGGACAATATCTGGTCCGTAACTTGATTCCCAGGGGCTTACAAATTCAGATCTTCCCATCATTTTTAATTGAGGATGAGGTTTTCAAAGGGAAGTGGGAGGAGTTGGCTACCCAATGCTCTAGAGGTTTTATAGAATTATTGATGGGATTGGATGAGACTAAACTGGATGAGATTGAGAAAGAAATTGATAATTTACAAACATTAATTAAGGAGGACTTGACACCAGAGGCCCTTGTGAAATTAAATGGAGATTTAGATAAAGATTTCACCAAATGGGAACAGGAAATAGGTGCAGTTAAGACTAAAAAATTACAAAGGGATAACTCCGACTATCAAGATAGCAAAGTATATCGGTGGAGAAACAACATTAAAAAGGCACGCCCTCCATCCCAGTTAAGATCTGGTTCCATCTCATCTCTGACCTCGGTTGACAAATCGAGTGTGGCATCCAATCAATCATGATCTACTAATAGAGAAACAACTAGAAAGATACAACCTGGAAGGGCTGCAAAGGGACGGTATACTAGCAAAAGAAAGTTTACACCTCCAATGAAATATGATCGTAAAGCAAAAAACTCTAATTTAGAGGTAATTAATTTATCTTCCCACTCTCTCTCAAAAACACAAATTGATTTGTTAAAATTGGGTTTAAATTTTGTATCTTGCAATAATTTTGATTTTTTTACAGTCCTAAAAGATACACATCTATTTTGTCGTAAGCTGTTATTAAAGAAGTTATATAGCCAGAAGGAGTCAAATCAAGGTCCATCCACGGATGTGGAACGTGAAGCCTTACAAGTATTGGAAGATCTATTGAGGGAACAACAATCCAAACCTTTAGGTAATTTTCCCTCGTCGGTTGTGCCTCTTACATTCCCTCCCTTGTCCCTTTGTCCTCAGGTGGAGATCTTCTGTAGACTTGTTACGGAGGATCTTAAGAAAATAACAAAATTTATATGTAATGACAATCTTACAGGTATACAGAGAAAGGCCCTGAGGGAATTACAATTGCTGGATTCAGTGGTTTTCAAACCAGCGGACAAGGGAGGGAATGTGGTCATCTGGCCAACCGATAAGTACGAAAAAGAGGCGTTCCGTCAACTAAGAAATAAAACCACATATCAGATATTGCCTCATAATCCCATACAGACTTTTGCTAGGGATTTGGAATCCATCCTATCATATGCGAACGAATCGGGGTTTGTCCCTAAGAAAGTTCTTGATGGTCTTCTACCCAAATTCCCAAGAATTGCTACCTTCTATCTAGTGCCCAAAGTGCACAAAGATGCTGTTAATTCCCCTGGCAGACCAATTGTCTCTGGCATAGGGGGGTTGTGTGACAATGTGTGTAAGGTTATTGATTTTTACCTCAAACCACTTGTGGAGATGCTCCCCTCCTATGTCAGAGACACTGCTGATGTACTTACAAGGGTCGATGGCTTGTCTCTCGAGGCGGGCATGCTCCTAGTTACCATCGATATAGAATCACTCTATACTTCAATTAGGCATTGTGATGGCCTGAGAGCGACATGCTTCTTCCTCAAGACGGCCAACTGGGATGGACATTCTTCTGATTTCATTTTGGAACTATTAGAATTTGTGTTGATGCACAATTTTTTTGTGTTTAACCCCTTTACCCCCAAGGGTGGTTTGCACGTTATGGACCGGGCCAATTTTTACAATTCTGACCACTGTCCCTTTATGAGGTTATAACTCTGGAACGCTTCAACGGATCCCGGTGATTCTGACATTGTTTTCTCGTGACATATTGTACTTCATGATAGTGGTAAAATTTCTTTGATATTACCTGCGTTTATTTGTGAAAAAAACGGAAATTTGGCGAAAATTTTGAAAATTTCGCAATTTTCCAACTTTGAATTTTTATGCAATTAAATCACAGAGATATGTCACACAAAATACTTAATAAGTAACATTTCCCACATGTCTACTTTACATCAGCACAATTTTGGAACCCAAATTTTTTTTTGTTAGGGAGTTATAAGGGTTAAAAGTTGACCAGCAATTTCTCATTTTTACAACACCATTTTATTTTAGGGACCACATCTCATTTGAAGTCATTTTGAGGGGTCTATATGATAGAAAATACCCAAGTGTGACACCATTCTAAAAACTGCACCCCTCAAGGTTCTCAAAACCACATTCAAGAAGTTTATTAACCCTTCAGGTGTTTCACAGGAATTTTTGGAATGTTTAAATAAAAATTAACATTTTTTTCACAAAAAATTTACTTCAGCTCCAATTTGTTTTATTTTACCAAGGGTAACAGGAGAAAATGGACCCCAAAAGTTGTTGTACAATTTGTCCTGAGTACGCTGATACCCCATATGTGGGGGTTAACCACAGTTTGGGCGCATGGCAGAGCTCGGAAGGGAAGGAGCGCCATTTGACTTTTCAATGCAAAATTGACTGGAATTGAGATGGGACGCCATGTTGCGTTTGGAGAGCCACTGATGTGCCTAAACATTGAAACCCCCCACAAGTGACACCATTTTGGAAAGTAGACCCCCTAAGGAACTTATCTAGAGGTGTGGTGAGCACTTTGACCCACCAAGTGCTTCACAGAAGTTTATAATGCAGAACCGTAAAAATAAAAAATCATTTTTTTTCACAAACATTATCTTTTCGCCCCAAATTTTTTATTTTCCCAATGGTAAGAGAAGAAATTGGACCACAAAAGTTGTGGCACAATTTGTCCTGAGTACTCTGATACCCCATATGTGGGGGTAAACCATTGTTTGGGCGCATGGGAGAGCTCGGAAGGGAAGGAGCGCCGTTTGACCTTTCAATGCAAAATTGACAGGAATTGAGATGGGACGCCATGTTGCGTTTGGAGAGCCACTGATGTGCCTAAACATTGAAACCCCCCACAAGTGACACCATTTTGGAAAGTAGACCCCCTAAGGAACTTATCTAGAGGTGTGGTGAGCACTTTGACCCACCAAGTGCTTCACAGAAGTTTATAATGCAGAACCGTAAAAATAAAAAATCATTTTTTTTTCACAAAAATTATCTTTTCGCCCACAATTTTTTATTTTCCCAATGGTAAGAGAAGAAATTGGACCCCAAAAGTTGTGGCACAATTTGTCCTGAGTACTCTGATACCCCATATGTGGGGGTAAACCATTGTTTGGGCGCATGGGAGAGCTCGGAAGGGAAGGAGCGCCGTTTGACCTTTCAATGCAAAATTGACAGGAATTGAGATTGGACGCCATGTTGCGTTTGGAGAGCCACTGATGTACCTAAACATTGAAACCCCCCACAAGTGACACCATTTTGAAAAGTAGACCCCCTAAGGAACTTATCTAGATGTGTGTTGAGCACTTTGACCCAATAAGAGCTTCACAGAAGTTTATAATGCAGAGCCGTAAAAATAAAACACATTTTTTTTCCCACAAAAATAATTTTTTAGCCCCCAGTTTTGTATTTTCCTGAGGGTAACAGGAGAAATTGGACCCCAAAAGTTGTTGTGCAATTTGTCCTGAGTGCGCTGATACCCTATATGTGGGGGAGAACCAGCGTTTGGGCGCATGGGAGGGCTCGGAAGGGAAGGAGCGCCATTTGGAATACAGACTTAGATGGAATGGTCTGCAGGCGTCACATTGTGTTTGTAGAGCCCCTAATGTACCTAAACAGTAGAAACCCCCACAAGTGACCCCATATTGGAAACTAGACCCCCCAAGGAACTTATCTAGATGTGTTGTGAGAACTTTGAGCCCCCAAGTATTTCACTACAGTTTATAACGCAGAGCCGTGAAAATAAAAAAAAAAATTTCCCCTCAAAATTATTTTTTAGCCCCCAGTTTTGTATTTTCTCGAGGGTAAAAGGAGAAATTGGACCCCAAAAGTTGTTCTCCAATTTGTCCTGAGTGCGTTGATACCCCATATGTGGGGGGGAACCAGCGTTTGGGCGCATGGGAGGGCTCGGAAGGGAAGGAGCGCCATTTGGAATGCAGACTTAAATGGAATGGTCTGCAGGCGTCACATTGCGTTTGCAGAGCCCCTAATATACCTAAACAGTAGAAACCCCCACAAGTGACCCCATATTGGAAACTAGACCCCCCCATGAACTTATCTAGATGTGTTGTGAGAACTTTGAGCCCCCAAGTGTTTCACTACAGTTTATAACGCAGAGCCGTGAAAATAAAAAATCTCTTTTTTTCCCACAAAAATTATTTTTTAGCCCCCAGTTTTGTATTTTCCCAAGGGTAACAGGAGAAATTGGACCCCAAAAGTTGTTGTCCAATTTGTCCTGAGTACGCTGATACCCCATATGTTGGGGTAAACTCCTGTTTGGGCACACGGGAGAGCTCGGAAGGGAAGGAGCACTGTTTTACTTTTTCAATGCAGAATTGGATGGAATTGAGATCGGTCGCCATGTCGCGTTTGGAGATCCCCCTGATGTGCCTAAACAGTGGAAACCCCCCAATTATAACTGAAACCCTAATCCAAACACACCCCTAACCCTAATCCCAACGGTAACCCTAACCACACCTCTAACCCAGACACACCCCTAATCCTAATCCCAATCGCAAATGTAATCCAAACCCTAACCCTAACTTTAGCCCCAACCCTAACTGTAGCCCTAACCCTAGCCCTAGCCCTAACCCTAACCCTAGCCCTAACCCTAGCCCTAACCCTAGCCCTAACCCTAGCCCTAGCCCTAACCCTAACCCTAGCCCTAGCCCTAGCCCTAACCCTAACCCTAGCCCTAACCCTAGCCCTAACCCTAGCCCTAACCCTAGCCCTAACCCTAATGGGAAAATGGAAATAAATACATTTTTTTCATTTACTTTTATAGCGGGTTTTTTAGCGGATTTTTATGATTGGCAGCCGTCACACACTGAAAGACGCTTTTTATTGCAAAAAATATTTTTTGCGTTACCACATTTTGAGAGCTATAATTTCTCCATATTTGAGTCCACAGAGTCATGTGAGGTCTTGTTTTTTGCGGGATGAGTTGACGTTTTTATTGGTAACATTTTCGGGCACGTGACATTTTTTGATCGCTTTTTATTCCGATTTTTGTGAGGCAGAATGACCAAAAACCAGCTATTCATGAATTTCTTTTGGGGGAGGCGTTTATACCGTTCCGCGTTTGGTAAAATTGATAAAGCAGTTTTAATCTTCGGTTCAGTACGATTACAGCGACACCTCATTTATATCATTTTTTTTATGTTTTGGCGCTTTTATACGATAAAAACTATTTTATAGAAAAAAATAATTATTTTTGCATCGCTTTATTCTGAGGACTATAACTTTTTTATTTTTTTGCTGATGTTGCAGTATGGCGGCTAATTTTTTGCGGGACAAGATGACGCTTTCAGCGGTACCATGGTTATTTATATCCGTCTTTTTGATCGCGTGTTATTCCACTTTTTGTTTGGCGGCATGATAATAAAGCGTTGTTTTTTGCCTCGTTTTTTTTTTTTTCTTACGGTGTTTACTGAAGGGGTTAACTAGTGGGCCAGTTTTATAGGTCGGGTCGTTACGGACGCGGCGATACTAAATATGTGAACTTTTATTGTTTTTTTTTTATTTAGATAAAGAAATGTATTTATGGGAATAATATATATATATTTTTTTCCATTATTTAGGATTTTTTTTTTTTTTTTTTACACACTTGGAAATTTTTTTTTTTACTTTTTTACTTTGTTCCAGGGGGGGACAATACAGATCGGTGATCTGCCAGTTTGCTCAGCACTCTGACAGATCACCGATCTGTCTGAGAGCAGTGCAGCGTTACCAAGTGCCTTCTCTGAGCAGGCACTTGGTAAGCCACCTCCCTCCCTGCAGGACCCGGATCCACGGCCATTTTGGATCCGGGACTTACTGCAGGGAGGGAGGTAGGAGACCCGCGATCACATCGCGTTGCTGTGGGGGTCTCAGGGAAGCACGCAGGGAGCATTCTGCTTCCCTGCACCGCCGGCACATCGCGATCATCTTTGATACTTACATTCTGGTGTCTGTCCCCCGGCGCTGTGCTTTCCTGCACTTACTGTGAGCGCCGGCTGGCCTTAAAGCACAGCGGTGACGTCACCGCTGTAATCTGCTTTACGGCTGGCCGGCGCTGACAGTGCAGGGAAGCAGAATGCCGAGGGACCGACAGACACCGGAATGTAAGTATGAAGTCTTTGTTTTTTTTACATTTACACTGGTAACCAGGGTAAACATCGGATTACTAAGCGCGGCCCTGCACTTAGTAACCCGATGTTTACCCTGGTTACCAGTGAAGACATCGCTGAATCGGCGTCACACACACCGATTCAGCGATGTCTGCAGGAGATCCAGCGATGAAATAAAGTTCTGGACTTTCTGCACCGACCAACGATGTCACAGCAGGATCCAGATCGCTGCTGCGTGTCAAACACAACGATATCGCTATCCAGGACGCTGCAACGTCACGGATCGCTAGCGATATCGTTGTGAAGTTGGTCAGTGTGAAGGTACCTTTAAGCATACCATAGGTTTCCTCTACACCTTATTTGGGCTATGTGCCTTTATTGTATTGTTATATAACCTGCTTGTATTGGTCAAAATAAAATTTATATCTTTTTATGAACATGATCTTTGGGATTTTTGTACTCCGTTCTCTTGTGCAATATGTGTTTTGGAGTTCCCTGATTTGTCCCATAGATTTGGACATTGATACTGGGGGAGGTATACGATTCTACTCCCGGCCACAAATTTATTATAAGCTTTTTGAGTTTTGTGTCAAATATACATACAGACATACATACAATAAGTATTTGATCTTTTGCTGATTTCTCACCCAGCGTCTTACTTATGGTTTTATAGCACATTCTAGCTTTTTGCAGGTATATAATCTTGTCCATGACATCCTTATAAAGCTCTTTGGTCTTGCCCATATTGTAGAGGTTAGAGTCTGCCTGATTGAGACTGTGGACAGGAGTCTTTTATAAAGGTGACTATGTAAGACAGCTGTCTTTAATACAGGTAAAAAGTTGATTAGGAGCATCTAATTGGTCTGTAGGAGAAACACCAAATAATATTCCTACCAGGGTCATGAAGGAAATCACATAATACTACCGACAAAGGACCTTCACACAAAGACCGAAAAGTAAAAAACATATATAATCTTTATTGAAACAATCATTAAAAACATACAATGAGTAAATAATGCGATAGTAACCACTGTTGCAGGACAAAAACAGTGGGACCCATGCAGGAACCAACCTCAAAACAACAGTAGTACAGTAAAAATAACAGGCTGGGTATAAGATACTAAACATATGTAACTAAGTAAAATACACCTGAATAGATACGAGCCCTATAAGAAGAAATAGGCATGTATAACAAATAGACAAAAGATCTAAGGTAAACCCAGACACATGATGGAAATACAGACTACTGCAAATGAAGTAATAAAGGCATAGTTACCTAGAGGAGGAACCCAGGGACCCACCACACCTGACGTGCGTTTCGCACTGAAATGCTTCGTCCAGGGGGTCCCACTGTTTTTGTCCTGCATCAGTGGTTACTATCGCATTATTTACTCATTGTATGTTTTTAATGATTGTTTCAATAAAGATTATATATGTTTTTTTTTTTTCGGTCTTTGTGTGAAGGTCCTTTGTCTGTAGTATTATAGTCTGTAGGAGCCAGAACTCTTAATGGTTGGTAGGGGATCAAATACTTATTTCTCACTGCAAAATGCAAATAAATTTATATAATTTATACAATGTGCTTTTCTGGATTTTATTTTTGCTATATCTCTCAATGTTATATTTAATCTACCCTTAAAATTATAGACTGTTCATGACTTTGTCAGTGGGCAAACTTACAAAATCAGCAAGGGATCAAATACTTATTTCCCCCACCGTATATATATTTGTAGTGAAACGCTCACTGTTTGTTTTGGGGACACTCGCTTGGCAATGGGATTAAGACACACAGGAATGTTTTTTCCACTCAAATAGTCCATGTGGTTTATTAAACACTCATAAACCACTGTAGGCCATGTTATATATCACATCCCTAACATATAGTCCATAGCACTTCATAGTACACGGCTTTAAATCGCAGTCATTAAACACGCTGGACCTCACTTTATCCAGTTACCGTGGGAGACCGCACAGTTCATTAACTGACCCTCGTCAGTGCACGCAGTTCCCCCATACTTTGGGTTACCTTCCTGGAGCTTCGCTCCACACACTGACTTCTCAGTCCTAGGCTCCCAGGAAAGCTGCCTAACTTGGAGCACTGTACCAGAGGATGACTTGCTCCACAGGCCAAACCCGACAGTCCCAGACCCTCAGAAATTCGGTAGCTTCCCCAATGCAGATAGCCGTTACAGTCTCTACAGGTACATGGTCTTACCCTGTGATCTTCAGGAATCCGGTCCACTCGCAGGACCATCCAACACACAGAGATCTGTCCTCTTTCAGGACTGTAGAACACAGATCATTTGACCAAACCATAGTCACATTATGTTGCTGAAATAACCCCCATAGGTGGGAGGTGTGTGTGGTTAGCTAGTCCCGCCCAGCTCTCCAGCTAACCCTGTAAGCCCCCCTTTATAAACAAAACAAGGCTCATGGAACTATACTGTATATATATTGTGTGAGGTTGACTCACTCAGCTGCTTGCAAAGGTAGACACAGGAACACTTCTTACATTTTACTCAAAAATATACCTAAAAAGACAAACTGAAAATTTTGTAGTGGTCTCTCAATTTATGCCAGAGCTGTGTGTGTGTGTCTGTGTTTATATGTGTGTATATATGTAAATATATATATATATATATATATATATATATATATACAGTGGGGCAAAAAAGTATTTAGTCAGTCAGCAATAGTGCAAGTTCCACCACTTAAAAAGATGAGAGGCGTCTGTAATTTACATCATAGGTAGACCTCAACTATGGGAGACAAACTGAGAAAAAAAATCCAGAAAATCACATTGTCTGTTTTTTTAACAATTTATTTGCATATTATGGTGGAAAATAAGTATTTGGTCAGAAACAAACAATCAAGATTTCTGGCTCTCACAGACCTGTAACTTCTTCTTTAAGAGTCTCCTCTTTCCTCCACTCATTACCTGTAGTAATGGCACCTGTTTAAACTTGTTATCAGTATAAAAAGACACCTGTGCACACCCTCAAACAGTCTGACTCCAAACTCCACTATGGTGAAGACCAAAGAGCTGTCAAAGGACACCAGAAACAAAATTGTAGCCCTGCACCAGGCTGGGAAGACTGAATCTGCAATAGCCAACCAGCTTGGAGTGAAGAAATCAACAGTGGGAGCAATAATTAGAAAATGGAAGACATACAAGACCACTGATAATCTCCCTCGATCTGGGGCTCCACACAAAATCCCACCCCGTGGGGTCAGAATGATCACAAGAACGGTGAGCAAAAATCCCAGAACCACGCGGGGGGACCTAGTGAATGAACTGCAGAGAGCTGGGACCAATGTAACAAGGCCTACCATAAGTAACACACTATGCCACCATGGACTCAGATCCTGCAGTGCCAGACGTGTCCCACTGCTTAAGCCAGTACATGTCCGGGCCCATCTGAAGTTTGCTAGAGAGCATTTGGATGATCCAGAGGAGTTTTGGGAGAATGTCCTATGGTCTGATGAAACCAAACTGGAACTGTTTGGTAGAAACACAACTTGTCATGTTTGGAGGAAAAAGAATACTGAGTTGCATCCATCAAACACCATACCTACTGTAAAGCATGGTGGTGGAAACATCATGCTTTGGGGCTGTTTCTCTGCAAAGGGGCCAGGACGACTGATCCGGGTACATGAAAGAATGAATGGGGCCATGTATCGTGAGATTTTGAGTGCAAACCTCCTTCCATCAGCAAGGGCATTGAATATGAAACGTGGTTGGGTCTTTCAACATGACAATGATCCAAAGCACACCGCCAGGGCAACGAAGGAGTGGCTTCGTAAGAAGCATTTCAAGGTCCTGGAGTGGCCTAGCCAGTCTCCAGATCTCAACCCTATAGAAAACCTTTGGAGGGAGTTGAAAGTCCGTGTTGCCAAGCGAAAAGCCAAAAACATCACTGCTCTAGAGGAGATCTGCATGGAGGAATGGGCCAACATACCAACAACAGTGTGTGGCAACCTTGTGAAGACTTACAGAAAATGTTTGACCTCTGTCATTGCCAACAAAGGATATATTACAAAGTATTGAGATGGAATTTTGTTTCTGACCAAATACTTATTTTCCACCATAATATGCAAATAAAATGTTAAAAAAACAGACAATGTGATTTTCTGGATTTTTTTTTCTCAGTTTGTCTCCCATAGTTGAGGTCTACCTATGATGTAAATTACAGACGCCTCTCATCTTTTTAAGTGGTGGAACTTGCACTATTGCTGACTGACTAAATACTTTTTTGCCCCACTGTATATATATATATATATATATATATATATACACAGTACAGACCAAGAGTTTGGACACAGTTTTTTTGTATTTTCATGACTATGAAAATTGTAAATTCACACTGAAGGCATCAAAACTATGAATTAACACATGTGGAATTATATACTTAACAAAAAAGTGTGAAACAACTGAAAATATGTAATTTATTCTAGGTTCTTCAAAGTAGCCACCTTTTGTTGTGATGACTGCTTTGCACACTTTTGGCATTCTCTTGATGAGATTCAAGAGGTAGTCACCGGAAATGGTCTTCCAACAATCTTGAAGGAGTTCCCAGAGATGCTTAGCACTTGTTGGCCCTTTTGCCTTCACTCTGCGGTCCAGCTCACCCCAAACCATCTCGATTGGGTTCAGGTCTGGTGACTGTGGAGAACAGGTCATCTGGCATAGCACCCCATCACTCTCCCTCTTGGTCAAATAGCCCTTACACAGCCTGGAGGTGTGTTTGGGGTCATTGTCCTGTTGAAAAATAAATGATGGTCCAACTAAATGCAAACCGGATGGAATAGCATGAGGCTGCAAGATGCTGTGGTAGCCATGCTGGTTCAGTATGCCTTCAATTTTGAATAAATCCCCAACAGTGTCACCAGCAAAGCACCCCCACACCATCACACCTCCTTCTCCATGCTTCACGGTGGGAACCTGGCATGTCCATCCGTTCAGCTTTTCTGCGATGCACAAAGACACGGTGGTTGAAGTGAAAACCATTTCTGGTGACTACCTCTTGAAGCTCATCAAGAGAATGCCAAGAGTGTGCAAAGCAGTCATCAAAGCAAAAGGTGGCTACTTTGAAGAACCTAGAATATAAGACAAATTTTCAGTTGTTTCCCACTTTTTTGTTAAGTATATAATTCCACATGTGTTGATTCACAGTTTTGATACCTTCAGCGTGAATTTACAATTTTTATAGTCATGAAAATACAGAAAAATCTTTAAATGAGAAGGTGTGTCCAAAATATTGGTTTGTACTGTATATATAGTAGCAATGTTTTACGTGCCCTTTTTAGAGGACTAGTCACCAGGTCCAAGTGTCCAGATTTTGCTGTTATTACCTCTGTTGCCATGACTATTCCATTTTCTGTTTTATTTTCTAAATCCACTACATATTCCCAAATATATGAGCCATTTTATTCATTGCAAGTTTATATTGTCTTTACAAGGGGCCACAAATTACAGGATAATAATCCAGAGCCAGAGCAGCTAAAGACACGCCCCCAGAGAATCCAATGAGCCACGCCCCTTCATGATAACTATAACTATTTGCACTGAATAAAAAGGCCAGTATCTCTGTAATGGTATGACAGATTTAAAAAAATATATAAAAAAAACTAATTGCTCAGGGGATCAACGAGAATAAAACAAGAAAAAACTGACCACTATGAGCTGGTGACAGATCCTCTTAAAAGGGGTATTGCCATGTTATGAATTTATGTCATGTCTGTTTTTGAGGCCCCAGCTAGGTGTTGGTTAGTTGCACCTAAATGATCATATGTTGCACAGTCTTTTTATGGCTGCATCAATAGTGAATTTACCGGCATAATTGACTCATTTTCTACATAATGTGATTTTATAGTAGGCTCAGGGCACAAAATAAGGAAAATTGAGAGATAATTTGATTTATTGTTTGGACTTCCCCTAAATACAGTGGGATCCAGACATCATTTTGGTCTGTCTAGTCAATATGTCTGATGGAGCCCAAATAGAAAAAGTTTGAGAACTTTCTCATAAAGAGGTCAATAGAGACAAGTCTGCTGTGACCTGAACTCTTAACTCCCATGAAGTGACGCCACACCATTTTATTAAACATAGCTGCTTTATTATGTGGAGAGATTTAAACAAGACTCTCATCTTTTACATGGCTTAAGATTATGGTCGCAGCTCAAAACCAGGCAATACAGTATTTTGCCAAACAACTGGGTGTAGGGAGATTATCTGCCTTCCGGTCTCCCGATGCAGGTTTCTTCACCACCAAAGTCTCCACCCATTCCGCAGCTGCAACTTGAACATACAACATAAAACATGGAGGGAGGGCGGGAACAGGTCCGGGTGACTGGAGAGACCGGATGTTCTGCCGGTCACCTGATCATCATCATTGCGGGGTGGGGACAGCTCCTGGAGGCCGAGTCAAGTCTCCACCAGCGTCACTGCATGGGAGACCCATAACAACCCAGAAAGGGGGGCCCTGCAGTCAGTGGACAGAGGCCAATCAAGCCGCAGTGTCCCTCAGACTGCTGTGACCTGAACTCTTAACCCCTATGAAGTGACGCCACACAATTTTCTTAAACATAACTGCTTTATTATGTGGAGAGATTTAAACAAGACTCTTATCTTTTACATGGCTTAAGATTATGGTTGCAGCTCAAAACCAGGCAATATTTTGCCAAACAACTGGGTGTAGGGAGATTATCTGCCTTCCAGTCTCCCGATGCAGGTTTCTTCACCACCAAAGTCTCCACCCAATCCCCAACGGCAACCGAGCTACGACCCCCCCCCCATCGAATGGAGAGATTGAGCCACGCCATCTCTAAGGCCGGACAGAAAAATATCCAAGCCAGAATGATTAAGATGCACACCGTCTGGGAGCAAAAAACCCGCGTTATTTCCTTTGAGTCGATGATGTCTCACCACTATACCATTTTTAAATCTAATAAAACGAGATATCCGCTGGTTCAGCGTGCGCCTCAATCTTTCCATAGCGTTTAGCTCCCTGGCCTCGCGCCATACCAGCCTGGGAACCACTTCTGACCAGATGCATTTCAGAATAGAAGCTTTTCCATATTGGATCTCATGAGTCAGTAGCTCGGCGAGAGGAGATGAAGCCAAATCGTTTCCACCAGCGTGAATGACCACCACTGTCAGGGATGACACCACTCGCGCAATGAGAACTACTTCCGGAAGAACCTGTGACCAAGTGAGACCCCTTGTGAAACGCCAGTTAACGTCCAGATCCAAGAAGCCCAGTGAACGTCCTCCTGGACACGAATCGGCTCGCCGAGCTGCCCAATATACATACGAGTGTCCCACAATCCACACGCTGGGTCGAGCTCCATCTGAAAAGATAAAATCATTACCTACAAATCCTTGATTTTGAACATTCACAACAGCTCTTTGAATAACGTTCACAGTGCATAACACTGTCCCTCCCCCCCTTTTTTTTTAATTATATTAACTGTAACAAAGGCCTTACAAAACCAATTCTGGCCTGATATACCTGGAGAAACAGCGGGATCTCCATCTGCCAACTCGCTGTATTTCTGAATCAAATGAACCCACCCTGGAAGCTTCCGTGGCTTCCCCAATTTTAAAGGAATGAGTGGCAAACTCCGCTGCAGGTAAACCCAAAACTGTCAAAATGCACCTCATCACTGCCAAGAATTGCCGAGACACCAAAGGAGAACCTTTATAAAAAATTGATCCCCCGCTGCTCCTGATATTTTTATAATTGTTAATTAATACTAATGGCCCTTCCTGATCAGTCTTAGATCTGCATACTCTGATCCTTAATCCGTCGTCACAAAATAATACGTCGTCCTGACGCAAACCGCCTGCTTTGTTATGGGCAGGTGGGAGTATCTCGCTGACGCTCATAGCACCGAAAAAAGCCATGCCAAATTCTGCTAATAGTAAAGTGGCTTTGTAAACTGAATCATAAAAAGATTTGATAGCTTCCACTTAATGTGTTAATAGCTGAAAAGAAATGGGGTGCCTGTTTTCGCCTCGAATGTCGCCGCGTCACCACCCCTTCAGGGCTTGCGCGATCAAAAAATGCTTTGTGGAGTCCGCCCAACACCGCAATTTAAAATGTTAAAATTTAAAGCCAACCCCGATATGCGGTTCTGTGCCACGGTCCCCGACACCCGGTTGGCATACATCTGCATTAAATATGCAACGGTGACGTGTAATCTTGACGAATCGGAAGAACCTACCGGTTTGTCTGCCACCAAAGCACACCACTCATCCCACGCCTTACCATAAGCTCTCCATGTGGACAGTGCTGTTGACGACCGGATCAAATTCATTAATTCTCCAGGACATCTCACATCGAGGGTGGACAGCCCAAACCTTCCAAATGATCAGGCAACTGCAACCCTAGCTGCTCCTGTAAATCACACCAATGAACAGTATCAAACATATTATTGTTACTCTTTGGCACAGCCCTGGCTCTAAACCATATGTTCAAAGATAGACTATTTAAGACAATGAATCTGATTAGTTTGATTACCAGCGGTGAGGAAGATAGGTAATTTATCGCATGCACAGCACTGGAGTTCCTTAATTGCAAACGTATCTGTTTATTGCCCAAAAACTGACACCAAATTTTTAGTCCAACCCCTGTTGAATCAATGTTTGGGCCATTTTGCTGCGCATCGTTGGTCACCCGAAATGGACACTGAAACCCTCAGGTCCAGCTGCTTCGAAAAACAAGTCCAATGTGCCCATATCGCACTATTCCTCCTGAAAACAGGTTCGCCCATTGTAATTACCTAAAAAAAATTTTCATATTACCAGGTCTCCCCGCAATTGTGAGCCAACCTGCGGGAAAACATTCTCCCCATGGGCATAATTCTGCAAGCAAAATTTAGGGATCCCAGTAGGGATTGCATCTGGGTAAGACTCGCTTTTCCAACCGAAAGTCAACCATCAATTAGTTCTATTAAACCGTCAATTTTTTAGTTGGGCAACCTGAATTCCATGACCTTGGAATCAATGACGATGCCTTGGAAAGTGATCACTGGAACTGGGCTGTGTCACGCCGATAACGGCGATAAGGGCAGGACGGCGTACTGGGACCCGCACCTGTCCCTGCCACTATAATGGGGCCCTGGCTTTCCCTTATCTCAGGGGTACCTATGATGGTTAGGAGGCCTGAGCCGCCAACGTATCCCTGTCTCCTGTGCAGGCCCTATTAGTGGCCCCCTCTCCCCTCCATGGAGGTGAACTGCACCAGTGTATAAATACAACAATAAACAGGGTATACAGACAAGGTAACAAAAAGTCTCAAACTACCAAATGCTCACACAACCACAGAGGAAACACAGAGATGGGAAGAGAAGGAAAAAACTAGGAAGGAAAACAGGTTTAACATGCAACCAAAACAGCAGACACCAATCTCTGTAAATAAACCTCCAAGCTCCAACACTACGCTCCTTCAACCTCCAAGCCAGGCAGCAGAACTGATCACTGACAATAGCTGTAGTCAAGGCTGGGTCTATATAGAGGAGGAGATTACAAAATTCACTTCAGCTGAGAGACCCAGCTCACAGCAACTCAGCAACAAGGTTAACTCCTGCACTGCTGGCACAAAGCAGCCAGGTCAGAATACAGGAGAAGAGCTCCTGTTCACTGTGTGTGAACGAGGCCCAGAGCGCTGCGGTTCTCTGGAACCTCTCTGTCGCGGTAGCCCCGTGACAGGCTGACTGTTTTTTCCAGGGACAACGGAACCCCGAAGGACGCCATGAGTGCTTTAAACTGCTCTAAAGCCTGAAATTGTGCTAATTTTATCTTTTTGTATAATTTTTCTCACAAAATGTCGGGGAATTCCCTTGTTGATTTTAAATTGGGAGCCGACAGGGGTACCTTTGAAAAAACTAAAGGGATGAAAAAAAAACAAAGGAAAAACTAAATGGATTTTGTCTATCCAAGGTATTTGTATTTGTCTATCCAAGGTCCCATTTTTTCCACATTCACCGAAGTCGCGTGGTTCACTCGAGGCGACTGTCTTGGGGCTATTTGTTTTCTGAGGGGGTCACGTACATCTTGCCGTGGCATGAGACCCTCTGCAAATCGAGCACTCGTGTTTGTATTTATAGAGTCCGTAAAATTTGCAATGTCCCTCATTGAAGAGCCAACCCATGCCTGGTCTCTGAACAACCGCTGAACCCGCATTAGTGCTAAGTCCAGCGATCGTCCTGGGAAGGGACTGCGCGGTCCTCTGTGCCATCATCAGGCATAACCATGAGTCTGTAGCCTTGACTCCCGATCCCAATTGTGGGTTGACGGCCAGGCAGCGGCAGAAATCCTCATCGTATTTACACCCCCCGTGTGCCTTGTACGAGTTGTAAATACTGTACTGTCTAAAAAAATAAACAATTCAGAACATCTCTCAGGGTGTTTCTCACCCATGACACATCCTAAAACGGCAAAGGCCGGCAGCCAATTATTAATGGTCTTGGCTACTTTGGGTTTCCTTTCGTAAACCTTGTCCCCAGCTCATCGTTCTTTATCAATCGACCATATATCAATTAAATCATTCGCCCAAATTTGTTTTTTTGTGCTGATATCTAAATGCGACCCTAATGGTGGAACTTCTCAAAAAGGCCATCTTTGTAAACTTCCGGTTGATGGGGGGAGGGGTCTGGACACCCCCGTGGCTTGTAGCCTTTTCAGATTAACAAATATCTTATTCATTCCTAAATTTAGGCTATTGACTGTGTCAGCCATGCTCATGTAAACCTTGTCACCACAACAAGCCTCCACATAATGGTACTCACCAGTTTGTGGACCCGACTTGATAGCTTTGATCCTGCAGTGCGTCGATCATAGCACTTCGGTGCTCCACACGCCTCATTGACCTACAGTATGACGCGAGGATTCTTTCCTATGTGGTTAGTCCGACTTGTCATCTGACGTAGATGGGGAGCGCCATCGTGATGACCTAGAGCGCCGACTACAACGGCTAGATCTAGACCTATGAGAACAGCGCTTACTCCGGCATCTCTCGCGACGCCTGTCCCTTCTCCTGCAATACTCCTCTGAGGAGGATGAAGAAATGATGCCCGCGGAGCGGCTACCCGTTAATTCGAGCCAGGTTATTAGCACCCTGTATGGGGAGACTAACACCGGCCCCCAACAGCGATATCAACGCCGGGGTGTCCTGGTGTTCTTCTGTAGCTAATTGTGATGTCACTGTCTGTCCCCCAGTTATTTGGGGTTGTTGTGTATTAAATATAACCGGATAAGGAGGGAATGGTGAATAGTCTGGTGAAAAGGCACTGAAGCCCCCTAGATGATAGCAAATGCTGCTGTGCACACCTCCAATCCTCTTCCTATGTTTCCATTGGTATCCCCCAATGGCTGTGGAACCGAGGGTTTAACCCCTTGTAAAGTTTATTAGCCTTTTCCTGCAGCTCCTGCTTCTTGAGAAGAAGCGGATGAGCCATGTGCTCCCCCGATCCCATATGCACCTCTCTGCCCTGGCCCTTGTATTTGTTCAGGTAGCAGTTGTTGCGGAACAGTACACCCGGTGGCTAAAGCTGGGTAGTGTGTAACATTACTGTGCCCCAGTCCCAGCGGAGCACTTCCTTCCCTGTGAGACTGCACGTCCCTCGCAGCCGGGGTAAGATGGCGGGCGGCTGCAGTTTGTGTCGGAGAGCTCGCAGTTGATCTGCGCATGCTCTGCTTTGAACGTGGTGAAAGTGGTGGGTTCAAACGTGCTAGAGGCCGCGTTGCTCTGCGAGGTTGCCAGCCATCAGGCAATGATGTTTGCGTTTCAGCAGGGAAAGAGCCGCTTCGAGCTAAAAGCACTGTCAGCCAAGCGCTACCTTTCCTGCTGAATCTGTCTCTCACCGCATCCAATCAAGCCGCAGTGTCCCTCAGTGTGACCACCTCTTCATTGAATGCAATGGGAATAGTGACCACAGACAATCAGGGGCCACAGGATTCTTGTCCTCGATAGGTGATGTATATATGCATATTCTATAGATGTGTCACGTGGAAATACCCCAGTAATGGTTATCTGAGCCCCCACGTTGCACTCTTCTTTGATGACTGGACACCAGACAGGCAGATTAGCTTCACATTCAATATCTGTAGAGTTATTACATATAAAGTGGATTTTTCAGAAGCAAAAGTCTCCTTTAGAGAAAGTGTCTACATGAGGTACAATTTGACATGCGGCTTTTATATCATGGTACCATGTAAAGGATACCATGACCTAGTAATACATGGCGACTCTGCTCTAGCAGATGACATATTTCACAATTATAACCGGACAGATATGTTTCAAATCACAGTTTGATACCTCACAGACAATGCCGGCCATGTCTGTAAGAAAAGCCTGGCGCCATGTTCTCTCCAACTATACAGGAAGGATCAACAATATCATTATTTCACCAGGGTCCCAGAACGTGTCTAGAAATCAGTGTATCTAGCATATCACAACATACACGATAATAATACTGACTACTGCAGGTGGAGATGACACATGAGCCATTGCAGAAGACGTACAAAAAGAACATCACTTCTTAGACAGGATAGCAGAAAACGCATGGAAAAGTTGACAGATTTATGTATCATCTATCCTAATTTTTAATAACAGTGATGCATTTTTTATAATCATCACTGATCCTCCACCAAATTTCACAGTGGGTGCAAGACACTGTGGCTTGCACGCCTCTCCAGGTCTCCGTCTAACCATTAGATCACCAGGTGTTGATCTGGGGATGCTTCAGCAAGGGTGGAATTGGGCAGGTTAATCTTTGCGTAGGACGTATGAATCAAGCCGCATACAAGGTTATCCTGGAAAAAGTTGATTCCTTCTGCTCAGGCAATGTTCCCCAACACTGAGGACTGATTTTTCCAGCAGGACAATGCGCCATGCCACACAGCTAGGTCAATCAAGGTGTGAATGAAGGACCACCACATCAAATCCCTGTCATGGCCAGCCCAATCTCCAGACCTGACCCCATTGAAAACCTCTAGAATGTAATCAAGAGGAAGATGGATAGTGACAAGATATCAAACAAAGAACAACTGCTTAAATTTTTGTACCAGGAAATTTTTGTACCAGGAGTGGCATAAGGTCACCCAAAAGCTGTATGAAAGACTGGTGGAAAGCATGCCAAGACACATGAAAGCTGTGATTAAAAATTATGGTTATTCCACAAAATATTGATTTCTGAACTCTTCCTGAGTTAAAACATTAGTATTTTTGTTTTTAAATTGTTATGAACTTGTTTTTTTGCATTATTTGAGGTCTGCAAGCAATGCATTTTTTTGTTATTTTGACCATTTCTCATTTTCAGAAAATTAAAATAAATACAAAATGTATTGCTTGGAACTTCGGAGACATGTTGTCAGTAGTTTATAAAATCAAAGAACAATTTACATTTTACTCAAAAATGTACCTATAAAGAGAAAAGTCAGATAAACTGAACATTTTGCTGTGGTCTCTTAATTTTTGCCAGAGCTCTATGTTATCTATAAATTGGTATTATCTTTTATTGTAATCATACCTGTGATATTAATGCGTTGACTACTGAAAATTTTGTTCAGAACAAGATCAGTGGCTAGATTGAAAATTGCAGGATTCATTCTTTTGTAAACCGTCATATGGAAAATTTGAAACAAAGAAATCAGAAATTCTTAATAATATCTTTAACGTAAAAAAAACTTGACTTAAACAATAGTTAATATTTTAGTTTGGTCTTTTCTGTGGTAACCTACAGTTGCGAAACTTGGACGATAAAGAAACAAGACAAAAGAAGAATCAACACTTTCAAAATGTGGTGCTGGAAAAGGATGTTATGAATGCCACGAATGGCAAAATGAACAAACGAATGAATTTTGGAAATAAATTAATCCAGATATGTCACTCGAAGCAAGGATCACCAAGCTATGACTTTCCTTATTTTAGTCACATCATACGAAGAGCGCAATCACTTGAGAAGTACATCATGGTCGTAAGAGTAGAAGGAACAAGGCGAAGAGGAAGATCAGCATCCTGATTGCTTGATACTATCAAGATGATAGCAGAGACCTACAGTATCTAGGCTAGCACAATATCGATCTTCCTATAGATCTTTCATTCATTAAGTCGCCATGGCTTGAAATCAAGCCGGAGGCCTTTAATTAAAAAATAAGAGAATTTACTGATACGTTCCTTTTAAAGGGACACTGTCACCTGAATTTGGAGGGAACAATCTTTAGCCATGGAGGCGGGGTTTTTGGGTGTTTGATTCACCCTTTCCTTACCCGCTGGCTGCATGCTGGCTGCAATATTGGATTGAAGTTCATTCTCTGTCCTCCGTAGTACATGCCTGCACAAGGTAATCTTGCCTTGTGCAGGCGTGTACTATGGAGGACAGAGAATGAACTTCAATCCAATATTGCAGCCAGCATGCAGCCAGCGGGTAAGGAAAGGGTGAATCAAACACTCCAAAACCCCACCTCTATGGCTAAAGATTGTTCCCTCCAAATTCAGGTGACAGTGTCCCTTTAAGTGCCATTTACAATATTAGGAGCAGGACCCTAGAGGAGCTAAGGCAGTGAAATTTTTTTTTTGATCAGTCAAAAGAGGCAAATCACAAAATGCAGTGGATGTTTACTTTAAAGGGAACCTTTTGAAATAAATTCAAGGAGTCTGGACCATGGGTGGCATCAATCAGAGATGAGATCTGTCATGATTCCAATGGCAGGGAATCACAAAAGGACAAGCACCAACGAGCTCTAGGGTGATGGAACCTGAGCTGCCCGCGACCCTAAACCTGAACACACAAATAACAATAGCCGGGGAACGTGCCTACGTTGATCCTAGACATCTCGCACCAGCCGAAGATCTAACTTCCCCTATTAGAAGAAACACAGACCTCTCTTGCCTCCAGAGAAATACCCCACAGAAATAGCAGCCCCCCACATATAATGACGGTGAAATGAGAGGAAGGCACATACACAGTATGAAAACAGATTCAGCAAAATGAGGCCCGCTAAAACTAGATAGCAGAGGATACAAAAGTAAACTGCGCGGTCAGCAAAAAACCCTTCAAAAAACCATCCTGTAATTACTTGAACTCATGTTCCAACTCATGGAACATGAGGAGCAATTACAGCCCACTAAAGCAACCAGCAGCAAAGAGACAATTATATGCAAGCTGGACAAGACAAAAATAAAGCAAAACGTGGAACAAGAAAATCAAAACTTAGCTTGTCCTGAAGATTACTGAAGCCAGAAGCTGAGGTAACAAAACACTCTGATAACCTTGATAGCCGGCGGGGAAATGGCAAGAAAGCCCAGATAAATAGGAAACTCCCAAATCCTAATAGAACAGGTGGACACCAGAGACAGCAGAACCCAAATCACCCAGTACCATCAGTAACCACCAGAGGGAGCCTAAAAACAGAACTCACAACAGTACCCCCCCTTGAGGAGGGGTCACCGAACCCTCACGAGAACCACCAGGGCGACCAGGATGAGCCCTATGAAAAGTGCGGACCAAATCATCAGCATGAACATCAGAGGCAACCACCCAAGAATTATCCTCCTGACCATAACCCTTCCACTTGACCAAATATTGGAGTTTCCGTCTGGAAACACGAGAATCCAAGATCTTCTCCACAACATACTCCAATTCTCCCTCCACCAGCACCGGAGCAGGAGGCTCAAGCGAAGGAACAACAGGTACCTCATACCTCCGCAACAACGACCGATGGAACACATTATGAATAGCAAACGATGCCGGGAGATCCAAACGAAACGACACAGGGTTAAGAATTTCCAAGATCCTATAAGGACCGATGAACCGAGGCTTGAACTTAGGAGAAGAGACCTTCATAGGAACAAAACGAGAAGACAACCACACCAAGTCCCCAACACGAAGTCGAGGACCCACGCGGCGACGGCGATTAGCAAACTGCTGAGCCTTCTCCTGGGACAACTTCAAATTGTCCACCACATGACTCCAAATCCGATGCAACCCATCCACCACCATGTCCACTCCAGGATAATCAGAAGGCTCCACCTGACCAGAGGAAAAACGAGGATGAAACCCCGAATTACAAAAGAAAGGAGAAACCAAGGTAGCAGAACTAGCCCGATTATTAAGGGCAAACTCGGCCAGCGGCAAAAAGGTAACCCAGTCATCCTGATCAGCAGAAACAAAACACCTCAAATAAGTTTCCAAGGTCTGATTAGTTCGCTCCGTCTGGCCATTCGTCTGAGGATGGAATGCAGACGAAAAGGACAAATCAATGCCCATCTTAGCACAGAACGTCCGCCAAAATCTAGACACAAACTGGGATCCCCTGTCAGAAACGATGTTCTCCGGAATCCCATGCAAACGAACCACGTTCTGGAAAAACAGAGGGACCAACTCAGAGGAGGAAGGCAACTTAGGCAAGAGTACAAGATGAACCATTTTAGAAAAGCGGTCACACACAACCCAGATGACAGACATTTTTTGAGAGACAGGGAGATCCGAAATAAAGTCCATGGAAATGTGCGTCCAAGGCCTCTTCGGGATAGGCAAAGGTGACAACAATCCACTGGCTCGAGAACAGCAAGGCTTAGCCCGAGCACAAACCTCACAAGACTGCACAAAAGAACGCACATCCCTCGACAAGGAAGGCCACCAAAAAGACCTGGCCACCAAGTCTCTAGTACCAAATATTCCAGGATGACCTGCCAACGCAGAAGAATGGACCTCGGAGATGACTCTACTGGTCCAACTATCCGGAACAAACAGTCTCTCAGGCGGACAACGATCAGGTTTACCCGCCTGAAACTCCTGCAAAGCACGTCGCAAGTCTGAGAAGACGGCCGACAAAATCACCCCATCCCTAAGGATACCAGTGGGCTCAGAATTTCCAGGGGAGTCAGGCACAAAACTCCTAGAAAGAGCATCCGCCTTCACATTCTTTGAACCTGGCAGGTATGAAACCACAAAATTGAAACGAGAGAAAAACAGTGACCAACGAGCCTGTCTAGGATTCAAACGCCTGGCAGACTCAAGGTAAATCAGATTTTTGTGATCAGTCAAGACCACCACACGATGTCTAGCACCCTCCAGCCAATGACGCCACTCCTCAAATGCCCACTTCATGGCCAAAAGTTCCCGATTACCCACATCATAATTCCGCTCAGCGGGCGAAAATTTTCTAGAAAAGAACGCACATGGCTTCATCACCGAGCAATCGGAGCTTCTCTGTGACAAAACCGCCCCCGCTCCAATCTCGGAAGCATCAACCTCAACTTGGAAAGGAAGCGAAACATCAGGCTGACGCAACACAGGAGCAGAAGAAAACCGGCGTTTAAGTTCCCGAAAGGCCTCCACAGCCGCAGGAGACCAATCAGCAACATCAGCACCCTTCTTAGTCAAATCCGTCAAAGGCTTAACAACACTAGAAAAATTAGTTATAAAACGACGATAGAAATTAGCAAAGCCCAAGAACTTCTGCAGACTCTTAAGAGATGCAGGCTGCGTCCAGTCACAAATAGCCCGAACCTTGACGGGATCCATCTCAATAGTAGAAGGGGAAAAAATATACCCCAAGAAAGAAATCTTCTGGACTCCAAAGAGACACTTTGAGCCCTTTACAAACAAGGAATTAGCCCGCAGGACCTGAAACACCTTCCTGACCTGCTGAACATGAGACTCCCAGTCATCAGAAAAAACCAAAATATCATCCAAATACACAATCATAAATTTATCCAGATATTCACGGAAAATATCGTGCATAAAGGACTGGAAGACTGAAGGAGCATTAGAAAGTCCGAAAGGCATTACCAAATACTCAAAATGGCCCTCAGGCGTATTAAATGCGGTTTTCCACTCATCACCTTGCTTTATTCGTATAAGATTATACGCACCCCGAAGATCAATCTTAGTGAACCATTTAGCCCCCTTAATGCGAGCAAACAAATTAGTCAACAAAGGCAAAGGATACTGATATTTTACGGTAATCTTATTCAAAAGACGATAATCTATACAAGGCCTCAAGGACCCATCTTTTTTGGCCACGAAAAAAAAACCTGCTCCCAAAGGGGACGAAGATGGACGGATATGTCCCTTTTCCAAGGACTCCTTAACATAATCCCGCATAGCAGTATGCTCTGGCACTGACAGATTGAACAAACGACCTTTAGGAAATTTACTACCAGGAATTAAATCTATAGCACAATCGCAATCCCTGTGAGGAGGAAGCGAACTGAGCTTAGGCTCCTCAAAAACATCCCGATAATCAGACAAAAATACAGGAACCTCAGAAGGAGTAGATGAAGCGATAGAAATCGGAGGTGCATCATCATGAACCCCCTGACATCCCCAGCTTAACACAGACATTGTTTTCCAGTCAAGGACTGGATTATGAGTTTGTAACCATGGCAGACCAAGTACTAGAACATCATGTAAATTATACAATACCAGGAAGCGAATCACCTCCTGATGAACGGGAGTCATACGCATGGTCACTTGTGTCCAGTACTGAGGTTTATTCATAGCTAAAGGTGTAGAGTCAATTCCCTTCAAAGGAATAGGGACTTCCAGAGGCTCAAGACTAAACCCACATCGCTTGGCAAATGACCAATCCATAAGACTCAGGGCAGCGCCTGAATCTACATGGGCATCGACGGAAATGGATGATAATGAGCAAATCAGAGTCACAGACAGAATGAACTTAGACTGTAACGTACTAATGGCAACAGACTTATCAACCTTTTTTGTGCGTTTAGAGCATGCTGATATAACATGAGCTGAATCACCACAATAAAAGCACAACCCATTTTTCCGCCTATAGTTTTGCCGTTCACTTCTAGACTGAACTCTATCACATTGCATTGTCTCAAGTGCCTGTTCAGAAGACACCGCCAAATGGTGCACAGGTTTGCGCTCCCGTAAACGCCGATCAATCTGAATAGCCATAGTCATAGACTCATTCAGACCCGTAGGCGCAGGGAACCCCGCCATAACATCTTTAATGGCCTCAGAAAGGCCATCTCTGAACTTTGCAGCCAGGGCGCACTCATTCCACTGAGTAAGCACTGACCATTTCCGAAATTTTTGACAATATATTTCTGCTTCATCTTGCCCCTGAGAGAGAGCTAATAAAGCTTTTTCAGCCTGAATCTCCTGGTTAGGTTCCTCATAGAGCAAACCCAATGCCAGAAAAAACGCATCCACATTAAGCAACGCAGGATCCCCTGGTGCCAATGCAAATGCCCAATTTTGAGGGTCACCCCGCAGGAAAGATATAATAATCTTAACCTGCTGAGCAGGGTCTCCAGAAGAGCGAGATTTCAAAGAAAGGAACAGCTTGCAATTGTTCCTAAAATTCAGAAAACTAGATCTATCTACAGCAAAGAACTCTGGAATAGGAATTCTAGGTTCAGACATAGGAGCATGTACAACAAAATCTTGTATATTTTGAACCTTAGCAGCAAGATTATTCAAGCTGGAAGCTAAACTCTGGACGTCCATGATAAACAGCTAAGGTCAGAGCCATTCAAGGATTAAGAGGAGGGAAAAAAAAAAAAAAAAAAAAATCAGCCTGGCTGCAATTAAGGCTAGGCAGCAACCTCAGAGGAGAAAAAAAAAAAAAAAAAAAAACTTCCTCAGACTACTTTTCCTCCTACTTCAGCCCAAACATTTTGGCCGGCTATACTGTCATGATTCCAATGGCAGGGAATCACAAAAGGACAAGCACCAACGAGCTCTAGGGTGATGGAACCTGAGCTGCCCGCGACCCTAAACCTGAACACACAAATAACAATAGCCGGGGAACGTGCCTACGTTGATCCTAGACGTCTCACACCAGCCGAAGATCTAACTTCCCCTATTAGAAGAAACACAGACCTCTCTTGCCTCCAGAGAAATACCCCACAGAAATAGCAGCCCCCCACATATAATGACGGTGAAATGAGAGGAAGGCACATACACAGTATGAAAACAGATTCAGCAAAATGAGGCCCGCTAAAACTAGATAGCAGAGGATACAAAAGTAAACTGCGCGGTCAGCAAAAAACCCTTCAAAAAACCATCCTGTAATTACTTGAACTCATGTTCCAACTCATGGAACATGAGGAGCAATTACAGCCCACTAAAGCAACCAGCAGCAAAGAGACAATTATATGCAAGCTGGACAAGACAAAAATAAAGCAAAACGTGGAACAAGAAAATCAAAACTTAGCTTGTCCTGAAGATTACTGAAGCCAGAAGCTGAGGTAACAAAACACTCTGATAACCTTGATAGCCGGCGGGGAAATGGCAAGAAAGCCCAGATAAATAGGAAACTCCCAAATCCTAATAGAACAGGTGGACACCAGAGACAGCAGAACACAAATCACCCAGTACCATCAGTAACCACCAGAGGGAGCCCAAAAACAGAACTCACAACAGAGATCCTACAATCTAAAATGCTAAGTTTTTTACTCTGAAGAGAAGAACATATTAGACAGTGTGACTGGAGACAAAGTGACTAGTCCAAAAAGCATGTCCCAGTCGGCATTTTCCCACAATCTCAGCCGGATTGACACGTCTCTTCTAACAAATACACATAGGAAGAGACCCTTTAGTCTAGTTGATTAAGCAGGATAAAGCCAGTGGGCACCTGCCTTTTGGACTAGTCACCCATGTCCCATAGTCTCCAGGAACACACTTCTCTGATGTTTAGAATGCTGGAGCCGATCACTGATTCATGCTGCCTGTTGTTCAGGCATACGGTAATTAATCAGCTAACAAGTTCCATTTAACAGATGTTTCGGTGCTGCTAATAACTGAATCATGTGATGAATTCTCCATTATTTTGGTATACACCGATCTCCAACACCTTGAAAAAGAGGCGAAACAGGCGTCGGTGGCGGCGGGGGCACGGGTCCTGACTTGGCATATCATGGGTAAGCACACTTTGTGGGTATTGAACCTGGTCTTAGTTAGATGGTAGCGCGCTATATACTATATCTAATTCAATACTTGTCTTATGACTTAATACTGTTTTATGACCCTGGTTTATCTCTTTGCGGCACTTTAGCCCTTTTTTCACCCATGATTGCCTCTTTCCATCTTCATTGCCAGGACATCTGCCCCACATTTTTCCCGATCTTAGTCTTGTATTTGTATTTGTTATTTATACCTAATAAATTTATATCTTGTGTTATATTTGGACGTATCTCCATATTTCTGATGCGATATCAATGTGCTAGGGAGAGTCCCGTTGGTGTACCGATGTGAGACATGTGCACTGGTGTTGGTCTCAGCGGCACCACTACATTCATGGTACCTTATATGGGTTATGTTTATTGATCTCCAACTTTATTAGCACTAACAGTTCAAAACTACAAACGTATGAATCTTCAGTATACAATCTCAATGCTGTTGCAATAAAATATTATACTTCCAAAATATATATATCTTCCTATACTGATGGTTCACAAATCCTGAAAGAGGGCATAAATATCTTGCGAATGTGGCCAAATATTGGGTGCTGTTTAATGACAAGTTTGACAGGAGGAGAAGTTTACCCCAGTTTTGCATCTGGTTGACTTTGATGAATAGAGCTCAAAGTGTCTAGACAAAACCTCAAATAAATTGTTTGGGTGATCAATCAGCCGACTTTTAAGCTCTTTCATTGCTGTTAGATATGAGCAAGTAGTATATACACAGCCGTATATCATCATTAACTTTGTCAGCTACAAATATGTCCCCAAATGGCTTTCTTTATTACTTTTAAAGATTTCTAAACACCTCTTACCAGTCATATTTTCTTCATTATTCATAGACCGAAGCGTTCCCTTGTGACTAATGTCTGTGATCTGTGATGGGTGATTAGTTTGGCTTTTGGGTTAAATGAAATGTTTATTATAGTTATTTTTGCTTCAATGTATATATTATCAGGTGTTTGTAGTCAATAATTTGTATTATGTAAAATATATGGAACATCCTAATACCCAGCCAATCACTTATAGGGGTTTCCCACAAATGACATTCATCATCCATTCACCGGATAGGTGAGAAATATCTGATCATTAGGGACTCCACTGCTGGGACCCCCAATGATCAATAGAACAGTGGTTTCAGATTCCCTATTCTTCTTCACATCAAAAAGGCACACGGTCAAATTAGTGGGGTGCTACTCCATTTAATGTTTATGGGGTTACCAAGCGTTGTTCTCCGCTTCCTCCTTCAGTCTTCTAGACATTGGAGCGGCAGCACAAAAGTTTGACCTCCTAATCTCTGACTACAGTGAGAAAAATTGGGACTTTGGACCCCCGTTCTTGTGAGTGGTGGAACACTAAGTGATCAGACATTTATCACCTATCGAGTTGAATCAATGTGTGGGATCTCTCATTTACTTTACTTGGACTGCATATATATTCAATACTATTACAGAGGATTTTTTTTCCTAAATTCTTGTAGATCTGAAGATTCCACAGACTTTCTCTCTATTGATCAGTAAGAGATCCAAACAGATCATACAGTGGGAAAAAAGTATATAGTCAGCTACCAATTGTGCAAGTTCTCCCACTTAAAAAGATGATAGAGGCCAGTAATTGACATCATAGGTAGACCACAACTATGAGAGTCAAAATGAGAAAACAAATCCAGAAAATCACCTTGTCTGATTTGGCAAGATTTATTTTGAAAATTATGGTGGAGAATAAGTATTTGGTCACCTAAAAACATGCAATATTTCTGGCTTTCACAGACCTGTAACTTCTTCTTTAAGAGGCTCCTCTGGCCTCCACTCATTACCTGTAGTAATGCCACCTGTTTGAACTTGTTATCAGTATAAAAGACACCTGTCCACAAACTCAAACAGTCACACTTCAAACTTCACTATGGTGAAGACCAAAGAGCTGTCAAAGGACACCAGAAACAAAATTGTAGCCCTGCACCAGGCTGCGAAGACTAAATCTGCAATAGGCAATCATCTTGGTGTGATGAAATGAACTGTGGGAGCAATAATAAAAAAATGGAAGACATACAAGACCACTGATAATCTCCCTCGATCTGGGGATGCAAGATCTCACCCCTTGGGGTCAAAACGAACAGTGAGAAAAATCCCAGAACCACATGGAGGGACCTAGTGAATGACCTGCATAGAGCTGGGACCACCATAACATAGCCTACCATCAGTAACACACTACGCCACCAGGGACTGCAGTGTCAGACGTGTCCCCCTGCTTAAACCAGTACATGTCCTGGCCCATCTGACGTTTGCTAGAGAGCATTTGGATTATCCAGAAGAGTATTGGGAGAATGTCATATGGTCTAATGAAACCAAAGTAGAACTGTATTGTAGAAACAAAACTCTTGTTTGGAGGAGATAATGCTGAGTTGCATCCAAAGAACACCATACTTACTGTAAAGCATGGGGGTGGCAACATCATGCTTTGGGGCTGTTTCTCTGCAAAGGGACCAGGATGACTGATCCATGTACATGAAAGAATGAATGGGGCCATGTATCATGAGATTTTGAGTGCAAATCTCCTTCCATCAGCAAGGGCATTGAAGATGAAATGTGGATGGGTCTTTCAGCATGATAATGATCCCAAGCACACTGCCAGGGCAACAAAGGAGTGGCTTCGTATGAAGCATATGAAGGTCCTGGAGTGGCCTAGCCAGTCTCCAGATCTCAACCCCTGGCAACAAAGGAGTGCCTTCGTAAGAAGCATATGAAGGTCCTGGAGTGCCTAGCCAGTCTCCAGATCTCAACCCCATAGAAAACCTTTGGAGGTCCATTGAAAGTCCGTGTTGCCCAGCGATAGGCCCAAAATATCACTGCTCTAGAGGAGATCTGCATGGAGGAATGGGCCAACATACCACCAACAGTGTGTGCCATCCTTGTGAAGACTTACAGAAAACGTTTGACCTCTGTCATTGTCAACAAAAGATATATAACAAAATATTGAGATGAACTTTTGTTAATAACCAAATATTTTCTACCATAATTTACAAAATATATCATTTTTATGTGGGGCATTATTTCTTACTAGTCCCTCAGTGGGCATATTGCATTATGATGGTAATTAATGGGCATTGCTTTTTGAGGTTAATCAGGGGGCTTTCTTTTGTGTTATGAGGTAATTCAGGGGGCATTATTACTCTTTACAAGGCAGTACGGAAAATACTAGTTGATAAAGGGACAATATTATTTTAGAAGGGGCACTTCTGCCATTACTACTTTGTAAGTGTGCTATTAGGGCATTAGTACTTTATAAGGAACTAGCTGAAGAGCCCGGCGTTGCCTGGGCATAGTAAATATCTGTGGTTAGTTATAGCACGTCACTTCTCTTATTTTCCCATCACACCTCTCATTTTCCCAATCACATCTTTAATTTCCCCCTCTCACATCTCTCATTTTCTCCCTCACACCTCTCATTTTCTCGCTCACTCCTCTCATTCCCGCCTAACACTTGTCATTTCGACCTCACATCTGTCATTTTCCGATCACTACACTATTTTCCCTCACTCCTCTCATTTTGCACTCACACCTTTTCATTTTCACCTCCCACCTCTCATTTTCACCTCAGTATATACATGTTTGTCATCTCCCTTATATATAGCATACACCTTTATGTCATCTCCTGTATATAGTATATACCTATATGTCATCTCCCCTGTATATAGTATATACCTGCTGTGTGTCATCTCCCCTGTATATAGTATATACCTGTATTTCATCTCCTCCTATATATAGTATATACCTGTATGTCATCTCCTCCTATATATAGTATATACCTGTATGTCATCTCCTCCTATATATAGTATATACCTGTATGTCATCTCCTTCTATATATAGTATATACCTGTATGTCATCTCCTCCTGTATATAGTATATACCTGTGTGTCATCTCCCCTGTATATAGTATATATCTGTGTGTCATCTCCTCCTGTATATAGTATATACCTGTATGTCATCTTTTATATATAGCATATACCTGTATGTCATCTCCTCCTGTATATAGTATATACCTGTAGGTAATCTGCTCCTGTATATAGTATATACCTGTGTGTCATCTCCTCCTGTATATAGTATATACCTGTATGTCATCTCCTCCTGTATATAGTATGTACCTGTATGTCATCTCCTCCTCTATATAGTATATACCTGTGTGTCATCTCTCCTGTATATAGTATATATCTGTGTGTCATCTCCCCTGTATATAGTATATACCTGTATGATCTCCTGTATTAGACCTCGCTAACACGTTATTTGCTCAGTATTGTTTTACCTCAGTATTTGTAAGATAAATTGGCAGCCTGATAAATCCCCAGCCAACAGGAAGCCCTCCCCCTGGCAGTATATATTAGCTCACACATACACATAATAGACAGGTCATGTGACTGACAGCTGCTGTATTTCCTATATGGTACATTTGTTGCTCTTGTAGTTTGTCTGCTTATTAATCAGATTTTTATTTTTGAGGGCTAATACCAGACTTGTGTGTGTTTTGGGGCAAGTTTTGTCTGTCAAGTTGTGTATGTTGAGTTGTGTGTGGCGACATGCATGTAGCGACTTTTGTGAGATGAGTTTTGTGTGGCAACATGCGTGTAGCAACTTTTTGTGTGTCGAGTTGCATGTGACAGGTTAGTGTAGCAAGTTGTGTGCAGCAAGTTTTGTGCATGGCGAGTTTTGCGCGTGGTGAGTTTTATGTCTGGTGCCTTTTGAGTATGTGCAAGTTTTGTGTGAGGCAACTTTTGCATGTGTTGCAAATTTTGTGCATGTGGCAATTTTTCCGCGTGTGCAAGTTTTGCGTGTGGCGAGTTTTCCATGAGGTGAGTTTTGCACTTGTGGCGAGTTTTGCGTGAGCCTAGTTTTTGCATGTGGCGAGTTTTGCGCGTGGTGAGTTTTGAGCAGCGACTTTTGTGTTTCGACTTTTATGTGGCGAGGTTGGTGTATGCGTGGTGAAATGTGTGCTGAGGGTGGTATATGTGTTCAAGCACGTGGTAGTGTGTGGCGCATTTTGTGTGTGTGTTCATATCCCCATGTGTGGTGAGTATCTCATGTCGGGGCCCCACCTTAGCAACTGATCGGTAGATACTCTTTGGCGCCATCGCTCTCATTCTTTAAGTCCCCCTTGTTCACATCTGGCAGCTGTCAATTTGCCTCCAACACTTTTCCTTTCACTTTTCCCCATTATGTAGATAGGGGAAAAATAGTTTGGTGAATTGGAAAGCGCGGGGTTAAAATTTCACCTCACAACATAGCCTATGACGCTCTCAGGGTCCAGACGTGTGACTGTGCAAAATTTTGTTTCTGTAGCTGCGACGCCTCCAACACTTTTCCTTTCACTTTTTTCCCCATTATGTAGATAGGGGCAAAATTGTTTGGTGAATTGGAACGCGCGGGGTTAAAATTTCGCCTCACAATATAGCCTATGACGCTCTCGGGATCCAGACATGTGACTGTGCAAAATTTTGTGGCTGTAGCTGCGACGGTGCAGATGCCAATCCCGGACATACATACACACATACACACACACACACATACACACACACACACACATACACACATTCAGCTTTATATAGTAGATGATTGTGGTCAGATGGGGATAGTAAGTAACTCCTGGCAGATAGAATGTGACAGGCGAGTCTCAAAATACATCTCTACTGTAATCACTTATACTGTATGGTCAACAGAACTGGTATCTACCACGATATGGTCATTGTATGTGTCATAAATTGAGAAATGAGTTACACAGATCAAAGACCGGGGGGGCCTAGATCACTGCCTGCATCCTCTGCTATGAACCGGTAACTAAAGCTGGTTATTTGATGGAGACCAGACATGGAGTGTGTATACAGAGTAATTAAAAAGCAACTGACAGTTGTTGGAAGGGCAAACTTTGACTGTATACATCCTCATTAGCAAAAATATGCTAATAAATGCATTAACAAAGAGGTGCTAGTCAATGCAAGGGTAATATACCTGTACCTAAGGCAGATGGTACGGCTCCATATCAGAGCCTTCACATGGCAATGGAAATACAGTATTCTCAACGCTCCATTCTCCAGTATTCTCCATCTACTATATAAAATCCGAGTTTGACAGAATCCATGGATTTCTAGCATGACGAATACCATGTCAAAAGGCAAAAGTGATAACTAAGTGCCTCGGTGAACAAAATATTGAAGTTCAGTGTCCATGTCCTGGAAACTCCACAGATCTCAATCCCATTGAGAACCTGTGGTCAATTCTCAAAAAGGGGGAAGTGGGTGGATAAACAAAAACAGTAAAATTGTGATAAACTCCAAGCACTGATTAGACAAGAATGGGCAGTCTTCAGTCAACTTTTGGCCCTGGAGCTGATATCCAGCTGCCAGGATGAAGGGAAGAAGTAAATATTCAGTCTTTGCATGATTTTTAATGTTTTTGTCTATAAAAGTTTAACAACTGAAGCAAAGAGCTTTGTGAAAAACAAAAATTTGTGGCAAACTCAAAACTTTGAGCCATTACTGTACTTTACACCAATCTCTCTTATATCAGTTCCGAAAGGGACTCGCAATCCGATCTCCTGACCTCACAGAAAAGTCCCAGGATCAGTTTCATAGGGTGATAAGAAACCTAGCTCTATCTTTTTTTGTCTGGGAATAAACTGACTTATTGGTAAAAAAATATTCCGACTCTACACTTTTTTCCCTTTTTGTATTACTTCGCAAGCTCATTAAAGTCTTCTTTAAGTTCACTAACAGGCCTAAAATTGAAAGTGACAGTAAGTAAGCCTGACTATTTTGGTTCTGAGTACACATTGGTATTACCAGCACTTTTACACACAATCAGAAATTGTCTCCGGATTCCATGGTAGAGGCACTCACATATATTATGATGCCTTACAACAATGCTCGCTGACCTTCTGCACCTTCCTACACTATTAAACTCAATAAGGAATCACTGGTGCATGCCACAATCACTCATTACCATGGATCAGAGGGCAAAGGGATCAGGCAGCACAAAAAAAGTAGGGCTTGAGGAATTTAAATGATGTACATATTATAATGAGATATAGACTACTCCATGAGATTATGCTTCATAGTATCCTGGTTACAAATTTTGGAGAAACAAGTCTTAGGCTCCACGTTTTCTTGTGGGAGTGTAGCACGTTTCATAGCAGGTTCATTCAAGAAGATTAGTCTGCACCTTTTAAGGACTTTTGCACATGAGTGACTTCATTATAATAAACACTGTACAGATAGAGAAAAACTACGACTAATTAGATTAAAACACAAGTTCAGTAGAGAAATTCGCAGCTTTATACTTCAAAGAGACGTGATGAGTATTGAAACGCGTATCACTGTCACATGTATGGCACAATGGTGAAAAGAAAAAAATGGCAAACACAGACATCACCTTTCATCATCCAATATGTAGATGGATAAATGGAAAGCTGGTTAGGAAACAAAATTTGTATTAAAACTAGTTGTACAATAGAAATCAGTGCCATGATTAATGGTATCCACACTAATAATGAACATGATTCAGCAAATATACTATTTTTCCAAGCATACCTACGTCAATGATTGACACCAAGAAGGGCCTGTTGGCTATGTGTGTTCTAATAAATTCTTGTGTTCCCCATGAAGTATAGTTTATTAGAACTCAGAATTGAATTGTGAATTTGATGAAATTTGAATTTTTCCATTTGGGGTGGCGTCCCTACATAGTCACTGGTTGGACAGCATAGGACTATCTATTGACACACCTCTTTGAAAAGAATAGGGAATCACTCAGTTGTCGATTCATTTGTATATTTGCGGGAGGAATAAAAAAAGAAAGAGCGGAATAAAGATTTTCCAGAATTTTTATTTTATTACAATTACAGGTATATACTAAATCAATTGTGGGAAAACCCATTTAAGATTGACAGCCTATCCTCATTATAGACAGTCAATGATTGACCCACAGTGTTGTGACCTGAAATCCTGCCGAATAATGCAATGTAGAGGTCATGGTGCTCATAATTGTTTGTATAAGTACAGCAGTTCGCCCAGACCGGTGTCTGTGCCTGGCACTGCAACCTGCCCCTATAACTTGGAAGAGGCAGGCACACATATCTATTTAGTCGAGCTGATGTGAAAAGAAAAGCTGTGATCCCTTCAGTATGTTGATTGGCAGGGTCCCAAAAGTCAAACCCACATTGATCAAAGAACCTATCCCAAGGGTCAGTACCCTGCGACACTCCAGCCTGCCCTGATAGGTGCCTGATGACCTCGATCTATTAGGGCATGCTGGAAGTAGTGGTTTTAGCACAGTTGGAGTGTTACAGGTTGCTGACCTCTGATGTAAGAATAGGCTATGAAGGTTTAAGTAGTGAACAACCTCTTTAAATAAACTCAACATACTCTGACAGCAGCAGGAGCAGTAGGGGTTTAAAGTTTTGCAAAATATATTCTAAAAAGTCTGTCATATCTCACAACTTGGTAATTTTTCTGTATTTTATTATGATTGTATTATTGCTGTTATTCGGCTATGCAACCAGATTTGCTTTTCGACGTTTGTCCTGTCTTTCTCCCTGTAGTCTGGCTCTGATGCATTTAACCCCTCCATTCTTTCTGTTTTTAGTAAGTATTAAGTCAGCCATCATTGTCTCATGTCCATCCTCCGTACATCCCTGGCTAAGAATCACCTTTTCACCTGCTGTTACTGTTCTCATAATACAAGGATTCAGCCGGAGACTAAACCTCTCCTGGAATCTTCTTACTTGCCTCTGATGCAGCCGAGTTGACATTATCTGACAAAGTGCTTGGTGTGAGTACTGGCTCAAAACAGAAATCCTTAGAAACGCTGTCTAAGAGCCCCACATTGGCAGCCCAGGTATGGTGTCAGAATAAAGTGTGAACATTACATACAGTGGGTATGGAAAGTATTCATACCCCTTTAAATTTTTCACTCTTTGTTTCATTGCAGCCATTTGGTAAATTAAAAAAAGTTCATTTTTTTCTCATTAATGTACACTCTGCACCCCATCTTGACTGAAAAAAACAGAAATGTAGAAATGTTTGCATATTTATTAAAAAAGAAAAATTGAAATATCACATGGTCGTAAGTATTCAGACCCTTTGCTCAGACACTCATATTTAAGTCACATGCTGTCCATTTCCTTGTAATCCTCCTTGAGATGGTTCCACTCCATTGGAGTCCAGCTGTGTTTAATTAAAATGATAGAGCTTGATTTGTAAAGGCGCTCACAGTGCATGTCAGACCAAATTAGAATCATGAGGTCAAAGGAACTGGCCAAGGAGCTCAGAGACAGAATTGTGGCAAGGCGCAGATCTGGCCAAGGTTACAAAAGAATTTCTGCAGTACTCAAGGTTCCTAAGAGCACGGTGGCCTCCATAATCCTTAAATGGAAGAAGTTTGGGACCACCAGAAGTCTTCCTAGACCTGGCCATCCAGCCAAACTGAGCAATAGTGGGAGAAGAGCCTTGGCGAGAGAGGTAAAGAAGAGCCCCAAGATCACTGGCTGAGCTCCAGAGAGGCAGTAGGGAGATGGAAGAAAATACCACAAAGTCAACTATCCTTGCAGCCCTCCACCAGTCGGGCCTTTATGGCCAACCTCTCCTCAGTGCAAGACATATGAAAGCCCACATAGTTTGCTAAAAAACACATGAAGGACTCCTAGACTATGAGAAATAAGATTCTCTGGTCTGATGAGACAAAGATAGACCTTTTTGGTGATAAATCTAAGCGGTATGTGTGGAGAAAACCAGGCACTGCTCATCACCTGCCCAATACAATCTCAACAGTGAAACATGGTGGTGGCAGCATCATGCTATGGGGGTGTTTTTCAGCTGCAGGGACAGGACGACTGGTTGTCATTGAAGGAAACATGAATGCGGCCAAGTACAGAGATATCCTTGATGAAAACCTCTTAAAGAGTGCTCTGGACCTTACACTTGGCCGAAGGTTCACCTTCCAACAAGACAATGACCCTAAGCCCACAGCTAAATGAACAAAGGAGTGGCTTCAACCAGAGCCCTGACCTAAACCCAATTGAGCATCTCTGGAGAGACCTGAAAATAGCTGTCCACCAATGTTCACCATCCAACCTGACGGAACTGGAGAGGATCCGGGGAAGAATGGCAGAGGATCACCAAATCCAGATGTGAAAAACTTGTTGCATTATTCCCAAGAAGACTCTTGGCTGTACTAGCTCAAAACGGTGTTTCTACTCAATATTCAGCAAAGGGTCTGAATACTTATGACCATGTGATATTTCAGTTTCTCTTTTTCTTTAAATTTGCAAAAATTTCTACATTTCTGTTTGTTTTTTTTCAGTCAAGATGGGGTGTAGACTGTATAATGAGAAAAAAATGAACTTTTTTGAATTTACCAAATGGCTGCAATGAAACAAAGAGTGAAAACTGTAAAGGGGTCTGAATACTTTCCGTACCCACTGTACTGTATGATATTCACTGGCGTCAGGCGCTCTTACGCACACATAATGTAATAATCATGCAAACACCTAGAGGCATCTATAGAGTAAATATATTATTTTTATGGTCACGTAATTGGAGACTACCCCTACATTTAAAGTGAAACACTAAGTATAAAAAAACTTTTAAGATTACACAAGGGAAATGAAGAAAGGCCAATTTGGTGACAGGTCCCTTAGGGCAAGTTCAGGAAATTTGAAATTAATGTGACTCTAAAGATTATGTTTAAAACCATTTTCAATGTATAGCCCCGATGTATATTAGCAGGAACTGGCCCCAACGGGATATTTGCTTTATTTGCATGTTGAGTCCTGCCGTTAAAGTGTGAAAATAAAAAACTGTATATAAAACGCCATAGTAATATCACAGAGAAATAACACATCCTCACATTACAGAATAAATATACACTGTAATGGGCCGGTAAATATTTTCATGTTGTTTTCTCTAGATTTGCACCAGGAAACTTTTGATCCATATCCCAGAGACTATAGCAGCAGAATAAACCTGTCTATGGAAAATAAACAGAGTTTGATGCTTGTTGGCGGGGCCTCAGCATTAACCTTGGAGGCTGCAGTTTGCCCCAGCATTAATGTGCTCAGGCTTTGATGCCTGCGTGTAATACGACCTGTCTAAATGGGCTATTACCATCTTCTATTCATCACAGTCCCACAGGAATAATAAGCCCGTGGAGTGTGAAAATAAGTAAGTATAGGTTAAGGGCAGACAGGTCTTAGACAAGGACATCCCCACATCAGGAAGCTGTCAAGTCTCTGCCGACATTCTCCAAGGAATAGGCTCTGGTCCTTATTCTGCCTTTCTATGTATTTTTTTTTTATTATTTCCCTAAGGAACATGTATTGTAACAATTACCTGCTCTCCCTACAGAGGGGAATGTCAAAACTGATTCCGCTCTCTTATGTGTCCATGCTTCAACATGTCATAAAATGTTCAACTTTTTTAGACTGTCGGCTTTCGGGCTGTGTTTGCTTAATAGGCTCATGATTAATCCTTGCACAGCTGCAGGGGCTGCCACTATTTCTTCCTTGAAAAACACTCCCTCCCAGGCAGAAAACTGTATTTTTAAATTTGCGTTTGTACAGTTAACCCCTTGAAATGTCAATCTGTATATGTTTGTTTTCTATTCACGTGGCGTGAATCACGGGCAGCATGAATCGGAGTTTGACCCCATGACTGCAACTAGGTTTGTTTTTTTCGGAAGCACTTTGATTCTTTAAGACTGGTTGCTGGTGCCGTGGTGCAGTCCGACGCTCCTGAGGCGCACTACTCTTCATGAATCCAGAGTGTCTGATGAGAGGTGTGCTCCTTCATGCATCTTCACCGACTAGAGTGAGCTTTCTGGACAAGGTAACACCTCAGATCATCAAAAAGTAGACAACTTGTTGTGTCATGCCCCTGCTTTGCGCCCATCCCACTTCAGCTCCACTCATTTGGCTGGAGTTGGGATTGATTGACATGTTCGGGTGTTAATCGTGGACAGTCAACCAGAAATCTCCTGTCTGCCGGTTTCTGCTGTAAGGCATACAGTTACCCCCACAACCTTGGAATTCCGGCCTGCGATATTCTGCGCTTCAGCGTGGAGGGAGCTCAGTCGCAGCTCCCCTCCAGCTCATTCCTCTCCTTTGCTTCTTCTCCCCTATCAGTCTCCTACAGACTGCTCTGTCTTTCTCTTTCCGTCCCAGGAGCTGCAGAACCACTTGTCTGCACAGCCCCAGCTTTCCACTCCTCACTCCCAGACTCTCTCGGTCTGACTGCTCTTTCCTCTGTCCCTCTGACAGACTGCTCTCTAACTCCTCCTACAGCCAGAATATATAGGGAAGTTCCCCTGAATCCGGGTCTCGAGCTCCCCCTTCTGGCCTGGAGGCAGAACAGTGTTGTATGGGCATGTTACCTGTTAAAGGGATCTTCCTCGCTTCCAAGCATGGCATCACCCTCCCCGAGAGGAAGGCAATACCACTGTGACAACTGGACTCCTGGGGTGGTACATACATATATGGGAGATACCTGTAATTCACCTGGAGTTTGGCAAGGAGAAGCTGGTTTAGGATGGCGCTGGACTAGTCTCTACTATCCCTATGGTCCATGGACGGATTTTCACACTATTGCGTTTCAGGGAAAGAAATATCTGGTTGGAAATGTACAGTCAGGCTATGTTACCTATAGTTCAGGCAGCATGAATCTATTAACCCTGCTGTTCTGTTGGTCAAAAATGACCGACTTTGAACTTCAATATTCTTTAAAATATTCAAGATGCGGCTCTGAAACCCGTGGCCGACCGACCCATCCTCATTTAAGTCAATCAACCACAAGTTTCAGAACCGCATCTTGAACACCCCAAAAAATACCAAAGTTCAAAATAGGTCTCCCCAGACCGAACAGAACAGCAGGGTTAACAGGTTCCCTTTAAATTATAGGCTATGTACATCTCTCCATCATTACAAGGCTTTAGATGGCTGCTACAGAGCTTCTAATCTAAAATGTTTCCCTCATACATTCCTATAGTTAAAAGGGTTATCCAGGAACAGAAAAAAATAAAGGAAATTTAATTATTAATCATATTTGTTTTGTCTATGGGGTAGTCACTATTGTACAACAAAATGGCTGCTTATTACACTGACGTAAACCTGGACTAGAATAGTAATAGTACAGGTGCCTCTGAGCATGTGCAATATGACGTTCCACCTCCTGCTTTCATGTGAAGGTAAGAAGTGTTTACACAGCTATTTTGAACTAATTCTGGAGATATAAGGGGTGCTTAGGGAAGAAGGGACTGCTCACACTGCTGTCCTCCCTGTCATTTGTTCTAATACTGAAGATACCAGGGGAGTTGAGGCGAGAAGAGGCCACTCACATTGCTGTTCACTCTGTCTTTTAATCTAATACTGGAGATATATGGAGTGCTGAGGTAAAAAGAGGCTGCTCACATTGCTGTCCACTCTGTCTATCTGATCTAACACTGGAGATACCAGGAGTTCTGAGATAAGAATAGAGTGTTCCCATTGCTGTCCACCCTGTGTTTCTTATCTAACACTAGAGTAACCACAGGTTCTGAGGTAGGAAGAAGTTGCTCACACTGCTGACCACCCTGTCTTTATGATCTAATACTTGTGATACCAGGAGTGCTGAAGTAAAAAGAGGTTGCTCACACTGCTGTCCATCCCTTGTGTCTGATTTAGCACTGCAGATATTAGGGATGCTGAGGTAGGAAAAGGCTGCTCCCACTGCTGTCCAACCTGTCTATCAGATCTACTACTGGAGATACCAGGAAAGCTAAAGTAACAAAAGATGGTTCTCACAGTGTTGCACACCCTGTCAATATATTCTAATGCTAGAGATATCAGGGGTGCTGAGGTAGGAAGAAGCTGCTCACACTGCTGTCCATACTTTTTATTTGATCTAATACTGATATCAGAAGTGGTGAGTTGAGATGGTCAAACCCGAACGGTAAAGTCCGTGTTACTGTTTGGGTTCGGTGGCCCAATAAAAGCTTCTTTAAAGGCTGTAGCACAGCCAATCAACAAGCTCTCCTGTGTGGGCACTTCCGACTCAATCACAGTCATGTCAAGTATTGGCATGGCTGTGACTGGAAGGTGCCGTGTGTAAAAAATAAGTAAGTAAAAAAAGACACGCAATATCCATGGGCTTTCCCAGTCTGAGAATACCAGCCCCAGCTGTCTTCTTTAGCTTGGCTGGTTATCAAAAGTAGAGGGGTTTTAAATAAATAATTTATAAAAACGGCATGGTTTTTTTAAAATAACTAGCCAAACTAAAGAAGACAGCTGGGGGATGGTATTCTCAGACTGGGAAAGGGCCATGAATATTGGTCCTCCCCAAGCCATAAATTGCAGCCCGCAGCCGCCCCAGAAAAGGTGCATACATTAGATGCGCCAATTCTGATGCTTGTCCCGGCTCTTCCCACTTGCCCTGGTGCGGTGGCAAGTGGGGTAATAGTTTGGGGATTTTACCCATTTATTAATGTAAAAATAAAAAATCACAGTATTCTCACCTGTCCGCCGATAATCCATATGTCCCATGACGTGCTGAGGTAAAAAGAGACTGCTCCCACTGATGTACATTCTTTCTATCTGATCTACCACCGTCGATATTAGTGGTACTGAGGTAATAAGAGGTTGCTCACATTGTTGTCCATCCTGTCTTTCTAATCTAATACTGAACATACCAGGGTTGCTGAGATAAGAAGGGACTGCTTACACTGTTGTCCATCCTGTGTATCTGACCTAGTTACTGGATATACCAGGGGTACTGAGGTAAGAAGAAGCTGCTCTTACTGCTGTCCACTCTGTCTTTCTGAATGAAGAACAACTGCTTTGACCTGAACATATCTTGTCAGTAGTACATTTAAAAAAAAGGAAAGACTTGTCTGGTTACAAAAAGCGTTTACAGACTGTCAAACTTTCAAAAGGGGGTGCTATTAAGTACTTACCATGCAGGGTGCCCAAACTTTTGCATCGGCCCATTTTCCTTTTTGTAATTGTTAAAATGTAAAAAATTACTAAATACAGCTCTGCCAAAACTTAAGAGACCACTGCAAAATGTTCAGTTTGTCTGAAGTTTCTCTTTATAGGTACAGTGCAGACCAAAAGTTTCTCATTTAAAGATTTTTCTGTATTTTCATGACTTTGAAAATTGTACATTTACACTGAAGGCATCAAAACTATGAATTAACACATGTGGAATTATATACTTAACAAAAAAGTGTGAAACAACTGAAATTATGTCTTATATTCTAGGTTCTTCAAAGTAGCCACCTTTTGCTTTGATGACTGCTTTGCACACTCTTGGCATTCTCTTGATGAGCTTTGAGAGGTAGTCACCGGGAATGGTCTTCCAGCAATCTTGAAGGAGTTCCCAGAGATGCTTAGCACTTGTTGGCCCTTTTGCCTTCACTCTGCGGTCCAGCTCACCCCAAACCATCTCGATTGGGTTCAGGTCTGGTGACTGTGGAGGCCAGGTCATCTGGCGTAGCATCCCATCACTCTCCTTCTTGGTCAAATAGCCCTTACACTGCCTGGAGGTGTGTTTTGAGTCATTGTCCTGTTGAAAAATAAATAATGGTCCAACTAAACGCAAACCGAATGGAATAGCATGCCGCTGCAAGCTGCTGTGGTAGCCATGCTGGTTCAGTATGCCTTCAATTTTGAATAAATACCCAACAGTGTCATCAGCAAGGCACCCCCACACCATCACACCTCCTCCTCCATGCTTCACGGTGGGAACCAGGCATGTAGAGTCCATCCGTTCACCTTTTCTGCGTCGCACAAAGACACGGTGGTTGGAACCAAAGATCTCAAATTTGGACTCATCAGACCAAAGCACAGATTTCCACTGGACTAATGTCCATTCCTTGTGTTCTTTAGCCCAAACAAGTCTCTTTTGCTTGTTGTCTGTCCTTAGCAGTGGTTTCCAAGCAGTTATTTTACATGAAGGCCGGCTGCACAAAGTCTCCTCTTAACAGTTGTTGTAGAGCTGGTCTCTAATCTGAGAAGCTGTTAACCTGCGATTTCTGAGGCTGGTGATGCGGATAAACTTATCCTCAGAAGCAGAGGTGACTCTTGGTCTTCCTTTCCTGGGGCGGTCCTCATGTGAGCCAGTTTCTTTGTAGCGCTTGATGGTTTTTGCCACTGCACTTGGGGACACTTTCAAAGTTTGCCCAATTTTTCTGACTGACTGACCTTCATTTCTTAAAGTAATGATGGCCACTCATTTTTCTTTACTTAGCTGCTTTACTTAGCTGCCATAATACAAATTCTAACAGTCTATTCAGTAGGACTATCAGCTGTGTATCCACCAGACTTCTGCACAACACAACTGATGGTCCCAACCCTATTTATAAGGCAAGAAATCCCACTTATTAAACCTGACAGGGCACACCTGTGAAGTGAAAACCATTCCCGGTGACTACCTCTTGAAGCTCATCAAGAGATTGCCAAGAGTGTACAAAGCAGTCATCAAAGCAAAAGGTGGCTACTTTGAAGAACCTAGCATATAAGACATAATTTCAGTTGTTTCACACTTTTTTGTTAAGTATATGATTCCACATGTGTTAATTCATAGTTTTGATGCCTTCAGTGTGAATGTACAATTTTCATAGTCATGAAAATACAGAAAAATCTTTAAATGAGAAGGTGTGTCCAAACTTTTGGTCTGTAGTGTATATTTATGAATAAAATGTAAATTGTTCTTTTATTCTATAAACTTCTGACAACATGTCTCCGAATTTCCAAGCAATAAATTTAGTATTTTTTCTGACAAAGAAAAATGGTCAACATTTTTTAAAAAACCCAGTGCTTTCAGACCTCAAATAATGCAAAGAAAACAAGTTCATAATCATTTAGAAACAACAATACTAATGTTTTAACTCAGGAAGATTTCAGAAATCAATATTTTGTGGAATAACCATGATTTTTAATCACAGCTTTCATGCGTCTTGGCATGCTTTCCACCAGTCTTTCTCATTGCTTCTAGCACAATAATTTAAGCAGTTCTTCTCTGTTTGATGGCTTGTGACTATCCATCATCCTCTTGATCACATTCCAGAGGTTTTCAATGGGGTTCAGGTCTGGAGATTGGGCTGCCCATGACAGAGTTTTGATGTGGTGGTCTCTTAATTTTTGCCATAGCTGTATACACAGTTGAAACCAGTATATATACAGTTGAAACCAAAAGTTTACATACACTATATAAAAAGTCATATATGCATGTTTGTCTCAATATTTGACATGAAATCAGAATGAACCTTTCCCGTTTTAGGTCAATTAGGATTATTAATATTTGCCAAATGCCAGAATAATGAGAGAGAGAATGTTTTGAGGCATTTTATTACTTACTACAAAGTTAAAAGTTTACATACATTTCATTAGTATTTGGTACCATTGCTCTTAAACTGAATGACTTGGGTCAAATGTTTGGGATATCCTTCCACAATAATTTGGGCCCATTACTTCTGACAAAACTGGTGTAACTGTTCCAGGTTTGTAGGTTACCTTGCTTGCACCGGCCTTTTCAGCTTCGCCCATAATTTTTCAATAGGATTGAGATCAGTGCTCGGTGATGGCCACTCCAAAACATTGACTTTGTTATCCTTAAGCCACTTTGTTACAATTTTTGGCAGTTTTTGCTTTAGTTAGTTGTACTCTGTACATACAGGGATGTGGCTCCTCCTTTTTGGGCTGCGCCAAAAAATAGATCAGACATTATCACATTTTATTGTCCCTGTTTTCATGAGTTGTAAGAAACTTTTCTGTAGGGTAACATTGGCCACAATTACCCAGGAAATTTGTTTTTCCTTTTTCTGGATCTGTTCTTTTAAACCTTTGTAAATTTAAAAAAAAAATTATTTTCAAAGTTGTGAAATGATTGCACTCAATAGAGTGTGCTCTCTCAATATTTCTGGATTGAGCTACGTGTGAAGTAATGGCATTGAGTACATTGACCTAAAAATAAGGGAATGATCAATTCCATTCAATAAAACATCGAAGATGAATCAAATGAGCAAATGATATTTGAATTATTCTGAACATTTTTAAGTGGATTTGCTATGCATTTTGCCTAATTAGTTGTTCAAGCAGGGATAGAATTGTACCCCTAAGCACATGTGGACCTCAAAAATCCAAGAATAAAACAACACAATGTAAGGTCAATTTGAAGTTGATCCCTTATTGCTAGGATTAATTCTTATGTGTGAGGGGGAAATTGGTCCTTTACGGCATGTCGTCTGGGTTCTAGTAGCCAGAGTATTAACAAACCATTTTCTGCTAGGTAGAAAACTCAAGGAGTAAACTACATTTTTTTGCCCAGGTGAAGAACTCCTTTTAGGGTTTAAAACATGATATTTATATGTGGGCATACTAATGTCATCAGAATATATGATGTAGTTAATCTATGCAGACCATGTTCAGATCCACTTTTGACTCCTTAGAATCATCTTCTCTCGCGGGCACAATCCAGATATATTCTTCTAAGCTATAAATCTTACAAAATAGATATACGATATACAGTAAAATACTATAGAAATGTGTAATAATAATGTTTGGAATATGATTTTTTTTCCACTCTCTCGATTTAGGATCAATTGGTTGCTATCCTAGTAAACTCCTATTATGTACCGAGGATTTAATGATGCAGAGACCGTTGAAAGGAATTCTTTGAAAGTCCAAAAGTGAAGACTTTAATTGCTTCAGGTTGCAAATTGAGCCAGAAAAGAAACCTGATCTAAACTGTTAAAACACAATGTAATGTGGATAGACCGGGGTACAGAGCTGCAATGCTTTGATAAAGCTGGGGTTGGCTGGTCCTGAGAAATGAATGTATTAATTCTTGTCAAGGCAGTAATTGAACAGAACTTCCTGCGAACATTCCATCTTTTGGTCACAACGTCGTCGGCCTTCTGATCTACCACCTGGTCATGGCTTGTGCACATGGTTAAAATAAGACAACAATTTAACGTCTGACACCAAGACAGAAAGAAGAGTTTGTAATGATTCAGATGACAAATGTCTAGTTAGCATACATGTCGGCTCTTATTGAATACACGTTGTACTCTGAAATTGCTAAAGAGTGAGAGTTATGCGCTAAAATAAGAGATCTGGTGGTTCATGCTAACAGGAAGTTACAACTTCATTAAAATCTAAATGCATTCAACGCCTAATCCTGCTAGTTTTCATTACAATACAGTAGGATATGTTAGAGGAGATCTACACTGGAGCAATGGATAATGTTACAGAAAATATTTCAGAGTTGTTGTGCGACCAAAATAGTATTTTTAAAAACAGATGTCCTATTACTCACCCTTCCCGGGTCCAGCACTGATTGTCTACCGTGTCTCCCAGTGTCTGTTATTGTCTGCAGTGCTGATGTTATGTTGACAGTGCTGCAGCCAATCAGTGAGCTCACAGGAGTTGACAGCACAAGCTGCTGAGTGAGAACAGTGGTGGAGACTCAGCACTGGACATGTGGAAGGTGACTGAAAACTCCTTTTAAAACCACCTACATATTGTTAGGCGGGACTCCCTTGTGATGCCAAGAGATGCCGTTTTTGAAGTATGAACTCCACAAAACCTTTGACGGTGTTGATGGACCTTGTGTAGAGTAGGTCATTAATATGCGATCAGTGGGCGTCCGACAATCCAGCACTCCCGCTCATTAGCTGATATCTTGAAGGGGAGATAAAGTACAATAATAGGCATAGGACACTAGAGAATTTACAGAGCTGCCATATTGTGCTCCATATATTGCTTACATTCGGCCACGAAAGGAACAAATATCAGCAGATCGGTGGTGGTTCCATGTGTTGGATCCACACCGATCTCATATTAGACAATCACTTTACCTTTTACGACAGTTGCTTGCTCTTCTTTGGGATTAAAACAGACCAGCGAGCCTTCTCTCTCCATGCACATCCATACAGCTTGATATTCATGACCTCAACACAGCTTACCAAATGTCTTTTGGTAGGTATAACTGCTACAAACCAAGAACACCTTACAAGATGTACCATTTTAGAGAAGCATGTCGTTTAGGCCTCATTTTGGCTTTGCGAAAAGTTGTGTATCACCTTATGCTTGTCCACTTTGCCTGCTTCCAAAACATCAACTTAAAGAACTAATAACTGTTCCACTTTCTGGAATGTAGTGGGTTCATCTGCCCTGTCGTCAGCAGATAAGAAGACAGAGATTTGAAAATTAATTGATACGATTTATTGGTCAATGCGTTTCGAAGTTTCAGACTTCTTTATCAGGATACAACCAAAGTACTGAGGTGATTTGAAAACTTTGATATGCGTTGACTAATAAACCACAGCAATTGATTTTCATATTCCTGCCTTCTTATCATCTACAACGCAGGTGAACACTTACCATTCCAGCACCTTTGATTCCTTCCTCGTGGGTCTCCAGCAGCCTAAAGGTACCTTCACACTAAGCGACGCTGCAGCGATCCAGACAACGATCCGGATCGCTGCAGCATCGCTGTTTGGTCGCTGGAGAGCTGTCACACAGACAGCTCTCCAGCGACCAACAATGCCGGTAACCAGGGTAAACATCGGGTTACTAAGTGCAGGGCCGCACTTAGTAACCCGATGTTTACCCTGGTTACCATCGTAAAAGTTAAAAAAACAAACACTACATACTTACCTACCGCTGTCTGTCCCCGGCGCTCTGCTTCTCTGCTCTGGCTGTGAGCACAGCGGCCGGAAAGCAGAGCGGTGACGTGTGCTTTCCGGCTGCCCGGCGCTCACAGCCAGAGCAGAGAAGCAGAGCGCCGGGGACAGACAGCGGTAGGTAAGTATGTAGTGTTTGTTTTTTTAAATTTTACGATGGTAACCAGGGTAAACATCGGGTTACTAAGTGCGGCCCTGCACTTAGTAACCCGATGTTTACCCTGGTTACCAGTGAAGACATTGCTGAATCGGTGTCACACACGCCGATTCAGCGATGTCAGCGGGAGAGCCAGCGACCAAATAAAGTGCTGGCCCTCTAGCCCCAACCAACGACATCGCAGCAGGATCCTGATCGCTGCTGCGTGTCACACTGAACGAAATCGCTAGCCAGGACGTTGCAACGTCACAGATCGCTAGCGATATCGTTTAGTGTGAAGGTACCTTAAGCCTTTCAGTGGTTGTGTGCACACAACCTTATCAGGTGAGCGCGATAATGCGTAGTCTCCTCAGCACTGTCTATCCAGATAGGACCCTATTGTGCTTTTTAGCCCTTCCAGGTTTATTCCTTGTTTACTTTCTGCCTTAAGGTACCGTCACATTAAGCGACGCTGCAGCGATATAGACAACGATGTCGATCGCTGCAGCGTCGCTGTTTGGTCGCTGGAGAGCTGTCACACAGACAGCTCTCCAGCGACCAACGATGCCGAAGTCCCCGGGTAACCAAGGTAAACATCGGGTTACTAAGCGCAGAGCCGCGCTTAGTGACCCGATGTTTACCCTGGTTACCATGTAAAAAAAAAACCCACTACATACTTACATTCCGGTGTCTGGTCACGTCCCTCGCCTTCAGCTTCCCGCACTGACTGTGAGCGCCGGCCGTAAAGCAGAGCGGTGACGTCACTGCTGTGCTCTGCTTTACGGCCGGCCGGCGCTCACAGTCAGTGCGGGAAGCTGAAGGCGAGGGACGTGACCAGACACCGGAATGTAAGTATGTAGTGTTTTTTTTTTAAATTTACATTTACAATGGTAACCAGGATAAACATCGGGTTACTAAGTGCGGCCCTGCGCTTAGTAACCCGATATTTACCCTGGTTACCAGTGAAGACATCACTGAATCGGCGTCACACACGCCGATTCAGCGATGTCAGTGGGAGATCAGCGACCAAAATAAAGTTCTGATCATTCCCAGCGACCAACGATCTCCCAGCAGGGGCCTGATCGTTGGTCGCTGTCACGCATAACGATTTCTGTAACGATATCGTTGCTATGTCACAAAAAGCAACGATATCGTTATGTGTGACGGTACCTTTAGGGTGTAGTCATGGTGCAAGCTTGGTGCGGTGGCAGCGTGGACGAGCTCCAGCCATCCCCAGCAGTCTATTGGGTGCAGGATTGTGAAACATAATCATGCACAATTGGCCATTGCAGTGGGTAAGGTTTTGGCTCCATGTGCCCCCTGCACATCAGCCACACTCCCTCTTTTACAGTAACCCAACACTTGACGGGGGCCATTATCTTGAGATAATCAATGGTATTCACTTCACTTGGTTTTAATATTATGGTTGATCATCAAATTTTCTTTTCTCTTAATAAATCTGTATCAATAATACCCATTTTAAAAAAAGTAAAACGTTGACTCATTCACATAGCAATTTGCGGGTATGGTACTGGAAAAGTTAATTCTTCTAGACATTAGGGAACAGTTTGCCTCACGCTATGCAAATGACAGGCATAGGAAACTATTATATTATTATGCATTTCTAACAATTACATTTTCCTTATAAATTGGGGTGACTGTAATGATGTGGATGTTAATGCACACCGTACCTTGTATTGTTATATTTCACACCTCACTGTTCCATGCTAATAATTATTCCATCAAATTTAACAGGGATTGTAAAGGCCTCATTGTGTGCATGTTCTTATTTTCACAGTAGATAGTACACAAATGACATTTTTCATATTTTCCATGAAAATGACTCAAGTTTCTACCAGTATGTATTTCTTACATGCATTCTTTTTCCTAATTAAAGGGAAATCATACATATAAGAGCTACTGAAAATGTCAGTGTACCTATCATTAGTCCTGGCAGCTCACATGGGGACATGAAGATAACTGCATTAATAAAGCTGAGGAGTTCCATAGACGTATAATATAATAAAAACATGAGACAAGCAGCAATTTTGCAATTTTTTTTGCTGTAATTCATAGCGGCTACATGGGCATTCAGTCTATTAATTGTTATAGATTTCAGTTTTCAGCACATTGTTTCCTTCTGCTCATTAGTAGAGGGGTTGTAGGCCTCCAGAGAAGTCTTTTTCAATTACCCTCTTGGACACCATGAAGCTATTAGTAGATTAGACCCTGGTCCACAACGTCCAGAATGTGCATAAAAGGAAATGTTAATTTGTTGAGGATCTGACCCTTGGGATACCTTCAAAGAAGTTGTTCTCTAAGGAAAATTCCTTTTTGTTACAAGGGTATATTGAAAATTAGTTGACCAAAAAATTCCCCAGTGGGATACCCAGGAATTAGTTGTAATCTGTAGGCAAACCTGGCTGTAACTAACTCTTCCATTTACCTACAGCACCTTCATGGGAAAAAAAGGATCAAATTCCTCCAAGGACAACATCCACATGGAGTTTGCATCTTATACCTATGTTTCTGCATGTGTGTGATGGTTACTCTGTTTTTACCCACACGTTGAAGACATGCTAATAGGTAATTTAGAACTGTGAACCCCAATGGGCTGCAAAGCACTCTGGATTATGTTGGCAATATATAAACAAGTATAATAAATAAGCATTACACAGAGCCTACCCACTCAAGTCCTTGGGTCATGTGTGTAACGCAGGACAGAATAGCTTCTCCAGGGGAAGAGATGTTCTTTCAAGGGTTGCACTAAACTTTCATTTTTGGAGCACACAACTCCCCTACCTCCTATTTGCAGGGAGCGGTGTACTCCTGAAGAATCACAATTTTGACTCGTGAACTTCTGGTCCAAACTGTGCACTTTCCAACGAGGAGACATCTGGTCAGCTTTAGATCAGTGCTTACAAGTTCTATTACAAAGCGCCTGTAACAATAGCATATGTTCAGCCACACTACTAGACTTCAGAACCGGTTGGTAACATACAATAGCAATGAACACTGAACACTATAATTAAAAATCCCACTGTTCTTGAGAACGGAGAATATTTTTGATATGGTAAAGTTGCCTGTTTTTCCACATAGTTTTCAATTTTGACCAATGGTGCTGAGACAACCCCTTACAGGGAACCTGTCTGTTGGTTCATTCTGGCTGAACTACGGGCAAGAAAAATCTCAGACTGACTCCCTCGATACAAACATAGCTGGAAATGTTGCCAGGGAAGAGGTGGCTGGTTGTGGAGGTATTTTCACCATTGGCCTCTCCTCAAATGATCAGCTAGACTGACAGGTCTCTCCGTGTATGAGTATAGGGAGAAGCCTGTCATTCTAGCTCTGCAGGTGGGGAGAAACCAGCGGTGACATGTCTCTTGGACTGGTCACCTTGTCCCTCACTACAGCATTCCAGAATAAATCTTACCTGTTTATAACAATAGAGCTCTGGAGGTTCCGTGAGAATAATACACAGAATAGGCATCTTTAGAATCACCCTGAGGCATCATGACACGCAAGGCTTATAAATATTTTGGCCTCCGCTCTGTGGCCTGTGTTGCTTCCTTCTTTTTTTGGTCACCCAGTGATCTGCATTGAGATTTCCTCTCAGGAGATAGAAGGCAGACAGATTATAGAAGACAACTTACATGTCAGATCGCTTGTGGGGATGACTTTTCCAAAAACATTTTGCATGAGATGATTTGGCGCTAATACCACACATGCAGGCTAATTTTGAGAGTATATGTATCATAATAAACTGAGTATGCTTATATAATAATCACACATGTCCCAAATAAGTAAAAAAATTAACCCTTGTGAACAGGTTTTACCTAATATAGACAAAAAAAGGAAGAAAAAGATTCTATTGATTCTATGACTAAGGGCTTCTGCCAGAAAATCGTCAGAATGGGTATGCTCTTTTAATTGTCTGGACATCTACCGATTTTTATTCATAGGCCATGTGGATCCTTTTCTTCCTTTTTTTTGTCTATTTTCTCCGGTGGTCCAACGGCATTGGATCCATGCTATGTTACCAAGAAGCAACGCTACATTTACCACACGGTGATGTTTTTCCCAATTTTTCTTGTTGTGCTTCTTCTATGTTTTACCTAATATACTTTATATTGGCACTATAAGCATAAAAATTTGAGTAATACTACTGCACTGTTGGGTTCATGTCTGCTACAATTTTTCACTTTGGATATTGCCCTAAACCGTCTGCATTGCTACAGTGATATCTGCAATATTGTCTACCATGCATACATTGAGACTATACACATTAATATACAGCCCTTTACGTGTGTGAGATGTGTTGTCCTGGATAGGAAAGCATGTTGTTCAAATTAACTTTGTCTGAAGCAGTATTATATATATGAGAACATGGAAACAATTAGACGTGTTGCTTCTGGTCTGTGCCCCGGAGGACCTGGTTCCTTTGTTCCTCAGACACCAGCTGAGATGCACTGATTTCCATAGTTTATTTCCTGTAAACTCTGGTCATTCTTGTGGAGCCCAATGGGACCTCTTATTAGACCACACAAATCGAAGAGAGTTCTCAGACAGGCAGGAATGGGGTAGCACATTAGGAAAAGGACATGAAAGATGAGAACGGCTTCAGCAAGTAAGGGATGGGGGAGGAGGAAAGAAGGAATATTAAAGGAACGCCATTAGAAAAATGTTGTTTGAATTAAGAAAGTAACAGATGTACCAGATATATGAGGCTTTATAGAGAGTTTTCACTTTTCACCAAAAGTCCCTCAACATAAAGAAGGATGTATCTTGTCTTCGTATGTCCTGTAATTATCAGAAGTGTATATAGATCCATATATCACATCTGTGCCTGACAGCAGAGCTTACAATCTAATCTCCCCACTACACACAACCTGCTCCTGTGGCAAAGAGTAAAGAAAAAGGAAAGTATGGACATGATCAAACTACTTTCTGCTTAACCTGAGGAGGACTTTATGGGAAGATATTAATAGCTGTAAAATGAACACTAGACATCGTCTAACTCTCCAAAGGTTCCCTCACCTTCTACTATATACTCTATCGATGACAACAGGTAAGGGCTACGTGAGTCCATATAGAATGAGTACAGTAACTAGATGCTTATGTTATAGAATTATATGTAGCATGAATTATTAGGAATGCCCAGTGTAGTTGTGTTCAACTCAGCCCATGGATCACACAGTGAGGTACCTAGCTGGGTCAAAGGAGATTTCTAAAGACCGCAGTAGAAAACGTGTTTATGCTCATCAGGCTGGAAAAGGTTACAAACCCATCTCTAAAAGATTAGGACTCCACCAATCCACAGCTAGACACGTTGTGTACAAATGGAGGAAATTCATGACTATTATTACCTGTCTGAGGAGTGGTAGACCAACAAAGATTACTCCAAATGCAACTCATATAATAGTCTGTGAGGTTACAAAGGAACCCAAGATAACCTCTAAGCAACTAAAGGACTCTCTCACGTTAGTTAATATTAATGTTCGTGAGTCCATCATTAGGAGTAAAGGACAGTAAGGGTGTGCAAATATATGAAGGGACAGGAGAGAGATTTTTCTAATTTTCTAATGATCATTTTACACCAAGGTTGCAACGATGACAAGGGGGCATCCTGTACATCTAAAGGAAAGTTTAATTATAATCACAAACAGTGATTCTTCACAGTACAAGCTGTAAAAATTTCGAACGCTCTATTGTAATAGTTGATTCACTAAAAAATGTAAATATCGGGGGAACAAAGGTGGATTTTTAAAAAGTACGAACTTTTAAAAGTGTTTGTTTTTACAAGCATCAGCCAACAAAAACTATTTAAAGATTATAGGCCTTCCCTGTACATGCACTGCTTGCTATATAGGCTCAGTGCTTGCATGTACGAGACCTTTGAGGATCATAGTTTATGGTTACTCCAGCTGCAAAAACGCATTACTTCATCAAACATTGCACTATGGTAAAGCTACATTGCATCATAATGAAAATGAGTATAGTCATGTGTGGCACCCCTAGGGGTATTTGCCACAAAAATAGTTACTGACAGTAAATGCAAATACTAAAATAGCAAGACTGCACTACCACCTCCGGCCAGAAGGGGGAGCTCCAGAGACTCCCCTTGATCCATTCTGGTCTGAGAGAAGAACTGGCAGTTGGGCTAAGGAGCTGAAAGTGAGAGGTCATACAGTTGAATCTCTAACAGCCCTGTGACTGTTACCAGGCCTAAATCACCGGCCTGAGGAGAAGAGGGATAGAGAAAAAGGACATTGTGAGAACCGGGTAGCATTAATCACTACCCAGAACAGGCGCAAAGACGGATACCGGATCCGTGGCTGTATTCATTACATATAATACAGCAACCGGAAAAACGTGAGGTGATATCAGCTTCACTAGGGTCGGACGCAGCAACAGACACAGAGTTCAGCGGTACTCCTGGAGGGGGTAAGCCGATAAAAGGACTTGGGTTGCCCGTCGAACCAGGACCCGGAGGGGACAGATTGGGCCGGCAGCCAGTTCACATACAGCAGCAGGGCCACACAGATATTGCGTACAATAAGAGGCGAAGACCCCGGCAGGGTCAAAGTAACTCAGAGTTCCCATACAGACTCCGGTGACAGGACTGGTTGTAAATCCTTTTTTGTTAAAGTAAACTGGTTAAACGTTTCAGTGCCTCAGTCTTTCATTTGGACAATAGCCATCTATCCAGGATTGGGATCATCACCGCTGGGAGAACCTGCTGCTGATCAAGTAAGTGCCTGTTCCCTCACGATACCCTTTACACTGTGCATTGCCTGAGGCCACAGCACCGGGTCAAGCCACCCGTGACACCCCCCTCAACAGACAGACCCCATTGGTCCGGTGCTGGGTACCCCGGTCTCTTGGGCGTCACACATGTTACAACCTGCATATTGCTGCCACTACAACACTCAGATTACTAAATAAAATCCAAATCTTCTGGGTTAAAAGAAACTTGTGATTCATGGCCTTTATTGTAGTGCAGTGTAGAATTGCGGTGCTACAATCTTTTGCCAACGTGTGTTGAGGCCATTGTTGTGTAGCTTCACTCAGAGAACAAATTCCAGTAGCTAACAAAGAACAACTCTTATTACATTTATTTTAAGCACGTATATAGTTTAATTCATTTTCACAGCACTTTAGAAGACATCACTGTCCCCATTGGGGCTAGTAATTTAGATTCCTAATCAGTATGTCTCTGAAGTGTGGGAGGAAACAGAGAGCCCAGATGAAACCCATGCAAACACGGGGAAAACATACAAACTCTTTGCAGATGTTGTCCTCGCTGGGATTTGAACCCAGAACCAGAGATGGGCAAACCCGGACAGTAACGTTCGGGGTCCGTACCGAACACATATTGTTCGGGCACGGACCCCTAACACGGACTTCTTAAGGAAGTCCGTGTTACTGTTCGGGTTCAGAACCTCAAACAAACATCGGGTGTTTCCCATGCTGTCATCTGCATGACAGTGCGAGAAACACCGGTGGCTCTGATCGACAGTAAAATTACCACTGGTCAGAGCACTGTGGTTACTGTGGTTCCCACACTGTCACATGCCAGCATGAGCCTGCAGCTGTGACCGGAGGTAAAAAGTTAACTTCAGTCACTATTCCCATCAATCTACGCCTGTTGTCGCTGATAATAGCGAGAGCAGGTTCCGGCTGATGGGAGTGTTTATCAGCTGACACTAGAGCTATAAATAAATAAATCAATTAAAAAAATGGCGTGGGTTCCCCTGTATCTACTATATAATTGTCTAAGGGTCACTTCCGTCTTTCTGTCTGTCCTTCTGTCTGTCCTTCTGTTCCGTCTTTCTGTCTGTCCTTCTGTCTTTCTGTCACGGATATTCATTGGTCACGGCTTCTGTCTGTCATGGAATCCAAGTCGCTGATTTGTCATGGCAAAACGCCCACGACCATTGCCACGACCAATCAGCGACGGCGACAGTCCGGCGGCAATAACAAAAAAAACCGTTATTCTCACCCTCCGACGTGGCGCTGTCCTCGGGAGTGCAAGCGGCAGGTTCCGGTGCTAAGGATGCTATGCGAGAAGGACCTGCCATGACATCACAGTCATGTGACGGCGACGTCATCACAGGTCCTGCGCTCATACCAGCCCTGGGACTTGAAGCTGCCACGTGCACCGCACACAGGTGACAGGACTACAAGGGGCCCTCACAAGGTGAGTATATGTTTCTTTTTTATTTTTTAACCTGTTACATACGTGGCTGGGCAATATACTACGTAGCTGGGCAATATACTACGTGACTGGCCAATATACTACGTGACTGGGCAGTATACTACGTGTATGTGCTGTATACTACGTGGCTCTTTGCTGTATACTACGTCGCTGTGCAATATACTACGTGGCTGGGCAATGTACTACGTGACTGGGCAATATTCTACGTCACTGGGCAATATACGGTACTACGTGACTGGGCAATATACTACGTAACTGGGCAATATACTACGTGGCTGGGCAATATACTACGTGGCTGGGCAATATACTACGTGACTGGGCAATATACTACGTGACTGGGCAATATACTATGTGACTGGGCAATATACTACGTGACTGGGCAATATACTACGTGACTGGGCAATATACTACGTCGCTGTGCAATATACTACGTGACTGGGCAATATACTATGTGACTGGGCAATATACTATGTGGCTGGGCAATATACTACGTGACTGGGCAATATACTACGTGACTGGGCAATATACTATGTGACTGGGCAATATACTACGTGACTGGGCAATATACTACGTGGCTGGGCAATATACTATGTGGCTGGGCAATATACTACGTCGCTGGGCAATATACTACGTAACTGGGCAATATACTACGTGACTGGGCAATATACTACGTGGCTGGGCAATATACTACGTCAAAGGGCAATATACTACTTCACTGGGCAATATACTATGTGGCTGGGCAATATACTACGTCGCTGGGCAATATACTACGTAACTGGGCAATATACTACGTGACTGGGCAATATACTACATGGCTGGGAAATATACTACGTCACTGGGCAATATACTACTTCACTGGGCAATATACTACGTCGCTGGGCAATATACTACACAGCTGGGCAATATACTATGTGGCTGGGCAATATACTACGTCGCTGGGCAATATACTACGTAACTGGGCAATATACTACGTGACTGGGCAATATACTACATGGCTGGGCAATATACTACGTCACTGGGCAATATACTACGTCACTGGGCAATATACTACGTAGCTGGGCAATATACTATGTGGCTGGGCAATATACTACGTGGCTGGGCAATATACTACGTGGTTGGGAAATATACTACGTGGCTGGGCAATATATTACGTGGGCTGTGCAATATACTTCGTGAACATGCATATTCTAGAATACCCGTTAGAATCGGGCCACCATCTAGTTTTTGATAATCAGCCAGGCAAAACTGACAGCTGCAGGCTGCAACCCCCAGCTGTCAGCTTTAGCATGGCTGGTTATCAAGAAGAGAGGGGTCCCCACGACTCATTTTTGGCAACTAGCCAAGCTAAAGCAGACAGCTGGGGGCTGGTATTCTCACGCTGGTAAGGGGCCACAGATATTGCCCCCCAGCCTAAAAATAGCAGCCTGCAGCCGCCCCAGTAAAAAACATAAAATAATAACAAAAATACTCATCTAATGCCCATTCCATTGAAGCCCTGGTCTCCTGTAAAAAAAAACAAAACAAAAATAAAAAACAACCATATCCCTCACCAAAAAACCTAAGGAACTAGGACAAAAACTGGTGTGCATGCAGCATGTAAGCGCACGTTCACACTGGCCACTGAACAGAAAAAAACAAAGATAGAAACATAATGATTGAATACCCTGCAGTAAATCTCCATTACTCCATTGTCAAAAGTGCCCAGTATGCCGACATACAAGTGGTAGCCAAGGACGTTCACAGAACCTTTGTCTGGCTGCCATGCAGTACTGGTGTGGATATCGGGCTATGGTCTTGCAAATCTTTTGTTCATTGCTAAATGAGACATATATGAGATACAGTAGATACATGGATAAATATACAGTGGGTATTAATGTACACTTTGCACCCCATCTTGACTGAAAAAAAGAGAAATGTAGAAACTTTTGCAAATTTAGCAAAAAAGAAAAACCTGAAATATCACATGGTCATAAATATTCAGACCCTTTGCTCAAACACTCATATTTAAGTCACATGCTGTACATTTCCTAGTGATCCTCCTTGAGATGGTTCTACTCCTTCATTGGAGTCCAGCTTTGATTAATTAAACTGATAGGACTTGATTTGGAAAGGCACACACCTGTCTATATAAAGGTACCTTCACACTAAACGATATCGCTAGCAATCCGTGACGTTGCAGCGTCCTGGCTAGCGATATCGTTTAGTTTGACACGCAGCAGCGATCAGAATCCTGCTGTGATGTCGCTGGTCGGGGCTAGAGGGCCAGACCTTTCTTTGGTCACTGGCTCTCCCGCTGACATCGCTGAATCGGCGTGTGTGACGCCGATTCAGCGATGTCTTCGCTGGTAACCAGGGTAAACATCGGGTTACTAAGCGCAGGGCCACGCTTAGTAACCCGATGTTTACCCTGGTTACCATCCTAAAAGTAAAAAAAACAAACGCTACATATTTACCTACCGCTGTCTGTCCCCGGCGCTGGGCTTCTCTGCTCTGGCTGTGAGCACAGCGGCCGGAAAGCACAGCGGTGACGTCACCGCTCTGCTTTCCGGCTGCCCGGCGCTCACAGCCAGAGCAGAGAAGCCCAGCGCCGGGGACAGACAGCGGTAGGTAAGTATGTAGCGTTTTTTTTTTTTACTTTTAGGATGGTAACCAGGGTAAACATCGGGTTACTAAGCGCGGCCCTGCGCTTAGTAACCCGATGTTTACCCTGGTTACCGGCATCGTTGGTCGCTGGAGAGCGGTCTGTGTGACAGCTCTCCAGCGACCAAACAGCGACGCGGCAGCGATCCGGATCGTTGTCTGGATCGCTGCAGCGTCGTTTAGTGTGAAGGTACCTTAAGACCTCACAGCTCACAGTGCATGTCAGACCAAACGAGAATCATGAGGTCAAAGGAACTGGCCAAGGAGCTCAGAGACAGAATTGTGGCAAGGCACATATCTGGCCAAGGTTACAGCAGAATTTCTGCAGTACTCTAGGTTCCTAAGAGCACGGTGGCCTCCGTAATCCTTAAATGGAAGAAGTTTGGGACCACCAGAAGTCTTCCTAGACCTGGCTGTCCAGCCAAACTGACCAATCATGGGAGAAGAGCCTTGGTGAGAGATGTAAAGAAGAGTCCCAAGATCACTGTGGCTGAGCTCCTTAGATGCAGTAGGCAGATGGGAGAAAGTTCCACAAAGTCAACTATCACTGCAGCCCTCCACCAGTCGGGCCTTTATGGCAGAGTGGCGCGATGGAAGCCTCTCCTCAGTGCAAGACATATGAAGGACTCCCAGACTGAGAAATAAGACTATCTGGTCTGACGAAGATAGATCTTTTTGGTGATAATTCTAAGCGGTATGTGTGGAGAAAACCAGGCACTGCTCATCACCTGCCCTAAACAATCCCAACAGTGAAACATGATGGTGGCAGCATCATGCTATTGGGGTGTATTTCAGCTGCAGGGACAGGACGACTGGTTGTCATTGAAGGAAAGATGAATGTGGCCAAGTACAGAGATATCCTGGATGAAAACCTCTTCCAGAGTGCTCTGGACCTCAGACTTGGCCGAAGGTTCACCTTCCAACAAGACAATGACCCTAAGCACACAGCTAAAATAACAAAGGAGTGGCTTCAGAACAACTCTGTGACCATTCTTGACTGGCCCAGCCAGAGGCCTGACCTAAACCCAATTGAGCATCTCTGCAGAGACCTGAAAATGGCTGTCCACAAATGTTTACGATCCAACCTGTCAGAACTAAAGAGGATCTGCAAGGTAGAACGGCAGGGGATCCCCAAATCCAGGTGTGAAAAACGTATTGCATCATTCCCAAGAAGACTCATGGATGTACTAGCTCAAAAGGTTGTTTCTACTCAATTTTGAGCAAAGGGTCTGAATACTTATGACCATGTGATATTTCAGTTTATCTTTTGTAATAAATTTGCAAAATTGTCTACATTTCTGTTTTTTTCAGTCAAGATGGCGTACAGAGTGTACATTAATGAGAAAAAAATGAACTTTTTTTGAATTTACCAAATGGCTGCAATGAAACAAAGACTGAAAAATTTAAAGGGGTCCGAATACTTTCCGTACCCACTGTATATACAGTATATATACATAGTATCAGTGCAGACACACGCCTCCCAGCCATCCAGCAGCGCTAACTAATTAGCACACGTGATGAGAATAGGAAACATTGCAGCAAACAATGACAGCGTGGGAAACTAGTGTAAATGGCAATTACAAAAAGTCTCTACAGAAAAAAAATAAAATCAACAAACAAATAACAATAGCCTTCAACGGCAGACTGGCAGCATGAGAAACGAGGTTGTGGTGGAAAGCAGCCTGCACATTTCAGCCGAGCACAAGCAGTTCCTTTCATTACTACAATCAAGTGTCTCTCCGAAGCTCCTTCTTTCCGTTTGCTGAAGCACAGAGACTTAACAGTAAAGAGGGGGCTAAGATGGGGTGAACGTGTTTTAGGAATCTCAGCACTTGCCAGGTCATTGGGGAGGTCATTTAACTTTTGTTGAAGAGACAAGGGAGAAAAAAGGAGAAGGGGTAATGAAATATCCTGCCTGAGACAGCTTACAAGCACATGTCCCATGCTGTCCGGTTGATAGGCTCCGAGGTAACATTTGCAGCCTGTTGTCCTGTTGCCAAGTTGAACGGTTGGTGGGCATTACGTATGTGAAAAGACTTCAGCCTTAACTTCGAAGTCAGCATTTCTGGAGAAACATAATAGGACTATTGTGTATAATGTTTCCTTGCAGCAAGTTCACTACCTAGATAGAATGATAGAACAGATATTGTAGCCCAAACTGGCCATAAGAAAACAACAGGGGTCAACTAAGCACTGGGAAGATGCAGCACTTCAGCAAAAATTACTGTTCATTTTGTTTCGGCAGACGCTGAATTGGAAATGGATCATCACATAGTGATATTTCAGGGTGTGAGTTCCACCAGGCCAAAGTTTCCATGTCTTCTCTATGCTCTGTGTGCATTGCAATGAGCTATGCCAGGTTCTATCTAAAACATATGGATAGTCCAAGAAGATAGTCATACCCATAAATCTTGTGCCCAACAGTTCACCCCTAAAATCCACAAACATTCCTGTAATTTTAATATAGGAAGAGATAACTTTATGTCCAGTTATATTCCTCACCCCTGATGAAGCTTGCTGTGTGAAACGCATGTCAGGTTGGCGGGGCACCAGGAGTCCCGCTTTAGTTTGGTTTGTACCATGCATTTGACCATGCTGTAAAATTGTTTAATTAAATTATATTTTTGGTGTTTTTCTCTGTTGTGTGTGCTAGCAGTCACTACATTATATGTGTTGGATGTCAAGCATTACTATCTTCATTTATGTTTCTTGAATATTGCACCACTTTATAAATACACTTGTACCTTATTATTATCACTGCTATCATTCACCTTTGATTATAGTGTAACACCTCAGGGTCCTGGTTGACACATTGGCATTGCTTTCCTCACGGGGAGAGTGATGTCATGCTTGGAAGCGAGGAAGGATCCCTTTGACAGGTATTCAGCACATACAACACTGTTCTGATTCCAGGCCAGAAGGGGGAGCTCTACACCCGACTTCAGGGGAGCTGCTCTCTCTGGTCAGGAGGAGGAGTCAGTTGCTAGGCAGTTGGAGTTAGACAGTTAGTGAGAGGAGAGCGAAGAAAGAGGAAGGAAAGCTGGGGCCATAGAGACGAGTGATTCTGCGGCTCCCGGGAAGGAAAGAGAAAGCAGAGCAGTCTGTAAAGTGAGTGATTGGGGAAGTGGAGCGCAGGAGAGTGAACAGCTGGAGAGAGGAGCTGAGATTGAGCTTCCTCCACGTTGAGTACAGATACCAGTAGCCAGAAGACCGAGGTTGTGGGGGTAACTCAGAAACCGACGGACAGCAGATTGCAAGTTACCTGTCCACCATTAATGCCTGAGGACACAGTAGCAGACAGAGCGCGGGTCGTGATAGAGATCCTGTAAAAAGGCTCGAGCTACCTGTTGTACAGGTAGGGTCCTACCAACAAGGGGGACAGAGAGAATATGTGAGGACCTTGTGTGAGGCATAAGGCAGCAAGGGACTACACACCACAGCGCTAGTAGGAAGGCTTCCAACCCCACCTGGTTAGAGGGATTCCCAATTCGCTTCCAATCTGGCTGGACCACATCATCATCCGTGATCCGGAACCCTGGACTGTGGCTGCTTTAACCCCTTAGTGACAGAGCCAATTTGGTACTTAATGACCGAGCCAATTTTTACAATTCTGACCACTGTCACTTTATGAGGTTATAACTCTGGAACGCTTCAACGGATCCCGCTGATTCTGAGATTGTTTTTTTCGTGACATATTGTACTTCATGATAGTGGTAACATTTCTTTGATATTACTTGCGAATATTTATGAAAAAAACGGAAATATGGCGAAAATTTTTAAAATTTTGCAATTTTCAAACTTTGTATTTTTATGCCCTTAAATCAGAGAGATATGTCACGAAAAATAGTTAATAAATAACATTTCCCACATGTCTACTTTACATCAGCACAATTTTGGAAACAAATTTTTTTTGTTAGGGAGTTATAAGGGTTAAAATTTGACCAGCAATTTCTCATTTTTACAACACCATTTTTTTTTAGGGACCACATCACATTTGAAGTAATTTTGCGGGGTCTATATGATAGAAAGTAATGAAGTGTGACACCATTCTAAAAACTACACCCCTGAAGGTTCTCAAAACCACATTCAAGAAGTTTATTAACCCTTTACGTGCTTCACAGGAACTGAAACAATGTGGAAGGAAAAAATGAACATTTAACTTTTTTTTGCAAACATCTTAATTCAGAACCATTTTTTTTATTTTCACATGTGTAAAAACAGAAATGTAACCATAAATTTTGTTGTACAATTTCTCCTGAATACGCCAATACCCCATATGTGGGGGTAAACCACTTTTTGGGCGCACCGCAGAACTTGGAAGTGAAGGAGCGCCGTTTGACTTTTTCAATGCAGAATTGGCTGGAATTGAGATCGGACGCCATGTCATGTTTAGAGAGCCCCTGATGTGCCTAAACAGTGGAAACTCCCCACAAGTGACACCATTTTGGAAACTAGACCTCTTAAGGAACTTATCTAGATGTGTGGTGAGCACTTTGAACCCCCAAGTGCTTCACAGAAGTTTATAACGTAGAGCCGTGAAAATAAAAAATCGCTTTTGTTTACACAAAAATGATCTTTTCGCCCACAAATTCTTATTTTCACAAGGGTAACAGGAGAAATTAGACCACAAAAGTTGTTGTGCGATTTCTCCTGAATACGTCGATACCCCAAATGTGAGGGTAAACCACTGTTTGGGCGCACCGCAGAGCTTGGAAGGGAAGGAGTGCCGTTTTACTTTTTCAATGTAGAATTGTCTGGAATTGAGATCGGACGCCATGTCGCGTTTGGAGAACCCCTGATGTGCCTAAACAGTGGAAACCCCCCACAAGTGACACCATTTTGGAAACTAGACCCCTTAAGGAACTTATCTAGATGTGTGGTGAGCACTTTAAACCCCCATGTGCTTCACAGAAGTTTATAACGTAGAGCCGTGAAAATAAAAAATCGCATTTTTTCTACAAAAATGATCTTTTTGCCCCCAAATTTTTATTTTCACAAGGGTAACAGGAGAAATTAGACCACAAAAGTTGATGTGCAATTTCTTATGAGTACGTCGATACCCAATATGTGGGGGTAAACCACTGTTTGGGCGCACCGCAGAGCTTGAAAGAGAAGGAGTGCCGTTTTACTTTTTCAATGTAAAATTGGCTGGAATTGAGATTGGACGCCATGTCGCGTTTGGAGAGCCCCTGATGTGCCTAAACAGTGGAAATCCCCAACAAGTGACACCATTTTGGAAACTAGACCCCTTAAGGAACTTATCTAGATGTGTTGTGAGCACTTTGAACCCCCCATGTGCTTCACAGACGTTTATAACGTAGAGCCGTGAAAAAAACAATCGCATTTTTTCTACAAAAATGATGTTTTTGCCCCCAAATTTTTATTTTCACAAGGGTAACAGGAGAAATTAGACCACAAAAGTTGTTGTGCGATTTCTCCTGAGTACGTCGATACCCAATATGTGGGGGTAAACCACTGTTTGGGCGCACGGCAGAGCTTGGAAGAGAAGGAGTGCCATTTTACTTTTTCAATGTAGAATTGTCTGGAATTGAGATTGGACGCCATGTCGCGTTTGGAAAGCCCCTGATGTGCCTAAACAGTAGAAATCCCCCACAAGTGACCCCATTTTGGAAATTAGACCCCCCATGGAACTTATCTAGATGTGTGGTGAGAACTTTGAATGCCCAAGTGCTTCACAGAAGTTTATAATGCAGAGTCGTGAAAATAAAAAAAATATTTTTTTTTCCCACAAAAAAGATTTTTTAGCCCCCAAGTTTTTATTTTCACAAGGGTAACAAGAGAAATTGGACCCCAAAAGTTGTTGTCCAATTTGTCCTGAGTATGCTGGTATCCCATATGTGGGGGTAAACCACTGTTTGGGCGCACGGCAGAGCTCGGAAGGAAGGAGCGCCGTTTTGGAATGCAGACTTTGATAGAATGGTCTGTGGGCGTTATGTTGCGTTTGCAAAGCCCCTGATGTACCTAACCAGTAGAAACCCTCCACAAGTGACCCCATTTTGGAAACTAGACCCCCAAGGAACTTATCTAGATGTGTGGTGAGAACTTTGAATGCCCAAGTGCTTCACAGAAGTTTAGAATGCAGAGTCGTGAAAATAAAAAATATTTTTTTTTCCACAAAAAAGATATTGTAACCCCCAAGTTTTTATTTTCACAAGGGTAACAGGAGAAATTGGACTGCAATAGTTGTTGTCCACTTTATCCCGAGTACGCTGATGTGCCATATGTGGGGGTAAACCACTGTTTGGGCGCACGGCAGAGCTCGGAAGGGAAGGAGCGCCGTTTTGGAATGCAGACTTTGATAGAATGGTCTCTGGGCGTTATGTTGCGATTGCAGAACCCCTGATGTACCTAAACAGTAGTAACCCCCCACAAGTGACCCTATTTTGGAAACTAGACCCCCCAAGGAACTTATCTAGATGTGTGGTGAGAACTTTGAATGCCCAAGTGCTTCACAGAAGTTTAGAATGCAGAGTCGTGAAAATAAAAAATATTTTTTTTTCCACAAAAAAGATATTGTAACCCCCAAGTTTTTATTTTCACAAGGGTAACAGGAGAAATTGGACTGCAATAGTTGTTGTCCACTTTATCCCGAGTACGCTGATGTGCCATATGTGGGGGTAAACCACTGTTTGGGCGCACGGCAGAGCTCGGAAGGGAAGGAGCGCCGTTTTGGAATGCAGACTTTGATAGAATGGTCTCTGGGCGTTATGTTGCGATTGCAGAACCCCTGATGTACCTAAACAGTAGTACCCCCCCACAAGTGACCCTATTTTGGAAACTAGACCCCCCAAGGAACTTATCTAGATGTGTGGTGAGAACTTTGAATGCCCAAGTGCTTCACAGAAGTTTAGAATGCAGAGTCGTGAAAATAAAAAATATTTTTTTTTTCACAAAAAAGATATTGTAGCCCCCAACTTTTTATTTTCACAAGGGTAACAGGAGAAATTGGACTACTAAAGTTGTTGTTCAATTTATCCTGAGTACGCTGATGCCCCATATGTGGGGGTAAACCACTGTTTGGGCGCACGGCAGAGCTCGGAAGGGAAGGAGCGCCGTTTTGGAATGCAGACTTAGATAGAATGGCCTGTGGGCGTTATGTTGCGTTTGCAGAGCCCCTGATGTACCTAAACAGCAGTAACCCCTCACAAGTGACCCCGTTTTGGAAACTAGACCCCCAAGGAACTTATATAGATGTGTGGTGAGAACTTTGAATGCGCAAGTGCTTCACAGAAGTTTATAATGCAGAGTCATAAAAATAAAAAATATTTTTTTTTTTTCACAAAAAAGATTTTGTAGCCCGCAAGTTTTTATTTTCACAAGGGTAACAGGAGAAATTGGACCCCAGAAGTTGTTGTCAAATTTATCCCGAGTACGCTGATGCCCCATATGTGGGGGTAACCCACTGTTTGGGCGCATGGCAGAGCTCAGAAGGGAGGGAGCACCATTTGACTTTTGGAGCGCAAAATTGGCTGTCGTGTTTGGAGACCCCCTGATGTACCTAAACAGTGGAAACCCCCCAATTCTAGCTCCAACCCTAACCCCAACACACCCCTAACCCTAATCCCAACCTGATCCATAATCCTGATCACTAACCCTAACGATAATCACAACCCTTACCCCAAAACAACCCTAATGTCAACCCTAACCATAACCCTAATCAAAACCCTAAATCCAACACACCCCTAATGCTAATCTCAACCCTAACCTCAAACCTAACCCTAATCCCAATACACCCCTAATCACAACCCTAACCTTAACCCTAATCCCAAACCTAACCCTAATCCCAAGCGTAACCCTAATGCCAACCCTAACCCTAATCCAAACCCTAACCCTAATCCCAACTTTAACCCTAACTTTAGCCCCAACCCTAGCCCTAACTTTAGCCCCAACCCTAACCCTAACCCTAAGGCTACTTTCACACTTGCGTCGTTTGGCATCCGTCGCAATCCGTCGTTTTGGACAAGAAACGGATCCTGCAAATGTGCCCGCAGGATGCGTTTTTTGCCCATAGACTTGTATTGCTGACGGATCCTGACGGATGGCCACACGTCGCGTCCGTCGTGCACTGGATCAGTTGTGTTTGGCGGACCGTCAGCACAAAAAAAGTTCAATGTAACGTTTTTTTGTACGTCGCATCCGCCATTTCTTACCGCGCATGCGTGGTCGTAAATCCGCCCCCTCCTCCCCAGGACATAGATTGGGCAGCGGATGCGTTGAAAAACTACATCCGCTGCCCACGTTGTGCACAATTTTCACAACGTGCGTCGGTATGTCGGGCCGACACATTGCGACGGCCCCGTACCGACGTAAGTGTGAAAGAAGCCTGACCCTAAATTTAGAGCCAACCCTAACCCTAAATTTAGCCCCAACCCTAAATTTAGCCCCAACCCTAACCTTAGCCCTAACCCTAGCCCTAACCCTAGCCCTAACCCTAACCCTAACCCTAAACCTAATTTTAGCCCCAACTGCTTTCTCCTGCCGGCCGGCAGATGGAGACAGATGGCGGGCGCACTGCGCATGCGCCCGCCATTTTCTTTTCCCCAGAAAACGCCGGCGGCCAGGAGGAGCAGCAGGAGGACCCAGGGACACCGGTAAGTATAATAGTGTCCCCGAATCCCCCTATTTCTCTGTCCTCTGATGTGCGATCACATCAGAGGACAGAGAATGACACTTTGCTTTTTTTTTTTTTTTTTTGCGGTCGCCGGTAAACAGTTAATTACCGGGGATCGCAAAACAGGGGTCAGTAAAACCGACCCCGATCATGTTTTTTGGGGTCTCGGATACCCCCGGCAGCCGAGACCCCAAAGATTCTCCCGGGGCCGGCCGGCCATTTTGAAGATGGCGGCGCCCATCGGGAGCCACGAGGAGCACCGGGGGAGACAGGCAAGTATTGGGGGGCTACCTGGGACCCCATTTCTCTGTCCTCTGATGTGCGATCACATCGGAGGACAGAGAAATTAAAAATAAATCGCGTTTTTTTTTTTTTTGCGATCGCCGGTAAACGGTTAATTACCGGCGATCGCAAATGCGGGGTCGGTAAAAACCCCCCGAATCATGTTCTCTGGGGTCTCGGCTACCCCCGGCAACCGAGACCCCGGAGAAAATCCGACTCTGGTGGGCGCTATTTACTTTTTCTAAGTACCCTTAACGGCCGCCGTTAAAAGGCGTATCGGCGGTCGTTAAAGGGTTAAACCAAGTAAAGAGGTAAAGAGACTGCAACCCTGTTTCCTCTGTTTTCTTACTAAACACCGACCACCATCTCCTCTACTACATCTCAGCTGCCATAACAACACCCCAGAGGTCCCCTTTAAGCAGCGTCGGTCGTCCCTGATCGAATACCACAGGTGGCATCACAAACCCGGTACCGAGTACCCCATGGCCCTGGCAAGCGTTTCAATTGCACCTTTTTGTATTTATAAATACTTCATTTACATACTCATCGTTCCTTCACGCTGCCCATCTGCATTGTGCCATCCCTTGTGGTCTCCAACTGTCCTGCCAATTTTTCCTTTTGTCTGGTTCTTGTCCTTGTACTGTACTTTTTATATGTTTTAAGCTATTTTTCAATACAGTTGTTTATTTCTGCATTTATATGTAGTCTTAGTCATACTTCTCATGTTAGAGTCTTCAGCTATATAAAGGGAAACAATGTACGGGTTCAGATCCAATCTGTGAATCATCTGATCCCGGTGATCCCATGAACCGTTGACCTGTCCGGCACATTTGTTAAGTATAGGAGTGCAGACACTTGATCCACCTTTGCATCACCTTCACACTGGGTGATTTTGGTGAATTGTTTTCTGCAAAAAAATGTTGAAATTGGAAATTTTGTACAAGCAAATTACAAGATATGTAAAGAAATGAGGAAGGAAATGAAAAAAAAAGGAATGATGTGCCGTGCAATCATTTGTTAAGGTTTTCAATGGAAGGGAAAAGCGATGCATGGACTTGATGTTTTTGTCAGTTGGTAGCTTTGTTGAATTTTACATTGCTGACAGATTGCCATGTCACTATCTAATGTATACTTTCCTAGTGAAGTGAATCCATCTTGGCACTATCAACCCTGTGTACCACATTAAAATAAAATACATTGTTTTTTTAGGCATCATTGTGTGCCACAATCTGAAAATTGCATAAGTGTTGCACGAGAATTAAAATCTAAATAATGTATCCAGGTTAGTCTATGTTCACATGTCAACTCAACTGGTTTCCATTTCATTCCACCAGCAGCTGACAGATCCCATTGCTTTTTATTGGAATCTGTTAGGGTGTCTATGGTTTTGACAGAAAAAATGGAGTGGCAGACATGACAGAGGCTGAGAATGATGCCTGTGATGAAACAACTTGGTATCGGGAAGTAGTAGGAATATAATTTTAGAGCCGATTCTTAAAGGAGCAACTATTTGGTCCTCAAGTTGCCACTGGACAAAGTGCAGCAGCTAAACTGACTCGTCCTCATCCATTATCCATTACGATTATGAAAGAAAACACTCGACTAGACTCCTCAGGGCCCCACTTTGCATTTTGTCCAAGGCAACAATTTATCTAAAATGCTCCCTGTGGACACATATAACCTACATGTCTTAAGCAACATGGCAGTGAGTCCAAGGTGTTGACTTGGCCTTTGAATTCACCAGACCAAAAACCGATCGGGCATCTTTGGGATGTGCTGATCCATGGAGGCCTCACCTCTCAGGATGTTGTTACCTGTCTTGTAGCTGTCCGATGTGCCAACACCAGCCTCAATGTTTCGGAAGGGCATCGATACAGCCCCAATGCACTTCCAGGCTAACTTCATTTCTACGCTCTTGCAAATTACTACAAAACAGGTATGATTTGTACTATTGTACTAGGACCTGTAAATCCACACTACTAGACTCATTAATAAAAATATCTTGACAGGTTCCCTCTAAAGAATCTCTCGCTAATGACCTGTTGATACCATAATACACTGTCACAGGTCTTGTGAAGTCCATGCCAGCACGAGGGGGGCCTCGACAATACTGGGTACGTGGTGTTATTGTTATGACTGTTCAGGCTATCCGGACATTTAACCCTTAGGAAGTAAACTCTGCACTTTGATAGATAGAAACAGACTGCTCCTGCATTAAATGGACATCTGAAAGTCTACACATATGGTGCACTGTCCATGGTGCTGAATATAGTGAAGCTATAGATTTATATTACTCTGCGATGAAGCCAATGAACCTGTTAATATAAAGAGTATGTGATACACTCAAATCTTCAAGCTAAAATAGGAAGTTTTCAACCCAAACAATGTGCAGCTCTCACTTTCCTCTGATATGCCCTCTTCTGTCAGCTAAGCCCGTACTGATGGATAGTACCATTGGTGTTAAAGAGGACCTTCCATCACATTTTTCATGTTGAACTGGACAAAATGTAATAGTGACTGTAAAGCAGAATATCTTTTTTTTTTTTATTTCGTTCACATGGATGTTATCATGCAGTTTTAACTGAGCGCTTGTACTTCTTTATCCTGCATGATGCTGACTAATCAAATGCAGGCAGAAACACTCCAAAAGGCAAAAAAATCACGTGTCCATCATAACTTAGAGCAGGTTTCTCAATGTAAGATATAATTATACAGCTCTGAGCTCCTGGGGCTCTGTAAAAACAAAACCAGGTAGACCAACAAAACTGTCATCGACAACTGCCAGGAAAATTGTCCGTGATGCAAAGAAAAACTCACAAATAACAAGCTGAAATACAGGACGCTCTGAAAACTAGCAGTGTGGCTGTTTCAAGATGCACAATAAGGAAGCACTTGACGAAAAGTGGGATGCATGGTAGAGTCGCCAGAAGAAAGCCATTAATGTGCAAATGCCGCAAAATATCTCTCCTACAATACGCAAAACAGCATGGAGGCAAGCCTTAACCCCTTCATGACCATGGGATTTTTCATTTTTCCGTGTTCGTTTTTCACTCCCCTCCTTCCCAGAGCCATAACTTTTTTATTTTTCCGTCAATTTGGCCATGTGAGGGCTTATTTTTTGCGGGACGAGTTGTACTTTTGAACGACATCATTGGTTTTAGCATGTCGTGTACTAGAAAACGGGAAAAAAATTCCAAGTGCGGTGAAATTGCAAAAAAAGTGCAGTCCCACACTTGTTTTTTGTTTGGCTTTTTTGCTAGGTTCACTAAATGCTAAAACTGACCTGCCATTATGATTCTCCACATCAGTACGAGTTCATAGACACCTAACATGACTAGGTTATTTTTTATCTAAGTGGTGAAAAAAAATTCCAAACTTTGCTTAAAAAAAAAAAATTGCGCCATTTTCTGATACCCGTAGCGTCTCCATTTTTCGTGATCTGGGGTCGGTTGAGGGCTTATTTTTTGCGTGCCGAGATGACGTATTTAATGATAGTATATCGGTGCAGATACGTTCTTTTGATCGCCCGTTATTGCATTTTAATGCAATGTCGCGGCGACCAAAAAAACGTAATTCTGGTGTTTCAAATTTTTTTCCCGCTACGCTGTTTAGCGATCAGGTTAATGCTTTTTTTAATTGATAGATCGGGAGATTCTGAGCGCGGCGATACCAAATATGTGTAGATTTGATATTTTTTTTATTGATTTATTTTGATTGGGGCGAAAGGGGGGTGATTTAAACTTTTATATTTTTTTTATTTTTTTAACATTTTTTTCAACTTTTTTTTTTTACTTTTGCCATGCTTCAATAGTCTCCATGGGAGGCTAGAAGCAGGCACAACGCGATCGCCTTTGCTACATAGCAGCGATCTGCTGATCGCTGCTATGTAGCAGAAATGCAGGTGTGCTGTGAGTGCCGACCACAGGGTGGTGCTCACAGCCACCGGCGATCAGTAACCATAGAGGTCTCTAGGACCTCTATGGTTACAATGGAGACGCATCGCCGACCCCCGATCATGTGACGGGGGTCGGCGATGACGTCATTTCCGGCCGCCCGGCCAGAAGCGGTAGTTAAATGCCGCTGTCTGCGTTTGACAGCGGCATTTAACTAGTTAATAGGTGCGGGCAGATCGCAATTCTGCCCGCGCCTATTACGGGCACATGTCAGTTCTTCAAAACAGCTATGTCCCGGCTTTGGTGCGGGCTCACCGCGGAGCCCTGCATCAAAGCAGGGGATCTGACCTTGGACGTACTATCCCGTCCAAGGTCAGATAGGGGTTAAAACTTCTGGAATAAGGTAATTTGGAGTGATGAGACCAAATTTGAACTTTTTGGCCACATCCGTAAACATTACATTTGGAGAGAGGTCAACAAGGCCTATGATGAAAGGAACACCATTCCTACTGTAAAGCACGAAGGTGGATCGCTGATGTTTTGGGGATATGTGAGATACAAAGGCACAGGAAAAGTGGTCAAAGATGAAGGAAAGATGAATGCAGCATGCTATCAGCAAATACTGGAGGCAAATTTGCAATCATCAGCCCAGAAGCTGCTCATGAGATGTACTTGGACGTTCCAACATGACAACGATCCAAAACACAAGGCCAAGTTGACCTGTCATTGGCTACAGCAGAACAAAGTGAAGGTTCTGGAGTGGCCTTCTCAGTCTCCTGACCTCAACATCATTGAGCCACTCTGGGGAGATCTCAAGCAGTTCATGCTAGACAGCCCAGGAATTTACAGGAACCGGAGGCTTTTTGCCAAGAAGAGTGGGCAGCTTTACCGTCAGAGAAAATAAAGAACCTCATCCACAACTACCACAAAAGACTTCAAGCTGTCATTGATGTTAGAGGGGGCAATATACGGTATTAAGAAATGGGGTATGCAAACTTTTGATCAGGGTCATTTGGATGTTTTGAGTTGTCATTATGATTTAAAAAGAGAAAACACAGTAGTTTGACAATAAATGGCTTCACCCAATCACTAAACATGAGTGGAGAAAATTTTTTGGTGTTCTAAAAAAAGCCACGAAAGCAAAAATTCTGTCAGGGTATGTAAACTTTTCAGCACAAATGTACATGCCTACAACAGTGAACATTTTGGTTTTCTTTTTATTGTGAAGCAAACAACAAATTGCACAAAATAACTGAAAACTACAGTGTGCATAACTATTCACCCCTGTAAAGTCATTACATTGTAGAGTTTTGGATAAATCTCTATCTTTCCACATCTGGACACTGGGATTTTTGCCTATTCCTCAAGGCAAAACTGGTCCAGTAGATGAACAGCAATCTTCAAGTCTGACCAAAGATTCTCATTTGGATTAAGGTCTTTGACTAGGCCAATCCAAAACATTTACACGTTTCTCCTTATACCACTCGAGTGTTGCTTAAGTCATTGTTGGAAGGTGAACCTCTGTCCCAATCTTCCCCTCAACTCGGATCAGTTCCCTGTTCCTGCTGCTGAAAAACATCCCCACAGCATGATACTGATATGTTTCACTGTGGGGATAGTGTTCTTGGGGTAAAGAGCTGTGTTGGTTTGTCATCAGACATTGCCCAAGAGCAATAGAAAAAATCCAGCAAACCCAAAAGAAAAAAATATTATATTTAAAACTTCACATTTAATGAAACTCAATTAAACGCATGTTGAATGCAAATAGGAAAAAGGGACATAAAAAATTAGAGAAAGTATGATGTGTTTCTAATCAGCATGGTTCTTACTCATATCTTACTGGGCTTGTAAGCTGCTCAATGTCTAAATATAAGGATATTTATATTTCTTCTTCCTATACATAGACCTTGAGCAACTTACAAACCTAGTTGGATATGAGTAAGAACCATGTTGGTTCGAAATGCGTCATCCTTTCTCTAATTATGTCTCCTTTTCCTACTCGTAGTGAATTGTTAAAAAAACCCTGCCCCTAATCTGCTAATATTGCACATATTGTGTAAGCTATTGCTTTTAATTATCACGTGATGGCACCTTGAATGCACTTGGGCAAATTATCAAGATCCACTGCTGGCAGCACCCCTTGCAAGTGTCAAACAATGGCGAAATTGCTGGACCACTGTTTCCACAGCAAAATTAATGTAATGCCAGGATGTTAGTATACCTGGAGATCTCCCTCCCCCACACCACCTTCTCACTCCGCCCCTTGTCTGTCGGTGTTCCTCAAGGCTCTGCTCTAGGACCACAACTCTTCTCCATCTACACCTTCGGCCTGGGACAGCTCATAGAATCCCATGGTATGCAGTATCATCTCTATGCCAATGACACGCAAATCTACCTATCCGGACCTGACCTCACCTCCTTACTTACCAGAATCCCACAGTGTCTGTCTGCTATCTCGGCCTTCTTTTCTGCTCGCTTTCTAAAACTGAAGATGGACAAAACAGATTTCATCATTTTTCCCCCATCTCACTCTACCCCTCCACCAGACCTATCTATCAATGTCAATGGCTGCTCACTTTACCCAGTCCCACACACCTGGTGCCTCGGGGTGATCCTTGACTCTGCCCTCTCTTTCAAGCCACATGTCCAAGCCCTTGCCTCCTCTTGCCATCTCAAACTCAAAAATATCTCCCGGATCCGCACATTCCTTGACTGCGACACCACAAAAACACTAGTGCATGCCCTTATCATCCCCCACCTTGACTACTGCAGCCTCCTACTCTCTGGCCTCCCTTCTAGCACTCTGGCACCACTCCAATCCATCCTGCACTCTGCTGCCCGACTAATCCACCTGTCTCCCCGCTATTCCCCAGCCTCTCCCCTATGCCAAGCCCTTCACTGGCATCCTATTGCCCAGAGGCTACAGTTCAAAACCCTTACAATGACATATAAAGCCATCCACAACCTGTCTCCTCCATACATCTGTGACTGTTGTGAATTCTGTGGTCAAGCTCCCTCCTGTGGTCATGAGTGGTACTTCGGCTGGTTCTGTCTATGAGCTTCCTCTGGTGGATGTGAGTGGGGCTGCGGCTTCTGAGTTTCCTTCCTCAGGTGACGAGGTTAAGTCGTTAGGTGCTGCTCTATTTAACTCCACCTAGTTCTTTGTTCCTGGCCTCCAGTCAATGTTCCAGTATTGGTCTTGCTTTCTCCTGGATCATTCTTGTGGCCTGTCTGCCCTGCATAAGCTAAGTTTTGCTTGTGTTACTTTTGTTTGCTATATTTTCTGTCCAGCTTGCTATATTGCTTTTTCTTGCTTGCTGGAAGCTCTGAGACGCAGAGGGAGCATGGTTGTTTGTAGGTTTTTGTGTTGACCGCAAAGCTATCTTTCCTATCCTCGGTCTATTCAGTAAGTCGGGCCTCACTTTGCTAAAATCTATTTAATCTTTGTGTTTGTATTTTCATCTTTACTCACAGTCATTATATGTGGGGGGCTGCCTTTTCCTTTGGGGAATTTCTCTGAGGCAAGGTAGGCTTATTTTTCTATCTTCAGGGCTAGCTAGTTTCTCAGGCTGTGCCCGAGGCGCCTAGGTCTGGTCAGGAGCGCTCCATGGCTACCTCTAGTGTGGTATGATAGGATTAGGGATTGCGGTCAGCAGAGTTCCCACGTCTCAGAGCTCGTCCTATGTTAGTAACTATCAGGTCACTTATGTGCTCTTAATCACTAGGTCCATTGTGGTTCTGAATCACCAGTTCATAACAGTACTGGAGGCCCAAAGTACTAATGCTTCTTAATAGAGGGAAAAGAGAAGTTCTGAGACCATTTTTTTTTCTTTGCACTGTGTTTTGTCTTTCTTTTCCCCTTTACATCAGGGTGGTTCAGAACACAGGTGTAGACATGGACATTCAATGTCTGTCCTCTTTGATGGATAATCTCGCTATAAGTGTACAGAACATTCAAGATTTAGTGGTTCAGAATCCTATGTTAGAACCTAAAATTCCTATTCCCGAGTTATTTTCTGGAGATAGAGCTAAGTTTCTGAATTTCAAAAATAATTGTAAACTATTTCTGGCTTTGAAACCCCGTTCCTCTGGTGACCCAGTTCAACAAGTAAAGATCATTATTTCTTTATTACGTGGCGACCCTCAAGACTGGGCATTTTCCCTTGCGCCAGGAGATCCTGCATTATGTGATACTGATCCGTTTTTTCTGGCGCTCGGGTTACTTTATGATGAACCTAATTCAGTGGATCAGGCAGAGAAAATCTTGCTGGCTCTGTGTCAGGGTCAGGATGAGGTTGAGATATATTGTCAGAAGTTTAGGAAGTGGTCTGTGCTAACTCAATGGAATGAATGTGCTCTGGCAGCAATTGTCAGAAAGGGTCTCTCTGAAGCCCTTAAGGATGTCATGGTGGGATTTCCTATGCCTGCTGGTCTGAAATGAGTCTATGTCTTTGGCCATTCAGATCGATCGACGCTTACGTGAGCGTAAAACTGTGCACCATTTGGCGGTATTATCTGAGCATATACCTGAGCCTATGCAATGTAATAGGACTTTGACTAGAGCTGAACGGCAAGAACACAGACGTCGGAATGGGCTGTGTTTTTACTGTGGTGATTCCACTCATGCTATCTCCGATTGTCCTAAGCGCACTGAGCGGTTCGCTAGGTCTGCCACCATTGGTACGGTACAGTCGAAATTTCTTTTGTCCGTTACTTTGATCTGCTCTTTGTCATCCTATTCTGTCATGGCATTTGTGGATTCAGACGCTGCCCTGAATTTGATGGACTTGGAGTTTGCTAGGCGCTGTGGGTTTTGCTTGGAGCCCTTGCAGCATCCTATTCCATTGAGAGGAATTGATGCTACGCCTTTGGCCAAGAATAAGCCTCAGTATTGGACCCATCTGACCATGTGCATGGCTCCTGCGCATCGGCAGGATATTCGCTTTTTGGTGTTGCAGAATCTGCATGATGTGGTCGTGTTGGGGTTGCCATGGCTACAAGTCCATAACCCAGTATTGGATTGGAAATCAATGTCTGTGTCCAGCTGGGGTTGTCAGGGGGTACATGGTGATGTTCCATTTCTGTCTATTTCATCATCCACCCCTTCTGAGGTCCCAGAGTTCTTGTCTGATTACCGGGATGTATTTGATGAGCCCAAGTCCAATGCCCTACCTCCGCATAGGGATTGTGATTGTGCTATCGATTTGATTCCTGGTAGTAAGTTTCCTAAAGGTCGACTGTTTAATTTGTCTGTACCTGAGCACGCCGCTATGCGGAGTTACGTAAAGGAATCCTTGGAGAAGGGTCATATTCGCCCGTCGTCGTCGCCATTGGGGGGCAGGGTTCTTTTTTGTGGCTAAGAAGGATGGTTCGTTGAGACCTTGTATTGATTACCGCCTTCTAAATAAAATCACAGTCAAATTTCAGTACCCCTTGCCGCTGCTGTCTGATTTGTTTGCTCGGATTAAGGGGGCTAGTTGGCTCACCAAGATAGATCTTCGTGGTGCGTATAATCTTGTGCGTATAAAACAGGGCGATGAATGGAAAACAGCATTTAATACGCCCGAGGGCCATTTTGAGTACCTGGTTATGCCATTCGGGCTTTCCAATGCTCCATCAGTGTTTCAGTCCTTTATGCATGACATCTTCCGAGAGTACCTGGATAAATTCCTGATTGTATACTTGGATGATATTTTGGTCTTCTCGGATGATTGGGAGTCGCACGTGAAGCAGGTTAGAATGGTGTTCCAGGTCCTGCGTGCAAATTCTTTGTTTGTGAAGGGGTCAAAGTGTCTCTTTGGTGTTCAGAAGATTTCATTTTTGGGTTTCATTTTTTCCCCTTCTACTATCGAGATGGACCCTGTTAAAGTTCAGGCCATTTATGATTGGACTCAGCCGACATCTCTGAAGAGTCTGCAAAAGTTCCTGGGCTTTGCTAATTTTTATCGTCGCTTCATCAATAATTTTTCTAGTATTGCTAAACCGTTGACTGATTTAACCAAGAAGGGTGCTGATGTGGTCAATTGGTCTTCTGCTGCTGTGGAAGCTTTTCAGGAGTTGAAGCGTCGTTTTTCTTCTGCCCCTGTGTTGTGCCAGCCAGATGTTTCGCTCCCGTTCCAGGTCGAGGTGGATGCTTCTGAAATTGGAGCAGGGGCTGTTTTGTCGCAAAGAAGTTCCGATGGCTCAGTGATGAAACCGTGTGCCTTCTTTTCCAGGAAGTTTTCGCCTGCTGAGCGTAATTATGATGTTGGCAATCGAGAGTTGCTGGCCATGAAGTGGGCATTCGAGGAGTGGCGTCATTGGCTTGAAGGAGCTAAGCATCGCGTGGTGGTCTTGACTGATCACAAGAACCTGACTTATCTCGAGTCTGCCAAACGGTTGAATCCTAGACAGGCTCATTGGTCGCTGTTTTTCTCCCGTTTTGACTTTGTGGTTTCATACCTTCCGGGCTCTAAAAATGTGAAGGCGGATGCCCTGTCTAGGAGTTTTGTGCCCGACTCTCCGGGTTTGCCTGAGCCGGCGGGTATTCTCAAAGAGGGGGTGATTTTGTCTGCCATCTCCCCTGATTTGCGGCGGGTGCTGCAAAAATTTCAGGCTAATAGACCTGACCGTTGCCCAGCGGAGAAACTGTTTGTCCCTGATAAATGGACGAGTAGAGTTATCTCTGAGGTTCATTGTTCGGTGTTGGCTGGTCACCCTGGAATCTTTGGTACCAGAGATTTGGTGGCTAGATCCTTTTAGTGGCCGTCTCTGTCGCGGGATGTGCGTTCGTTTGTGCAGTCCTGTGGGATTTGTGCTCGGGCTAAGCCCTGCTGTTCTCGTGCCAGTGGGTTGCTTTTGCTCTTGCCAGTCCCGAAGAGGCCTGGACACATATCTCTATGGATTTTACTTCGGATCTCCCCGTCTCTCAAAAAATGTCGGTCATTTGGGTGGTTTGTGATCGCTTCTCTAAGATGGTCCATTTGGTACCCTTGTCTAAATTGCCTTCCTCCTCTGATTTGGTGCCATTGTTCTTCCAGCATGTGGTTCGTTTGCATGGCATTCCGGAGAACATTGTTTCTGACAGAGGTTCCCAGTTTGTTTCGAGGTTTTGGCGAGCCTTTTGTGCTAGGATGGGCATTGATTTGTCTTTTTCCTCGGCTTTCCATCCTCAGATAAATGGACAGACTGAACGAACCAATCAGACCTTGGAGACATATCTGAGATGTTTTGTTTCTGCTGATCAGGATGATTGGGTGTCCTTTTTGCCTTTGGCTGAGTTCGCCCTTAATAATCGGGCCAGCTCGGCTACTTTGGTTTAGCCGTTTTTCTGCAATTCTGGTTTCCATCCTCGTTTCTCTTCAGGGCAGGTTGAGTCTTCAGACTGTCCTGGTGTGGATACTGTGGTGGATAGGTTGCAGCAGATTTGGACTCATGTAGTGGACAATTTGACATTGTCCCAGGAGAAGGCTCAACGTTTCGCTAACCGCAGGCGCTGTGTGGGTCCCCGACTTTGTGTTGGGGATTTGGTTTGGTTGTCATCTCGTTATATTCCTATGAAAGTTTCCTCTCCTAAGTTTAAGCCTCGTTTCATTGGTCTGTATAGGATTTCTGAGGTTCTTAATCCTGTGTCTTTTCGTTTGACCCTTCCAGCTTCTTTTTCCATCCATAACGTATTCCTTAGGTCATTGTTGCGGAGATACGTGGCACCTGTGGTTCCATCCGTTGATCCTCCTGCCCCGGTTTTGGTTGAGGGGGAGTTGGAGTATATAGTGGAGAAGATTTTGGATTCTCGTATTTCGAGACGGAAACTACAGTACCTGGTTAAGTGGAAGGGTTATGGTCAGGAAGATAATTCCTGGGTCTTTGCCTCTGATGTTCATGCTGCCGATCTGGTTCGCGCCTTTCATTTGGCTCATCCTGGTCGGCCTGGGGGCTCTGGTGAGGGTTCGGTGACCCCTCCTCAAGGAAGGGGTACTGTTGTGAATTCTGTGGTCAAGCTCCCTCCTGTGGTCATGAGTGGTACTTCGGCTGGTTCTGTCTATGAGCTTCCTCTGGTGGATGTGAGTGGGGCTGCGGCTTCTGAGTTTCCTTCCTCAGGTGACGAGGTTAAGTCGTT